>NC_051849.1:129160711-130410711 GCF_905115235.1 Hermetia illucens | reverse complement strand
AGAATGTGTGGTTCGGCGTTAGAGACGTTGGACCATCTCATTTCTGGCTGTACTGTTATGGCACCGGTGCAATACATCACCAGGCATAATGCTGTATCTAAGGTTATCCATCAAAACCTTGCATATAAGCATGGGCTGCTCACGGGGACATGTCCGGTTTACCGATATGAGCCGCAAGCAGTACTTGATAGTTCTGCTTACAGCATGTATTGGGACCGGCAAGTTCTGACTGATCGCCATACCGCATACAACAAGCCTGACGTACTGCTAGTTGACAAGACGGGTCGCTCCGCGTATATTATTGATGTTGCTATCCCCCATAATAGCAACATTGAACGGAAATACGTGGAGAAGAAGGTGAACTATGAGCCATTGGCTCGGGAAATCAAAGAAATTTGGCGTCTTGAGCAGGTGGTTGTAGTTCCCATAATATTGTCAGCTACAGGTATTGTACCTAAATCCCTCACGGCTTCCCTTGATGTCCTGGGACTTTCGCACAGTCTGGTTCAAACCATGCAGAAGTACACCATTCTGCATACGTGCTCGATGTTGCGGGGAGTACTCGACGGATTCTCCCACTGACCTACCACCGGCCACCACCACCAGTGCCCCTTTAGTTTTTAAGTAGGTAGGATCGTCCGAGCCTAAATGCTTGGCACTTAGTGCTAGTATTAGGTAAAATCCGGCATCTGCCGAGATTGTGATAACTCGGAAATAATAATAATCGTTGGCGCAACAATCCATATTGGATCAGGGCCTTGGAGTGTGTTAGAGCACTTCATTCAAGACCGTAACGGTACACTACAGAACACTGTAGGAGGCAATGTGGTCAGCATTGCGCTCGCCCGAGATTATTACCCTGATTTGACTCAGGTACTCATTCACAGCTGAGTCGACTGGCATCCGACGTCAAATCACGATACAAATCCCACTGCCACCAGCGAGATTTGAACCGCGGCCTTCCGTATGACAACCCAGTGCTCTAACCACTGAGCTATCCGGACGCTTTATTTAATACTTTCGCTCTTATTGTTAAAAAAGTTTTTTTTTAAGAATTGTGGTGTCCTAAGTCCGCATCAACTTAATGCTGGACCTGTAAAGTTTGGATGCTAATCCCTAAACGAGGGGTCCGTGGACCAAAAAAAGAGGGAGTAAGTTGCTCCCCATTTGGTCCGGTCCAGCAAGTTGATGCGGACTTAGGACCCCACAATTCTCAAAAAAGAAAATATTTTCATCTCTGGCCAAGCTCTGGTCAATAAGGCGAATTTGAGCTCAATATAATTAGCACTCATGTCGTGTTCTGCGAATTATATAAAGGAGCACTCAACATCTGCGAGCCGTTTCGGTCACGCTGCTCCCAGGGCAGAGGTGAGGCAGCGTCTGACGATTTGCCTCTGCCCTGGTAAGAAACCGTCATCACCTGACATTTTTGAAAAGTTTTTTTTCTCACTGTATCGTTGGGTTCTTTTTCCTACTATCGCCATCACTTTCAAGTAAAGAGGAAACTTTGAATGGCGAACACATATTTACATTACATTTAATCTTTGCCATAACAAACGTTTTTAAGGTTTTGTGTGAAACAAAACCTTATTAGAATCGATTCGATGTCTGTCTGTCTGTCTGTCTGTCTGTCTGTCTGTCTGTCTGTCTGTCCGTCTGTCTGTCTGTCTGTCTGTCTGTCTGTCACAGCCGATTTATTCGGAAACCGCTGAACCGATTGTCACGAAAATTGGTAGGAGTATGTGATCTGCCGTTCCCTTTACATGCAGCAACTGACGTCATTTTGTGTTAAGTTTAAGGGGGGGTCCCCATACATGTGAAAGGAGGGTGCAACATTTTTTTTTACAAAATGTGGCCATGTGGGATATCAAATGAAAGGTCTCAATTAGTACTTTTCGAAACTGGTTCAATATTTGATATTGAGTGAAACATAGGGGAGTGAGGGCTCAAAATATGACCCCCAAAAAGTGTAACAGGTCTCGTTCTCAGAACCTATCCAACCGAAAAATCTGAAAAAAATCACAGTGGTGCATCTCTACGAAATCTAGGCCTCAAAATATATCCGGTTCCGATATCTGCACAAATAAAGTTAATAATAGTATATTTCCACATTTTAGAAATTTACCCGGCACCCCCCTTATGTTCATCTCAGAAGTACAAAATTTGGCATACATATAATGAAGAACATAATGCACAATTTGGTCAAGTTTGAAGAAAATCCAACTATTATTAACAAAGTTATAGGGGGTAAAACTTTACAATTTTTTGTAAATTTCGTGCACTCTACAACCTGCATGACGTCATCATCACGTATCAATTTGTCAATACCACAACGAAGTAGGTTCGTATGAATTGGTTTGAAAAGAATTATTTTGTTTTAGTTCTTTAACATTTGGATATGAATATCAATTATTCCAACGAGACATGTGTGTATGTAGGTATATAGTATATGCGTGCTAATGAACTTTGCGGGTAGAGCCTAATTCAGATAGATATAAGAAGTAAATCAGAAATATGGGTACGATCAATTTATATACGTGCCTATATGTGTACAGTATTCGAAAATAGGCAGTTTGTTTGTTTGAGGTGAGCGTAACATCTACGGCTGTAATATGTACGTATGGCTCGTAATTTTGTAGCTGTATACGGATAGAAAAATATGCGTTGAAATTTCTTAGATAAGATGAACACAAAACCTTTATACCCGAAGCACGAGCTTCCGGTATTCCGACTTGTTTATACACAAAATGATCCCATTTCTGTTAATTTTTCAATAAAACCTCAATTACTTCAATATAAACTAAACCTTTTCGATAAAAAATTCCCGCTTCCATTGCTTCTGAAAACCCACGTTTCGTTGTATTACCTCTATTTACTTGTTATTTCCATTGAAGTAAACAGTGAAACGTACACTTCAAATTGTCGACTTTTGGGTTGAAATTCTCGTGGCGCACGCATTTCTTGAATGAAACTATCGCATCGGCAGCTTCCAAATATAGTTTTAAGGTTTTATGTAAAACAAACCCTTATTAAAATCGGTTTACTGTCTCTCTGTCCGCCTGTCTGTCCATCCGTCCGTCACACGCACTTTGCTCCGAGACTGTAGCAGCGATTGACACCAAATTTAGTGAAGGCGGGAACTATGAGCGCTCATACATACAGTGAGTTACATCCTTTGACGAATTTAAGAAGAGGTCCCCATACATGCGAAAGGGAGGTTTTAATTTTTTTTTTTTACCAAATACAGTCATGTGGCGTATCGAATGAAAGGTTTCGGTTAGTACTTTCCAAAGCTGGTCTTAGTTTTGACATTTGTTGGAAAGCCGGGTAGTTCGGGGTCGAAACTGATCATTTATTTAACGGGGTCATTCTCAGAAACTGCCCAACCTGCTCAAATAAAGTTAATAATATTACATTACTATAATTTTTAGTAGTTGACTTCAAAACCCCCCTTAGGTTCATTTTGACACCACGAACAATATAACATAAAGCATGATCCTACCAACAAATCGCACTATTACTTACAAAGTTATAATAAGTTAAAGTTATCACTTCTTCGGAAATTCAAGACTTTGAATATCACCCGAAAGTGAATATGCGTATATTACGTGTTATGTACAAATGAGACAAATTGACATTTAAATGTCTTTATAAAAGGAATACACGAAACCTTTCATACCTAAAGCGTCAAGCTTCCGGTTTCCCGACTTGCTTCATTCATAAATTTCTCTTTTTCCGATTCGAATTACAAAAATATACAAATCTGACAGCGGTCATGTCACATAATTTTTCGTTTAGTCAAATATGGCTGATATGTTCTTTTCATCTCCCTCTTACCAATACGGTTTAACGAAGGTTGTGCTTTGTCCTTCTTTAGCGTCGATCATGTGTACGGGTAAGCTTCCGTAATACATTTGCTAGTCGGGGCATGTTAGTGTGGGTACTGCTTATTTAGTATGTGGTTTTAGTCTTGAGTTTGTTATCTTCAGTAATCATAATTCAGTTGTGAGTAACCATAAATGTTTTAGTTCAGTGAAATAAATAATTAGCATTTTGAAAACAAGTGTTTTATTCTATTCTCGAGGAAGCGAATGTTTTTTTTGTTAACGGTGTATACCCCCAACGTAACTCGCTTGGGTCGTTTTTCTGTGTAGCTGTGGTATTTCATTGCTTCGGCGGAGGGCATAGTAAATCTTTTCTGTTCGCTACGATTGTTCGTTTCGCTCCGATGTTCAGCCTACACTTCGCTGAGAGACGCCACGTAAGATGGCGCATGAGGATAAAACAACGGGACGCGTGATCCTCCTTGTAGCAGCGGTCGCAGTAAGGGTGCCCCGCTTATGACGGCGGAAGCCAGCGGCGTGGTTCTGTCAATTGGAACCACAATTTGCGCTGCTATGTGTTTTAATCATGCAGTTATCCATCTCGACGAAAAGTCAATCCAGCTAGTCGCGGACGTGTTGGAGGACTGCTGCGCCTAAGGGAGCATCTCATACGCCGGCCGTCAGTCAGTGAGGAAGCGAAGTTGAATCACTTGCTTAGCTTAGCAAGCTGACGCTGGGCGACTGTATCCCCAGCCACCTGCTTCCACAAATGACACAGTACGGTGGAGATAAGGTCAGCTTGAGGGGGTCAGAGCTTTTTAAATCGCTATAGTTCCAACGGCTTCCAGAGAGCACCCGCACTATTTTGGCCTGCGCTGACTCAGGGTCGTTAGAGCTGCTATCCACCTTGGTCGGCAAAGTCCATGAGATCGATATCGATTGCAGTCTCGGTCGAGGGTTTAATAATAATAATCGTTGGCACAACAATCCATATTGGATCAGGGCCTTGAAGTGTGTTAGAGCACTTCATTCAAGACCGTAACGGTACACTACAGGATAGTCTGAAGGAGGCAATGTGGTCAGCATTGCGCTCGCCCGAGATTATTACCCTGATTTATCTCAGGTACTCATTCACAGCTGAGTCGACTGGTATCCGACGTCAAATCACGATACAAATCCCACTGCCGCCAGCAAGATTTGAACCGCGACCTTCCGTACGATAGCCTTGTGCTCTAACCACTCAGCTATCCGGACTGCCAAGGGTTTGCTTTCCGAAAAGGGCTTTCGGGTAGTCCCACCCCGGGACCCTCATCGACTCCGAAAATTTGCTGGTACCACCGGATGGAATTTCAATACAAAAATCTAGGCTCGCTGCGTACGATGGTCAATATTCTCAAAGTTAAGCCCATGTCACTTCAGAGCCCAGCTGTCGCAAAGAAATAGTTCGATAATCTCGGTAAATGTAGACTTTCCAATAGCTATTGGTCGTCTCCACTCCATATAGTCATTAAGTCAAGCGGCGAATGGAGGGCTTAAGGAGATTACAGGCGTCTGACTGACCAGACGATTCCCGACCGTATACTCTATTCCACCCATCTATGACTTTGCGTATTTATTGACAAACTCTGGATCTGGCCAAGGCGTATTAATAAATCTCTCTACGAACATGTTAAATTTCTGTTGTCGTTCCCTGCACAAGGCTGCTCATCACCAAGCGATCTTCAACGATCACTAGTATGGGCCCAAAACAAAAGACTCCCGTGAGGTTGCGCTATCTACTGAAGCCATCGAGGTGTCTGAAACTGCCAACAACAACGGCTAAATGCACCCCCTGTCGTGTTCGTCAATGCCTCAAACACAGTGTTAGGCGCCGTTCTTCATCAACGGGTGAACTAAACCTGGCAACTGTTGAGCTTGTTTTCGAAATAGCTTAACCCAACTCAACGTAACCACGGCGACTACGATCGTGAGCCCGGGTCCGTTTCCGCTTCTGAAAACTTGCTCAAGCCCGCCCACCATCAGTCTGCTTGATATTCTTTAACTTTTGGCCTAACTTGAATATGATTCGAACCCTTGTCGTGTTTTTGCGATTATATAAAGGAGTCTTTTCCACCTCTTGCTACTTTCGGTCACACTGCTCCCAGGGAAGTGGTGGGGCAGCGTCTGATGAGTTGACTCTGCCCTGGACGAAACCGTTAGTCGTTCTAATTTTTATTCTACTTTTTCTATGTTTTGATGACAATTTTCAAATAATGTTCCGGGATTTCAAATAATTTTTTTTGTGATCCTTGCACAACTTAAATTGGAAATACGATTTGTTTATTATTATTAAGGTACCTGCAGAAAGGTTTGGCACTAATAGTTGTTGGGGTCAATAATCCCTTGGTAGGTACTCAGGTTGAGTCCTGTCAATTGATAATAATGACAGGAAAATAATCAATAATAGTAAATTTTTTTCACTTGCTTGAAGATATGGTTAATAAGAGAAACATGAGACATGATTACTTTCCGACATTCCTTACCCCTTACGATTATCTTCTCGTCCTAAGAACTGGCTTCTCACATTTCATCTTTTTTTCTATTATTTCATCTTTATTCCGATAAATGAAAGACAAAAACTTTTTCCGTTTATTCTAATCAAGTCCTTCGGTGATTATAGAGTCGCATATCTACATATGTAAGTATGCATAGAGGTATGTCAGGGCGCTTGTAAGTGTCTACACACTGACGAACATATTCATTAACCCTTGCTCATATTTGCGTTGTCGCCACCCCTAAGAACGGATTCCCTTCATTATCCGCAGGGTAAACCTGTTTTCCCGTTTGAACCATCGATTAGCTTTGGCACAGTTTACACCTGATTAATAGTCCGAAAGCTTGGCCGGTGCGACGTGTAGGCGAACGTTCAGTTACGCTTACATTACCGTGAAATGCAAATCGCATGCAAATTTGCAGAATTTTTTCGACCCCTGGCGATAATACATTGACAATAGCCGCCGTCAATATCAAGTCACCCGAAAAACCCTGCCGCCTGCGATGCTTAGAAGTTGAGGACGCGTGTCATGTTATGTTGGTTATGAAACGAATTTAATTTGCATTTCAAAATCTACTGGGACACCCTTTGCGATACATATCAAAGAAACTACATTTGTGCACACAGTTCCGAGGGCATTGATTAAACCTCATGGGGCAGAGGTCCTATTTGCATCGGGGATTTTAGAGTTTTCCTGTACTTTGTCGGACTACAGTGCGCTGTGAAAAAAGCTACTGGCAACCTGGAAAGAGTATAGTTAAGCGCCACTTATGGAGGTTCCGCATCGGTGCTATTTGACGTATACACCCAATTGTTATCAAAAAGACAATTTCATAAAAGGATTGGGAGTTAGGGACTAGGGATAAAAGATTAGCATAATATTGGAAACTGTTCGAGTGCTTACACGGGAGTTTTTCAAACGAGCATCCATTTTCACCCTGATATGATTCTGCTTGGATGAGCAGAAGACAATTGCATGCATACAAGGGCAAATATAGGCTATCGTACGCATAGCAATCACACACTTACAGAAAAGTCGAACTCAGCACAAATTAGATTTAATTAACCTTCCTGCATTAAAGCCTAAGAAGGACTAAAAGCAAAAAGAATTTATTATAGCTCCAAGCAGAATCACTTCCGAAAGTAGAACCCTTCACCAATAGTTCCTTCACAGTTTAAATTTCATCGACTTAGTATTTGACCATCATCAGGGTATTGCAGAAAGCGAACGGTCATTGCTTTCAAGGTTGCTTTGTAGCCCATCAGAAGAGATTCAGATATTTAATATATATTTGCGCGGATAGATAAGAGCGGGAAAGGCAGATTTCAGACAGAATGAGCTGCACTCAGCTCTCAAATGACTATCTTTCTCGCTTGTAGCAGGGAAGCTTGCTTATACTAATGGTTATTACCAGGGAACTACACTCTGTCCTGCAGAATAATTGTGCTTCTTCAGTCTTCAGAATATGCCTGTCACAATTATAGTACGATAATTAATCCAATAACAGGTAGACATTTTAGTATGTTGCCTACTTCTAAGTGCTGAAGCATTTCGCTTGGTAGTGGATAGTTTCCAAGGCATATTCCTCTGCTATCCACTCTGCTGCGTTGTCCCAGGCTATGTATGCCGATTTCAAAGTCCTCTTCATTAAATCTACAGATAATGTCCCCAACTAGACTCAGTATCTCTAGGCAGTAGATTAGCCTGCAATTAGCTGTGGGTATACCTACTATAAACTTAAGCTACTTTTTGCATAACTTTAAACAATCCCGTGGGCTCTTAAATCCCAGAACGCCGCCAGAAGTGAACTGGTTATCCTTATAATTGAGTCCTATGGCTGTGAATCTCTTTCCAATTCTACAGGACGGTTTGGTTCATGGGCCACGTTTCTCTCCCTCTCTGTGTTAGCTTATCTATGCATCTGGAATCCACAGCACTCAGGCTTTATTAAACAAACCCTGCGTTTTCACTCGATCTGAGTGTGCCTTTATTATGGCTGATGGGTAAAGTTGCAATGTTTCCCTTTTGCTTCTTTAGAAATTCCAGCCAACATACATATCTATAGTATATTTTTGATGCCATGAAATACGGCAGTTAGCTAACCTATTGGATCGAAAACATTTTTAGAGTTCCCTTGGAAATAAAGGGCTAGGAGGCTACTCATCAAATGAAAGGGATAAACTAGTACTTATTAGAACTAGCTTAACTTTCCATATCAGTTGAAAAATATGAGAACTAGGATCCAAAATATCGGTAATATAGAACTAATATGTCTTGTTGTCAGAATCTATGAACCACATGAAAATTATCATAAAGACGTATCCATAAAATCGTTAAAATTGATTTCATTCTTTTATTTCCTCACAGAAAGGTAATAATATTATATTATGTTATTTTAGAAATTTTAAAAATTCACCATGAGGACCTCATTACATTCATTCTGGAAATACGAAATGCGACTTACTGGGCAACAATAATGGAAATTTTGAAAATCCTATAATCACTAAATACCCTCCCCTAACTCCGCCATGTTATTAATATAGTATGCTGGACCCAAACCCAGGTAAAGGAGGAGGGTTTCAGGCAACGTACTCTGTACTATCCTCAGTAAAGCAAAAATAAAATCCTGAAATCAGGGAAAGGGATACATAGAGTATAGGTGCAGTTATTCCACTATGCTAAATCCTACCTGATCTCTCTTGGTGACAGATCCCGCGACAGGCCAAGAAAATGCATACAATGTCGTTACAAACATGATGATCGGATTGAGTCACAAGCCTCGGAGAAATCCTAGCGCGTACACCTCAGTCGACGCGGCAGGACGGGCCCCGATAATGTCGAGAAATGGGGTTCTTGACGCATGGACGGCGTCAGGACATAAGCAAGTTAGTCCGAATAAAACCAACAAAACAAATACGTGTCTGCACGCTAAATATTGGTACCCTAACTGAAAAGACGGAGAAACTCGCAAGAGCCTTCGGAAAAGGCGCATTGATATCTGCGCTCTGTAATAAACCCGATGATCTGGTGCCAAAAGCTGTGACATTGAACGCGAACTCGGAAAAAATGGCTATAAACTTTTTTATTTTGGTAACCCATACACTCAATATTGTGTTGACATTGCTATCTCAGAGGGTTTCCGCCCTTAAAGAAGTCGAATGATTTGATGATCGGCTGATGAAGCTTACCATTATATCAGCTGATCGCACTATTCATGCGTACGCATCATAGACAGGTCGACCTGATGCCGAGAAAGATGCCTTCTGGCAACTTCTCGATGAAAAGACCTGTCACGTGCCTGCTGACGACTATATTATCCGGCCGGCGATTTTAATGGTCATGTGGGTGAAAAGGCAGACGGTAACAGGTGCACGTAATGAGGATGGCGAGCGTATAATTGATTTTGCGGACACCCATGACCTTGTACTTATGAATACATGGTTCAACGAACGATTGCCTCATCTTCCTACATTTTATAGTGGGAGCAGTAAAACGCAAATCGACTATATTCTCATAAGGCGCCAACATTTTATTACTGCCACAATATCGGCCGTTGATTGCCGTCCTGCGAATTAAGCTGATAAAACAGCGTGAGAAACACACTGGCCCGCGGCGCATTAAATGGTGGTGATTTGGTGAGAAGAAAGAAGAAACGATCTCACTCATACGATTGCCGACCATTACGAATGTGGAAGAATCATGGAACCAAATGAAAGACACGATCCACAAAGCGGTCTCTGCAACCCTCGGGGTCACCAAGCCGGGTAAGCGGTACATCAATCGAGATACTTGGCTTTTGAATGATTGTGTTGAAATGAAGGTCCGTGCCAACCGGGAAGCAAAGAAAGCGGTCGCTGTTACTCGAGTAAACCATAACAAAAATCTTTACAATAAACTGGACACTCGGGATGGCGAGAGAGATATGTATCGACCTGATAAAAACCGTAACGAACTTTCACAGGATATCGAACACTTCTGTTGACAAGAACTGACGAATTTGCTCATCCTCCAGTTGTGGCAATTTGGTCACGAAACCTCACCAAGGGTATACTGGTACCATGGGAACCGGGATAGCCCCTGAACTATCATACATCGTTGTATGTAAGTACAGCTCGGTTGTTGGCGGTTGGCCCCCTAGTGGGAGCATCATGGGGGTTGTTGGTGATGCTCATGAGAGAAGAGACCTTCGGGCCTCGGCGTGTTGTTGTGTTTCAACACGGCTTCCGTACTCCTTAGTTCGGTACAGATTTAGGTAGGTCTTGCATCCACCAGTATTAATGCTAAGCCATGCACTTGGTGTAGACTGGTACCGCTGTTGCTTGTCTCAGTGGGGCTCTGATTGTGATCACAAAATCAATCCGTATCTTAAGAAGACCGTGGGATTGAGTCTTCCAGACGGGTGCTCACATAAAACCCGCAAGGACTCACTGTCAGCGCAACTGAAGCCGATGAGGCAATAAAACGAATGAAATCGGAGAAAGCCACAGAACTCGAAGACATCGCATCTTACCTCTGGACAGCGAAGAACTAGGACCCAGCACTGTGGTTTAGTGAATTCTTTAATCGGTTTATTCAGGAAGGAAGAACACCATCTGACTGGCGAGAAAGCACCACTGTTCCAATGTGGAAAAAGAAAGGTAGTCCAGCAGAATGTTCAAACTACCGTCCGATCCGGTTATTTTCCCATACCATGAAGATTTTTAAACGCATTCTTGACAACCGTATTCGCGAAATCGTTGAAATACCCGTGAATTAAGCTGGATTTGTCAAAAACTTCTGACGCAATACACTTTGCGCCGTTACTCATGGAGAAACACCGTGAGAAGCATCGTCCTCTTTACATTGCATTTCTGGATCCAGAGAAAGCGTTTGACCGTGTACCACACGAACTCATCTGGTATGCTTTACAACAACACTTAGTGGCAGAAGAACTCGTGCAATGGGTTCAATTGCTCTACTACGATCCGAAAAGTAAAGTTCGATGTATGGCCGGTGTATGAAAACCGTTTAGTGTCTCTTTTGGTTTTAATCAAGAAGCGCCCTCTCACCACTCCTCTTTGCTCTTGTTATGGACACCGTCACACGGGATACTCAACGTCCAGCGCCCTACACACTGCTTTATGCAGATGATGTTTTTCTAGCATCTGAGAGCAAAAATTATCTCGAGCAACTTGTCCAAAAATGGAACGATCGCCTCATGCAACACGGTCTCGGATTGAACCTAACCAAAACTGAATTTTTGAGACCGATCCCCATCAAACAGGCACAATCACTGTCAGCGGCAATGATCTGCCCAGAACTGAGCTCGGGTCAACGCTATCAGCCAATGGAAAACTGCGTTATGAAATTAACGCAACGTGGATAAAGTGGCGTTCCACAACTGGTGTTCTTTGTGATCGACGTATCAACGAACGTCTCAAATCGAAAATTTACCGCAATGTCGTCCGTCCTGTTGCCTTCTATGGTTCTGAGTGTTGGCCGACTATAAAAGACAAAGAACGGGATCTTGCGGTAATGGAGACGAAGATGTTACGTTGGACTAGTGGCGTGACACGTTTTGATCACATCCGTAATGAGGAGAGTCGCGATCGTTATGGGGTTGCACCGATCGTGGAAAAGTTGCGAGAGAGGCGCCTTTGATGGTATTTTCACGCAATTCGTGCTAACTAGAATTCACTTACCAAGATTGGTCTGCCCATCTAAGTCCATGGTAAACGACCAAAAGGCAGTTCTAAACATCGGTGGCTTGATATGCTGGATGGGGATGGGTATTCGATGTAGCCAAATGGCAAAACCGATCACGACGGCTTAAGAAAAAGGAGAAGACTAAATACCCTCCCTTGGACTAGATTGAGTTGATCGTAGAAAGCCTCCTTCACCTCTATATTGAAAGTCTTTGCAATCAATATTCTGTCTGATATAGGTTCCGCAAAGAAGAGAGAATTACTCCCTAGAGGCCCATCATTTTGCTCCTTCTAATTGAAGAATGTCCAACTTATACCGCTGAAGTTTCCATTCAAGTTGATGAAGACGGGCATTCGGATGTTTCGGTAATGTCGTCGAGGAGCCAAAGCATATTCGAGAATGCAATCCATGCCGGCAACTGAAAGCAAAAGTTCTTAGTTGATAATTTAGCAGCTTGGGTGAGGTGGTTTTCACTCCTATAGCGTAAAAAAATCGGGATTTGCAGGTTGCTGGCTCGCGCTGACTTTATTCACCTTTACACCAGGCAGGTAATTCTTTGGGTGAATTCGAAATCTCTGACGGTATGTGCTTCCCGATTAACTAAAGATACTGTTCATCCGCATGAGGTTTAGTCCACTTACTCACAAAGAGGTCTAGATGATTCACTATAGTAACTCTTTCCTCTCCTGTCTTCAACAATGAAGCGACCATAGATGGGGAAATCATCCTTTCTTCTATTTTATCTTTTATTCTGTCATTATTTTGATTCTTCTCTTTCTTATTACACAGATTAGTCTCTTGGGATTTTTCCATTTCCTCATTTTTTTCGCACTGCGATCATTTACTGTATAGCCAAAATGAACTTACGCATCTGAGTCAGTGGAAATACTCCTTAGTCAACCCTGGTAAGCGATTCATCAACAATGATAGTTGCCTTGAAACGAAGATATCCATGTTCCCAGGGAGGGAAGAAATGTCTTCCTCATTCATATCCCGTTGATAAAATGCCGGCCAATCGGCAAAATTATTCGAACGCGAAACCGAAAGCATCAAAAGCAATCTTTATTACCCAAAAAATCTGCTGCAAAAATGTTTACGATAAACTAAGAGCTTGTGTGGTGATGTCAAAAATTTTAGATGTTTTTCTGAGACAATTCTGTCTCCAAGAACTAATTACGGTCGTCTTACAGTATCAGGCTAATGACGAGAGGAAAAATGGCATAATTGTCCCTGCATACTTACCCTATGATTGTTTCTCCGACAGAAGAACTAGGAGATCTGGTAGCGTATGCAGAACCAAGTGGTCTCCAGCTCTTGATAGGTTGTGAGTTGTTGAGTGAGTAGCAAATGCAATCCTAAAGGAGAGAAGCTGTTCGATCTCTTTACTTCCGCTGATGACAACGAACGCTCTTACGTTTGTGTGGTCAAGAAGTAGTAAAGCAATTGACGAAACAATCTGCACTTCATAGCCATTTGAGTTGATTAGAGATTGACGCGTACTGTACGAAGTCCCATTCTCAGACCATCGATGCTTAGATTTCAGTCTACTACTACTTCAGGCGAACAGTTTGTAATATAAAGCCCAGAGCCTTGGATCCAAGCGAACTCCAAATCACACACGTTTAAAGCGCTTTGAAGAGGATTCTCTTAGTATGTGACGCAAACACAGTAAAACGGTTCCTTGGTGTTTAAAAATTAAAAAATTTAAAATTAAAAAAAAAACTCAGAAATAAGCGCAACAAGAATGAAGGCTGGTTAAGCTTCCGGAACTCACAGCGTGAATATCAGAACCTGGTTAAGTGCTCGAAACAAGTTTCCTTTGAAACATACCATAAGTAAATTGCAGGCGAAGCAAGAGTGTGCAGAGTCCTCAAAAAGGAGGAGTCAGTCAATTTGGACCCTCCTAGAAAACCAGATGGCCCTTTCACAAACTGCAAAGTCAAATCAGTACAGATACTCTTGCACGTTCACCGTACGGAAGAATAGGTGGAAGAAATGGAAGGGGGCAGTGATTAACAACGCACAAATCAAAGTTACGATGCTGTCCTTTGAAAACTTCAAAGCACCTGACATGGATGGCATCTATCTGGCGATGCTGAAGAACGAAATAGAACATCTAAAGGACTACTAAAGATGTTTTTCTAGCATGTCTTGCCCTAGGCTACGTGCGTAGCTGGCAGAAGGTTAAGGTATTCTTCAGCCTAGAAAAAATGGCTATTCAATGAAGGAATAAATTGCTCCTTAAACCAGCGCACTATTAAATGGATGGCTGGCTCAGGACCAGTCAAACAAAAAGTATATGTCTTAGTTGAGACCGCCCAAGGTTCATATGAATTTAAAGTCAAATCCACATGTTTGTCAATGCTCAAGAGGCAATTGCAAATCTAATTGTGTGGAAAGATTAAAATAAAAACTCTTTGTTTGTGTAGCTTTGTAAGCCCCTACCGCCGACCCGATCGAGTTTTAGTTTTTGGACAAATCAAACGGAATTAGCTTGCTTACTCAGAAAACAATGACGCGTCGATGGCGACGTTTGGTCCGCTAAACGTTTGTAGAAGTTTGAAATTTGCGACAGCGGACAAACATGTGAAGCCAGCGTAATATGGACGGGCCAAACAAGTTCCCGATAACCTAAAAACAACTACATCTACAGAGTAACAGGTCTCGTTCTCAGAACCTATCCAACAGAAAAATCTGAAAAAAATCAGGATGATTTATCTAAACGACGACGTCATGACAGGAAGCAACAGCCTCAAGGAAGGAAATTCAGGATGAGTTAAAACATTGTTGCAGTCAGCTGGGTTCAACCTCCGTAAGTGGTGCGCAAACCATGTACGGCTGCTTTCATCAATACCGAGCAAAGGCAGAGAAGTGGAGCTTTCTGTCGACGACTCAAAGGATGAAGGCGTGAAAACATTAGGATTAACCTGGAACTCCAAGTTAGATCATTTTCGCATAACCACCGTTTGGAACGAGCCAACCAAGGTAACAAAACGGACGGTTTTGAGTGATACATCACAATTATTCGACCCCCCCCCAGCAACTACACTGGCCAAAATATTTCTGCAGGAATTGTGGACACTAAAACTTGATTGGGATGAAGCCATACCAATGGGACTTCACACTCGTTGGCTTCAATTCCGCCAGGAACTTGCAGATCTTAACAGAATTCGAATACCCAAATATTTGGAAACGAAAAATTCCACAGTTAGTTTACACGCTTTCTCCGATGCTAGTGAAAGGGCGTACGGTGTGGTAATATATCTACGCAGTGTAAATAACCATGGAGATATAAAGGTGACACCTCTCTGTTCCAAGTCCAGAGTGGCTCCAGTGAAAACTATCACTCTACCAAGACTGGAATTATGTGCAGCAACCCTTATGGCTCGTCTAACAGATCGTGTAACAAAAATCCTCAATATGGACATCGGCAACATACACTATTGGGCAGATTCACAGATCGTCTTGTGGCAAACCGAATTTCGTCAATACAAGAGTTAACAAATACATCTAACTGGCGATATGTGAATGCGAAACACAATCCTGCTAACTTGGTATCCAGAGGAGCCCGACCTAGTGAACTCATCAATTTGAAAATATGGTTTCACGACCCCGAATTTCTCTCACAACCAGAGATTAGTTGGCCATGTGAAGTTATCGAAGAACCGAAGGATCTTCCAGAGCAAAAAACAATTCGTGCGGTCCTCAGAACTAGCGCTGTTACCGATCACTTTATCGACAGAATCGGCCACCGAAATTGCTTCACCCATCTGAAACGAATCATTGCAACAGTCCTACGAGCAATCCAATGCTTCAAGGGAAAAATGGTGGGTCATAGGTTTCTTTCAGTCGCAGAATTAGAAGAAGCACTCACACTCATTATGAGGCACATGCAAGTAAAGGAATTCAAGGCTGAAATCAAACAATTACGACGGGAACGGCCAATCGATTCAAAGAGTAAACTCACTAAACTCACACCGTTCTTGGACAATAACTCCATCATTAGAGTTGGAGGAAGACTACAAAACGCCAGTATACCATACACTGCAAAACATCCTGCAATTTTACCTACTTCGCATCCATTTACCAAACTTTTACTCGTCGATCTCCACAAGGATAACTTACACATTGCGACTCAAGCTTTGCGAGCAACAGCACGGCAACAATTTTGGATTCTTCGAGGCAAAGGTTGTAGCATCCGCCGTTGTTCACGAATGCATTCAATGCTCCAGGCTGAACCCTCAAACATTCAAACAGCTCATGGGAACTCTTCCTGATGCTCGGGTTCAACCAGCCAGACCATTTATCAACGTTGGCATAGACTTCTGTGGTCCCGTTTTCACCCATTACAAAATCCGAGGAAAACGACCGACAAAAACATATATCTGTGTATTTTGCTGCTTCACAACCAAGGCCTGTCACTTAGAGGTAGTTTCTGATTTGACTACCGATGGTTTTATTGCTGCCTTGAAACGGTTAATCGCGCGACGCGGTTGCTGCCAACATATATATTGCGGCAATGCTACAAACTTTGTTGGTGCACGCAATCAGTTAGCAGAGTTGGAAACTCTACTTCAAGATGAACACTCCCAGGAGCGGATTACTACGGCAACAACTCAAAAGGGCATTCAATTCCACTTGATTCCACCACGCACTCCACACTTCGGAGGAATCTGGGAGGCGGCAGTCAAATCAGCAAAGAAATTATTACAAAAGACCATATCTTCAGCATCCTTAACATACGAAGAGCTGTGCACTGTCACCACGGAGGCCGAGGCAGTGCTTAATTCGCGTCCAATATTACCATTATCAGATGACCCTAACGACATGACCGCATTGACGCCAGGACACTTCCTCATCGGAGAACCACTCACCACAACAATTCATAATCGTGCATGCGACACCAATCCAAACTTACTCACTAGGTGGAAATTTGTGCAACACATCCGTCACGAATTTTAGCGCAGATGGTCAATCGAGTACCTTTGCGAGCTACAACAACGTGTTAAGTGGAATCTGGGCAGTGATAACGTCAAACCGGACATGCTAGTTCTAATCAGGAATGAAAATGCCCCTCCTCTGAAGGGGCAATTAAGAAGGATAGTGGAGACCACTCAAGGAAGTGATGGTCGCTGTAGAGTCGCAGACGTTAAAACCAGCAGTGGCATTTTCCGAAGGGCGATACACAAACTTTGTCCTTTAGTTAAGGAATCTGAAACTCTCAATAAAGCCACCCCAGGCACATCAGACGAATATACAGAAAAAATCAACCGTAAACGCTTGAAGAAATACCATCCTAATCGAGGTAGGTTCTTACCAATCAACTCCAATTGGAGCGTAACTCGAAAAGAGAAAGAGCCAGAATCAGTAACTACTGAAGGTCTCAGAACACGGCGGCGCTCTACGTCCATGTTGGCGACAGCTTTGATAACTTTACTTATCCTTACGATCGTGAGAAAAAAACCTAAAAAACTATTGGGAGGAATTGGATGGCATACGCAAGGGCATATCCAACATGAAGGAATTTTGCACTGCGATTACCATCACGGTCAAGTATGCTACCAAACTCAGCACCAATTCGAGCACCAGCTAGCTCACATCGAGCAGCTAAACGAAATCCTACACAAGGGAGACGAAGAAAGAAACTATCTCACCAGGAATAGAAGATCACCATTAGATATCGTAGGCAATATAGCTAATAAACTCTTCGGGATTCTAGACTCAGACTACGCAGTATATCTAGAATGTGAAATTGAAAAATTGAGAGCAAATGAACACTATCTACACACACTCATCAAAAATCAAACATCGCTCCTTGAGACCACCACAAATCTTTTCAAAAGGGAGAGAAATCATATTCAAGAACAGTTTAAGGCGATACATGACTATTTGAAACAGCTCTCTGGAGGAATTAGCAGTGCAACTCAGCAACAAATTTTCATTACATTTTGTATCCGTACTATGATGGCGCTGCAAACTTACCAAGATACCCAAAGGGCGTTATGGGAGATAATGCTCGATTTGCAACACGGAACCATTAATCCATTACTAGTGACGCCACAACAGCTCCAAGAGCAAATAACACTCATTCAGAAGACTCTTACTCCGAATCTAAGGATTCCGATTAGTCGAACGATTGGGGATATTTCAATGTACAAGACGTTTTCTGTACATGCTAAAATGACAAAGAGCTTTGTTATTTTCCAGTTGAAATTGCCACTAATCAATTCTGAGGAATTTCAGCTATTCAACCTATTACCTGTTCCTATTCAACGAGCCCAAAGGTCGTATCTCATTCAAACATCAACACGGTACTTACTGGTAAATCTCCAAAGGAGTCAACACTACTCCATCAGCCAAGACGAACTGGACAAATGTACAACTACTGGAGACAACATATTCCTGTGCGTACAACATCATCCACTATATAATAAACAGTCCAGTATCAACCAGTGCGAACTTGCTCTTTTGAATCATCAGGAACCATCATCCATGCAATGTGTGTGGGTACCCATCAACAATACCAACTTTTGGATTCAGGCCCACCAGCAAAACACATGGATTTATGTGTTAGGAGGAACCCGAATCTTAGACACAATATGTGGAATGGAAGTCATTACCCAAACGTCATTACCCAAGCGGCGTATTACGATTGCGACCCCAATGCGAAATAAAATACGAAACCATGACGATCAGGGGACTGTCCACATTTACTACAAGTTTAAACTACACGTTTACACCATCGGCAAACTTTACCCGAATGACAGTCAACAAAGGTGGCCCCATCAAACCATCACCCACCGAGTTACTCGTTAACACAAGGGATTCTGATTGGAACGAGATCATCAAACAACTCTCATTTCAACATGCTCAACAGCCGCTGCCTTCGGATAGGATAAACAGCCATCACATCCACCATTACGCACTCGGATATAGCCTGGCCATCGTGGCGATACTTCTCATCCTTTGCTCAGCCTTAAAAAAGTATCGACGATCCAAAACAAAACCTTTTGAACTGGGACAGTTCAAGGAAGGGGAGGATGTCTAATAATCTATCATTTAGTATTATCCCTAATAATCTATCATTTATAAATTTGCACACCATAAGCATTTTTCATTCACAAACAAATTCTCATAATGATCATGTAACATTAAAACATTCCATTCTCATAATGATCATATTACATTCACTTGAAACAAACGCGTACCATCTTATTCATGTTACCTGATAGCTAGACAAAACAGTTAGACTAGACTAAAAATTCTCAGGCAAATTTGAAACCATGATATTATAACAATTTGAAATAATTCTCAAAGGTGTCAGCAAATAATTATCATATAAGTTTGCTTTGTATAAATTAAGTTGTTCAAAAATAAAATCATCAGTTTTCTTCTACACATCTAATTTAGTGCCAGACGAAACGCCTTCTGACAAGGAAGCAAGCGACTTCCTAAACAGCTACAAAGGGACCGAAATCGAGGCATGTGAAGCATCTCCTCAGAGGTATTTGCTCCCTAAATCGGCACACCTGTGTACCTCCATATCCCTTCTTCATCCTTTTGATGGCCCTTTCTTCTTTTTCGCTAAGGTTGAGTTGTTCCCTTAGTGCAGCACAGATATCCTTTTGTGATGTGACTTCGTCTAGGTCTTTGCACTTGATCACTATTTGTGGCTTTCGAGGTTTCACGTCAGCTTGCTCGCCTAGTACCTTCTCCATCTGGCCGCGAAAGCTACCCACAGTCTTCTTGCTAGATTTGATTAATTTCAACAACAGATTCCCCTTTTTCTTACTCCTGATATGGCTCACCCTGCTACAAGGTCAGTTAGCTCTGGATCGGCTTTGACTTTCCGAAGGATATCCGCGTAGGATATATCTCCTTTCTTGGAAATAACGATTACTTTCGGACGAACCTATTTTTTCTCCTTATGTGGCTTTTTGCAGCCCATCTTTACCCATTCGTTGAGTTTAGGCTGTAGGCTGTGTTATCACACACCCGGAACTTCGCCGGGGATGAGGCATTTTCTTCTTGGCCGCCTGTTGGACACCAAGGTATTTACTTATTCCGTCCCTATTCCGTTTGCCGGCGTTCTCACCTATCTTATGTTGAGGTGACGTCACCTGCGTCTCCCGCGTGACTTTGCCAAATGACGCTTGGGCGTTTTTCTCCTCCACCGCTAATATATTATAGGATATAATGCCTCATATCAGAGCCCTGATATTTTGGTGGATATTCCGCCTCTCTTTATTGAACTCACAAAGATCATTTATGCGTTCCCCCAATGAAACAAACGCTGTTCAGCCTTACATTATCACCTTTTACAACATCGATAGTTATGTCAGTCTGGGTACTCTCCAAAATCCTTTCTGAGTCCCCCGACGAATCTCAACTGCATAGGGGTAAAGTCGCCTTCAGTGGTGATCTCCCGACTTTTGAACTTTCCGAAAAGGATACGGTGTAGATCTCATTTCCACTGTACTAAGATCTCTTGCAGCATTAGATGCCAAAGTAACCAACTTTCCAACTACTGAGGCACTGCGGTCCATATTTGGCTGGATTTCTAGGTGTCCTTCCCATAGCCAAATTTTATGTACAGGTGGGCGTTTACTACCCACCTACCCGGCCCATGCACGCACATCTCCTGATACGTACGTGTGCATATCCATGATGCATCCACCGAGCATTCCCTTATCCGCACCATATATGTGTGTGGTAATGATGCTTTGAGTATAGCCAACGTTATTCAATATACGTACTGTATATGTGCATATGTATGCTTTTGCGGAGGAAGTAAATTGGAAATATGTGTGCGATCAATTTATATGCGTGCATGTATAATTATAGTGTTCAGTAATAGGCAATGTTTGTTTGTTTAGGGTGAACACAATATCTACGTTTGTAATATGTATATATATATAGTTTGAAAAAATATGAAGAAATATTTTGGGTTTCTGGGTTCAAATGGAAAACTGTGCATAGAAAATTTATCACATTAGTGGGACACAACACCTTTACACCTAAAGCCCCAGCTTCCCTGTGTGGAGTTGCCAAATCTCCCATCAGGCGCGTCCCTTCGTGCGGATAAGGGAATGCTCGGCGAATGTGTCATGGCCATGCACATGCACGCATCCGGAGATGTGCGTGTATGGGCATGTTTATGCGCAGGCCGGGTAGGTGGGAAGTAAACGCCCACCCGTGGATAAAAATTGGCTATGGGAAGGATACCCAGAAATAAAACCAAACATGGAGGAGCAGAAGAAGAATGAAGTTACGGTGCAGGGCTTCGGAAACCCAGTGCCGGCGGTTTTTGGGAGTGAGCAAGCGGGCTCCCGGCCGTCGATATCCAACGACCGCAGTGCCTCAGTAGTGGGAACCTTGGCTACTGTGGCATCTAATGTTACAAGCGTACGGGAGGAACTTTAACTGGCTCCAGTGATGGATCCGTTCAGAAGGAGCTCGATTTTTCGCAGATCCCCTCCCACACGGGCACAAGCCCCCGCGATCGCTACCCCCAGTGGGAAGCGTATAGCGGGAGTCTTCGATGAGGAAGAATCGCTGACGCCGATTCACCCGAGCGATGTTTTGGACAATGATCAGTCTGGAGCTACCTTTACTGCCCTCGGTAAAAAGATCATGGAGCTGTGTGAGTTCATAAAGGAGCGCAGGAACATTCACCAAAATATAAGGGCCATGATAAGAGGCATCCGTTTGACGTACGGCAAGGCCCAGGATGAACGAGTAGGGAAGTCGCCGATTGGAAAAGTGAACCAGGCAACTCAAGTAACGCCGGTTCAAAACACAAAAGGGGAGAAACCGGGGAAGCGGCTGCGCGAGAAGCTGAATGACTCAACAGGCCAGCAAACCCCGAAAAGAAGAAAGGACTCAACTCCCAAAAAGGCGGAGTTCATGAAAAGTACGTCTGAAGCTACCAGGAAAAATACTGCAGTGGCTACCTCGAGAAGAGGGATCGAACCTTCAAAGGCGGATGCGGAAGCTTGGAGGAAGGTAGAACCGCGGAAAAGAAACTATCAGAGGAAGATTAGACCGGAGGTGATTTTCATTTCCAAACGAGGCGAAGGGTCATACGCCGACATACTCAGGAAAGTGAAGGCAGACCCCGAACTCACCAATTTGGGAGACAACGTCAGCCGTATTAGACGGTCGCAGAAGGGAGATCTTATGTTGGAACTTAAGAAATCCAAGGATGTAACCACGGACAAATTCTTAAGCCAAATCGGGAAGACTTTAGGGCAGGAAGCTGACATAAGAGCTAGCAGGCCGGAGATCACTATAATCTGCAAAGATATAGATGAAATCACGACGAAGGAGGAGGTTCGCGAAGCGTTGGAGAAACAGTTCGATCTTGCCGGACTACAAGAGTCAGCGGTAAAAACTCTAAGGAAAGCCTATGGGGGAACACAAACCGCCATCATCAGCCTACCAGTGGAGAACGCACTCAAACTGTTAGCAGCAGGGAGAGTGAGAATAGGCTGGGTTATGTGTCGCCTTAGGGAACAGGTGGCGTTAAAACGGTGCTTTAGATGCCTTGGCTTTGGTCACATTGCGAAGTCATGCACTAACCCAAATGACAGGTCAAAGCAATGCAGGAGATGCGGAGTGGAGGGCCACATCAGCAAGGACTGCGGAGCTGACCCAAATTGTCTACTGTGCAAAGGAAAGGAGGGTGTGGACCATCGGCACATTGCAGGCAGCAGCAGGTGCCCGGAATACAGGAGAGCCCTTAGCACAAATCGCAGATGAGGTTGATACAAATCAACCTCAACCACTGCGAGGCGGCGCAGGATCTACTCGCGCAAACTATCCGCGAGAAAAACATCGATGTGGCCATACTAAGTGAACCATACCGAAACCGCGGTGGTAGCGTTTGGGTCAAAGACCAAACGGGCCAAGCAGCGCTGTGGACTTGTGGAGAACAAGCCTTCCAGGAATTAATGGAGCACCCGGAGGAGGGCTTCATCAGAGCGAAGGTGAAGGGCATCCACATCTACAGCTGCTATGCTCCACCCAGCGCTACACTCGTCGAGTATGAGCGGATGCTTGCTGCTCTTGTTTTGGATGCAAGAGGACGTTGGCCGATCATAATAGGAGGCGATTTCAATGCGTGGGCTCTTGAATGGGGCAGCCGGATAACTAATGTGAGGGGACGTGTTCTCCTCGAAGCATTCGCGGAGCTGGACGTGGTACTGGCGAATGTTGGGTCTTCGTACACTTTCCGGGGAAGGGGTCTGGGGTCTATAGTGGACCTGACATACGTGAGTGCCACTTTAGCCAGTAGAATCGCTTGGCATGTCAGTGAGGACTATACTCACAGCGACCACCAGGCAATCTGCATAGAGATCAAGGGCGGATCGAGCTCGAAAAAGAGTTTTCGCAAAATGCCGGGTGGTATGCTTGGCTGGACAGTGAAAGCGTTCGAGGGGGACACGTTTCCCGCGGTGCTCAAATCCGACATATCCCTGAATGGTACGGCTGGAGAGAAAGCCACCCAGATCACTCGATGGGTGACGGAAGCATGCGATGCAACTATGCCCAGAAGGCGATTGCTCCCCAGTAGGCAACCCAACTACTGGTGGAACAATGAAATCGCAAGTTTGCGAGCCGCATGTTTTCGGGCAAGGAGGCTTTGCCAGAGGCTCAGGGGAAAACCCGGTGGCGACGGTCGAGAGGAGGCACACAAGCAATTGCGTGGCCGCCTAAAGGAAGCCATTCGGAGGAGCAAAAAGAACTGTTTCAAACAGCTGTGCGACCATGCCGACATAAACCCTTGGGGCGAGGCATACAGAGTGGTGATGAAAAGGCTGCGGAGATCACCCCAGGTGACCTGTCCGCGCCTCCTGAAACAGATTGTTACCACTCTGTTCCCTCACCACGAAAATAGGGGAAGACAGGTTTTTGTCCAACCAAATGACGGCATAATACCGCCTGTAACTGTGGAGGAGCTGCGGGAAATATGTGGTAGGTTCGGTGACAACAAGGCCCCAGGTTTGGATGGCATCCCCAACCGAGCTTTGAAACTGGCAGTGAAGACTAGGCCCGACCTTTTCGCCAACACCTTCGAGGCGTGCCTAAAAGAAGGAATATTCCCTGCCCAGTGGAAAAAGCAAAAGTTGGTGTTGCTTCCGAAGCCTGGCAAGCCACCTGGAAACCCAGCGTCGTATCGTCCTATCTGCCTGTTGGATACAATGGGGAAGATGATGGGGAGAGTCATCTACAACAGACTCCTGCCCATCGTCGAAGCCAGCAATGGTTTGTCGCAACGCCAGTTTGGTTTCCGACGCGCCCACTCTACGGTGGACGCAATTGGCGTGGTGGTAAACCTGGCAAAAGGTGCACTGATTTCTGGCGGCTGCTGTGCCGTGGTGGCGTTGGATGTCAAAAACGCATTCAACTCGGCCAACTGGAATAGAATCAAAGGGGGGCTAACATAGGTGTCCCCGGATACTTAGCGAATTTGGTGGAAAACTACCTCTCAGAGAGGACTCTCTGGTATGGGACGGATAAGGGCCCCAAAAAGTACATTGTCACAGTCGGGGTACCACAGGGATCGGTACTTGGTCCCCTGTTGTGGAATATCATGTATAATGGGGTGCTTGCTCTTCCCGTCCCAGAGGGGACTACGATTGTCGGCTTTGCTGATGACCTAGCTGTGGTTGTTGCAGCAAAACACCCAGAAGATGTGGAGGTTTACGCAACGGAAACAGTGAGAGCGGTAAAGTCCTGGCTAGAAAAGGCTGGGCTGACCTTGGCGGACGCGAAAACGGAAGCGGTCTTGATAACGAAACGCAGGAAAAATAATACTGTAAAAGTGGAGGTCGGTGGACATACGGTCGTATCAAAGCCGGCTATCAAATACCTGGGGGTAATAATTGACACCAAATTGAGTTTTAGGGAGCACCTAGAGTATGCATGCCAAAAGGCAGCCAGTGCCACCACGGCACTTGCAAAAATGTTGCCAAATATTGGTGGGCCGAAACATTGCCGGAGGTTGGTGCTAGCCGGAGTGGTGCGCTCCATCCTGCTCTACTCGTCGCCTGTGTGGGCGGAGGCGCTTGCAAGCTATCAGAGACGGAAGCAGGTGAACTCGGTTTACCGGCGGATGGCTTTGAGGGTTTGCAGTGCTTTTAGAACCACATCAGATGAGGCAGTTTTGGTGGTGGCAGGCATGATCCCGGTTGACATTCTGGCCAAAGAAATGAGTGTCCTGTACAATGCAAGACATATGGAGGGGCATGCACAGCGTAGAAATGCGGCAAGGTCAGAGTCGCTTGATCTCTGGCAACGCAGATGGGACGAGTCTACGAAAGGTCGGTGGACGCACAGGCTCATTCCCAACATTAGGGTGTGGCTTGAGCGAAAACATGGGGATACCAACTACCACATTACCCAGTTCCTCACGGGACACGGTGGTTGCTACAGGCAGTATCTGCACCGCTTTGGGTTGGATGATTTTCCGAACTGTCCCAGATGCGATGGCATACCGGAGGATCCAGAGCATGTGATGTTTCACTGCCCACGATTTGCGATGGAGAGAAGGAGCTTAAACCAGGTGCTGGGCAGGAGCGGGACCCCGGAGAGCTTAGTTACTGAGATGCTGGAGTCCGAGGAGAAGTGGCTTGCGGTTAGCTCCGCAATCATCCAAATGCAGGAGGAGTTGCTGAAAGAACAAAGAAGGAGGAAAGCTGCAAATAGGAGAAGGATGAGTGCCTAAGAGCAAACCTACCCCGCGAAGTAATACCTCAATGGTGGTCCCGCGGGGCTGGGGCTGGAGAGACCGGGGGTGGTTTTTAGTGGGTGTGAATCCCACACGCGCCCGCTGTTGTTCCGCCGTTCTGGCGGCGGAGCTGCGGCGGACGTGTCTTTCTAAGATTTTCCACCTCCGTGTACGCACAAAAAAAAAAAAAAAAAAAAATATGTATATATATATAGTTTGAAAAAATATGAAGAAATATTTTGGGTTTCTGGGTTCAAATGGAAAACTGTGCATAGAAAATTTATCACATAAGTCGGACACAACACCTTTACACCTAAAGCCCCAGCTTCCGGTATTTCGACTTGTTTTACAGTTTTGTTCAAAACAAAATTGTTTGTCTGTCTATTTGTCTTTTTTTTTATCTATGGTGGAAAGCTTCAAAAGCTACCGCTGGTTCTGCCAGACGATTGTGTGCTACTTTTACCCAGAAAAGCCACCTCTTTCTCCTTCCACTCTCCCCGCGAGAATCCCATATGTATTACGCCACAGGGCTGGGTCAGAATTTATTACTCCGTTCATTCTTCCTTCCGAATTCCTCTTGTCTAAGCTTCTTTCGGATCGCTACTGTTACCTTTTCGACTTCAGTGCATATCGCCTTCTACTTTAACAATGTAGTGGCGTTGTAGTTTCCAATGCAGACCTCAAAGCTGCGAATCTCGGGCAGTGAAATAAAATGTGTTCTGACTCCTCCACATTCGATTTTCATTCGTTTGCGTTCGACACGCAAGTTGCTCGTGCCGTCACAACACTCCACCTTAAGGTTTCAGCGAGGAGTCACTGCACTGCTCCCTCAACTCGGTTCCCGCAAGTCCAAATGAATGGGTCGCGCGCTTCTCCAAATTCTTTGCAATTGGCTGTCCGTATGCCAGATAGAACAAGTGGCAGGACCTGCGACCAACGGGGGTCGTCTTAGGCCATTATGGTGGTTTCAGCGTCCTGCGCGGCCTTTCGAGTGGTCCGCGGTTGTCCGGCGGCGTTTGAAGACGAGGAGTTTGCGCTACTCTGAAAAAAGGAAGACTCAAACTGTATTCCCTCGTCGGTGAGGTCATTTGCCGACACGTGGAATCCTTCAATTTTAACCCCCAACTCTAAAATGAAATATATGATAGCTTGAGGATGATAGGCGGGAGCCTCGACGGCGGCGCTTCTTTCTTTTCTTTACTTTGTTTTGGAATGTAATGGTTGGCGACATTATACACACCTTTTTTCCAGTGGAAAGTGGGATTATTTAACATTTAACAGCAAACTTATGAAGTTACAGAAGAGCTCTTTCTGGACTATCAGTGAAATGGTGAGTACCACTGGCAGATGGAGCCGTATTACGTTCTTTCTCCACAAAATGATGAGCTTGACTGACGGAGGGAAAGTATGACGGCGGTTTCTTGAAGAAACAATTCTCCCGTTGGTGAAACAAATTAAAGGCGCCCTAAAGCGGGAGAGTTATGACGACTGGTGAACTCGGTACTACTCAACATCCTGCACGCAGAAGTTAGTGCTGGATGGCCTTCTCTTCGCAGTTGCATAATTTACAACTAGAGTCGGTGATTGCGGAATCGTGAAGAATGTACCGTATATGATTTTTTGTTGGGAGAGAAGCATCCTGAATTGAAGTTAGGAATGCTTCGATCTCATAGAAAAGTGCACCATTAGTCAACCATTTGTTGGAGGCTTCGATGTCAATGCCTGGCAACAACAAATTTTTTATATGGCCTCCGTGAATAGGTTTCTCTTTCCACATGTAACTCTCCCCGCCCCCCCCCCCCTCTTTCTCCCTGATGACGTGGGATGGTGTTCCTCAATTTCTCCGCAGCTCTATTGTCCGTGTCGTTGTTTACCAGAACTAAACTTACCCGTCTATTGACAGATTCTGAATCCGTATTACTCCACTGTATCACACTCAAAGTATAAAGGAGGACGAGAGCGGCGAGATGTTGATGGTCATGATTCAATTTTTCCAGAACAGCTCATTTTTCAGGAGAAGCCCCAGCCGGGGTTGTTGCTTGCATTATGCCGAGGTATTTGTAGCCGTCGTCCAAATCCACACCCTCAATTTGGATGTTATTTTGGCTATATCCTTCGTTGTCAATGTGTTTTCTCGAATTGTTTTCATTCGATATTTCTCCAAACCCAGCTGCATGCAGATATCTTTGTTGAACTGGATGGCGATGCCCAGCAAGGAGCGAAGTTGGTTTTCGTATTTGGCATACAATTTGACGTCGTCAATATACATTAAATGACTTAATATACTTTTCGATAATATGCCATGTTTGACTTGGAACCTGCACTTGCTTTCATGCAGAAGATGGGATAGTGAATTCACAGCCAAACAAAACCACAGTGGGCTTAGAGAGTCGCCTTGGAAAATGCCTCGCCTGATTTGTATCTCTCCTGATGTTGTGTGAGAATACCGATAGCTTCATACTCCAATTCTCACTGAAGAGAAGAACGACATTCGGGTTGATTTTGTACAAGTGTAACACTTGTAGCAGCCACGAATATGATATGGAGTCAAAGGCTGATTTATAATCGATGTAGGCTGTCGTGAAATTTAATTGTTGGTGTGCAGCCTGCTTTACATCTACTGCATCGACTATAAACTATTCTTTACAGCCTCGGGGGCCATTTGTGCATCCTTTTCCTCCTCAGCTGTCAATTTATGAACATCAAGGCGTTTTGAGACGTCCGCGCACAGAACTGAAGCGAAAACCTTTTAGATGGTAGGAAGACAAGTAATTGGCTGACATTTTGAATGGCAAGAGGCACCCAGTTCCTTGGTGATGAGAAAAGTTATCCTCTTGGTGAAAAATTGCGGAACTAATTTAGTGTCGACAATCATTTGATTAAAATCATTAGCCTACAGCCTGTGAGTGCTCTTGAACCGCTTCAACCCGAAGTTGTGAATCTTGTCAACTCCTGGTGCCCTCGAATTTTCTGCCTTATCAAGGACTACTTCTACGTCGACTTCAGTTATGTCAGTCATGGTCATTTCGGGGAGGGCCTCGGATGAATGCATCAGGTGTGTGAGCCACGCTGCTTCTAAATTGCAACGGCTTGGTTTGCTCCAAATATATCCCCAGAAGACTTCTGCCTGATCCAGATCGAGGTTATTTTCACCACCTGAGTTAGTGAGATTTTTATAGAACGCAATTATTCAATTGTGTAAACATCCGTATAGTACGAATGTATATATAGTATATTACACATATCATATGCTATTCACACTATACATATTTTGCTATTCACACTATACATATTTTTCTTTTAACCATTCGTAAAAATCAATTGAGAAAACTAAGTAGAGTGACATACATATAGATCTTAAATCGAAGGCAGAGCGAATCAAGACTGGGGGCACTAGACGATTACGCCAGACTGTTACCGGACAGGACCCTTCAAACTTTGGGACAGGCTGCAGGGATGACCGTTTCTGTATCTCCATTTATGGTCTAGCCCTAAGATCGAGCGCTATCAGCGCTTTATGTAAACTTCGCGGGACTAATCCCGTTGCTGAAATTACCAGTGGCACTACCTCAATTTTTTGTAGTCTCCATGTCTGCTTAATATCGCCCACCAAGGGGTTCTATTTCCGATTTTTTTCTTGTTGTTTTTCAACAATTTTCTGGTCCAATGGTATGGCTACATCGATTATGAAGCACGCTCGTTCTTCCTTCAGAAGCAGAACTAGAGCGGGCCTATTGTGATTACCACTGTGGTCGGTGGCAATCGTGTGATCTCACACTAGTTTGGCCCGATAATTTTCTAAGATTCTTTGCAGAATATACTTACAGTAAGAATGTTAAGTTGCCACTAAGTTATACTTCAACACAAGGTTTTGATGGAGAAGCTTGCAAACGGAGCAGTACCGAGTAAATAAACTCGGTACTGCTCAACATCCTGCACTCAGATGCTATGTGCTGCTCTTTACAGTTGCATAACCTACAACTAGAGTTGGTGGTTCAGGAGTCGTACAGAATATTTTTTTGTTGAGAGAGAAGCATCCTGTTAGAAATGCTTTGACCTTATAGAATAGTGCATTAGTCATCCATTTGTTGGAGGCTTTGATCTCCGTGAATGGGTTTCTCTTTCCGCATGTCGATTTTCTGTTGGATTGAATTAACACTCAACATGGGATCCCATTCTTAGGTATGGTTCAAAAAAAATTTTTGGCTACTTTTGTACAGTAATTAATCATTAATCATTTATTATTCATAAAATATAATTATCTATATCTAATTAATATATAAACTACGGATGACTTAGTAAGCACAGAAGAGAAAAACTTAACTTGGTTTTAATTTATTTTCTACATCACTTCTGACTGACTTTTCACCTCCCGATTGCTCCGCTAGTCTCGTGACTCTCTTCCCCCAGCTGATACCGTGCGTCAGTGAAAAACCCCCCAACTTTAGGGGCGCAGATCAAATCTTACGCGCGGTGCACTCTTTCCCTCGAAACCTCTTGGGACTGCCGCCAACGTCAACCCTAAAGAAGCGCTCCCTCTGTTTAGCACTTCATATGGGCCCTCATATGATGGTGTGCGTAAGGTGCCAATATTGTTAATGTGGATCGTGTGAAAACGCTTTGAAGATCGATGAGATAACCTCTTTCTGTACGTGCTTGGTAACTTTACACTTCTGGCACGCGATGCACCGTCTGGTCCAGGAGTTAACATCCTTATTCATTAACGGCCAGAAATATTTACTAGTGACAAGCTGATTCATTTTCCGAATGCCTGGGTGCGCAAAATTGTGTATTGCTTGGAATACTTCCTTGTATAAAGCGGGAGGAATATATAGTCCCTTTTCAGATGTCTCGCGGACTATTTCGGAGGTTGAGCCGAAAAGAGGAAGCTCTCGAAATTTGTATTTGGAGTTGTCCTTGAGGCTCTGAAGTACTGCTTCATCGTTTTGTGCCTCGGAGATTGCAGAAAAATCGACCGTAGCAGGGATTTTAACCTCTGAAACGCGTGAGAAAGCATCTACAACTATATTATCCTTGGCAGACACATGTTGAATGTCCGAAGTAAACCGGCTTATGAAACTCAAGAACTGTAGTTGGTGAAAGGGCGCTTTATCGGGCTTCTGCTTAAACAGGAAGGTAAGAGGCTTGTGGTCCGTGAACACTGTGAACGGCCAGCCTTCTGGTATCGGAAGTACTTTATTGCCATGTACGCGGTTAATAGCTTACGATCATAGGTCCTGTAGTTTTGTTGAGCTGTATTCAATTTCTTAGAAAAGAAGCTCAACGGCTGCCAGATTTGGTTCACCTTTTGGTGAAGGGCAGCACCTACCGCGGTGTCTGAAGCATCGATGAATACGGCTAGGAGTGCATCTGTTCGAGGAAATGGGCGTGGCGGCAGCCAACTGTCGTTTGGTTCCACTTTTCAACGTTAATTGCTAGACCGGTCTCTAGGACGCTGAAAAAGTGCATTCGGGACGTTGCAAATGCTCAGCCTCAGAAGGAGAGGCGAACAAAACGCAGCATTCAGACGAAGAAACTTTCTGTCGTTTGCAATTGGTGGCGATGGTATAACGAAAGTCACCTCAGGTCTGTACAGAACTTAACTTATGCGAGAACCCTGCGAAGGCTTCTCAGATATCTTAACGAATTCCAGCAGAGCGCCAAGACAGTACAATTTGGGTGGGCTTTAGGGCATGCTGCGCATGAGACACACGGATGCGGATGCTACTGAAGAGAAGGTTAGATGAATCATAGGCAGATGAAGAACTGAAGGGCCCAGGTGTGGATCGGATGCAGAACTCAGATACAAAAATTTTCATGGTCGGTGGACACCTAGCATAAATTAGATCATCGGATGCGGTGCAGGATCTCGCAGACACGCTTGTGGCAGTACATCACTCCGCCCGCAGTGCGTACCGTCTCCGATGTACCTAACGACTTTATTAGATCAGTAGGCCCCTCGAGATCCACAATATTCATCAAGAGATTGCAAAGAGTAACCTATTATCGACTCAGTATTTGTAGGCCAGGTAACTACATGCCAAGGAAATCTCTTTAGTTGCTATATTGATGACGATAACGCTTTTCAAAGCGTCCCGCTAATCGGAGACCTATTCTGCATCCATTAGCAGCCCATGGTGGCTTAGAAAGTCTGCGCATAATATGGGACTACTGATTTCCGCTACTACGAAATGCCATGAGAAGGTTCGTCCAAGGTTCTGACTTATTCGTTTTATGAATGGTAAGAAACCGTAAAGCCGCCATCGCTTCGACTTATGTTCACTTGCCTGTAACCGAAAGTATATACGGTCGAAGAATTTGCTGCCGCTAGTTTGAGTCAATGCGGAATCAGTTTGTGATTCCGCGATACCGGAAGAACTGAGACGTCTGTGTGTCGGTCAGGTAATAGAGCTTACTCAAAGGATCGAAAATTGTTAAGTGGCGTGCAGCTGCGTTCTGGGTAGCCGTCGCCGGAGCTTCCAACGATTTTAGTTTTTGGAAGCCGTGATCGAGCACGAGCTGATACATCGCTTTGCTTTGTCGGCAAAGATACGGTGGTACCAGCAAATTGCAGGACTCGTTGAAGACCTCGATGCCCGACTACCTGATTTCGATTGCCGACATCACCACGAACATTATCCCAGCCCAACTACTTTATTTAAAGTAGAAACACACCTCGAGGACGTCAGCGACTAGTCCAATCGGCTCCTCGTCCAGGCCAATGAGCGTGTGATTACATTTTGTGGCAGCAGCAGTAATGTCCTAGAACACGAACTGCGCCAAAAGGGTGTCACTCGTTCCACCACTGCGGCTACAGGGAGTGCGGAGGCGTTTGCCGCGCATATTATTAATTCGCATTACGAATTACCTGGAAAAGAAAAGTGAAGAATAGTCCGAACCCCACCACGAACAAAAAACACAATCACCAAAGCGGAACTCACGCCCGGAGTGGAATTATTCAAGAGCCACTACCGACAGCGGAAAACCAAGAAAACCACCTGGGCCACAGAGGCACAGTCTGCCCAACTTTGTTGGTTCAAAAACTCAAATTTAAATAATCAAATCTTTAAAATAATCAAAGATTTTATTTTTTTTTAAACTCAAATAACCTATGGGAATCTGCCACTGCTGTCGTCGACGAAACGCAAGCATGCAATACTACTTCACATAGCATGCACGACCATGAACACACTTGAGCTTGCCCGATGTCGACTACGCAGAAGCTTGCTGCTCCTGGAGCTGCTATTGTCGTTGTGATAACGTAGACCAAATACTGTATTGAGATCATCATCATCAGATAAGGCCGGAGGAAACTCGGCGGAAGCATTTGGGACAAAAGTTGGGGCAACAGACCTCGGTGTTCATTGAGTCCACTTAAGGTCGCCAATTGTGGGTTTCACAAATAATTTTTGGCTACTTTTGTCCAGTAATTGAAATCATGTATTATTCATAAAACAGGATTATAAAACAATAACATTTTGATTATATAAACATGCAATTAATATATAAAATGCGGATGAGTTAGTTGGCACAGAAGAGAAAAGCTTGACTTAGCTTTCCTTTACTTTCTAGATCACTTTTGACTGACTTTTCACTTCCCGATTGCTCCGCTAGTCTCGTGACTCTCACACCGCTACCCACAGGTAGGCGAGCCACCCAGGCGGGTGAGTTTCACTTCGTGGTGAATTGCATTGTTCCCGTGCGGAGCCCGGACGAATCCGTGTCAATTAGCCTGTCCCTCCAGACTCTGCTTTTCAGGTTCAAAGGAGACAATTCATTATCTGCCATGACAGTAGTCTGACTTAACTGGCTGGAGAATTGTTTCTCAAAGAAAAACTCACGAAGAGAATGCACTTGTTTGTAGTGCAATGTTTTTGCATTAAATCTTTCCTCCCTGGTGACGTGGGATAGTGATGCACAATTTTTCGGTTGCATGTTGTTGTTTGCAAGAATTACCCTACCTACCTACCCTACTCGCCTATTGACGGGTTCTAAATTCGCATTACTCCACAGTATCGCACTGAAAGAAAATGGAAGGACGAGAACGGCGGAGGTGTTTTTTTATTGATGATGCCATGATTTTATTTTTCCCAAACAGCTATTTTTTAGGGCAGCATCCAGACACTATTCGCATCCCCCAGCAACTTAGATTTAATTATTAGCACAGCAGGGTTTATTGCTTGCGATATGCCGAGGTATTTGTAGACGTTTTTCAAATCCATACCCTTAATTTGGATATTATTTTGGCTATATCCTTCATTATCGGTGTGTTTTCCCCGAATAATTGTTTTTATATGACATTGTGAGTGCTCTTAAACCACTTTTGCCAGAAGTTATCAATCTTTCCTGGCGCCTTCCAATTACCTGCCTTTTCAACAGCTGCTTCTACATCGAGTTATATCAGGCATAGTCATTTCAGGGATGGCCTCGCATGAACGCATAAGGTACGGGAACCACCCTACTTCATTGCAACGGGTGGGTTTGCTACAAACACTTCTCCAAAAGTTTTCTGCCTGATCCAGAGGGAGGTTACTTTCCCGGCCTGAGTTGTTGAGATTTTTACAAAATCGCCCTTGACTCTAGAAGAACAAGGTCTTGTCTGCCCTTCTCTGAATGCTCTTTTGATACCTACGGATGCAATTGGAGAATATTGCAAGTTTCTGCTTGAGCGCCACGAGGATTTCTTCGATTGGTATATCATTGGAAATATGGTAGCTTCCAATGGTGTTGGTAACGCATCTGTGCACTGTTGGTGATCGATTTCTCCTTTTTCAACTTTTCGACTCTTTTATTAAGTCGAAACACCCAGAACGGTAAAAGCCTCCTGCGCCCACCACTGTTATTTGCTCACGATGTGGATTATGAATACGGACAACCGTGGCAGCCGAAACGTAGACCAGGCTGCGAACATCTGTAGCAGTAATCTCGCTAGCCAAACGATCAGTCAAAATACTGTTAATGCCAGTAATTATGTTGGCAGTAACCGAAGTAAACTTTAGTTTTGGGATGTTTAGCCTAGCGTCTGGGAGAATCTCAGGATATTCCGTGAATGCGAATTGCAATGCGGTCAAAGCCTAATTGTAAATTAGATCGACATTCCCAGTTACTTAGTTTCTCCTGACTACTGGGTTCATGGAATGCCTTACAGGTGAAGTACTTGTGTTTGCTCCTTTGGCTAGTCCGGTGACTTGATGACTCTAGTTCGAGCTCGAGGGGAGATTTCTTGCCTAATTGGTAGGGCAACTTGGATTTTATTCGCTTGCACTCGGTACTCGTTGACAGTGTTCTGTTACGGAACATGAATTATGATAGTTCCAGAAAACAGGTTATGAACGCGTTATGGAATCGGTGTCTGTACCCTGATAGATTCCATTCCAAATCTGTGACGTGGTAATAGACGCGGACGACAAATTCGTTGAGTTGATTCGTCCAAACCATACGACGCTTAGGTCTCTCATCCCTGGTAGTTGACGGCATAACCGCCAAAACATCCATCGGTGAAGAATCGCTCTGATTTTGCTGAGCGACTCTGAGCCGTATCTTCGTATCCCTGACATCCCATTAAGATTATTCAAAACGTCCCCAATCTTTTTTCCCGTATTTGGGGTAGCGGTCAACCCTGCAAAATAGCCCCAAAGTTTCAATGCCCCATTGTTACCTCAGAAGGTAGGGAAGGTATTTGGAGGATTTAACCTGATACGCCATGTTATATACATATATAGGCCTTTAGTATGTTAGACTTTCGATTTAATTTGATGCTGATTTCAACCTCTTGGTGTACAATAAATTCCTATGAAAATGGAAATTTTAATCTATTATAACTTTGTCGCTAGTAGCACGATTTTTGATTTGAAACTCCTCCATTTTCAAATCAATAGTCAATAGTTAATCAACCAGTTCCCAAAAGTATCGATGGAGCCCACATGTCCTTATTATCTTCCAAAAAATTAAAAGCAAAGTTGTGCCACTCGTTACATCCAAATGACTTCACAGGCTGCATATTCCACCAAAATTTGGGCCAAGAGCTTCAGTTGCTGTTATGTATCGGTGACAGGCGCACGGACAGGCATTTGTTCTGTTTGATATAAAACCTTAAAAACAGCAGAAATAGCAACTTTGCCATTTTTTAATAAAATTATGCCACGACCACTACATTATACATATATGAAAGATTTCCTTTAATTGATACATATTTCGTAGAACATCACAAAGCTAAATTAGCCGCAATACAAATTCTGAAAATTATCAAAAAGAAATATTGCAATTTTAGGGTCCTTTGTTTCACCTAATAGCAAGTGTACTAAAGTTAACACCGGTATTGAAACTGAACACTAAAGCCCTTTGTTAAAATGAGCAGCAATTACTGCTACATCTTCTGAGGATTTCGGGAATGAAGATCCAGTTGTTACAGACGGCCATGGAAGGACAACTTCAGAGCAATGTGAATTCAACACAATAACACTCCAATGAATATCCGGAGAAATCTCATTACTTAAAACAATTTCCACCACTTGTTTTGTGGTTGCTGGCACTTTCCAGGACAGCAAAACTTTGAATGTTCCATAAATGACAGAGAGACACCAGAACCTTTCACGAAAACAGAATATAAATTACTAAGGATAGAAATTTTCACTTTGAGTTTGACCCGAAACACCCTCCAGACTTCATTTCCTCGGGAAGCTGGATTGGGGACGACAAGGCCGGTAAAAAGGTATAAACAGTAAATAGAACAATTTCCTGCTTTTCATTTAGATCTGACCGAAATACAATTCTTTGGGGGACGGGTGAAAGTTTCTTAAGTATTTTATTTCCCAGGCAAAAAGCGTCATTGCTATTTTGAATCATGCGACGCATAAGTTGTTCAACTCGAGTTGAAAAATGATCTGATGACATTTTTCTGCAGAATTAAGATTTGCGCAGACAGTGACACATCACTTGCAGTTGGAAAGTCCTCGCCGGAAGCAATAAGGCTCTTGAAGAGATTCCTATCATTTTCATTTCCCAGCAGGAAGTAAGCAAGTGTCAACAAGACTATTAAAAGTTAACCTGCAACAACTCACTCAAAGGGTTTCGTCCACGTTGTTTTCAAGATACTTGCACTAGCAGATCCGCCTAAATGATGAAATGAGAGAGTTTTACGCGTGAGTCGTTTTCGGTTTTATGCGGCATAAGATAGTTTTAAAAACGTTTAAATGTTAGTTAGCGGAGATGCAATTACTATTATATGTACTTGGCGTAGCAGCTTTATCTTGACCTGAGCTGCAAACGCAGAGTTGCATGCGACCAGGGGCGTGTCATGGGTTGCGGATAATGACATGACCCACCGCGTCAGCTACGAATATCGGAAGTTAATCATGTGAATAAGTAGCCGCAGACAAGCTGAACGTTTCCATTTCTGTTCGTCCTAACCCTAACCCTTAACCTATTCTTCCTTTTCTGGGGGAGAGAATCTCCTTAACAAATCCATAATCCGAGGTGCAGGAATTGATGCATCTATCGGATGAATTGCAGTGACGTTACACTCTATTTCAACGGCTCCCCTCCAAATACCTTCCCTACTTTCTGAGGTAGCTATGGGGCATTGCAACATTGAGGCTCTGTTGCAGGCTTGACTAGTTCCCCATTACTCGTGGGAATAAAATTGCGGAGTTTTGTTTAAAATGGGACCCCAGGGACACGAAGGCAGTACCCAATACGGTGAAGGGTCGCCCAACAACATCAGAGCGGCTCTTCGCCTTTGGATGTTTTGGAGGTTATGCCGTCAACCACCAGGGACGGGAGACCTAGGCGTTGTATGGTTTGGACGAACCAATTCAATGAATTTATCGTCCGCAGCTATTATCATGTCACGGATTTGGAACGGAATCCATCCGGGTACAGACACCGACTTCATGACGCATTCACAACCCACTTCCCGGAACTAAGTCATGTTCCAGAGCAAAACGTCGTCAATCAATACCGGGTGATAGCGAAAAATAATCGAGTTTCCCTACCAACCAAGCAACAAATTTTCCACGAAGTTTCACTTGAGCTCGGTCTGGAGTCACCAACTCACCGGACTGAACAAAGGGACAACACGAATATTCCACCTATAAGGCACTTCATGAACGCAGTAATCAGAAGAAGCTTAGTGACTGAGGATGTCGACCCAATTTATAATGAGGCTTTGACCGCATTCTGGATCGTATTCACAGAATATGCTGAGATTCTCCCAGACGCTAGGCGAAAGATCCCAAAATTTAAAGTTTACTTCGGCAATTATTAACATCGTTGCTGCCGCTGACAGAATTTTGGCTGATCGTTTAGCTAGCTAGATTACTTCAGTCCACAGCCTGATCTACGTTGCAGCTGCCACGGTTATTCGTCTCCATAACCAAAATTTTAGAGCGAATAGCAGAGGTACATGCAGGAGGACTCTACCGTTCTGGGTATTTCGACTCAACAAAAATTTCGAAAAGTTGAGAAAGGAGATTAGTCGTGCCACGCAAGTACTTCTTGGAAATCCATCACCAAGAGTGCACAGATGCGTTGCGAACATCATTGGAAAGTACCATCTTCTCCTAAACTTGGTGGCAGTATTTGTCCGTCGTCTTCAGTTGGCGGGAGCTAACCAGATGATTGCCGATCCTAAATTAGTTCCAGAATTTTTCACCATGGTAACTTTCCTCGTCCCCAAGGAAGAGGGTGCCTCTTGCCCTTCTAAATGTCAACCAATTACTTGTGTTCCTACCATCTACAAGGTCTTCACTTCTGTTGTGTTTGCGAACATCTAAAAACATCTTGATGTTCATAAATTGATAGCTGAGGAGCAAAAAAGATGCGCAAAAGACCCTCGAGGCTGTAAACAATAGCTTGTAATTGATACGGTAGCTGTTAAGCAGGCTGTACACCAAAAATTATTATAAATCAGCCTTTGACTCCATATTGCATTCGTGGTTGCTACAAGTGTTACGCTTGTACAACATCACCCCGAATGTCGTTCTTCTCCTCAGAACAGTGATGTTTTGTTTGGCTTTGAATCCACTATCCCATCCTCTGCATGAAAGCAAATACGGGTTCCAAGTCAAACATGGCATATTATCGAAAAGTATATTAAGTGATTTAATGTATATTGACGACATCAAATTGTATGCCAAATACCAAACCAACCTCCTTGCTGGACATCACCATCCAGTTCAATAGGGATATCCGCATGCAGCTGGGTTTGGAGAAATATCGCATAAAAACTATTGTTCGTTGAAAACACACCGAAAACGAAGGATATAGCCAAAATAACATCCAAATTGAGGGTATGGATTCGGACGACGTCTACAAATACCTCGGCATATTGCAAGCAACAACACCTGCTGTGGCATTAAATCAAAACTACTGGGGGAATTTGAACGGCGTCTGGATCTTGTCCTGAAAACTGCGCTGTTCGGGAAAAATAAAATCATGGTAATCAACACCTTCGCCATTCCGGTCCTTGTTTATACTTTCCGTGTAATACAGTGGAGTAATACGGATTTAGAATCTGTCAATAGACGGGTAAGAGTAGTTCTTGCAAACAGCAACATGCACAATAGAGCTCCCGAAAAATTGAGGATCACTATCCCACGTCATCAGGAAGGAAGGGGGTACCTGATTTCAAAACATTGCACTATAATCAAGTGCATTCTCTTCGAGAGTTTTCCTTCGAGAAACAGTCCTCTCGCCAATTACACCATGCTACCGTCATGACAGATAATAAATTATCTCCTTTGAACTTGAGAAGCAGCGAATCTCATTCCGAATGTCACTTCATTCCAACAGAAGATCGACCTGTGGAAAGAGAAACCCATTCACGGAGGTCATATCAAAAATTTGTTGTTGCCAAATATTGACATCGAAGCCTCCAACAAATGGTTGACTACTTTTCTATGAGCATTCCTAACTTGAATTCATGATGCTTCGCTCCCAACAAAAAATTATAAGCGGAGCATTTTTCACGACTCCTCAATCACCAACTCCAATTGTAGGTTATGCAACTGTGAAGAGGAGACCATCCAGCACATAGCATCTGCGTGCAGTATGTTGAGTAGTACCAAGTACACCAATCGTCATAACTCCGTCTGCAAGATTTTCCATCAAAACCGTGCATTGCAGTATAACTTAGTGGCAACCTACCACCCTTAGTATAAAGTATATAAAGTATACTTATACTCCGCAGAGAATCTTGGAAATTGATCGGGTCAAACTGCTTTGAGATCATACTATTGCCAGCCACTATAGAGTTAATCACAACAGACCCGATCTAGTTATGCTTCTGAGCACGAAAAAATCCGCAACTACGGCCGCTTGGCGGACGATATTAAGCAGACTTGGAGACTACAAAAAATCGAAGTAGTCCCAGTGGTAATTTCAGCAACGGGTTTAGTCCGGCAAAATTTGCATAAGGCAATGAAAACGCTCGATCTTGGGGCTGGACTATACATAGAGATGCAAAAAGGTCCGATTGGGTGGGAAGAGGGGCCATGGGCTTTTTTAACTATATATCTATATATATATATTATCATCTTAAAGTTTAAATTTTGCGCCTATCGTCTTTTTGAAGGCTTTGTGTAAAACAAAACCTTATTAGAATCGAGTCGGTGTCTGTCTGTCCGTCTGTCTACCTGTCTGTCACACCGAATTTATTCGGTAACGGCTGGACCGATTGCCACGAAAATTGGTAAGAGTGTATGATCTTTGTTGCCTTTACATACAGCAAGTGGCGCTATTTTGTGTTAAGTTTAAGGGGGGAATTCCCATACATGTGAATGGAGGGTGCAAAACTTGTTGTCATAAAATGTGGCTATGTGGGATATCAAATGAAAGGTGTCAATTACTTACTACTTTTCGTACCTGGTTCCATATTTGATATTGGGTGAAACATAGGGGAGTGAGGGCTCTAAATATCAATATCAAAAAGTGCAACAGGTCTCGTTCTCAGAACCTATCCAACCGAAAAATCTGAAAAAAATTACCTCCGGTTCCGATCGCTGCACAAATGAAATTAATAATAGTATAATTCCACCTTTTAAAAATTTACCCGGCAACCCCCTTATGGTCATCCCAGAAGTATAAAATTTGGCGTGGATGTAAGGAATAGCATAATGCACAATTTAGTCAAGTTTGAAGAAAATCCAATTATTATTAACAAATTTATATGGGGTGAAACTGCCATTTTTTGTGAATTTCGTACACTCTACAACCTGCATGACATCATCATCACATATCAATTCGTTAATACCACAACGAAATAAATTCTTTTGAATGGAGTAAGAAAGAATTACTTTCTTTACGTTTTTTAGTCACTTGTATATGAATATCAACTGCTCCAACGAGACATGTGTGTATATAGGTGTATAGTATATGATAGATAGATATATTTGTACGTTAAACCAGCCGTATTTAATATACATGTATATGTACATATATATGCTTTTGTGCACCAAGTAAATCCGAAATATGGGTACGATCAATTTATATACGTGCGTATATATATACAGTTTTCCGAAATAGGCAGTTTGTTTATTTAGTGTGAGGATAATATGTATGGCTTTAATATGTACGTATGTCTTGTAGTCTGTAAAAATATGAAGGATTATTTTGGATTCGTAGCTACATAGGGATAGAAAAATGTTCGTTGAAGTTTCTTACATAAGATGAGCACAAAACCTTTATACCCAATGTGCGAGCTTCCGGTATTCCGACTTGTTTTATTTTTAGAAAGCACAACCAGAGCTCCTTGACCCTTTCACTTTAAATACACTTCTAGTCTCCCGCACTGCTCAACCTCAACTGCACGGTTTAGCTAATCCTACTAACTTTCATGCAAAACTCATTTTCACTCGCCTCAACCAGATCAACCGTTAGGCCTGCATTCCGAGATATATGATCTGGTCAAATTTAAATGCAAGGTCGATGTTCCCTTTTGACCGGCCGATTTGCAATATTATATATGATATACATGGTTGCCTTTCACCCCTTGGTGGAGTATAGTGCGTCAACCACAGCCACAGGTCATTGCTCGCGGTTAGTTGAAATTCACTTCAGCTTCGTCCGTGAGACGGTAGCACTTCTCCTCTACTGTGCTGCGCCAACTGCCATTGGGACGGCCCACTGGTGGGCCATCTTTGGAGAGTGAATTCCACTGCATGGCGGTGTGAACATGCAGTTTTCCCTGACAAGGACTCAGTTGACGAGATTGGTCTAAAAATGGTCGACGGGAAACTACCAAAGGGACGGCTGAAACAACGATGTCTTGATACGCTGGATGGCGATTCGGTAGCCACGTGACCCTCTCCAAATCATGTCTTTGACTGAGTCAAATTGCGTTACTAATCAAGACGAGCCGACCCCACCTCTGATTAGGGACAAAAGCTGAGGAAATTTTTTTTGTTTGTTAATTTAGATGTTTCCTGTTCATTCTTTAATGGAGTTCGCACTCACGCGGTCTCCTTATTGTTATTGTTTTTTCCTTCATTTTGAAATGAGATTGTACTTGAGTTTCATTCTCATCATACCTAATGCAAGTAATAAATTGATAGCAGCGGGACAAACACAAGTTTGATAATTCTATGCAATGGAGAAAGAAAGCTAGGCTATACACAAGATCGGCAGCCCTATGTATGAACGAAAACTATTTTACATTCAGAGGAAGATATTTTAAACCCCGTGGCTGTTATCCTGCTACTAACAGAGAGGTGAGCAAATCAGGCGGGGAAGTCTTGGGTCGTGGTCAGTTAGGGTGCGCTACTTTGAAGTGGAGTTCCAGTGAATCTCCGCTAAGCAGCGCCATACTGCAACACCTCCACAATCTCTTTCATACTAAGACCTTTACATTATTAGGAAATATCAAGATAACAGATATAAACAAGTTGAAAGCCGGAACCTCGACGCTTCAGTTATGAAAGTTTTCGCTGATCCCTTGTGTAGAAATATTTTGTACACGTTGGTTCCATTGGGAGAGTATATACGTTGAATATACCCGCTATTCAATTCGATGCAGTATTGAAATGTTATTTCTTAAGGAGTAGCAAATGGATTCGAAAGAAGAGAACTTTGACCTACTATAATTTTGTTAATTATAACATTTAGCAGTTTGGAAACCCCCAAATTGTCCAATGTGGTGCCTCAGGTAAAAACGTACGCTACTGTAAAATATTATGGACCGACAATTAAATTAAGGGAAGTCCACAACAAATTTTCAAAATTTAATAATAATAATCAATAATACTTGACTGAATTCTTGAGCAGATATCATAGTGGAGGGTATTCTGGGGCTTTACTACAATTTATATGAACACCCCCTCACTCCTCTCCTTTGCGGCTAATGTGTTGCGAAAGTTTGATACTTTCCAGACCTTTCATTGGATACTCCACACAACTATATTCGACGAAAAAAAAATTTAAACCCGTTTAATAAGGTTCTATTTTCAACCAAATCTTAAGAAAGGCTAGCTATTAAGTGAGCAAAGAACAAAGGGGCTGCGGAGCTTCTTCAAACATAGAACTTTAAAATTTCACTCGAATGTCAATTATTTTTATTATTCTCGTTAAATATGGCGTCAGCATCTTATTTGCATGGCTTAAGATGCAGTACATTCGTGCGAAATTGATAAATTTGAACTGTTTCAACTTTGATAGTAATAGCCGGACATTCATGAAACTTGACATGCGCGATACTGTCCTCTACACTGCTGCAATACAGTGCTCCTAAGATAAACCTAAAGGGACTCTTTCGGTCAATTTCATCAAGTTGGTAATATACTATTAGTACGTTTATTTGGAGAGATATGGGGGGGGGGCGGAACATATTTTGAGGCCTAGAGGTCATATATGTGCATCACCATAGATTTTAAGATTTCTGTGTTAGGTAGTTTCCGGAATCAAGGCCTGTCTAACTCTTTTAACTCCTTACTAGCGCATTTTACAATCTACATCAAAACTAATATCAGTTTAGGAAGGTATTACTAAGCGTAGCTGTTTTGAAGAAAAGTGTGTGTGACAGACAGGCAGGCAGTGAATCGATTTTAATAATGTTTTGTTTTACACAAAACCTTAACAAATTAGTGGCTCATAAACCACGCCGAATCTTTATAAAATTCTAGGTACTTACCACTGGATCTTGCATACCATTCCAACTAAAAGCGAGAAAAAAATTGACTAACGGTTTCGTCTAGGGCAGAGGCAACTCATCAGACATATATAAATGCAGCGATTAACACCTGTCTCTACTTTCGGTCAGGCTGCTCCCAGGAGGAGTTGCCTCTGCCCTGGGCGAAACCGTTAGTCAACTTTTTTTGGAAAAGCTTGGGTAACCGAAAAAAAAGAGTCCATGGACCACACGAGAGGATGTAAGTTACTGCCCAAGTGGTCCGGTCCGCCATCAAGCGGGTGCGGACTCAGGGTTCTCAGCATCCTCAACACAACTAAACTAAAAACAAGCCTGTCCTACAAGAAAGATTCAAAACACATGCCGGATATGAGCGGAATATATAAGTTCCCTTGATCTAAATGCCCAAAAGGAAGCCTATATTTGCAAAGTTGGTGGGTTTCCAGGCAATTTCTAAAAAATATACTAATAATAAGTATTGTAATATACTATTATTAACTTTAACTGCATGGACCACTATATTTTTTCTAGGTAGTTGGGTTGTGGAGTTACCTGTGTGGAGTTGCCCCTGTGTGGAGTTGCCAAATCTCCCATCAGGCGCGTCCCTTCGTGCGGATAAGGGAATGCTCGGCGAATGTGTCATGGCCATGCACATGCACGCATCCGGAGATGCGCGTGTATGGGCATGTTTATGCGCAGGCCGGGTAGGTGGGAAGTAAACGCCCACCCGTGGATAAAAATTGTAAATTGGCTAGGGGAACGATACCCAGAAATAAAACCAAACATGGAGGAGCAGAAGAAGAATGAAGTTACGATGCAGGGCTTCGGAAACCCAGTGCCGGCGGTTTCTGGGAATGAGCAAGCGGGCTCCCGGCCGTCGATATCCAACGATCGCAGTGCCACAGTAGTGGGAACCTTGGCTACTGTGGCATCTAATGTTACAAGCATACGGGAGGAACTTGAACTGACTCCAGTGATGGCTCCGTTCAGAAGGAGCTCGACTTTTCGCAGATCCCCTCCTACACGGGCACAAGCCTCCACGATCGCTACCCCCAGTGAGAAGCGTATAGCGGGAGTCTTCGATGAGAAAGAATCACTGACGCCGATTCACCTGAGCGATGTTTTGGACAATGATCAGTCTGGAGCTGCCTTTACTGCCCTCGGTAAAAAGATCATGGAGCTGTGTGAGTTTATAAAGGAGCGCAGGAACATTCACTAAAATATAAGGGCCATGATAAGAGGCATCCGTTTGACGTACGGCAAGGCCCAGGATGAACGAGTGGGGAAGTCGCCGATTGGAAAGTGAACCAGGCAACTCAAGTAACGCCGGTTCAAAACACAAAAGGGGAGAAACCGGGGAAGCGGCTGCGCGAGAAGCTGAATGACTCAACAGGCCAGCAAACCCCCCAAAAAAAAAAAGAGGACTCAACTCCCAAAAAGGCGGAGTTCATGAAAAGTACGTCTGAAGCTATCAGTGAAAATACTGCAGTGGCTACCTCGAAAAAAGGGATCGGACCTTCAAAGGCGGATGCGGAAGCTTGGAGGAAGGTAGACCGGCGGAAAAGAAATTATCGGAGGAAGATTAGACCGGAGGTGATTTTCATTTCCAAACGGGGCGAAAGGTCATACGCCGACATCATCTCAGGAAAGTGAAGGCAGACCCCGAACTCACCAATTTGGGAGACAACGTCAGCCGTATTAGACGGTCGCAGAAGGGAGATCTTATGTTGGAACTTAAGAAATCCAAGGATGTAACCGCGGACAAATTCCTAGGGCAGGAAGCCGACATAAGAGCTAGCAGGCCGGAGATCACTATAATCTGCAAAGATATAGATGAAATCACGACGAAGGAGGAGGTTCGCGAAGCGTTGGAGAAACAGTTCGATCTTGCCGGACTGCAAGAGTCAGTGGTGAAAACGCTAAGGAAAGCCTATGGGGGAACACAAACCGCCATCATCAGCCTACCAGTGGAGAACGCACTCAAACTGTTAGCAGCAGGGAGAGTGAGAATAGGCTGGGTTATGTGTCGCCTTAGGGAACAGGTGGCGTTAAAACGGTGTTTTAGATGCCTTGGCTTTGGTCACATTGCGAAGTCATGCACTAACCCAAATGACAGGTCAAAGCAATGCAGGAGATGCGGAGTGGAAGGCCACATCAGCAAGGACTGCGGAGCTGACCCAAATTATCTACTGTGGAAAGGAAAGGAGGGTGTGGACCGTCGGCACATTGCGGGCAGCAGCAGGTCGGTGGACGCACAGGCTCATTCCCAACATTAGGGTGTGGCTTGAGCGAAAACATGGGGAGACCAACTACCACATTACCCAGTTCCTCACGGGACACGCTGGTTGCTACAGGCAGTATCTGCACCGCCTTGGGTTGGATGATTTCCCGAACTGTCCCAGATGCGATGGCATACCGGAGGATCCAGAGCATGCGATGTTTCACTGCCCACGATTTGCGATGGAGAGAAGGAGCTTAAACCAGGTGCTGGGCAGGAGCGGGACCCCGGAGAGCTTGGTAACTGAGATGCTGGAGTCCGAGGAGAAATGGCTTGCGGTTGGTGAAGGGACAGAGAAGGAGGAAAGCCGCAAATAGGAGAAGGATGAGTGCCTAAGAGCAAACCTACCCCGCGAAGTAATACCTCAATGGTGGTCCCACGGGGCTGGGGCTGGAGAGACCGGGGGTGGTTTTTAGTGGGTGTGAATTCCACACGCGCCCGCTGTAGTTCCGCCGTTCGGGCGGCGGAGCTGCGGCGGACGTGTCTTTCTAAGATTTTCCACCTCCGTGTACGCACAAAAAAAAACAAAGGTGGTTGGGTTGGTTAGCTTTCAAGAATGGGTCATTGAACTGATTCTTTTCGGACCCCGCACCGCAGGCTGCATTAATACTTTTCAAAACTAGTCTCAATTTGGGAAATTTAATTCACAAGTGGGGAGGGCAGAGGCTGAAAGTAGACATTCTTTTCGCGAACCCATTCTCAGAACCCAATTGACCAAAAATCTGAAAAAAAAGTCACGTAGCTGTCGCTATGTGATGCCTAACCTCCAAAACAGCCTTCGTACCGATATCTGCTCAAATAAAGTTAATAACAGTATAATTTAACTAATTGACTGCAAAACCCCCCTATGAAGTGGCGTTCCACAAGGGGATTTCTTTGTGATCGACGTATCAACGAACGTCTCAAATCGAAAATTTATCGCCATGTTGTCCGTCCTGTCGCTCTCTATGGTTCTGAGTGTTGGCCAACTATAAAAAAAACAATGAACGCCGTCTTGCGATAATGGAGACGAAGATGTTACGTTGGACTAGTGGCGTGACACGTTTTGATCACATCCGAAATGAGGATATCCGAGATCGTTATGGGGTTGCACCGATCGTGGAAAAGTTGCGAGAGAGGCGTCTTCGATGGTATGGTCACGCAATTCGTGCTAACAAGAATTCACTTGCCATGATTGGTCTGAAGATCAAAGTCGATAGTAAACATCCAAAAGGCAGGCCTAAACAACGGTGGCTTGATACGCTGGATGGAGTTTAAAAGCCTCGAGATTGCACCCAGATCAAGTATTCGATAGAGCCAAATGGTGAAAGCGATCACGATGAGCCGACCCCGCTTGTGAACAGCACAAAGGCTGGAGAAAAAGAAGAAGACTGCAAAACCCCCCTTATGTTCATCCTAAACTCATGGAATTGCATCAATATAGGCTATGATATAGAGCATGATGTTAATAAGTTTGATAGACATAACGCCAAAACAAACAAAGTTATAATCGGTCAAAGTTATCGCTTCAATCCACGTTCAAAGAATTCAAGAGATACACAAAACCTTTCATACCTGAAGCGTCTAGCTTCTGATTTTCCAATTTTTTTGTTTCTGTATTGTGCGAACTTCATCACCTTTGCTAATAATATTGAACTCCTAATGCGTAGCGTATGACGTTGATTATTATTAATGCAGTGCTTTCCAAATACAATTATTTGTGTAAATGGCTCTTTGAAAATTAGAGGGCAATTGTCATGCACTCACCGTTCCTTACATAAGGGAACACAAAACTTTTACACCTGAAGCAAGTAACTTCCGATTTGCCGACTGGTTTTTTTCTATTTTTTAATTTAGAATTCGTAGGATCAGTGGAGAAGTAATCCCATTTTTTTTCGAATTTATTGAAACCTGTGTTACTGTTGCCTATCTACTTATCTGGTTTGTGAATTTCCCATTATTATGAGGAAACTTAGTCAGCATTCTTTCTTCTTCATCCTATTCCGTTTGCATTGAAAAACGAAGCAGTAACGTAAAACTATGATTTTCTGTGGAAAGCATTTCTTTTAATTGCACTCTGAACCTCAGCACAAAATTCCACTTCAGTTATTTCACAATCTGCGAGGAAATTCCTAAGCACCAAGAACTTTCTCTGCCTAATGAAGGTAAATTGCTTTTTTCGTGTTTATCTGCTTTTAGCGCGTTGCACGTCCTGCTCCATTTTCCTTTAAATTGAGGAGACTTGGCAACAAAGTTGCAATTAAAATTCATCAACTTCAAAAGATTCATTTGTAGTACAAACACAAGTTTTTTACAGGATAACATGAACCATGTCCAAGGGAGAAATGTTTGCAGGTGGGCATCAGTTGTCTTGGGCAAGTTGGTTTCACATCTTAGCGAGCTTTCGGGTTCCTTTCAATTAGCTTGTCTTCTTGCGCACCACAAGTGTTTATTTAGGACGTTTCTTAATATTTTGCATTATCGTCAATTTCTTTCCGTAAACTTAATTTCGACGTTCCTCGTTGGAATGCTTTCAACCTGCGGTAAAACTTAATTGGCAGATATTTCAATAGGACCCTATTCATCTTATTAAAAGCAGTTTCGGACTTATCCCAAAATACTTTAAGACTAAACCTTGTTTTCCTTTGGTATTGTTTTAGGTCTGTGAGCTCCCTGGCGAGTATTTATTCCCGAATCGACGTCTTTTGAAATGAACGAACTGTTGACATTACTTCCCTGTTGATACGCAAATGGTATTCCTTATGAAGGTAGTTCCTCATTAAGTTAAAAAAATCATTATATCACACTTTTATGATAAGAGCACATTGGAAGTAAGTGCGAGTATACGCAAAACAGCAAAAGTGATAGGATTTTCTGATCGACGAACTGAATATCCTGTTCAGGAAAAATATCATGAGTTGGACAAGATGAGCAATTTTTATAAGCACTCTCTCATTGCGAAGATTTTAGAGTCTGCAAAATCCACCTTCATTGGTGAACGATTTTCCGAAATTTTTAATCCTGATGTTATTTTTACCTTTATTGTGGCTTGCATTAGCTTCTCTAGTATAGTATAGTATAGGTCCCAGGGCGAAACGTGGATTGGTACCCACGATGGAGCATAAAACCTGGAAAATGCCCGCTGAACCAACACCAACAGCTCTACTACCAAACCCTATCTCCACCTCCACGTGGTGACCGCTGGGAGCTCTTTCTTAACGAAAAGCTGCAGACGGAGAAGGATGAAGGCGAGTCTCCCGCGCCTAAAAACAGGACAAACTGTACCAATTGGTCCTCCAGGTTGGGGGTTGGGTAGGACTGACCACCCTACACGGAAAACCGATGTTACGGAGCCACCAAAGGAGCCTCGGACAGGATGGACTTTACAACGACGAACCCAGCAACGACAACGGACTAACAATTTGCGCATTTTCTCATGGAACGTGCGCTCCCTGTACAGAGGTAAAGCTGATGAGCAGCTAGCCCATACCCTGTCCCAATATACGGCTGATATAGCAGCGTTACAAGAGATACGATGGACAGGGACCGGTTTCCTGGAGAAGAGCCACTACACCATATAATATAGCGGTCATCCAGTAAACCATGCGCTCGGAGTAGGTTTCTTAGTGAGCCAAAAAATGAAACCTGTTGTTATCGGCTTTGGAAACATAAGCGAACGTCTAGGCACTCTGCGCTTGCGAGGCAAGTTTAGAAATACACCCAGCGAAAGAATTATATGTGCAAAAATATATTTGGTATGATTTCTTTTTATAATAATTGTTATTATTCATTGAGTACGCAGATAACTTCGTGTATGTGTGTAGTTTCTTAACACAATCGGTTTTTTTCATTTTCGCTCTGTTGCGGTACCGTTATTTAACAAAAACCTGCGGCGGCGTCTGTCTGTTGAAGCAAATATTTATATGTGCATTTCAATAGCGATAGTGTTTTGAAGCGCGCAGTGTGAAAGTAATTACGTTTTGTGAGTATTTTAATCAGTAAGGAAATTCAAGAAGAAGGTAAATTTATATTTATAGATTAAAATAGTTATTTTTCGAACAGAAAAATTTTTTTTTAAAGCACTATGCCACGTGGAACCACTCTGACGGAAAATGAGCGTGGGATCGTAATTGGTCTTCATGAATCTGGTATGAAAATTGGGGAAATTGCTGCAAGAGTTAATCGCCATCGGAATACGATTAGAAACTTTCTGGACGACTCTGGAAATTATGCCAAAATCAAGCGAAGTGGAAGAAAACCCATGGTTTGTGATAGGACCAAACGGGAAATCGGTCGCCTAGCTGTGTTCAAAAACATGAGTGCTGGACAAATTAAAGCAGAACTGGATCTGCAAGTGACTAGGCGTCGTATTCAACAAATTTTACATGAAAGCAGTAACATTCGGTATGAAAACCGCAGTGCCAAACCCAGACTCTTCCCTCACCATAGGAAGGCACGTCTCCAGTTCGCTGAAAAATATAAATTTTGGCACGAAGAGTGGCGAAATGTCATCTTCAGCGATGAGAAAAAGTTTAATCTGGATGGACCAGATGGTTCCCAAAAGTATTGGCGAGATTCCAGATAACCACGACAGACGCGCTACTCTCGCAATTTCAGCGGCGGATCTCTGATGGTATGGGCAGGTTTCGGGTACCATGGAAAGACACCAATTTGCTTTATTTCGCATAAAGTCAACACGCAGATGTACGTGGAACTCCTTAACGATGTATTGTTAGACTTTGCTGAAGATATTTATGGTGAGTCCTGGACTTTTCAGCAGGACAACGCTTCAATACATTCTGCTAAGTTTACAAAGCAATTCTTTGCTTCCAAAAATGTGCCTTTATTGGAGTGGCCTGCTGTCAGTCCAGACTTAAATCCAGTGAAGAATTTGTGGAGTATTCTTTCTCAGCAAGTCTATAAAAATGGCCGCCAATTTGACATCCTCAAGGACCTCAAAGAAGCTATCAAGGAAGAATGGGCCAAAATCGACGATTCTACGCTCCATTCCTTAATTAATTCTATGCCATTTAGATTAAGTCAAGTGGTTTATAATAATGGAGACCATACTAAATACTAAAATATCAGTTCTTCTTTTTATAGCTTATCTTTCTTATTTTTTTTATAATCTAATTTACTTTTGCACACATAAATATTTCCTTCGGAGCTTAATTTTTTCACTTTATATTGACTAAAAGAGCCAACAGAATAAAAAGGGCAATCTATTTTTTGTATTCTTATATTAAACCTGTTTCAATAAAAATATAAACAAAATCAAATAAAACCACTTTTGTTATCAATTTCAAAATAATTGTTTGCACATATAATTATTTCGCTGGGTGTATAAGCCTCATAAACGTTCACGTCCCTACAGAGGAGATTGCAGAGTCGGAGAAGGATACCTTCTACGAGGCAGTAGAACGAACCCTCGAAGCCTGTCCCAGATATGATATCGAAATCATACTTGGGGATTTTAACAGCCAAGTAGGGAAGGAGACCGTATTCAGGCGATACGTTGGCTCCCATAATTTACACGAAAAAACAAATGATAACGGATTGCGGATTGGTTGTTGGAAGTAGTTGGTTTGCGCGGAAAGCGGTCCACAAACATACGTGGGCCTCTCCAGACGAGACCACTTTCAACCAAATTGACCACGTGTTGATCGAACGCCGCCACCTCTCAGCTTTGATGAATGTCAGAACATATAGGGGGGCCAATATAGACTCGAATCACTATCTCGTTGGCATGGTGCTCCGAGCTCGAATAACAATACCACCTAGAATACCCTCTGACAATCAGGTGAGAGTGAACACTGAAGCCATCCACAACACAACCCTCCGCGACACCTATAAGAGGGAAATGGATGCCGCAATAACCGCAGTCAAGAGAGGACCTGCAGATGAAGCATCAACAAATGATCTTCACAATCACCTGAAGAACGTTATCATTGCTACGGCCACAAAGATACTTGGCCCCAGCCGCAAAAGGAGTCGCAACGGCTGGTTTGACGATGAATCTAAGCTAGCAACGGAACGGAAAAATGCCGCATACCGAGTGATGCTGCATTCTCAAAGAACGCGGGCACCCGCAGAGACTTATCACGAACTCCGTCGGAGAAGCGACTTCACAGAGGGCAAAAGGAAGCCTGGGAGAACCAACAAGTCTGTGAACTAGAAAAGTACAGGGAGCAACCGCACCAGGCGCGGAAGTTTTACCAACAAGTCAGCAGGATGAAGCCTTCCACACCTCGATGCTCATCCTGCCGAGACAAAGAGGGAAATCTGATTTCCGACAGAATGGGCATATTAGAGCGATGGGTTGAGTACTTTGATGAGCTACTGAACAACCAGAACATCAGCGAGTTGGAGGTCCCGCCAACTGTAGACGACGGACAAATACTGCCACCACCAAGTTTAGGAGAAACAGTCCGTGCAATTCATCGGCTAAAAAATCATAAGTCGCCAGGAGTCGATGGAATTACAGCCGAATTGGTTAAATATGGAGGCGACCAGTTACACCAAGTGGTTCATCAACTTGTGCTCAAGGTATGGGACAGCGAATCAATGCCTGACGATTGGCAACGAGGCATTATCTGTCTCATACATAAAATGGGAGATATCACACAGGGTAGCAACTATAGAGGTATCACGTTGCTGAGTACCATCTATAAGATATTCTCCACTATCTTGCTAGGCCGGATAGGTCCATACGCCCAGAACATCATTGGCCCATACCAAAAAGGCTTCACTCCAGGCAAATCAGCAATAGATCAGATTTTCTCTCTGCGGCAAGCGATAGAAAAACTGTTGGAATATGGACAACAGTTGCACCATCTGTTCATCGACTTTAAAGGCGCCTATGATAGCATAGCCAGGGTAAAAGTGTACACGGCCATGGGAAAATTTGGTATCCCGACGAAATTAATAAAACTGACTAGGCTGACCTTGACCAATGCGCGAGGCCAGATAAAAGCAGCAGGATCACTCTCAAGACCATTCGACATCAACAACGGTCTACGACAAGGGGATGCGCTATCATGCGTCCTCTTTAACCTGGCCCTCGAGAAGGTGATCCGTGATGCTGAGGTGAATGCAAGAGGTACGATCCTCTTCAATTCCACCCAACTACTGGCCTATGCTGACGATATCGACATCATGGGAAGAACCACCCGAGACGTACAAACTGCCTTCATCCAGATCGAGCAGGCGACGCGAGATCTTGAGCTGCACATCAATGAAGGCAAGACAAAATATATGGTGGCAACGTCAGCACCGAAGACGAATCAACCAACAACATCAAACCGCACTGGTCAAACACAAACACGAAGAAGAATAAGGATAGGAGAATACAACTTTGAGACCGTTGATAATTTCTCCAATCTAGGGTCGAAAATCACAACCGATAATAGCTACGATGATGAAATTCGCGCACGGCTGTTGTCAGCCAACAAAGCCTATTTCAGCTTACAAAGACTGTTCAGCTCGAAACGTCTCACCATAGGGTCAAAGCTCTTACTGTACAAGACTATGATCTTGCCAGTCCTCATGTATTCTTCGGAAACTTGGGTTCTTAGCAAGAAAAATTGCGAACTCTTGGCCGCGTTGGAGGGAAGAATCCTCCGAAGAATTTTTGGCCCCCTACATGAGGATGGACGATTCCGTAGCCTACACAATGACGAAATCTATGAGCGACACCTTGACCGTCCGGTTGGGGATAAAATCCGGCTGAATAGGTTACGGTGGGCGGGTCACTTAATCCGTATGGATGAGGATGATCCCACCCGGAAAGTCTATAAGGGCAATATCTATGGTAGAGAAAGAAGACGAGGCAGACCCTGCTTAAGATGGAGCGATGGCGTAGGTCAGGACGCCTGACAGCTTTTATGGATATCGAATTGGTGGACCTCGGCGCAAAATCGGGATGTCTGGAGTTCTTTATTAAGCAGGCCTAGACCGGATACCGGTTGTTGCGCCGTTGATGATGATGATTAGGTTCTTTACAGCAACCTCATATTATATAGATGGATGGAATCCTAGGGAAATGGATTAGACAAAGTTCAATGAGCTTCTTGACAATAACGAAGAGTTGTCTGGAAAACTAAAGGCTCCTTTGGCGAAAGTGCTTGTATTGGAAACGGTAAATCGCCCGCCCTAATACCCGACAATGCAGCAAAAATCGAAAACTGCAATAACTCTGAAATTCAACTTCTGAATTCGGCTTTTAAAACGAATGAGAATATATATGACTGCCATAGTCTCCAATATGCCTGGCGCCCAGTGAATTGGGACTTAAGAAGATACTCAAAGTACTCCCTGCTGCTTGTCGTAAGAGCCTACTAAAAGGATAGAAATTTGTGGAAGAGCAACCAGCAAATTTTGGAATTCTATTGATTCCGAGAAACCAGCAACGCTTCGGTTAGGGACTGGCCTCACAACAAGGAACTCTGTTTATCAAAACGAACTATGACTGGTTTCTGGAGTGTGCGGAAGTGAGATTTATGACAGAGTACCGAGGGTTCAGGTTGAGGAGCATCACTGTATAATGCTACGCACCAACGGAAACTTCCGATGTAGTGGACAAGGATGCTTTCTGCGAGCAATTAAACGCAGTTCAGGGGAGGCTTCCTCAAGGGACATTCTGATCGTGATGGGTGATCATGTGATGGGAAAATACTGTCTTGATGACCGTAAGGATACTGGAAAGCTTGTAAATCTCTGCAATTTCCACTGCTTCGTAATTGGTGGCACATTGTTCGAGTATAGAGCCAGCCAGTTGGCTCTCTACTGCCCGGTACCGTACGAGCAACTAGATCGACCACTTCGCGATCAGTAGTAGATTTGTCCCCTGGATGTGTGAAACAAGAGAAGCGCTGACACCCACCTTGAAAAGAATCGCCATCTGATGGTCGCTTACGTTTACTTGAGTGTTGTGTCGGCTGCTTCTCGTAGGGTTGGGCAGCTGCGACTCAGCTGTCGACAGTGGGAGAGTTATTTTGCTGATCGAACGGCAGGTATACTGAATAACCCGTCTAAAAATATCGATGAGCATTGGGCTGCTATTAAAGATGTTCTTTTCTTGGGTTCTACACGGGTCGTCGACTGCGGAAGCGTGGAAACCGATCGATGTACGGAAGGGGTTGAGGGCTTTATGGAGTGCTGCGAATGAGGGCGGGTATAACGCGCTCGACCTCCAATACTGACCAAAATCCCGAGAAGTTCAGCGTAGTGCAAATCATGATAAGAGAGAATTTTCTATTGCGCTGGTCAGGAGGACGCAGCAGATTGCAATAATTTCAGGAATGTATACCGCATCACGAACGAGTTTGCATGTGGTCACAAACCTTTCGACGGTCCTGTGAAGGACTTCTTTGTTTAGTTTAAACAACCACAAGCTCACTAGCCAAACAATGATCCAAAATTCTGTCAACGGCAGCAGTAATGTTGGCAGCTATAGAAGTAAACTTTAGTTTTGGGATCTTTTGACCTAGCGTCTGGCAGAATTTTCGTACTCAGTCCATTGATACAGGGTGCGGCAGCATAACTTCCTTTTTAAAATGCGCGCCACTCAGTTAGTTGATGTCATAGCGGAGCGCTAGTGGTCTCGTTTAATAGGGGATACTGTAAAGTTTTGTCCCGACACGGTTCAGTCGCCATCATCCCTTGGAATAGTGAGGAGAAAGGCACGTTGAGGTTTACTTTTCAAGCGGATGTTCGGTTATTGCAACACAGCGTGCATTTCGGAATCGCTTTAATTTAGCCCCGTTGGCTCCCGTCCCAGACCGCAAATCAATTGTTACATGGGTCACTACATTCAGACAAACTGCAAGTGCGACAAAAGGAAGAACTGGAGTCCCTCGGCCCGTTAGATCACCTGAGAACATTGAAGCAGTGAGCGCGTCAATGTTGCGATCGCCACGGCGTTCTGCGCGCAAACACGCATCTGCCCTTGGACTATCCAATCGTTCTGTGAAAAGAATTCTTCGTGATGATCTTCATTTTCATCCCTATAAGATGGCGATAGTGCAGGAACTTTCAGAACATGATTTCAATTCTGGGCTGAACGCGTGTGAGCTTCTTCTTGATGTCGTTCTCGAGGGTGCTATTGTTTTTTTTAGCGATGAAGCCCATTTTCATTTGTGTGGGTCGGTTAACAAACAAAACATGCGCTACTGGGCTGACACCAACCCTCGAGAATTGCATCAAAAGCCTTTGCATTCACCCAAAGTCACAGTGTGGTGTGCAATTTCCTCAGCTGGAATTATTGGTCCCTGGTTTTTTGAGGAAAATGAGGTTACAGTGACAGTGAATTCGGACCGGTATGTAAACATGCTACAGATTTTTTTTTCCCACGGCTAGAAAATTTGGATTTGGGAGACACTTTGTTCCAACAAGACGGTGCAACAGCACACGCTTCAAGAGCATCGATGGCTGTTTTGAGGGAACACTTTCCAGAGCGCCTTATCTCAATTAGAGGCGATTTGAAATGGCCGGCACGCTCTCCCGATCTGTCCCTTGTGATTTTTTTCTATGGGGTTTTTTGAAATCCCGTGTTTATGTGAACCGTCCAAGAACCCTACAAGATTCGAAGACCAACATCCAAGAAGAAATTGCCAACATAACACCTGCAATGCTAACAAAAGTCATGACAAATGCCAGAAATCGGTTTACGCAATGTATGGAGATAGGGGGACGTCACCTAACAGATTTGATCTTCAAAACAATGTGAACAAAAACTTTAGACATGTACCTACATTATAAAAAATAAATAAATATTTTCCGATGCATACAATAGTTTTTATTGAGTTTTGAAAAAAGGAAGTTATGCTGCCGCACCCTGTATATGGTGTAGCGACTTTTCTCCAGGAAACCGGTCCCTGTCCATTGCATCTCTTGAAACAACCCCCAACCTGGAGGACCAGTTAGTACACTTTGTTTAGTTTTTAGGCGCGAGAGACTCGCCTGCATCCTTCTCCGTCTGCAGTTTTCGTGAAGAAAGAACTCCTAGCGATCACCACGTGGAGGTGGAGTTTAAAGTGGAGTTTGGTAGTAGGGTTGTTGGTGTTGGTTCGGCAGGCATGCCCCAGGTTTTATGTTTCATCGTGGATATCAATCCACATTTCATCCTCGAACCTATACTACCCTTTGACCGGCAGCTCAGCGCTCTGACCACTTGAGCTATCCGGATAATTGAAATAGGTTCCGAAAAATCTTGCATTTTTATCGTTCGTTTATTCTAGGGTACTTCGATGCCTGGTGATAGCTGTCTGCCTGTTTTTTCGATAAATATTTGAAGCAAGAATTCATTTAGAGGCCTTTCTGAGTTCGGGATACCTGAATTTATATCTTCCTCTGCTAAGTGTACTGTGCTCTAGTGCTTTGCGCGGAAATGTTTAAGGGAGGTGTTGCGGTCTCATCAACGTATAATTCCGTTTTCTCCAAATTGGTACTATTTGGATTTTTCTTCCTGCTTAGATCGGCAGGGTTGCTATTTGGACTGCCCTTTTTATAAATGACTTCGTAATCGAATTCCTTAAATTTGAGCCTGCCACGGATTAACCTAGAGTTCGGGAATATTAAATTTATCATCCGGGTTAACGGCTTAGGATAGTTAACATCTCAAACTTTCTTCCAAACAGATACGGTCGGAAATCTTTGGTGGCTCATGTAATGGCTAATAGCTCTTTTTCTATTGTGGAGTAATTAATTTCTGTGTCACTTAAAGATGAGGTCTCAAAACAAATTGGACAGTCATTACCAATAGGGCTTGGTAAAGTCAGGATGTTCCAGAAGTGGGTAAGCTCTTTTTTAAGATTTTGTGTCAAAGAAAAGCGGTTTACTATCTCTCTGTCTGTCTGTCCGTCCATGACACGCATTTTGAAACACTTTGTTAAGGACTTGGTCAATTTCGCAAAGTCTCTCACAAATTTGCGCTAGCATCTTAAAAGGCCAAGGAAGAATTTTATTTCCTTCGGTGTTTTAGGGACAGGATGACTATCCTGTATCGTCAGAATTTTTTGGAATTGGGCTTTATCCCTTCGGTCGTCACAATATGACCCGTAAACTATACTTCTCCTTTCATTAACTCCGATTTATCTAACTGAACCTTCAGATATGCTTCACGTAACCTCTCAAATCCTTTTTTAAAATCGGTTTACTGTCTGTTTGCTTGTCTGTCACACGCGTTTTTCCCGGAGATGTTTGTAGCGATTGTCACCGAATTTGGTGGAAGGGGGGAGACTGTGAACGCTCACGCATAGAGTGAGTTACATCTTTCCACATCGAATTTAAAGGGGGTCCCAATACATGCAAAAGAGGAGTGTAAATTTTTTTTCCACCAAATGTAGTTATGTGAGGTATCCTCGGTTACTACTTTCCGAAGCTGCTATTAGTTTTGACATTTGCTGGAAAGGTGGGGAGTGCGGGGGGTTGAAAATGAAATGGTCACTTTTAACCCCCCGCAACGGACCCATTCTTAGAAACTACCAAACCGAAAAATCTGAAAAAATCGCACTATTACTAATAAAGTTATATTAGGTTAAAATTGTCGCTTCTTTGACAATTCTAGTCTTTGAATATCAATATCACTTGAAAGTTTACATTTTCATATCATGCATATATTACGTGCTACGTACTAATGGGACAAATGAACAAATCTTTTTATACAAGAAATACACAAAAGCTTTCATACCTGAAGCGTCTAGCTTCCGGTTTCCCGACTTGTTTAAATTTTCGCCATGCTTCTGCAGGGATGTGAAAAAGATGATGATGTCATCTAGGTATACCAGGTAGACTTTGCCTTGAAGATTTTTCAACACATTGTCCATTATGTTTTTCAGGCCAAAAAGCATTCCGACATGTTCATAATGTCCGCCTTCAACTGTGAACGCAGTTTTGGGGATATCTGCGGGGTCCATTTCGATTTCACGGAACCCAGAAGCAAGATCTAGTGTTGCAAAATACATAAAATTCTCAACTTGTCTGCGGATCAGGGACAGGAATCTCTTTATTATTAGATGTAGGTGGGCAAATCGACAAGGGTATTAATTCTGTATTGATGTGTGTTGATCGATGTTGTTGATTTGTTCCTAATTTCCTGCAATTTTTTCAACCACTCGCAGCTTTTCAATAAATTATTTGGAGAAATGTAAGTTCCTCTAATTGGGCCATATCAAATGGTAATCGCATATATGCCTTCAGAGATGATTAATTCCGGGTTAAGTTTAATAATGACATCGCCATTGTGTGCATCTGGCCGCATTTTGGTGAGAAATTTCGAATAAGGAGGGATGGTGTACCTTTCACACATAAAATTTGGTTTGAAGTGGAGTCGAACTCTGGCATTGTGAGTGATAGGTATGTTTCTTTGGTCAATTTTTGCGCCTAGTTGAGAAAGCGCATCAATGCCTAAAACACCATCACAGAATCCGTGAAAACTAAAGGTAAAAAGTCTTATGTGTCCCGATTTATGGAATTCAACAAAATTCGCTAGTATCGTTGTTATCGAAATAAGTTTTGTTGGTTTTATATCGCGAGGGTCCATATATTCAGGATTTATGAAAGACGCAAAGCACTGGTAGGTATCTGAATGTATAGTAGTTTGGTTCCATGTTTGTTCACATCTATGTATCCAATTGGGCTCCGGAAGCATTCAATTGTAAATTTTCATCCTCAACTTCAGCGATATGTGGAGATCGATTTTGATCTAATTGGGTGTCTTCAGGATGATGACAATTCTGGTTTTCAGGGTAATCAAGGGAAGTAAGTCCGATAATATTTCGAATTGTTGTGGCTCAGATTGGGTTGGGGTGTTTGGGTGATACTTTGGGGAGTTTTGTTTGTTTATTTTCACAGGCTCGGATTTTGGGTATGCGTTATTACCTGGTCTATAAAAGGATGGTTGTCCATTTTGGTGGTCAAAGGGTAGTATAGGTCCCGGGGCGAAACGTGGATTGGTACCCACGATGGAGCATAAAACCTGGGAAATGTCTGCTGAACCAACACCAACAGCTCTACTACCAAACCCTATCTCCACCTCCACGTGGTGACCGCTGGGAGCTCTTTCTTAACGAAAAGCTGCAGACGGAGAAGGATGAAGGCGAGTCTCCCGCGCCTAAAAACGGGACAAATTGTCCCAACTGGTCCTCCAGGTTGGGGGTTGGGTAGGGCTGACAACCCTACATGGAAAACAACTTGTTACGAAGCCACAACAGGAGCCTCGGATAGGACGGATTTTAAAACGACGGACCCGGCAACGAAAAAGGAACAACAATTTGCGCATTTTTTCATGGCACGTGCGCTCTTTGTACAGAGATGAAGCTGATAAGCAGCTAGCCGATACCCTGTCCCAATATAGGGCTGATGTAACAGCGTTGCAAGAGATGCGATGGACAGGGACCGGTTTCCTGGAGAAGAGCGACTACACCATATATTATAGCGGTCATCCAGTAAACCATGTGCTCGGGGTAGGTTTCTTAGTCAGCCAAAAAATGAAACCTGCTGTTATCGGCTTTGAAAGCATAAGCGAACGGCTATGCACTCTGCGCTTGCGAGGCAAGTTTAGAAATATAAGCCTCATAAACGTTCACGCCCCTACAGAGGAGACTGCAGAGTCGGAGAAGGATACCTTCTACGAGGCAGTAGAAAGAACCCTCGAAGCCTGTCCCAGATATGATATCAAAATCAAACTTGGGGATTTTAACAGCCAAGTAGGGAAGGAGATCGTATTCAGGCGATACGTTGGCTCCCATAGCTTACACGAAAAAACAAATGATAACGGACTGCGAACTATTCAATTAGCAGGGTCACACGAAATGGTTGTTGGAAGTACCTGGTTTGCGCGGAAAGCGGTCCACAAACATACGTGGGCCTCACCAGACGGGACCACTTTCAACCAAATTGACCACGTGTTGATCGAATGCCGCCACCTCTCAGCCTTGATGAATGTCAGAACATATAAGGGGGCCAATATAGACTCGGATCAATATCTCGTTGGCATGGTGCTCCGAGCTCGAATAACAATACCACCTAGAATACCCTCTGACAATCAGGTGAGAGTGAACACTGAAGCCATCCACAACACAACCCTCCGCGACACCTATAAGAGGGAAATGGATGCCGCAATAACCGCAGTCAATAGAGGACCTGGAGATGAAGCATCAACTAATGATCTTCACAGCCAACTGAAGAACGTTATCATGGATACGGCCACAAATATACTTGGCCCCAGCCGCAAAAGGAGTCGCAACGGCTGGTTTGACGATGAATCTAAGCTAGCAACGGAACGGAAGAATGCCGCATACCGAGTAATGTTGCATTCTCAAAGAACGCGGGCACGCGCAGAGACTTATCACGAACTCCGTCGAGTGGAGAAGCGACTTCACAGGCGGAAAAAGGAAGCCTGGGAGAACCAGCAAAGCTGTGAACTAGAAAAGTACAGGGAGCAACCGCACCAGGCGCGCAAGTTTTACCAACAAGTCAGCAGGATGAAGCCTTCCACACCTCGATGCTCATCCTGCCGAGACAAAGAGGGAAATCTGATTTCCGACAGAATGGGCATATTAGAGCGATGGGTTGAGTACTTTGATGAGCTACTGAACAACCAGAACATCAGCGAGTTGGAGGTCCCGCCAACTGTAGACGACGGACAAATACTGCCACCACCAAGTTTAGGAGAAACAGTCCGTGCAATTCATCGGCTAAAAAATCATAAGTCGCCAGGAGTCGATGGAATTACAGCCGAATTGGTTAAATATGGAGGCGACCAGTTACACCAAGTGGTTCATCAACTTGTGCTCAAGGTATGGGACAGCGAATCAATGCCTGACGATTGGCAACGAGGCATTATCTGTCTCATACATAAAATGGGAGATATCACACAGGGTAGCAACTATAGAGGTATCACGTTGCTGAGTACCATCAAGATATTCTCCACTATCTTGCTACGCCGGATAGCCCCATACGCCCAGAAAATCATTGGCCCATACCAAAAAGGCTTCACTCCAGGCAAATCAGCAACACATCAGATTTTCTCTCTGCGGCAGGCGATGGAAAAACTGTTGGAATATGGACAACAGTTGCACCATCTGTTCATCGACTTTAAAGCCGCCTATGATAGCATAGCCAGGGTAAAAGTGTACACGGCCATGGGAAAATTTGGTATCCCGACGAAATTAATAAAACTGACTAGGCTGACCTTGACCAATGCGCGAGGCCAGATAAAAGCAGCAGGATCACTCTCAAGACCATTCGACATCAACAACGGTCTACGACAAGGGGATGCGCTATCATGCGTCCTCTTTAACCTGGCCCTGGAGAAAGTGATCCGTGATGCTGAGGTGAATGCAAGAGGTACGATCCTCTTCAAGTCCACCCAACTACTGGCCTATGCTGACGATATCGACATCATGAGAAGAACCACCCGAGACGTACAAACTGCCTTCATCCAGATCGAGCAGGCGGCGCGAGATCTTGGGCTGCACATCAATGAAGGCAAGACAAAATATATGGTGGCAACGTCAGCACCGAAGACGAATCAACCAACAACATCAAACCGCACTGGTCAAACACAAACACGAACAAGAATAAGGATAGGAGAATACAACTTTGAGACCGTTGACAATTTCTCCTATCTAGGGTCGAAAATCACAACCGATAACAACTACGATGATGAAATCCGCGCACGGCTGTTGTTAGCCAACAGAGCCTATTTCAGCTTACAAAGACCATTGCGCTCGAAACGTCTCACCATAGGGTCAAAGCTCTTACTGTACAAGGCTATGATCTTGCCAGTCCTCATGTATTCCTCGGAAACTTGGGTTCTTAGCAAGAAAAATTGCGAACTCTTGGCCGCGTTGGAGGGAAGAATCCTGCGAAGAATTTTTGGCCCCCTATATGAGGATGGACGATTCCGTAGCCTACAGAATGACGAAATCTATGAGCGATACCATGACCGTCCGGTTGTGGATAAAATCCGGCTGAATAGGTTACGGTGGGCGGGTCACTTAATCCGTATGGATGAAGATGATCCCACCCGGAAAGTCTATAAGGGCAATATCTATGGTAGGAAAAGAAGACGAGGCAGACCCTGCCTAAGATGGAGCGATGGCGTGGGCCAGGACGCCAGACAGCTTTTAGGGGTATCGAATTGGTGGACCTCGCCGCAAAACCGGGATGTCTGGAGTTCCTTATTAAGGCAGGCCTAGACCGGATACCGGTTGTTGCGCCGTTGATGATGATGATGATAAAAGGATGGTTGTCCATTTTGCAGAGAAAAGGGAGAGATTTTGAAGTGGACTAGGTGCAAAATTATTGCTGGGGTTCATACTGGTACTTAAAGGCTTATTGTGGGAAAATCTGACTTATTTTTGATAATTTGACACCAAGGGTCTTTGCAGGAAGAACGTATATGGTTGGATATGAGGAGGTCTCAGACGAAATCTGGTTGGCACGTGAACCTGTGGTGGACTAGTCCTTAATAAGAGTTTTTCTGTTGCTTGTTGGGGCCGCGATTTAGGATTATTGAGTAGGTTAAGGTTCCGGAACTGTTTATTCAGAACAGATTTGATGAAAAACGTATTCTGTTCTTTTAGGAGGCAAGCGTATGCTGATGTGAAATCTCCTAGTTTCATCGCTCGCTATTTTGTTCCAGATAGCCCTTACTTATTAAAGACGGAATTTCAGAAAATCAAAAAGAAGTGGATTTTCATCGAATTTTAAAAGATCTTTTATAGCATTCAGGACGCGAAGAGAATTAAATATTTCAAACAGTAGTCATAACTATTTGTTGTCATTGTTTGGCATTGAATTATCAATCTTAATATTGGTCTTTGTTTCACTTATCTATCACGCGGGTTTATTTATTTAGTTCGTTAACGTTAACACTGTTCTCACCGTCACTTTCCGAAATTGCTTGCTTATATATGTTAATTCTCGGACGACGTGCGAGAATGGAATATGGATTAAGAACGGATAAGATAAGGGTAGAAAAATCTCGAAATAACTACTATTAATTTCCAATTTTAACTACAATTTCAATATTTTGTTTCTTACCTAAATTAGGAAAAAAATGCTGAGTTATAGGCAGATTTTGGCATTAGGTTGAATGGAATGTTTAATTGTACAACAGTACCCAACTATTCAAATTTTGAATTGAGGTTCAAATTCTATACGCTTGTCTACATGGATAGTAAAATGTTGTGGAATGTGTTATGGAAATGTACTCGTAGTTTGCTCGCCCGAAATTATTACCTTGACTTGACTCAGGTACCCATTCACAGGTGAGTCGACTGGTATCCGACATGCAGTCGCGATACAAATCTATCTGCCACCAGATTTGAAAAGCGGCCTTCCGCTATGAAAGCTCAGCGCTCTAAACAATGAGCCATCTCTATACTGACAGGTTGAACTGATAGGTGAAACTCACTGCATGCGTGGTTTTTCAATAGGTATAATCATTTCTGAGGAAAGTGTGCGGACAGACAGACAATGAACCGATACGGTCATCATGTAGAACAGTGAGTATCATTCAGCGTATTAAGGTCCTAGTTACCTAATTTGCTAAATATTGATTGAAAACAAGACAGAACTTTTGGAAGCTGAGTCAATTCGTCGTCATCACATTTGATAGCTATCTCAATATGCTCTTTAGGGAGATCGAGTAAGAGAACTGACGAGTTATATTTAAATTATTATGATGTAATAAAGAACCGTTCTTACTATGTTCACTAGAATCACTGTCCTAATTCCTCTTCCTTTTATTACTTATGACTTTATTAGCTTGGTTATTTAATGCACCGTTATCATCAAAACGATTACTCGGAAGGTAGCCTTTCTTGTTTGTTCATTTTGTGCTCATATCACCGTTTCCACCCGTTCACATTCCCAAATGATAAGTCATTATGTTGGCCTTTATATATTACACATGGTTTCTTTCTCCACGATGATTCATCCCAAAGAATATGCTCTTTCGGAGATCATAAATACCATTTCGAAACCGGACTCATCTCACTCCGCTCTTATTAAAAACCTCCCACTCGATTTGACCCCCAAAACCCAACTGCTCCTCAATTCAATATACTCATCACTCAAAACCGAAAAACAAAACATCTGCTGCACTTTCTTCAAATAATAGCCAGAAATTTTTAATGCAGCCATAACACAAGTAAGATTTCAGGCTGCAACATTCGTTCACCTGTTTCGCAGGAATACATTGATCAATAAATGTTTCGCAATAGCCTGATTTGATTCTCTAGGTAAAAGTGCATTTGCTGCAACATGGGCACGTATATGGCCAGTCCATGCAATTTATGAGAAAGTCGAAAAAGAGATTACGTTAACGCTTTTGTGTGATGTGTGTGTGATGCTATGCGATGGGATTTATTAATTTGAAAAGAGGAAAATGGAGGTGCGAAAGGTTAGCACCCTTTACGAGGACAACGGCAAAAGTAAATGATCTGCATGCTGCAAAACCGCGGATACTACAAAAGCACCCAGTGACATACATACATGCATACCAGTATATGTTAGTAGCTTACCATTGTACATATATGCATAGGTCGTTCGGCACGTTGAATTCTGGCACAGGTTTCATCATCATAAAATTTCGCAGATATTATTTTCATCCACAAAATTCACCATTCTGTGCCCAGCGGAACAACGCTGATGATGTAATGTGTTGTAACGTGATGCTTTGTTCACAGTCATCTCGCTCATTAATTACACTTTGAGTGGAAAGCACATCTCTGGCACGTCTTTCAAACGCTCATCGATCATAACCGTTATTTTCCCTTATGGCATATTAAGCTCTGCCACAACATTCGCATTATCTTATACAGTGTGATAATCAATTTTCAATAAGACGCAGAAATAATTGCCTGAAATGGAATGACACGCTTTCGTCAAGCAAATTGTTTCCTCTTAATTGTTTTCAGAGTACGCCAGCCTCCTTACTCAGCCATAAATGTACACGTGGATATGATAGTAATAAGCTTCCGCAAGCCACCCCAAGAGCATTACATGCGAAAATATTCAATAGCACTGCGAAATTACATGTGTATGTGAAGGAATGTACGAAGAAGTGAGAAGGTTCGAAGGGAAATGTTCGGAAAGGCCCATATGTGTGGATAATAAATATTTTTTAATGAGCCAAGTGTTTGCCATACCCAAACAAGTATGTTAATGTTAGTCAGAAGGTCAGCTAGTAGCCTGCACTAGAGCGGACTAAATGTTGCATTAGGTTGTGGACTGCAAAATCAGAACCATACGAAAATTATACTCAGTCACATGAAGCGATGAAAGCTGCAATGGAATGGAGACGTCGAAACGAATGGATAAATGCAGGCTACATTCCGTAAAAACATCATGCAAAAGACCCCTCCCTCTTAAAAAAAGAACAGAAAATCGAATACCAACTTAGCTATTAAATTGGAATCAGCTAAATAAAGATTGTTTTTTATATTGCAACATTTATTAACTCATCTTTGGACAGTTCCACCCTTGAAAACCTCGAATATCACCCCTTGCGAGTGGTGATATTGCCAAAATTAAAAAAATATGCTATTTTTTTAGTAAAAAAAATAACATTTTTGTCAATAATATAGCAAACAAAATCCTCATTCCGAATGTGATTAAAACGTGTCACGCATGCACGCAACATCTTCGGCTCCATTACCGCAAGACGCCGTTCATTGTGTTTTATAGTTGACCAACACTCAGAACCATAGAGAGTGACAGGACGGTCGACATTGCGGTAAGTTTTAGATTTGAAACGTTCGTTGATACGTCGATCGCAAAGAACACCAATTGTGGAACGCCATTTCATCCAGGTTGTGTTAATACGTGAAATAATTTCATAGTGCAGTTCTCCATTGGCTGATAGCATTGACCCGAGGTATTTAAATCGCTCAGTTCCGGACAGGTCATTGCCGGTGACTGTGATTGTACCTGTTTCATGGGCATCAAAAATTCACTTTTAATCAGATTCAATCTAAGACCATGTTACATGGGATGATCATTGTAATTTTAGACAAGTTGGTCGAGATAATTTTCGCTATTGGCCACTAGGAAAACTTCATCTGCATAAAGCAGTTTATAGGGCGCTGGACGTCCCGTGTGACAGTGTCCATAACAAAAACAAAGAGGAGTGGTGAGCGGACGCTTCCTTGATGAACACCAACAGAGACACGAAGCGGTTTTGATACACCCGACACACTTCGAAATTTATTCTTCGGATCGTGGTAGAGCGGTACTTTCTTGCCATTCAGATGGTGTTCTATCTTCCTGAATAACCCGATTAAAGAATTCACTGAGCCACAGTATTGGGTCCCAGCTCTTCGCTTTCCAGAGCTCACATGCGATGTCATCAGGTCGTATGGGTTTCCCCGATTTCATTCGTTTTATTGCCTCCTCCAACTACTACCCATGGCCCGCAAAATTGCGTCAATTAGAAATGAAAGCAGTTTTTAGTTGAAAATCTACTAAATAAACCAAATAAATGTTGAAAAATTATGAAATATAATAATAATAAAATTATGAAATATTGTGATGTGTCACCTTATGTGGTTGTTGCCAGTCCACTTGGCAATCCCTTATTCTTCTTTCTTTCTAGATTAGATTATGGTTAGTCGGAGCAGCTAAATGCCAAAACTCCAGACTAACCAGCTAGGGGAGCAGCAATTGCCTGAACTCCACAATGACCTAATCAAGCAGTGTAAATTATGGGAGCAGCGAATTGCTTGGACTCCACAGAATGAAACACGTTAAGCTTGAGTTTGATAGTTCCAACGAACTACGTATTTTTAATTTATATTTCCTTTTTTATACAATTTTTACCTATACTTAGTAGGCCGGTACATATCAATTTACAGTATTTTTAGAGAAAATATTACATAGTAGGCAATGATAAAGTGAATAAGTTTACAGTATTTTACACCTTACCCCTTTTGAAAAAAATGAATTGTCTTTAGGAACGGTAGACAATTCGTTTTTTCTTTATTGTTTATATTATGTATAGTCAGAAGTTTTTTTTTTTTTTTCTTTTTTTTTTTTAACAATAATGAGTAATATTTTTAAAGTCTACTTATTGTAATATATTGTATTGGTATTCATTAATTAGGTGGTATATTTATATTTATAACAGTATAGGCAATTTCAAAGCAATTTTGTTTATTTTATTTATTTATTTATTCGTCTTAACCTATTTTTGTGAATTTTAGATATTTTATTGTCCTGGTCTTTTATCAGGCAATTTACATTGTCAATTGATATTATGCTATAAGGACCTTCATACAATGGGTCTAGTTTTCGTCTGTTTTCGACGGATAACAAAACTTGATCTCCTATTTTCAATGATAATGGGTTACATTTTGGGTCATTTTGGTTCTTTGTCTTTTTCTTTGCTTTTTCTAGAAGTTGTTTGGCTTTGCTAATGGAATTTTGTAATCTGTATTTTAGTTCATTATTGTACAAATCGTAATTATATATTGGTTCTGGTTTTGTTTTAGAGAGTTCTGAGGGTATATTTACTTTTTTTCCAAACACTAACTCGAATGGTGTGTAACCATGTATGGAATTGGGTGACGTGTTGTAACAGAAAGAGTAGTATTGTACCCAATCATCCCAATCGTCTTTGTTTTCGTTAACGAAACTTCGTAGGTATTCGTTTAGACACTTATGGTTACGTTCTAGAGCTCCTATGGTTTCAGGATGAGCTGGTGTTGCAAATATTTGTTCAATTTTTAGCAATTTACATATCTCTGAGAATACTTGATTTTTGTATTCAGTACCGAGATCTGTTTTTATTTTGTTCATGGGTCCGTAGTTTAATATGAATCCATGGACAATTGCTCTTGCAACAGTGTTCGCTTCTTTGTTTGGAATAGGTATTATTATCACATATTTGCTCAGATCACACTGCATAGTTACAGCGTATTTATTACCTTGGTTGGTTTTGGTAAACGGTCCAACTGTGTCTATGGACATGGTATCGAATACTTTGGTTGGTGTTGTTGTTATCTCTAGTAATTCCCTATTTTGTTTCTGATATTTATTTTTTGTACATGAACTACAGTTTTTAATATAATTAGCGATTGTTTTTTTCATGTTTTTCCATTTGTATATTTCACGTAGTTTTTTATACATTCTACTCTGTCCAATGTGTCCTGCTGTTGGAGTAGAGTGATTATTATGCAATATTTCTATTACTTTCGATTTGTCCGTTATCGTAATTAGTGGTTTGTATATTTGGATATCCATATTTTTCAAAGTATGATTCGCTAGCGTTTTAAATGCGGTTGTATTTAATATAGTGAATAATTCACTTTCGGCCGATAGTTTCAGAGTCTTGGTCTGAAACCTATTATTTAGATATTTTTCCAACTCTGTGAGTTCCTGCACTAATGCGGGTTCAATTGATTGGTTATTATTTAGATTTATATACCGCTTTATTTGGACTTTATTTTTATGTATTATGTTTATCTCTATATCAGTATTTTTATTTTTATATTGCGCAATATTAAATTTCAGTTCCGGTAAATGCATTACTTCATTAGGTGATAAAACCTCGAAAACGTGCAGTTGATCAGGCTGCATGTTTTTGTTAGTAATGTGGTTTTCTGAAGTATTGTGAATGAGTTTTGATTGATTTGTGTTTTTGGTCATTGCTCTTGTTTGTATTTGCAAGATATTTTTCAGGTTTGTCAGGTCTGTTATATCTAGTTCTATTCTAGATAATGTATCTGGGCCAATGTTCTCTTTACCTTTAATGTACTGTATGTCAAATTGATATTCTTCTAGATCAAGCCTCATCCGTGTTAGTTTCGATGATGGGTTTTTCATCCCAAATAAGTAAATAAGTGGCCTATGATCTGTTCTTACTATAAAATGTCTTCCATAAACATATGGTTTGAAATATATTATTGCCCAATGAATTGCTGTTAGTTCTTTTTCTATGGTAGATTTATTTTTTTCACCTTTAGTGAATGTTTTGCTAGCGAAAGCTATTGGCAATTCAGTTCCATCTATTGTCTGTGATAGTATTGCTCCACATGCATTTTCGGATGCATCTGTGGATATTGTAAACTGTTGTTTAAAATCAGGGTACTGAAGTATGGGTGGGGACATTAATATTGTTTTAAGAATGTCGAATGCAGTGCTACACAGTGGTGTCCATTCGAATTTCACATTTTTACGCAACAATTGATTTAAAGGTAGGGCAATTTCAGCGAAATTTGGGACAAAACGTCTGTAATAATTACAGAATGCGACGAATCGTCTTACTTCGTCTGGGTTTTTTGGTACTGGAAATTGTTTAATGACTTCGAATTTTGAAGGATCAGGTTGTATTCCTTCGGCAGAGATCTGATGTCCAAGATATGTTACTTCTGATTGAAAGAATTTACACTTATCAGGGTTTAACTTTAAATTTTTGGCTCGTAAGCACTGAAATACTGACGTTAGATTTTTTAAGTGATGGTTTTTCGAACATCCAGTGACTATTATGTCGTCAATGTATAAGAAAGCTGTGTCGGGTGATAAACCTGATAATGCTATGGTCATCATTCTCTGAAAGCTATTGGGACTAATATTTAGTCCGAAGGGTAGGCGGGTAAATTGGTAATGTCCCTGGTTTGTAGAAAAAGCTGTGTATTTTCGCGATGATTGTTTTAGAGGTATTTGATGAAATCCAGATAGTAAATCTAAAGTGGAAAAATATTTGGCTCGACCCATTTGGTCAAGAATTTCATCTATTCTGGGAAGTGGGAATTTATCTGCTACCACTTTTTTGTTAAGATTACGAAAATCAACTACCAAACGCCATTTCTTATCTCCTGTTGATGACTTTTTAGGGACTAGTAGTATAGGTGAGTTGAAATGCGATGTTGAGTGCTCAATGATATCGTCGTCCAACATTTGTTTGACTTGACTATTTATTTCTGTTTTGTGGGCTTCAGGTATACGGTAATTTTTTGTGTATACCGCTGAGTTATCACTCAACTGGATATGTTGGCTATAAAAGTTGTTGGTGGTTAATGGCTCATTTCCCATATTAAAAATATCCGCGAATTCTCGGCATAGTGTTTTAAGGTCTTTTATTGCATATTCTGGTACGTGTTCTACGTTCAATGTATTTAACAATTTTTGCATTCTTTGTGTGTTATGCAGTTTATCGGTATTGTTGTATACAGAATAATCCGAAAGGTGTTCCCATTGAGGGTTGAGGTTTTTGATTTTTACTGTACTTGAAGTGGTGTTTAGGATTTTAACTAGTGGGTTTTGAGGAGAAATAATTGATCCTGCTAAGAATATTCCGGGTTGTATTTCTTGTCCGGGTATAACTATGTCGTTTAAGAATTTATTGTTTAGTTTGCGTATTACTTCGCATCTGGGCGGGATTAAGATTGTGTTCCGTGTAGGACCATCTAGAATTGGAATTTCATGAAGAATATTATTGATATTAATTGTCAATATCCAGGTGTCATAGTCGATTATTGCCCTATGTTTAGTAAGGAAGTCTAAACCTAGAATTGCATCTGCGTCTAGTGGAAAGTCATTAGCAACTATTTGGAATGTGTGCTCAATTGAAAGAGTACTATCGAATTTTATATGGGTTTTTGTTGCACCAATTGATTCTTTTTGTACCCCAGTAATGCCCTGTATTGTGCATGTGTTATTTGGATAGTATATTTGATTATTGTCAATTTTTCCCCGTTTAAATATAGAAATGTCAGCTCCTGTGTCTATTATAAAGGTACATGTTGTGTTGCACATGTCAACGAAAGCTCGTACAAAGCTTGTGAGCGATGGATTTATAGTATGGAATGTGACCTTTCTTATTGATTTCCCCCCAACCGATTTTGGTTGGTTTCTAGCACCGACTGAGGGGGTTGGGATTCCCCCGAACTCAAATGGTTTATATTTTGTCGGTTGTTACTGTTGTTCCAGAAGGGTCTTCGGTAATTGTTGTTATTATTTCTGAACCTGTTATTTTGGTTGCGGTTATAATTTTGGTTTCTATTTGGAGTATTGTTTCTGTTAAAATTTTCATATGAATTTCTATTTGCGGTATTATTAAAACTTTGATTATTACGTCGGTTTTGGTTATTGAAGTTATTATTGTGATTGTTACCTCTTCTGTTTGTTTTGTAATGATAGACATTTTTGGGAATTGGTTTATCGACTGCAATTGCCTTTGCAATTGTGTCGGATAGATTTGTAAGATTACCGGCACGCAAAATTAATGAGGTTTCGCTGTTCGAAACATTTTCCGCTATTGTTTGCATTGCAAATTTTTCGGCTAATTTCTCTGCAGTTTCGCCCTCTGCGACTTTTTCTGATATAAAGGCTCTTGTCAATTGCCTTGACAAGTCCTCTATTTTATTTGTAAAATCAGTTAATTTGGTATTTCCCTGTTTACAACTTTTAAGTTGTGCCAGAACGGCATCAGACGATATTTTTATAGAGAATTTTACTCTCAGTTTATCGGTTAGTTTAGTTATTGTGTTTAATTCCTCGGATACCATGTATTTGGCTTTGCCGGTTATCCGGGTTTTCACAAATTTAAGTAGAATACCTTTGTGTTCTACTGGTGTGAGTTCGTTCAATAGTGAAACTGACTCAATGAAGGATTCTGTTTCCTCTGGGTTTCCGTCAAAGTATTTGACTAAAGCTGTGGCTGTTTTAATGTCGAAAGCCATGTTCCCTAACTGTTGTTTGTCTAATATTGAAAGTATTTCAGCAGATAGTTGCTGTATTTCCTTGCAAACTCCCTTAATTAGAGTTGCTGTTTTAACGTCTGTTCGTATATTTTGTTCAGTCGACTTTGCGTCTATTAGTGTTTGTTCAATTAATTCGCGTTTTTCGCGTATAGTTTTTTCACTGTAAGGACGATTTACACTTTTCCGTAGATTTATTAGTGTAATTTGAAGTTTCTCTTTTAGAGATTCTAATTTGTCCATTTAGAAAAAGCAAAGAATAACATTTTCAGACATCTACTTTTATATTGTTATATTGTCGTGCTTTCAATCATGTGATATAAATACTAACATTATTTGGAACAAACAAAAAAAATCATTTATTATTTATTACTATTACATTTATTAAACTATCATAATTCTAATTTGGAACAAACATTTTTTTTTTTATATTATTTTACTGATTAACTTTATTATTTTTTTTTTGCATTTTTTTTAAATAATTTATTTCTTTTTTAACTTTGGTTATTAAATATTTATACTTGTTGGTCTCTTCTGGTGTAGCTGCGATTTCTTCTAACCGTTTATATTTTATGAACTGCCGCTGGAGTTCTCTTCTTCGTCCTCCTTTAGCGCTGACAGATTCGTTATTGGATAGTCGTTTCGTACGTTTCTTATATTCTTCTATTGTAAGGCGTCGAGGTCCCGCAAGTTTATCATCAACCGTAGTTGTCGGTGTTGATTCTGACGGCTTCCAGCGTGGTGGTTGCTCTCCAATTTTATATAGTGTTATGCCTCCATTGTTTTGCTCTGGTTTTTTGAGCAATTGCCAGATTTTCTGGTAAAGCTGGTCGAATTTTTCCCCAATGTCGTTCATTTACACGACCTTGATTTCCAAATTTTCACGATAGTAAGTAGAAACGCTAGTAAGCAGAAGTCTTTAGACTGTTACTTATGTATGAAGTCTTTAGACTGTCACGGTCGCCATGTGATGTGTCACCTTATGTGGTTGTTGCCAGTCCACTTGGCAATCCCTTATTCTTCTTTCTTTCTAGATTAGATTATGGTTAGTCGGAGCAGCTAAATGCCAAAACTCCAGACTAACCAGCTAGGGGAGCAGCAATTGCCTGAACTCCACAATGACCTAATCAAGCAGTGTAAATTATGGGAGCAGCGAATTGCTTGGACTCCACAGAATGAAACACGTTAAGCTTGAGTTTGATAGTTCCAACGAACTACGTATTTTTAATTTATATTTCCTTTTTTATACAATTTTTACCTATACTTAGTAGGCCGGTACATATCAATTTACAGTATTTTTAGAGAAAATATTACATAGTAGGCAATGATAAAGTGAATAAGTTTACAGTATTTTACAATATAATAATAATGAAATATAATAATAAACTCCGCCGAAGCCGGTCCCAAGCCCGGTTGTGAAAGGAGGAGGGATGGATAGCTTCAGTCTGAATGGCTGTACGCCACCGCAGCGTCTCAGGGGGTAGGTGAGGAAAGTGCAGGAACTTTGCAGTCTTGCAGATTACTCACTAAGGAAGCTATCTACACACCTGGCAGCTAGGGATAAAATGCACCACCAAAAAATGAGAAGAAGGAAAAATTTAAGGTCCGGTACGGATAACCGGCGGGAGTCGTCTGACTTGGTGACTGGGTCGGGCTCTCGTAATGGACAGCACGGCGTCGAAACCGCTAGTCGTGGGGCGGTTCGACGTCTAGGCGCCACGACGACCAGGAGCACAGCTCCGCCTGCTGCAGCTGTTTCGCCACAATCTGTGGCGACCACTTCAGCAGGTTCGCGTAGGAAGCGGATGAAATGGACTGAAGAAATGAACCTCTTCATCATCCGCTCCTACTACGAAATAACGGCGGGGGCGGGTACAACATCTTACCGCCCCTTGTTGCACCAGAGATTCGTCAAGCGTTTCCCGCAATTCGCGCACGTGACTGTGCAGCGAGTCGCAGACCAGTACCGCTTCATCACTCGCAGTGACACAATCCCGGCCACCATCAGGGAACGTGTTCGACTTGAAGTCATCGGGGTAACTGGTGACCGAGAGTCGATGGGGGCAGAGGCGGCGGCATCAACAACACCACGCCGCACTGCAGGCAACAGGTTCAGTACTCGCCGAAGCACTCTTCTCCACCGTCCAGCTGAGGTTTCCGCTGAAGTTCGGGACGAATTCCAAAGAGCGTGTATAGAATTCTCGGATATGGACCCTTTGCATAGACCAGGTATTCCCAGGCTCTATGCATCTCCAGCAACTCCGGGAATTCTATCTCAAATCAATGATGAGATTGCGTCTCGACTGTGTGCTGATATGTCGCTGCTGCAACTACAATCACTTGTGTATTGTGGTGCAGTTGCGGCTATCAGATTGCACGGTCAGAAGATTCGCTTTCGCGTTATTGGTTTGAGTGACAAAAGAGTTCCACCATGGAAAATTCGTCTGGAACGTCGGCGGGACTCACTAAGGCAGGACATTGCTAGACTGATTCAGATCAGCACTGGCAATACCAGCCGACGGGTGAGAAATAAAGTGCAGAGGGTTTACCGGAACTATGCCATCCCCTGTGAGACACCCGTAGTTGAAATTCTGGACACACTAAAACAGAAACTTTCTGTCATATGCAGTCGGTTACGACGGTATGGCGAAAGTTATTCCAGACGTGTCCAGAATGCAACATACGCGAGGAACCAGCGGAGCTTTTTCAGATCTCTCAACGAATCCCAACAGAGCGTCCAGACAATACAGTTCTCGGTGACGGAAGCGAAAGAGTATTGGGGTGGACTTTGGGGGTTACCTGCCCAGCATGCTGAGCATGCTGAGTGGATCACCGCCGAAGGCACCCGCCATGCCAATACACCTGGCATGAATTTCGCGGATGTTACCGAAGAGGAAGTTCGACGAGCTATAAACATCTCGAAGAACTGGAGGGGCCCCGGTCTGGATCGGGTGCAGAATTTCTGGTATAAGAAATTTACCAGCGTACACAGTCGGTTGGCACGCAGTATAAATGAGGTCATGAGTCGGCCGGAGGAATTTCCACCTTTCCTCACTGCGGGGATTACCTACCTTATCCCTAAGAAGGACACGGTGCAGGACCCCGCAGACACAAGACCGATTACTTGCTTACCAACCCTCTACAAATTCATCACGTCCATTATTAGTGGAAGGATCAATGCGCACCTCGAGACCAACAACATTCTGTCCGAGGAGCAGAAGGGCTGCCGAGTTGGGTCAAGGGGTTGCAAAGAGCAACTCATTATCGACTCGGTAGTTGTAGGACAAGCAACTAGAGGCCAAAGAAACCTCTTCAGTTGCTATATCGATTATGCCAAGGCTTTTGATAGCGTTCCGCATACCTGGCTAATCGACATCCTACATCTGTATCGCATTGATCCGAAACTAATAAAGTTTTTGGCGACAGTCATGGAAGGGTGGCATACCACCTTGTCAGTCCGTACATCTGAGGGTGCTAATACCTCAGAGCCCATCCGTATTCGGAGGGGCATCTTCCAGGGGGATTCATTGAGTCCTCTTTGGTTTTGTATGGCACTGAACCCCCTTTCATGGCTACTGAATGATGCTAGAGGGCATGGTTTTGCAATAAAATATGGCCTACGTGCTAAGTGCGAACTGACACACTTGATGTACCTAGATGACATCAAGCTGTATGCTGGTACTGACAACCATCTTAGAAGTCTGTTGCGAATAATAGACATGTTCAGCCGTGATATTCGGATGGAGTTTGGATTAGACAAATGTCGAATCCAAGCCATTCGCAAAGGTCATCACGAGCCGCATGCCGGACATAGCATTGGTGACCTCCACATCGAAGCTATGACCGAGACAGACTTCTACAAGTACCTAGGAATTCTGCAAGGAACCCATGCTCGAGTTGGTGATCTGAAGGAAGCTCTGCTGTCCGAATTCCTGCGACGTGTAAAGCTGGTGCTGAAATCGCATCTCCCGGGGAAGAATAAAGTAAGCGCGTTGACTGTATTCGCTATCCCTTCACTGGCTTATGCATTCGGAATATTGCCGTGGACGAAGACCGACCTGGAAAACGTCCAGCGGCGGATACGGACAACTATGTCCAAATTCCGAATGCATCACCCAAAGTCTGCCGTGGAGCGGATGAACCTGCCTCGTGACATCGGAGGTAGGGGCGTGGTTGACGTGGCGGCACAACATCATCGCCAAGTCGACTCGCTGCGCGCTTATTTTTACAGTAAAGAGCAGGCGAGCCCCTTGCATGCGGCTGTCTGTAAGGCAGACTGTGGACTGACTCCACTTAACTTGAAGGATCGATCTTTCAATCCTCTGAGTGGGGTGAAGTCGGACCAGGAGCGGATCGAGGAATGGAAGTCGAAGGCAATGCACGGTAAACACGTGAATTGTCTTTGGCAGCCATTTGTCGATTTGCATCTGTCGAACAGGTGGCTGTGTGCTGGGGAACTCTTTGCTGAGACGGAGGGGTTTATGTGTGCCATTCAGGATGGCGTGGTCGCCACCCGAGCTTATAAAAAGCTCATCATGAAAGAACGGGTGGAGAACGACCAGTGCAGAATGTGTGGTTCGGCGTGAGAGACGTTGGACCATCTCATTTCTGGCTGTACTGTTATGGCACCGGTGCAATACATCACCAGGCATAATGCTGTATGTAAGGTTATCCATCAAAACCTTGCATATAAGCATGGGCTGATCACGGGGACATGTCCGGTTTACCGATATGAGCCGCAAGCAGTACTTGATAGTTCTGCTTACAGCATGTATTGGGACCGGCAAGTTCTGACTGATCGCCATACCGCACACAACAAGCCTGACGTACTGCTAGTTGACAAGACGGGTCGCTCCGCGTATATTATTGATGTTGCTATCCCCCATAATAGCAACATTGAACGGAAATACGTGGAGAAGAAGGTGAACTATGAGCCATTGGCTCGGGAAATCAAAGAAATTTGGCGTCTCGAGCGGGTGGTTGTAGTTCCCATAATATTGTCAGCTACAGGTATTGTACCTAAATCCCTCACGGCTTCCCTTGATGTCCTGGGACTTTCGCACAGTCTGGTTCAAACCATGCAGAAGTACACCATTCTGCATACGTGCTCGATGTTGCGGGGAGTACTCGACGGATTCTCCCACTGACCTACCACCGGCCACCACCACCAGTGCCCCTTTAGTTTTTAAGTAGGTAGGATCGTCCGAGCCTAAATGCTTGGCACTTAGTGCTAGTATTAGGTAAAATCCGGCATCTGCCGAGATTGTGATAACTCGGAAATAATATGAAAGACACAATCAAAAATTCTTTATTCATGTGTTATATCATTTGTTATTTTCAACTATTAACTACAATCAGAACCAAAAGAATCTACGATAATTATGGATGAAGCAGTATTTTTCTAATAAACGATTTATGTAGTAAGTAAAGAAATATTTTGTTCACTTGTTTGTAACCATGATATTTTTGGAAAACTTGTAAAAAATCTTATTTGCGTGAGTTACGATTTGAGATTACTATAAAATTCGAGAGAGACGCAGAGAAAGATGTTATACATCTTGATTGCTTTCGGATTCTGCTTCACCTTTCTTTATAATTGGCGCACTACTTTTACAGCTGTTTCCCGCACATTATATTACAAAATAAGGCAAACCTTCGGCAACCACAAATGATGCTTTATACTTTTTTGCATACAAATCTTTTTAAAAGGTCATCTGGCAATTTGAGCATTTTAATGCATCTGGATCCACTCTTAATCATACTTAATCAAACTATCCCCAGTCAGTTGGTTCAATATTGTTCTGAATTTTATATGGGCTGTACATGAACATATTGTGGGAAATATGACTGTTTTCGGGGAGTCGATACATTTCGAATCACTCACTTAGCTGTGTCGAATCTAAAGAGGAGGAGTGAAAATGCCTATAGCACTATGAGAAAAACTTCTTATCAAAAAATTTAAAAATCTGCTTAAGGGGGTCATCCCGTGTGAAGGTCGTTTTTTTTGGCTTTTTTTAGAAATTTTTTGTGAAGAACTGGATGAAGATACAAATACGAATTTTTCACCATATATTTATTAATATATTGAGCGTACATGGTAATTTTTCCAGCCCGATCGCATAAATCGTTGTTGAAATACATAGTAATTTATACACCCATCTTCAAAAAAGGTGTTTTCCTGCTGCCACGCTAGAGGGCCCTACGATCATCTTAAAAAAAAAAGTGAATGGCATTTTAACGTACAGACTTAACTACAGTCCGCAAACTAGGATTATTAAAAAATATTAAAAGCTAAATTTTTGGTGCCGTGTTAAACTTTTTTTGTGAATTTTGGTGTTTTTTTACGGCTCCTTCGATGAATAAAAAAAACTACCGAATCAATCGCAATTATTCTAGTTTGCAGACCGTAGAAATATGTTCTGAATAAGTCGTGAAAATTTCAAAGAACTTCGTTAGATAGACTTTGGGCTATCGTGGCAGCCAATTTTCAACACGCACTTTCAAGAAAAACGCATTTGAAGAATAGAATGGGATATTTAGCCACAAAACTTTAACTGGCCATTAATCTGCTGTACCTAGTCCATAAACCTTAGGTTCCTTCAAGAAACACATGTCTAGCCTTGGCTTCAATTCTTGTCCTTTTAGCGAAGTCATTCGAACGTCATTCGTACCGATAAATACGTACTTTATTAGGGCGATCGACATAAATCTGGCATGTGACTTATCACTTTGCCCATATATCCTACACTATATCTAGATACAATTGATGCGAAAAAAAAAAATTTCGATTCCTCGGATCCGACACACGGGATGACCCACTTAAAGGAATAAAACACATTTAAATTAATTTCAGAATAAGTAGTCTACCTAATATATTCTGTTTCCCGGTATTTGAAATTCAGAAATTAGAGAGAAGTCTACATTCCTCAAGTCGGCACTTACTTGCCATTCAACCATAAACTCAAGAAGCGCATTCCTCAATTGTCAGAATAACATTTCCCAATTCTACCCACATACAGTCAATCACCGGGTCGAATTTCATACTCCAAAAACTATAAAATTCAAGGGAATTTGGGGAGAGATCTTTTCCGGCGATCGAATAACGTTTAGGGAATCAGATTTACTTAAATTGCAACATTTATTTGAGGAGCGAAAGATTTAAATGCATACCTGTGCATTTCCGCTGCGAGGTATCATTTTAATCAATAAGCGAAATTGTAATTAGTTGCATTTAAATCGTGAATAAAATGAAGGCTCAAACACAACAGGGGAGTGACTGCGGGCACGCGGAGTGAGAGAACTGTCAAATGAAGTTCTTTACACGGGGTTATATGAGACAGTATACAACAAGTTCGATACGCAATGCGGCACGCAGAAAAGTTCGAAAAATTGAACTTTTGCGACAATCGTCGTTGAATGTTATGATGTTATGTTATGTTATGAAAATCATTCAATTAAATCCCACTAAGAGTGCATATGCCTCCGGCTTAAATTCAATTTTTATGAATGAAAGCGACGGGACTAATGCAAGTGACAATAATAATTAGCACTTGCAAGGCAAATAGTGCCTTCCGCAGTTCTTAAAATGAATATATTCAAATTAATTACATACAAAAATAGCAGCCAAAAACGAAAAGCGCCGCCAAATTGCAAATGGGGTAATCTGTAGTCAGAACGAACCTTGCCGAGGTGGAGCGTACTTGCAGACCAGAAATCTTGATTGTACATTGAAACTGCGTGTTTCTTTCGTCCGCATTCCACATGCATCGTAATTCTGTTTCCCACTTAATTCGGAACACCGCAAGCTGGTGTTTCGGATATAAAAGTTTTGTCTTCATTTTATGTGAGAAACTCTCTACGCACATTTTTCCATTCGTATATGGCTAAAAATATTACAGACGTAGATATTATGCTCACCCTAAACAAACATTGCCTATTACCATAAATGCATTAATTGATTTTACACCTATTTTCCATTTACTTCATGCTTAAAAGTATACTCATGCACATATAAAGTATGATACGAATATTGAATACCGCTTATTCAATGTACAAATGCATCTTTCTGAAGGCACTACCCAAATGCTTCATTTACAGACACATAGTAATACATACATACATATGTATGTCTGCCTGGAGTAATTGATATTGATAAATGAATGATTAAAAAAATAAACGAACGTTTCCCTGCGATTTCCCATTGTTATGGTATTGACGAATTGATATGGTATGATGACGTCATACATATGCTAGAATGAACAAAAGGTTTCACCTTCTATAATTTTGTTAATGATAGTTGGATCTCCTTCAAACTTCTCAAAGTTATACTATCCCTTATGAAAGTGCCAAATTTTGTACTCCTAACATGAACTTGAGGGGGTTTCTGGCTAAATTTATAAAATATACTAATATACTATTATTGACTTTATGTACGGATATCGAAATGGGATGTACTGTGATTTCTTTCAGATTTTTCGATGCGATATGTTGTGAGAACGAGACTGTTACACTTTTTGAGGGTCACATTTTGAGCCCTCACTCCCCTGTGTTTCATCCGATATCAAATATGGGTCCAGGTTCGAAAAGTACTAACTGAGCCCTTTCATTTGATACTCCCCATGGCCATGTGAAAAAATAATTTCCACCATCCATTCACATGTATGGGGAGCCCCCCTTAAACTTACCACAAGATAGCGCCACTAACTGTGTGTAAAGGGAACGACAAATCACACGCTCTGGTCAATTTTTGTGACAATTGGTTCAGTCGTTTCCGAATGAATCGAGTGACAGTTCCCGCCTTTCCACCGAATTTGATGTCAACCGCTATAACCGCCTCCAAGAACAAGGTGTGTGAGAGACATACAGGCGGACTAACAGGCAGACAGATAGACGTTGATTGCAACGGGAGTGCATTGCGAACGCTCGCAATCAAGAAGCGAAAAAAACAAAGACCGTTTTAGTGGAAGTCGCAAGCTAAACTGTCGGAAGGTGTAAGGTGCGGAGTATTTAAAGGTGAAGTGAGATTGGTGGCGTTATTTACGCCAAACTTATTTAAATAACAAGTTTTTATCTTCCCTTTTTAAGGTTTTGTGTGAAACAAAACCTTATTAGAATCGATTCGATGTCTGTCTGTCTGTCTGTCTGTCCGTCTGTCTGTCTGTCTGTCACAGCCGATTTATTCGGAAACGGCTGGACCGATTGTCACGAAAATTGGTAGGAGTATGTGATCTGCCGTTCCCTTTACATGCAGTGACTGACGCCATTTTGTGTTAAGTTTAAGGGGGGGCTCCCCATACATGTGAAAGGAGGGTGAACATTTTTTTTTTCAGAGAATGTAACCATGTGGCATATCAAATTAAAGGTCTCAATTAGTACTTTTCAAAACTGGTTCAATATTTGATGTTGGGTGAAACATAGGGGAGTGAAGGCTCAAAATATGACCATCAAAAAGTGTAACAGGTCTCGTTCTCAGAACCTATCCAGTCGAAAAATCTGAAAAAAATCGCAGTAGTGCATCTCTACGAATTCTAGGCCTCAAAATATATCCGGTTCCGATACCTGCACAAATAAAGTTAATAATAGTATATTTCCACATTTTGGAAATTTACCCGGCACCCCCCTTATGTTCATCCCAGAAGTACAAAATTTGGCATGCGTATAACGAAGAACACAGTGCACAAGAAGAAAATTGAACTATTATTAACAAAGTTATAGGGGGTAAAACTACAATTTTTTGTGAATTTCGTGCACTCTACAACCTGCATGACGTTATCATCACATATCAATTCGTCAATACCACAACGAAGTAAGTTCCTATGAACTGGGTGGAAAAGAATTATTTTATTTTAGTTTTTTAATCATTTGTATATGAATATCAATTATTCCAACGGGACATGTGTGTATGTAGGTATATAGTATATGCGTGCTAATGGACTTTGCGGGTAGTGCCTAATTCAGATAGATATAAGAAGTAAATCGGAAATATGGGTACGATCAATCTATATACGTGCCTATATGTGTACAGTATTCGAAAATAGGCAGTTTGTTTGTTTAGGGTGAACGTAACATCTACGGCTGTAATATGTACGTATGTCTCGTAGTTTTGTAGCTGTATACGGATAGAAAAATGTGTTGATGGAATATAGCCGCGGGTGTTATCTGGTAACGTCCAGTAACTAACATTGAAGAAGGACTTGCAGCGTTTAGGATAGCGTCGCGGAAGCGCATTTGCTAGCGGACCGGCAGGCCTTGATTCAATCACGTAAGGGAAATTATTCTTTTCAATTCAAAAAAATTGTTTTCAGTTCGGGTCACGGAACGGTTTCTTTTATACATTGTATAACAACAAACAAGTTTTAATTTTAATTTGGATTTGATCGATCGGCGAATAATGCCCGAGTTCAATTTCTACTTAAAGCGGATAAGTCTTTAGAAGCAACAATATTATAATTTCACTTTTGAGTTAACTTACTACAAACTGTGGAGCAAGCCCAGGATTCCGGTGGGTTTCGCACTAGCAAAATAGCCAGTGGAGAGTCTCCATTGTTATTTTTCAGCCCAGGTGGCCCTTTCAAACGAAGCGCTAAATTAGTCCGATCACCAGTGAATTCGGCCGAAAAACGCAGGTTGGACGAAAAGATTAGCAGCAGTGCAGTTACTGCTGAATCCAAGGGTGATGGATTCACGCGGCTGGGATCGATGATCAATAATCTAATGGAGTATTTTAATCAACATAATAACGTGCACTACGCGATTAAAGATCAGGTGCTTTCTATCAGGGTAGCATACTTCAATGCCGGAGAGAACGCGAAAACACGTGCAGAAGAAATAGTGCCAACAAAAACAATCGTTGCCGTGGCAGCTGTCCGAATTCATCAAGGACAAGCACAACGTACACCAAGCCATCAAGAACATGGTGAGAGCCATCAGGGTGCTTTACAGTAGGTCCCAGGAAGAAGTAACAAAGCCTAAAGAAAAGCCGGACATTCCAGCCTCAACAGTGTCACAGGCGACCCAAGTGACACCAAAGCAGAAGGTCACCGATCCTCGATCAAGTAAGCGAGTGCGAGACAAAGAGGGCGAAGCTTTGGTGAATCAACAGGCACCAAAAAGGAAGAAAGGAGTCTCGACTAGTCCAACAAACGGAACTAAAAGTTCAGAAGGGCCCAAAGTGCCCAAAGTAGGAACGTCGGCTAGCGAAGCGAAACCGAGAGAAAATAAGAGCGGTGGTTGGACTAAGGTCGTGAACAAGAAAAGAGACAAGAAACCAAAGATGCGAATTCGCCCGGAGGCAATTGTAATCTCCAGCAAAGGACATCTAACGTATGCGGAGATACTAAAGAAGGTGAAATCTGACCCCGACCTAAAAGACCTAGGCGGAAATGTCAGCAAAATCCGGAGGACCCAGAAAGGGGATCTCATGTTTGAACTGAAAAAATCCAGCGTGGGGAAAACTGACGGCTTTCGTAACCAAGTTTTAAACTCACTTGGGGAAAATGTCGCGGTTCGTTCCCAAAAACATGAGATCTATATCCAGTGCAAGGATCTCGATGAGGTAACATCCAGAGAAGAGATCTGCACTGCCTTGAAGGAACAATTCAAGTTGGAGGAATTTGGGGAAGCATCTATCGTGAGCCTTAGAAAAGCTTATGGCGGTACTCAAACGGCCACAATGCGACTGCCAGTAGAGTCAGCGCAGAAGTTGTTGGCCGTGGGGAAGGTTCGGATTGGATGGGTTGTTTGCCGACTAAGGGAACAGATCTCTTTAAAAAGGTGCTTCAAATGCCTAATGTTTGGACACTTCGCGAAGGCATGCACTACCGGCATCGATCGGTCCGATCGATGTCGACGGTGTGGGGAAGAAGGACATATTGCCAAGGAGTGCAATAGAGACCCCAAATGCATTCTGTGCGAAGAAAAGGAGGGAAGGGATAACCGGCATATTGCCGGAAGTGGTAAATGCCCAGAATTTAGGAAGGCGTTAACTGCAGTGAAAAAATGAGGTTAATACAAATAAACCTAAATCATTGCAGGGTCGCACAAGATTTGCTTGCGCAGACCACTTACGAATCCGCGATGGAGGTTGCTATCATTAGTGAACCGTACAGAAATCTTGACGGTGGTGTATGGGTCACAGATGCGAGTGGTGGAGCGGCGATATGGGCGTGCGGTCGTCAAGCCATACAATATAGTATGCGTCAGGCGGCTAGTGGCTTTGTGTGGGCGAAAATAAGCGGTATATTCGTATACAGCTGCTACGCTCCACCGAGCCTCACACTTCCTGAGTTTGAAGAATTGTTAGATGATCTTGTCCATGACGCAAGGGGACGAGGTCCAAAGGTGATAGCCGGTGACTTTAATGCGTGGGCTATCGAGTGGGGCAGCAAAGAGACTAACGCAAGGGGGCGGTGCTTATTAGAAGCATTTGCCCAGTTAGATGTAGTTCTGGCCAACGAAGGCAATGTAAACACTTATCGGAAGGGGGGAACTGGTTCAATTGTAGATCTGACTTTTGTCAGCCCTGCGCTGGCACGTGGCATGTCCTGGCAAGTTAGCGAGGACTTCACGTACAGCGACCACCAGGCGATCACCTTTGAACTAAGGACCGAGCCACAAGGCAGGAGACCCGCACCCCGGGAGCCGAAATCCAGAGGAACACCAGGATGGTCTGCAAAAGCGATGGATGAGCCAACATTCATGGAAGTGTGGCTAGACCTGCCTAGCAAAGCCGGCACGTCCACGGATAGAGCTCTCCATGTTACACAAAGCGTCTCCAAGGCATGTGACGCGTCGATGCCTAGGAGATGCTCATTCTACACTAGAAGACCCAATTATTGGTGGAATAGTGAACTTGCCAGTCTTCGATCGATTTGCCACAGAGCCAGACGAACGGCTCAGAGGGCAATAGGTAGGATCGATCAAAGGCAAAAGGAGTATGCCTATAGGGAAGCCCGCAAGAACCTCAAGCTCGCCATCCAGCGGAGTAAGAAGAAATGTTTCAAGGAGCTCTGTTTAGAAGCGAACATAAATCCGTGGGGTAGCGCCTATAAAATCGTGACAGGGCGATTCAGAGGCCGATCATCACCGCAGATCACGTGCCCTATGCTCTTGTTGAAAATAATCCAGGGGTTATTTCCCCAGCAAGAGCGGGGTACTAACACTTTCCAGCGTCCCCTGAATGTGACGCCGTTTCCACCAGTCACCAGGGACGAGCTGCTGGAGATCTGCAGTCGAATAGGCGACAGCAAAGCCCCGGGTCTGGACGGCATACCGAATAAGGCGCTCAAACTTGCCGTCAAATGTAGACCGGATATGTTCGCGGAGCTGTTTGAAGCGTGCATGTCCGAGGGTATCTTTCCAGCGACGTGGAAGCGGCAGAAGCTGGTGTTGCTGCCTAAGGCTGGCAAACCGCCAGGGGAACCGTCCTCCTATAGACCCATATGTCTTCTAGACACTATGGGGAAAATGTTGGAGCGGGTTATTTATAATAGACTACTCCCAGTCGTCGAGAGCCAAGGCGGCCTTTCAGATAGGCAGTATGGGTTCCGCAAAGCCAGATCAACCATTGATGCCATCAAAATGGTTACTGGCTTGGCCGAAAATGCAATTCACGGAAGGGGTTCTACCAGCAAATATTGTGTGGTGGTCACCCTGGATGTGAGGAATGCTTTTAACTCGGCCAATTGGAACCTTATACGAAAGTCTCTGGCGACGATTGGTGTTCCCACCTACCTTGCCACTATCATAGATAGCTATTTGCACGAGCGAACATTGTGGTATAATACCGATGATGGACCCAAGGAGTACATTGTCTCCGCGGGTGTCCCACAGGGCTCTGTACTGGGCCCACTACTGTGGAACATCATGTACAATGATGTGCTTAACCTTCCGGTTCCGGAGGAGGCCACGGTGGTGGGTTACGCCGATGACATAGCACTGGTTGTGGTCGCAAAGCATCTCGAGGATGCTGAGTTGTACTCAAGCGAAGCAATCAGTGCTGTTAAGGCTTGGCTGGAAAGTGCTGGACTGGCACTCGCGGAGGAAAAGACGGAAGCGGTCCTCATCACTAAGCGCCGCAAAAGAAATTACGCCTGCGTCAGAATCGGGGATCGTATCATCACTTCCAAGCCGGCCATCAAATACTTGGGGGTGATGATAGACGGAAAACTCAATTTTAAGCAGCACATAGAGCATACTTGTAAAAAAGCATCCACCACGAGTATGGCTCTCGCAAGGATGATGCCGAACGTAGGAGGACCGCGGCATACTTGCAGGCTGCTCATAGCCAAGGTGGTGAGTTCTATCATGCTGTATGCAGTCCCAGTTTGGGGAAACGCGCTGCAGGTTTTAGGAAATGCATATAAACTGAGTAGGGTTTACAGAAGAACAGCCTTAAGGGTGTGTTCTGCCTTCAGGACCGTCTCAGACGATGCAGCGTTCATCATCTCGGGAATGATGCCAATTGACATCCTGGCAACCGAAATGATGAACATTTATAACACCAGGTCCATCTCTCCCTTATCGCAGGTGAAAAAATCCGAAAGAGAGAGATCCATAAGCAGGTGGCAACAGCGATGGAACCAGTCAGAAAAAGGTCGGTGGACTTACAGGTTGATCCCTTCCATCAGGGAGTGGCTGGAGAGAAAGCATGGGGAGATCAATTATAATCTCACCCAGTTTCTCACCGGCCATGGAGGATACCGTCAATACCTGTACAGGTTTAAATTGGACACCTCGCCTAATTGTCCAAACTGCGACGGGGTCCCGGAAGACCCAGCGCACGTATTCTTCCAATGTCCTAGGTTCGTGGAAGAAAGGAGGAACCTAGAGGAAACTCTAGGTGAAGTGCTATCACCGGAAAATTTTGTCCGGAGAATGGTAGCTTGCCAGGAAGACTGGGATGCGATCAATTTCATGATCGCAGTGATCCAGGGGAAACTGCGAAAAGCAGAAGAAGTGAGGAAGGCGCGGTTACGGACCCCGCGGGAAGACGGAAGGAGACCTAGCTAAAGTAAGCTAACTCCGCCCCGTGATGTAATACCTAAAGGTGGTTCCACGGGGTAGGGGGGGAGTCGGGGGTGGTTTTAGTGGGTAAAAATCCCACACGCTGGTGTGTCCAGACCAGTGTCTTTTGAAGATTTCCACCTCCTCAAAAAAAAAAAAAAAAAAAAAAAAAAAAAAAAAGACAGACAGACAGGAGACAGACATCGTACGTTGATAATAACGAATGTGAATCGGAAGCGCTGTGAGAATTAAATAGCATAGGAAGTGAAAAAAACAAAGATTGTTTTAGTTGATTTGGCGGAAAAATTGCCGGATGGTGTATGGTGCGCGAGTGCTTGGAGATGAAGTGAAATTTAGAGCCACTTCTTATTTAAACCACGAACAAAAATAGCAAGTGTTTCTTTTTTTCTTTGTTGTTTCCTCGCTGAACCGGTCACTTGTTTGCCGTTTTTTTTTTTCCAATACATTAACGACTGTTGGTTGAAAACATTGAACAAGTTGCACAGGAACAGATTTCGCAATATTGAGAACAGTTGGGTGGCAGCGCGGTTGCTCGTGGGCAGGCAGCCCCTGGTTCGATTACGTCCGTAAGCCTTTTTTTTTTCTATTTATCTCTATTTAAACAAAGAAAAAAATTACAAACAAAAAATCGTAAACTGGACTTCTGAATCGGTCTTTGGTTCGTTCGTAATTGGAGAAAGCGAAATAGCAACGGGAGCAACTCTCTCCCTTTATTCGGCTCTCTCGCTGAGTGCTGAATTGAATTTTTTTTTTCTAGTCGACTTCATTGTGTTTAATTAGAAAGTGAAATAATTATGTGGTCCACACTACGCAGAGCTCGTGCTTTCAAGTAGTGCGCAGCCTAGAGGGAGCACGTTTGGCCCCTGATTCTCGGGATCGAGGTTCAATCCCGAGCTGCAGCGCGGGACGACCCTTTTTTTCCTGAAACATTAGGCATTAATAAACAAACCCCAGTGTAGAACCATTTGCGGGTGGATAGCCCTCAGTTCGATCTGCAGCCAAAGCAAGAGTGTGTAGGAATCAACAGACAAATTTGTTTGTAAATTATTTCACTGCAAACAGTGGAGGAAGCCGAGAATTTCGGGGGGCTTCCCACTAGCAAAACGGCTAGTGGGGAGTCGCCTTTGATGGTTTTTAGCCTTAATGATCCTTTTAGGCGGAGCGGTAAATTAGTGCGATCGCCTCCAGCGAAATCGAGTGAGAAACAGATGTCGGATCAAAGGAGCAGCAGCGGTGGAGTCAATTCTTTAAATGAGGCCGACGCGTTCACGCAGCTGGGAGCAATGATCCAAAATCTGATGGAGTACGTTGGTCAGCGGAATAACGTCCATCACGCTATCAAAGACCAAGTGCGTTCTATTAGGGCGACGTACTTTAAGGCTAAAGAGGATGTAAAAGCACGCGAAGAAGGTATACTGCCGAACAGCCAACAGAAAGTGATGGTTACTGTAGCAACACAAACTATGGTGAAAACATCTCTTCCCAAGAGGCTTTTTGACAAAGAAGGTATCCAAGGTGAAAGAGACATCTCAGCAATGCGCAATAAGCGACAAAGAGACCCCAACGAAGAGGTACAATCACCCCAACGGACAGCGAAACGCAAAAAGGAGAAACCACTTCCGGCGCAACCTACGAAGACAGGAGACGGAAGCTTATCGGCCCACCCGGAAAAAGCCACTAACCGCGCCGAAGAATCTACCTGGACTAAAGTAGAAGGTAAGAAACGGTTGCAAAGGAGAGCCAGGCCAGACGCGCTGATCATAACAAAAACTAGCGAGCTGACGTACGCGGAGATTTTGCGCAAAGTAAAAGCAGATACCTCCCTGACTGAACTAAGTGGTAATGTTACGCGTATCAGACGTACGCAGAAAGGTGATCTGTTGCTGGAGCTTAAAGCGGGTGAAGATGTAGGCGAAAACCTACGAAAAAAAATCGAAGTGGCACTAGGTGAGGCTGCAGCAATCAAAATGAGCAGAGATTCAGTGGTGATAGAATGTAAGGACTTGGATGAAATCGCCACGAAGTCCGAGATCTGTGAAGCCTTGCAATCTCAATTAGGAATACAGTCAGTGAGCGAGGCCAACGTGCTACGACTTAGGAAGGCGTACGGGGATACACAGATAGCGTCGATAAGTCTTCCTGTCGAAGCAGCAAAAAAGGCTATAGCAGCAGGTAAAGTTCGTATTGGATGGGTGGTTTGCCGGATACGAGAGCAAAGTCAGGTGCATAAATGTATTAAGTGCTGGCAGTTCGGCCACATTGCGAAAGCCTGTACCAGCTCACAAGACAGATCTAGTCTGTGTCGCAAGTGCGGAGAGCAAGGCCATTTTGCGAAGGATTGCAGCGGAAAGCCCAAATGCGTGTTCTGTGTTGAAATGAAAAATAGCGACAGCGCCCACATTGCAGGAAGCAGTAATTGCCCAGTATTCAGAAAGGCGTTCATAAATAAGCACAAATGAAGTTTATGCAACTAAATCTGAACCACTGTCGAGCGGCCCAAGACCTGCTCTCCCAGAGCGTGTTTGAAAATAATGTCGACGTAGCTATTGTATGCGAACAATATGAAAATCTTCATAGCGGAGTATGGGTAGCTGACAAAAACAGCAAAGCCGCGATATGGAGCTGCGGAAGTCGTGCTATAGAAGATGTAAAAAAACATCCAGAGAACGGATTTACACGTGCCAAAATAGGAGGTATATACATTTATAGTTGTTACGCAGCCCCGAGCCTTACGCTGGAGGAATTCACTTTGTTGCTTGAGAAACTATCTTTTGATGCCAGGCGCTATAATCCCAAAATAATTGCCGGTGATTTCAACTCATGGGCAGAAGAATGGGGAAGCAAAAAAACAAATGCAAGGGGGCAAATACTGCTAGAGGCATTCTCGCGTCTAAATGTCGTACTTGCGAACTCTGGGGGAGCCAACACATACCGGAGGGGAGAATTACAATCGGTAGTAGACCTCACTTTCGTCAGTGACACCCTTATCAAAGACTTGCAGTGGCATGTTAGCGAAGAGTACACACACAGCGATCATCAGGCTATTGTCTTCCAAACCTCGCGTAGGAATTACATGAAGCCACAAAAAAGAATAACGATGAGCTGGGTAACTAACAAATTCGATGAAGAAATGTTCAAGGAGGTACTTCTAGATGACACATTAGTATCGGGAAGCGCACAAGAAAAAGCTTTACAGGCCGCGGAAAAATTGCAGCGAGCATGCGATGCCTCTATGCCACGGCGTAGCGCTTTCCGAAGACGAAATCCCAATTTCTGGTGGAATTCAGAAATTGAGGAATGTCGGAAAAACTGCCTCAGAGCTAGGAGATGCTCCCAGCGCAGAAGAAATCAACCTGAATTCGTTGAGCTGCACATGCAATACAAGAACGCGAGGAAAAAATTGCAAGTAGCTATCACGAAGAGCAAATCCGAACATTTCAAGCGGATGTGTACCGAAGCTGATTCTGATCCATGGGGTGGCGCCTACAGGTCTGTAATGTCATCACTGAAAGGCAAGCGCTCCCCACCGATTACCTGTCCAAAATTACTACAAAACATAGTGGACACTCTCTTCCCAGAGGATGTGAACTACACAAATCTGCCTAAAGTGCATGTAAACCCCGACGAAATCCCTGAAGTGGTAGAAGAGGAAATTTTTGATGCAGCAAGCAAATTGGCTGAAAATAAGACCCCAGGGCCAGATGGAATCCCGAATATCGCCCTGAAAGTGGCAGCCAGGTCAGCACCAGGTATGTTTGCTAAAGTTTTTACGGCATGCCTCAGAGAAGGAGAATTCCCCGAGCAATGGAAGCTGCAAAAGTTGATACTTATTCCGAAGCCAGGTAAACCATTGGGAGACCCCTCCTCATATCGACCGATATGTTTGGTCAATACCATTGGTAAATTATTTGAACGAGTATTATACAACAGGCTGCTCGCTGTTGCGGAAAAGGAAGGAGGCCTATCCGACAAGCAATTCGGGTTTCGTAAGGGGAGATCAACCATCGATGCAATCAGCATGGTGACTGGCCTGGCTCGCGCTGCAATACAAGATGACAAATGCTGCGCAGTGGTGACCCTCGATGTAAAAAATGCTTTCAACACTGCAAAGTGGACGAAAATCGTAGAGGCTCTAACCAAACTAAAGGTTCCAAAGTACATTGTACGCATCGTTGTTGCATTTCTTCTTGGAAGAAGATTATATTGCGACTCGGACGATGGAGAGAAATTATTCCCAATGACGTGCGGCGTACCACAGGGGTCTGTCTTAGGTCCCTTACTGTGGTTAATTATGTACAACGGAGTGCTGACGCTACGCCTTCCTAACGGCGTGACAACTATTGGTTTTGCGGACGATATCGGGGTAACAATAGTGGCAAAACGCTTAGACGAGATCGAAATCTATGCAAATGAAGCGATATGGGAGATAAATTCCTGGTTGAAAAAGTCCGGTCTATCACTTGCTGAACATAAAACGGAACTAGTGCTAATCAGCAAAAGAAGGAAAGACACGACCGTGAAAATTAAAGTTGGTGGAAAAACAATTTACTCCCAAGAGTCGCTTAAATATTTGGGAGTAACGATTGACAAAAGACTCAACTTTAAAAAACACATTGAGTGCGCTGCAACTAAAGCATCTTCCATCGCTGTAACGATCTCGAGGATACTACCGAACATTGGTGGACCAAGACAAAGTCGACGTCGTCTTATTTCAAGGGTAGTTAGTTCCGTGCTACTCTACGCAGCTCCAGTTTGGGCAACCGTTCTGGAAAACAAATCAAACTGCGGAAAACTAGGAATGGCGTATCGGTTAAGTGCACTCCGGGTATGCAGTGCATATCGGACAACATCAGGAGAAGCGGCATATGTACTAGCAGGGATGCTCCCCGTAGACATCTTGGCGAAGGAAAGTCGACGACTCTACGACAAAACGTATGCAGCTGGAGAGTCTAGCGCATTTCGACGGCAGCTGGCACGGTGGGAATCTATCGAACGGTGGCAACAGCGATGGGACGAGTCCCAAAATGCTCGTTGGACATACCGCATCATTCCGGATATTCGGAGATGGTTTGAACGAAACCATGGGGAATTAAGCCACGAGCTAACACAATTCTTGAGTGGACATGGAGGTTATCGTGCTTATTTACATCGATTTGGTCACGACGAATCACCATGCTGCCCAAGATGTGGTAACGTGGCTGAGAATGCGGAGCATGTCATATTTGATTGCCCCAGGTTCACCGCGCACCGAACAAGAATGGAAGCGGTCGCAGACAGGCGTTTAACACCCGAAAACATTGTGGAGTTTATGCTGGAGTCAACGGATGCCTGGAACCAGGTTGTAAGGGAACTACAAGCTATTCACCAACAGCTTAGGCAGGAAGAACTACGACTAAAACAAGGAAGGGAGAGAACCATAATGAGCCGCAGCTAAAAGCTGATCCAGCCCCGCGATGCAATACTTGATAGGAGTTCCGTGGGGAGAGTGGAATGAGAAGGAGGTGGTTTTAGTGAGTAGAAGTCTCACATAACTGCGTGGCAGGAGCCAGCAGTAGGTTTTGAACCTTTCCACCTTCCAACGCCGAAAAAAAAAAAAAAAAAAAAAAAGACAGACAGACAGACGGACAGACAGACACCGTCTCGATTCTAATAAGGTTTTGTTTCACACAAAACCTTAAAAATACAGTAAGTGCGCCGCAAATAAAGCGTCTTCCGTCGCTGCTATGATCTCGAGAAAACTACCGAACATTGGTGGGTTAAAACAAAGTTGACGTCTTCTGCTTTCAAGGGTAGTCAGCTCCGTGCTACTTTACGCAGCTCCAGTTTGGGCAACTGTTCTATTCTAACCACCAACAGCTTAGACAGGAAGAACTACGTCGAAAGCAAGAAAGGGAGAGAACCATAATGAGCCGCAGCTAAAAGCTGATCCAGCCCCGCGACGCAATACTTTATTGGAGTTCCTTGGGGAGAGTACAATGAGAGGAAGGTGGTTTAGTGATAACTTTCTGGCAGGAGGAAGCAATAAGTTTTGAAAAGACATATAGACAGACATCGACTCGATTCTAATAAGGTTTTGTTTCACACAAAACCTTAAAAAGATGCAATTAAGTTCAAGTTGTTTCATTCGAGACTTCATAACATACATTGCTCCTGCTTCCAACAATAGCACGTATGTGTATACATACAGGGTGCGGCAGCATAACTTCCTTTTTAAAATGCGCGCCACTCAGTTAGTTGATGTCATAGCGGAGCGCTAGTAGTCTCGTTCAAGAGGGGATGCTGTAAAGTTTTGTCCCGACATGGTTCAGTCGCCATCATGCGTTGGAATAGTGAGGAGCGTGCCTTTGCCGTTGAGGTTTGCTTTTCAAGCGGATGTTCGGTTATTGCAACACAGCGTGCATTTCGGAATCGCTTTAATTTAGCCCCGTTGGCTCCCGTCCCAGACCGCAAATTAATTGTTAGATGGGTCACTACATTCAGACAAACTGCAAGTGCGACAAAAGGAAGAACTGGAGTCCCTCGGCCCGTTAGATCACCTGAGAACATTGAAGCAGTGAGCGCGTCAATGTTGCGATCGCCACGGCGTTCTGCGCGCAAACACGTATCTGCCCTTGGACTATCCGATCGTTCTGTGAGAAGAATTCTTTGTGATGATCTTCATTTTCATCCCTATAAGATGGCGATAGTACAGGAACTTTCAGAATGTGACTTCAATTCGCGGATGAACGGGTGTGAGCTTCTTCTCGATGTCGTTCCCGAGGGTGATTTAGCGATGAAGCCCATTTTCATTTGTGTGGGTCGGTTAACAAACAAAACATGCGCTACTGGGGTGACACCAACCCTCGAGAATTGCATCGAAATCCTGTGCATTTACCCAAAGTCACAGTGTGGTGTGCAACTTCCTCAGCTGGAATTATTGGTCTCTGGTTTTTTGAGGAAAATGAGGTTACATCATCATCATCATCAAGACGGTGCAACAGCACACATTTCAAGAGCATCGATGGCTGTTTTGAGGAAACACTTTCCAGAGCGCCTTATCTCAATTAGAGGCGATTTGGAATGGCCGGCACGCTCTCTCGATCTGTCCCTTGTGATTTTTTTCTATGGGGTTTTTTGAAATCCCGTGTTTATTTGAACCGTCCAAGAACCCTACAAGATTTGAAGACCAACATCCAAGAAGAAATTGCCAACATAACAACTGCCATGCTAGCAAGAGTCATGACAAACGCCAGAAATCGGTTTACGCAATGTATGGAGAATGGGGGACGTCACCTAACCAATTTGATCTTCAAAACACTGTAAATAAAAACTTTAGACATGTACCTACATTATAAAAAATTAATAAATATTTTCCGATGCATACAATAGTTTTTATTGAGTTTTGAAAAAAGGAAGTTATGCTGCCGCACCCTGTATTATAGCGGCCATCCAGTAAACCATGTGCTCGGAGTGGGTTTCTTAGTCAGCCAAAAACGAAACCTGCTTTTATGTGTTTTGAAAATATAAGCGAAAGGCTATGCACTCTGCGTTTGCGAGGCAAGTTTAGATATATAAGCCTCATAAACGTTCACGCTCCTACAGAGGAGGCTGGAAAGTCGGAGGAGGATACCTTCTACGAGGCAGTTGAGCGGACCCCCGAAGCTTGTCCCAAGTATGATATCAAAATCATACTTGGCGATTTCAACAGTCAAATAGGGAAGGAGCCCGCATTCAGGCGATACGTCGGCTCGCATAGTTTACATAGGGATACCAATGATAACGGTGCGCGGTTTATTCAGTTAGCAGTATCGCATGAAATGGTTGTTGGAAGTACCTAGTTTGCACGAAAAGCGGTTCTCAAACATACATGAACGTCTCCAGACGGGACCACTTTGAACCAAACCACGTGCTGGTTGAACGCCGCCACCTCTCAGCCTTGATGAATGTCAGAACAAATAGGGGGCCAAGATAGACTCAGACCATTATCTCATCGGCGTGATGCTCCGAGCTCGAATTACGACACCTTCTACAATCACCTCTGACAATCAGGTGAGAGTGAATATCGAAGCTGTTTACAACACAGCCCTCCGCAACACCTACGAGAGGGAAATGGATGCCGCAATAACCGCAGTCAACAGAGATCCTGGAGATGAAGCATCCACAAATGATTTTCACAATCACATGTCTTTGATACGACCACAAACATACTTGACTCCAGCCGCAAAAAGAGTCGGAACGGTTGGTTTGACGATGAATGTAAGCTAGCAAGTAAGGTTCACGTTCGCAATGTTCACTTAATGTGGCGCGATATTCCTCGCTGAATTTTAGATTCCGGTGGGGAACCATGCATCAGACCCAATTGTAAAATTTTATGGACGACATCGGAAGGCCTGAAAGGAAATATTCAACCCAAAATTCCACTAAAAATGCTGCCCCAACTGATAATTCCTTCAACGGAAAATCAAGGTAGTTATACCCAACGTTGTAATTAAAAACAGTACACAGTCAGGAGGTGTGTGTACATGCTTTGCTCATAGATTGATCTGAAATATCTGAGCAATTGAATACGAAGAATAATAAGGAAGTCGAAAATCAGAAGTTCGGTGTATCAGGTAGGAAAGTCTTTGTGTACTGAGAATTTTTGAGTGTCGAACTGTTTCATTTGCACATGGCTCGTAATATATAATATATGCATTTAGTATGTTGCATTACTCACTTTAGTACCATCTCGGTGAATTTCTACAGAGCGGAGAATTTTGGGCTACTAAAATGTTTGGTCTCCAAACCTCGGCGTATCATGTTACATATCACAATCTATAATGTATATTTATATTTTTAAATATTTAAGCTGTGTGTATTTATCGAGTTGAAACACAACCGGCACCAAGCAATCAAAAACATGGTGAGAACCACTAGGGTCACAGGGGAAATAAAAAGCTCCGAGGGTAAAGCCAAAACTTGCTGCCCCAACAGTGTCACAGGCGACCCAAAAGAAGAAAGATATTCTGGCTGTTCCAACAAACGTAGCTCAAATTCGGAAGGAGGAAAGCATGTACTACAAATGCCAACATGGTGGGTGGATCTACTTTGGCGAATTCTCGCAAAGAAGCAATGGCAATGGCAGTCAAAACAATTTGGTGAACGTGGTGATACTAGAAAGGGTCAAAGTTGACCCCGACCTAAGAGTCTTAAACGGAACTGGAGTCTAATTTCTGGTCTATCAAAAATCAGCTTTAGTAACCAAGTTATAAATTCACTTGGGGAGTTGGAGGAGTTTGAAGAAAAATGCCATGCGACGTTCAAAATGGGTGAATTGTTTGCCGTCTAGCTCTATTCATAATTACCAGTAGCGTGTCTTGCACGGAGCGTATCAGGCATAGCAAAGATAAAAGTATTCATACTTACCAGCACCCAGCCACAAAGTATCCTTCCTACGCCCACTATGCGGTATGCACAATCTGCAAACGTGACGTGTCCAGCACGAGAAATGTCAGACATAGCATAGGCCAGCATAGGTGAATAATCCCAGTAGACTTTCTTCGAGGTAGCTCGTTTTTGTACCAATGATTTTATCAATGCCCCCTCCCTATTACTGTTTGTTTTCATTGCTGCTGCCCCCCGACAAAACTTTTCGAAGCCATGCTGCAGCGGCATTAGCGGATCGATCGATGAAAATGATGCAGGAAGAAAGGACATATGTCCAAGGAATGCAATTGGGACTCCAATGGATTTTATGCTAACAAAAGAATTGAAGGGGTTGCAGGTGTATTTCGGAAATGCTCGGAATATAAAAATATGTCAACCATTTAAAAAATGGGGTTTATTCAAATAAACATCAGTCATTGCAGGGTCACACAAGATTTGCGAAGATCATTTATTAGTCTGGGATAGAAATTGCCACCATAAATGAGACCTTGACGAATGGTTCGCAGATTTGACTGACCGGGCATGTGGTCGCAAAGCGGCTGGCGTGGTGTTCATAAAAAGGGACATATAAACATGTACAGCTGTTATGCCCCAACAATCCTTACATTATCTCAATTTAGACGTTAGACAATCTTGTTCTCAAAGAATAGGGATGAAACCCAAAAGTAATTGGCCACGAATTTAATACCTGGGTCCTCGATTAGGGGAGTAGAAAGACAAATGCAAGAAGTGCAGTTTATCACAGCCTTTTTTCCTAGTTAGATACGGAACTGGCCAACGCTGGCGCTAGTTAGCAAAGGCTCAACGTTTTTCAACTCAGATGCAGCTCTTCATATAACATAGTGCCTTGTTAAAGCATGTGCCACGTCTATGCCTAGGACATGTATATTCTCAAGTAAAAGGTTCAAGTGCTGTTGGAATAGTGAACTGCCCAGTCGTCGATCAACTTGCCACCGAGCCAGAAGAACGACAATAATCAGGAGAGAGTATGCATGCATTAGACCTGCAAACACCTCCAGCTAACTATCCAGCGGAGCAAGAAGGAATATTCGAAGCAACACTGTCCGTAGGCCGACGTGAATTGGTGGGAGAGCGCCTACAGAATTATGATGGGATGATTCAAAGTCCGCTCATCTCAGCAGATCACGTGTCCTAAATATTAGTTGAAAATCATCAAAGATTTTTCCCTCAGCAAGCGATGGGAACTGACTCTGAGACGAGCTGCTATAGAATATGCAACAGAAAGTCCAGTTCAGAAATGTTCACTGAGCTCCTTAAATAGTTCCTGTAAACCCATATGTTTTAAGCCACTATGAGGAAAAGATTGCTCCCGGTTAGTGAGAGCTGGGGGACATTTTAGATCGGCAATATGGGTTCTCTAAAGTCAGATCAACCATTGATTCTACCAAATCTACTAGAGTAAAAGTTAAGAACGCAACGAGAAGGAAGATCTACAACGAATCTCATCTTCAATTGATATTTCCGCTGCTTCGGATCTTTAGGTTTTTAATTTTTTTGAGATAACCTTGCCCTGTTGGTCGAGACACTACATATTTTTTTTTGTTTGGTAGTAAGGGCAGATGAATGCGTGTACGCACAGAGTGTCACACTCAAAAGGTAGTATAGGTCCCAGGGCGAAACGTGGATAGAGCTACCCACGATAGAGCATAAAACCTGGGAAACGCTGCTAAACCAACACCAACAACTCTGCTACCAAACCCTATCTTCACCTCCACGTGGTGACCGCCCGGAGCTCTTTTTTAACGAAAATTTGCAGACGAAAAAGGATATCTGTACAGAGGTCAAGCTGCCAAGCAGCTAGCCGATCATCATCATCAACGGCGCAACAACCGGTATCTGGTCTAGGCCGACCTTAATAAGGCCCTCCAGACATCCCGGTTTTGCGCCGAGATCCACCAATTCGATATCCCTAAAAGCTGTCTGGTGTCCTGGCTTACGCCATCGCTCCATCTTAGGCATGGTCTGCCTCGTCTTCTTTTTCTATAATACCAAAGATATTGCCCTCATAGACTTTCCGGGTGGGATCATCCTCATCCATACGGATTAAGTGACCCGCCCACCGTAACCTATTGAGCCGGATTATCCACAATCTAACGGTCATGGGATCGCTCATAGGTTTTGTCGTTATGTAGGGTACGGAATCGTCCCTCCTCATGTAGGGGGCCAAAAATTCTTCGGAGGATTCTTCTCTCGAAGGCGGCCAAGAGTTCGCATTTTTTCTTGCTAAGAACCCAATTCTCCGAGGAATATATGAGGACTGACAAGATCATTGTCTTGTACAGTAAAAGTTTTGACCCTATGGTGAGACATTTTGAGCGGAACAGTTTTTATAAGCATAATTAGGTTCTGTTGGCTGACAACAACCGTGCGCGGATTTCATCATCGTAGCTGTTATCGGTTGTGATTTTCGACCCTAGATTGGAGAAATTATCAACGGACCTAAGAACTGGGTAAATAAATAGTTAGTCTCACCATAATTTCGATTCAACCACACACCTAGATTGCCAAGGAGCCGTTTTGCAAAGGGCCAATCAGTAAGTGTACGTTCCCATTCTTCACGAACAAGCACCCGCTTCGAGTCTTCTCCCTTGGACTGGTACATGTCTTTACACTCCTTAGGAAGAAGGACGGCGGGGATTATTTCCTGATATCCATCGGCTGGTTTTGAGACAGTGCGATAAGTTGACGTCGAACGCAGAGCTTGCCGTCTCTGTCCTTGCGCAAAGCGATTACTATATGAATCCTTGTCGAGACCATTAACCCACACCTTCGCTCCATAGAGCAGAATAGATTGAGGTGTACCCATTTGAAAACGCCGCCTGCCAATGTCTGCCATTAACCGAATTAAGGTCGAAAGTTATACTACCGTCTTGTCCGCTACTGATTCGATTTGCTTGAAAAAGCCCATCATTGGGTCGACCGTCAATCGCAGGCAGATAACCATTGGTTTTGACTCGATTATCGACTCTCGGGCGATGTAAGACGCATGGTCGGGATTCTCTTTTTAATCAGGGTGACTACTTCAGTTTTTTTCAGCGCAAGGTTGCTTACCAGCAGTATAAATATGCCAAGTCTATCATAGTCCAACTGTCGTAAGAAGCGTTCCAGAAGTTCAGTCCTAGAATGGATCTCTACGCTCCCCCGATATGACCTCCATCCTCCTCTGATCGAGATTTGTCAGATGATCCTTCAACATCCGTAAGAGATAGATCGGCACGTTGAGTGTATTGTCTAATGTGCCAAAAATATCTTCCCATATGACATTTGTTATATCAAGCCCTAAGAAGAATCCCAGCCGTCGATCTCGGGATCTGTGTGCCTCCGCTTTATGAAGTGCATTCACGACTTGCATGGCAGCATCTATTGTGACCTTCCCTGCTCTCAAACCGAATTTTATTCGGGATATATCTTCGACACCATGTATTGTTTCAACGAGTCTTCTCCTTATGAGCTTCTTGAGCAGTTTCTTACTCGTTTCAAGAATACAAAGTGGCTGGTATGCAGATTGCAGCTCAGGGTTGCCTTCTCCTTCGCTGATCAGCACAAGCCTCCCCCCCCCCCCTCAGGCAAGTAGATCAGAGCTTGCCATTTCTTATGTTCGGCTTGGCACTTTTCGTAGATCTTTGAGACTATGTACATGCTGAAAGTATTGCCTTTCAAGTTTCTGATGAGTCTCTTTCCCTGCCTTTCTGTAAAACAGCAACCTCTTAGTTCAACTATTTGAAAATTTCATTATTCTATCTTCATAGTTGGGATAAAGCGAAAGGTGAGGTGAGCTTTGCTTGTTTCGCTCACAATATTTTATGCTCAGTTTATGCTTGGATTCCAAACTACAAAGATTGATATCAGAGGGCAGAGGTGAGACAGCGTCTGACGATTTGCCTCTGCCCTGATAAGAAACCGTAAAGCCGTAATCGCCTCACTTTTTTTACAAAGATTGAATTCTAGCGATTTCTTTTTCTTGGTTTTGATTTGGATTATTCACACTATCCCATTTTAATAGTGATTAGCATTATTTTTTTTTACTTACTTTTATTTCATTTTGTTAAATTATTTTTCTCCTTTTCATGTATTCGTTTTTGCCGCCTTCCTCAGAAGGATTAATTAAAATAACGACGACGAGGACACGAGATGGACCGGCTTAGGATTTTTCAAACGATAACTTAATAGGTTGCCTATGAGCACACTCATCCTAAAGATAAAGGTAGAAGAAGACAGGACACAAAAAAAGAAGGCGTAATGGAGATGAAGAAGCTCCTGGACCCTATTACATACCATCCAGGAAAACTGCTGAAGAATGGCTGAGGAATAAGTGAATCACTGGTGCAGTTTTGGCTGCGGAAAATGTGGTGCACTCAGCTCACCAGATGGGGAACAAGCAATCAACAAAAGGAGAAAAGGGAAAAACATTTACCACCAAAGCCACAGTAAGGGAATTTCTCAAGGTGGTAACCAAACGGGCCAAGCAGCGACGAAAAAAGGTGAGAATATTACAATAGCAGCGTAATAGGCGGTGGATAGTGACTGCATTGACTCCTCTGTAAGAGAATCGTGGTCAAGAAAGATAACAACATCAGCGCCAAATAAAAGGTGTACGGCAAACCACGGTTCTTCAAGAAATCCGTAAAAACGACAAACCAGAAGACGCTTGGGTAGACGTTAATTCTATTTATGCTTGAACGAGCGGTATACTCCTTGAATATGGATCGAAGATTAACAAAAAGAATACGTTCTGCGAATGATTCAAAGCGATGTATACGCGAAAGCAGTTTCCAGCCTAGAACTCATATAAATGTTCGTAGTAGAGGATTTGGATCATCTCGAGACCACGGGAAGAGATGGAGGGTGCGACAAAAAGGGATTAGACAGATGTGAAGAGCCTTGAAGTGCGAGTTACATCTATTTCCAAAAGCTGAAAATTGTCCCTTGCCACCGTCGCTAAGAAGACATTGAAGCACATTTTTGATTGCGGTAAATAAATGGCAGGAGAAAAGAACTTTGCGCTACAGGTATAAAGCAAAAAACGCGCGTCGGAAAAAAATGCTGCATTTACTTAGACTGCCGTCTGCAGAAAAAATATATGTTCACGACGTAATTGACTTTTGCTCCTCAGTGAATAGTAGCGAGATAAGACTAGCATGGTGGTATGTCAATATATGTGGCACTACTCTCATCTGGGTGAGGGATACCTTGCGATCACGGGGCCATGGTATTGAAGATGCTTCACTTGGGTCACTGCTCGGGCGCTATCCCTAATGTGACTTTTGCTACAGAGCCCTTAGTGTCAGCAGTCCAACGATGGAGGTTACTAGAAGATTTGGATGTCCGGCAACCACCTATCTGGGCTGATGCTTTCAATGCGGGGAGGAGTGTGGAATGTCCTTCTGCACTGCAAACGAACTGGAAGAAGAAGTTTTGTCCATGAACGACGGTATTCCCAACGAGATGCTAAAACTTGTCTTCCTCTATAAGCTAGAGTTGCAGCTCAGTGCCTTCAAATTATTTTTGAGGGTCTTTCCCTCTCTCTGAAAGGTTGTAAGGCTAACGCTGATATTAGTTATCAGAGCAAGGCAAGGGCCGTCAGCGAACCTCCCTCTTAGTATGTTGGAAGAAACACGTAGACTGTTTGGAAGTTTATCCAGCCTGACTGATGGAATACTTGCTGCGAGAGACTGCTCACCAAAATAGTGTGTTTTTAGAGTCGGGCAATCCATAATTGATGCGATTGAGAAATTGGCCCTAGCGATTTGCTAGCAAATTTGAAATGTGCCAAGTCCCACATCCAATCCGTTCTTCTTTACGGCGTCGAAATATGGACTGACGCTCTCAGTAACAAGATATACCGCTAATGGAAACACCACGTCGAGTTGTGTCCGCCTATTATACAAGGTGTCTCAAAAGAAATTTTATATTTAGTGGATCGTTTAAAAAAAAATTAAGAGGTTTATAGAAAAAATTTGTATTAATTATTAAAATACTCTTTTTGGGGATTTATTTCTTAAAAATAATAAATGTAGACCCTCGCGTTCTCCGCACTCATTTAATCGAACAGTAAAATTACTTATGACGTCTCGGCAGGTGGACTCAGGAATGGCTGCCATTTCGTGACGGATATTTTCTTTCAAATGCACCAGTGAAGATGATTTATTAGCGTAAACTTTAGATTTAAGATAACCCCATAGTGGTTAAATTTGCACTGCGCGGAAGCCAATTTATGTCACCTCTCCGGGAGATCACTTTGTCTTAGAAAATTTCGCGAACACGTGGCAGAGACATATTGGACGTGTGTGAAGTTGCTCCGTCCTGTAGGAAACATGTTCTTTGGTTATAACCAGGAAAGTTTTGTAGTTCAGGTACCAAGAAGTTGTCTAAATTCTCCACATAACGCTCTGAATTCACTGTAACTGCACGCCCCCGTCTTTACAAAAGTAAGGGCCGATAATTCCTCGCACCGATATCGCAGCCCATACGGTCACTTAGGCGAATGTAGGGGTTTCTGACGTTTGCGTTTCGGATTCGTTGCACTGCAGTAGCGGCAGTTCTGCATACTTACGTGACCATTAAGATGAAAATGGGCTTCATCCGAAAACAAAACGTTGGTAAACATTGCAAATCGCTCAATCACTTGATTTACGAAATAAAGCCTCTGACTGGCATCTTGGGGCTTTAATTCTTGCACCAATTAAATTTTGTAGGGGTGCAGCTTTAGGTCTTTGTGCATAATGCGATGTAATGATGATCTATGCACATTTAAAGCAATTGCGCGCTTCCGAATTGAATGGTCTGGGTCGTCACGAACAGACTGATTAACATTCTCCACGTTTTCAACCGTTCTTGACCTAGGTGGCCCGGATTTTGATTCATCCAGCGTTGTACCAGTCTCTTCAAACTTTTTAACCCAGTGTCGAATGAGAGGAATGCTTGGCGCATCATTTAAATGGCGAAAACCTCGAATACTGCAGAATTTTCTACGCGCTACAGTTGCCGAATCGCCGTTTTTGTAAAACTCATGCACGAACAACGTGCGGTCTGCTCCCGAGAAACGCTCCATAGCGACTGAATGACCAAGAGCCAGGCTACTGATTGACATAACCCCCGCGCCCCTCTGATACGTTGCTTTCACGCAGTAAGCTAAATAAATATTAAATTTCTTTTGAGAAACCTTGTATCTTCTGAGCGCCAGCAGTAATAGTGAAAGCAGGAGTTATTCCGATCGCTCCGCTATATTTCAAGCAAGTGAGGGAAATAAGGAATCCGTTCCCTGTGAACAGAGAAGCCAAAATCTTAGTGCATGGCAACAATCGCGGAAAACAGAATTGAGAGGTAGAACCATGCATGTCATGAAAGACATGCGCGCGGCCGCGATTCAACCAAAAACATGGTGAGGTTGAATATTACCTAACATAACTACTCAGTAGACACGGGGAAATCACGGTCGCCCCACTGCATTTACAGTATGGATGCGGTGGATGATGCCTGTCAGAGTTTATTCTTCTACAGACAATGGGGGTACGATCCTCATCACTTACATGTAAGTGAAGCATGCTGCAGAACAAGGATACGTGGAACATAGTGATACATCACACTCAAGGCATTCTTCAGGCGAAAAAGTGTGAGATTAATAAGAGAGGGTACTTAATCACGGGGTTGTGCTTCTATATTGAATAGGCCAGGTCTGAGGTAATATGTCAGACAATTCCGAGTTAGTAATCAAGATGCATAGGGGTGGTTTTAGCCGCACTCAAAAACCAAAAAAAAAATATGTCACCTAGCAACTCCATCATTCTTTTTCATTCTATTTTCTGGTATCTCCTGGCTAGAACTTTCTCGTGCCGGCTCCATAAGTTTGGAACTTGCCGCAAACTCCAGACCTCCACAAACCAAGCCAATTGTGAAGGCTTACTGAGGTTTGCTAAATAGTGAATCCGCCAGTTCTGTAGTTTGTAGAGCAGTTTAAGATATTTAGATGGTTTCGCTAGCGTTTTCTATGGTCTACGACAAACTTAGACCTGAACTGTGCCATTTTTAAGGTTTTGTTTGTAAAACAAAACCTTATTAAAATCGGTTCAATGTCTGCCTGTCTGTGCTTCTGTCAGTCTGTCTGGCTTTTTTTTTCTTAAGGATGTGGAAATCTTCGAAAGACTCTGCCCTGGGCAAGCCAGTGTGGGAGTTTTACCCACCCCCCGTGGAACCACCTTTAGGTATTACATCAAGGGGTGGAGTTAGCTTACTTTAGCTAGGTCTCCTTCCGTCACCCCGCGGGGTACGTAACCGCGCCTTCCTCACTTCTTCTGCTTTTCGCAGTTTCTCCTGGATCACTGCGATCATGAAATTGATCGCATCCCAGTCTTCCTGGCAAGCTACCATTCTTCAGAAAAAATTTTCCGGTGATAGCACTTCACCTAGAGTTTCCTCTAGGTTCCTTCTTTCTTCCACGAAATTAGGACATTGGAAGAATACCTGCGCTGGGTCCTCTGGGACCGCGATGCAGTTTGAACAATTAGGCCCCGTGTCCAATTTAAACCTGTACAGGTATTGACGGTATCCTCCATGGCCGGTGAGAAACTGGGTGAGATTATAATTGATCTCCCCATGTTTTCTCTCCAGCCACTCCCTGATGGAAGGGATCAACCTGTAAGTCCAACGACCCTTTTCTGACTGGTCCCATCGCTGTTGCCAAGCGCTTATGGATCTCTCTCTTTCGGCTTTTTTCACCTACGATAAGGGAGAGATGGACCTCGTGTTATAAATGTTAATCATTTCGGTTGCAGGATGTCAATTCGAATACACCCTTAAGGCTGTTCTTCTGTAAACCGTACTCAGTTTACATGCATTGCCTGAAACCTGAAGCGCATTTCCCCAAACTGGGACCGCATACAGCATGATAGAACTCACCACCCTGGTTATCAGCAGCCTGCAAGTATGCCGCGGTCTTCCTACGTTCGGCATCATCCTTGCCAGAGCAATACTCGTGGTGGATGCTTTTTTACAAGTATGCTCTATGTGCTGCTTAAAATTGAGTTTTCCGTCTATCATCACCCCCAAGTATTTGATGGCAGGCTTGGCAGCGATGATACGACTCCCGATTCTAATACAGGCGTAATTTCTTTTGCGGCGCTTAGTGATGAGGACCGCTTCCGTCTTCTCCTCAGCGAGTGCCAGTCCAGCACTCTCTAACCAAGCCTTAACAACACTGATTGCTTCGCTTGAGTACAACTCAGCATCCTCGAGATGCTTTGCGACCACAACCAGTGCTATGTCATCAGCGTAACCCACCATCGCGGCCTCCTCCGGAACCGGAAGGTTAAGCACATCATTGTACATGATGTTCCACAGTAGTGGACCCAGTACAGTGGGGTCTATAGGAGGACAGTTCCCCTGGCGGTTTGGCAGCCTTAGGCAGCAACACCAGCTTCTGCCGCTTCAACGTCGCTGGAAAAATATCCTCGGACATACACGTTTTGAACAATTCTGCGAACATATCCGGTATTCGGTATGCCATCCAGACCCGGGGCTTTGCTGTCGCCTATTCGACTGCAGATCTCTATCAGCTCGTCCCTGGTGACTGATGGAATCGGCGTCACATTCAGGGGACGCTGGAAAGTGTTAGCACCCCGCTATTGCTGGGGAAATAACCCCTGGATTATTTTCAACAAGAGCATAGCGCAAGTTATCTGCGGAGATGATCGCCCTCTGAATCGCCCTGTCACGATTTTATAGGCGCTACCCCACGGATTTATGTCCGCTTCCAAATAGAGCTCCTTGAAACATTCCCTCTTACTGCGCTGCATGGCGAGCTTGAGGTTCTTGCGGGCATCCATATAGGCATGCTCCTTTTGTCCTTGATCGATCGCACCTATTGCCCCCTGAGCCGTTCGTCTGGCTCTGTGACAAATAGATCGAAGACTGGCAAGTTCACTATTCCACCAATAATTGGGTCTTCTAGTGGAGAATGAGCATTTTCTAGGCATCGACGCGTCACATGCCTTGGAGATGCTTTGTGTAACATGGAGAGCTCTATCCGTGGAGGTGCCTGCTTTGCTAGGCAGGTCTAGCCACGCTTCCATGAATGTTTGCTCATCCATCGCTTTTGCAGACCATCCTGGTGTTCTTTTGGATTTCGTCTTCCGGGTTGCGCGTCTCCTGCCTTGTGGTTCCGTCCTTAGTTCAAAGGTGATTGCCTGGTGGTCGCTGGACATGAAATCCTCGCTAACTTACCAGGACATGCCACGTGCCAGCGCAGGCCTGACAAAAGTCAGATCTACAATTGAACCAGTTCCACCTTTTCCATAAGTGTTTACATCACCTTCGTTGGCCAGAACTACATCTAACTGGGCAAATGCTTCTAATAAGCACCGCCTCCTTGCGTTAGTCTCTTTGCTGCCCCACTCGATAGCCCACGCTTTAAAGTCACCGGCTATTACCTTTGGACCTCGTCCCCTTGTGTCGTGAACAAGATCATCTAACTGTTCTTCAAACTCAGGAAGTGCCTCGGCGCTTATTTTCGCCCACACAAACCCACTAGCCGCCTGACGCATACTATATTGTAGGCTTGACGACCGCATGCCCATATCGCCGCTCCACCAGTCGCATCTGAGACCCATACACCACCGTCAAGATTTCTGTACGGTTCACTAATGATAGCAACCTCCATCGAGGATTCGTAAGTGGTCTGCGCAAGCAAATCTTGTGCGACCCTGCAATGATTAAGGTTTATTTGTATTAACCTCACTTTTTCACTGCAGTTAACGCCTTCCTAAATTCTGGACATTTACCACTCTCGGCAATATGTCGGTTATCCTTTCCCTACTTTTCTTCGCACAGAATGCATTTGGGGTTTCTATTGCACTCCTTGGAAATATGACCTTTTTACCCACACCCTAGACATCAATCGGACCGATCAATGCCGCTAGTGCATGCCTTCGCGAATTGTCCACACGTTAGGCATTTGAAGCACCTTTTTAAAGAGATCTGTTCCCTTAGTCGGCAAATAACCCATCCAATCCGAATCTTCCCCACGGCCAACAACTTCTGCGCTGACTCCACTCGCAGTCGCAGTGTGGCCGTTTGAGTACCGCCATAAGCTTTTCTGAGGCTTACGATAGATTCTTCCCTGAATTCCTCCAACTGGAATTGTTCCTTCAAGGCAGTGCATATCTCTTCTCTGGATGTTACCTCATCGAGATCCTTGCACTGGATATAGATCTCATGTTTTTGGGAACGAACCGCGACATTCTCCCCAAGTGAGTTTAAAACTTGGTTACGAAAGCCGTCAGTTTTCGCCACGCTGGATTTTTTCAGTTCAAATATGAGATCCCCTTTCTGGGTCCTCCGGATTTTGCTGACATTTCCGTCTAGGTCTTTTAGGTCGGGGTTAGACTTCACCTTCTTCAATATCTCCGCATACGTTAGATATCCTTTGCTGTAGATTACAATTACCTCCTGGCGAATTCGCATTTTTGGTTTCTTGTCTCTTTTCTTGTTCACGATCTTAGTCCAACCACCGCTCTTATTTTCTCTTGGTTTCGCTTCGCTAGTCGACGTTCCTACTTTGGGTACTTTAGGCCCTTCTGAACTTTTAGTTCCGTTTGTTGGACTGGTCGAGACTCCTTTCTTTCGTTTTGGTGCCTGTCGATTCACCGAAGCTTCGCCCTCTTTGTCTCGCACTCGCTTACTTGATCGAAGATCGGTGACCTTGTGCTTTGGTGTCACTTGGGTCGCCTGTGACACTGTTGGGGCTGGGATGTCCGGCTTTTCCTTAGGATTTCTTACTTCTTACTGGGACCTACTGTAAAGCACTCTGATGGCTCTCATCATGTTCTTAATGGCTTGGTGCACGTTGTGCTTGTCCTTGATGAATTCGGACAGCTCAACTATTTTAAACCCAAGCTGCATAAAAGGTAGTTCATCTGGGTCAAGGCTCTGTTCTCGATGAGTCTTGGCCAGATTACTCCTTTTACTGACTCCTTCGCCTTTTTCAATTACTGAGTTCCCAGGGACTTTCTCTTTTGCCGGCTTTGGTATTGGAGGCGATCGTAAAAGTGATGAGCTTCTCCTGAATGGATCTATTAGCTGCTGCTGGAGTACCTCTTGATCAAATTCGATGGGTGTCGAAATCGCCTTTTTTGACCAGCTATCTCCTTTTACCCCATCATTCGTTGCCTTTGCAATTGGTGTTCTTGGCAGAGTTGTGTTTCGTTTGAACACCTCCTTCTACAAATCTAAAACGCGCTGTGAGTGATATCCTCCTACGTTGAGATTTAGGGGGGATCCCCATACATGTAAAAGGGCCAAATATATGACTATATTTGGCGGTGGGACATCAAATGAAAGGTCTTGATTAGTACTTTTTGAAACCGGTCTTAGTTTTGAGATTTGTGAAAAAGACGGGGAGTGGAAGGGGTGCAAAGTGATTATTTCTTTAACGGAGCCATTCTCAGAAACTACTCAACCGAAAAATCTGAAAAAAATCATGAAGCTGCCTCTGTATGGTACCCAGGCCTCAAAATACTCTCCATATCGATATCTTTTCAAATTATGTTAATAATAGTATATTACCGTATTTTAGGGAACATTGAGTAAAACCCCCCTTAAGTTTATGTCAGAGTTATAAAAGTTGGTAGTAGCATAAAATATCATATGAAGCATATTATCTCCAAGTTCGACCGAAATCATACTATTAGTAACAAAGTTACAGTAGCTCAAAGTTACCTTACCGTGTAAATTTACAACCCGAAGTACTAAATGGGATAGTTCTACAAGTACAAATGGGATAGTTCTACACTCAAATATACTCACACAAGAAGCAAACAAAACCTTTCATACCTGAAGCGCCCAGCTTCCGGTTTCCCGACTTGTTTTTCTTTTAACAGGCTCCCTTGTTTCCAGTACGCACGTACGCGATGGTGTTACTTCCTTGCAATATTTGCGAATCAACAATGCTTTAACCCAAAAGAATCTCAAACATTGATGCAAAATCATCCATCACTGCGAGTTCTCTAATAGCCAAAAATATCATCAAGTTCAATAATCTGTGGCTTAGAGTCGCTATTAAAGATGATATTTAGCAAAGTCAGTCTCTTAATCCTAAGAAACATCAGAGACGAATTGAACACTCATTATAAATTCGGGCCAAACATTTTTAGAGAAAAGCCAGTGAAAGTAAGTCGGCCATAGACCATTGATAGAGGTCCATGAACTTCCTTCCAAACCCCAGTTAAGGCGAAAGCTGTTCAGCTCCCATCGGTTATCATGACATTATACAGATGTTTGCATAAAGTACATAAGGATATGTATACATTCGTCGAGAATTCGCAATATACACATACGTGCTTCTTATGTTATCTCCCCTTACGATAAGAACATCGCTTGCTACTCGGAAATTTCACATCAGCATTGTGTCAAGCACTGTGTGTTCATGTACGTTACTCCGTACAAGGCGAAATCCTTCAATTTTTCCACTTGAAAACCTTAAACCAATTGGCCAAGTACCTTGGGTAGGTGTCGGTGTACCAAACAGTTGAAATGAGCAAGAAACCGTTCCACTGTTGCTTGTAGCAGGATACCCCTTACAAACTACTTCTGGAGAGCAATAAGTAATCTCGAATACTGTCTCAAGCATCTCCCAGGATGTTATAAAGTAGCAAATTTGCATATAGATTGCACTCCAGATAGACGCTGTTTATTGTTTTGCGCGTGGAGGGGGTAGACGGATGTTACGTTGAATCCTGAATACCACTCGGTACTCTCTACCGAGTCCCTTCTGTGGAAAGGTTCATTGCTAGCTTTTGGGTGAAGCTGATTGTTTACGAAATAAAACAAGTCAGGGAATGCGCTCAGAACATGGTCAAATGTTACCAGATGCTGGCAGAGATAATGACGTACAAATAAACGCTGGCATGAAGTACCGCAATATGGATATCCGTATCAGAACAATGTTTTACTTGCAACTCGTTCAATCTCTCCAGGCGAAAACTGAACAGGAGTTGTACATTCGGTTCTTTGAAGTTTTCCGAGGCGTGGTTATGTACCCTTGTGAAGCTAAATTTTAAAGGTGAAATATGTGTGAAACATTTCAGGAGACTATCAAGATCATTATAACAAAGTTTGCCAAATGAATGCTAAAGTACACCGATCGTAGATATGAATACCTAAACGTTGTTATAGGATACCTCGATTTTACGGTCTATAATTTTCTTTAAAGGATCCTTCTAATAGTCCATCGAATCCAGAAACAGATGGCGGATTGCAATGAAATCTGATGGGAGCTTGGCACCAATAAGACCTCCCGTTTGAGCCCCATTGCGTTTAGTTTAAGGATTTTCTGTGTTTGCAAAGAAAGGGTAATAAGCCTTGATTATTGGGGTGGCCAAAAGATTAACCAAATCGAAGCAGAGCTACCACATTTTGAACTTGGCGTATGGTAATGAGGTACAATTTCAGACGCCAAAGCGCAATTCTACAATATGTCTATATTCCATAGATTTACATCAGCAAGTTCGGAAATGTATCCAAGAAAGTTAAAGCCAAACATTCACCGGAAAAATTTCAGGAGCACTCTCTGAAAAAGCTATCACCCTGACTTGCAATCTAACATAACAAGTCAAGTATTCTTCTTCTTCTTTTTCTTCAGCCTTTGTCCCGTTCACAAGCGGGGTCAGCTCATCGTGATCGGCTTCGCCATTTGGCTCTATCGAATGCCTGATCTGGGTGCAATCTCGAGGCTTTCAAATCCCCATCCAGCGTATCAAACCACCGTTGTCTCGGCCTGCCTTTTGGTCGTTTACCATCGACTTCGATGTTCAGACCAATCTTTGCAAGTGAATTCTCGTTTGCACGAATTGCGTGACCATACCATCGAAGACGCCTCTCTCGCAACTTTTCCACGATCGGTGCAACCCCATAACGATCGCGGATATTCTCATTTCGGATGTCATCTAAACGTGTGACGCCACTAGTCCAACGTAGCATCTTCGTCTCCATTACCGCTAGGCGACGTTCATTGTCTTTTATGGTCGGCCAACACTCAGAACCATAGAGAGCGACTGGACGGACAACATTGCGGTAAATTTTAGATTTGAGACGTTCGTTGATACGTCGATCACAAAGGACACCAGTTGTGGAACGCCACTTCATCCAGGTTGCGTTAATGCGTGAAGCAATTTCATAACGCAGCTCTCCATTGGCTGATAGCGTTGACCCGAGGTATTTAAATCGTTCAGTTCTGGGCAGATCACTGCCGCTGACAGTGATTGTCCCTGTTTCATGGGGATCGGTCGTCAAAAATTCAGTTTTGTTTAAATTCAATCTGAGACCATGTTGCATGAGGGGATCATTCCATTTTTGAACAAGTTGCTCGAGATCATTTTTGCTATCAGATGCTAGGAAAACATCATCTGCATAAAGCAGTGTGTAGGACGCTGGACGTTGGATATCCCGTGTGACGGTGTCCATACAAGGACAAAGAGGAGTGGTGAGAGGGTGCTTCCTTGATGAACTCCAACAGCTACACGAAGCGGTTTTGACACCAGCCATACTTCGAACTTTACTTTTCGGATCGTGGTAAAGTAATTGAACCCAGCGCACGAGTTCTTCTGGCACGAAGTGTTGTCGTAAAGCATACCAGATGAGTTCGTGTCGTACACGGTCAAACGCTTTCTCTAGATCCAGAAAGGCAATGTAAAGAGGGCGATGCTTCTCACGGTGTTTCTCCATGAGTAACCGCGCAGCGTGTATTGCGTCAGTAGTTCCGCAGTTCTTGACAAATCCGGCTTGATTCACGGTTATTTCAACGATTTCGCGAATACGGTTGTGAAGAATGCGTTCAAAGTCTTCATGGTATGGGAAAGTAACCGGATCGGACGGTAATTTGAACATTCTGCTGGGCTACCTTTCTTTTTCCATATTGGAACAGTGGTACTTTCTTGCCAGTCAGATGGTGTTCTTCCTTCCTGAATAACCCGGTTAAAGAATTCACTGAGCCACAGTGTTGGGTCCCAGCTCTTCGCTTTCCAGAGCTCAGATGCGATGTCGTCATGTCCTGTTGTTTCCCCGATTTCATTTGTTTTATTGCCTCCTCGACTTCAGTTGCGCTGACTGGTGGAACTGCTCCAAATTTCGCAATGATTGTGGAAGTGGAGGATGAGCAAATTCTTCAGTTGAAATCTGTTCGAAGTATTCTCGCCATCTATCCGTTGCGGCTCGACGGTTGGTAAGCAAAGTACCGTTCTTGTCATTAACACAACAGGAGTGTTCGATATCCTGTGTGCGTTCATCACGGCTTTTAGCAAGTCGATACAGATCTCTCTCGCCATCCCGAGTGCCCAGTTTATCGTAAAGATTTTTGAAATGGTTCGCTCGGGTGACAGCGACCGCTTTCTTTGCTTCCCGGTTGGCATTCTTATAAATTTGCCAATTAGCAGGCGTTTTATCGTCGAGAAATTTGTGGTAGAGGCGTTTCTTTTCACGGACCTTCATTTCAACATCATCATTCCAAAGCCAAGTATCTCGGTTGATGTACCGCTTACCCGGCTTGGTGACCCCGAGGGTTGTAGAGGCCGCTTTGTGGATCGTGTCTTTTATTTGGTTCCATGATTCTTCCACATTCGTGATGGTTGGCAATCGTATGAGTGAGACCGTTTCTTCTTTCTTCTCACCAAATCGCCACCATTTAATGCGCGGCGGGCCAGTGCGTTCCTCACGCCGTTTTATCGGTGGCTTAATTCGCAGGACGGCAATCAACGGCCGATGTTGAGGTGCGATGGTCTCATAGGGAACGACTTTGCAATCAGTGACAGTGGTAAAATGTTGACGTCTTATGAGAATATAGTCGATTTGCGTTTTATTGTTCCCACTATAAAATGTGGGAAGATGAGACAATCGTTTGATGAACCATGTATTCAGAAGTACAAGGTCATGGGTGTCCGCAAAATCGATTATACGCTCGCCACCTTCATTGCGCGCTCCGAACCCCTTTCCCCCATGGCACCTGTTCCCGTCTGCCTTTTCACCCACATGACCATTAAGGTCGCCGGCAATGATTATGTAACCGTCAGCAGGCACGTGACAAGTCTTTTCATCGAGAAGTTGCCAGAAGGCATCTTTCTCGGCATCAGGTCGACCTGTCTTTGGTGCATACGCGGTGAAGAAGTGAATAGTGCGATCAGCTGATATAATGGTGAGCTTCATCAGCCGATCATCAAATCGTTCGACTTATTTAATGGCATCACGGAAACCCTCTGAGATGGCAACGCCAACACCATATTGAGTGTGTTGGTTACCAAAATAGAGAAGTTTGTAGCCATTTTTACCGCGTTCGCGTTCAATGTCGCAGCTTTTGGAACCATACCATCGGGTTTCTTGCAGAGCGCAGATGTCAATGCACCTTTTCCGAAGGGCTCTTGCGAGTTCCAGTATGCTGCCCTATATCAAAACCTGCATACTGCGACTTGAAGCATCTAGGATGAACTTAAATTATAAAAATATACTAATATGCTATTAATAACTTTATTTGGGCAAGAACCAACACAATTCTTTTCTTCGGATCCCCGCCCTCTTCGAATTCGCAACCAATATCAAAACTAATGCCTTTCTTAGAAAACACTCGTTCTATTTGATACCTCGCATGTATACGGTGAAAAAAAAATCTCACCTCTCTCCGGTATACGTGGACCGCCTTGTAGTTCAACGTATGTATGAATTTTTTCATAAAAAACATTTTGGTCCTATTCACGTTACTGTAGTGTGCCACAAAATGGCTCTACAATGAGTCAACTTATTCACCTTTCAATCAGCGCTCGTTACAGAGATTGATTGTGATTGGTGAGACGATAGAGAAATCGAACATTGGAAGATCAAGCATGACATGCTCTCCCAGCCAATAGAGCTGCTAAAATATCTAAAGAACGAGACTTACCATTGAAAGCTAGATGGATCCGAACCTCAACTTGAAGCAGTGCTGACACACGCAAAAAATAATACTTACACCGAAAATATGACGGGATCAGAGCTTCTGTGTACTTCAAGATCTGCGACCACTGACTGAGCCGCAAGAAGTACTTGGATAGTGTTGGAGCTACTCAAGAATCCAAATACCCTTTACAGCATATTCGGCAACAAAATGCATGCTTTAAAATGGCATCGTTCAAAGTGAAAACACTAGCGTACCATCAGATTGGTTTACTACTTCCACTCATCATCATGATCATCAACGGTGCAACAACCGGTATCCGGTCTACGCCTGTCTTAATAAGTAACTCTAGACATCCCGGTTTTGCACCGAGGTCCTCCAATTCGATACTCCTAAAAGCTGTCTGATGTCCTGACCTACGCCATCCCTCCACCTTAGGCAGGGTGTGCCTCCTCGTCTTCTTCTACCATAGATATTGCCCTTCTAGACTTTCCGGGCTGGATCGTTTTCATCAATACGGATTAAGTGACCCGCACACCGTAACCTATTGAGCCGGATTTTATCCACAACCGGACGGTCCTTCTAGACTTTCCGGGCTGGATCGTCCTCATCAATACGGATTAAGTGACCCGCAGCACCGTAACCTATTGAGCCGGGTTTTATCCACAACCGGACGGTCATGGTATCGCTCATAAATTTCGTCGTTATGTAGGTTACGGAATTGTCCATCCTCAAGTAGGGGGCCAAAAATTCTTCGGATGATTCTTCTCTCAAACGCGGCCAAGAGTTCGCTTCTTCCACTGCCCGAAGAAAATCCGTATACACAGGCAGAACAAGGTCTACCTGGTTCAGTTAGTTAGGTATAAAATGTTCCATTATGTTATGAAAAATTCCCGCCTTTATAATATGGAGGTACAAGGATGAGTTGAACTACGATAGAGAGAGATAATTGAATTATAGTCGTAGACGTTACAAAAAGGAAAAATAAAACTGTGAATTCTACATTGAATAAAATAAAATAAAAAAAGGTTAAAGTGGTGTTTCAACCATAATTAGTTGGGCCGGGTCTTGAAATGGACCACAGTGCATTGAAATAAACGATTTGCAACAGTTCGATGTATATTTGCCATGATAATCAGTGACACTGATACGACGACTGTAGCTGCTTAATCGCAATTTTAAGCGCCTACTTTCACAGCTTCGCATAAAAGGAAAATTAAGCAAGAGACTGCCTGTGTCACCACCGCCTCGCATTTCCTGATAAGTCTGCCCTCTCAATCTCCAAATCCACCTGATAGCCTACGGGTTTTCTGTAGGTTTTGCTCCCTATGAGTTGCGGCCGTCGGAGAGACTAATATACAGGGACTAAAAGAGTTAGAAATTTGTTGCTACTGGGCTGACTCCCGGCTATGACCTTTGGCAATGGAAAATGCGAAATATGCACAGCCACTTGAATAATTGTAGCGAAGGTTCTCAGAATGTTCGCTTCCTCCAAATTAAGCGGGAATTCCAACGATATGAACTAGACATTTTGGGTCTAAGAGAAGTAAGATGGTGGGACCCCGGAGAGTACTCCTCTCACGTTTGCGGCAATGGAGCAGCAAACACGAATCCGGTGTGGGGTTGTTTCTGACGGCTACCGCAAGGCGAGCTCTCTTGATGTGGGCCGGTTTCTAACAGACTACTGATTATAAGATTCCTGCTAAAGAGCATCACAATTGCATAATGCAACGCTTGCATGATCCAATTATCCCTCGACTGTGGGATAATTATATTACCGATCAAACGACAGACATATTTAGTTACCTGTCTGAGAATATCGATAAACCTTAGAATGCAATGATAAATGCTCTCACCTAATCCCGAAGATGAGTTATAAGTTCTGGCTGACTGCGGAGTCGTGGAAACGGATCAATGAACAGCTCGGAGTGATGGTGGCGTGATGCTCTCGAACTCCGATACCGAGTGAAATCCCGAAAGTTCAGCGTAGTGTACGCTGCGACAAAAGAGAGTTCGCTGTTGCGCTGGCCAAGGAAGCATACCGCATTATGAAAGTCTGCATGTGGTCCCAAATCTTTCGATGATCCCGTGAGGGACGTCAACTGTCACACCCACGAAGAACGTGGGGGAATTCAATGGACAAAGACACTTTCTCTTAAAGACCTGGACAAAGCACCGATCTGGATTTTGTCTGACTCATTAACAGCACTAGATCTGCTTTCGCTGCCGTATCTGAAATCTGAAAACATAGTTATCTCAACACCAAAATCAAGTTGAGACTGTTCTGTGCTAGTGATCTTTCTGTGTTCCTATATGGGAGTAGCACATGGAAATTGAACTCCACTTTTACTTGAAAGCCTTAAGCTTTTCCCAAAACCTGTTTGCATCCTACATTAAAAAGGGGCAAGATGATCGACGAGCGGGCCTCCACAAGGGCACTTGCTGCAGAACAGTGGAGGAGGCATGCGAGCGTCTCGAGAAGTCGTCGAGGCACCTGATGGGCATTTCAGATAACCCCGTGCGATTGCGCATAAGTGTGATTGGTGTCCCATTGGTGAATGGCAACCATATATAGATATATTTTTTGCCGGACAGGAACAATGGAGGGTACTGGAGTATCCGTTCCCATACCCTCACCTACGCCACTTTACTAGTTTTCCTCTTTATTTGCTTATCACGATGCCTTGTCGGGTGTTTTAGTCCTTGCTGGTTCTTTTGCTGGGTGCTACGGTGAGCAACGCATTTTTGTGCTGCGCCTACACAGCCAACTTTCCCTTCATCCCTGCTATTTCATCGAATTTTTTAATTGTTTTGCTCTTAAAGGAATCTTGCCAAATCATAGCGTGCAGGGAAGCGTGCGCAAAAGTCAGGAATACGTGTATCCGAGGAGCCCCTACCCCAATATCCGGGGCCCTGATTTAGGCTTAAGTAACCCCGGAACTCATGGACGGAATATCACTTGCTCGGGATCTACTAATACCGGTGCGTCGCACACCACCCAACTAAGGTCCCGGAGGGGCTACCAACTTGACACAGAGCTGTCGACGAATCGCAGTGTGTCCGGACGTGGACCTGTCACTCGCCGTTCGCTCTTCTCCGAGGGACTTTCTAAAGGCTACAGCCTTAGACCTAGTTATACTACTAGTTGGGCAATCACAAATACTTACTGAGGCCACTCGGGGACGTCTCTTCTCGTGTCATAATAAAATTTCTACTTTTGGAGAGCTACTGCTTCTACACAATTTACTTTATTTTCGTATGTTTTCTTATTTTAGATGGAAATCTTAGCTAAGATTCGACGATAACTTGAATGCTCCAGATGTCAAAGCTTTTGAGTTATTATGATTTGGTATTGTATAGGTTACAATTTGTTTCTAGAAATTAGCCAAGCCAATATATATGAAGGGCTGCTTGAGAACAGCTTATATTTACTATCTCAGCTTTTTTGTGTAAAAGCAACAACACCTCATTAAAATAATTTTACAGTCCACCTGAGTGGCTGTCCCTTGGTCTACCTGCCCGTCAGATGCACTTTTTCAAAAACGGTCAGTCCAAGTAATCGCTCATTTGGTGAAAAGATGTGAAGCAAGCAGCAAGCAAGCAGTCAGTAACATCGTTCTATGGTGTATATGAATACTCGTATATACATAATAGCAGTGTAAATTAATCGGAATACATCGATTAGTACTTTCAAAAACTGGCCTTAGCTCTTATACTTGATGCAAAACAGTGCGGAGCAAAAAATTGGTAATTGCTTTTACTGTTAACATACTAAGCGGGGGTCATAAGGAACGCCAAGTTGTTTTTAGATTTCCTCAATTGTTTTTGTTGGAAGTTTATTGAATTTAAAATTTTATGAATTTGGAGACATATTTCAGTGACCAGATAATCATTTCTTAATAATATGAAAAACTTTATATTTAGTTCAACGGTGACACATAATTCATGTATGTAAATATGCCTATGTAACTGAACTAACAGAATATAATTTTTTATTTGATTAGATACTGCCAAATAATAAAATAAAACCAGTCAACAATGTAGCTTTCCAAAAAAGTTAAAAATTAATTTGTTTCTAGTGGTACAGTCTTTAGAATTGAAGGCATGCAATTTTTAATAGGGTACACAGAGTTGCAAACAAGTTTTTATATTTTTATCTTTTTTGAAAAAAAATATATGCATTTTAATATGATGTTATTTTTACCTAAGCTGGGATAAATATAAAAATCAAGGTTTGATTGTTTGTTGCAGTTGCGGCCGAATCACCTTAGGACCCTCTCAGAAGCTACCAAACCAAAAAATCTAACACAGCTATCATGGAACCGCCACTATACACTGCCAAGCACTCCGATATCTTCTCAAATTGGGTTAATAATTATATATTACTCGACCCGACCCTGCTTGTGAAGGGGACAAAGGCTGAAGAAGAGGAGGAATTATATATTACTTCATTTTTTGGAAATTGGCTGGAAATGCCTCAAATTAATCTCAGAATGCTATAACATATAGGTAGCAGTATAAACCACGATACTGCCAAGCTTGATGGAAATCGTACTTTTACTAACAAAGTCATAATAGGTCAAAGTTGCGTGATAAAGGAACGGGACAGGAAGTAAGAGAAGTGTACTCAAAATTCGTTTTGGGCACACAGCGCTATATACACTGGCTACTTATTTTTAAAACAGAATCGACTTTTATATTATTAAAAATATATTTTCAGAGATTTCAACTACAGAAAAAACCGAACGAATTCTTCCATCATGGCTTAGGGAAACAGAATGGATACTACGAAGAAACTTTATTCACGAAGTATGGTTCATCTCTTTACGAATCGTATGCCGCGCTGAACTGAAACCATAATTAAGAGCAAAGATGGATATATAAAATATGAATAGCTTTTAAGCAAATATCAGTGTATGTCAATGGAAGTCACTCATTTGAATAAATTCCTTACCCTTTTACACCTTTTATTCCATTTCACAGTTCAAAAGTCAATGTACCGAAATTTCCTTATTTTTCATAATTAGTTATAGTTGCTGCACGCGCCAGTGATGCGAGGTAAACGCAATGACTTCAAACTATTGCACCTACGCCCCTTCGCCATGATTCGAAAAGTTCTCGAAATTAGCTGATTCGTATTCGATACAATTAATCTTGTCGCTATGAGTCAATGCGGAGGGGAATCATTAGCAATGATTCAACCAGTTCCTCCTTTCACGCTCAGTATTTACCTTTGCTCTGATGTTTATTTAGATTCACAAGTCATGCCACCGTGGTTCTGATGAAGCCGAACATCGTTCCTCCGGGGAAAATATTATCTGTTTGTATCTGAAGCACATTGATCTGATCCAATTCAATTGGAATAATGCTGATGTAAATGGAAACTACCAAGAGTTATCCGCAGTCAATAATAAACAAGGTCTAGATTAAATTGCTTCGTAAATGTTTGCTGCGAATTAGACGTGGATTCCCCAGAGTACCAACTACCTCATCATATGGTAATGGGCTTCGTGCGGATCTAAGGAAGTTCTGACGGATTTTGCGGTGGCGTCAATGATACAAGTGAAGATAAACGGGCGGAGTATGACATAAAGTACCTACTACCGTGCACCTCATCTTTAAATTTAAATATGATACACGCGGATTTCAAGTACATCCATATGCGTTTATTTATGTATGGGAATTAGGCTGATTTTACGTTACATATGAATGAAGGCAATTAAGGATTAGTGGCACTCTCAGAATTCAATTAACGAATCAACTGCATTTTCACTATTGCCCTTCAGAGCTTTATTCTCAGCAGCCAATCGGGCTTTTGGAAAACTTTTTCAAATGTGAAACCATCTCCCAGTCGTATTATTACACGCAACTTAATTGGAAATTATTAAACCAATTGCCGCGAAATTTGGTGGGAGTGTGCGAGCTATTTCAATTCATGTAGATATGAAGTGCTTGACATTATGTCGGTTTTTCTTCAAGTGTTTCGCTATATGCACATGCGATTTTTCGCCAAACAGTGTCAAGTGGGTCATCAGTTGCGATATCTTCATTAATCATACACGATGCGCGTATTCTATTTGACATTCTTTGAAAAGCATAGCGCGCGGTGTCATGTGATAAAGGAGTAAAAGCAACTTTAAAAAAGGATTTTCAGTAATGGGTTATTGGATTTTATCCTTTATAATGTATTGTATGTACAATGAAGCCAGTTGAGCGGAGTCGTGGAATTCCGCCTATCAAAAGCCAAAATAAACTTAGTATTTTGAAATGGTAACCTGGTTAACCTACTTCGTCTCTGACCTAATTTTGGATACGAACCCGCTGTTATCTCGCCGGTAGCAAGAAACTGAAGTCGATTAAACAAATTAGAAATGTCAGATATAATTGAGAGTAAAAAAATCGAATAGTATTTATTTCTAACTGCATATATTAATATTTGCTGCATTGGATCCCTCCTGAAAATGTATTACATGTATCTTTAAAGTATAGAGGGTAGGCTAGCGTGGCGGACTTCAATATAGAAAGCATAGAAGGGCATCTCTTCATGTAAGGCGTTATCATTTCTATATTAGTAATTAGCCTAGATTGCATCGTCATTAGACACTGTAAATTGAACCCAGCATTTCATCGGGCTATTTAAATTGTTGCACTTATTAAATGTGGTGAAAATACTTGTCTCTGTTTGCTCTATGCAGACGACTTTAAGCTGTTTCCCGCTATATCGTCGCCTATGGACTGTGTTTCAATTCAATCTAACCTGGACACTCTGATTCGTTGGTGCTCGACTAATGGTTTAGCGCTAAACGTCAGAAAGTGTCACTCTATGTGCTAGTCCCTAAAATATTTACCCACTTCTTTCTACTAGTCTCTTAACGGGCATTCCTTATCCTGCTTAAATTACGCTCAAGACCTCGGAGTCACTTTCCACAATAAGCTTCGCTCTGACATCCATTGCCTCGATGTCATCAATCGAGCTGCCAAATGTCAGGCTTTATACTTCGCTCCTTCTTTCATTTTGACTCCATCCAATCCTCCTTAGCTCTCTTCAATTTGCTCGTGAGGAATACCCTCGAGTATTGCTCCGTGATCTGATCTCCCTTCCGTAACTGTGTTTGTCTTGGAACCAGGAACCAGACAGGTTTCGCAAAGGATCAACGAGGTGGATTGCGTGGAAACGCTTGATGGGCCAAGGAAATACACCCACCTATTTTCTCGCATGCGTTGTAGTTTTGCACTTCCTTTTTGCACTGTCTGGCCCTACAATTAATGCTTGTTCATGGATGACCAGGAATACCTCGCTGTGACTAACCGATTCATTGTCCGAGTGCCGAGTATACCAGATCGTGAAGGGCGTGAAATAATTCCTTTCAGAAATCATCTGGAATATATGGTCTTAGTCTCTTATCTGAGGTCTCGCAGTATATAATTGATGTAAAGTCGAAGATAGGAAACTCCCTAAATATGTGTTTCGAGTTGGTTCTCAAGCTCTGAAAAACTGCGTCATCCTACTGCGCTTCGGCGATTGCCGGACAATCGACGGTGGCGAGTATCTCGACCTTTCCAACACGTGACAAAGTGTCAGCAATCAAGTTATCTTTTCTGAGGCAAGTTATCTTTTCCTGACACGTGTTGAATGTTGGAAGTGAACTTGCTGATAATGCTCTAGTGCCGGTGTTCGCGAAGGGATGCTTTGCGGCCTTTTGTTTTAAAGCAAAAGTGAGTGGCTTATAGTCCGTGAATTATGTGAACGGCTTGCCTTGAAGGGGATACCGGAAGTATTTAATTGCGAAGGAACGCGGCTAGTAACTCACAATCATAAAGGCTGTCGAGCGGGATTCAACTCTTTGGAAAAGAAGCTCAACCGTTGCCAAATTTGATTCACTTTTTGGCCAAAAGTAGCACGAACGGCAATGTCTCAGGCATCGATGAATACGGCTAAGGGTGTATCTTCCTGAAGGAATGCCAAAAGTCTGACATCCACCAGCTATTGCTTGGTGATCTTAAACGGCTGAATAGGCTCTGAGAGCAACACAATCAGATGAGAGTCCTTTCCGGCCCAGATAAGAAGGTGTTAAGGATCGATTGATGGTGGGCAACCTTGGCCAAAAAGCGACCATAGCGGTTTAACATGCCCAAGAACCCTTCTTAACCGTTTTTGGAACCGGGGAGCTCGAAATCGCTTTCAATTCGACAGGGTCCGGTTGGATTCCTTCAGGGGTAATCAGGTGGCCGAAAAATCTTATCTGGGATTGAAAGAATTTGTGTTTCTAAACATTAAGTACTAGACCGGCCTTAAGGAGACGTTGAAAAATGCGCTCGAGGTGCTCTAAATGCTCGGACCCAGTGGAAGACGCGAACAGAATATCATCCAAATATATGAAAGGTATGTGCCGCGTTGCATAGTCCAAAAGTCATCCTAGTGAACGCAAATAGTCCAAAAGTTGTGTATATTGACGTTTTTGGAATGTCGTCGGAAGCTACACCGGTTTGATGGTATGCCTTGACCAAGTCCAAGGTCGATAAAATACGGCAGTTTGCGATAGAGTGCACAAAACCATAGATGAGTGGGATGAGGTATCGGTCTCGAATCGTCTGAGCATTTAGGCCACTAGCTTCCAGTCGGCATTGAATTTAATAAGTTCTTCGAAGCCTTTCCGCACAACTGCGAGCTTCTGCGGGGGCAATAGGTGCACCGAAGAAAAAAATGAGAAGAGAGTTGCGTTGATGTGGAGCTGAACATCATGCTTAATAGGCTCGCAGACTACGCTCGATAGTAACGAAGAATTTGCTGCCGCGAGTTTCAACGATTGCAATATTAAATTATTATGCTGGGATACGGGAAGAACCAAAACTTTAGCGTCTGTATCGACCAGGTAGTTACGACAGTTCCAGGGGTCATATTTATTCTTTTCAGTGAACCTACGATATTACCAGCATGCCCCCAGTCCCGACGACCTATTAACCGATCGCTCGTTTCGGGAGGCGGATGTAGACCTTGATTTTGTCCTACTCCTCGAACGCAAACCACAGACCGCCTCTGCCAACTCAGAGACCGTGGCTGTTAATACTGCAGCTGAGCCATCTGGCGTAAGTTGTCAAGAGACACCTCACCATCCATGGGTCGCACGTGGACTGTAGCAACTCAGTACTGACTTTGTCACCACCCAACTGCTTCACTCCACGTAGCAGTTGGCTAGGCGCACGGTCACCTATCGTTAGCTCTGTCAGTAAGTGGTTAAGTTTACCCGTCTCACTTACTGAGAGGCATGAGCTGCTCATTTAGTCGAGTATAAGAGCAGTCCTCAAAGACATCGGAGACATGCTCAACCGCTTCCTCGTCCAGCCCGACCAGCGCGTAATTGAAACGAAAGGCCTGTTTAGTTGCTTTAGTTTCGGCTTTACTTTTTTCCACTCGCTTGCGTTCTTCTTTAGCTTTCTCTTCTTCCTGTAACTTTGCGTAGGTGACGCAAAAGACCAAGGTTAAAAGGAGCTGAAGTTGGTTGGAGATTTTGTAGAAGTATGACTGGGGAACTCTTGCTTATCCTCAAGTTCCTTGTATTCCTCGGGCGGTTTTAGGTATTGACGAAGAGAAACCACTTGCCAACGTCGTCAACGGTGAGCCTACTAAATTTCCTATCGACACCGGTCATTGCTCCGGATGAAATGGAGGCTGTTATTCCACGTGCGACCGTGAATAATGCTGTAGTGGCTATTGAGATGAAGGCTATTGTGGATGCTGCACCTGTGATTTTATTGCACCTTTCTTTAAAACTTGAATTATTACGAGCTTGTTTCCAATTTGAATGATTCTTGCTTTGCTGCTACAAAAACTTCTGAACAACACTTTACTGCGTATGTGTGCGACCCGTCCGCTTCTGCAGTGTCTTGAAGTCTATTGGGGTGACCAGTTATAGTGAAAATTATACTATTTGTATTAAAACATTTTATTATATTTTATATTCATTTAGTTATTCTTTATTTTATGTTAATTTATTTACAACTTTTTAGAAATGCTTTATTGGAATAAATTATAGGCGAGGAGTCCTTCTTCTTCTCGTTTCTTTCAGTCCTGGACATAACCTTGTACCTGTATTCCAGTATTTATTAGCTCGGTGATAGCACTCCGCCCTGTGGACAACCTTGAGTAGTATTCATGACAACAAAATTTCTACCTGTCGCTACTTCTACATATTTGCCTACTATATAGTCTGTTCATTCAGAACATCTTTTATCTCTGTGTACGATGTGTTATCAAACGTTCTTTCGATTTCCAAAACCGCACACAGTTTTATTTCTTCCCGTAATAGGTCCGTCACCTGATGCTCTGCTGATGCTCTTTCGGTTGATCGTCCTGCCGTGTAAGCGTGTTGATACTGATGTAGGAGATTGACCTTTACCGCCGTTTTAAGTACGAACAATGTTGGGTAAATTGGTTTGAAAGATTTAGGGTGGAAAAAAGCCTTTTTACCCGGTTTCGGAACAAGGGGTTGATCAGTGGATCTCCTAGTAAAGGAGTCTGCATAAATAATTTTTAAAATTTTGCCTTCCTTTTTCCTAAGATTTGTAAATACAACGGCCACGGTTCATAATAAAGTTTGTCCCTACCCGGTACCTGATCAAATATATGAGGAAAGAATTGGAATTTATTCGAAAATATCCTGAGTCTTCCTTCTCATAGCATTGAAAGAAGTACAAATGCAGTTCTTTTTAGAGATGGAAATTATGCCGATGACTTTAAAGATCACACTGCTACCAAAATGATGTCGGATATCTACCTGACCTGGAAGAATTCAATGGACTGGAACATCTTTCTTCAAACACCTCGACTACGCTGATCACATCTGTTACCTCTCTCAACGCGCCAGTAACGCTGGCCTAATACTATTTCTAACAAAGAACTCGATCATTGCAAGGGTCTGTCATCCGTGGGGGCAATGTGATCGGAAGGTGCAAGTGCCAACGGATACGTCACACATTAAGGAGTGGCGATTGTTCCCTTGCAGTATAACCCACTCCCACAAGATGGCCAAAGAGTGGGTCGGTATAAGAGCACTTTCTGCAGAACAGTAGAGAAAGAGAGCGAACGTCTCAGGAAAGCCTGGGGAAGTTAAAGCGCATTTCACCGGATCCGGTACGATGGTGCTTAGGAGTGGCTGGCACATCATACCCCACCAAAGGATGAATAGTCACCATATATTGTTACTTAGCGATACAAAATCTTGACTTCAACTTACAGGGTATATTTTTGTATTGAAAATAATTGTAAATTTTGGAGCATTTTCTCTCCTTCCAGAGCTTAATATAGCCACAATAGGATTTTGTAGTATTATTGTCATTCTATTAAGGGGAAGTCGCACCGCGTCTTTAAAGAACTGTTGCTTTCCTTTCACTGGCTACAGTGCACCTATCAATTATAGTATCTCAAGCAAGCCTATAACTGTTAGGAATTTTAGTATGTTCCAAACCTTTCAGCTTTGCATCTGGTATTAAATGTTCTCCCAGGTGCCTCGGCCTACTGGGTACAAGTGCCGGACACTGTCCCAGAACGTATATAGAGATTTCGTCGCACATAGGCAGTGTCCATTGATATCCCTAGGCACCCAAGGTGATAGTTTACCCGGCAGAGACTGAGAATTCTCACTATGATTCGAAGATCCTTCTTGGTAAGTTTTAAGCAATCTTTTGTGCGCTCTAAATTCCTTTCAATATTCAATCTCTCTATGGCATATCTTTTCGCTTAGAATATACAAGTGTACTTACGCATTCGTTTCAAGTACATTTTCCTTGGACCAATGACCTTGGCAACTTCTTACCGAAGTGTAACCTCGTGGTTATGTTATCCCTTGGTATCAATAATTCGGGGTACCGCCTAGAAAGAATATCAATCTCCCCTTGATTTAGGCAGCTGCACACTGATGTAGGGGATTACGCTTTAGAACGTTAGTTGGAATATAGTTGGCTATGACTTTCTCCACCGTTTTGAGTAGGAACGATGTTAGGCAAATTGGTTTGAAAGGTTTAGGGTGAAAGGGCTCGTTTTACCAGCTTTTGGAATAAATACGACTTTTACCCGCCTCCATGCCCTTGGTATATATGCCAGGGCTAAGCTGCACCTTACCGCCCCTCAGAAGAGACTCTTTTAGACTTCTCTGGATTAGTACTGGGAAGATATATTTAGTTTAAAAGTTCCCACTGCCCACTTCCGAACATACCTCTTTTGCTGGTTTCCAGTTCCCCTTTCTTCCCCTTTTATTCGTGGCATATTACCATATTTTAAAAATTTACGAGAAAGATCCGCTTAAATTCATTCTTGAAGTGCGAACTATTATTAACAAAGTTACAAAAGGTCAAAATGTAGTATTTTATATCAATTTATTACACTCTAAAGAATGTGTAACGTCTTCATCATACAAAGTGTGTTCATATGAAAGGCAGAGTTAGAGTTTGAAAACATATCCAGGAATATTTTGAATTTTTAACTGTACAAGAGTGGAAAGAGAGCAAAGGAAGTTTTTCCATGAAGGATGAACACAAAACCTTTAAACCTGAAACGTTCTCCAGTATTCCTACTTATTTATTTAATTGTGCCAGGGGCAAAAAGTACTGTGGCCAACATACACACTTCCAATGCTTGCTTCCCAGGATAATAAATACTTTTGCAGCGCCCCCCCCCCCCCCCCCTCCCATCATTTTTTCGATCTACCTGCTTCGTATCATGTAAAAAACACCAGCGTAAATTAAATGATCCAGTGCAAATCTGTATAGGCACACGATTAAGGTTAAGTAAATAGGAAAAATTTCCTATCCCCTAAAACTTCTACGCCCTGACCAAAGACATCTGCTATCTGACCTTCGGAAAAGGTATCTGCGCTCTGCATGATACCCGATGGTCTGATGCCAAAAGCTGCGACATAGAACTCGAACGCGATAAAAATGGCTATAAACTTCTCTATTTTGGTAACCCACACACTCAATATGGTGTTGGCATTGCCATCTCAGAGGGTTTCCGTGATGCCATCAATGAAGTCTAGCGATTTGATGATCGGCTGACGAAGCTCACCATTATATCAGCTGATCGGGCTACTCACTTCTTCACCGCGTACGCACCAGACACAGGTCGACCTGATGCCGAGAAAGATGCCTTCTGGCAACTTCTCGATGAAAGGACTTGTCACGTGCCTGCTGACGATTACATAATCATTGCCGGCGACCTTAATGGTCATGTGGGTGAAAAGGCAGACGGTAACAGGTGCCATGGGGGAAAGGGGTTCGGAGCGCGCGATGAGGGTGGCGAGCGTATAATCGATTTTGCGGACACCCATGACCTTGTACTTACGAATACATTGCTCATCAAACGATTATCTCATCTTCCTACAATTTATAGTGGGAACAGTAAAACGCAAATCGACTATATTCTCATAAGACGCCGACATTTTACCACTGTCACTGATTGCAAAGTCGTTCCCTATGAGACCATCGCACCTCAACATCGGCCGTTGACTGCCGTCCTGCGAATTAAGCCACCGATAAAACAACGTGAGGAACGCACTGGTCCGCGGCGCAATAAATGGCGACCATCGCACCTCAACATCGGCCGTTGATTGCCGTCCTGCGAATTAAGCCACCGATAAAACAGCGTGAAGAACGCACTGGTCCGCGGCGCATTAAATGGCGGCGATTTGGTGAGAAGAAAGAAGAAACGATCTCACTCGCACGATTATCGACCGAATGTGGAAGAATCGTGGAACCAAATGAAAGACACGATCCACAAAGCGGCCTCTGCAACCGTCGAGCTCACCAAGCCGGGTAAGCGGTACATCAACCGAGATACTTGGCTTTGGAATGATGATGCTGAAATAAAGGTCCGTGAAAAGAAACGCCTCTACCATAAATTATCGACGATAAAACGCCTGCTAATTGGCAAATTTATAAGAATGCCAACCGGGAAGCAAAGAATGCGGTCGCTGTCACCCGAGCGAACCATTACAAAAATCTTTACGATAAACTGGACACTCGGGATGGCGGGAGAGATCTGTATCGACTTGCTAAAAGCCTTAACGAACGTACACAGGATACCGAACACTTCTGTTGCGTTAATGACAAGCACGATGCTTTTGCTTACCAACCGTCAAGCCGCAACAGATAGATGGCGAGAATACTTCGAACAGATTTCAACTGAAGAATTTGCTCATCCACTTCCACAATCATTGCCGACATTTGGGCCAGTTCCACCAATCAGTGCAACTGAAGTCGAGGAGGCAATAAAACGAATGAAATCGGGGAAAGCAACAGGACCTGACGACATCGCATCTGAGCTCTGGAAAGCGAAGCGCTGGGTCCCAACACTGTGGTTCAGTGAATTCTTTAATCGGGTTATTCAAGGAGGAAGAACACCATCTGACCGGTAAGAAAATACCACTGTTCGAATATGAAAAAAGAAAGGTAGTCCAGCAGAATGTTCAAATTAACGTCCGATCCGGTTACTTTCCAATACCATGAAGATTTTTCAAAGTATTCTTGACAACCGTATTCGCGAAATTGTTGAAATAACCGTGAATTAAGCCGGATTTGTCAAGAACTGCCGAACTACTAACGCAATACACGCTGCGCGGTTATTTATGGAGGAACACCGTGAGAAACATCGCCCTCTTTACATTACATTTCTGAATCTAGAGAAAGGGTTTGATCGTGTGCCACACGAACTCATCTCGTATGCTTTGCGACAACACTTACTACCAGAAGAACTCTTGCGCTGGGTTCAATGGCTCTACTACGATTCGAAACGTAAAGTTCGAAGTATGGCGAGTGTGTCAAAACCGCTTCATGTCTCTGTTGGTGCTCATCAAGGATTCGCCCTCTCACCACTCCTCTTTGTTCTTGTTATGGACACGATCACACGGAATATCCAACGTCCTGCGCCCTATACACTGCTTTATACAGATGATGTTTTCCTAGCATCTGATAGCAAAAATGATCTCGAGCAACTTGTCCAAAAATGGAATGATCGCCTCATGCAACACGGTCTCAGATTGAATTTGAACAAAATTGAATTTTTGACGACCGATCCCCATGAAACAGCCACAATCACTGTGAGCGGCAGTGAGCTGCCCAGAACTGAGCGATTTAAATACCTCGGGTCAACGTGATCGACCAATGGAGAACTACGTTATGAAATTGCTTCACGCATTAACGCAACCTGGATGAAGTGGCGTTTCACAACTGGTGTTTTTTGTGATCGACGTATCAACGAACGTCTCAAATCTAAAATTTACCACAATGTCGTCCGTCCTGTCGCTCTCTTCGGTTCTGAGTGTTGGCCAACTATAAAAGACAATGAACGGCGTCTTGCGGTAATCGAGACGAAGATATTGCGTTGGACTTGTGGCGTCACACGTTTTGATCACATCCGAAATGAGGATTTCCGCGCTCGTTATGGTGTTGCACCGATTGTGGAAAAATTTCGAGACAGGCGTTTTCGATGCTATGGTCACACAATTCGTACTAACGAAAATTCACTTGCCAAGATTGGTCTGAACATCGAGGCCGATGGTAAATGCCCAAAAGGCAGGCCGAAACAACGGTGGCTTGATACGCTGAATGGGGATTTAAAAGCCTCGAGATTGCACCCGGATCAGGCATTCGATAGAGTAAAATGGCGAAACCGATCACGATGAGTCGACCCCGCTTGTGAACGGGACAAAGGCTGAAAAAAAAGAAGAGGAGGAAAGAAGAAGACTCAGCTGTGAATGAGCACCTGAATCAAATCTGAGTAATAATCTCGGTCGAGCGCAATGCTGACCACATTGCCTCCTATAGGGTCCTGTGATCCTGTAGTGTACCGTTACGGTCTTGAATGAAGTGCTCTAACGCACTTCAAGGCTCTGATCCAATTAAGATTGTTGCGCTAACGATTATTATTATTACAAAAGTTTCTAGACAGAGCTTAAAATCAGTTATTATATAGTCCTGCATTTTTTTGCTCGGAAAATTACAATTGAAGCATATCATACCATCAACAAGCGCATTGCTCATTAAGTGATCATAAAATATTAGCTATTAGTAGAATTATTGATGTATCTATTTACCGAAATCTCTAAAAAACCTAGGATCCTTTACCATTGATTTATTAACCAAACACTGATGAAGGAAGTAATTATGGGTCCTGACTCAAGGTAACTGAAGCAACCTGCAACAACTGCTCCGTGTGCTCACGAAAAATAAAGCAGAATTCATCTGTTGATCCTAATCCCCCGTCGACACAGCACCTAAGGAATCTGGTAAAATAATTTGGAAATCTTGGTAGGTTTTGGCGCAAATGTGCAACATAAGAGAAGAAGCGAACTCTTACATATCTTTAGCTTCTATTATAGTTGCTATGGGTTCGAATTTCAGTCGTCATGGATGACTTGCACAACGTTAAGTGCGATGATAACGAAACTAAGGCAGAGTCTCAAAATAAAATATGGGAGAAGAAAGAATAGAATAGACTGTGTGCCGAATATTCAAATCTTACCCATTTAATAGCTGGAGTGATCCTGCTTGTTAAAACTGAATGAAAACTAGCCAAAAGGGTGAAATTATTAGTATGAATAAATGATTGGCTTATAAAAATTGCAAAACAAGATTGCTTTAGAATATACTATGAAGAACTGGAATGCAAAAGAGACTTCAAAGCTACGCAGAGCCCTCAAACGGGGTGAGCAGCTAACCTTGTAAAGTCTACACCTCGCACAGTGAAGACTCAATGGGAAGCATTCATCATTTAGGGGAACAGATGATAGAATTAGACGAAAGAGGATTAGCAATTCCTACTCGCTGTCCGGAGTAAAAGTATACGTAACACTGTAAAATTGATGGCTAATAATAACAATAATCGTTACCGCGGCAATCCAATTGGATCTAGGTCTTAAAGTGTGTGAAAGTACAAAACCATAACGGTACAACCCAGGATTACAATACATTGTGGTCAGCATTCCCCTGCCCTTAAATACAATCCTGATTTGGCTCAAGAACTCATTTACAGTTGAGTTACCTAGTTACCGGCATTCAGTCACGATATAAACCCTTCTACTGCCAGTGAAATTTGAACGGTGACCCTTTGTTGCAATAGCCTAGTGCTCAAACGGCTAAGCCATACGGATGCTAAGATAGTTGTTATGAATGCAAACAGTAGAAATGAAGCACAATTCTTTGAGGTCCTCAAAGCAGCCGGTAAACATGTTTCCTATTCACTCCTTTATGGAATAAAGTACAATGGCTGGTGGGCGCCATGCAGAAAGATAGTTTTGGTCACTAGATGTAATTTGTGGCCTACGCGCCTACTTCTTGGCAAAAGACAACGCCTATTCAAACTCAAAGAACAGACTTGCTTTAAAAAAGGCAACAATTTGCGTCTTCCGGAACTGCGAAGACATTGGGAGATACTACCGAAAAACAACCCCCTTTTTGAAGGCACAGTTGCAACTACATAATGAAACAAGTCGGAAAACCGGAAGGTGGACCCTTGAGGCATCTAAGATTTTGTGTTTGCTAAAGTGGGGAACGTTGGGTGCACAACTGCTGCATTCGTAAGTGGCTACAAATTTTACCATATATTCCCAAATTCTAATAAATAGTGAATAAAAGCACAATTGAAGCTTTCGTCGAAAGCAAGGCAAAAATGAACTTTGCCACTTCACTTCGTACGCAAAAATGTGCGTATGTTATTTTTGTTTTTTAGTTTAGGCTGTGCCACCTTAACTCGCGTACATATCAGTATTTAGCGCCAATTCAATATGGCGTCTGTTTACATCAACCAATATTTTAATTTTTAATACATTTACATACAGTTGCAGCGTTCTTTAGGACGCTCATTCACGTCTAACATTGACGAAAATCTCAAAAGAGTGGAATAAAATCGTCATAGAAACCTAAACGACAGTTCAAGTGAACTTGGCATTACTAATGGAACCGCTTAGCGCATTGTGATGAAAATTTCCCGTATGAGACCCGTGGCATGTGGTGGAAAATAAACAGAAACATCGAAAACCTGTTGCTGAAGATATAATTTCTTAAGCGAATGACAACCTGACCTTCATAAATCGTATAAATACTGGTATTGCGAAGGACATCTTCGAATTTGACATGAAAACTCGAACGACTGCTTAGTTTGAGTGGCGCTTTGGAGACGTGCCAAAGCTGAAAAAATAGATTGCGACATGAGACCTAAAGACCATCCCTTTGGCGGACTACCAGCGATGAATGAAATGCTCGTACACGTGTGTTGTTTCAGATGGATGACCTTCTAGGTGGTCAAAGGGTAGTATAGGTCCCGGGGCGAAACGTGGATTGGTACCCACGATGGAGCATAAAACCTGGGAAATGTCTGCTGAACCAACACCAACAGCTCTACTACCAAACCCTATTTCCACCTCCACGTGGTGACCGCTGGGAGCTCTTTCTTGACGAAAAGCTGCAGACGGAGAAGGATGAAGGCGAGTCTCCCGCGCCTAAAAACGGGACAAATTGTACCAACTGGTCCTCCAGGTTGGGGGTTGGGTAGGGCTGACAACCCTACACGGAAAACAACCTGTTACGAAGCCACAACAGGAGCCTCGGATAGGACGGATGTTAAAACGACGGACCCGGCAACGACAAAGGAACAACGATTTGCGCATTTTCTCATGGAACGTGCGCTCCCTGTACAGAGATGAAGCTGATAAGCAGCTAGCCGATACCCTGTCCCAATATAGGGCTGATGTAACAGCGCTGCAAGAGATGCGATGGACAGGGACCGGTTTCCTGGAGAAGAGCCACTACACCATATATTATAGCGGCCATCCAGTAAACCATGTGCTCGGAGTAGGTTTCTTAGTCAGCCAAAAAATGAAACCTGCTGTTATCGGCTTTGAAAGTATAAGCGAACGGCTATGCACTCTGCGCTTGCGAGGCAAGTTTAGAAATATAAGCCTCATAAACGTTCACGCCCTACAGAGGAGACTGCAGAGTCGGAGAAGGATACCTTCTACGAGGCAGTAGAAAGAACCCTCGAAGCCTGTCCCAGATATGATATCAAAATCATACTTGGGGATTTTAACAGCCAAGTAGGGAAGGAGCCCGTATTCAGGCGATACGTTGGCTCCCATAGCTTACACGAAAAAACAAATGATAACGGACTGCGGACTATTCAATTAGCAGGGTCACACGAAATGGTTGTTGGAAGTACCTGGTTTGCGCGGAAAGCGGTCCACAAACATACGTGGGCCTCTCCAGACGGGACCACTTTCAACCAAATTGACCACGTGTTGATCGAACGCCGCCACCTCTCAGCCTTGATGAATGTCAGAACATATAGGGGGGCCAATATAGACTCGGATCACTACCTCGTTGGCATGGTGCTCCGAGCTCGAATAACAATACCACCTAGAATCCCCTCTGACAATCAGGTGAGAGTGAACACTGAAGCCATCCACAACACAACCCTCCGCGACACCTATAAGAGGGAAATGGATGCCGCAATAACCGCAGTCAATAGAGGACCTGGAGATGAAGCATCAACTAATGATCTTCACAACCACCTGAAGAACGTTATCATGGATACGGCCACAAATATACTTGGCCCCAGCCGCAAAAGGAGTCGGAACGGTTGGTTTGACGATGAATGTAAGCTAGCAACGGAACGGAAGAATGCTGCATACCGAGTAATGTTGCATTCTCAAAGAACGCGGGCACGCGCAGAGACTTATCACGAACTCCGTCGAGCGGAGAAGGGACTTCACAGACGGAAAAAGGAAGCCTGGGAGAACCAACAAGTCTGTGAACTAGAAAAGTACAGGGAGCAACCGCACCAGACGCGGAAGTTTTACCAACAAGTCAGCAGGATGAAGCCTTATACAGCTCGATGCTCATCCTGCCGAGACAAAGAGGGAAATCTGATTTCCGACAGAATGGGCATATTAGAGCGATGGGTTGAGTACTTTGATGAGCTTGTGGCGCGGCAGGATTCGCGGCATTCGAAATTTATTTCGAATGTTGCGAATGCGAACGAATAGATGGCGCGGATCTGTCCACTTTGCGGAACACGCCACGGGAGTGGGGGACCGGCGAGAAAAGTGTGCCATGAGTTGGGGGCAGAAAAGAAACAGATGAAGCGAGACTTCTTCTTCTGCCTCTAACGTTTTGATGATTAAGTTGCCAACCGCTGACTAAGTCGGTCACATTCATTTTACGTTTCATTTTCATTTGTACAGTTGACTTGTAACCAAACATATCATCTTAAAGTAAAATTTGTATTTCAAATATATATTATAAAGAGTAAGCTCGAATGTAAATTTAATTACAATCGCCCGAAATACAGAGAAACCTTTGCCTTGTTTGAGTGTGTTTTGATTTCAATGCGCGTATCTGCATTGCACAATTACTGGCACCAAGAGCCAGCTAAAGTGGTGACCCCGAGAGGAAACACGGCAACCAACGCGCCCAGTTAGAGCCGAGCGAAGAAAAGCTAACGCCAAAGTAGCAAGCAATTCAACGTCATTTGCAACAGTAACAACAGAACCCGGCACAGCAGTGGTAAAATCTACAGCAACGAATTGAACAGTGGCAGTTGCAGCAACAGCACCAGCAGAACTCACAACAGCAACCGACTCAGCAGCAATTCCAACAGAATTTACAACAACGGCAGCAGCAGTCGCAACATCAGCAGTCACAACGACAACCAGCTCACTTGGACGACGTCGCCGCAGGTAACCGGAGCCGCCGTCAAGATTCCATCGCACGTTTAGAGGGAAATTTCAAGTTTAAGTATTTATTGTCATTATTTGCATTATCATTTTTTTTTTTCTCTCTTCGAGTTATTTTGTTTACATATAGTATAATAAAAGTAAAATCGCCGCAAGAGACGGCATTGAAGTGTTTCGCATCGAGGGTTCTACATTTCCTTGGTGTTTTTGGTCTGCGCTGGAGAGCGTCCGCTTCGGTTGTTGTTTTTCTCGTTTCGAGCGTGCATTTGTGGGAACCGCCTGCCGTGTCGGTGTAAAGTTCACCGCGTTTCAGTATAAACTCACCGCGTTTGCATCTCAATCTCGTACTTCTCGGTAAGAAAAATGTCGTTTGACAATAAAGACGCGGCAGGCCCATCGGACCCACAGGTGACCGCCCTCGCCGTACGCGTTCCTCCGTTTTGGCGGCGGAACCCCGAGCTGTGGTTCGTGCATTTGGAGGCACAGTTCCAAATGTCCGGCATCACATCGGACGCGACCCGTTTCAACCACGCGGTGGTCGGCCTGGACGAAGAGTCCATACTTCTGGTGTCCGACGTAGTGAAGTCGGCATCGTACTCTCAGCTCAAGAGCGAGTTGATCAGGCGCCTGTCGGCAAGCGAGTCGGCAAAATTAGATCACTTGCTGGCGGGTTTAACGTTGGGTGATCGAACTCCCAGCCAATTGCTTCGTGAAAAGAGGCAATTGGGTGGGAGCAAGATCGGCGACGATCTGATTAAGTCGCTCTGGCTGCGCCGGCTCCCGGAAGGCACCCAGGCGATCCTAGCCTGCGTCTCCGGTTCCTTGGAGGAACTGGCAGCGACGGCCGACCAGGTACAGGAGGTGTACGTTCGCCCAACCATTGCGGCCGTGCAACCACCGTCGGATGAGGTCAGCGACTTACGGCGCGAGATCGCGGCCTTAACTGCCAGCGTGGCCGAGATGCGGGCGACGTTGGACGCTCAGCGTTCGAGTGCCAGGTCGCGAGCTCGCTCACGATCTGCCACACGAAAAGGGCGTTCGGGTAGCAGGTCGTCAAGACAGCCTGCGGACCAAGGTATTTGCTGGTATCATCGTAAGTTCGGAGATAAAGCGACAAGATGTACGCTACCTTGCAAATTCGCTCCTACCGCAAAAAACTAGGTCCGCGGGGGGTCTTGGCGACGGCCACCCAGAACGCAGCGCCACGTCGCCTAACTATTTTCGACCCCCTCAGCAGGCGCAACTACCTCGTCGACACGGGTGCGGAGGTTTCGGTTCTTCTCGTACCCCAGCATCATCGACTATTTCCACAACCCCTCAAACTGGCGGCAGCAAATTCCTCCCGCATCAATACTTACGGGTACAGGCAAGTGGACGTGAGTCTTGGCTTGCGTAGGACGTTTCCGTGGCGTTTCATCCTGGCAGATGTCAGCTTCCCCATTTTAGGCGCAGACTTCTTGTGTCACTATGGGTTCCTGGTGGACTTGCAAAATAAGTCCCTTATAGACCCCACAACCAAACTAAATTCGTCGGGCCAAATGGTATCTCATGCTGACAATAACCTTTCCGTTCTTTTGGAAGACATCTCCGACTCTCGTGTTCGGACACTCCTCCAAAAGTTCAGCCAGATAACTACCGAGTGTAGTCTCTCGAAACCAGTAAAGCACGATGTGCAGCACCACATAAATACTACTGGTTCCCCGATTTTCTCAAAGGTGCGTCCTCTACCATCTCAGAAACTGGCTATTGCACGGAAAGAGTTTGAACAACTCGTTCAACAGGGTATCTGCAGGCCCTCAAACAGCTGTTGGTCTTCCCCACTGCATATGGTCCCTAAGCCAAACGGCGAATGGCGCCCATGTGGGGATTATAGAAGGCTAAATGCACAGACTGTTCCTGACCGATATCCAATTCCACTCATCCACGACTTTGCGCATCACTTCGCGAATTGCCGCATCTTTTCGACCTTGGACTTAACCAAGGCTTATCACCAAATTCCAGTAGCTCCTGAAGACATTCCAAAGACGGCAATATGCACACCCTTTGGACTCTTCGAGTTCACCCGGATGACTTTCGGATTGTGCAATGCGGCGCAAACCTTTCAAAGGTTCATTCACTCAGTCCTGCGAAACCTCGAGTTCTGTTTCGTATATTTGGATGATGTTTTGGTCGCTTCTTCCACTGAGTCTGAGCACTTAGCCCATCTCGAGTGCATTTTTCAACGTCTCCTTGAGGCCGGTTTAGTCCTAAACGTTGAGAAATGCAAATTTCTCCAAAAACAAGTGAGATTCCTCGGCCATTTCATTTCCCCTGAAGGAATACAGCCCGACCCAGACAAGGTGCAAGCGATAACAAGCTTCCCGCGTCCAAAGACATTGAGGGAGTTGAGGAGGTTCTTGGGCATGCTGAACTTCTACCGTCGTTTCCTGCCCAAGGCCGCCCATCACCAGTCCATTTTGAACGCGTACTTGTCTGGCCCCAAAACTAAGGACACACGAGAGATCGTGTGGTCTGAAGAGGCTATCCGCGCGTTTGACAAATCCCGTCAACAATTGGCCGACGCTACACTCTTGGCATTCCCTCTGCAAGATGCACCCCTAGCCGTTCTTGTTGATGCATCTGACATCGCAGTAGGTGCTGCCCTTCACCAAAAGGTGGACCAAGTTTGGCAGCCGTTGAGCTTCTTCTCGAAGCAGTTGAATCCCGCTCAACGGAACTACAGCACCTACGATCGCGAACTGCTCGCCGCATACCTGTCCATTAAATACTTCCGTTTCTCCCTGGAAGGCAGGCCGTTCACAGTGTTCACGGACCATAAGCCTCTCACGTATGCTTTGAAACAGAAGCCCGACAAAGCGTCCCCTCGTCAGCTTCGTCATCTGAGCTTTATAAGCCAGTTTACGTCAGACATCCAGCACGTGTCCGGCAAGGACAACATAGTTGCTGACGCTTTGTCTCGTGTCTCCGAAGTTAACATCCCCGCCTCACTCGATTTCTCGGCTATTGCCAAGGCGCAGGTGGATGACGCAGCACTTCAGAGCCTCAAGTCCAACCCCAAATACAAATTTCGGGAGTTGCCCATCTTCGGCTCAAACCTCTCGCTCTGCTGCGAAGACTCGGAAAAGGGACCTCGACCATACATTCCGACCACATTTCGCAAGGAAGTGTTCCATGCAGTTCACGACTTGGCGCATCCCGGCATCAGGACAACAAACCGGTTAGTCACCGGAAAATACTTCTGGCCCTCCATGAATAAGGATATCAATTCCTGGGCCAGAGAGTGCATCGCATGCCAGAAGTGTAAAGTTTCCAGGCATGTAAGGAAAGAAGTGGGCTCATTCCCCCGCACTACCAAGCGTTTCCACACCATACACCTCGACATAATAGGGCCTTTGCGAGACTCGCACGGTTACAAGTATTGCCTCACAATCATCGACAGGTTCACGCGGTGGCCTGAGGCAATACCTCTGAAAGACATTACGGCGCAATCTTGTGCCGAAGCCCTCTGCCGAGAGTGGATACCTCGCTTTGGCGTCCCTGCAGTGATCATCACTGACCCGGGAATGCAATTTGAGTCCACCCTTTTCTCCGAGTTAGGCAAACTCCTGGGTTTTAAACGCCAGCGGACTATTGCATACCACCCGCAGTCCAATGGGATGCTAGAACGTTGGCACCGGACGCTGAAAGCCGCCATTATGGCACGCGACGACCCGTCCTGGACTCAAGTCTTGCCTCTCGTCCTACTCGGCCTTCGTACAACCCGCCGAGAGGAATTTGCTGCCAGCCCCGCGGAGCTGATATACGGGGAGAACCCAAGACTCCCAAGCGATCCGGTCTTCGACAAGAGATCGGGTCTCACGGAGTCGGGGTTGGTGCGTCTGCTGAGGGACAATCTCCGACGCATCAAAGCGCCACCACCGACTCGACACTCGTCCATACCTGCTTGTTTGCCCAAGGAACTGGACACATGCACCCACGTGCTGATCAGGACGGATGCCGTCCGGAAGCCGCTGCAGCCTCCATATGAGGGCCCGTACCGCGTTCTCGAGAGGGGAGAGCATTTCTTCCAGCTCGAGATCGGTGGTCACAAAAAGGCGGTCTCTCTGTCCAGGCTGAAACCCGTGTCCGCCCCGAAACGGCGTCGTGTCCGTTTTGTGGATTGACGGCGAACGAAGTTCCGGGATCAGTCGCCGAAACCCCTAGGTTTCATCTGGGGGCGGAGTGATGTGGCGCGGCAGGATTCGCGGCATTCGAAATTTATTTCGAATGTTGCGAATGCGAACGAATAGATGGCGCGGATCTGTCCACTTTGCGGAACACGCCACAGGAGTGGGGGACCGGCGAGAAAAGTGTGCCATGAGTTGGGGGCAGAAAAGAAACAGATGAAGCGAGACTTCTTCTTCTGCCTCTAACGTTTTGATGATTAAGTTGCCAACCGCTGACTAAGTCGGTCACATTCATTTTACGTTTCATTTTCATTTGTACAGTTGACTTGTAACCAAACATATCATCTTAAAGTAAAATTTGTATTTCAAATATATATTATAAAGAGTAAGCTCGAATGTAAATTTAATTACAATCGCCCGAAATACAGAGAAACTTTTGCCTTGTTTGAGTGTGTTTTGATTTCAATGCGCGTATCTGCATTGCACAATTACTGGCACCAAGAGCCAGCTAAAAGCTACTGAACAACCAGAACATCGGCGAGTTGGAGGTCCCGCCAACTGAAGACGACGGACAAATACTGCCACCACCAAGTTTAGGAGAAACAGTCCGTGCAATTCATCGGCTACAAAATCATAAGTCGCCAGGAGCCGATGGAATTGCAGCCGAATTGGTTAAATATGGAGGCGACCAGTTACACCAAGTGGTTCATCAACTTGTGCTCAAGGTATGGGACAGCGAATCAATGCCTGACGATTGGCAGCGAGTCATAATCTGTCTCATACATAAAAAGGGAGATATCACACAGTGCAGCAATTATAGACGTTGCTGAGTACCATCTATAAGATATTCTCCACTATCTTGCTAGGCCGGATAGCCCCATACGCCCAGAACATCATTGGCCCATACCAAAGAGGCTTCACTCCAGGCAAATCAGCAACAGATCAGATTTTCTCTCTGCGGCAGGCAATGGAAAAACTGTTGGAATATGGACAACAGTTGCACCATCTGTTCATCGACTTTAAAGCCGCCTATGATAGCATAGCCAGGGTAAAACTGTACACGGCCATGAGAGAATTCGGTATCCCGACGAAATTAATAAGACTGACTAGGCTCACCCTGACCAATGTGCGAGGCCAGATAAAAGCAGCAGGATCACTCTCAAGACCATTCAACATCAACAACGGTCTACGACAAGGGGATGCCCTATCATGCGTCCTCTTTAACCTGGCCCTCGAGAAGGTGATCCGTGATGCTGAGGTGAATGCAAGAGGTACGATCCTCTTCAAGTCCACCCAACTACTGGCCTATGCTGACGATATCGACATCATGGGAAGAACCACCCGAGACGTTCAAACTGCCTTCATCCAGATCGAGCAGGCGGCGCGAGATCTTGGGCTGCACATCAATGAAGGCAAGACAAAATACATGGTGGCAACGTCAGCACCGAAGACGAATCAACCAACAACATCAAACCGCACTGGTCAAACACAAGCACGAACAAGAATAAGGATAGGAGAATACAACTTTGAGACCGTTGACAATTTCTCCTATCTAGGGTCGAAAATCACAACCGATAACAACTACGATGATGAAATCCGCGCACGGTTGTGTTCAGCCAACAGAGCCTACTTCAGCTTACAAAGACTGTTCCGCTCGAAACGTCTCACCATAGGGTCAAAGCTCTTACTGTACAAGACTATGATCTTGCCAGTCCTCATGTATTCCTCGGAAACTTGGGTTCTTAGCAAGAAAAATTGCGAACTCTTGGCCGCGTTCGAGAGAAAAATCCTCCGAAGAATTTTTGGCCCCCTACATGAGGATGGACGATTCCGTAGCCTACACAATGACGAAATCTATGAGCGATACCATGACCGTCCGGTTGTGGATAAAATCCGGCTCAATAGGTTACGGTGGGCGGGTCACTTAATCCGTATGGATGAAGATGATCCCACCCGGAAAGTCTATAAGGGCAATATCTATGGTAGGAAAAGAAGACGAGGCAGACCCTGCCTAAGATGGAGCGATGGCGTAGGCCAGGCCGCCAGACAGCTTTTAGGGATATCGAATTGGTGGACCTCGGCGCAAAACCGGGATGTCTGGAGTTCCTTATTAAGGCAGGCCTAGACCGGATACCGGCTGTTGGGCCGTTGATGATGATGATGATGACCTTCTAGGGAGCAAGCTAGGCAGCAAAACATAAGGAAGTACCATACTGGAGAAGGAGGAATATTCCAGATAACATTGGAGGGGAGCTCCAAGCGCTAACAAAACCAATGGCCAGCTCTAAAGCCCAGGTAAACTTCCACCATGCAAAAACTGTAACTGCAGTAATTGCAAAGTTCCAAAGAGAATATTGAAATATTCCTAGTTCAAGAGCCCCTGGGTGCATATTCACGGTCTCCAAGGAGAAAGCATGCAAGTGATTTGGGGTTCCTCTTGTGGAAACCAAGAGCTTGCATCATTCTCAAAAGAATCACTGTTTAAGTCCCACTAGAAGCCGGCGGAAGAACTCGAGAGGCAGTCATGGCATCAAAATACTTCCGAAGAGGCGACACCCGGATCCCACCAAAGCTAGTCCTTAGACTGGGGAAATTCTGTAAGGGGTAGCGTTAAATTTTCTTCTCGGCTACGATCACAAGCCCCACGGAAGCACCGATGTTAATCGAAGAGGTAAGTATCTTCTGGAATTCAACTTAGATAATAATACAGAAATACATTTTGTAGGGAACACGCCAAAATACATAACCTACACCAGGCAAGAAGTAATAGATATAACGCTGGGGAACCGTCTAATGAATGGCTTGGTCAACACTTGAAGAGCATCCCAGAATAATCAAATTCGTCATTGAGGGCAACTCCGAACTAGATAATAAAGAATCCCAAGCGAAAAGAGTGGGAAAAGACACCTAAGTGACATGGTTCATCTACTGATGAACAAAACAAACCAAAAAACAGTGGTGGAAGAATTCAATTCACCGTTCAAATCACCGTTGGTGCATATAAGGTCAAATCTTCGGTTAAGACAGTCAAGACATCAATGGACATCCTCTGGTGGAACAGGAACAGAATGAGAGAGATGGTGCAAAAACTCTTCGACCGGACGAAACAAACAGGGGACCACCAGAGGTATAAATGAGTACTGACGACATGTAGCAAAGCGTTCAGGGAAGCAAAACGAAACAACTACAGAAAATTCTATCAAGGGATAGAACAATCCACAGAAGCATTGAAGCTATATGAAACTATAGCCAATGACAGGGCAATATCTTCTGTCTACCTGAAAAAGACAGATGAGGCATTTACCAAAAAGGAAGGAAGCATATTAAATTTGCTTCCCTGAACTCATTTTTGAAGTTCTACTCGTCGACGGAGGCAATAGCAATTTGGCTGATACCCCAAGAAAGCCGATAGGAGGGGGGGGGGGGTGTAAGAAATGAATTGGAAAATAGTGAAAGAGGTATTTTCGGAATAAATGAGAATCTTTAGACCACTGAAATCACCGAGAGTAAATGGCATTTTCAGAACGGTCAACCGAAACTACCTTATATTAGCTGACGGATGCCGTACCGGATATCATAAAAACAACGGAAATAGCACTGTGTGGGTTTTTGAACCTCAAAGAGGCGTTTAATAATACATCACCCACAGAGATAAGAGATACCCTAATGAAGGGAGTGGCCATCTGAATAGGCGGAATAATAGTGATTTTGCCTAATAGAAGTACCTACAGGTACAACTGCATTGTTATGAACGCTACTTATTATTATTATTAACCATGTTAATTGATGTAATCCTAAGAGGGTTAAAAAAGACTGGAATGTAAGTCCAGTGTTACGCTGATGATATTGTTTTAATATGTAGAGGCAAATATGCGGATACTCTAGGTGATAGAATCCAAACTATTCTTCGAATCACTAGTAACAGGTGCGGGAAGGCAGAGTTGCGCATAAATCCAGCTAAGATCAATTAGTACCATTCACTATAAATTGGGAATCACACTAGACTAAAAACTACTCTGGAAGACACATCTTGAAATCATATGTCGGAAAGCCAAGAGGACTTTGATGAGTTGCAGGTCCACAGCAGCGAAAAAATGGAAATGCCCTTCGAAAATACTGCCTAGATATACACAGCGGTAATGAGTGCCTATAGGAACTCAACACAACAACCAGTGAGTTACACAAACTTCAAAGAATGGCTTACGTGTGTATCATTGGGGCAATGAGAATTGGCCCAACGGTATCCCTGGAAGTCCTTCTGGGATTGAGTCACCTCCATCGACACATGCAGATGCAGGCAAGGAAGGCGATATTAAGAATGTCCGGAAATATCAGTGAAGCGGCGAGATGCATCACGAATTACTAATATCAGGGGATAACATGACCATAAGGTGCCAGTTCCCTGAGAAGTTTGCAATATGTTGCAACAATTGGTCAAACTGAGGTCCCGTGTCCTTGACATACACATTAAATCAGTAACTGATTACCTGTTATACTGGCTGATCTCCTATAGTAGAAGCAATCGCATTATTGCAAGTCGTTTTGAAGGTTTTGTGCTATGCTATGCTACCAAGCTTCTTCCAAAATTCTAGCCGCTCCGACTAAATGCTTACCATATTCTGAGTTTATTAACCTTGGTAACCTGCGAACGTTCGTAAATATTCGGAAATCAGCTAAATCAGCATTGACACCGAAGTTGGAGCAAAGGTCCAGATTTAAGAATCCAGATGTACACATGAATACAACCGCATACATGTTCATCGGTTTGGCATTTCGAAACAATCTCCTTTTCATGAGTCTGACGATATCCGTTCTATATGGAAGTCAGAATCAGAAGTTTTTGCTTATTACTTAATCTACTTCTCTCTTCGTTCCTGTAATGCCAGAAGTCTTCAGATAGCTCAGCGGTTAGAGCGGGTTAATGCAGGTCATTCCCGCCATCTGGTCTTAAGGAAATTTTCTTCCGTCGCAAACGGCACAAACTTTGAACGTGGATGTAAATATTGATGAGTGGGAAGACCACAGTGAAAAGTGGCCTTGTTCCTGGTACGGGTGAACTTATCGGCTATTTTCCAAAAGGAAATGACCGAATTGATGGCGGAGACATTAAAGCGGATCGATAGGATAGGAGTGTTCTGAGAGGAAAGCCCTGTTAATGGGTACGAATGGAGATGAGTGCGAAGCGATTGAGCTCCAAGCACTTCGATCCTTCACTTGTCACTTTATAAAAATTCGTGTGTCCTTTCCTCTACATGGATCCGCACCGGACTCTGAAAAACAAACAAACGGAGGATTCGTGTGAGCCTTGCCGAAATAACATCAGTCGAGCTCAAGTGTAAATTCAAAAATAAAAAAAAAACAATAAAAGCCCGACCGCGCGCGTGGAGCTGTAAAACCCCAGAAGCGAATGCCGCTATCGAAAGGCAGGATCCAAGACTGATCACATCCTCGATCAATGATCCTCCTGCCTCAGATGTATGGTGAGGTGCGGTCTTGGAAGCTTTCCCCCTACCTTGGCATGCTCAGGCCTTTTAATTGGAGAATGCCTCCTATTGAAATGAGATTTGCTAGTAACAAGAGGAAGGAGGAGGAGAGGAAATCTTCAAATTAAAAACAGCTAACATGATGTCATTATCGTCTGCGTAGGCCAGTAGTTCTAGGGCCAGGTTAAAGACAGTACTGTTTCACCCTGGCTATGCTGTCATGTATGCCTTTAAATTCGATAAAAAGATGGTACAACTGATGGCCATATTCCACCAGTTTTTCCATCGCTTGCCGCTGAGAGAAAATCGCATCCCTTGGTGATTTGCCTGGAGTGAAGCCTCTTTCGTATGGGCGAATTGGACTATCCGACCTAGCAAGATAGAGGAGAATATCTTATAAAAGGTACACAGCAACTAATACCTCTATAATTGCTGCACTGTGCGATATCTCTCTTTTTATGTGTGGGACAGATAATAATCTTGTTGAGTCGTCAGCATTGATTTGCTGTCCCATACCTTGAGCATAAGTTGATGAGACGCTTGATGTAATGGGTCACCTACATATCGAACCATCCGCTATAATTCCATCGGCTCCTGGCGGCTTATGATTTTTAAGCCGATAAACTGCATGGACTGTTTCTTCTATACTTATTGGTGGCAATTTTTGCCCATTGTCTTTAGTTGAGGTGACCTCCAACTCACTGATGTTCTGGTTATTGCCCAGTTCATCAAAATACTTAACCCATTCTGTCGGAAATCAGACTTCCCTCTCTGTCTTGGCAGGATCAGTATTGAAGTATATAAAGCTTCATCCCGCAGACTTGTGAAGTCCCTTCTCCGCGCGACGGAGTTCATGATAAATTTCCGCGCGTACCCATCTGTTCATCTGTTGATGCTTCATCTCCAGGATCTGATCTGCGAAGCACCATACCAACAACATAGTGTTCCGAGTCTATATTTTCCGCCTATATGTCATGAAATTCATCATGGCTGAGAGGTGGGGGCGATCGATCAACACGTAGTCAATCTGGTTAAAAGTGCTCCTGTCTGGAGACGCCCACGTTTGTTTGTGGACTGCTTTCCGCGCAAACCAAGAATTTCCAACAAGCATTTCGTGCAACAGTGCTAATTGAATAATCCCAGTGATTGGTATCTCTATGTAAGCTATGAAAGCCAACATTTCGCCTGAATATGGGTTCCGTTCCCTCTTGAGTGTTAAAATCCCCAAGTATGATTTTGATATCATATCTGGGATAGACTTCGAGGGTCCGTCCTGCTCCCTCATAGAACGTATCCTTCTCCGACTCTGTCTCCTATATAAGGGCGGGAACGTTAAAGAGACTTATATTTCTAAATTTGTGCATAACCGTTCGCTTATGTTTGCAAAGCCGAAAACAGCAAGTTTCCTTGTTTGGCTGACTGACATGATTTACTGGATGACCACTATAATATATGGTGTAGTGGCTCTTTTCCTGGAAACCGGTCCCTGTCGAACGCATCTCCTGCGACGCTGTTACATCAACTGCTTAGTAGCTCCTCCTTCTCTCTGTACAGGGAGCGTACGTTCCATGAGACAATGCGCAAATCGTTATTCGGATTTCGTTCAAGGGTTCGTCGCTGCGTTGTCAGTCCAGTGACTTCGTAACCAGTTGTTTTTCGTGTAGGATTGTCAGCCCTACCCAACCCCTAACACGGAGGAGTAGTGTTTACAATTTATCTCGCTTTTAGGCGCGGGAGACTCGCCTTCATCCTTCTCCATCTTCTTGCTTTCTGCGCGAGCGTTGACGTCTCGATGCACTACACTGTCCCCTTTGCGCAGGGAAGAAAGGAAATAAAAGAAATAACCACTTCCTACTCACTGCCGTCTTCGATGTTTATGTTAAACTTGGAACTCACTGGATCACTTCAAGATATGTGGAGCAACCTATTTGCCGTTACTTCTGTATCTTTCCAAGAGAAACTTGGATTATTACACTCTCGAATGGTGCCCGATTCGTGAATTGCAAGTTAATTATTTGGCTAAAATTTTGTTGTTGTTTGAACAAAGTGAAAGTTGACACGATAGCCAGATTTGTTACCTTAAAATTCCAAAATTTATAACAAAAACGTTTCATACTTCTTGGCTGGACAATAATGTCACAAATTCAGATGCAGTGGCCCATCCGCACATCCCACTCCGCCATCCCGCTTACATCACTGTATTTTTTCCCAAATACCTGGCAACACGACAACTAACAATTAAAAAATCACAACACAGCTCCCGACGACAGCTCTCTAACAATTGCTCTGAATCCGGCTGATCACCCGGCCAGTTAATCAGCCGGTGCAAGTCCGCTAATTTCATTGTGACTGACCCCGACCTTAAACTTTTAATTACAAGTCGGCGGCAACGGTGATCAAAATTACATACTGTTGTTGGTGGATTGTCAAATCCATAGTACACTCGCGCCAATCAGAGGCTCGACGTTAGGCTTGAACTCAATAAAAGCAAAAACATTTCCTTTATTCGATCACCAGCGCACATGACACAAAGTCGTGGACAATACAGTGTAGAGCAGTGTGGAGTAATAGGGGATAGGCTTGTTGAGGATGACCATAATATTTATCTCTTTAATATGTACATATGTACTTGATCTTGGAGTTTGAAAATATATGAAAGAATGTTCTTCCGGCATTGCCATGATATAATCTTGATTTCAAGCAGGTCAAACTGGACAGAGCATTTTTTGCCAACACAAGTTTAGCGTAAGTATACGGGAAGAGCGTCTAAAACCCACAGCGGCGCTTCATCTTTCCCTTTGTGGCTATTAGGCCATCGTCGGCTAACTTCGTCCCGTTCATTGTTTCTTGTGTATATGTCCCCTGTGCTAGCCCTTCTCACCTGTATGAAGAATTGTTTGACAATTTGTCTAAACTCCTCACCATCAGGTTCCCTTCCCTCCTTTTCTTCCTTCGTGGAGATCTCAACCTGCCCATGCTCAACTGGCCTAATCATCCTAGCCTTCCGATTCCTTCCAACAACCTCTCCTATTCTTCCCTCCCACTTTCTTCCTTTATGAACACTTGGTCTGCCCTGAATTTCAATACCACCAAGAACTCCTTGGGACGCACTCTTGAACTCTTCCTTGCAACCTCCCCGAGCGCCACCTCTTTTTATTTCCTTGCACATCCCCGTATGTCAAAACTGACGCTCACCACTCCGCGGTTGAATTTGAAGCGGAGCTTCCTCGTTCAAAACCCAAAACCAACCGTAAACCCACTAAGTTCAACTTGGGCAAAGCCAATTTTGATGGTCTGAACTCAGCTTTAGCGTCTTTCAACTGGGTACGTATATTAAGTAACTCATCGTGCGATCAAGCTCTTAACACCTTTTACAATATTCTGTCTGATTTCCTCTCCTGTTATGTCCCTTCTTCCCCTCCCTGCCTACGTTCGTACCCAACTTGGTTCCCAACGGAAATTCTTATTAACATTCGCTTGAAACATACACTGCGGAAGAAGTTTCGGGCTTCTAAGAATGACGCTGACCTTGCTCACTTTAAGGCTATACGTTCTACTTTGAAGTCAATGGCCAGAAAAGCGCGTAAAAGGTACTTATCGAGTCGAAGCCGCCTTTGCCGGCGGTAAGTTAAAACCCTTTTGGTCTCCTGCCAACTCCCCACAACAATCCTGCGACCTTCTCTGCACCTACTTCTCTTCAGTGTTTTCTCCCTCGAGCCCTCCACCCTCTATACCTTTCATAACTGCAGACTCCTCCAAATCTCTAGCGTTCCTTGGTTGAATTCCTCATTGGTAATCTTGACCCCAATGTTGGATCTGGCCCCGATGGGCTTCCTAATCTCTTCTTTCTTAACAAAACACATTTCCCTCCCCCTGAGTATAATCTGCAATAACAGTCTAGATGAATTCTACTTTCCCCGTCTCTAGAAAGAGGCCCTTATCATTCCTATCCTGAAGAGCGGAGACCCTTCCCTTGCTGTGAAGTACCGCCCCAATTCCCTTGTCTCCTCTTGCTCCAAAATCCTGGAAAGATACGTCAACGACTGGTTGACCGCGCACTTTGGTCACCTCATTGTCAGAGAGCCGCTTCAACGGCTTTAAATCTTCTGGTCTTTACCAACTTTGTTGTCAAATGCTTGAATTCACGACAGGAGATACATGCTATTTATACCGATTTCTTCAAAGCCTTTCATACCGTTGACCATAACATTCTCCTCTCTAAACTTTCATTACTAGACTTCTCTCCCTCAGTCATCTCCTGGCTTTCCTCCCATCTGTCATACCGTCCCTGCAAAGTTTCTTTTCATGGTCACTCATCTGGTTCCTTGTCTCCTTCCTCTGGTGTTCTCAAGGCTCTATACTTGACCCCCTACTCTTCCTGTTTTTTATCAATGATCTCGCTTCCATCCTCACCTGCCCGTATTTGCTTTACGCAGACGACCTTAAATTGTTTGCTTCTGTTTCGTCTCCATTTTAAACCCTCCCCAACATCTTTTTCCTATTCTCTCAGTGGACAACCGCTTTCACTACTGACCTCCTCCAAAGACCTGGGTGTTATATTCGACGATAAACTTCGTTTCAATTCCCACTTCGTTGACATCATCAATAGAGCTTCCAAAATGTCTAGTTGTATCCTACGTTCCTCCTCTGACTTTACCTCAATCCAACACTCCTTTACAATCTTCTATTCCCTTGTCAGAAACATCCTTGAATATTGCTGTGTAGTTTGGTCTCCTACCGCATCCGTGACTGCCGCGCTCTTGAAGCTGTACAACGCAAATTCACCCGGACCCTCTTTTATAAAAAGAACCTTCCACGGATTGATTATCCGTCACGACTCCGCACCCTCAATCTCCCCTCTCTACAGCAACGCCGTATCTTCCTTGATTTGTGTACTCTTTTTAATCTCTGCAGTTGTCTGATGGACTGCTCTGCCAACTCGGATATTACTTTCCGAACCGTTTCATCTCATAACACACGTAGTGCGGACATTTTTGATGTACCCTTCGAGGAGCTCGAAATTTACTTTCACTCTTCGATCCCGAGGCTTTACCGGTCCTACAATGCACCAAGGCTTGGGTCCTTCGACTCTATTTCCCTCTCTAGCTTTAAGCGTAAAACAAGCCATTCACTTGCTCCTCCCTCGGCGGACAATATGTAATAAGGAATTTGCTTGCTTGCTGTGTATTGTCCTCATTAAATAAATAAATATCTTGATTTGGAGTTTGATTACTGCTAACCTTTTCATCTCCGTTGCAGTTTCCAACATTTTTCATATCAACTTCCTTGTCTACCACCTCAAATAATGGTCGAAGAAATTGTAGCTGGCTATACATTCAATATGTATGTATAATATAATTGGAAAACTCGAGCCCTACGAAGCGTATGCACTTTATCGGAAATTGAAAAGTAGGTCAAAATGGTCAGCAATAGCACCTAAAGAAGTTATATATCGAAAAAATATTCATCATATCTTTCTGCCACCCAGAACTTGAAATATAAGCGTACTTAATAACTCTTCAATTATTGCCTTAAATACGTTTCACAAGAAATCTTAAAAATTTTGGAGAGTTTTACGAAAAATTTGCACTTTCAACAAAACTAAAGTAGGTCGGAAATATGTCCGTTCAACTAATTTATTTCAGTTGATGTCCGTAAGAACGGTGAAACGGTGAATTCAATTTTACCATCAAGCCACCACGTTAGCTCCAATTTAATCAATATTAAAAAGCATTTTTCCGTACTCATTTTAATCAGCTGCACAATATCCTCCTTTGTCGACTTCAAGCAGAGAAAACTTTACAATGGAGAACAATTGGCAGAAAATGAAACACAAAAAGAAAGTCCACTTGAATTGGACTAACACAATTTGTTGTTCGTGTCACAATTATTCTGTACAATCGAATCTAATGTTTGTATTCACTGGTGCAGAATAAAGTAATAGACAATGGCCATGAAAAAATTATTTCCAGCTCCTCCAACTAGAAAAAAAAGAAAGTTTTAGAAATGAAATTTCCACAAACCATTCCAGCAGCAATTTCGTTTCAAAAATATGTCTGATCACTTTTCAACACTTTTCCCTTTTTCGCGCCCTACCAGCGAATGTCCTAAACTCAAACCTACCTCCGCCATAATAATAAACGACTTGGTAGCCAAATAAGATAATCTACTTCATAGAATCTCCCAATTTTTGGTAAATGCTCTCAGAACGGTAGCCACCCGTATTACATGATTACCACGTCATCACACTAATCCGCAATATGTCATTTATAACACTTTCTGCTAGGGTAAGGCCTACCTTGCAGCCTTGAAGAATTTTCATATATCAAATTTAGCAACCACACACTCAGGTGTAATGATCAACATTTATTTTTCCGAGCCTGCTCTAGGTGACGGTCCTTTTGCTGGTGGTATCTCCCGCCACAAAAGCCTTCACTCCGCATAACCACAAGCATTTATTTCGTCGCTTCTGGGCGCTATATTCACCCTCCGCCCAGTCATCATCTGCAGTGATATTTGTCAATCATATCCTATTGAGAAAAGATACAGAAAGTAGGACACAAGCGGAGCAACACCTTTTGTGCTATATCAACTCGAAGTTTTACAGGACAAAGGACAAAGGCATGCCTTCCACAGCTCGGCTACTACCCCATTTCGTCGATGTCTACCGGGGTCGGAAATGAAGGAAACGTTAACTGCTAGACAATGTGCGGGCCGCAGTGTCTGCCTTTTTAAGTTGGAGTAGACTTTTATCCTTACCAACTTCGGGCTTATGAAATTTTTTCGCCTATTTATGTATACGGTATCCCGCCCGAAAATTGATACAGTTTTCCTTTGAATCCCCCTTCTGCACGTATCTAGCTCAGCGGCTTGTCAAGTAAAGCAGGATTTAGACCAACTCCCGTTCAGGGTTGCCATTTGGATTCGAACTTTATGGGGATACTGTTGTTTCTCACCAGTCCGTCATTTTAATTTCCATGTTTGGAAATATATTCATTTGTGACCCCGGAAATAAATATTTAATTCGAAGTTCGAAGCATGTGTTAAAGCCTAGGAGGAAGGTCAGAATGTTTTACAAAAAATGGTTAAAAGTTTGACACATTTAAAGCGGTAAAGTAGAAACAAATCCTAGTCGGTGAGGACTTTTTATTGATTAACAAGAGGCCGAATTTTGCAATTTCTCTTGTTAGTAAAGATTTTGATGGCCGTTGGCCAACTAAAAGCTAAAATAATAAGAAACTGAATTTGCAGTATTTTGTCCAATGATGTAAATGTGGGAATTATTATGAGGTATCCTGGTAACTTCATAGGAAAGCATACCCTCCTCGTAATGAGATAGGGCTTTAGTGTATGAGGATCATTTACTCGCAGTAAACCACCTTATAATAAGGTCCACAGCGGTTTTCTCTCTTTCTAATGATCAATTCTTTTCATTTTGTTTATTTTTCCAACACGATTAACATGAATATTTTTAGGCTAAATTACTTTATATTATAAAGGGACGACAACAGTTACTTTTTCTTCCTTTTCTTCAGCCTTTGTCCCGTTCACAAGCGGGGTCGGCTCGTTGTCATCGGTTTCGGTATTTGGCTCTATTGGATGCCTGATCTGGGTGCAATCTGGAGGCTTTTAAATCCCCATCCAGCGCATCAAACCACCGTTGTCTCGGCCTGTCTTTTGGTCGTTTACCATCGACTTCGATGTTCAGAACAATCTTGGCAAGTGAATTCTCGTTAGCACGAATTACGTGACCATACCATCGAAAAAGCCTCTCTCGCAATCTTTCCACGATCGGTGCAACCCCATAACTATCGTGGATATCCTCATTTCGGATGTGACGCCACAAGTCCAACGCAACATCTTCGTCTCCATTAGCGCAAGACGCCGTTCATTGTCTTTTATAGTTGGCCAACACTCAGAACCATAGAGAGCGACAGGACGGACGACATTGCGGTAAATTTTAGATTTGAGACGTTAGTTGATACGTCGATCACAAAGAACACCAGTTGTGGAACACCACTTCATCCAGGTTGCGTTAATGCGTGAGGTAACTTCATAACGCAGTTCTCCATTGGCTGATAGCGTTGGCCCGAGGTCAATTCTGAGCAGATCACTGCCGCTGACAATGATTGTGCCTGTTTCATGGGGATCGGTCGTCAAAAATTCAGTTTTGTTTAAATTCAATCTGAGACCGTGTTGCATGAGGCGATCATTCCATTTTTGAACAAGTTGCTCGAGATCATTTCAGATGCTAGGAAAACATCATCTGCATAAAGCAGTGTGTAGGGCGCTGGACGTTAGATATCCCGTGTGACGGTGTCCATAACAAGGACAAAGAGGAGTGGTGAGAGGGCACTTCCTTGATGAACTCCAACAGATACACGAAGCAGTTGTGATACACCCGCCATACTTCGAACTTTACTTTTCGGATCGTGTTAGAGCAATTGAACCCAGCGCACAAGTTCTTCTGGCACGAAGTGTTGTCGTAAAGCATATCAGATGAGTTCGTGTGGCACACGGTCAAACTCTTTCTCTAGATCCAGAAAGACAACGTAAACAGGACGATGCTTCCCACGGTGTTTCGCCATGAGTAACCGCGCAGCGTGTATTGCGTTAGTAGTTCCGCAGTTTTTGACAAATCCGGCTTGATTCATGGTTATTTCAACGATTTCGCGAATGCGGTTGTCAAGAATGCGTTCAAAAATCTTCATGGTATGGGAAAGTAACCGGATCGGACGGTAATTTGAACATTCTGCTGGGCTACCTTTCTTTTTCCATATTGGAACAGTGGTACTTTCTTGCCAATCAGATGGTGTTCTTCCTTCCTGAATAACCCGGTTAAAGAATTCACTGAGCCACAGTGTTGGGTCCCAGCTTTTCGCTTTCCAGAGCTCAGATGAGATGTCGTCAGGTCCTGTTGCTTTCCCCGATTTCATTTGTTTTATTGCCTCCTCGACTTCAGTTGCGCTGACTGGTGGAACTGCTCCAAATGTCGGCAATGATTGTGGAAGTGGAGGATGAGCAAATTCTTCAGTTGAAATCTGCTCGAAGTATTCTAGCCATCTATCCGTTGCGGCTCGACGGTTGGTAAGCAAAGTACCGTTTTTGTCATTAACGTAACGGAAGTGTTCGATATCCTGTGTACGTCCCTTAAGGCTTTTGGCAAGTCGATACAGATCTCTCTCGCCATCCCGAGTGTCCAGTTTATCGTAAAGATTTTTGTAATGGTTCGCTTGGGTGACAGCGACCTTTGCATTCCTGTTGGCATTCTTATGAATTTGCCAATTAGCAAGCGTTTTATCGTCGATAAATTTATGGTAGAGGCATTTGTTTGGACGGACCTTCATTTCTACATCATCATTCCAAACCCAAGTATCTCGGTTGATGTACCGCTTACCCGGCTTGGTAAGCTCGACGGTTTCAGAGGCCGCTTTGTGGATCGTGTCTTTCATTTGGTTCCATGATTCTTCCACATTCGTAATGGTCGGCAACCGTATGAGTGAGATCGTTTCTTCTTTCATTTGATGCGCCGCGAGCCAGGGCGTTCCTCACGCTATTTTATCAGTGGTTTAATTTGCATGACGGCAATCAACGGCCGATGTTGAGTGATGGTCTCATAGGGGGCGACTTTGCAATCAGTGGTAAAATGTCGGCGTCTTATGAAAATATAATCGATTTACGTTTTACTGTTCTCACTATAAAATGTAGGAAGATGAGACGCAAGGTCTTGGGTGTCCGCAAAATCGATTATACGCTCGCCCCATTACCGTCTGCCTTTTCACCCACATGACCATTAAGATCGGCGCCAATAATAATATAGTCGCCAGCAGGCACGTGACATGGCTGTTCATCGAAAAGTTGCCAGAAGGCATCTTTCTCGGCATCAGGTCGACCTGTCTGTGGTGCGTACGCGATGATGAAGTGAGTAGTGCGATCAGCTGATATAATGGTGAGCTTCATCAGCCGATCATCAAATCGTTCGGCTTCTTTAATGGCATCACGGAAACCCTCTGAGATGGCAATGCCAGCACCATATTGAGTGTATGAGTTACCAAAATAAGTTTATAGCCATTTATATCGCGTTCGCGTTCAATGTCCCAGCTTTTGGCACCAGACCATCGGGTTTCTTGCAGAGCGCAGATGTCAATGCGCCTTTTCCGAAGGGCTCTTGCGAGTTTCTCCGTCTTTCCAGTTAGGGTACCAACATTTAGCGTGCAGACACGTATTTGTTTTGTTCGTTTTGTTCGGACTGACTTGCTTACGTCCTGACGCCGTCCATGCGTCAAGAACCCTTGTCCATTTTCGACAGGACCGGGGCCTGTCCTACCGCGTCGACTGAAGTCGACGCCCTAGGATTTCTCCGAGGCTTGTGACTCAATCCGATCATCATATTTGTAACGACATTCTATGCATTTTCTTGGTCGACCTGTCGCGGGGCCTGTCACCAAGAGAGATCAGATAGGATTTAGCATAGTGGAATAACTGCAACTATACTCTATTTATCTCATTCCCTGAGGTGAGGCGTTTTATTTTTGTTTTACTGAGGATGGTACAAAGTACGTTGCCTCAAGCCCTCCTCCTTTACCTGTGCTTGGGATCAGCATACTATGTTAATAGCATGGCGGAGTTGACGGACACCTGTTACTTATTTCTAAGATCTATGTAGTTGATTTTAATATTGGTCTTAGTTACATAGATGCCATTGATTTAAATATTATCGAAGAAAAATATCAACTCCGCCATATTTTCCACATAGCATGCTGGTCCCAAGCCCAAGTAGAAGAGGGGGTTTGAGGCATGTTATTTTACTCTGCCCTCAGCAAAACAAAAATAAAAAACTGATATTGAGGAAAGAGATAAATAAAGTATCGTTGGAGTTGTTCCAAGCCTGATCTCTCTCCGTGACAGGTCCTGCGGCAGACTGACCAAGAAAATACATCCAATATGGTTAAAAAAAGAATGCACGTGTTGAGAGATTCTAAGCCTCGGAGAAATGTTAGGGCGTTCACTTCAGTCGACACGGCGTGAAGAGTCCCTGGCCTGTTAAGAAATGGGCAAGGTTTCTTCATGCATGAACGGCGTCAGGACGTAAGTAAATTAGTCCGACCAAAGCAGTTATGTGTTGTGAATAAATACCTGAGTCAAACGACGGTGAATACCATTCCGGCCAAAGCTAAGCACTGGAGAAGTGAGCAACAGCTTCTAATGCATTGGATTCGTTCAAACACGCGCAAAGTGCTTTTCCCAAAGATGTGTTGCATGCCATCAACTCTACCTTTGAAAATCTAAGCAAAGATGCCCTCCCGGAACCATGTGTCGTTACGCAGAACAACAATGAGAGTTTGAACCAACTTAGGTGGAAAATCACTCCAAAGAACTTGTGATAAGTCGCAGTCATCGTAGGGATTTCAGCTTATGTGACAATCTGCGTTTTCAAAGCAGGTTCTTTGTTTCACTAACCTTCCTGCAACGCCTGAGAGTCAGTAGTAGACCAAGAGCAATAAACCGAATAGACTAAAAAAGCCAAGATTCGTCGCAAATGGAGCATATTCGGAGCAAAACGTTATAGATGATAACAACATCCTATAGGCTAAGCTAATAAAACCCTTTTATGAACGTATTCTTTCCAATTTTTTAATGTTCACAATTTCAAAGAGTTTTCCTCACAACCCACGCTTTCAAAGTCGAGATCCCTCATAACTCCAAAATTACTATTGCGATCCTTTTAAAATTTTCAACAATATTTGTATACATAATTGACGAAGTACCACTGCAGATACTTCTTCCAAATTTGTTTATATTTTTTATTTTCTATTTACAAATTAGCGAATTACTTTCACGAAAATCGTCATTTTCTTTTCAAAGTATTCCCAACAATTAAAAAATTGAAATTTCGAAAACCCTCTCAGTATTTCCTTGGGAAAGCAATTATCTAATGAAAGAACTTTTTTCGATTTCAGATGATCCAGCACTGAGTTATGAGGGGCAACGCAATTCTGAACCCAAAAGGGAAGGGGAATTCCGGGTAGGTCAGGGGTGAAGGCAGGTGTCCGTAAAACTGTCTTCAGCTGTTCTAGTGCAGTCAAGGGCATTCGACTAGCCATACTGCCAGAAACGTTTTCCGGGGAAATACTCACTCGTTAGGAGCAGGAAACTAGCAAAAGCCTTGTTGTCAGGCAGATGTGCAACGGATGGAGTGCGTAGCTTCTGCTTACCGGGATACGCTTTCGACGAGGTCACATACTGCTGGACTGTGGAGCGGCTTAAGAGTATAGTCCCTAAATTGCTAGCCTGGGAACGAACAGAACTGGCGATGATGAATCGGGAGCACGCATAGCGACAGTGTTTTTTCCTAAAGCCGCATTACTAGAGACAGAGAATTTATGGGCATCCTAATTGTGGAGACAGTGGAGAATAGCTCCAAACACTAACGGAGTCAATGATCTGAACTAAGTTAGCCTAGCTAAATCTCCACTCCAGAATAGTGCCGGTTCAGGAGCCCAGGGTGAAACAGGGGCAGAATCGCGGGCTACAAGAAGACAGCATGCAGGTAATTTGGGACTCTTTTATGAAAAACGAAGACCTTTCATCATTCTTCAGCGTAATTTAAATTATATATATCCTTCACTGAAAGGGCGGTCGTGGTATCGGACTACGTCCCAGGAAACGACATCGGAACCCCTCCCGAGCTAGTCGCTAGGCTAGGGAAGTACTGTGATTGGAGGGCGCTACTATTTCCTTTGGCTGCTATACCAACAGATGTCGCGAAGTCTGGGGAATCATCAACTCTTATCAAAGAGGTGAGTATCTTCTTGAATTTATTTTTAGCAATAAGTTTGAAATAAGTAAGTATAAGTACCTATTCGTGACCAGACCCTATGGTGGACATAACTCTAGGGAATAATCTGAGGAGCGGGCTGGTCAAGAATTGGAAGGTGTCGAATGAGCCCTCTACATCAGATCACAGAATTATTAGATTCGACATTGAGGGCAAGTCTAAAATAAAAAAATATTAAGCAATCCCGGTAGAAAGGATTGGGACTCCTATGCAATGCGTTTTAGCAACAACATGGCTCACCTAGTATGGGTCGGTGGAAGACCTCAACAAAGCCGTCATTGACGCATATGAAGACTAATCGAAGGAAGATTGATTTTTTTTCTTCCAGCCGGTGCCCTGAATTATTGATACCAAGATATAATATGCTAACAGCTATTCATTTGGATAAGAAGTTTGAAAAACATTGGAGTAACCGGGTAAATTGGGAGAGCATCAACTGATTACTTGGTATACTCGTGGATCCATCACAGCAAGGAAAATATACTTAGAGCCAATGGGTAAGCACACTGGCATATTCCAAGCGGAAATATATACAATGTCTCATAAACTTCTAAAGGAATTAAATGGGGCAGAATATTGTTATTCTGACGGACAGCCAAGCGGCGATCATGGCACTTAGGTCCAACCAGGTGAATTGTAAACTGATGTGGGGATAATTTGGAATAAATAAGACTTTCCCTCTTTTTCTATTGGATAATATAATATAATGTTTATTAACCTTGCAAATTCCGATGTTTCGGGAACCACTTATTCCCTACATCAGTGGATTATAGTGAGAATACCCACTGGTCATTACCGACTAAACTACCACCTGGGGAAGCTAGGAATTCCCTAGAGTCAAGCCTTTTTTGAATGGACCAGCGATGTTCTGGGCATATGGGGTTATCCGGCCTAGCAAGATAGAGTACAATAGCTTATAGGTGGTACTCAGCAACGTGACACCCCCATAATTGTTGTAGGTGGAGATAGGGTTTGATAGTAAAGCTGTTGGTGTTGGTTCAGCAGGCGTTTCCCAGGTTTTACGCTCCGCTGGGACCTTTACTACACTTTACATATTAATGTCAATTACTCGAGACAAACATACATATATATTTATATGAATATGTTAATGACTCTTTTGGGTACTGCCTAATTCAGATAGATATATTTGTATATTAAACTAGCGCTAGTAAATATACGTACTTTATATGTGCACGAAGTAAATCGAAGTAAATTTATAGTTCATATGCATATAAGTATAGTATTCGATAATAGGCAATATTTGTTTGTTTTGGGTGAGCATAATATCTACGTCTGTAATATGTAGGTATATTTTGTAACCTGAAAAAATATGAGGAAGTGTTACTACATACTGCCAGGGAAGTTCACTGCCTAAAGTAAATACTGATTTGATGCTAATCATCGAGCAATACCCTATTCCGGTATTGTTTCTTGGCACCCGACAGCCGCTGCCATCGGGGTTCGGACGGCGCTCGACGTCGTGTTCATGCCCAGGGCCGTGGAAATGGGTTTGTTTGGATTCGGTGTTTAAGGTTAAAGTTTTTTAGCGTTCATCTGACCCCGAATAAGACAGTCTCGGGATTCTCAGTGTCCACTTTATGCAGGGTGTGAGGCTCCCATGTTCACGGAGGAGCCCCAGCCGTGACAAGCTTTCTATATACTGGTGGATGGTGCAAATCACGAGCTACAGAAGGAGTGTCATAAGCTCCGCCAGTTGCCACCACGTTTACACGTCCGCGAGGAACTATGTCACATAAAAGTAGAGTATTGTTATCAAAAAGGAGTCTTAACAGTACATTAAATAAAAGCGAAGCTCGCTGCTGGCAGAACTTAGCCACCCGGAAAATCGGGGCTCTGTCGGTACTAAGTACCGATCAGATGGACTGCATTGCACGGGCATTATTCCCCAGATATCCCATATGGGCTAATGTCAACAGCGCGGAAAGTGTCATTTTCACAATCAGAGAACTCGAAGAAGCATTTTTCACTTTGAAAAACAAGAAAGCGCCAGGTCCTGAGGTTATCTCGTGGAAAGTTTACAAGCTGAGATTTCGCCGACTTACTGCTCGGGGCGTTCGACGCTTGCCTGTAGAAGGGCATTTTGCTTGTTACTGAAAGGTGACAAAACTTGCGCTAATCAGCAAAGGAAAAGGAGACCCTGAGCTGCTATTTACGCCGGGAAATTGCCCGAAAAACTCATCAAACTCGCTGAGGCGATCCGCGCTGCCGGGGACTTATCTCCAAGGCAGTTCGGGTTCAGAGCAGGAGTGGGGGCTGTTATGGAGGTCGTCGAAGTCGTTTATTGAGTCTATGCATACAGCCTCCGATCTTGGCCAATCCTCCTTATAATGCTTGACGTTTGAAATGCGGATGTACCTAAACGATTCATTTATTAATGATCTTTTTGAATTTGATTGTCAGCTATTTTTTCCAGACCTTCCTTGCAAAATAAACCTGAGTAAGTTGTTAACAAAGGAATAATTTGCAAGAAAGTATCCAGCTTCGCATAAGATTCGCAATACCAGACTAAGCCTATGTGGTTTTCCCTATAAAAAACCACCTCGTGGATATGCTACCCGCAAATCCCTGAATACTTGAACAAACATCGCAACCCACTCAATAAAATATTTTCTTCAAAACACACTCAAATCGCTCGAAATTGCTGCCTTACAGCACTTCATTATTAGTTTAAAACTTCCCAACTTTGGCGATTCAAAATTACCTTGAATAGATCGAAACTTTACCCACCTCAAGCCCTATTGAAAGCAAAACTAATTGTGCTGAAAGCCTTTGTTTACTTCAGCCTGAATCCTTCTTGTTGTGCGGAAGACTAGCCAAAATAATTTGCAGTGAAAATTGCATTCTTTGCTATTCCCATCCTCGCAGCGGCAACACCCCCAGTGAACTTTTTTAGTACTTAGTACATTGCGTGCGAAGGAGTTTTCTCCAGCAGGGAAAACTTTTTCGATGTTTCCACGAAACTGGGCATGCCTGGTCCCGACCCAAGGGGAAACCATTGGACTCCCCGTTCCAGAACTTCATAGAACAAACATCCATCCGCACGGCGTGGAACGCTCCCACCGTAGTCGGAATCAAAGCTTTCGATCGTTCGCACATGGTCCGCGTTACGCTGGAAGCATCGAAACGGTGGCGTGTACAATTTTTTTGAACTTAAAGTTGAAGAATTGGAGTCAAAGGTGGACTTCCACACCTTCAATTTCCGCAAATTTTTCCGGCCATGACGGCTTGTCGTTCCCGTTGCAGCGAGTTTTTCCCGACTATGCAGACAGCGCTGAGGAGTGGTTTTCCTGCCGGATTTTGAATGTTTTTTGCTTTTTGATTTTTGAGTTTATCGGGACCACGGCGAAGAAAGTGCTGCTCCCGCAGGGTTCGCGCGATGTCACCCTTAGTACGAATCAGCACGGTGGAATTGCAGGTAGCATTGAAACTAGGGTGAACCAACCGCTTCAAGACAAGTGGATAGCCAGCCCTACCGCGACAGCCTAGCCCTAATTAAAAGTTATAATAAATTCACTGCAGCCCACGTTCTTTTAACCGATTAACGCCCATAGCAAGGACTCGCAAACGGGTTAGGCCGCGTCGGGTTGGTTGGAAATGTATTACCCTCTTCCCGCTCGTTAGCTTTGCTAAAAGTGAGACGCATGCAATATTTAACCCGTCCAGCATCGAGTGTGTTTTGTGTTAACCAGTGCAAACGCTGAAGGGTGCCTCAAATCCGTGGTTGAGACTTCCGTGTCATATCAAGTATTACAGGTGAATAAGGAAAGATAAGGAAGTCGCATATCAAAGAAATCAAGTGAAAGAGTGTGAAGGCTTGTGCAAAGTACATGGAAGTGTGAAAGGCTGTTATGTGCTCCAATTATCTACAGAAAGTAGTTTCAGCGGTACGTAATACATAATAACTTGTACAGTGTGTTTGCCCGAACGTCGGCTTTATGAGTCCTCAAAATAATGAGGGAATTCACCGACCGAAGGCAAGTCTGTTTATGACTCATGGCCCTGACAAGATTCTGCAAATGATTAGGCCCATAACTCCTTTTGCGGCGGGTATTTGATCGATAACTTCATTGTTTGCTTGACGTAGACTGTTCCAAGGCAACTAAGACTCTCCGTACATTCTGTGGCATGAAGAATTTTCCATTTGTGCTTGAAACACTAACTTTCCAGGATCAGATACTGGTTTTTGCCTGAGTAGGGAATGTAGCAAGTTGAACTTAAATAATATGCGAGTAATGACTATGGTTTTGATGATTTCCACGTTCGATATTGCTACGGTATTACCAAGTATACTTCAATCAACAAGCACATTTTGACATTGTTAAAGGATTCTTTCAATGCCACTGCTGCAAGTATCATTGTCGATTCACATATTTAGCCGGATATATATTCCAAAACAAAGCAATTTCTCTCATATTTGAATTGTCTGAACTCCTTTGGAGTGCTAGTAACTCAACTTTTTGGGGCAGACACCAAACAAGAGCAACAAATGTGCAACTCGGCTCAAAGGACTTGGACGCTCTGTAACTGAAATCATCTGCCTGAACATAATCCCCTAATGGTCGCATTACTGGAGCAGTGCCAAGTTGCGATATCCTAGCATGTGGCGTATATAGACATTTTCCTGCAAGGACTTCTGGCGCGCGAATAGCATTCGATTGTGTTCCATTTAATTTACAAAAACGTATTTGGGCTTTTAGACTTTGGCATCACTTTGTCATTAAATCCTATCACGTGGCCACTACCATGTTGTAAGCAGTGTGCTTCTTTTTATTTATCATGAAAGGCATTGTTTTCTCTTCGTGTTAATTACAAAGCAAGGAAAATATGGTCTATTTTCTGCACGACAACCTGAATCGAGCTTCGAAGGCAATGCTGGAGTGTCTTCTTCTCCAATATTCTGCAACCGCGGTCTCCAGTTGACGAAACCTAGTGTTTCCAGCCCTTCCTTAGATTTCTTGACGTATATTACCATTTTCCTTTACGTTGTAGTGAGCGCCCTATCCATCTCAGTAAGGTTGAGGATATCCGACCTACTGAAGTTTTTTGAGCTTGCTGTCGTTGGTAACGGACGGGTCGTCAAATTATAACTTACTGTTTTAACGCATTTCCATCCTGCTCTCAGTTTTATTTTTTTATAATTTATTGGAGGATATATACAGATAAGGGTCCCATAAATGTGAAACTGGCCTTATTTGTGCATTTTTTTGGACCTAATTATGGGGAAGACTGAGTAAACCTTGTTTGTTAAGTTATTTCACCTCTCGGTAACCAATATTTTTGGGCTTTAACTCTAAGCATGAGTATGGATTCTTTTCATCTAACGTAACATTTGCACTGTTAGCAAACGTTTTTAGCGGTCTTGAATAGTAAACCGATGTTGGAAGCGACTAGCATTTAGGGACCACGTGCTTCATAAGTCTGAGTTGTTAGGTGCAAGTCCGGTAGGAAGCTGTTGAGTTGGATTCTGTATACATCGTGCTTAATAATTTCATTTGGACCTTATTTTGTTGCCCTTTGTTTGAAATCTCCGAATCTATTAGCATTTGCAAGTACCTATTCTACTGAAAATATATTCTATAATTCAGGATACATTTCGCTAGTGGCTTAGTTTTTAAGTTCACTCGATGATTTTATTGCAGGCGATGATGTATCGCATCCACACTTTACTAGTTTCGACAAAGTTGCTTATCCCTAAACGGATTTACATTGAATTTATTTTCCCTTGCCATTGTTTGTTACACGACCTATGCATAAGTAGCTCTTAAAATTTTGTTCGACGCTCATCTTGAAAAGATTATCGTTATTTTTCGACCTTATATTTTCTGGGCTTATCTTCTGAACACTTATCTTCATTTTAATGGACTCTAATCATTTAAGCAATTATTTCAGGTTCGTTGCAATCGCTGTTTTAATACGTTTCCAGTTGCAGATTTTATTGCTTGCGGTATGAGTGGTCTACTTCCCTTTTCGATGGATTGGTTCATAGCTCTGGTTTTTCCAGTCATGTCACACAATCGTTTCGCAGTTTTCAAGTTCAATACTTTGTTATTATATTATATTATATCTATCTCAAATAAGTAATGAGCTCTGCAGAGATGATTATAAGTGCACTATAGACACGGCTTGCCAATTAGATTGAGACGCATGCTAGTATTTGACCGCGAATCAGAATCTATGCTGAAAGCTAAATAATTACGCGATAGGAATTTTAGAATATTTACGAAAATCCCCTCCCAGTTCCATTCTGCTTGATGCCCCCGTCTAATGGAATATACTACTGTCGTGTATGCAATGCAGGATACCTGTTAGTGAGTCTGATGTCACCCGCTGTAACTGGAGTACATCACTACCGACAGTCGGATGTCCGAAGCGTCCACTGGCGAGGCAATTACGCGCGAGAATAAACTCTGGAGAACCCAGTTGTTCTTGACACCCCCATTCCGGTCCCAGCAAGAGAGAAATTGAACCTTCTTTTTAAGGTTTTTGGTAAACACAAAGCCTTAGTAAAATCGGTTTACTGTCTGTCTGTCTGTCCGTCACATGCATTTTTCTCGGAAACGGTTGTAGCGATTGGCACCAAATTCGGTAGAAAGGTGGGAACTGTGAACACTCACGCATATATTGAGTTACATACTTTTACGTCGAATTTAAGGGGAAGTCCTCATACATGCAAAAGGGGGCTGTAAATTTTTTTTTCATCAAATATAGCCATATAGGGTATCAAATGAACGGTCTCAGTTAATACTTTTCGAAGCCGGTCTTACTTTTGACATTTGTTGAAAAGGTGGGGAGTGCGGGCGGTTGATCATCACTAAGACTTTGTTAAAAAATATGAATGTAAAGTTGCATAAATAAAGTGACCCGGCTGGAAGTAACAAATTCCGAAACCCAAAAATTGTGTTTTTCTCTCTCAAAATTTTGCTGTACACAGTGTGCCAATTTTCTTGCAAAAAAAAAATGAATCAGCGTTTTACCGTGATAAAATCTTGTCTACATCATTTTATCCTAGGTACTTAATTTGTAGTAGTTATAATATGTTAAATTGAAACTCGCTTGTTGAAATACCTGAACGCAAAGACATAAAATAGGTAAAAACCTCAATTTTACTCTCCTCGATTTCCACCACGCTTTTTTCTAGAATCATAAAGCGAGTTACGTTATTTCTTTGTATGTACGCACCATTGTTGTGCCCTTCGTCAATACAAAATAAACTAAGATTTCTGGTCTATTTTATTCTATAAATATTGGATTTTACCCAGCGACCTTTTAATTGCCATCACATAATTCCCTTAGAAGTTGCCCGGTGTTTCACTTGTCACTTCTCTCACAAGTGGCGTGGTTTAATCTGCTCCCCTCTGGTTCCCATAAGATCGCCAAGCTTGCTTGCGCGTCTAATTTCCTACTGTTCCTGCATTCCGTGATGACATATACTCTCTCTATACAGTGCCGAGTTAGCATGGATGTCAGCGTTGCTTCCATCCTTTTCTTCTTCCTGACCATCTCCACTTGCCTCTAATGCTCTCCCAGCGTACTGAAACAGTTATCCTATATAGCTCTTCTCACAGTCTGAACACGGCAATTTATATAATTCTCAAGATTTCTACGTTAACTTGCGGTTCTTGGAGATCCTAACCTGTTTTTGAGTTGGTGCATTCTACTCAATCACACCATGTCGATGATCAACCCTTTCATCGTTTGTATGTGACCCCTATGCTTCTTTTCCGTTTAAAGTTGTTGACGAGGGATGTCAGCAACCGTATTTCTTGGAGTTTCTCCTTTTCCCCATTGGACTTTCAATAATCGATGTCTAAAAGGCGTTATTCGCTTCAATATCAATATTCTCTTCTTCTTTCATAAATTTTGCAGCACTGAGGGCACGGATAACAATCTATGGATTATTGCATGGAAAGGGGCCATTTTATTTGAATGGGAGTGGTTGAAATTTCCTGGAACCGTGCGTCGAACATTCGTTTGGGATTAAATCAACTGTTTTTATTTAATTTGATTCAGGTAAAAACCGTTCATACCTGTTAGAAATCCATATGATTGCTTTCTGATAATTTTAATTTATTGGAAAACACCTTTAGCACTTCAGTGTTATTGGGTTTTAACTGGTAACATTTCATAAAAGCAGTTGAAAAGCCAAATTAGTAAATACAATACCTGCTTTACAGTAGAAATATTTGAAAGAAATGGTTTATAGCGAGATTCAAGTCTGAATAGTTCAATTTCAAGCCGCATCGAATGATATAACAACTTTTTCCGTACAGCCCTCCTTTAGGGTGAAGTCGGCCTTAGAATCAACAGTCACATGCTCATGGGAATCAGTTTTTTGAGCTTCCTGAAAAAACGTTTTTGGAAAATACGACTTTCAGAGCTAGAACTTCAATTATCTTTGAATTTTCAGCGATCCAAATATCGGCAATCTAAGTTAAAATTAATTAATTAAAAGTCGAAATACCGGAAGCTCGCGCCTCGGGTATAAAGGTTTTGTGTTCATTTTAGTTAACAAATTTCAACGCACATTTTTCTATCCGTATATAGCTACAAATCCAACATACTCCTTCATATTTTTCTAAACTACGAGACATGCGTACATATTACAGCCATAAATATTACCCTTACCCTAAACAAACAAACTGCCTATTTCCGAATACTTCTTACTAAGGTTTTGTGTAAACACAAAACTGATTTACTGTCTGTCTGTCTGTACGTCACACGCATTTTTCTCGGAGACGGTTATAGCGATTGACACCAAATTTGGTAGGAAGGTGGGAACAGTGAACGCTTACGCATACAGTGAATTACATCCTTTTACGTCGAATTTAAGGGGAGGTCCCCATACCTGCGAAAGGGGGGTGTCAAATTTTTTTTCATCAAATATAGTCATGTGGGGTAGCAAATTAAAGGTCTCGATTAGTAATTTTCAAAACCGATCTTAGTTTTGACATTTGTTGGAAGGGTGGGGAGCGCGGCGAGTTGAAAGTGATCACTTCTTTAAGGGGGCCATTCTCAGAAACTCCCAAACCGAAAAATCAGAAAAAATCAGGAGGCTAACACTATATGGTGCCTGGGCTCCGAAATACCTTCCATGCCAATATCTGTTTAAATAAAGTTAATAATAGTACATTACTACAATTTTTGTAATTGGTTAGAAACCCCCCTTAAGTTCATCCTAGTAGCATGAGTGATATAAGCCATAATATAGAGCATGATCTTACCAAGTTTGGTGGAAATCGCACTATTACTAACAAAGTTATAATACCTCAAATTTATTGCTTCTTTGAAAATTGGAAACTATGAATTTCAATATCACCCGAAAGTGGATACTCTCACATAATATATGGATATATTACGTGCTACGTACTAAGAAATACACAAAACCTTTCGTACCTGAAGCGTCCAGCTTCCGGTTTCCCGACTTATATCTATCTGAATTAGGCACTACCCGGAAAGTTCGTTAGCACGCATATAATATATACCTACATACACACATGCCTGGTTGGAGTAATTGATATTCATATACAATTGACAAAAAAACTAAAACAAAATAATTTTTTGGGACCCCATTCATAAGAACTCATTTCGTTGCGGTATTGACGAATTGATATGCGATGATGACGTAATTCGGGTTGTAGAGTGCACGAAATTCACAAAAAATGGTAAAGTTCTATCCCCTATTTTCTTCCAACTTGACCAAATTCTGCACTATGTTCTTCGTTATACGCATACCAAATTTTGTACTTCTGGGATGAACATAAGGAGGGTTGCCGGGTAAATTTCTAAAATGTGGAAATATACTATTATTAACTTTGCACAAATAAACTAAATAATAGTATATTTATATATATATCGGAACCGAATATATTTTGAGGCCTCATAGAGATGCACCACTGTGATTTTTTTCAGATTTTTCGGTTGGATAGGTTCTGAGAACGAGACCTGTTACACTTTTTGATGGTCATATTTTGAGCCCTCACTCCCCTATGTTTCACCCAATATCAAATATTGAACCAGTTTCGAAAAGTACTAATTGAGGCCTTTCATTTGATATCCCACATGGCTACATTCTGTGAAAAAAAATTGCACCCTCCATTGACAAGTGTGGGGAGCCCCCTTAAACTTAACACAAAATGGCGCCACTTACTGCATGTAAAGAGAACAATAGATCACACTCTCTTACCAATTTTCGTGACAATCGGTCCGGCTGTCACAGACAGACTGACGCACAGACAGACAGACGGTCATTGACTCGATTCTAATAAGGTTTTATTTCACACAAAACTTTAAAAGGGCTAGGGAGAATTAGATTCCTCTTGAATGGAATTTTAATATTTCACTCGAATGTCAATTATTCCCGTTAATTATGACGTCAGCATCTTATTTGTATGGCTTAGAATGCTGTTAATTACGAAATTGATAAGTTTGAGCTGCTATAACTTCCCCACTTTTTTTCATGAAATTTGGCATGTGTATGCACGCTGTCATCTGTGTCGGTGCAAAATTTAGTACACCTATGATGAACATTAGGGGAGTTTTTAGTCAATTTCTAAAAGTCGATAATGTACTATTAGTGAATTTTTTGGGCAGATACCGCAAAACGACATCTCTCGAAGATTAGGTTTCATATAAATGTTTTACATAAAACCTTAAAAAGGGCTGCAGATAAGTAGATTCTTCATAAATGCGACTTTAATATTTCACGAATGTTAATTATTCCCGTTAATTATGGCGTCAGCATCTTATTTGCATCGCTTTCGAAGCAGTTAATTCGCGCGAAATTGTTAAGTTTGAACTGCTATAACTTTGGCGTTAATGGTCAGATTTCCATAAAATTTAGCACATATATACGAAATTGCGTCCTTTATGCGGGTACTCAGAAGTCCTAGGATGAATTTAAGGGTGGTTTTTCAGTAAATTTCTAAAAGTTGGTAATATACTATTAGTAAGTTTATTTGAGTAGATATCGGAATGGGACATATTTTGAGGCCTAGATTTCTAGGAGTTTGCAATTCACGCCAAAACCAATGTCAGCTACGGAAAGTACAAATAGAGGCCTTTCATTTGATACCCTACGCGACTATATCCGGTGAAAAAATTGTTTGAATCCGCCCTTTGGATGTATTGGGAGCCCCCCTTTAAACTCCACCCAAAATTTATACCACTCGCTGTATGCGTGGGATTTCATAGTTCCCATCTGTCCACAGAATTTCGCTCAGATCGGTTTAGCCGTTTTGGAGAAAAGTGTGTGTGACAGACAGACAGACATTGAAGCGATTTTAATAAGGTTTTGTTTTACACAAAACCTTAAAAACGATTTTCAAATTGCTTTAAAATTTAAGCAGTTATATCTCTGAAGTGATCCGACTTTTGCAATTGAATAAATATTCATTTATAAGAAATTTTGTGTGTTTTCCAAAAATGGTATCAAATCCCAGATTTCATTGAGGGAGTGGGAAATCGTGATTTTTGTAGGAAAGTCAAGCTATAAAGGCAAAAGATAGAATGCCTATTCCGAGGACCAATTTTCCTCAAATAAGTGGTACTATTCACCATTAAAATGTGTACCATCATAAACAGGACACCCTGTAAAACAGAAGGAAGGGCCGCAACTCAGGTTTGCTATGTACTCGTTGTGGAAAGGACTATAATGTGCTGGTTGCTCTTATATTTGCTAATGTAGCATGTTTCCATAATTAGAACATGACGAGATCCGTTCTCATGCCAGTCTTGAATTACATACATATAGACCCAGCAAATCCACGAAACAAGCTCTTCTACTGATATTACTTTTGTATTCGCCCATAATTCACGCATTGCCTAGCACGCGAAAATCACAGTAGGTTAAGTTGAACCCAATTTTGTTCGTTTATTTTGTCTCCTCACCATTTCAAGGAACATACCTAAAGGCCTACCCACATGTTTGCTAAATCTGAAGAGACTTAGGTCGTAAACGAAAAAGTGTGGATTGAGTGTTTGGCTTGGTTTCTGAAGGTTTGCTAGCGCTTGTAGGCGATCTGGCGCATCCACACACTTGCCAAATCTCAAAAACCCATCCTAAATGCAAACGTGTGGTTGGGATATTTGTCTTAGTATGTGTAGATTCCCTAGCGCTTGCCACCGAACCGACCAAGTGCCCGTTTTTGTGACACAAATCAAAGGGAATTTGCTGCCAGCGCTTGCGACGTTTGTGCGCTGCTAGCGATCGCACGTTAGTGTTTTTAGTGAAATGTGTTACTGGTTTAGTGAGGGCGTACTAAACTTCATGGAATATGTATGCGTGTGTGTGAGAGAATAGTAATGTGAATTGAAGTTTGCGAACGAACCTTGACGGACTTCGCCAACGTGGAATGTACATCTTACATTGCATTGCCTTCTGCAAGCGAGTTGAAATTCACCTTGCACATTTGTGGAGTTTGTGACTAGCGGTAAATGTGCGTAGTTGGCTTATTACTAGCCACAAACGTGAAACCAAGCTGCTGGTTCCAGGGAGATCGCACGCCTTTAGGCAAGTCGTGGTTGTAGTGAAATTGGACGTCTGCCGATGCAATGCATGCAGTTGGTTGAAAACTTGGTTGCAGGACTGTGGCTACATTACCTAGAAATAAAAATTGTTCAACATCAAGGTTGAGTCCGTTGATCCAAATAAACCGCGAACCGTGACGGATTCGGCCATCCTTTTGTTGGAATTCCTCTTCTAGTTCCGTCTTTCCAAATATAGGCACATTTCACCAATGTTGATGATACGAGGAGGGAGACCTGATTTTACCTCGACACAGCATGACACATTGCCTCATATGGTACTTTCCTAAAAGCTATTCGTTTTTTGGGAATGTCCCTATCGTTGTGTTAGGCCTTCCCGATATCAATGAGGAGTAAGTGGAACGGTAACCCAAACTCTGTCCAGTATTCCACAGTGATCTGTAGGCATGTCATAATCAGTACAAAAGCATCCAGAAACTAATCTGCTCTCTGTCGATTAGACTTTGAAAGTTTTACTTCTTGCGTCCCTGGATTAGATTTAGATAGGTTCCAAACATAGATTACCGCGACAGATATCCGCCTTCGGGATTTCATTCTCTGGAAACAGTCTTGGCTTAATAGAACTTTAAAGTAGAGGAATGCAGAAGAGTTAAAATACAGTTGTACTGAAGTTAAACATGCCCAAAGTCTACATTGATGGTAAAAACCATTTCGTTTCTATTTGTGATAAGATATGCGCTAGCGAATCTATATTCATTTGCAGCAAATTTTGGTTTTCTCCCCAACCTAATGATACATTTTATTTATCGCGTTTTATCGTGCCTCCAAAGTCTAAATTTGACGAAAAATAAAAATATGATTAGTGGCATCCGTATCCTCATGACTCTCTGACGTAATGTTCACTATTCCTATTGGTCACTGACTATCCACTTCGATATTCAGACCAATCTTAGTGAGTGAGTTCTACATATCTCCCGTATCGATCGTGTATACGTGTACTTTTTTTCAATTTACAAATTTTGTTAGTTAAAAACATATCGGGAAACTGGAAGTTTGACGCTTCAGGTATAACAGCTTTTAGATTTCCCCGTGTGAGGATGCATGATGAGTGCATGACAGCTCCGGGTGTACATAGATAAAAATCCCATTGCCCTCTATTTTGGAGAAAGTGATTTAAAAAAATCATTTGATGGAAACTACTGTGTTGACAATAGTCAACCTCACACGGTGCACCCTTGGAGTTTAATATTACTAGCAAATGTGAAGAACTTAATCTACAGCAGATACAAACAAGTCGCGAAACCGGAAGCTAGACGCTTCACGTACGAAAGGTTTTGTATATTTCTTGTATAAAGACATTTGAGTGTGCATTTGTCCCATTAGTACGTAACACTAGTATATGCATATATTATGTGAGAATATCCACTTTCGGGTGATATTGACATTCATAGTCTTGAGTTTGCAAATAAGCGACGTAGTACGTACTTTGTTAGTAGTAGTGCGATTTCCACCAAACTTGGCAGGATTATACTATATTTTATAGCCTATATCATTGCAATTTCGTTAGGGGTTAGGGTTAGGGTTCACATTTCCCATCGCTGCAAAGTCTCCGAGAAAAGTGCATGTGACGGACAGCCAGGCAGATAGACAGACAGACAGTTAACCGATTTTAAGTTTTGTTTTACACACGGTTTTGCTTTACACACGGTTTTGTTTTACACAAAACCTTAAAAAGGACTGGGGAGGAGTAGAAGCTTCATGATTGGAATTTTAATATTTCACTTATTCACTCTATTCTCGCTAATTATGACATCTTATTTGCATGGTTTAGAATGCAGTTAATTCGCACAAAATTTACAATTTTGAACTGCTATAACTTTCTAACTAATACACGGTTTTTCATGAAATCTGACATCTTCTTCTTCTTCTTCAGCCTTTGTCCCGTTCACAAGCGGGGTCGGCTCGTCGTGATCGGCTTCGCCATTTGGCTCTATCAAATGCCTGATCTGGGTGCAATCTCGAGGCTTTCAAATCCCCATCCAGCGTATCAAGCCACCGTTGCTTAGGTCGGCCTTTTGGTCGTTTACCATCGATTTCGATGTTCAGCAAGTGAATTCTCGTTAGCACGAATTGCGTGACCATACCATCGAAGACGCCTCTCTCGCAACTTTTCCACGATTGGTGTAACCCCATAACGATCGCGGATATCCTCATTTCGGATGTGATCTAGACGTGTGACGCCACTAGTCCAACGTAGCATCTTCGTCTCCATTACCGCAAGACGCCGTTCATTGCCTTTTATAATTGGCCAACACTCAGAACCATAACGCAGCTCTCCATTGGCTGATAGCGTTGACCCGAGGTATTTAAATTGCTCAGTTCTGGGCAGATCACTGCCGGCTTGATTCATGGCTATTTCAACGATTTCGCGAATACGGTTGTCAAGAATGCGTTCAAAAATCTTCATGGTATGGGAAAGTAGCCGGATCGGACGTTAATTTGAACATTCTGCTGGGCTACCTTTCTTTTTCCGTATTGGAACAGTGGTGCTTTCTTGCCAGTCAGATGGTGTTCTTCCTTCCTGAATAACCCGGTTAAAGAATTCACTGAGCCACAGTGTTGGGTCCGAGCTCTTCGCTTTCCAGAGCTCAGATGCGATGTCATCAGGGCCTGTTGCTTTCCCCGATTTCATTTGTTTTATTGCCTCTTCGACTTCAGTTGCGCTGACTGGTGGAACTGCTCCAAATGTCGGCAATGATTGTGGAAGTGGAGGATGAGCAAATTCTTCAGTTGAAATCTGCTCGAAGTATTCTCGCCATCTATCCGTTGCGGCTCGACGGTTGGTAAGCAAAGTACCGTTCTTGTCAATAACACAACAGAAGTGTTCGATATCCTGTGTGCGTTCATCACGGCTTTTAGCAAGTCGATACAGATCTCCCTCGCCATCCCGAGTGTCCAGTTTATCGTAAAGATTTTTGAAATGGTTCGCTCGGGTGACAGCGACCGCTTTCTTTGCTTTTCGGTTGGCATTCTTATAAATTTGCCAATTAGTAGGCGTTTTATCGTCGAGAAATTTGTGGTAGAGGCGTTTCTTTTCACGGACCTTCATTTCAACATCATCATTCTAAAGCCAAGTATCTCGGTTGATGTACCGCTTACCCGGCTTGGTGACCCTGAGGATTGCAGAGGCCGCTTTGTGGATCGTGTTTTTCATTTGGTTCCATGATTCTTCCACATTCGTAATGGTTGGCAATCGTATGAGTGAGACCGTTTCTTCTTTCTTCTCACCAAATCGCCACCATTTAATGCGCGGCGGGCCAGTGCGTTCCTCACGTTGTTTTATCGGTGGCTTAATTCGCAGGACGGCAATCAACGGCCGATGTTGAGGTGCGATGGTCTCATAGGGAACGACTTTGCAATCAGTGACAGTGGTAAAATGTTGGCGTCTTATGAGAATATAGTCGATTTGCGTTTTATTGTTCCCACTATAAAATGTGGGAAGATGAGACAATCGTTTGATGAACCATGTATTCAGAAGTACAAGGTCATGGGTGTCCGCAAAATCGATTATACGCTCGCCACCTTCATTGCGCGCTCCGAACCCCTTGCCCCCATGGCACCTGTTACCGTCTGCCTTTTCACCCACATGACCATTAAGGTCGCCGGCAATGATTATTTAATCGTCAGCAGGCACGTGATAAGTCTTTTCATCGAGAAGTTGCCAGAAGGCATCTTTCTCGGCATCAGGTCGACCTGTCTTTGATGCATACGCGGTGAAGAAGTGAATAGTGCGATCAGCTGATATAATGGTGAGCTTCATCAGCCGATCATCAAATCGTTCGACTTCTTTAATGGCATCACGGAACCCCTCTGAGATGGCAATGCCAACACCATATTGAGTATGTGGGTTACCAAAATAGAGAAGTTTGTAGCCATTTTTACCGTGTTCGCGTTCAATGTCGCAGCTTTTGACACCACACCATCGGGTTTCTTGCAGAGCGCAGATGTCAATGCACCTTTTCCGAAGGGCTCTTGCGAGTTCCTCCGTCTTTCCAGTTAGGGTACCAACATTTAGCGTGCAGACACGTATTTGTTTTGTTCGTTGTGTGCGGACTAACTTGGTTACGTCCTGACGCCGTCCATGCGTCAAGAACCCTTGCTCATTTCTCGACTGGACCGGGACCCGTCGTGCCGCGTCGACTGAGGTGGACGCCCTAGCATTTCTCCGAGGCCTGTGACTTAATCCGATCATCATGTTTGTAACGACATTCTATGCATTTTCTTGGTCGACCTGTCGCGGGGCCTGTCACCAAGAGAGATCAGGTAGGATTTACCATAGTAGAATAACTCCAACTATACTCTATTTGTCTCTTTCCCTGATCTCAGCATTTTATTTTTGTTTTACTGAGGATAGTACAGAGTACGTTGCCTCAAGCCCTCCTCCTTTACCTGGGCTCAGGACCAGCATGCTATGTTAATAGCATGGCGGAGTTTCATGAAATCTGACATGCGGTTCACAATGCTGCTGCATAGCATAGAGGCCGGTGCAAAATTTAGTATTGCTAGGATAAATTTAAGGGGGGTTTTTTAGTCAATTTCTAGAAGTTAGTAATTTACTATTATTTCAGCAGATATCGAAATGGCACATATTTTGAGGGCTGGATTTCATCACACCGCACCTCCCTGATTTTTTTTCGCAGTTTTGGGGTGGTAGTTTCCGAAAATGAGTTCTGTCTCACTTTAAGGGTATACATTTTGACTCCTTACTTACGCACTTTGCAACTCACGTGAAAACTAATATCAGTTTAGGAAAGTTCTTGTGAAATTTTTTTTAAAGCCCCTTTTAAACTTCACCTAAATTTACGTCATGGGATTTCATAGTTCCCATGGGTCCACCAAATTTCGTTCGGATTGGTTTAGCCGTTTTGGCGAAAAGTGCATGCGACAAACAGACAGACAGTCAAAAACGATTTTAATAACAACAAAACCTTAAAAATGAAAGAAAATTGCTTAATGCATAATTCGATAGAAAATTGGCCCAATCTGGAAGATCCGGCAGGGTTTTAGCTTTTCCAGCCGTAGCTTTTTAATTATTTGTATATCAGAGTCAATTACTGGAGGTAGACATGTGTATATATATGTATATGCTACTAACGCTTGCGAGTAGTAACCAACATAATAGGCTTATGTGTACCTAGTTACCGGCGGTTTTTAATTTACGCGGATATAGGTATGCTTTTGTGGACGAAGTAAAGTGTAAATGCATGAAGATGCGCGAGATCAATTTAGATGCACATATATACCTGTATGCTTCGCTATTTTGCTTATTTGGCATGAACACAGTATTTATCTCTTTGATATTAAGTACATATGTGTATTTTGGAGTTTGGTATAATATGAAGGAATATTCTATATCCTTAGCTATGTAGGAATGGAAAATCGTGCAGTTTATCAGATAAGATGAACACAAAACTTTTATACCCAAAGCGTCCAGCTTCCGGTATGCCGACTTGTTTACTTCTAATGCGACTTCGAAAGAGCTTTAGAGGTGATTTGAATAATTTGGTAATACTGCATTGGAATGGAATATTGGTTTATGACTAGATTTCATATAAGTGTATGAACTTTTTCACGTTTCCCTGTTTTGAGTTTTGCTTAAAAACGGCACGGGCGCATTTCACAGTGAAATTTTACGCAGAACCTGGAGTGAGTGCCCACCCTTCTCGGCATACATATGTGGGATGCGCCATACATTTTCTGGAAAGTGTACAGACGAAAAGTAAATCCTGCAATTAAAAAGTAACTTGGGACGGAATCATTCATTATTACAAACTAAATGTTCAAGTAGAAGAATTGACCCTCCTATTACATAACAAGCCAAAGTCAAATTCATGGCAGGCATTGCTGTTTTTTTTCAGGATACAATTTTCGATTATTATCTTAATTTAAAAGGTAATATGAATTTAATACAGAGGGCAGAGGAATTTGTTATCGTGATTGGATGTCGGACACCAGTCGACTCAGCTGTGAATGAGTACCTGAATCAAATCAGGGTAATAATCTCGGGCGAGCGCAATGCTGACCACATTGCCTCCCACAGTGTACTGTGGTGTACCGTTACGGTCTTGAATGAAGTGCTCTAACAAACTTCAAGGCCTTGATCCAATATGGATTGTTGCGCCAACGATTATTATTATTATTATGAATTTAATACACAAATCGACAGAGAAAAATATATTGAAATCTATACCCTCCACTATAATTGATTGATGATATTTATTATCAGAACGAAAGTTTCAAGCAACTCAGAAATCTTTCTTTGTTTTTGCCCTTCAGCCATTGGCCCGTAAGTTTGACACTAATTCTTCCGGAAGTATACATTGATGAGTGGGTCCATTATTCATGTCTTGTACGGATTAGGTCTCTGGTCTTTGCTTTTTCCTCGATTAAGTCAGAACAAAGTAAGAAGATTACAATTCAATTGCAAATGGATAGGCAATTTCATCAATTTACTGCTTCTTTGATTTTTCTTTTCTAATTTTTGTTCAGAATGTAAATTTTTTTCTTATGCCTCCTATTCCTTTGCCTCGGCAACCATCATCTTTAGTAAATACATAGGTTGAATCGACGATGATTTGAAAGCCTCGCGATTGCATCCAGATCAGGGTTTTGATAAAACAAAATGGCGAAACGGAACACAACGAGCCGACCTCGTTCATTTTACCAAATGTAGTTACGCCGTGTATCAAATGAAAGGTCTCGATCAGTACTTTTCGAAGAAAGTGTTAGCTTGGACATATGTTGGAAAAGCAATGAGTGCAGGTGGTCGAACGTTATAATTTCTTCTACGGATCCATTCTCAGAAACTGCCCAACCGAAACATCTGAAAAAGTGATGAAGCTGCTACTACACGGTGTCCATGCCTCAAAATACTTTCCATATATATATTTACTCAATTTCAGTTAATAATAGCATGTTACTAAGTTTTTGGGGAATTGATTAGAAATCCCTCTTATGTTTATCCTAGAGTTACAATAATTGCAGTAATGTAGACTATAGTGTGAAGTATGTTATCCCTGAGTTTGACCAAAATCATACTATTACTGACAAAGTTACAGTAGCTCTAATTGTCTTTTCTGTGTAAATTTACTGCAACCTAAGTAGTCTGACATGCTAAATGCGCATACATTACAGGCTTTGTACAAATGGGATACTCACACAAGAAATAAAGAAAACCTTTCAGACCTGCGCCAGGCTTCCGGTTTCCCGACTTGTTTCTTTTGAAATGGGATCTCCTCTGCTGGAATTAGTAGCATATTTTACATCGGTTATAGTCTTATAATTTTCGGTCATTCTTTTGAAAATCAACTCCGAATATCAAAAATTAGGGTCGATGAAATACAGCCCCGCATGACGCATGGCACCATCTCACCCTCATCCTCGAACAGAGTTGTTGCGGTTTATGTACTTCCAGTAGACGTTTCGAATAATCGTGATATCTTCACCATCTATGCCTTTTTGTATGAGCATGTTAATTAGTTTTCCGTGGGGTATTCGATCCACTGCTTCCAAAAAATCGATAAAGCAAACAAACAAATCTACATTTAAGTCACGACATCTTTACACCAGGGGAATGAATGGCAATGGAGCTTGACGAATTTCCTAAATCGAGTTACTTTTCAGGTAGTTCTCTCTCTTTTTTCATGAATTATTAGGGGTAACTTTGCAGTTAATGCATTGATATGCATCAGCATTTTTTGGAATAGTAAAAGAACGCTAATTTCAGCCATTCTGTTCGAATTTTAGCCCTTGATTATATCGCTTTAAACAATTTTGCAAAGTATGCTAATGGGAGAATTCGGTATCCCGACGAATTTGATAAGACTGACTAGGCTGACCCTGACCAATGTGAGATGCCAGATAAAAGCAGCAGGATCACTCTCAAGACCATTCGACATCAACAACGGTCTACGACAAGGGGATGCCCTATCATGCGTCTTCTTTGACCTGGCCCTCGAGAAAGTGATCCGTTATGCTGAGGTAAATGCAAGAGGTACGATCCTCTTTAAGTCCACCCAACTACTGGCCTATGCTGACCATATCGACATTATGGGGAGAACGATCCGAGACGTACAAATTGCTTTCATCCATATCGAGCAGGCGGCGCGAGATCTTGGCCTGCACATCAATGAAGGCAAAACAAAATATACGGTGAAAACGTCAGCACCAAAAACTCACCAAACAACAACATCAAACCGTACTGGTCAAACGGGAAGAATAAAGATAAGAGACTACAACTTTGAGACCGTTGATAATTTCTCCTATCTAGGGTCGAAAATCACAACCGATAACAGTTACGACGATGAAATCTGCGCACGGTTGTTATCAGTCAACATAGCCTATTTCAGCTTACAAAAACTGTTCCGGTCGAAACGTCTCACAATAGGGTCAAAGCTCTTACTGTATAAGACAATGATCTTAGCAAGGAAAATTGCGAACTCTTGGCCGCGTTCGAGAGAAGAATCCTCCGAAGAATGTTTGGCTCCCTACATCAGGATGGACGATTCCATAGCCTACATAACGACGAAATCTATGAGCGATACCATGGCCGTGAGGTTGTGGATAAAATCTCGCTCAATAGGTTATAGTGGGCTGGTCACTTAATCCGTATGGATGAGGATGATCCAGCCCGGAAAGTCTATAGGGCAATATCTATGGTAGCAAAAGAAAACGAGGCAGGCCCTGCCTGAGATGAAGCGATGCCATAGGCCAGGATACCAGACAACTTTTAGGGATATCGAATTGGTGGACCTCGGCGCAAAACCGGGATGTCTGGAGTTTCTTCTTAAGGCAGGCCCAGACCATCAAATCAAGGTACTAATCTCGGGCGAGCGCAATGCCCACCACATTGCTCCAGCGATACAACGACCGTCTATTTGTGGATTAAACCCAGCTCTGTATTCCGCAAACCAATCACTTAATCCATATTGGTGAGAATGATCTAACTCAGAAGTGTATAAGACCAATATCTATGATAGGAAAAGAAGATGTAGCAGACCCTACCTCAGAAGGAGTGTTGGATAGGCCAAGATACCAGACAGCTTTTAGGCATATTGAATTGCTGGAAATCGGCACAAAACGGGGGGTTACTTACTAAGGCAGGCCTAGACCGGTTACCCGTTGTGGCGATCATGATAATAATTCAAATATTTCTTAAGTTTAAAATCCCCTATAATGACCGTACGATTTTCTCCCCTAGTCCCAAGTAGAAGAATTCATTTACATAAACGTAGAAAGCTTAAAACTCATTTTGCAGTATTGCTTGACATGTGTATATGCGTATACTCAAATCAAATTTGCGACTATCTATATCGCTCATGACCGGCTGCTTTCTTTAAATTATATCATCGGGTACCTGCGGAGACAATATCGTGTCAGGTACTAGTACTACTACTGAATATATTGCTAGGAAGGAGGAAATAGTAGTGCATAGGTCACGAATTAAGATCGGGTCAAGGGATCATTGCGTCTTATCGTGCAATGGATTAGCTTAGAGCCAGGTGGCACAGACCTATCAGGAAGCTCCTGAGATAATCGCTTGGGGAACTGAAGAACGTTGCCAAGAAACGTCAGAGATGTCTGGTGGTAGATGTCATAGATGCGCTGAATATGTATAAATCTCTGATAACTATCGTTGTCTTCAGTATAATACTAGGCATATGATATGTCTTCAGTCATACTTCACTACTTTCTTCCATTATACATCCTTTATTCCATGAATATCCTGATTTAACGCTTCGCCTGTATTATCAATTTATCTAACTTACCATATTAATAGAAATTTTGCACGCATCATGCTCCTATTTTAAGCAACCCCTAGACATTTTTCGGACTTTTGACTTACCTAAGGTCTGCCGGGGGATAATTTGTTCATTGTGCTTCATTCTGGCGTGGTTAACTAACGAATTTGTTAATGATGTGGTTTTTCCTTACTTTCTTCATTATAGTTCCATGGCCAGTTTAGTCGATAGCTGCTTATTATCTGTGAATGTCATAAACTGAAACTGTTTCTCCCGTTTTTTTCCTTATATAAGTGCTGCTGTTGCTCAGTGCGAGGGAGTTCCTATTCAATGTGGCACTATTTACCCTGACATAGTTGCGTTTTTGTCCATATGTAATTTTTAAAATAAATATTACTTCCCAATCTTGCCCTTGAATTATTATGGAAGAAACGTTGTTTATTCGCGGCTGTTCATAACAACTTGCTGAAATTTTTAATAATACCACTTTCTTTTCCGTGGAAGCATGGCAATGGCCACTATAGAACTCCATCTTGATGTGGATTAAGCAGTTTCGTTCATTGTTTGATTTGAGGGGACCTCCGATGTTATGTGACTTATCCCCAAGCTTCCATAGCATATACATATATGGTAAATATAATACATGCATATGTCTATTTCAAGTAATTGATATTGATATAGATATGATCAATAAACTAAAACGAAATGTTTCCCTGCCAGTTCCCATTCTTTTGAGGTCACTTTGTTGTGATATTCCCGAATTGATATGTGATGATGACGTTATACACGTTTTAGATTGCACAAAATTCATATGAAATGTAGAAGTTTCACTCTCTATAACTTTGTTAATAGCAGTTGAATTTCCTTGAAACTTCCCAAAGTCATGCCTTATGTTATATCTTATACAAATGCCTAATTTTAAACTTCCGGCATGAACTTAAGGGGGGTTTCCGGGTGAATTTCTAAAATGCGGTAAATACTATTATTAACTTTATTTGTGCAGATATCGGAACGGAATGTATTTTGAGATTTCGTCCAGATACACCACTGGGCTTTTTTGAGATTTTTTTAACCCTTACTCCTCTACGTTTTATTTCATATCAAATATGGGATTGGATTGGAAAAGTACTAATTGAACCCTTTCATCTGAAACCCCACATTCCAAATTCTGCGAAAAATAAATTTGCAACTCCCCATGTGTTGGGAGCACTCCTTAAACTCAAACCAAAATGACGCCACTCAATATAGGTAAAGTGATTCCCACACAACACATTCTCGCCAAATTTCGTGACAATCGAAACAGCCGTTTTGGAATAAGTCAGGAGTTGCAGACAATCGGAAAGAGAGACGGCCAACACTGTTCAGAACTTCAGACGCGTTTTTCCTCAAAATACATTTTTCAAGTTGGCCAAATAATTCAAACAAATTAAACCGTTAACCTGAAATTTTAATTGTATATTTGTAATTGCATTGTTCATGGAAGATTTTTGCGATATATTGCACGGTTATATGGGTTTTTACGACACAAAATCCTACGAAAATCGGTTCAACGTCTCTCTGCCTGTCTGAGAGATTTATCGCGAAACGGCTAGAGCTATCGTCACGAAATTGGCGAGAATATGTGGCCTATGAACCACTATACCTGTAATGAGTGGCACCATCTTGTGTTGGGTTTAAGGGGGTTCCCCAAATGCCCGGAAAGGGAATAAACAATTTTTCACAGAACATGGTCATGTGGAGAATTAAAGTACAGGCCTTTTTAAGGTTTTTTGTAAACACAAAACCTTATTAAAATCGGTTTACTGTCTGTCTGTCTGTCCGTCACGCGCATTTTTCTCGGAGACGGTTATAGCGATTGGAACCGAATTTGGTAGAAAGGTGTGAACTGTGAACGCTCACGCATATAGTGAGTTACATTCTTTTACGTCGAATTTAAGGGGGGTCCCCATACATGCAAAAGGGGGGTGTACATTTTTTTTTATCAGATATAGTCATGTGGGATATGAAATTAAATGTCTCGGGTAGTACTTTTCAAAGCCGGTCCTAGTTTTGACATTTGTTGAAAAGCTGGGGAGTGCGGGGAGTTGAAAGTGGTCATTTTTTTAACGAACCCATTCTCAGAAACTACCCAACCGAAAAATCTGAAAAAAAAAATCAGGGGACTGCCACTATATGTTGCCTAGGCTTCGAAATACCCTCCATACCGATACCTGTTAAATTAAAGTTAATAATAGTGCATTACTAGAATTTTTAGTAATTGACAGAAAAACCCCCCTTAAGTTCACTCTAGAATCACAAAATGTAGGTAGCGCGATTTGTTTATATTGGATGAAATATAGCGGAGTGAGGACTCAAAACTCAAAAAGTTAAAGAAGTCTCTTTCTCAGGACCTATCTAATCGAAGAATCTAAAAAAGCAATCTCTCTAAAGTCTAGGTCTCAACATACATTTTATTACGATATCTGCTCAAATAAACTTGAAGATGATATATACCTATGTTTAAGAAATTTCCGTGAAACCCCTTCTTAAGTGTATGCTTTGTTATTACTAAAAATTCGTTAAATTCGATTCGGCCTAAAAAAGAAAGCGTCATCGAAGAGAAACTATCTAACCGCCATTTTCTTTTGTATTGCGCTTTATCAAAATTTTAGTTTACTCCATTGTCCCAAAAAAACTCAAAATGCGCTTATTCATTAGTCAGCTGCAGTCGCCTGACCCCTGTCCATAGTATGAACTCAAATTTAAAACTGATGATTTACTTTTTTTCAAGAGTTTCAATCCTTTCGTCTTCAGTTTTATTTTACGAATTTGCGTTTGATGGAGTTGTTTAAAATCCAGTTTTTCTCTCGTAGTTAGTTTACCATACTCTCCGCTCTACTTGGGATTTTATGTTAAGATCACACAGGCGGCCCTTTGCCATTTGCAGTGCAGTGGTTCTCTCCCGGTATATCTCCCGCTTATAATAGCCTCCTTTCATGCGTTGAAAATGCGTTCGAAAAGAATATATCCGTTTGGATTTATCGTTATACACCCTCTAACTGGCTTTTACTTTTTCCTTATATAAGCTCCAGCAACACCTTGATAATATATTCAATAGACTCAAGGCTCCGTACGTTTTCTGTTCCCGTTTAAAAGATTCCAATCCTTAGCAGGTTAGAATCTTGAAGGTAGTTGTTAAAACTCAATTCAGCTCTTTCTTGATGCATCTCATTTACAAAAAAATTAACATGCAGAACTGCTGCACTGGAGTTCGTCCTCTCCAATTCCATTCTAAATCACAGGCGCCCCTGCATTAAACCTGTCTGAACAGCATCAACCCACAAATACGCCTACATATGTATCAGAAGGGAAGTATCTAGGCTACGCCACACTTTGAAATTTTATATAGTCAATTGCGTTTCTAAAAACCATATCTAATTAAATTACAGGTTGTAACTCATGAAAAGTCCTTTGAGCGCGGAACTTTTCAAAAGGTTTCATTATTCAGGAGCTGAAAAAACTCTTTGTGGATGCGGTGTACAATTACCAGCATTGTACGACTATGTGTATCAGTGTAGATAAGGCCACTCGCACCGTACTTGTCTACCGAGCAATTTTCTTCCAGCTTTACTTCCACGGAAAGCACTGAAAGCATGATTTATCCTCCTTACACTATAATACGTGCATGGGTACTAGCATAGTAAATAAACGAGAGCTAGTCTATGTTATACTTTCCAGCCTGCAAGCAAGGAACCCTTCGAATATTATTATTACTTGGATTGACTGTTCATGGCACGTAATATTTCCTTCGTTTCTGAACAACTGGTGCAAATGGCGTGTATGGAAAGGAATCAGGTACCCCTGCCCCTCGTCCTTCATTCGTTCCTTTACGTCCTAGCTGCGTGTATGCAGTCCACGCCATTTGCCTTTGCCTACTGCTTGTAGAATTTAATGAAGTGAATGAATATGCCAAGTATGTGGGTCAGAGCTCGGAGCAGTATCGATCAAGAAAAAACCGTATATGCGCCAAGAACCGGATTTTATGCTGAATGAGGACGGGGAGAGGAACTTCTGTAATATGAACTCCTGTTTCGCTCGACACTGCTTTAATTCTATTCGCTTTTGCTTATATCCTGTCAAATAAATGAACTTCATTTAGCATTTATTCATTTCATGAACATCTGAGCCGTTCAAATACGGGGAACTTTTATTAGCAGAAATTTATGGACTATGTTCCTTCATCGAGAGCTCAGTTTAATATGATTGATTATTTATGTCAGTTTGAAAGAGTTTGTTGCACTCTCATCTGCAGCAGTTCTGGTATTATCAAGAAACAAAGATATGATACTCAAATAAAATTAAATCAGGGGAGAAGAAACTCAACACTTCGCTAAAATTTCTTTCAAAATCCTTTAATTTGAGTTTCTCGCAAAAGTTCCCGACAACGTCGCGGCTAGGGTCCAAGCCTCCACAAATAACGGAATGGTCACAGTATACCTATTAACAATAAAATGCCGATCAAGCTCAAAACCGCCAGGAATTTTAAAATTTCTTCTACTTCCAGGTGTTCCAGGATGACATCTGGTATTAAGTATTTTCGCCAGGTGCCCTTACCATAACAGAACATATATGAAGGTTTCATCACTCTCCTCAAAGAGTATGCAGACAGTATCCGCAGATATCCTAGCTTCCCCAGGTGGTGATATAATGCAATGACTAACGAGTGTTCCTGATCCTGATCCTAGAATTCTTCTTGGTGAGGTTTAATCAATCCCACGAGCACTTGGATTCGTATTCTCTAATGAGTACCCCGGGCTGTTTCATTTCAGAAGAGTTGTTTCCGATTCCCCGAAAAGGTTCTGCTCCGTATAGTATCAGCTAGAGTAATCTTCGGTCTAGCATAATTCCCAAATATTTTACTTACGTTTCTCATGCAACCTCCAAGACGTTTAAGTCAATGGTTATGAGGGGATCAAGCTTGCGTTTTCTAGTGAATTGTACTATGATGACCTTTGGCTAGATTGATGCGCAGCCAACTTGGGTTTTCGTCACATAGAATGCATTTGCTTCTACAAGCAAGGACAACATCCTCAACGTAACTCCATACTGCAGTATTTGTTAACTTTACAAGAAGTTTATCAACGACTACAACCTTGAGCATTTTTCATTTCAATAGAGTATGTACCTATCGGCATTTCTAGTTGGCTGCTCTCTAACATCCTGCCCATCCCGAAGGCCAGGGTGCTTCCGACTACCTTCCGAATTAGTGCATTTCGTATCCCGGGATGCGATGTGTTGTCGAGAGTTCCTTCCACGTCTAAAAACGGACGCAATGCCATTTCTTCACTTTTACAGTACCGCGTAATACCTCTCTCAGCCGGTAAGCATGCTAATATGGATGAAACAGATTACGCGTAAAATGTTATAATATTTATCATGTAGTTGTATAAGAGTTTCTGCACTGATTTGGGTGCAGACCATGACTGGCAAATTGATTTGAAATTTTTAGGGTGAAAAAGATGTTTTTTCCGCTTTCGGAATAAATAACACGTTTGTCCGCCTCCATGTTTTTCGTAAATATCCCAATTCTACCCTGCCTCTTACCACCCATTGGAGAGATCCTCAGAAGAGTCCTAGCCCCCTTTGAATTAGTATTGAAAAAATAGTATCCATTCAGGGTGGTTTCAGCAGTTTGAAGGTTCCCACAACCCATCTAACTTCCATGCAGATTTCTTTTACTAGTTTTCAATTATCCTTTTCCCTTTATCTGTCTGTTATTAGGTTGTCAGGCAGAATATTGTTCTCTTGCTGTCGGATAGGACTAGAATATTTAAGTTTTGATTAGCACGCAAACAAAAGATAATATTATATATTCGACTACGGTTTTTACAGCCTAAATTCTTCGGTCCTTTTTTAAGTCCCTTCGCAGAATTTCGTTTCAAGATTTGTTTATCCCGGGTATACTTTTAAAATCTCTGTTCCCAGTTTAGTGAGGTTTCTATTTCTCGTCCCCGACTTGTCAGTAACAACCTTTAATTGTCATATAAAGACACAGCAACTTTATCCGGACCATATTCACTCTCTAAGTTTGTGTAAAACAAAATCTTATTAAAGTAGGTCTATCCTCTGTTTGTTTTACTAATAATAATCGTTGGCACAACAAATCATATTGGATCAGGGCTCTGAAGTGTGTTAGAGCACTTCATTCTGTTTACTGTGGCTTCAGAACCGTGTAACGAATCACACTAAAACGTGCAAGTGCTAACCTTTCAATTGTCCAGTCACTAATATAGATGGGCTCTTCATTGGCGATGATGAGCATTTCATTGCTCATGAGTTTAAGCACCCTTTCACTACGGTCCGAGTAAAAAAGTTCACCTGGATTGGATGACTAGTGACCCCAACATGGGAATATGATCTGCCCCTGCCAAATCAAATTGAAATTATTTTCGCCAGCAGTGCACTTTGGCAGTTTCTGTAGAGTCACTATGAAATTATTTCTCCTCATTTCTATGCTGCATTGCATCCGGAGAACGTAGACGGGTTCACTGAACTATAACCTTCACTCTCTCATCGAATCATGAATCTTGGAAAGCCCTAGATTTGGAAAAAGAGGCAAGCAGGGTCGGACTGAAGATAATTACCAAAAAAATTAAAGTTCTCAGTCTGACTGTTCATCACATCCTATTTGCCCTAATGGTCACAACATTGAAAGCGTTTGCATGCCTTTGCAATATAGCTTGCACCCAGGAGTAGCCGAACTATATGTTTTCGCTGTGCACGGTACACTGTAGCTTCCTCAAAACAAACATCAAATTGAAGCTGTTGTGCGCCAATATTCTCTCTATTCTGTTATATGGAAAGCGACCGCTACTGTTACTTGGAAGCTCCAAGCTTTCATTAACTCATGTCTACATGGTGTCATCGGAGAATTCTGTCCTGAAACAGCAACAAATAATGAACTTCGTGTTCGATATATCCGTAGATATGCTGTTTAGAATGCGGATGTGGCGGTAGATAAGTTACATATTAGGAAAGGGCGACAATTCTTGCAATGTAATTCTCTATCTCAGGCTGACGAAAAGGATGCCCCAGAAACAAAGTCCTAGAGGAGTAGGGTAGAAAAGCAAGCTTCTTTCTTAATATTTTTACTTGCCATTTTATTTTTAACGAATGGATTGTAATATTAATTTGATGCCTACATCTCAATGCCAATATTTATTATCGAAACCAACATTCAAGCCAAGACGAGGCCTGTTTTCTTAGCGTTCAATGACGTTGATTATTGAACCATTAGGTCCAGTGCCCCTGATTAAGAGTCAGCTGCCTTGAAAAGAAATGCCATATTTACTAGAGAGTGAACCGTCACTACTTTTCCACCTTTAATCAATAAGACTTCGAGAAGCTTGTTTGCTGCTCCATCTCAGAAGGCTTTCTGATAGCATCAAAAATATTGCGGCATTGTTTTATTGTAAATTAAAAGATACAAACTTGCACTGAGTTATTTATCTTTAACAGAAACATTGAGCTCATCTAATCATATTCCGTCACATTCGTAATTCATCTCTGAGAATGGAGCATTTCTGCTTCCTGAAACTCCTACAGAAGAAGTTCTCCGTCTTTACTCCACTATGTACGTCTGCACGTTATATTCAATTTTATTACAATTTCCTCATTCATTCAACCTAAATGCAGAGCACAGTCTTTGCCGACTTTGCCCCAGTTCGTAGCATTTCTTGCAACTCCTCTCTAGATCAGATGTTGCTCGTATTGACGTACGGCCAAGTAGGAAAGCACAGCATCTCCGCAGAAGCATTCACATGCTTGCATATTTACCATGATTAGACTTAATATTTTCTGCGTCCTTTCATCCTTCACAATTTAAAAATCTTACTGAAACCTTTTCCTGTTCGCTTCCGCCTTCATGGAATGACTGCAAACTTCCCATTCTTGAAATCCATGTCAAGTGCTCCTCAAGCTATTTACCTCTGTCCTCGGCTTTGAGTAGTGCTTCATTAAAGCATGATTCCCGACTCCTGTATTTTTCCTACTTTCAATGCCCCTTGAATAATAGGGCAAAAGTTACAACATATGAATGCTAATTTCAGCGCCATTGAGGAACATCAGCGTTCCATTAAACAATGTCTTTCACTCGGGAATTTATACCCACTCAAGAATTTATATGCCACTTATAAATGATTCCTTAAAGTACGTGTCCATTTAACAAAAACGGATCCTAATCTGACGTTGATAAATGAAACCGAAGGCTATGGTAGCAGGACAAAAACTAAATATGGCACTCATTCTTGTTGGAACGCGTCGCACGTTATCCTCCCTATGAAAACATTTCCTAGTCGGGCCAGGGTATCATGGTCCATTCTTGGATGCAGGACCATTAATAATGTATTTTTCTTTGCATATCGTGTAAAATCTGATTAATTTGTCTATAGCTTTTTGCGAATGCGAACAACAACATGTATAATAGTCTGACGTTTTTTGGACCTTTGGGTTCGAGCCGAAATCTCTCCGTAGATGCCCACATGTGGCACCCAGGAACAGTCTTACTGATTTTGCCCAGAAGATAATTTCAGTTGCCATTGTGGGAAAAGACTGATACGTGTGTGTTGACTAGATGTGAACGACTACTTTCATTTCATTTCTTACTCCCCCTCATGTTCAGCAGGACATCCCAAAACCCCGGTAAGTTGTTCTTTATTTTTTTTATCATTTAAAGGCAGATGCCTTATTGGCAACTCCTTTTTGTCAACTGGCATTGGTGCTGAATTCCATTACAGGACCATGAGACATTATTTATTTTTGTGCTTAACTACTTGGCAATTGTTTCCTTATCTTTTCCTTTGATATGAACTGGGAAAAGTTCTGTTTCTTTTTCTGACCATCTAACGTTTCATAATAGCTGTCAATGTTTTTCTTTGGAATTATATATTTCTCTGTTCGGGACATGAGCTTACACACTTTGTATGTACGTACATACATGCATAGAGTTGTAGAATAGGAGACAATGTAGGCAGAAATCGGTATTTCTGTAATTCAGTAATTCCTGGATATGGAAAAGTGTTGCATTTTCTTTATTTTTTCGTTTAAATTGTAATATTCGCAACTGAATTCTTACTCGTGATTGATAGGAAAAGTAAGTGACAAAACTTTCCCTTTCCTGTACAAAAGTCAAATATAACGCAGTCATATGTCTTCATTTAAGTGTGTGATAAGGGTGGCTGTAAATAAAGGTAGGTCAAATTTTCTGTGAAGAAAAGGAAAGAAATTCCCTCTGATAAATTGTAAAATAGAGGAAAATAGGGAGGCATGATGATTTCATCAGCCTTCTGCGGTGTTGCAGATTTTGGGATTTTTCTGTGCAGCGAAATTTGAAAGATAATAGATTTTTGGAATTGATGGAGTCCTAAGTCCGTCATCCACTTGGTGGCAGACCGGAAGTTGGGAAGCAAAATACTTCGACGGAACTCTCATTCTTGTTAGAGAAGCGAGTAATAAACATTATATGACTTCCGGTTTGGTCCAGGGTAGAGCCAACTTAACGGACGCTGCCTCATCCCTGCTTTGAGAGCAGCGTGACCAAAGGGGATACAAAGTGGTATCCCTTATATATATTCAAAACTACGACGTGTGTATGAATTATAACCAGCACAAAACCCGCCTAGTAAAATTGAGACCTTAGGCAACCGAAGCTAAACTAGATTCTTGTTTAAGGAACTGAGGAAGCCACACCCCCACACACTGCACTGGTCTATTTCCATCTGGTATTTTAATATGAGCTTTCTACAAGTTCAGGTGCAACCACGCCGTGCTGAATGGCACTCATAAATCAGTCGTCCTTGCCACTACAAAACCATCTGCTCGATAGGTACAAATCGACACATGGCCATCAGCGGAAATTCCTGTGTTTATCGTGCATTTCCTTCGACTTCCATTTATCAATCCGGTCGTGATCTGACTTCACCCCACTTAGAGTATTGAAAGACCAATCCTTCAAGTCAAGTGGAGTCAATCCACAATCTGCCTTACTGTAAAAATAAATGTGCTGCAAAATCTACCATACCCCTGCCTTCCATGCCATGAGGCAGATTTATCCATTCCACGGAAGAATTTGGGGGATACAACCGGAATTTGGATATTGCAATTCGAATCTGCCGTTGCATGTTTTCTAGATTAGTCTTCGCCCACGGCAATATTCCGAATGCATAAACCGGTGAAAAGATAGTAAATATATTCGTTGCGCTTGTTTTATTCTTCCCCAATTTCATACGTTGCAGGAACTCGGACAGCAAGGTTCTTGTGGAATTCCTAGGTGTTTATAGAATTCTGTTTCTATGATAGCTTGGCTGAGGAGGGCACCAATGCTATGTCTTCCATGCGGCGCATGATGGCCTTTCCGGATGATTTGGATTTGACAAGTGTCACGGCTAAACATGTCGACTATTCACAATAGACTTCTAATGTGGTCGTCAATACCTGCAAATAACTTGATGTCATCTAAGTACACCAAGTGGGTCGGCTTATATATTTTATTACAAAACCATGCCCTCCAACATTATTCAGTAGACATTGGAGGGAGTCTAGTGCCATGCGGAACTAAAGAGGACTCAATAAGAAGACGTCTGTCCGCAAACGTAACTATCGCTAAAAACTTTATTAGTTTTGGATCAATGCGGTGCAGATATATGACATCGATTAGCAAGATGTGCGGGATGCCTTTGAAAGCCTTGGCGTAATTGATATAGAAAATAAAGAGATTTCTTTGGCCTCTAGTTGCTTGTCCTACGACTAGCGAGTCGACAATGAGACATCGCCAGCGCTGATTTCAGTCAGCCTTGCGTTATTCAACCGCAAGTAGTAACCTCAATATTCCCGAAAGTTTTTTTATGGTAGATCTTTTGAGTCTCTCAAGCCAATCGCACAGAAACTTCTGACCGTGCAATCTGATAGCCGCAACTGCACCACAATCCACAAATAACCGTTATTATGGTAGCGACATTTCTGCACATAGTGGAGATATAATCTTACCATTGGTAAGAGTAGAGAAACTGTTTCCGGCATTTCCGTGCTGTTACCCGCATTGTGCAATACGGCGAGTCGCTTCAAATCCACCGACACTTGATCACTAGTTCCCGTGATGATCTCAAGTCGAACATGCTCCCTGAAAATGGCCGGAATTGTGTCGCTGCAAGTGATGAAAAGATACTGGTCTGCAACCCGCTGCATAATCACGCGCATGTATTGAGGAAATCGGTCGACAAATCTCTGATGCAATAGGGGATGAGATGTTGTATTTGCCCCCGCCGTAATTATCTCATAATAGGAGCGGGTAATAAAGAGATTCTTTCCCTCAGTTCACTTCATCCGTTACATGAACCTGCTGAAATGGCCGTGATTGTGGTAAAACACCTACGGTCATCTTAGAGCCTCAAACCGCCCATAATAAGGTAACTTCCTCAATGTAAAATTATGAAGCTCCTGCACTTTCCTCACTCACTCCTGAGACGCTGCAATAGCACTGGGCTTCGGACTGTCTACGGTGGAATTATTTATTATCAAATGAAACTTTATTGTGAAACAAAAATTTGAGATATTTGCCAATTTCCTCTCGATTTAGCTAGCACTCCGCATCTTTGGTATCCCTAGACATTCTGCTTGCAGCTGCATTTGAACGTGAGTAGGTGATAATCCCAGGAAGAGCTCCAGGAATGCGATTGGGCATATTTTCATTACTCCAGTGCTGTACATCCCAGCTAGTCTATGAAGTGTGTGTACCATAAGTAATCTTTGGACTTGCTTTTCTGGCGTGTATCCAGTGTCCTGTTGTGACTTTGCAAATCATTCCCTACATGTATTTCCGACGTCAGAGAATACGAACTGATCCTCCAAATAGAAGAAAAAATCATCTCAGCCATCAATGTTCCCAAAAGAAGTAAATCAGCTGAGCTTGACGGTCTTCCTGTAGACAGTTTCTCAGTTTCTTCCGCCCGAACGGAAAACACGGGAATCCGTGACCTTTCCAAAAGAGTGAAAGAAGACGACGATAATTAAGACTAGAAGTCTCTGCTCAGTATCTGCTCCCTGCTGTCGCAAAGATAATACTATAGCTAAATAATCCAAGGAATTATGAAGAAATATTTCGTAGGCTTGATTGACAGAGAACATGATGGTTTTCGCTCTGAATCTTCCAGCATTGACCACATCACCATCCTGCGGATAATTTTAGAAGACTGCGTGGAGTTTAGATTTTTGCTTCTCTTCATCGATCTTGAGAAGGTCTTGAACAGCGAATAGAGAGTATATCCGGAGTGCCCTATGTAGGATGGGAATTCCAAAGAAACTAATAGCTATTATCAGAGCGATATGCGATGGCGCAAAATGTCACATGCTGCAAAGAGCTAAAATCTCAGAGGAATTTGAGGTTGAAAGCGGAGTCAGCAAGGGACGCATCTTATCACCGATATTATTTCTTCTTATTATCGGTAAGGTGAACGGACCATGAATTATTTTTTCAAGAACTGCGAATATCCTGATGACATGTTTTGCTCTCTCATCAATTCAGGAACTCCTGTCAAATGAAATCAAAGTTCTCAAGACAGACCATCGAAGACGCAGCATGTCCGTCGGTTAAACTAAATAGAATAAATCATCCTCTGAACACAGAAGTTAAATACTGCGACAGATGCCGAACCTGGCAACGGCATGTTGAAACTAAGCGGACACGGACGGCAATAACGACAAGACATCTTCACTGTGTAATTAACCGAAGGTCAAAACTTAGCCTGTACTACAAGATAACTAAAAAAGTCAAAAAAAGTAAGACTCAAATGCTGCCATGCAACCCGGCGTTCATATGAATTCATGTTATATGATGTCGTACGATAAATTCACGTGAAATACGAAACTTTTACTTTCTGTAACATTGTTAATAATAATTGGATTGCCTTCGAACTTTTAAGAAATCCACAACCGGTATCCGTCCTGACCTACTCCATCACTCCATCTCAGGCAGGGTCTGCCTCGTCCTCTTTTTCTACCATAGATATTGACCTTATAGACTTTCCGGGCTGGATCATCCTCATCCATACGCCCACCGTAACCTATTGAGCCGGATTTTATCCACAACCTGACGGTCATGGTATTGCTCATAGATTTCGTCGTTATGTAGGCTTCCGAATCGTCGCTCCTCATGTATGGGATCAACAACTCTTCGGAGGATTATTCCCTCGACCGCGGCCAAGAGTTCGCAGTTTTTCTTGCTAAGAACCCAAGTCTCCGGGGAATACATGAGGAATGACAAGATCATTGTCTTGTACAGTAAGTTTTTTGTAAGCTGAAATAGGCTCTGTTGGCTGACAACAACCGTGCGCGCATTTCATCATCGAAGCTGTTATCGGTTGTGATTTCCGACCCTAAATAGGCTAAATTATCAATGGTCTCAAAGTTGTAGTCTCTTATCTTTATTGTTCATATTTGACCAGTACGGTTTGATGTTGTTGGCTACTTGGTTTTTGGTGCTGACGTTGCTACCATATATTTTGTCTTGCCTTCATTGATGTACGGCTGAAGATCTCGCGCCGCCTGCTCGATCTGAATGAAAGCAATTTGTACATCTCGGGTCGTTCTTCCGATAATGTCGATATCGTCAGCGTAAGCCAGTAGTTGGGTGGACTTAAAGAGGATCGTACCTCTTGCATTTACCTCAGCACCACGGATCACTTTCTCCAGCCCCAGGTTAAAGAGGATGCAGGATAGGGCATCCTCTTGACTTAGACCGTTATTGATGTCGAATGGTCTCTAGAGTGATCCTGCTGCTTTTATCTGGCCGCGCACAGTGGTCAGGGTCAGCCTAGTCAGTCTTACGAATTTCATCGGGATACCGAATTCTGTCATGGTCGTGTACAGTTTTGCCCTGGTGCAACTGATGTCCAGGTTCCAATAGTTTTTCCATCGCTTGCCGCAGAGATAAAATCTGATCTGTTACTGATTTCCCTGGGATGAAGCGTCTTTGGTATAGGCCAATAATGTTCTGAGCATATTCGGCTCTCTGGCCTAGCAAGATAGCAGAGAATACCTTATAGATGGTACTCAGCAACGTGATACCTCTATAATTGCTGCACAGTGTGATATCTCCCTTTTTATGTATGATACAGATAATGCCCCGTTGCTAGTCGTCAAGCATTGATTCGTTGTTCCACGCCTTGAGCATCAGTTGATGAACCGCTTGGTGAAATTGGTCGCCTCCATATTTAACCAGTTTGGCTCTAATTTCATCGGCTCCTGGCAACTTATGATTTTTAAACCGATGAATAGCACGGGCTGTTCCTTCCATACTAAGTGGTGGCAGTATTTGTTCGTCGTTTTCATTTGGCGGGACCTCCAACTCGCCGAAGTTCTGGTTATTCAATAGTTCGTCAAAGTACTCAACTCATCGTCCCAATATGCCCATTCTATCGGAAATCAGATTTCCCTCTTTGTCTCGGCAGGATGAGCATCGAAGTGTGTAAGGCTTCATCCTACTGACTTGTTGCTAAAACTTCCGCACTTGGTGCGGTTTCTCCCCGTACTGTTCAAGTTCACAGACCTCTTGGTTCTCTCAGGCTTCTTTTTTCCGTCTGTTAAGTCTTCGCTCGCTGAAGTTCGTGATAAGTCTCTGCGCGTGCCCGCGTGCTTTGAGAATGCAACGTTACTCGGTATGCGGCATTCTTTCGTTCCGTTGCTAGTTTACATTCATCTTGAAACCAGACATTCCAATTCTTTTTGCGGCTGGGGCCAAGTATGTTTCTGGCTGTATTTATGATAACGTTCTTCAGGTGATTGTGAAGATCATTTGTTGATACTTCATCTCCAGTATCTCTGTTGACTGCGGTTATTGCGGCATCCATTTCCCTCTTATAGGTGTTGCGGAGCGCTGCACTAATGATGGCTTCAATGTTAACTCTCACCTGATTGTCAAAGGAGTTTCTGGGTATTGTTGTTATTCGAGCTCGGAGCACCATGCTAACGAGATAGTGATTCGAATCTATATTGGCCCCCCTATATATTCTGACATTCATCAAGGCTGACACGTGGTCAATGTTGTTGAAAGTGGTCCCGTCTGGAGAGGTCCACGTATGTTTGTGGACCGCTTTCCGCGCAAACTAGGTACTTCCAACAACCATTTCGTGTGACACTGCTAACTGAATAATCCGCAGTCCGTTATCATTTGTATTTTGATGTAAGCTATGGGAGCCAACGTATTACCTGAATACGAACTCCGTGCCTACTTGGCTGTTAAAATCCCCAAGTATGATTTTGATATCATATCCGAGATAAGCTTCGAGGGTTCGTTCTACTGCCTCGTAGAATGTATCCTTCTCCGACTCTTGAGTCTCCTCTGTAGGGGCTTTTATTTGGCTAAATTTGCCTCACAAGCGCAAAGTGCATAGTCGTTCGCTTATGTTTTCAAAGTCGATAACAGAGGTTACAATTTTTTCCACTAGAGTATATGGCGTAGCGATCCGGTCCCTGTCCAACGCATTTCCTGTAACGCTGTTCTTCAGCCCTATATTGCGACAAGGTATCGGCTAGCTGCTTGGCAGTTCTCTCTCTCTATATAAGGAGCGCAGGGTTCATGAGAAAATGCGCAAATCGTTATTCCGTTGTCATTATCGGATTCGTCGTCGTGTTATTCGTCCAGTCCGACGCTCCTGTAGTGGCTTCGTAACAAGTTGTTTTCCTTGTAGAGTTATCAGCCCTATCCAACCCCAACTTGGAGGACCAGTTGGTACAATTTGTCCCGGAGACTCGCTTTCATCCTTCACCGTCTGCAGCTTTTCGTTAAGAAAGAACTCCAAGTGGTCACGACGTGGAGGTGGAGATAGGGTTTCCCAGGTTTTATACTCCATCGTGGGTACCAATCCACGTTGCCCTGGGACCTATCCTACCCTTTGACCACCGCCTATGCTTGGGCCAAATTTGTAATTTCAGGATGAAGTTGAGGGGTTTTTTTGGCTAAATTTCTAAATTATGATTATTAATTAATAAAATTATTAACTCTCTTGAGGAGATAGTGAAATGGATGTATTTTGAAGCTTAGCTTTCATGAAGATGCACATCAATGGGATTTTTGTCAGATTTTTCGGATGAGCAGGTTCTGATAACAAGCGCTGTTGAAAGGGGTCTTTTCGGGGCTAAGATTTTGAACTCTCACTCCTACATATTTCGCTCGGTACCAGAAATAATGAGATCAGTTTCGGAAAGCAGTAATTGAGCTCTTTCTTCGGATATCATACATGACCACACGTTATGAAAAAAATGTTCACCCCCTTTCGATGTGTTAAGCAGCTCCTATCTTATCAACAGGAAATGGCGCCTCTGGCTATACGTAAATGGATTCACTGGCCAGGCTTTCTTCCAAAATTTCATGATAAAAAGTTCAACCGTTTCCGAGTAAATCGAGTGTGACAGGTGTAACAAATAATACATGGGAAAAAATAATCCTGGAACTTCGGTTTAGCTTTGCTTGCATATCAACTTGTCGGCCACGGGTAGTTGTGTACAATCACTGAGGCTGGTTTGCCCAAGTTGATAAAATAAATTCATTATGTAACCATTTCAAGTGTGCCTTCATGCAACTTCACTTCTCCGAACTCGATAGCCTCCGCGTTTCCTCTTAAAACAAACCGCGCCATTCCACGCATGGACTCCATGTGACCTTCCAACAGCGAGCAGCAATGCGAGTGTTTATACAATTTTGAGAGTACCTAATAATAAATATTGTCTGAAACCACTATGTGTGAAGAAAAAGAAATTTCGAAAAAATAAACATTTCTGCTGGACTTATTTTTAGACACCATAAACACACAGGAACTATTTCCACTTCTCAGGTGTTTATAATTGCAAGAATGCTCCAAGTCCACAGCCGCGATGAGTACATGTACAGAATCCCACGTAACTCTCTGTTTGATCGCGCCACTCAGGTATTCAATATAAACATGTGGAGGCCTGGATGCTTCCAATGTCTTGTTTCTCTCTAATGGGGAATTTTCCTGCTAATGACACTTGTCTTTTCCGATAGATCCGGCACCTAAACACGCAGGAATCGTACGTGTGAGGACATTACATCGACCCCGAATGACTGAGGTGTTGCCCTAGTATCATAATACTGAATACTGGGGGTGAATGGTGACGTCTTTATTTTCCAAAATGAAAAGCGAACCAGTTGCTCCATTTGTAGCCTTCACGAGCACACGCTACTTCGGAGTGATTTCTGACAGGATTAAAAGTGATGCTACACAATAGAAGTCTGCGGAAAACTTCTATTGATTACGAAATAATGCAGAGGATACTCGAGCTGCACGGGTCCAACCACGCTCTGCAAGTACTTCACTTACATTGTCTGCCAATGACACGTTAAACTGAGCAGCGTTCAAATAACTATGAAACAACTGCCTAGTGACCTGCACTCCCAGAAGGAATCAGGACTTTGCGCCATCATGTACCATTGCCCTAACGCGCGTGCTGCTGGCAACGAGCAATCTCAATTGAGGACTTTGGTTGCAGTTCAAGCATGATGTAACAGCGCAACCTAATTGCAAAACAACTCACTATTCATTTCATGATTTTCAATCAAAAAGTCTTGTACATATGAAGAGGGAGCTGCAAAACTTAATTGTATTTGCTAATGGTTTCACTGCATTGGGGAAATTAATTGCTCTTTTAGTGTGGGGGTTGATGAATGATGGAAGGCTGTGAAGATATAAATGTGAGCTGCATAGGATGCAGTCTACACTACACGATGCATTACGTGAATAACGGAGCTTGCATTCAGGGAGAGAGCTACATACAAACAGTGGAACGGATTGATTGATGGATTTATGGTTCACGTACAGTAATAGTGCATTGTGGAATCAAACTTAACAAGTCCCCTACAATTTCTATAGCATTTCATATTCAGTACGTGAAGCGCATTTCAAATTCAGGAACTCAAATGCGAAACTGCTGGTGTGAGTATTCGAAGTTATGCCTCTTATGTTGGTTTCAGGTCTATTTTTGTACCCAGCCATTTCAAAAGGTTCGTCCAACTTGGAAATTATTACCTTGCCGACAGGATTACCAGGTATTGAACGTTTTATTCAAGTTTCCACTAAACTGTCGGCAGATTAGAAACAAATTTAATGTGACATTTGCAATATCTACTCACTCTCGGCTTATTCAGATCAAAAACATTGCGTTGCAGAGTCCACAAATTTAAATGTAACAAATCTATCTGTTCACGATATTTCTGATTTTAATCTAAAAGGATCCCCTTTTATGGGGATTGTTATCAGAGACCACCATTGTTAAAGATACTAGTATTTTAAGTCTTGTTTTTATCAAGAGAGCCATTGTTTTAAATTTACCCCCTAATGTTATGAGTAGAAACTTCTTTCTCTCTTTTGGGTCCGCAATGATAGTCTATATATTTTCACTAGTTGAGAGGATACTAGCTAGGTCAATGTCCAATAATCTCAATTCTGTTATATATAGTATAATTTGAAGACAACTAATCAAAAACCGATCTAATAAATACAACAAAAATATACTCGTATGCACTACCGGGAAATGGTTTAAAAGTCGAATTTGTGGATTACACGGTCCAAGTTCTAGCATTGAGTTTAATGGCTTGAAGATTCCAAATCACCAAAATGTGAAATAAGTTTCATTCTATTGAACATTTTTATTTTCCCAATAAAGTCCTACCCAGCAGGTTTTCGTCATGGCACCCAGGCAATGTACTTATAGAGTCTAGTTGTGAGAGGAAACCGACAGTGTTTGTCGTGGGAAAACTCAAAATATTGTCTACTTGGTACCAACAACGTCATCCGCAAACTCAATTGCGTAAAACAGCCACAAACTATATTTAACAGACAGACTACACGAGCCCTTCCTAGATATAATGCAAACATAATACGCTAGATTGCTCGCGATTGCATCCAGATCAGGCTTTTGATAAAATAAAATGACTAAACCGATCACGATGAGCCGACTCCGCTGGTGAACGAGACAATGGCTGGGAAAAAAAGAAGATTCACGCTGCAAACCATGCAATGAACTGGTACAACTTCAACATTTATTGCGACTTTTAAATGCCACGAGTTCGAAAAAGGTTTGTTACTCAAAAAAAGACAAAAACAGTATTTTCTTGTCATCTCCAAAGAGGTAAATGCACTCTCGGGTGTTCATAACCATTAGCGGGAGACAAAAAGCCTTCTAGAGGAGACAGAATCAGCTTTTGACACTTGCCTTGGGTTTGCCACTTGGATACTTAAACAGCTGGATAAGAAAGAAGTCAGTATACAGCCGAAATGTTAACATGCATCCACCATCCAGTTAAATAACGTTGCAAGGAACGGTTGTTAGAAGTGCCAGGGTTGTGTGGAAGAATAAGATAGCCTAGATCCCACGTGGAACCACTTCCAATCAAATTGAAGACCTATAAATTCATCACCTATAAATTCTGGTAGACTTTCGAACATATTGTTGAGCTAATATTCACTTGGATCATAATTTTCGATGCGTAAGACCCCGAGCCAGGCATAATTCTAGACGTCATACAGGAAGAACAGTAGAAACCAATTGAACACAGCAATCAGGAATAGTATAATACCAATTGCCCTCGAACTGAAATTACAATCTTGGGAAAACAGATTAATCTACGAAATCGGTAAGATTTTGAGGAACCATACCAAGTGCTGCGTCTCCAGTCGTGAAAGAAAAAGTGATCTCTAATCGAACATTCGTTAAGAGAAATGGGTAGGAGTGCACCGACAGACGCGAACAGTCAGCCTCGTGAGTTGGAGATGCCACCAAATATTGAAGAAACCGTTTATATAATCTAAAAATTGAAAAATCATAAATGGCTTGGTCCAGCAAAGTTAATAAAATATGGGGACAACAAATTTTGTTTAGCTATTCATCAACTAGTATTAAAAGTATTGGATGATGACTGCATCCCAGACCAGCAATGCATTTGTGCCAAAAACAAAAGAAGACATATCACTGATATTACGGTACGGCGTTGCTGACTACCATCTAAAGATATTCTTTGCTATTCTACTTGAGAGGATAGAAAACATCATAGGTCTGTATCACAGGGCCAATGTGAAACTTTATACTGCGGCGGAGAGATGTACTGTGGTGTACTATCTTTAACCTCGGATTGGAAAAAGGGTCTGAGACTCAAAAATGTGCCCGAAGGTTACCATTTTCATTTAATTTATAGATTACCTTCTTATGCCGATAATATTAATATCATGTGTAGCAACGAGCGTGCTCTAAAGGGAACTTTCATGTAATTCAAATCTACGCATGCATTTACTTAGATAAAGAAGGTACTTGCGGGAAATATCTGTAGTAGTAGGTATTTTCTTCATCAGAAGGCAGTAGATTTTAAGTAGATAACTTTTGGGCGTGCCCCCTAGTGTGTACAGTATGTCTCTACCATACCCATACCAGGATTACCACCGAGTACAAAGCAGACTTTGTTACGGTTGGATCTCAGATCACGCTCCAACCATTGATAGGCTTCCAATGTTGGCAGTACCTCCACATGGAAAATTCGGGAAGACCGTACAACTAGACTGCACTGTGCGAATTGGAGGAAACTTCCGCAGCGACTTCACAGACCATCTTTAATCAGCCGTTGTAGAATACTGTGACATAACCTTGCAACACGTCGCTGGAAATTATCTGCTGATTGCAATCATAATAGCACTTGCAAATTTAAATTATTTTAATACACCTTTGGAGCGAAATTGAACACACTTTGATAAAAAAATACCGCCTACTACTGCTCACATATAAAAAGAACTAAATTAACTAAGTAAATGACTCAACTTTAAACTATGGTATTTGAATTACATTTAGCTGTAAAAAATTACAGTGGTGTATCTAAACGAAATCTAGGTCTCAAAATACATCTCTTTCCGATATCTGTACAAATTACGTTAATAATGGTATATTTTAGAAATTCAGCCGCAAACATGCTAGAACTACGACTAGTGACAGTGCATATTTAATAGGTTAGTGCCTAATTCAGATAGATATATTTATACTTTGAGCAAACGGTATTCAATACGTACCATACATGTACATATATATACTTTTATGCACGAAGTAAATTGAAAATAGGTGTGCGATCAATTTATATACATGCATAGGATACAGTATTCGGTAATAGGCAACGTTTGTTTGTTTAGCGTGAGCATAATATCTACGCCTGTATATATGTACGTTTTTCTTGTATGATAGTTTGAACAAGTATGAAGGAATATTTCGGGTTTTAAGCCATATACGAATGGAAAATGTGCGTAGAAATTTTCTCGCATAAGATGAACACAAAGCCTTTATATCCGAAGAGCCAGCTTCCGATATTCCGACTTGTTTTTAGTTATGTGAATTTCCAAATAAACTTTTGTGTGGGTGCATTCCAAGGAATTCAACTGTTTTATGACCGGAATCCTTGTTGTTAACAATAATGGGTTTATACCCCCTTCTTCTAAAGCTAAAAATAATTTCTTCAGTTTTAGCTTCGCTGATTTTATTATCCACTTGTTTGCCCATTTCAAGGTTCTGTTTACGTGTTGCAATATTATGTGAGCAGTGAGACCAGCCTGAAAACTTGGCTGGCAAGTGTATCTAAATAACTAAATGAAACTAATTTTGGGGGAATTAGCAGCTGCACTGGTTTCTCTTTTGTGCTTGAAACTTTGGCGAGATTTTGTCGAAATTTGTACTGGGAGGAAACTTATAAGACTAAACAGTTTAGCTTAACTTTTCTTATTCGGGCTTGGGGGGCTATGATCTTGTAGCTTCTACGGTAGTAGCTGCTGCAGAGGATGATGTTGAATATGCACAGTATTTTCGTTCTTTCTTCTCGGGAGAGGATTTTAGCATCTTTCCAGTTATTACAAGATGTCCCGGGGCGATGTTTGTACTCAGCACTCCTAGCATTCGATGTCTTATATTTGATTTTTGACTTTTTTGCTAAGAAGAAGTTGGCTGTTGACAATAGCTGAGAGTAACTGTTAGCCTTCGAAGATCTTCAAAGTGATCATCAATATGATTTTGACTTGCAGTCTTCCGTTGAAATGCAGCGCAACTCCAATTTTTTTTGAAAATTCTAACTGTATTTTGTGTTTATGAGGATAGTAGCCATTTGTGCTTATGAGGACAGTAACCTGAGGCAACAGAAACGGTTTGAGTCGATTTTTGATGTTGATAGGATTGTACATAACTCAACTTTTGACAACTACCGCGATTCCGCCTTCAGGTTTATCATCAGGGTGGTTTTCTAAACAAATTATGTATCTATTTTCGGATACCAGACAGAAGTCAATGTTTTCAGATTCTAGGAATATTTCTACTACATTTTTATGGTTGTAAATATTGTTGGCGTTACGACTATAGAGGACGATAAAGCGGATGACAATGCAGTAAATTCTGGATTTCAAAGGTGCGTTAATCCATTGATCACAAAGAACATCAGTTCATTCAACTTGCGTTAATGGTATTCGACAACAACTGGATCGGACAATAATTTAAACACCCTGCTGGGCTACCTTTCTTCTTCCATATTGCAATGGTGGTAATTTCTCGCCAGTCGGATGGTGCTTTACCTTCCTCAATAGCCTCAATTGAAGTCCTCACTCACAGTGTTGGGACCCAATACTTTGCTCTCTAGAGATGAGATGTCATGTCGTCAGGTCCCCTCCATTTCAGTCGCGGTTGAATTGCTCCAAATGTCGGCAATGCTGATGGAAGTGGAGGATTAAGAAATTCTTCAGTGGAAATTTGCTCGAAATATTTTCGTCATCCACACATCGCGGCTCGTCAGTCGGTAAGCAAAGTATCGTTCTTGTCATTAACGTAACCAAAATGTTGGTTATCCTGTGCCTGTTGCTATCGGAGTTACATGGTGGAGACGTTTCTTTTCAGGGATCTCCATTTCAACATCATTCCAAAGCCAAGAATCTCAGTTGGTTAACCGCTTTCCCGGTTTGGTGATCCCAAGGGTTCCAAGCCGCTTTGTGGATCGTTTCTTTAACTTCGTTAACCACGATTCTTCCAAGTTCGTAACAGCTAGTAATTGCGTAAGTGAGATAATTTCTTTTCACGAAATTGCCGACGACCCAGCATTTTCTTCACGATGCTTTATCAGTGGCTTGATTCGCAAGATACGCTGTGAGGATTTCATGTTCTTTTGGGCCATGACCGAGAATTTTCTGGGCAAATTTATATCTAATGAACATTTTTGATAAATGCTGATACACAAAAATATCTCAAATTCTCGTCTCTTCACGGTCAGAATTGAACTAATGATGTTGCGGCTTGCCGGTGCGTGCATTTAGTTCAACTGGTGGGTGGGTTCATTGCACGCTTGTCCGGCGTCATTTTAAGGTCGAACTGTACGGGGATGTCGGGCTTTAAGGTCACCTGCAATGACGATATAGTCGTCAGCAGACAGGTTACAAGTCTTTGCATTGAGACTTGCTCGGTAGGTCGACCTGCCTGTGGTGTGTATGCGGTGAAAAAGTGGATAGTGCGATCAGATGATATAATGGTGAGCTTTATCATCAAATGGTTCGACTTCCTTGATAGCATCAAAGAAACTCTCAGAGATAGCAATGCCAATATCGTATTGAGTGTGTAGGCTACCAAAATAGAGAAGTTTATAGCCATTTTTAGCCCTTTCCAAAGTTTTCCCGTAAGGGTACCAATATTTACCGCACAGACACGTGTTTGTTTTGTTCGGGCTAATTTACTTACGCCGCACATGCGACAAGAGTCTTTACCTATTTCTCGACAGGACCGGTCCTCGTCCTGGCATTTCTCCTGTAATATCTGAAGCGGCAATAGTGTACTTCCGAAGGAGTAACCCCACGAGATTGTTGTTATAATTTCATGGAAACTTTAACTTGCATACAAAATCGAGTCACAACACAAATCTCTCTGCCACCGGTGGGATTTGATCCTGGACCATAAGTTATGATTGTCTATCGCTCTAGACATAAAACTATTTGGACATTTTTTAACATAATAATGGAATTTAACTTTCATTTTTTTAAGAATCAACATGCGATATTAATTTTATTGTTTACTTTTCAGAAAAAAACACAGGAATTATATATATAATCATCAAATATCCAGCGCCCATTCAGCAATGAAAAAACGAAAGGTAAGGGACGTACCTATGCTAGCAACCCTTAGCTGCTGTAAGCTTCATTAAATTAATAGCGCAGTAACCATTATTTGAACAATTCAGTCCAACCCTTCAATATGTAAATTTGCAAAGCTGTAGTATCTATAAATGTGACTTTATTGCTCGAGAGAGTAGCAGAAAAAACTGAAGATATGGAAATCGGTTCCTTTTGCTGGAAATTGTGCCTCATCTGCTTGTCTTTAGTCGAATCTTGTTAACAGCATCACTGCTGCTTTCTATTCATTTCTTGTTTCTATCTCCAGAATGCCTGATACTCGTATTTCAGGCGAGTATTCTTTTGTGAATATATACAAGAAAGCTTCTTTCCTTCCGCCCCCCTCCCCCTTGTAACTGCTTATTTACTACATCCTAAACAGTAGGAAGTCTTCGATTTCACATATCGTCGCCCTTTAACTTACTATAATAGAAACATCTGACGTGAGTATTTGTTTCCTCCTTTGTTTTCAGCATTCTTGTCTTTGACAAAACGGCATTTCTATGTGGTCGGATAATGTCATATGATTGACCATCAAAGTCTTCAACTGGCAAAAATAGGATTATATTCACAATTTAAATTCGAAATTCCCAAGGCAATACAAGCAGCCTTCCCATCACTTACTCAGAGGCAAGTATTTGAAAACTGTTAAATAATTGCATACAAACAATACTTGGCAATTCAACGCGAATTTAATTATAATTGGAAGCGCAGCTATTTACGCAAACGTAATTCAGTAAATGCTCTAGCTAATCGTTGGTTCCGGATGGTTCAAGTGGTTAGAGCGCTGGGCTGTCGTAGCAGAAGGTGGGGCGGTTCGAATCTCACTGGTGACTGTGGGATTTGTTATCGTGACTGGATGTCGGATACCAGTCGACTCAGCTGTGAATGAGTACCTGAGTCAAATTAGGGTAATAATTTCGAGCGAATACAATGCTGACCACATTGCCTCCTACAGTGTATTGTAGTATACCGTTACGGTCTTGAGTGAAGTGCTCTAATACACTTGAAGGCCCTGATCCAATATGGATTGTTGAACCAACGATTAATAATAATAAGTGTCATGAGGGAAAACTGTTTGGAAAGTGCAATGCGAATGGCGAGCGTTTAGTCAATTTTGCAGGTATCCACGACATTGTACTTTAAACATATGGTTCATCAAACGATTGACTCATCTTCCTACATTTCATAGTGGAATCAGTGAAACGCAAATCGACTATACTCTCATAAGAAGCCGATATTTTACCACTGCTATTGACTAGAAAGCCGTTCCCTATGAGACCATCACATCTCAACATCGGCCGTTGATTGTGGACTTGCGTACAACATGAGGTGCGCATTGACCTGGGCGTATCAAATGGTAGCGATTCCGTGAGAAGAAAGAAGAAAATCTCACGCGCTTACCAGCCATTACGAAGGTGGAAGGGTCATGGAACCAAGTTAATGACACCATCCAGCTTTACAATAACGATGTTGAATATATGAATATACGTTTCAAGTTTCTCCGCGAGAAAACGTCGGCAAATTTGCAAATTTACAAAAATACCAATAGGGAAGCAAAGAAAGCGATCGCTGTTACTCGAGCGGTCTATTGCAAAAATCTTTACTTTAAACTGGACACTCGGGGTGGCGAGAGAGATCTGTTTCGACTCGTCAAGAGCTGGCGCCAACGCACATAATATATCAAACACTTCGGTTGTGTTAATGATAAGAACGGTACTTTGCTTACCGACCAACAGGCTGCGACCGATAGATGGCGACACTATTTCGAGCAGATTTCAACGTAAGAATTTTTTCATCCTCCACTTCCAGAATCATTTCCAACATTTGGAACCATCCTATCTAGCAGCCTCTCTGTCAGCCAGACCAAAAGGAATTGGCCGAGAAGAACCTCGCTTGCTGGTCGTGATGCAGAAGTTGAATACTCCAAGGCCAAATTAGGGCCATCTGACCCGAATTGGCAAGTGTGGCCTTACCAGGGATATACTTGAACCACGGAAATTTCTGTATTCACATGTCACAATAGGATTGCAACTTCATGTACTTTCAACATGGTTGTAGCGGTTGTCCCCTAGTGGGAGTTTCATGAAGTTTGTAGTTACAGCAGAGCCGAGCTCAAATATAGAGCTGTGTTTCAACTCGCTTGCTCAGGGAGAGACACTCTCAATCGAAAAGAAAAGTTGCTCGGATTCAATTGAGAGGGGAAAACATAATAAAAATAAAATAAAAATGAAACGGTTCAATGTATTCCTCAAAATTGAAAATCTAGCTTGGTGACTTGACAACTATATGCCAGAGAACTTTTCGCATTGCTAACCTCGCCATACGATTAGAACCTGTGCAGAACAAAGCAGCTGATGATGCCTGTAGCGCTACGAAAAATGGCTTCATCCAGCACCGATGTATATGATATATTTGTTTCCTTCATTTCATCCAGCATATATTATTAGCTTTTATTATGTAAATCTAGGAAGTTCACTTGGGCCAAAGCGGCCTGCAATTTAAAACTTTCATCACAATCAATCCGTTAAATTATAGATGTTAAAAGTCTAAAGATTGAATTTGCAGGGGAATAGGGAGAAAAGAGAAGGTGCCTTCTTTTTAACCCCATTGAAAACTCCTGGCTGTCAGCTGTCAAAATGATATCAACACGCCTAGAAGGCGGAATAGGGGCCTCCTAATTACCTAACCATTAAGCTTAACAATGATATGAGGATAAACCCACTCTCAGAAATTTTTTAATGGTTCGACCACCACGAGTTTTCATCGTGTATCCAAAAAATGCACAAAACCTTTCATATCTGAAGTGCCGAACTTCCGATTTACGATTTATTCTATGTGTCCCCTCCCAAAACGAAGAAAGTATTCCTACAAAAAAAGCTACAGAAAATATAGTTATTAGAAGGACTCAAGAGAGAGCAGAGAATGGTAACCAAAATGAAATCACTTACTAATTTCGGCTTAATAAATTTTACTGCTGATCTTCACAAATTCTTAATATGATGAAGGGGTGAAGTCGAGTGTAAGGGAAAAATTCAGATAAAAATTGAATCAAACATAAAGCTTAAATGTGGCATTAAAATCTACTAGTCATGAAATCATGCGAATAGTTATTTATATGAAGTGCGACCTCACACTCGGACGATAAATTAAAGCTCTATAAGCAATAGATTGATTGATAACAACCCTCAATTGGAACGGTCTACGACTTACCTCTAACCGATTATCTCTTCATAATAAATGCGAATAGACATTTACAGTGCAAATGTGTCCATGACCATGTATAGCTGGCATGTAATATCCTTTGCCCCCTCTATGATAGGAATAAACCACTCCTTGTGCCACAGTTCGTCAACCACCCTTACGTGCTTCGACGATGACTATTGGTGACGTGCTTAAGCTCCTCTGAAAACTTCGAAGTAAAGATTGTACTGTTACTCCCTAGATTCGTAATGGTAGCATTCTAGCCTGCATTTTGGAGGATTCTTGGAAAACAAAACCTTATTGTCTGCCTATGGCTGTGTCTATCCCTCAGGCACGTTTCTCGAAACCGTGATGCCTAGAGGCTTAACATTTAATGACAAAGAAGTGGAAAACACCTCCATACGGAGAACGAAATTTTTGTAAGTTGATCTTAAGGTATGGAAATGTTGCAATTTTTTTTCACTAAATATACACGCCTTAGGTAGTACTTTGGCAAGGAGGTAGCAATCTTGCCATCAGTTGTAAAGTGGGGGATTTGGTGGATTTAATAAAAATGAAACGCGTCATTCTCAGAAACAACATCGCCAAAAATTTAAATAAAATCACGAGTCTGTTCCAATAGGGCTTGTAGGCGTCGTACCGTACTTCGAATTTACTCAAATGAACAATGTACTATCATGTTTTGAAAATTTAATATGACGCGCTCGTACCTCTTTACTAGTAAGTTTGGTGGAAATCCTACCTTTATTAACTTAGTTTTAGTAAGTCAAGAGCGTCAGTTTCGTATAAATTCACTACATCGTAAAACATTTATTTATTTATTTACCAAATGTAAAGTTTGCAATAAAATATTGTAAGGACATACATCAAAAAATATTGTAAGGACATGTATCAAAAGGAGGAAACAAAAAGAAGATGGAAACTGTGAATGCCCACACATGAGTTACACCTTTCTACGGTGAGTTTAAGAGGATATCAAATGAGAGATCTCGATTAGTACTCTTCGAAGCCAGTATTATTTTTGATAATTGTTGGAAGGTAGGGAGAGCCGGGGTCAAATGTGATAAATTTTTTGTCGGACCCATTCTCAGAAATACCCAGGTAGGTAGGTAGGTATCAGTGGCCGCTCCGAGGAGCCCAATTAGCGCATTAGTGCGCCGTTTTGATGCCACAAACTCCTAAGACCGTGACTGTTGTTATAGGAACAGGGAAGCAGAGTCCAGCTGGCTCGGATCTTCAGAACCAGCCCGTAGCATTCACGAAGGAAAGCAGCTCTCCGACCCTGCAGCTAGAAATCTCACTGAGGTCCCCAAAGAATGGTTTACCCAGTGTCCGCAGCCTGACTCGAGCCAGAGCTGGGCAATCGCAGAGAAAGTGCATGAGGGTTTCCCTTCCTTCTCCGCAGCCTCGGCAATGTGAGTTGTAGGGTAAGCCGAGCCTAGCGGCATGGTCCCCTATGGGCCAGATGCAGACCGCCGTAATCTTGAATGCATTTGCACGCGTCTGGCACAGGAGCTCTCGTGATCGGGCTATCACCTTGATTTGGCACAGCTTGTAACCTTCGCCATCTCAGGCCCGCGGCTGCTAGGTAGAAATTACCCAACTGAAAAATAAAAAAAATCATGAAGCTGGCTCTATACGGTGTCCAGGCCTCCAAATAATCTCGTTATCGATATCTACTCAAATTAAGTTAATAATAGTGTATTGCAAATTTTTTGGAGAATTTGAATAGAAACCCCCCTTAAGTTTATCGTAGCGTATAGACTATAGTATGAAACATATTATCCCCAAGTTAGATTAAAATCGTACTGTTACTGACAAAGTTACAATAGCTCAAAAATGTCTTTGCCGTACAAATTTACTGCAACCCACAATACTTGACATCAATATCACATTAAAGTGAGTAGTTTGACATGGTACATATACATTACGGGCTACGTACAAATGCGATAGTTTTGCCCTTAAATATGCTTACATTAGGAAAAAACAAAACCTTCTATACCTGAAGCGTTTAGTTTCGTGTTTCTCGACTTGTTTGTTTGTTTGTTGACAAAAGATTGTAAAACAAGAGACTCAAATGGCTGCACTGATTGTCACGAAATTTGGTGGGAAGGTATGGTCTGTGACAGCTATTGGCCCCATTTTGTGTCAAGTCTAAAAGGCACCTTCCCTTATCTGCGAAAGGCGGATGTGAAACTTTTTTCACAGAATATGGATATGTGGGGCTCGTTTAGTACTTTATTTCTGGGTGAAACTTAGAAGATTGACGACTGAAAATGTATGTCCCAAAAAGTGAAATCAGATTGATGCGTCTGCATGAAATCTAGGTCTCAAAATACATCTTGTTCAGAAATCAATTAGTATATTACCATGTTTTAGAAATTTACCGGAAAACCCCACTAAGTTCATCCTAGAAGTACAAAATTTGGTATCAATATAGGTCATCTATCAATCAATGCAACTATTATTAACAAAGGTCTTAGAGGCCAAAGTTTTGCATTTCAGCTAAATTGATTACACTCTAACACGTCTATGACGTCATCGTCATATAAAGTGAACTGATATGAACGGCGTTTTTGCATACATATCATAATTCATATGTATATTCTCTCCTATGTACGATGGAAAAACATGCATAGAGGGCTCCTTACATACAGATGAACAACTCCTTGGAAATAAGGTGATGTATATCAGGAGAGTACACAGCTTTCCGTGCTGGCCTGAATTAAAAAGGAATATTTTTTTACAATCTGTAAACTTGTCACTATGCATGAAATCTCGAATATGCAAATACTTTTTAAAAATAGCAAAATGGGTAATTTGCGAATTTTTCTTGCAATTTCTTTTTGTTTTTTTTTTTGCTTGATAGTTATCACAGTAAAAGTAAATATTTTTGGGGTTCCACACCTCGGCAATTTAAACTAAATCGGTTTAGCAGCTTTTCCAGAGTTGTGGCTTCCAGGTTTGACAATAGTTTTCTCATGACAACACTTACTGATGAGATGTTCCACAATTCTTTCTAGTCTACTTAGTTTCTAACAGTATATAATTTATACATATGCACATATACCGCATATACTTGAATCGACTGACTATAAGAATGAAGATCGTGGGTATTATATAGAAAAAGCGATTGGAGATACTGTTGTTCATATCAATGAAACAGTATGTCGTGGTCAATTAATAGTTAAATAGCTTTAGATCGTCTTCATAGGGAGGCAGGGACAAGCAAATAAGTCAAGAAGATCGTTAATGAAGAATAAGAATATGCTATTCTTGGATTGTGTATGTCCGGATAGCTGAGTGATTAGAGCACAAGGCGGTCGCGGTACAAATTTCACTGGTGGCAGTGGGATTCCACCACTGTCGGACACCAGTCGGCTCAGCTGTGATAATAATAATAATCTCGGGCGAGCGCAATGGTGACCACATTGCCTCCTACAGTGTTACTGTAGTGTACCGTTACCGTCTTGAATGAAGTGCTCTAACACACTTCAATGCCCTGATCCAAAATGGATCGTTGCGCCAACGATTATTATTATTCTTGAATTGGACCAAGGATGGAACTCTTGAAATCCAGATAAATTAAAAAGGATTTGAGACGCAGCTGTGAAACGCGACTCTGGGTACACAAACGGGTAAGACGCCAACCAGAATAGAACGGATGGTGAAAAACTATACGAGTCGAACTTCTAGAGGGGTGGTGGCCAACGCCTTTGGAGGTGTTAGCGTACCGTCCAGGGACTAAACAAACAAAATCGGTAAACGCCAAAAATTTGGCTAAGAGCGCCTCCTTTGAAACCCGTGATACACAATAAAATATCCGCAACAAGGCGAAACCTGTAAAAGGCAAGAATCTCGGTTGTAGAGCCAAACAGTTTAAACGGTAGTTTTCACCGAATGAAGCTTCGCGTTTTTGTGTAGGAAGATGATACTATCCTTCTTCTATCTGGCACTGTTAGGCAAAATCTTGTTAGAAATTTATGAAGGGGGGGGGGCAAGATGTACTGTTTAGCGTTTAGTCAAAAGGGGTTTGGAAGACAATGAGGGTCACAAAAACCATTGTCGATGAGATTTGAACTACACATGTATATATACATACATGCATTTCGACTTGAGCTAAAAATTGCATTAAATGCAACATAACACAATCGAGCCAAATAATTCAGAACATCTCTTTGATTAAAGACTATTAATCCGGTGATTGCTTGGTTATTGACAACGGCATGCATATATTTCATGCCAGTCGCGATGTTGTTGTTTAACTCCTTTCTATTCTATAATAATTCATATTTTTGCCTCAGCGACCTACTAGCAACGGTTCCACTTTCTTGAATAAGGCTCTCGTTATACCAAAGGACTATGTAATTACATTAAGCCAATATTCAGTTCATCAACCAATGAGTCTTTTATTCTCCTCGAAACTCGAAGTCAGCGGAAAAAAATCCAATTTCTTTAATGAAACAATTTTAAAGATTCTGCTAGGCACTAGGTATATTTCATTACAGAAATTGACGTATAGGAAAATATATGTATGTATAGCTATCATGCAATGAAGGGGAATCGTAAAACAGCACTAAATATCTCAGGAAATAGGGAAAAGGGTTTTATTACATCAAAATGAAATGAAGAAACGATTTTGATTTTTTATTACAGTACAATGTGATGTTACAGCATCGTTTCATTATTGTTAGGCGCGCAGCATTATGTAAACGTCCTTCCAGCGGCTATGCCACCTGATTCATATTGAAAATCGGAAATGCGGCCTACCCTCTCATGTAAAATTTTTGGACGGAACGATGAAGGTGGTGGGTTTGCATTCATTCATGGAAGCAGTTAGGATTGAAATGGATATTTTCCCGATGAAATTCAAGCAGGTATCAACCTTTTTGATAACCCATTTTAAAGGTTTTCCAGAGAACAAAATAAGCGGAAAAGCCAAAGTTTCCAATAAAATTCTCTCTACCACTTCCCACTTCAGCCACTCAGTTCAAATTGGCTTGTTAGCCATTATATAGTATTAAATATTATTTGATAAATAAAAGGTCTCTATATGAAAACCTATGGTATTTTCCTTCGGAGTTGTTGCCAACCAATATGTAGTCGTAAACACAAGGACAAATCGGAGCTCGGCACTTCAAACATGCAATATTTTGTGTATGGTATTTCTTATGTAAAAATATTTGTGTGAACAAAGGCTCCGATTGTTCATAGCTTGTAATGTACCTTTATGCATTTAGTATCTCAGACTATTTACTTCACTGCGGCATTGATATACAACGTTTTAGGCTGCAGTAAATTTGCATAAAAAAGAGACAATTTTAACCTACCATAACTTGGTCCTCAACAATATAATTTTCACCATCCTTCGTAATATCATGCTTTATGTGTAATTGCTTTCAGACGTGCAAGCAACTGCGTTGTTTTTTACAGATTTTCAGTTGAATAATTTCTGAGAATGGGCCGGTGAAATAAGTAACCCCTTTCTTACAACTGCACACTCCCCTTTGCAAGTAATGTCAAAATTAGGCGGGCTTCGAAAAATACGGAAAATGTGTGAAAAACAAACTGACAGTAAAGTGATTTTAAACAAGTATTTTTTTACACAAAACTTTAAAAATAATCCACCTTAATATTATCTACCTACTTATTTGCATATGTATATAAATATGTAAGTCCAGAAAATTCGTTGGCTGAAATACCATACTTAGGTTTAGTTTACTCCACACTTTATTTCTCAAGACAATACATATCCTTTTTAAATGGGGGAAGATCCATTTTCCAAAAAGATCCTACCGTGAACTATAGAAAACAGGAATTAGTAGCTTAGTAGTCTAAAAGTTCCTGGTGCCGAATGCGTCGAATGGCGAAATCGCGCCACAGATTTTCGGGGAAGCCGGTGGCTCAACTTCAAGCAACTTTTAGAAGCGGGTATTCGGGCGGCAGAAACCACGCTTCCTAAATATGCAAATTGATCGACACCTTCGAAGCTCTGCCGATAATTGCAGATAGGGAGAGTGCGATGATCCGTCAGACCAAAAATAGTCATCAGTATGGTCGAATTGTTTGAGGAAATATGTCATCTCCCATTGCATTCCTCAACATCCTCCGGACAAAGCAGCATGAAAAACGTTATCGATAACAAAAGCAAAAGCAAATAATATCGGTGACAGAATGAAACCTTGCGAACTTCGTTTTAGACCTCGAAATCCTCCGACATTTTACCTCAGTGCAACACATGGACATTTTGCGCCATTATATCTTTCTGTCTACGCTATCGGAAGCTTTTTGAAATCGATGAAGGGCAGGTGCAACGAAAATCTGAACTACTCCCCCTGTTCAAAAATAAACCGCAGGCTGTTTATGTGGTCAATGCAGGTGAATCCCGAGCGGACACCAGCCCTCGAGATATTCTTTGATGCGTTTCATGATTATTCTAGCAATTATCTTTGCGACGGCAAGGGGTGCGCAGGTACATCTCCAATTTTCATGCTGAAAATGGTCCCCTTCTTTGGTAACTTCACGACTATCCCCTTCTTCCACTCTCTGGGGAAGGTCTTAGATTACAAAATGTCCGTACAAGTGCAAGTAGCAAATCTGCAGTAACTGGACGTGCAGCGATAAACAACTCTGCGGGGAGACCGTCCAGCCCAGCGGCTTTACTCTCTTCAAGTGCATTTATGGCCGAAATGATTTCTCTTCTGCTTGGAGGAATAGCCCGTATTCGCATGTTGCGACGATTTTCCATTTCATCTATAAGTGGAGCAACTTCACTGGATGTAATACAGTCAAGAGCCTTGGTGAACTGTTCTTTCAATTGTTCACCATTGTGGATGAGATGTTGACCATTAACGTCCTTCACGGGACTATTGGAAAATTTGCGACCGCATGCAAGCTCTTTCATGATGTGGTATGCAGTCATAGTGTCTACGGCATCTTTCGCTTCCCTGGCCAATGAAGTACGCTAAACTTCTCGGGATTTGGCTTGGTATCAGAGTTCGAACGCGTCTCACCCACTACCACTCTCAGCGGTCAGTAGAGCCTTCAACCCCTTCTATTCATTGATTCGCTTCCACGATTCCCTGATTTTATGACGCATCTTCGGAATGTGACCGACGACCTATATAGCAACCGAAAAAAATAGGATTTTTAATGGCGCCCCAATGCTGTGGTATTCTCAGGCGGGTTACTCAGTATATCTGCCGTCCGATCAGCAAAGTAGCTCTACCACTGTCGAGCGATAGGTGGTTCATACAATCAGTCGATGTTGAACTTAGGGAGTCGCAGCTCCCCTACCCTGCGAGAAATGGTGGACGTAACACGCAAACGAACGTTAGCGACCATCAGATGTTGATCCCCTTCGAAACCGATGCCGGTGCTTCTCTTACTGCAGAGGAGACAACTCCTAAATCTAATGCTGATCGCCAACTAGTCGATCTGATTGCTCGTACTGCGTCATTTAGTAGTTTCACGACAATAAAACGCTGGGCATTGGTAAATTTATAAGAATGCCAAATGAGAAGCAAAAGCGATCACTGTCACCCGAGCGACTATTTCAAAAATCTTTACTATAAACTGTACACTCGGGATGGCAATGGATAGATGGCGAGAATATGGAATAAGTCCGATTTGTCAAGAACTGTGGAACTATTGACGCAATACATGCTACGCGGTTTCTCATGGAGAAATACCGTGAAAAGCATCGCCCTCTTTACATTGCATTTCTGGATCTGGAGAAAGCGTTTGAACACTTAGTGCCAGAAGAACTCGTGCGCTGGGTTCAATTGCACTACTACGATCTAAAAAGTAAAGTTTGAAGTATGGCGGGTGTAACTGAGCGATTTAAATACCTCGGGGCAACGCTATCAGACAATTGAGAACTGCGTTATGAAATTGCTTCACGTATTAATGCAACCTGGATGAAGTAGCCTTCCACAACTGGTGTTCTTTGTGAACGTATCTACGAACGTTTCAAATCTAAAATTTACCGCAATGTCGTCCATCCTGTCGCTATGTCGGGTGTTAGCCTACTATAAAAGACAGTGAACGGTGTCTTGCGGTGATGGAGACGAAGATGTTGCGTTGGGCTAGTGGCGTGACACGTCTTGATCATATCCGAAATGAGGATATCCGCAATCGATATGAGGTTGCACCGATCGTGGGAAAACTGCTAGAGAGTCATCTTTGATGGTATGGTCACGTAATTCGCGCTAACGAAAATTCGCTTACCAAGATTGGTCTGAACATCGAAGTTGAAGGTAATCGACCGAAAGGCCGGCCGAAACTTTACCAGTTCAACTTTTCGATTATTTTCTCATTGTCAAAATGTGATATTATCATCATTTCAGTTTCTATTGAAAAGTATCTCTTTAGCTAAAAGAGTACTGAACAAATCGGAATATCAAAAGCCGAACTCTTCGAGGATAACGGTTTTGTCTTCATCGTATGAGAGAAGTTTCCTATGCACGTTTTTTCATTCGTACATAACTAAAAATTCAAAATATTCCGCCGTTCATATGATTTCACTTTATATGATCGTTATGTCGTATATAAACGTCCTAGATTGTGATAAATTCATGTGAAATACCCAATTTTTAGTTTTTATTTTAATAGTTTTTGATTTTTTTCGAACTCCCCAGAATTGTGTACTGCATTATTGCTTGTCACGGCACCAGGTTATAAAATATGGTAAGATGCTATTATTAACTTTATTTGAGTAGATATCGGAACGGGATGTATTTTGAAGACTGGATTTCGTACAGCTGCATTATGATTTTTTTTTAGGCTTTTCTGTTGGATAGGCTCTTAGATAGAGACCTGTTGCACTTTCCGGCGGACGAATTTTGAGCCCTGACTCCCTTCTGTTCCACCCCATACTGCACCAGAAAGGTGCGAATTGTGATACTATAAGTGCAACAGATGACCCCGCCTACATAGTCTTTTCTAGTAGCATCTAATGAGGGCAGTAGTCTTAGTGGGGAAAATTCCTATTTCAGAGGGAAACTGCCATGTCAATGAGGTGGTTGTTAAATAAAAGTTTTTCCAAGTAACAACCCGTTTAATCCCCTTTGAGCAGCAAACCCTCACCACCTAATAAATTCACAATGTGTGAAATAAACAGTTGCAATAATTCAGAGTACTGAACAATCCAACTGGGAAAAGGTTCCGTCTGCGGAGAAGAAAGACAAGGTTGTAATCATTTCTTCATTCAAACGGTTTGATTCACTCAATAGCAATCTGGAAACCATTGTTAGCAAAGTATTCAATTCCTCCTCCCAGCGTTACTTGTGTCGTTAGACTTCACTGTGGTATAATATAGCCAACTTTCCATTGTCCGCGAATGTTCCTCGAAACTCCAAAAGGAAGTGCTCCCCACAAGAACAAATGATTTCAAGAAGTCCCCATTCGTTCTCATTACGGAACTTAAATCGATATGCACAAGTGTTGCATTCTGGCCCGACTAGTTTCCAGCTAGTGGGAACGATCAATAAAGCTCTTTACATTTTCAACTCGATTCAGTGTAAAATTTTCCTACAAGGACTCGGCAGGGTGTTTACGGCGTCTCGCGTGTGGGCTGTAATTGTGTAAAGTGTTGAACACCAAACGCCTACTCATGATTCGTCTCGAGTGTAGTTGAAGGACTTCCGTAGAGAATGCTCCCCCTTCACAGTGAGTCAGCACCCTAGGAATCAGTTCACAGATGAATGGGCAAATGCTCCATCGGATGGTGCTCATTTTATATTATTATGACAGTGAAAATATCTTATAAACACGCTTGTTAATTTTACGCACGAGTTGGTGCGTCTAATTTCTGGAAACAGTTGGGATAAGAATGGCGGGCTAGTCGCACTTTTTGACTGTGTCATTCTCAGTGGTTGCTCCCTTTGTATCAAAGTTCCATTGAATAAGCTTTTATGCTACGTTTCGACTTATAATTCAACACATTGGTGGTATAGGTATGATAATGAGATGATGGATATCATCTTGCTTTAGTAGACTTGATTTATGAACGTGTTTGTGACATTCTTCAGGGAAATAAGTTTCCACCTAAAAGTGGGCTCAGCGTTGAGAAGAAACATTTTTCATTAAAAGAGGTTAAAAGGCTTTCCTGATGTTCCATTTCCATCCGCCAAAAGAATTTACAGACATTTAAGTTGAATCATGCAAGGTGAAATCAACCTCCAAATTTGTAGTGTATATATATTGAATATACTCGATATTCAATTCGATGTGATCCTGACATCTTATCTTATCTTTTAAGGAGTAGTAAGAGGGAAAGAGGCAAACTTTGACCTACTGTAAATTTGTTAATAATAGTAGGATTCCCTCCAAACTTTCCAGAATATTCCAGAAGAATATTCAAACCTATACTACTGCAAATTTATGGATCTGGGATGACTTACCGCAACGCAGAGTATTTTGATGCCTAGATACTATGTGCACCAACTACCACGATTTTTTTCAAATTTTTAGGAATATCTTATAGATGGTACTCAGCAACGTGATACTTATATAATTGCTGCATTGCATGATATCTACCTTTATATGAATGGGACGGTAATTATGGTGTTAGTGTAATTGGTATCCTTCATTCTTAACCAGCTCGATTACTGGCGACTTATGATTTGCAAGTCGATGAGTTACTCTCTCGGGTCAATGCTATCAGTCAATAGAGAACTGCGTTATGAATTTGCTTCACGCTATGGTACTGAGCGTTGGCCGACTATAAAATACATTGAATGGCATATTGCGCTAATGGAGACGAAGATGCTGCGTTGGACTAGTGACGTGACACGCCTCGATTACATCCGAAACGAGGATATCCGCGATCGATATGGGGTTGTGAACAGGAGAATGGTTAAAAAAATTTATTATATTTATCAGTCGTACTTCCAACTCGCCGATATTTTGGTTGTTGAACAGTTCATTAAAATACTCAAACTATCGCCCCATCCCTCATTATTTCGGCAGAATGTGCATTGAGGTGTATATGAGCTCATCCTGCTGACTTGTTAGTGAAACTTCCACGTCTGTTGCGGTTGCTCTTTACATTTTCGAGATCACAGATCTGTTGGTTCTCTCAGGCTTCCTTTTCCCGTCTGTGATTCCGCTTTTCCGCTCGACGAAGTTTGTAATAAGCCTCTTCGCGTGTCCGCATTCTTTGGGAATGCAACACTACATCGTATGCGGCATTCTTCTGTTCCGTTCCTAGCTTACATTCATCGTGAAAACAGTCACTCCTAATTTTTTTTTGCGAGTGCGGCCAAGTATGTTGCCGTATCAAAGGTAACGTTCTACAGGTGGTTGTGAAGATCATTTGTTGATGCTTTATCTGCAGGGCCTCTGTTGACTTCAGTAATTGCGGCATATTTTTCCATTTATAGGTGTTACGGAGGACTCTGTTATGGATGGCTTCGGTGCTCATTCTTACCTGCGTTATTATTTCACCTTGGAGCAACATGCCAACGAGATTGTGATCCGAGTCTATATTGGCTCCCTATATGTTCTGACATTCAGCAAGGCTGAAAGGTGGCGGCGTTCCATCAACACGTGGGGAATCTGGTTGAAAATGGTTCCGTCTGGTCTGTTTGTGGATCGCTTTCCACTCTATTGGAACCAACGCATGGTCTGTACAGGGGCTCTGCGTGTACTTGGCTGTTAAAATCTTCAACTATGATATTAATATCATACCTGGGATAGGGTTCGAGGGTTCGTTCTACTGCCTTATGTAAGGTATTCTTCTCCGACTCTGCAGTCTTCTCTCTATAGGGGTGTGAACGTTAAATTTGCCTGGTAAGCGCAGAGTGTAGAGCCTTTCGGGTATGTTTTCCAAACCGATAATAGCAGATTTCGTTTTTGGCTGACTAAAAACATACTACCACCCCATGGTGGTTTACTGGATGGCCACTATAATATAATATATGGTGTGGTGGCACTTCTCCGGTAAACCAGTCCCTACCTAGAGCATCTATTATAACGCCGTTACATCAACCGTAACTTGGGTTTTCTGTGTATAGTTGGCGGCCCTACCCAACCTCGAGGACCAGTCCATACAATTTGTTCCGTTTTTAGACGCGGGAGACTCTCCTTCATCCCCCTCCTCCTTTTCGTAAAGAAAGAACTCCCAGCGGTTCCATGTGGTGGTGGAGCTAAGGTTTGGCAGTAGAGGTGTTGGTGTTGGTTCAGTAGGCGTTTCCTAGGTTTTATACTCCATCGTTGTATCAATCCACGAATGTAAGCTTTTGTGCACGGAGTAAGGTCGAAATGGTTGAGGATGCATTAGAGTAATACAGGGTGCGGCAGCATAACTTCCGTTTTTAAAATGCGCCACTCAGTTAGTTGATCTCATAGCGGAGGGCTAGTGGTTCAAGAGGGGATACTTTAAAGTTTTGTCCCGACATGGTTCAGTCGTCATCATGCGTTGGAATAGTGAGGAGCGTGCCTTTGCCGTTGAGGTTTACTTTTCAAGCGGATGTTCGGTTATTGCTACACAGCGTGTATTTCGGAATCGCTTTAATTTAGCCCCGTTGGCTCCCGTCCAAGATCGCAAATCAATTGTTACATGGGTCACTACATTCAGACAAACTGCAAGTGCGACAAAAGGAAGAACTGGAGTCCCTCGGCCCGTTAGATCACCTGAGAATATTGAAGCAGTGAGAGCGTCAATGTTGCGATCGCCACGGCGTTCTGCGCGCAAATACGCATCTGCCCTTGGACTATCCGATCGTTCTGTGAGAAGAATTCTTCGTGATGATCTTCATTTTCATCCCTGTAAGATGGCAATAGTGCAGGAACATTCAGAACGTGACTTCGATTCTCGGATGAACGCGTGTGAGCTTCTTCTTGATGTCGTTCCCGAGAGTGCTATTGTTTTTTTTAGCGACGAAGCCCATTTTCATTTGTGTGGGTCGGTTAACAAACAAAACATGCGCTACTGGGGTGACACCAACCCTCGAGAATTGCATCAAAAGCCTTTGCATTCACTCAAAGTCACATTGTGGTGTGCAATTTCCTCAGCTGGAATTATTGGTCCCTGGTTTTTTGAGGAAAATGAGGTTACAGTGACAGTGAATTCGGACCGGTATGTAAACATGCTACAGAATGTTTTTTTCCCACGGCTAGAAAATTTGGATTTGGGGGACACTTGGTTCCAACAAGACGGTGCAACAGCACACACTTCAAGAGCATCGATGGCTGTTTTGAGGGAACACTTTCCAGAGCGCCTTATCTCAATTAGAGGCGATTTGGAATGGCCGGCACGCTCTCCCGATCTGTCCCCTTGTGATTTTTTTCTATGGGGTTTTTTGAAATCCCGTGTTTATGTGAACCGTCCAAGAACCCTACAAAATTTGAAGACCAACATCCAAGAAGAAATTGCCAACATAACACCTGCTATGCTAACAAGAGTCATGACAAACGCCAGAAATCGAAAACAGAAAACAGATTTGATCTTCAAAACAATGTAAATAAAAACTTTAGACATGTACCTACATTATAAAAAATAAATAAATATTTTCCGATGCATACAATAGTTTTAATTGAGTTTTGAAAAAAGGAAGTTATGCTGCCGCACCTGTATAAAGCATTTATACATGCGTTAATATACATGCAATAGAAATACATATATACATGCATCAGTATGCTGTAAGGGGAAACGTTTGTTTAGTTAGCATGTATATCTTGGTGTTTGGCAATATATAAAGGAATATTTTGGATTATTAACTATGTACGAATGGAAAATTGTTCATAGAGAGTTCCTCACATAAAATGAACACAAAACTTTCATACCCGAAGCGCTTCCAAATACATCACCCAAACTCTTCCGTAGAGGAGATGAACTTGCTTCGTAACATTGGAGGCAGGGGCGTGGTTGAAGACGCGGCACAACATCACCGCCAAGTCGACCCACTGCGCGCTTATTTTTACAACAAATAGCAGGCGAGGCTCTTTAATGTGCCTGTTTTTGGCAGACTGTGGGATGACTGCACTTAACTTGAAGGATCGATCTTTCAATCCTCTGAGTGGTGTGAAGTCGGGCTAAGAGCGGACCGATCAATGGAAGTCGAAGGCAATGTATGGTAAACACATGAATTGTCTTTGGCAGCCATTTGTCCATTTACATTTGTCGAACAGATGGCTGGGGAGTTCTTTGCTGGAGCGGAGGGATTCATTTGTGCCATTCTGGACAGCGTGGTCGCCACCGGAGCTTATAAAAAGCTCATAACGACACAGCGGGTGGAAAACAACCAGTGCAGAATGTGTGGTTCAGCTTTAGAGACGTTGGACTATCTAAGATGAATGAATGGGTAGGTAGGTAGGTATCGGTGGCCGCTCCGAGGAGCCCAATTAGCGCTATGGTGCGCCATTTTGATGCCACAAAATCCTAAGACCGTGACTGTTGTTATGGAAACAGGAGCAGTCCAGCCGGCTAGGATCTTCAGAGTCACCCCGTAGCATTCACGATGGAAAGCAGCTCTCCGACCCTGCAGCTAGAAATCTCGCTGAGGTCCCCATAGAATGGTTTACCCAGTGTCCGCAGCCTGGCTCGAGCCAGAGCAATCGCAGAGAAAGTGCATGGAAAGGTAAATGAATAAAGAAACAAAAAATGATTAAGGTTTTGTGTAAAACAAAACCTTATTAAAATCGATTGAATCTCTGTCTCTCTGTCAATCTGTCACACCCGCTTTATTCGGAAACGGCTGAACCGCTTGTTACAAAATTTGGTGACAATATGTGCCCCTTTATTTTGTGTTAAGTTTGAAGAGAGCTTCCCATGCAAGCGAAAAGTGGGTGAACATTTTTTTACACAGGATATGGTTATGGGTGTATCAAATGAAGGGGCTAGAATAGTACCTTCCAAAACTGGCTTTATTTCTGATATTGCGTGAAAGGGGTGATAGGAATGAAAATAAGTGCCCCAAAAAGTAAAACAGGTATGGTTCCCAAACGAAAAATCTAAAAAAATCACAATGGTGTATCAATATGAAGTCAAATCCTCAAAATACATCACGTTCCGATATCTGCATGAATAAAGTTAATAATAGTATGTCACCTTGTTTTAGAAATTTACCGGAAAACCCCCTTAAGGTAAATTTCATCGCAGAAGTGCAATATTTTAGCATACATGAAAATATAGGACATAACTCTGTAGAGTTTGAAGGCAAGGTAACTAATATTCACAAGGTTATAGAAGGTCAAAGTCAAGTAAATTTATTGCACTCTAAGCTGTGTATCACGTTATCATCATCATCATCAACGGCGCAACAACCGATATCCGGTCTAGGCCTGCCTTAATAAGGAACTCCAAACATCCCGGTTTTGCGCCGAGGTCGGTATCCCTAAAAGTTGTCTGGCGTCCTGGCCTACACCATCGCTCCATCTTAGGCAGGGTCTGCCTCGGCTTCTTTTTCTACCATAGATATTGCCCTTATAGACTTTCCGGGCTGGATCATCCTCATCCATACGGATTAAGTGACCCGCCCACCGTAACCTATTGATCCGGATTTTATCCACAACCGGACGTCATGGTATCGCTCATAGATTTCGTCATTGTGTAGGCTACGGAATCGTCCATCTTCATGTAGGGGACCAAAAATTCTTCGGAGGATTCTTCCCCTGAACGCGGCCAAGAGTTCGCAATTTTTCTTGCTGAGAACCCAAGCCTCCGAGGAATACATGAGGACTGGCAAGATCATAGTCTTGTATGGTGAGACGTTTCGAGCGGAACAGTTTTTGCAAGCTGAAATAGGCTCTGTAAGCTGACAACAACCGTGCGAGGATTTCATCATCGTAGCCGTTATCGGTTGTGATTTTCAACCCTAGATAGGAGAAATTGTCAACGGTCTCAAAGTTGTATTCTCCTATTTTTATTCTTCCCATTTGACCAGTGCGGTTTCATGTTGTTGGTTGGTTCGCCTTCGGTGCTGACGTTGCCACCATATATTTTGCCTTGCCTTCATTGATGTGCAGCCCAAGATCTCGCGCCGCCTGCTCGATCTGGATGAAGACAGTTTGTACATCTCGGGTGGTTCTTGCCATGATGTCGGTATCTTCAGCATAGGTCAGTAGTTGGGTGGACTTAAAGAGGACCGTACCTCTTGCATTTACCTCAGCATCACGGATCTTTTTGCCCAGGGCCAGGTTAAAGAGGACGCATGATAGGGCATCCCCTTGCCGTACACCGTTGTTGATGTCGAATGGTCTTGAGAGAGATCCTGCTGCTTTTATCTGGCCTCGCACATTGGTCAGGGTCAGCCTAGTCAGTCTTATTAGTTTCGTGGGGATACCAAATTCTCTCATGGCCGTGTACAGTTTCACCTTGGCTATGCTATCATAGCCGGCTTTAAAGTCGATGAATAGATGGTACAACTGTTGTCCATATTCCAACAGTTTACCCATCGCTTGCCGCAGAGAGAAAATCCAATCTGTTGCTGATTTGCCTGGAATGAAGCCTCTTCGGTATAGTCCAATGATGTTCTGGGCGTATGGGGTTATCCGGCCCAGCAAAATAGCGGGGAATACCTTATAGATGGTACTCAGCAACGTGATACCTCTATAATCGCTGCACTGTGTGTTATCCCCCTTTTTATGTATGAGACAGATAATGCCTCGTTGCCAATCGTCAGGCATTGATTCGCTGTCCCATATCTTGAGCACAAGTTGATGAACCACTTGGTCACCTGGCGACTTATGATTTTTAATCCGATGAATTGCACGGACTGTTTCTTCTAAACTTGATGGTGGCAGTATTTGTCCGTCGTCTTCAGTTGGTGGGACCTCCAACTCGCCGATGTTCTGGTTGTTCAGTAGCTCATCAAAATACTCAACCCATCGTTCCAATATGCCCATTCTGTGGGAAATCAAATTTCCCTCTTTGTCTCGGCAGAATGAGCATCGATGTGTATAAGGCTTTATCGTACTGACTTGTTGGTAAAACTTCCGCGCCTGATGCGGTTGCTCCCTGTACTTTTCTAGTTCGCAGACTTGTTGGTTCTCCCAGGCTTCCTTTTTTCGTCTGTGAAGTCGGTTCTCCGCTCGACGGAGGTCGTGATAAGTCTCTACGCGCGCCCACGTTCTTTGAGAATGCAACATTACTCGGTATGCGGCATTCTTCCGTTCCCTTGCTAGCTTACATTTATCGTCAAACCAGCCGTTCCGACTTTTTTTGCGACTGGGGCCAAGTATGTTTGTGGCCGTATCCTTGATAACGTTCTTCAGGTGATTGTGAAGATCATTTGTTGATGCTTCATCTCTAGGTCCTCTGTTGACTGCAGTTATTGCGGCATCCATTTCCCTCTTATAGGTGTCGCGGAGGGTTGTGTTGTGGATGGCTTCAGTGTTCACTCTCATCTGATTGTCAGAGGGGTTCTAGGTGGTATTGTTATTTGAGCTCGGAGCACCATGCCAACGAGATAGTAATCCGAGTCTATATTGACCCCCCTATATGTTCTGACATTCATCAAGGCTGAGAGGTGGCGGCGTTCGATCAACACGTGGTCAATTTGGTTGAAAGTGGTCCCGTCTCGAGAGGCCCGCGTATATTTGTGGACCGCTTTCCGCGCAAACCAGGTACGTCCAACAACCATTTCGTGTGGCCCTGCTAATTGAATAATCCGCAGTCCGATATCATTTGTATTTTGATATAAGCTATGGGAACCAACGTATCGCCTGAATACGGGCTCCTTTCCTACTTGGCTGTTAAAATCCCCAAGTATGATTTCGATATCATATCTGGGACAGGCTTCGAGGGTTCGTTCTACTGCCTCGTATCCTTCTCCGACTTTGCAGTTTCCTCTGTAGGGGCGTGAACGTTAATGAGGCTTATATTTCTAAACTTGCCTCGCAAACGCAGAGTGCGTAGCCGTTCGCTTATGTTTTCAAAGCCGATAACAGCAGGTTTCCTTTTTTAGGCTGACTAGAAACCTACTCCGAGCACAGGTTTACTGGATGGCCACTATAATATATGGTGTAGCGGCTCTTCTCCAAGAAACCGGTCCCTGTCCAACGCATCTCCTGTAACCCTGTTACATCCGCCCTATATTGGGACAGGGTATGGGCTAGCTGTTTATCAGCTTCATCTCTGTACAGGGAGCGCACGTTCCACGAGAAAATGCGCAAATCGTTATTCCGTTGTCGTTGCCGGGTTCGTCGTTGTATTATCAGTCCAGTCCAAGGCTCCTGTTGTGGCTTCGTAACAAGTTGTTTTCCGTGTAGGGTTGTCAGCCCTACCCAACCCCCAACCTGGAGGACCAGTTGGAACAATTTGTCCTCGCCGTCATCCTTCTCTGTCTGCAGCTTTTCGTTTAGAAAGAGCTCCCAGCGGTCACCACGTGGAGGTGGAGATAGGGCTTGGTAGTAGAGATGTTGGTGTTGGTTCCATCGTGAGTACCAATCCACGCTTCGCCCTGGGACCTATGCTACCCTTTATATGACGTCATCAACATATAAAATGAATTTATATGAACGGTGGGCCCATGGGGACGTTTTAGTTTTTCTTTTCTTTTCATATCAGTGTCAATTACTCGAGGTAGACATCTGTATGTATATGTACGTGCTATTAAAGCTCGCGGGTAGTAACAAATATATGGTAATAGACACCTGTGTACCTAGTCACCAGCGGTTTTTTTGTGGGGTGCTTTTGTGTACGGATCAATTTATTGATTCGGTAATAGACAATGTTTGTTTAGTTAGGATGAAAGCCGAGCAACACTGTAAACGTTAGAATGCTATCAGGGCGTGCTGGGACGGAAGAAGGTGTCGGTCGGCAGCTGGAGCCCTACCGACCGATGCAGGCGTTGAGTTAGAGGTAATTCGGAAATTAGTGATACAGTGAACGTTAGATGCAGATGATTTCATCGACTTCTCTAAGAGTTTTCGTTTTCATGGGAACGTTGATCGACCCCAAAGTTGGGGTGAATTTGGTAGCGTTATGTCACAAGTTTGTACTACTTTATACGATTTCTAAAAGCGCACTAAAATGTACAGTTTTCCACAATTTTTTACGTCGCAGAATCACTTGTCACTAATCACCCTGTCCAAAGTGAAAATGTCCCACCATCAACTCGCCGGTCCAACTGTTCTGCTGTCCATTAATCATCTCTTCCTGGTCCCGCTAATTCTCAATGCAACAATACATTTTCAGTCGCCTCAACCAGAAACAACCGTTAGGCCTGCATTCCATAATATATGATCCGATCAAATTTAAGTGCGAGGTCAATGTTTGCTTTTGACCGGTCATTCAATATTCAAGAATTATTATTATATAAAAAATGTAAATCGTTTCTAGAAATTTTGTGGAAAGGTGACAAAAACGAAATTATAAATTTGAAAATATTACATGGTTGATCTTCTTTTCCTTCAGCCTTTGTCTCGTTCACAAGCGGGATCGACTCGTCGTGATCGGTTTCGCCATTTGACTCCATCGAATGCCTGATCTGGCTTTTAAATCCCCATCCAGCGTAACAAGCCACCATTGTTTCGGCCTACCTTTTGGTCGTTTACCATCGACTTCGATGTTCAGACCAGTCTTGGCAATTGAATTCTAGTTTAATTGCATGACCAAAACATCGAAGACGCCTCGCTCGCAATTTCTCCACGATCGGTGCAATCGCATAACGATCGCGGATATCCTCATTTCGGATATGATGAAAACGTGTCACGCCACTAGTCCAACGCAACATCTTCGTCTTCATTACCACAAGACGCCGTTCACTGTCTTTTATAGTTGGCTAACACTCAGAACCATATAGTGCGACAGGACGGACGGCATTGCGGTAAATTTTAGATTTGAAACGTTCGCTGATACGTCGATCACAAAGAACACCAGTTGTGGAATGCCACTTCATCCAGGTTCTATTAATACGTGAAGCAATTTCATAACGGAGTTCTCCATTGGCTGATAGCATTGACCCGAGGTATTTAAATCGCTCAATTCTGGGCAGGTCACTGCCGCTGACAGAGATTGTGTCTGTTTCATGGGGATCGGTGGTCAAAAATTCAGTTTTTTTCAGATTCAATCTGAAACCGTGTTGCATGAGGCGATCATTCCATTTTCGGACAAACATCATCTGTATAAAGCAATGTATAGGGCGCTGAACATTGGATATCCCGTGTGACTGCGTCCATAACAAGAACAAAGAGGAGTGGTGAGAGGGTGCTTCCTTGATGAATACTAGCAGAAACACGAAGCGGTTTTGATACACCCGCCATACTTTGAACTTTACTTTTCGGATGGTGGTAGAGCAATTGAACGCATCGCACGAGTTCTTCTGGTACTAAGTGTTGTCGTAGAGTATACCAGATGAGTTTATGTGGCATACGATCAAACGCTTTCTCTAGATCCAGAAATGCTATGTAACGAGGGCGATGCTTTTCACGGTGTTTCTCCATGAGTAATCGCGCAGCGTATATTGCGCCAGAAGTTCCGCAGCTTTTGACAAATCCAGCTTGATTCACGGTTATTTCAACGATTTTGCGAATACGGTTGTGAAGAATGCGTTCAAAAATCTTTATGGTACGGGAAAGCAATCGGATCGGACGGTAATTTGAACATTCTGCTGGACTACCCTTCTTTTTCCATATTGGTACAGTGGTACTTTCTCGCCAGTCAGATGATGTTCTTCCTTCCTGAATAACCCGATTAGAGAATTCACTGAGCCACAGTGTTGTGTCCCAGCTTTTCGCTTTTCACATCTCAGATGCGATGTCGTCAAGTTCTGTGGGTTTCCCCGATTTCCATTCGTTTCATTGCATCCTCGAGTTTAGTTGCGCTCACAGGTGAAACTGGCCCAAATGTCGGCAACGATTGTGGAAGTGGAGAATGAGCAAATTTTTCAGTTGAAATCTGTTCGAAGTATTCTCGCCACCTGTCCGTTGTGGCTCGATGGTTGGTCAGTAAAGTACCGTTCTTGTCATTAACGCAACAAAAGTGTGCGGTATCCTGTGTGCGTTCGTTACGGCTTTTAGCAAGTCGATATAGGTCTTTCTCGCCATTCCGGGTGTCCAGTTTATCGTAAAGATTGCAATCGATGACAGTGGTAAAATGTCGGCGTCTTATGAGAATATAGTCGGTTTGCATTTTATTGTCGCTATAAAATATCGGAAAATGAAACAATCGCTCGATGAACCATGCATTCATAAATACAAGTGCATGGGTGACCGCAAAACCGATTACACATGGTTGATGTAAGTTAATATCGGAGAGAGGAAAAGGAAATTGGGAGGTGTATATTGAGAATACGGTTCACATTCCACTGGTAGCTGCGAAATTTGTATCGTGATTTAACATCGGATTCGAACCGACTCAGTGTGAATGAGTACCTGAGTCAAATCAGGGTATTAATCTCGGGCGAGCGCAATGCTAACCACATGGCCTCCTGTAGTGTACTGTCATCCTGTAGTGTACCGTTGCGGTCGTGAATGAAGTGCTCTAACACACTTCAAGGCCCTGATCCAATTGATTGCTGCGGCAACGATATAAGAAATAAGTAAAGTTAAGAAATGCTAGTTTCCACATAAAATGCTTTTTGCCTTACTTTTTTCACCTTTTTCGTAAAATAAAGATAGTGGCCATAATTTAAGTGAGAAGAGACCCTACTCTGTATAAATTCTAAGTACTAGCAAATCAGAAATAAGAAACTCAGCGCTTCGGGAATGAGAAACTTTGTGGATTTCCTGCATCCAATTTCATCGAACAGTATAAACTTAACTTTTTTTAATGTACCAAATTTTCAGACCCTCAGACTGCACGTGGGGAGTTGTCTCTTAACAGCTTTATCATCGTTAATCATAACAAACAGCATTGATCAGAGGCATTTCAATACCTGCTAACAACAAGGCAGCTTCATTTGGTTTTTCGTCGCCATATCAGCCGCCCTGCAGGTGATAACCTCAGCATACCGCCGACTGCCTTAAATTCCCGAAATAATTATTTTTAGGACGCTGGCAGTTCTAAAAAACTGGCTAAGAGCAATGATTCGTGTTGAGTTATACTATCATTTAGAATAAAAGTCCTGAATCTCTGGTCCTTTTGACGGCTGAACACTTTCATTAAAGTTTTCAACCGCATGGACCGTTTTTAATTCAGTTTACATTATATTACCAGAATATGACAGGCGTTATGACTAAGCTGTTAGAATATCTATTTTTAATTCGGGGGTGCTCGGTTTGGATAAAGTTCTTCGTGTTATGAACTTTTAATATTTCGTCGGATGTTCTCTTGGTTAAGTGCCCCCGCCAGCTTGTGAGCCTATGCGGAGACGTCATTTTTTCCTGAATTGAATGGCTATCTCTGTTGGCCTACCAATACTCAATATTTCGCTCGTTTCTTGCCCTCACTGTGTTCATGAAGTCCTATGAGTGCTTCGATCCCTACCGTGTCATTATACAAAATTAACATGTCTGTACCGATGAGTGGGTCCGCACCATATCTAAACATTACGAAACAAACAATGAAATTCGCGCCGGACTAACGAGTTAAAACAAAACGTACACTAAACTTGGAAATCGATCGAGGGTTGAAAGATCCACGGATCACAGCCTCAATAATTGATTCCTCTGCCTCAGTTTTTCAATGAGGCGTGGCCCCTGAGCTTCCCTCCCTTCCTCGACATCCTGAAGCCATTATTTGAGAAGATGTCCTTAGACGTGTGAGTTTTGCGGGATCAAGGAGGATGAGAATGGATGGAAGTTCTCAGATGAAGATAACCTAGTGGTCCTTTATCCCATATATTCTAAGTCAGAAACTGATAATCAAGATAATAAAATCAAATAAATCATAAAATAATAATGATAAGAATAAAGATAAAAGAAAACAAAAAAAAATAAATTATTCATAACAGAAATAAATTGAAAATAATAAAATCCAGAAAGAAAAAGAAAAGAAGATAATAATAAGTAATAAAATTGTTCCAATGCAACAAAACTCACTTTCACTCACCCCACCTAGAGCTCCGCGTGATTCATTTGTGTTGACGTGTTTTTTTCAGATTTTGCGTAAACACAAAACCTTATTAAAATCGGTTTGCTGTCTGTCTGCCTTTTTCTTATTTTTTGCCGATGGAAGGTGGAAAGCTTCAAAAGCTACGGCAGGCATGGTTATGTGGGGCTTTTACTAACTTACTCCACTAAAACCACCTCCTTCTCCTTCCACTCTCCCCGCGGGACGCCCATTTGGTATTAAGTCGCGGGGCTGGATCAGAATTTATTCTGGGCTCATGTTAATATTCTTGTTTCTCTTGCGTTCATTCTTTCGGATGACTTCTTTCAGCCTAAGCTTCTTTCCGATGGCTACAATCACTTTTTCAACTTCGGTCCATACCCCCTTTGCTTTCACCGCAAGTTCCAATATATTTTCGGGTGTAAAATGCTCCCCGTTTGTAGCTTCTAATGTAGCCCTTTGAGCTTCGAATCTGGGGCAATGAAAAAAGACGTGTTCTGCGTCCTCTGTAATATTTGGGCAATTGGCGAATCATCACGCCCAAATCGATACAGATATGCTCGATAGCCTCCGTGTCCGCTCAATAATTGAGTTACTTCGCCGTGAGGTCGCTTAATCCATTTCCAGATATCTGTCTGTCTGTCCCCCTGTCTGTCTCTCCGTCCCTCACACGCATTTTTGTCGGAGGCGGTTATAGCGATTGATATCAAATTTGGTTGAAAGGTGGGAACTGTGAAGGCTCACGCATGCAATGAGTTACATCCTTTTACGTAGAATTTAATACATACATGCAAAAGGGGGGTGTAGATTTTTTTTTCATCAAATATAATCATATGGGGTATCAAACTAAAGGTCTCGGTTAGAACTTTTCGAAACTGGTCTTAGTTTGAACTTTTGGTGGAAAGGAGGAATTCGAGGGGTTGAAAGTGATCATTCCTCTAAGGGGGCCATTCCCAGAAGCTACCCAACCGAAAAATCTGAAATAAATCAGGAGGCTGCCACTATATGCCTCGGCTCCGAAATACCTTTCATATCGATATCTGTTCCAATAAAGTTAATAATAGTATATTACTATAATGTTTTGTAATTGGCTAGAAACCCTCCCTCCCCCCTTTTAAATTCATGGTAGCACCACGATGTAGGCTATAATGTAGAACATGATCTTGCAAAGCTTGGCGGAAATCGCACTATTACTAACTAAGCTATAATATGTCAGCGTTGTTGTTTCTTTGAAAATTAAAAACTATGAATGTCAATATCATCCGAAAGTGGATACTCTCACATAATATATGCAGGAAGGAATACACAAAACCTTTCGTACCTGAAGCGTCCAGATTCTGGTTTCCTGACTTGTTTTTATTTATAAATTATTCTTATAACATAAAATATATTTCTTCACCACAATCTGTCCATCTTTCCTTCAATAAAAATGAACACCTGCATTTGTTAACTTTTAATTGTCTTCTTTGTTTTTGTTTAATCTAATGAACATAGTCACTTTTAATTATCATACGACGCTTCATTAACCGACCGAAACCGATAATCTGGAGGAGTTCTCGCATACTTTGCTATGCTTTTGGCACCCACAGAAACGTGGATGGTGGACCGCACTTTACTACTGTAGGAGAAAATACAACTCAAAATAGCAGTCTCTTTTTCTGCTGACACCCAGTCGAAAAAGGAAAAATTTGCACCACGTTTTTGTGCAAATGAATTTGAAAACAACTTAACGTACTCACGATTTAATGAAGTTTTGCCATCCCGAAATCATGATTTGTCCGGATTTAAAGTGCCGGAATTCGCTGGATGGGGATTTGAAAGCCTCGAGATTGCACCCAGATCAGGCATTCGATAGAGCCAAATGGCGAAGCCGATCACGACGAGCTGACCCCGCTTGTGAACGGGACAAAGGCTGAAGAAAAAGAAGATGAAAGTGCCGGAATTAAATTGTTATTTGCTATGTTGCGATCAGGCCATTCCTGGCCGTGTTCCTGGGATTTGCAAAACCACCTCAGGAACTGCAATGGGGAACCCGTTATCTCCCTTGATAAGCGAAATCTTCATGAAAAGCGTAGAAGAAGAAATTGAAAAACGGGGCATCATGCCAAAATTTTGGGCACGTTACGTAGACGACATATTGGTTATAATCCATCGAGAAACCACTGGAAGCAATAAACAACATAACTTTCACAATGAGAAAGGAAGATGACCAACGGATAGCGTTTTTGGACCTAGCAATAATAAGAAACAACAATAAACTCGAGTTTGACATATTCAGAAAGAAAACTCACACACAGCGAACCATACCAAGGACATCGAAGCACACATATGGGCGGAAAATGGCGGCTTACTACAGTATGGTACATCGGTTGCTAGTGACACCATTGACAGAAGAGCGATTCAAAAAAGAAATAAGTTACATAAAAGACACAGCGGGGAAAAATGGATGTAGTAGGGAGGAAATAGACAGAATATTAGATAAAATGCAAAATGGAATAAATAGGGACCAACTCACAACACTCTACAAACAATAACAAGTCGGGAAACCGGAAGCTTGACGCTTCAGCTATAAAAGGTTTTGTGTTTCACTATGTGAGGAGCATAACGTAGTTCTCAGCGATTTAAATATCTCCAGTCTATGGTATCAGCCAATGGAGAACTGCGTAATGAAATTTTTTTCAGGCATTAACACAACCTGGATGAGGTGGCATTCCCCAATTGGTGTTCTTTGTGATCGACGTATCAGCGCAGGTCCCAAATCTAAAATTTATTGCAATGTCGTCCGTCTACCGCTCTCTATAGTTCTGAATGTTGGCCGACTATAAAGGACAATGAACGGCGTCTTGCGGTAATGAGGACGAAGATGTTGCATTGCACTGGGGGCGTGACACGTTTTGATCACGTCTGAAATCAGAATATCCGCGATCGATATGGGTTTGCATCGATGGTGAAAAAACTGCGAGAGAGGCGTTTTCGGTAGTGTGGTCACGTAATTCACGCTAACGAGAATTCAATAACCAGTATTGGTCAGAACATCGAAGTCAATGGTAAGCAACCAAAAAGCTGGCCAAAACAATGGTGGCTTGACACACTGGATGGGGATTTACGGGTTTCGCGATTACATCCTGATCAGGGATTTGATAAAACATGTCGGGAAACCGAAAGCTGGAGACTTCAGGTACGAAAGGTTTTGTGTATTTCTTAGTACGTGGCACATAAATATATGCATATATTATGTGAGAGTATCCACCTTCGGGTGAGTTTGACATTTATAGTCTTGGATTTTCAAAGAAGCAGCTACTTTGATGTATTATAACTTTGTTGGTAATAGAACGATTTCCACCAAACTTGGTAAGATTATATACTACATTACTGCCAAATTTCGTGGTGCTACGGTAAACTTAAGGGGGGTTTTGCAGCCAATTACTAAAGATTATGGTAATATACTATTATTAACTTTCTTTGAACAGATATCGGTATGGAAGGTATTTCGGGGCCCAGGCACCATATACTGGCAGCTTTCTGATTTTTTCAGATTTTTAGGTTTGGTAGTTTCTGAGAATGGCCCCCTTAAACAAATGATCACTTCCAACACTCCACACTCCCCACCTTTCTAGCAAATGTCAAAACCAAGACCGGCTTCGAAAAGTACTTATCGAGGTCCTTCATTTGATACCCCACATGACTATATTTGATGAAAAAAAAATGTTCACCCCCCTTTTGCATGCAAGGGGACCCCCTCCCTTATATTGGGCGTAAGAGAATGTAACTCACTGTATGCGTGAGCGTTCACAGTTCCCAGCTTTCCACCAAATTTTGTGTCAGTCGCTATAACCGTCTCCGAGAAAAATTCGTGTGACGGACAGACAGACGGACCGACGGACAGACAGACAGACAGAAAATCGGTTTTAATAAGGCTTTGTGTTTACACAAAACCTTAAAAAAGGGATAATGCTCCTATCAGAGCGGGCATTACAACAAACTAAGACCGGTTTCGAAAACCGACACCTTTAATTTGATACCTCACATGACTATATTTGCTGAAAAAAAAATGTACACCCCCCTTTTGCACGTATGGGGACCCCCCCTCCCCTTAAATTCGTTGTAAAAGAATGAAACTCACTGTCTGCATGAGTGTTCACAGTTCCCAGCTTTCTACCAAATTTGGTGTCAATCGCTGTAACCGTCTCGGAGAAAAATGCCTTATAAAGGTTACTATTGCTGAATAACTATCAGTCAATTATCACAAAAACTTGTTTGTTCTTATTTTGAATGAATGACCCTTCAGTAATTTTACTCAAGAGTTATATATATGTATGTATATATATAATGTCCAAGTAGCTCTCCTTGCATATTAGTTGTTTTCATTTCGCAGATCAGCAATTTTCTCTCGAGCAATAACTGATATATTTGCAAATATAATTATTAACATTAATTTCGGAATAACAGTCAAGATCTCTTATTTATCACGTCAACTGATTAAAGCCACTCAATAAACGTATAGCATTTTCGTATCTACTTATGTTATATTAATCTCAACTTCAGATCAAAGAAAAAATGTCAGATTCGTCAGAGAAGAACGAACGATTGAGGCTCTAATTTTCACTTTTGTGTAGTTTGAGTGGGGATCCTTCGTTATGTGCGAAACAACCTGGGCGTGAGCAAATTAATAGGAATTCTTGGAACTCAATATTAGATTGAGGCGAACAACCTATTTAAAGCGATTCATAGTGGAAGATCCGAGTTCCAAAGGGCGAAAATTTGTTCGTGCATGCAATAACAATATTTCTAAATGTCATAGACTCTATCTCTTCTTAATATTCTCTTTTATAAACTATTTATAACCATTTTCATCTCCATTGTCCCAAACATCCTTATCCTTCTACCTATTAAAGTGTTTAATTACATTTTCTATGTGTTGAGAATGTTTCCGTGCTATTGCTGTCAACGAAACAGATGGAGGTCCAATTTCGACGTCGCTAGCGAAAGTTATTGTTCCATGGGTAAACAGGAAAATTTACTTCAACAACTTTTTTTTGTCAATTTCATTCTTAGCGAGTTTCCTCGTTATTGAGAGTTTCAATCGAACCCTCCGGATAAGATTTCACAATTGGTCAAATAATTTAGACTGTTGAGATTTCTTTCGAGTTGTCACAATCTCGGCTGATGGCGGATTTTACCTAATACTAGCACCAAGTGCCAAGCATTTAGGCTCGGACAATCCTTCTTACCTAAAAGATAAAGGGGCGCTGGTTGTGAGCTGCTGTAGGTTAATGGGAGAATCCGTCGTGAACTCCCCGCAACATCGAGCACGCATGCAGAATGGTGTACTTCTGTATGGTTTGAAGCAGGATGTGTGAGAGTCCCAAGGCAAGCCGTGGGGATTTAGGTACAATACCTGTAGCTGACAATTTTATGGAACTACAACCACTTTCTCGAGATGCCAAATTTCCTTGATTTCCTTCTTCTCCACGTATTTGTGTTCAATGGTGCTATTATAGCAACATGAATAATAAATGCGGAGCGACCAGTCTTGTTAACTAACAGTTGTGTGGAATGTGGTGATCAGTTCGAACTTGTCGGTCCCAATACATGCTGTAAGCAGAGTTCTGCATTCTGTGATCAAGTACTGCTTGCGGCTCATATCGGTAAACATGTTCCCGTGATCAGTTGGGCTCTTGTTTATTATTAATTTATTCATTATTATATTATTATTTGGAAAATTTGCCTGGCTGGGTCAACTCACAGAGGCCTCAACCGTCAAAATTCACACCTTTTTTTATTTCTCGTGTATGACGTTAATCAGCACAGACTGACAGTGCCAATCTTGGAAGGTGAGTCAACCGCCCATGCGCAGTCGGCAGGGTAAACCTCATCCTCAATCGACGTTTCTCCTGCACCATAATAATTAAGAATGCGTTCGAAGACCTACACGTTTTCCGTCGTCCCACCACTCTCCATTGTGGGAGTGAGCTCGTGGTTAATTGTGTACTGGCATTTGAAAAAAAAAATAGATTTTCTTGTCGGTGTACCTTCGTTGAAACTTTTCCGTTACCATGGCATACATTACATTTTCCAAAGTAATATCATCACTAAGCTCTTTTTTTGCTATGGCCCGAAATTCGTCAAATCTTAGATTTTATGATAGCTCTGTCCTCATAGCCGTAATAGCATTAATCATAACAGTACACACTTTAATAGGGGACTTGTTCTTGGAACAATTCGATCCTCAGGTGTCATTCTACAAAAAGTAATGTGTTCTTTCCGACACGTAGATCTACACAGGATCCTGAAAAATAAACAAGGAGTTTCACGCGAGCCTACCGGCATAACATCACGGGAGTTGGACCTGAAATGAAAATAAATAAGGGCTCGACCGCATGCGTGGAGCCATAAAATCCCGGACCAGAGTGGCGCTATCGAAAACGAGGATCCACGACGATCAACGTTCCTCCTGCCTCAGAAATATGGTGTATGGTGAATCGCGGTCTTAGAGGTTCTCATCCTGCCTTGTCATGCTCAAGCAAATCAAGTGGGAGATGCCCTTTAATTAATGTGAGTCTTGCAAGATTAGAAAGGGAAAAGGAAGTAGTCAAATTAAAAAGAATTTAGCTGAAATGCATGGTAAAAATATATTCTCAACCATTAACCAAATAAATAATAAAAAGTAATATATTGAATTTAATCGTAAACAAGTCGGAATACCGGAAGCTCGTGCTTCGGGTATAAAGGTTTTGTGTTCATCTTATCTAAGCAATTTCAACGCACATTTTTCTACCCGTATACAGCTACAAAACTACGAGACATACGTACATATTACAGCCGTAGATGTTACGCTAACCCTAAACAAACAAACTGCCTATTTTCGAATACTGTACACATATAGTCACGTATATAAATTGATCGTACCCATATTTCCGATTTACTTCTTATATCTATCTGAATTAGGCTCTACCCACAAAGTTCATTAGCACGCATATACTATATACCTACATACACACATGTCTCGTTGGAATAATTGATATTCATATACAAATGATTAAAGAACTAAAACAAAATAATTCTTTTCCACCCAATTCATACGAACTTACTCCGTGTGGTATTGACGAATTGATATGTGATGATGACGTCATCAGGTTTTAGAGTGCACGAAATTCACAAAAAATTGTAAAGTTTCACCCCCTATAACTTTGTTAATAATAGTTGGATTTTCTTCAAACTTGACCAAATTGTGCATTATATTCCTCGTTATACCCATGCCAAATTTTGTACTTCTGGGACGAACATAAGGGGGGTGCCGGGTAAATTTCTAAAATGTGGAAATATACTATTATTAACTTTATTTGTGCAGATATCGGAACCGGATATATTTTGAGGCCTAGATTTCGTAGAGATGCACTATTGAGATTTTTTTCTGATTTTTCGGTTGGATAGGTTCTGAGAACGAGACCTGTTACACTTTTTGGGGGTCATATTTTGAGCCCTCACTCTCCTATGTTTCACCCAATATCAAATATTGAACCAGTTTCGAAAAGTACTAATAGAGACCTTTCATTTGATACTCCACATGGCTACATTTTATGAAAAAAAATTTTGCACCCTCCTTTCACATGTATGGGGAGCCCCCCCTCAAACTTAACACAAAATGGCGCCAGTCGCTGCATGTAAAGGGATCACCAGATTACATACTCTCACCAATTTTCGTGACAATCGGTTCAGCCGTTTCCGAATAAATCGGCTGTGACAGACAGACAGACAGACAGACAGACAGACGGACAGACAGACAGACAGACAGACAGACAGACAGACAGACAGACGGACAGACAGACATCGAATCGATTCTAATAAGGTTTTGTTTCACACAAAACCTTAAAAAGGTAAATGATAAAGGAGATTGTGCATATGGCTGAAAACTATTTAAAGTACTCTACCCAGAGTTCCTTTCATAACTAAGAAGTTGCTTTTTCTTTTGTTAAAGATTTCAAGCAACAATTAAAAATTAAGGAAAAAGTGCATTAGTGTTCACTAATTGTTTAATTCTTTGTTAAGTTTCTTGTTGAGAATGTTTCTCTTTCCTATTCACATGGGAAGCCACCGCATCAAAATGATATGTGTTCGATGAACGAACAAGAACAAAAAGAGATCATATACGTTTACTTCTCTTCTTTACTCTGTTCATGTCAGTTGCTGGTATGTATACACCATAATACGACTTGATCATCACAAATCTTTGGCCAACGAGCAACAATTAAATCCAGGGGGCAAGCTTCACCAAGACACAACCTCAGTCTCCTTCGTCGTTGCCAACCCTCTTCCACTTACTTGATGCCTTCGCTTTCTCTGACGACTTGAGTGCCTGTCTTCCAGGGCGGAATCAGTTCTCTGGACAGTTTGGAGCTGACAATTCGGAATGAACAAATAGCTGAGCAATATCGAACTGAATCTGAGAATGAAATTCCGGTTGTCAAGTTTTGGTTCTCAAGTTGGTGTTTCCGATCTCTTCATTAAAGATGATTTTTTGGATTCTTTCTGGGTGTTCTGGATGGCTCAAGTGGCTAGAGCACTGGGCTGTCGTAGCGAAAGGTCCCGGTTCAAATTTCACTGGTGGCAGAGGGATTTGTAATCGTGACTGGATGCCGGATACCACTCGACTCAGCTGTGGATGGGTACCTGTGTCAAATCATAATAATCTCGGGCGAGCGCAATGCTGACCACATTGCGTCCTACAGTGTACTGTAGTATACCGTTACAAACATGATTGAAATGCTCTAACACACTTCAAGGCCCCGATCCAATATGGATTGTTGCGTGAACGATTATTATTATTATTTTTGGGTTCGGTATTATTCTTCGTAACATAGTGCAACAGGGCAGTGTGCAGTAATGAACTGCCGAATCCATGTGAGGGACTACATGGATTCGGCAACGCAGCGTGCAAGACAGACACTCGTCTGTCACTCAAATCCACAGAGTTTTGGAATGCGGAAAGCCACCCATTTACTTGAATAAATTCACTCAAGGCAGATATTTCCGAAGATCCTTATATTTACGATTCTAAGGACTTCTACTTGAAAACGTATCAAAAATTTCCTTTCTGTCCAACTCCGGAGCTTTCTTTTTGCCAGGAAGTCCATATATCTGTGGCCATGTTGAGCCGTTGGGTGCGGTCGGAAAAATAATTGCAATTAATCTCGCCAAGAACCACAGATGTCCGAGGTGTTCTTGCCTTGTATTTTATTACATTCTTGTAGTTCAAGGAATGTAGCATAGTATACCTTAGATACCCCGCTGGCACATTTAGTCCACCTTCATATAAATGATTACAATTTGACAATGAACCTTTACTCTATCCATTTGAAGATTTTGCCGTCCAACTTTGTGCGGCAGTTTCCGATTCTTCCCCTTTTGACTTTGCTGAGGTGGTAATTGGTAGATTAATGAGAAAACTCAGCTTTCCTCGGTGGCTTTTGTGGCCGCTGGCACGGACCTTAAGGGCTCACTGATACCATCCTTACTCCTATTTGTCGGTTTTTCGTTTTCTTTGTCTTGAACAAGTGTCACCTGCGTTTCTCGTTTGGCTTTACCACCTGATGCCGGATTTTTTTTATACAGTGTCCTAATAATCCATAATCGTCGTCAAGACAACCCAATAGGATCTAAGTTTGTTAGAGCAATATATAACAAAATATGTGGTATCATGGTATATCAGGTTTTGTGTGAAAGAAAACGTTGTCAGAATCGATTCAATGTCTTTCTGTCTGTATGTCCCACCCGATTTATTCGGAAGCAGCTGAACCTTTCGTCCGGAAATTCGGTGAGAAAGTCGGGTCTGCGAATTCCTGTACGTAAAACAAGTGGCGTTTTGTGTTGAGTCTAAGGGGAGGGGTTCCCCATACATGCGAAAGGAGGATGCAAAATTTTTTTTTCACAGAATATGATCAATGGGATATTAAATGAAAGGGCTTTACTAATACTTTTCCAATGTGATTTGCTTCTGATACTTAATAAAATATAGGGGAGTGAGGGGCCAAAATATGAGCCCCAAGAAGTGGAACAGGTCCCTCAAAATATATACCATTTGAATATTTGCTCAAATAAGGTTAATAATAGTATAATAGTAACCCAGAAATCCTCCTCACCGCCTAATACTCAATTTTGGAAATTTTCTAGGAAATCGAACTACTACTATGGAAAATGAAAGTTTTGTATTTCACGTGGACCTATCGTAATCTAAGACATGCATGGCGTCATGTAAAGTAAACCCGCATGAACGACGGAGTTGGACATATCAAAGAATATTTTGAATTTTCAGCTATGTACATATATACGGTCGAAAAAACATGCATAGAAAGTTTCTGACACAAGATGAACACAAAACCTTAATACTAGAAGAATCCAGCTTCCGGTATTCCGACTTGTTCTAATCATTCAAACTTTTGCTATTGGATCTACTGCTCAAAACAGCAGGATTTCAAAGAGGAACTTGAGAGCAAATTCCCTTTCTTCAATTTCCAAATCTAACTGAAGGCTATCATCGACAAAGACATTCATTAGATACGATGTACAAAGATATGGATCTTTAATTTTAATGCGTAAATTCCAATTGAATTCAACTTCTTGTAATAGGGCAGAATAATTTGTCTATTAAGATAACAGATTTACATAATTAATACTTTCTGTACGAAATTTTGCCGTCTGTCATATTCCAATATCATTTCATCCAACTTCTCTTGCCATTGTGTTCGTATATGTGGAACTTCTGGTATCATTAGCAGCACTTGATATGAATCGTTTTCTACATGAAAAACGCAAATCCCCTAGCCAATCCCTTTTTGACGATTTGCCCCATAATACATGATCAAGTAATTTCTTCGATGTCGGAATAAAGGTCGCTGTTTTAAGAAAGCATTGAGATATTTTTTCAATTATCCCACAGCTGACGCTGGGCTTAATTATTCAGGCGGATGGTGCTCCACTTTCTTGTGCTTTTGCTGGTGCAAGTCACGAAAAGAAATTAATTGCGATAGGAAATCCACATATACGTATCCACATTCAATCATGCATATACACTTGGTATTGAGATTGAGTTTGCTGTTGAATGAAATACTAAGAAAACTTAACATACATATACACTGGAGGCGTATGTATCCTTAGTCCTGCTCAAAGCACGCTACATCTATGTGCATACATATATACATATATATACGTACAATGTACTCTTATGCTAAAATTTGAACCGGATCTGAAGCATGCTTCTCATCCTTCATCGGAATCCAGCACTCGATGTGAAATTATGAAGATGACTGTCATTTGTGACATATCCTAATACAGCAAATCTTTTCTAAGGTAATGGAAAAAACGGATGAAATACGCACATAAGGTACTTCCATGCATGTACATGCATATAGTTTGCACTCTGTACATATAATCCGCGTATCTACCCTTAACTAGGTCGAAGTGCGTCAATCAGCAGCAATGCGCGTTGACGTCCCCTTGGATCCTCTGCAGCACGTACCTGTGAATGTGCATTGTGAAAGAATCATCCATCCGCTGTCAATCCCACTATCTATTCATCTCACCTAGAGGCACATACTATACATAGATATATACCCTGCTTGACACTACTCTGCAATTTCTGCATTTTAGTTTTTAAAGACTTATATCTAAATACTGAAAAAGAAGAAGAAATATTTACATTTTAAAGGCTTGTTTGAAGGTTTTTAATTAATAGTTTTTGAAATTTTTTAAATAAAAGTCAATAGCAATGATTAATAATAATCGTTGGCGCAACAATCCATATTGGATCAGGGCCTTGAAGGGTGTTAGAGCACTTCATTCAAGATCGTAACGGTACACTACAGTAGACTGTAGGACGCAATGTGGTCAGCATTGCGCTCGCCCGAGATTATTACCCTGATTTGACTTAGATACTCATTCAAAGCTGGGTCAACTGGCATCCGACGCCAAGTCACGAGACTAGCCTTGAGAAAGAAATGATCCTTTCCGGCACCCGCCCTTGCCCCTTATGAATTAAATGTCAAAACTTATACAAGCTTCGGAAAGTACTCATCGATACCTTTCATTCGATACTTTCCTCCCGCACATGACTATATTCAGTGAAAAAAAAAGTCTTGTATATCATCTTTGCATGTGTGAGCTGTATGTATGCATGCGTCGGATTTCATAGTTCCCATTTGTCCACCGACTTTCATTCGGATCGGTTCAGCCGTTTTGGAGAAAACTGCGTATGACAAACAGACAGACAATTTTCATAAGACTTTGTTTACCACAAAATCCTAAAAAGAGCTGAGGAGAAGCAGATTCTTCATGACTCGAATTTTAATATTTCACTGGAATGTCACTTATTCTCGTTAAATGACCTCAGCATCTACAGGGTGCGACAGCATAACTTCTTTTTTTAAAATGCGCGCCACTCAGTTAGTTGATGCCATAGCGGAGCGCTAGTGGTCTCGTTCAAGAGGGGATACTATAAAGTTTTGTCCCGACACGGTTCAGTCGCTATCATGCGTTGGAATAGTGAGGAGCGTGCCTTTGCCGTTGAGGTTTACTTTTCAAGCGGATTTTCGGTTATTGCTACACAGCGTGCATTTCGGAATCGCTTTAATTTCGCCCCGTTGGCTCCCGTCCCAGACCGCAAATCAATTGTTACATGGGTCACTACATTCAGACAAACTGCAAGTGCGACAAAAGGAAGAACTGGAGTCCCTCGGCCCGTTAGATCACCTGAGAACATTGAAGCAGTGAGAGCGTCAATGTTGCGATCGCCACGGCGTTCTGCGCGCAAACACGCATCTGCCCTTGGACTATCCGATCGTTCTGTGAGAAAAATCTTCGTGATGATCTTCATTTTCATCCCTATAAGATGGCGATAGTGCAGGAGCTTTCAGAACGTGACTTCAATTCTAGGATGAACGCGCGTGAGCTTCTTCATGATGTCATTCCCGAGGGTGCTATTGTTTTTTTTTAGCGATGAAGCCCATTTTCATTTGTGTGGGTCGGTTAACAAACAAAACATGCGCTACTGGGCTGACACCAAACCTCGAGAATTGTATCAAAAGCCTTTGCATTTACCCAAAGTCCCAGTGTGGTGTGCAATTTCCTCAGCTGGAATTATTGGTCCCTGGTTTTTTGAGGAAAATGAGGTTACAGTGACAGTGAATTCGGACCGGTATGTAAACATGCTACAGAATTTTTTTTTTGCCACGGCTAGAAAATTTGGATTTGGGGGACACTTGATTCCAACAAGACGGTGCAACAGCACACACTTCAAGAGCATCGATAGCTGTTTTGAGGGAATACTTTCCAGAGCACCTTATCTCAATTAGAGGCGATTTGGAATGGCCGGCACGCTCTCCCGATCTGTCCCCTTGTGATTTTTTTCTATGGGTTTTTTTGAAATCCCGTGTTTATGTGAACCGTCCAAGAACCCTACAAGATTTGAAGACCAATATCCAAGAAGAAATTGTCAACATAACACCTGCTATGCTAACAACAGTCATGACAAACGCCAGAAATCGGTTTACGCAATGTATGGAGAATGGGGGACGTCACCTAACAGATTTGATCTTCAAAACAATGTAAATAAAAACTTTAGACATGTACCTGCATTATAAACAATAAATAAATATTTTCCGATGCATACAATAGTTTTAATTGAGTTTTGAAAAAAGGAAGTTATGCTGCCACACCCTGTATTAGCTTAAACACTTTGTCTTTTACCTTCTTCTTTCTCTTCAACGTTTGCCCCGTTCACAAGCGGGGTCGCCCCGTCGTGATCGGTTTCGCCATTTCATTTTATCAAATAGCTGATCTGGATGCAATCCTGGGGCTTTTAAATCCCCATCCAGCACATCAAGTCACCGTTGTTTCGGCTGACCTTTTGTTCGTTTACCATCGACTTCGATGTTCAGAACAATCTTGGCGAGTGAATTTTCGTTAGCGCGAATTACGTGCTTAGGCCATCCAAGACGATTCTCTAGCAGTTTTTCCACGATCGGTGCAACCTCATATCGATCGCGGATATTTTCATTTCGGATACGACCAAAACGTGTCACGCCGCTAGTCCAAGGCAACATCTTCGTCTCCATCACCGCAAGACACTATTCGTTGTGTTTTATAGTAGGCCAACACTCAGAACCATAGAGAGCGACAGGACGGATGACATTGCGGTAAATTGTGGATTTGCGACTTTCATTGATATGTTGATCACAAAGAACACCATCTACAGAAAGCCACTTCATCTAGGTTACGTTAATGCGTCAAGCAATTTCATATCGCTCAGTTCTAGAGAGGCTCCTGCCTTTACTTTTCGAATCATGGTAGAGCAATTGAACCCAGCGTACGAGCTCTTCTGGCACTAAATGTTGTCGTAAAGCATACCAGATGAGTTCATGCGGCACACAATCAAACGATTTCTCTAGACCCAAAAATGCAATGTAAAGACGGCGATGCTTCCGGTGTTTCTCCATGAGTAACCGCGCAGCGTGTACTGCGTCAGTAGTTCCACAGTTTTTGACAAATTCAGCTTGATTCACGGTTACTTCAACGATTTCGCGAATACGGTTGTCAAGAATGCGTTCATGGTATGGGAAAGTAACCGGATAGAACAGTAATTTGAACATTCTGCTGGACTGCCTTTTTTTCGATATTGGAACAGTGGTGCTTTCATGCCAGTCAGATGGTGTTCTACCTTTTTGAATAACCCGATTAAAAATTCACTGGGCGACAGCGTTAGGTCCCAGCTCTTCGATTACCAGAGCTCAGATGCGATATCGTCAAGTTCTGTGCCTTTCCCCGATTTCATTCGTTTTATTGCCTCCTCGACTTCAGTTGCGCTAACATGAAAATCCTGGAGCGGCGGGGGGATGGTTTAATGTGAGTATCTGCCGTGAAGGCATAATCCCACGGTCCCACGGTCCCACGGATTGATTTTGAGACCACAATCAGAGCCCCGCCATGCAAGCATAGCGGTCCTGGTTTATACTGAGTGCAGGCTCAGCATTCATGCCAATGGATGTGACGCCTATCTCACACCTCTGCTGCAACGAACGGGTACGGCACCCGAGTTGTACAGCGCAACTCCACGCTTGAGCTCCAAGGAGCTGTGCCCGCGATGTAGGCATAATCACAACCACCATGAAACTCCCACTAGGAGGCCAACCGCAAATAACGGGGCCGAGAACACATCCTCCAGGAATTCCCCTGGAGCATATGCTCTCAGAGGGCCATACCGGTTCCCATGGTACCAGATAACCACCGGTGAAGCTTCGTGGGAGAGCCACTTCAGATGAGTCCATGCAGACTCGGGTCTGATCGCCCTCCTCGAGTAGGTGGGGGTAGTTGCGCTGACAGTTAAGTCCTTGGGGTTTTAACGTGGGAACCTGTCCTGGAGACCTAATCCTACGGTCTTCTTAAGACACGGATTGATTTTGGGACCACAATCAGAGCCCCGCTGTGACAAGTAACAACGGTACCAGTATATACCAGTATATGCAACGGCTTAGCATTCATACTGGTGGGTGCAAGACCTACCTAAATCTCTACTGAACTAAGGAGTACGGCACCCGTGTTGAAATGCAACACCACGCCGAGGCCCGAAGGTCTCTTCTCGCTTGAGCTTCACCAACAACCCCCATGAAGCTCCCACCAGGGTGCCAACCGCAAACAACTGAGCTGTACTCATATACGACAGGAATTCTCCCGAAGTATGAGAGTCCAGGGTCTACCCCGGTTCTCACGGTGCCAGTATACCCCTGGCAAGGTTTCGTGGCCGAAACCACTTCAGATGAATTCCCGTGCAGACTCGGGTCTGATCGCCCTAGTTAGCCTAGTCTTGGAGCATTCGCCTACTGCATCACGGCCGGCAAGCCAATGCGATACAGCGTCTCCCGGTGCCACCACTATGGAGGTTCTCCTCGGCCACTTGGTTTTGGTTTGGCCGACAGGGTTGCCGCCCCGTCTTCCTCACCGCTACCTCTGAGCACCACTTGCGCTGATAAGTGGAACTGCTCCAGATGCCCGCAATAATTGTGGAAGTGGAAGATGAGCAAATTCTTTAGTTGAAATCTGCTCGAAGTATTCTCGCCATCTATCCGTCCCGGCTCGACGGTTGGTAATCAAAGTACCGTTCTTGTCATCATATATATATGAATAATGATTACTAGCAGACAAGTTATGTTAACCTAATTTTTTCTAACTGCTTTTACATTAGAGATGTAACGTCCTAGGTCATAAATTATTATGTGAAGTCCGTTTAGCTTCCCGAGCAAAAGGAAATTTTAAAGGAAATTAAGAGTAATTAGCATTGGAGAAAATTCCTAAGTCTTTTACAACCTGTCAATTTTGAACATCTGAAGTTGTGTAGCTAGGGTGATCTATTGCTTCTTGGAAAACGACGTCTTTCTCGTCTGCGCTGTGCCGCCACAATCTTATTTATATGGTTTCAGGTGCAGTAAATTCACCCAAAGTTTTTACTACTTCAACTTTGACATTAATAAACGGATTTCCATCAAACATAGTGTACGAATGCGCAATACTCCTTTTCGCTGATTCAAAATTTAGTACTCCTAGGATGAACTTAAGATTAGTATCCCAGTCAATTTCGAAAATTTGGTAACATACTATTAGTAAGTCTATTTGAGCAAATATTGGAATGGGATACATTTTACATGGAACCCTAAAAACAACTCGGAAAATATAAAGCTAAACGCTCGAGGTATAAAAGGTTTTGTGTATCGATTGCATTAGGATATTTGAGCGGGTATTTGCGTCATTTGTACTTAGTTCATAATGTTTATACATTTAGTTTGTCAAACCATTCACTTTAGTATGGTACTGAGATTCAAAATCTTAGAATGGAAAAAAATTACACAAAACTTTATCCTATGGTAACTCTGTTAGATAACGCGATTTCTACCTTGGTATTATTATCCTGTAAAGTATAGCCTATATTAATGCAAAAGTGGATGATACTAGGATAAACCTAAGGGAGGTATTCAGCCATAATACTTTAAGCCTTTGAAACCCACCCAACCCCTTAAAAGTATGCACTATGTATTTATCTATCGCATCTTGACCACATTGAGATAGTGACTACCTTTTGAGTTGGAGATTTCCCTCCTTCTTTTGAAAGGCCTCTTTGACAACGGTATCGAGGGAAGGAAGCCCACTCCCTCTCACGATACTTTGCTATTATACTCCGGAAAGCCCGCCATATGGTCAATTGACCGGCAACGTACGAGCAATTAAATTCGATTTTCGGGTGTATATTTTTGACCTCAGTTCGAATATTCGTTTTCTTGGGCTATCTAGAACGTCACTGACATATTTCAGCCACGGTTTCTGTATTATACCCTTTTCTTCGATGATTAATTCAATGTTAAGCTTGAATATTTCTGTTAAATTAATGCTAAATTTGTTTCAGTTTTCATATTCTCCTCTAATCTAGCGTATTTCCACATTGGCTAAATGAGACCTTTAATTGGTCAATAGCTTGTCTATCAGGTGTATTTGCGACGCCACTTTGAGTCGAGAGATATTAGAACCTCATCGGTGTTGTTGTGATCTCTATTATATATATTATATTCAATTAGGTCAGTTTCTTACGACGTGTTTCCATGAGATATTAGAATAGATCTGCAATTGTACTGCAAATTCCCAATGTGTAATACTATCAATTTTAAATACTTTTGTTTTGATATTATCGAAGAACAGGGTCTGTCACTTCTATTCTAACTCTCTATTTCTCGATCTTTTTTCAAAATCAGTTCAATTTCAAAAATTTCTATGTTTTTCGACACTACATGACTATGTTTGGGAAAACATTTTTACAAAATTTTACTCACATGCATTGAAATCCAAAGTGGAGTTTATACTTTCCATGCTCGCATTCAGTTTTTTGCTAGTAGATCCAACTCTTCCTGATTTACTCCTGAGAACAATATAAATGCACCGAAGCAGGCGATAGTTGGCTGATAATTATAAGCATTCTTTTCATATTAAACCGCAAAGTCAAATATTCAAACGTTCCAAAAGATAATGGTTCATTCTCCTTTCAGGTGAGTTACCTCATTTCCAAAAAATTGGCTTAAGCCGGTAAGTAAAGCAAGAAGATAAATTCTTTTTAAAAAAAGGATAAGTGAAATTTTACCGAAACATAAAAATTACCGCCTAAAGATTTACCACCTATGCTAACAAATTCACTTCGTTCTTATATGGATTTCTGGCAAAAACCCGATTGATAAATAAGCCTTAAAAACTTGTTTTTCCTAGTCGCTAGTGTTGACTTTTATTTTGCAAATACCGATATTTCGGGAACCACTTGTTCCCTGTTTGGAGTAATTGATATTCATAAACAAATGACTAACAAACCGGGAAACCGGAAGCTGGGCGCTTCAGGTATGAAAGGTTTTGTTTGCATCTTCTGTGAGTATATTTAAGTGTAGAACTATTCCATTTGTACGTAGCCGGTTATGTATTTGCATTTAGCATGTCTGACTACCCACTTCAATGTAGTATTGATATTTAGTTGCAGTAAATTTATAGGGGAAAGTCAACTATGACCTACTGTAACTTTTTAAGGTTTTGTGTGAAACAAAACCTTATTAGAATCGAGACGGTGTCTGTCTGTCCGTCTGTCCGTCTGTCTGTCTGTCTGTCTGTCTGTCACACCCGATTTATTCGGAAACGGCTAGACCGATTGTCACGAAAATTGGTGAGAGTATGTAATCTGGTGATCCCTTTACATGCAGTAAGTGGCACCATCTTGTGTTAAGTTTAAGGGGGGGCTCCCCATACATGTGAATGGAGGGTGCAAATTTTTTTTTCACAGAATGTAGCCATGTGGGGTATCAAATGAAAGGTATCAATTAGTACTTTTCGAAACTTGTGCAATATTTGATATTGGGTGAAACATGGAGGAGTGAGCGCTCAAAATATGACCTACAAAAAGTGTAACAGGTCTCGTTCTCAGAACCTATCCAACCGAAAAATCTGAAAAAAATCACAGTGGCGCATCTCTACGAAATCTAGGCCTCAAAATATATCCGGTTCCGACATCTGCACAAATAAAGTTAATAATAGTATATTTCCACATTTTACAAATTTACCCGGGACCCCCCTTATGTTCATCCCAGAAGTACAAAATTCGGCATGCGTGTAATGAAGAACATAATGCACACTTTGGTCAAGTTTGAAGAAAATCCAATTATTATTAACAAAGTTATAGGAGGTGAAACTTTACAATTTTTTGTGAATTTCGTGCACTCTACAACCTGCATGACGTCATCATCACATATCAATTCGTCAATACCACACGGAGTAAGTTCGTATGAATTGGGTGGAAAAGAATTATTTTGTTTTAGTTCTTTAATCATTTGTATATGAATATCAATTATTCCAACGAGACATGTATGTATGTAGGTATATAGTATGTTATGTTCATCCCAGAAGTACAATTTTTTGTGAATTTCGTGCACTCTACAACCTGCATGACGTCATCAACACATATCAATTCGTCAATACCACAACGAAATAAGTTCTTATGAATTGGGTCGCAGAGAATTATTTTGTTTTAGTTTTTTTAGTTATTTGCCAGCCAGACATGTGTGCATGTAGGTATATAATATATGCGTGCTAATGAACTTTGCGGGTAGTACCTAATTCAAATAGATATAAGAAGTAAATCGGAAATATGGGTATTATCAATTTATATACGTGCATATATGTGTACAGTATTCGGAAATAGGCAATTTGTTTGTTTAGGGTGAGCGTAATATCTATGGCTGTAATATGTACGTATGTCTCGTAGTTTGGAAAAATATGAAGGATTATGTTGGATTTGTAGCTAAATACGGATAGCAAAATATGCGTTGAAATTTCTTACATAAGATGAACACAAAACCTTTATATCCGAAGCGCGAGCTTCCGGTATTCCGACTTGTTTACTACTAGCATGAATTAGATCAAACTTGAGGATAATATGCTTCGTATTATGTTTTATAATACTACCAACTTTTATAACTCTCGGTTAAACTTAAGGGGAGTTTTACTTAATTCCCCAAAAATATGGTAATATACTACTATTAACTTAATTTGAATAGATATCGATATGGAGAGTATTTTGAGGGCTGGACACCATATAGAGGCAGCTTGATGATTTTTTTCAAATTTTCCGGGTGGGAAGTTTCTGAGAATGGGTCCGTTGAAGAAATCATCACTGTCCAACCCTCCCACTCCCTGCCGTTCTAACAAATTTCAAAACTAAGACCGGTTTCAAAAAGTACTAATCGAGACCTTTCATTTGATACCACGTGACTACATTTGGTGAAAAAAAAGTTACACCCCCCTTTTACATCTGCGGGGACCACCCCCTAAATTCAACCTAGAAGGATATCAATCACTGCATGTCTGGGGGTCCACAGTTCCCACCTTCTCACCAAATTTCGTGTCAATCAGTATAGCCGTTTCTGAGAAAAGTGCTTGTGACAGATAGACAGACAGACAGTGCCTCGGTGGTGGACAACTTGGCCACCGTTGCGTCTAATACTACAAGTGTTTTAGATTTGGAGAAGGAGGTGCTCAAACGAAGCACAACTCTGCCAAGAACACCAATTGCAAAGGCAAATAATGATGGACTAAAAGGAGATAGCTGGCCAAAAAAGGCGATTTCGACACCCATCGAATTTGATCAAGAGGTACTCCAGCAGCAGCAAATAGATCCATTCAGGAGAAGCTCATCACTTTTACGATCGCGTCCAATACCAAAGCCGGCAAAAGAGAAAGTCCCTGGGAAGTCAGTAATTGAAAAAGGCGAAGGAGTCAGTAAAAGGAGTAGTCTGGCCAAGACTCACCGAGAACAGAGCCCTGAGCCAGAAGAACTACCTTTTCTGCAGCTTGGGACTAAAATAGTTGAGCTGTCCGAATTCATCAAGGACAAGCACAACGTGCACCAAGCCCTTAAGAACATGGTGAGAGCCATCAGGGTGCTTTACAGTAGATCGCAGGAAGAAGTAAGAAAGCCTAAGGGAAAGCCAGACATTCCAGCCCCAACAGTGTCACAGGCGACCCAAGTGACACCAAAGCACAAGGTCGCCGATCTTCGATCAAGTAAGCGAGTGCGAGACAGAGAGGGCAAAGCTTTGGCGCATCAAGAGGCTCTAAAAAGGAAGAAAGGAGTGTCGACCAGTCCAACAAACGGAACTAAAACTTCAGAAGGGCCTAAAGTGCCCAAAGTAGGAACGTTGGCTAGCGAAGCGAAACCAAGAGAAAATAAGAGCGGTGGTTGGACTAAGGTCGTGAACAAGAAAAGAGCCAAGAAACCAAAGATGCGAATTCGCCAGTAGGCAATTGTAATCTCCAGCAGAGGATATCTAACGTATGCGGAGATACTGAAGAAGGTGAAATCTGACCCCGACCTAAAAGACCTAGACGGAAATGTCAGCAAAATCCGGAAGACCCAGAAAGGGGATCTCATGTTTGAACTGAAAAAATCCAGCGTGGGGAAAACTGACGGCTTTCGTAACCAAGTTTTAAACTTACTTGGGGAGAATGTCGTGGTTCGTTCCCAAAAACATGAGATCTATATCCAGTGCAAGGATCTCGATGAGGTAACATCAAGAGAAGAGGTCTGCACTGCCTTGAAGGAACAATTCAAGTTGGAGGAATTCAGGGAAGAATCTATCGTAAGCCTAAGAAAAGCTTATGGCGGTACTCAAACGGCCACAATGCGGCTACCAGTGGAGTCAGCGCAGAAGTTGTTGGCCGTGGGGAAGGTTTGGATTGGATGGGTTATTTGCCGACTAAGGGAACAGATCTCTTTAAAAAGGTGCTTCAAATATCTAATGTTTGGACACTTCGCGAAGGCATGCGCTAGCGGCATCGATCGGTCCAATTGATGTCGAAGGTGTAGGGAAAAAGGACATATTGCCAAGGAGTGCAATAGAGACCCCAAATGCATTTTGTGCGAAGAAAAGGAGGGAAGGGATAGCCGGCATATTGGCGGAAGTGGTGAATGCCCAGAATTTAGGGAGGCGTTAACTGCAGTGAAAAAATAAGGTTAATACAAATCAACCTTAATCATTGCAGGGTCGCATATGATTTGCTTGCTCAGACCACTTACGAATCCGCGATGGAGGTTGCTATCATTAGTGAACCGTACATAAATCTTGACGGTAGTGTATTGGTCACAGATTCGACTGGTGGAGCCGCGATATGGGCGTGCGGTCGTCAAGCCATACAATATAGCATGGGTCAGGCGGCTAGTGGTTTTGTGTTGGCAAAAATAAGCGGTATATTCATATACAGCTGCTACGCTCCACCGAGCCTCACATTTCCTGAGTTTGAAGAACTGTTAGATGATCTTGTTCACGACGCAAGGGGAAGAGGTCCAAAGGTGATAGCCGGTGACTTTAATGCGTGGACTATCGAGTGGAGCAGCAAATAGACTAACGCAAGGGGACGATGCTTATTAGAAGCTTTTGCCCAGTTAGATGTAGTACTGGCGAACGAAGGCGATGTAAACACTTATCGAAAAGGGGGAACTGGTTCTGAACTGGTAGATCTGACTTTTGTCAGCCCTGCGCTGGCACGTGGCATGTCCTGGCAAGTTAGCGAGGACTTCACGTACAGCGACCACAAGGCCTTTGAACCAAGGACGGAGTCACAAGGCAGGATACCCGCACCCCGGAAGCCGAAATCCAAAAGAACACCAGGATGGTCTGCAAAAGCGATGGATGAGCAAACATTCATGAAAGTGTGGCTAGACCTGCCTAGCAAAGCAGGCACCTCCACGGATAGAGCTATCCATGTTACACAAAGCATCTCCAAGGCATGTGACGCGTCGATGCCTAAGAGATACTCATTCTCCACTAGAAAACCCAATTATTGGTGGAATAGTGAACTTGCCAGTATTCGATCGATTGGTCACAGAGCCAGACGAATGGCTTAGAGGGCAATAGGTGGGATCGATCAAGGACAAATGGAGCATGCCCGCAAGAACCTCAAGCTCGCCATCCAGCGGAGTAAGAGGGAATGTTTCAAAGAGCTCTGTTTGGAAGCGGACATAAATCCGTGGGGTAGCGTCTATAAAATCGTGACAGGGCGATTCAGAGGCCGATCATCTCCGCAGATCGCGTGCCCTATGCTCTTGTTGAAAATAATCCAGGAGTTATTTCCCCAGCAAGAGGGGGTACTGCCACTTTCCAGCGTCCCCTGAATGTGAGGCCGATTCCACCAGTCGCCAGGGACGAGCTGCTGGAGATCTGCAGTCGAATACGACAGTAAAGCCCCGAGTCTGAACGGCATATCAAATAAGGTGCTAAATCTTACCGTCAAATGTAGACCAGATATGTTTGCGAAGCTGTTCGAAACGTGCATGTCCGAGGGTATCTTTCCAGCAGTGAAAACGGCAGAAGCTAGTCCTGCTGGCTAAGGCTGGCAAATCGTCAGGGGAACCGTCCTCCTATAGATCCATATGTCTTCTCGATACTATGGGGAAAATGTTGGAGCGGGTTATTTATAATAGACTGCTTCCAGTCGTCGAGAGCCAAGGGGATCTTTCGGATAGGCAGTATGGACTCCGTAAAGCCCGATCAACCATTGATGGTTACTGGCTTGGCCAGCAAATATTGTGTGGTGATCACCCTGGATCTGAGGAATGCATTCAACTCGGCCAATTATAACCTTATACGAAAGTCTCTGGCGACGATTGGTGTTCCTAGCTACCTCGCCGATAGTATAGATAGCTATTTGCATGAGCGAACATTGTGGTATGATACCGATGATGGACCCAAAGGGTGCGTTGTCTCCACGGGTGTACCACAGGGCTCTGTACCGGACCCACTTTTGTGGAACATCATGTATAATGATGTACTCAACCTTCCGGTTCCGGAGGAGGCCACGGTGGTGGGTTACGCCGATGATATTGCACTGGTTATGGTCGCAAAGCATCTCGAGGATGCTGAGTTATACTCAAGCGAAACAATTAGTGTTGTTAAGGCTTGGTTAGAGAGTGCTGGACTGGCACTCGCTGATGAAAAGACGGAAGCGGTCCTCATCACTAAGCGCCGCAAGAGAAATTACGCCTGCATTAGAATCGGAAATCGTATCATCACTTCGAAGTCCGCCAGCAAATACTTGCGGGTGATGGTAGACCGGAAATTCAATTTTAAGCAGCACATAGAGCATATTTGTACAAAACCATCCACCACGAGTGTCGCTCTGGCAAGGATGATGCCGAACGTAGGAGGACCGCGGCATACTTGCAGGCTGCTCATAGCCAGGGTGGTGAGTTCTGTCATGCTGTATACAGTCCCAGTTTGGGGAAACGCGTTCCAGGTTTTAGGCAATGCATATAAAATGAGTACGGTTTACAGAAGAACAGCCTTGAGGGTGTGTTCTGCCTTCAGGACCGTCTCAGACGATGCAGCGTTCGTCATCTCGGGAATGATGCCAATTGACATCCTGGGAACCGATATGATAAACATTTATATCACCAGGTCCATCTCTCTCTTATCGCAGGTGAAAAAAGCCGAAAGGGGGCGATCCATAATCAGATGGCAACAGCGATGGGACCAGTCAGAAAAGGGTCGTTGGACTTACAGGTTGATCCCTTCCATCGGGGAGTGACTGGAGAGAAAGTATGGGGAAATCAATTATAATCTCACCCAGTTTCTCACCGGCCATGGAGGATATCGTCAATACCTGTACAGGTTTAAATTGGACACCGGGCCTAATTGTCCAAACTGCGTCGGGGTCCCAGAGGACCCAGCGCACGTATTCTTCCAATGTCCTAATTTCGTGGAAGAAAGAAGGAACCTAGAGGAAACTCTAGGTGAAGTGCTCTCACCGGAAAATGTTGTCCGGAGAATGGTAGCTTGCCAGGAAGACTGGGATGCGATCAATTCCATGATCGCAATAATCCAGGAAAAACTGCGAAAAGCAGAAGAAGTGGGGAAGGCGCGGTTACGAACCCCGCGGGAAGACGGAAGTAGACCTAGCTAAAGTAAGCTAACTCCGCCCCGTGATGTAATACCTAAAGGTGGTTCCACGGGGTAGGGGGGAGTCGGGGGTGGTTTTAGTAGGTAAAAATCCCACACTCTGGCGGGCCCAGGCCAAAGTCTTTTGAAGATTTCCACCTCCTTAAAAAAAAATAGACAGACAGACAGACTGACATTGAACCGATTTTAGTTTTGTTTTGGAAACAAAACCTTAAAAAACTAATTCCTTCCGACCCCATTCACTTCTTTGTGGTATTGACGAATTGATACGTGATGAAGACATCATTCACGTTGGAGAACGCACGAAATTCACTAAAAATGGCAAAGTTTCACCCCCTATAACTTTGTTAATAATAGTTGGATTTTCTTCAAGCTTGACCAACTTGTGTATTATGTTGTCCACTACACCCATGTCAAATGTATTTCTGAGATGGATATAAGGGGGGTTGCCGGATAAATTTCTAAAATGCAGAAATATGCTGTTATTAACTTTATTTGTGCAGATATCGAAACCGGATGTATTTTGAGGCCTACATTTCGTAGAGATGCACTAAACATTTGTTTTCAAATTTTTCGGTTGGATAGATTCTGAGAGCGTGACCTGTTACATTTTTTTATGGTCATATTTTGAGCCCTCACTCACCTATGTTTCACCCGATATCAAATAGGGAACCAGTTTCAAAAAGTACTAATTGAGCCCTTTCATTTGATACATGGCCAGATTTTACGAAAAAAAATTTTTTTTTGTTAGTAATAGTGAGATCCACTATATTACCCATTCATGGTTCTAGGATTGGAACTTAAAGGGGGAAGGGGTTGCAGCTAATTACTAAAAATTATAGTATAATACTATCATTAATTCTTTTTGAAAAGATACGTGTATGGAGGATTTTGCGGAGCCTAGACACCGTACAGTAGCAGCCTCGTATTTTGTTTGCCCTGCTTCCAAAAATAGGGTCGTGAAAGAAATTATCATCACTTTCCAGCCCCGCACTCCCTCCTATTGTGTCACAACTGAGGCCAGCTTTGGAAAGTACTAAGTAGTATCTTTCATTTGATATCGTTTGTGACGATATTCGGAAAAAAATGTGGGCAACCCTTTCCCCTCCCCTCCTTAAATACCATATAGAATGACGTTACTCACTGCACAGTTCCCACCTGTCCATCAAATTTCATATCAATAGGTGTTACCGCTTCGGAGAAAAGTTGCTTCTGTTTGTCACAAACGTGTTTGTTTTAGTTAAAACTTCGAAAAGTATTGGCATGGTGGAAGGAAATCTTATGGCAAGCTTTCTCATTATGTACGGTACTCACTTTAAAAAACAGTTGGAAAGAACAATTTGAGCTAGTATTTATGGTAATCACTTTAGTAGAAATGCATATTTTCTGAATATGCACTATGATGCAAAAATGAGCCAATGCCACACGAAAATGAAAAAATGATTTATTCAATTAACCAAATATTTTCTTCTTATTTTATTGAACTGCAGTTCATTAGTATTAAAAAAGGAATTCAAAATTAGTACTTTTATCAACGTCGTAGCAATCGGTATATCCGGGGTTTGCGCCACCTATTCGGTATCCCTGGTTTACGTCAGCGATGACTATGACAGGGTCTGCCACATCTTCTTTTGCCATTATAGATATTGCCCTTTCCGGACTGAATCATCCACACCCATTCAAATTAGACGACTCGCCCACCGCAATCTATTAAACGGAATTTTATCCACAACCAGACGGTATCGCTCATAAGCTTTGTCGTTATATAGGCACTGCCTACCTTTTCTTAAATACCATACATCACTAGTAAACTTTAAGTACATACTAAGATTCACTTATTTTTGCAATATCCCTTTACTTTTTTTAACAGCATGCATGCACTTTAGCATTGAATTGTATAATTTGCAAATATACACTGTTGAAACCATGTGTCATATTTCTTGCATTCTTTCTCAGACTTGACTAGTTCCATAAGGATATTCCGCATAATTGGCGAGCTGGGTCTTAAAACAAGCCCAGCCAATTTATGACATCAAATGTACCCCCTCCCCATTTTCCCATCACGCGCAATTTACACGGAATAGCTGAAGCCCATGGCATCATTTTCCATTACGTTTTATAGGCTGCGGGCGCCGGCCGTTCCAAATATATGCGAAAGGGAGTTAAAAATGGTTAAATATGGTCAAAATGAAATGAAATGGTTCAATTAGTACTTTTCGAAACTGATCTTGTTTTTGATATTGTGATGCGATGTGACTGATTAGTGTGATTAAAGTGTTGTGCCACTTTTCAATACGGGAACTAGACAAACTTCGGATATTCGCAGCAGAGTTCTATTTCTTAAAAATTAATGCATCGAATGAAATTCATTTAATATAAGAGTGATTTCAGCAGTCCACATATTAATAACATACCGACAGAGTAGTCAGAAACAAAGTTAACGAAAATGCTGAACATCTAATAACACAGTTGAAAATTGGCCGCTAGGCTGTGGAAATGAACGCAATTATGTTACTTGGGCGGCGTAATTCCAACAGTTTTGGACGTCCAAGAAGTAACTTAAATTTCTGGATAGACAATTAAAGCTTATTCCAATCAACCATATTCCTGACTTTAATTCTTTAAATAGCATTAACTGGAGAGCTTCCTATTTTCAAATAAAACAGGCTCCATACATCACAATTACAATAAATCTTTCCGGCGTCGCAAATTTTGTTACTACAGTTCCAGAAAATTACTCTGATAACCTTTTTGCCTATAAATTTTCCCAGAACGGAAGAGCATGACGTTATAATGAAACTGAAATGATGACCATTATTTGGGCTTTATCACGTACATAGTAACAACCAACAAAGACCGACTACAATTGCAAGGAGCCAAGATGCATTTTGCGATGGAAATCTACCCCCGAGGTATGGCTAATTTAGCAGCCCATAAGCAGGAGTTGCTTATGATTTAGCCCCTTTCCTCACTTGGGGATTTTAGGGACCGCTTTTCGGAATTGACTTTTGAAAATTTTGGCTTGGGAGATTATTACATAACCGAAGTATTCTAGAAATGTAAATACATGAATAAATAACGGTAAAAGCGTAGCATATGTCGAGTAGGGAAAGAGTTCCATACTTTAATCCCAAATATTTTCCCAATTTATAATTAATAGTACAGAAATCTGATTTAGCAATAACGATTTTATAATGATTCAACGAAAAGGACTCATAAATCAACAACTGGAGGGCAGGCTCCATCATACTACTAATAACAGTGTACAGCAGTTTGTTGACTTTGCAAGTGGCAAGAACGTAATTGTAATTTTCATACATATACTTTCCACGACCAAACCTTCAACCAGATGCATATGTTAGATCATCTCTTTATCGAGAAAACTTTCCAAGCATCCTTGATATGTATCAAAAAGTAAACTGAGTTTCACACCTCGTCAGGCCAAAGTATCGTTATCTTTTAATAAAGTACGGTTAGAAAAATAGGAGTCGCACTTTCAAGCACTCTCAAGAGCCTATAAAATAACTCGGTTGGAGTGGTATATGAATTCGGACCGGCGGCCGTACTATTATGCAAACAGACTCCTGACGGGTAACAGTGGAAGTTACGAATTCTAATAACAATAATGATGGCTAAGTGATTTAAGAATTGAATTATTTACAATAGACAATGGGAATTTCACAACAATTGGGTATAAAAAATTTTGTTTAAGAATTGAGGGATTCCTAAGGCCGCCATCCACTTAATGGTGGACCGGACCAGTTGGAAAGCAACATGCTTTCACGGTTGTGGACCCTCATCCTTGGGCAGGCGGACTTAGGAATCCCTCAATTCTTTAAAAAATAATTGGTTTAGCCTCGGCTGGCTTAGGCCTAATACTTTTTACAAGGCATATTTTTATTAATCATAATTCATACACATGACTTGTTTTTGAACTAATATAAGTGAGCAAATACCATCTTGTAACCACTTCTGTCACGATGCTCCCAGGCCAGAGGTGAGGTAGCGTCTGATGAGTTGTCTCTGCCCTGGACGAAACTGTAAGTCATAAATCGGGTATAGTATCCAAAATAATGCAATACCATCGAAACGCAAGCGCAATCTTTTTGCAACAAAAAGAGCCCGAACATAGTGAACAACACCACTCCATCTGCCAGCGCTCCTCAGCATCAGCATACGTAAGTTACTCTACTGATCCTGTTTTCGGTTTGATTTGATGATCCTTTGACTAAACAAATTTTCAAGTTATTACAACACCAGAACATTTTTTTTCTAGCAAACTCCAGACATCCCGGTTTTGCGTCGAGGTCCACCAATTCGATATCCCTAAAAGCTGTCTGGCGTCCTGACCTACGCCATCGCTCCCTCTTAGGCAGGGTCTGCCTCGTCTTCTATTTCTATCATAGATATTGCCCTTATAGACTTTCTGGGTGGGATCATCCTCATCCATACGGATTAAGTGACCCGCCCACCGTAACCTATTGAGCCGGATTCTATCCACAACCGGACGGTCATAGTATCGCTCATAGATTTCGTCATTATGTAGGCTACGGAATCGACTATCCTTATGTAGGGGGGCAAAAATTCTTCGGAGGATTCTTCTCTCGAACGCGGCCAAGAGTTTCCGAGGAATACGTCAGGACTGGCAAGATCATAGTCTTGTACAGTAAGAGCTTTGACCCTATGGTGAGACGTTTCGAGCGGAACAGTCTTTGTAAGCTGAAATAGGCTCTGTTGGCTGACAACAACCGTGCGCGGATTTCATCATCGTAGTTGTTATCGGTTGTGATTTTCGACCCTTGATAAGAGAAATTGCCAACGGTCTCAAAGTTGTACTCTCCTATCCTTATTCTTCTTCGTGTTTGTGTTTGACCAGTGCGGTTTGATGTTGTTGGTTGATTCGTCTTCGGTGCTGACGTTGCCACCATATATTTTGTCTTGTTGATTGATGTGCAGCCCAAGATCTCGCGCCGCCTGCTCGATCTGAATGAAGACAGTTTGTACGTCTCGGGTGGTTCTTCCCATGATGTCGATATCGTCAGCATAGGCCAGTAGTTGGGTGGACTTGAAGCGGGTCGTACCTCTTACATTTACCTCAGCCTCACGGATCACTTTCTCGAGGGCCAGGTTAAAGAGGACGTATGATAGGGTATACCCTTGTCGCATACCGTTGTTGATGTCGAATGGTCTTGAGAGTGGTCCTGCTACTTTTATCTGGCCTCGCACATTGGTCAAGGTCAGCCTAGTCAGTCTTATTAATTTCGTCGGGATACCGAATTCTCTCATGGCCGTGTACAGTTTTACTCTGGCTATGCTATCATAGGCGGCTTTAAAGTCGATGAACAGATGGTGCAACTGTTGTCCATATTCCAACAGTTTTTCCATCGCTTGCCGCAGAGAGAAAATCTGATCTGTTGCTGATTTGCCTGGAGTGAAACCTCTTTGGTATGGGCCAATGATGTTCTGGGCATATGGGGTTATCCGGCCTAGCAAGATAGTGGAGAATATCTTATAGATGGTACTTAGCAACGTGATACCTCTATAATTGCTGCACTGTGTGGTATCTCCCTTTTTATGTATGAGACAGATAATGCCTCGTAGCCAATCGTCAGGCATTGATTCGCTGTCCCATACCTTGAGCACAAGTTGATGAACCACTTGGTGTAACTGTTCGCCTCCATATTTAACCAACTCGGCTGTAATTCCATCGGCTCCTGGCGACTTATGATTTTTTAGCCGATGAATTGCACGGACTGTTTCTCCTAAACTTGGTGGTGGCAGTATTTGTCCGTCTCTTTGAATACTAATATCACACTTAAGCGAATGATAAATGCATAAAATTTACCAGCCAGGTACAACCTCTTTAGTGGGAAATTCCAAACAATAGATTCGTTTGCTGAATGTCAGAAAACATTAAAATACTGACTACGCCTGCACTCGTCCTTCGCTATTCTGCGCCAAGGGCTCTTGGGGTGATTCATACGTTGGTCACCTTGAGAGAGTGGCTTCCACTGCATGGCATAGCCAGCAATGTAATTGACGCCTCTCGTTAATGCATCAGCAGTTCGGTGACACCGTCGGCAGAAACCACGCTGGCTAGATATACAAATTGATAATTGATAACTGAAGTTGGTACATGAGGAATCATGTAGTTGTCACCCATTTGTTAGAGACTTAGATATGAGTGCCTAGTAACATCAAATTCATTATATGACCTCAATTTTCAAAGTCTAAGAATGTCTTGATAAGGAACTGCAGACACCCCGGTTTTGCACCAAGTCCACCAATTCGATATCCCTAAAAGCTTTTTTACGTCTTGACCCGCGCCATCGCTCCATCTCAGGCAGGGTCTGCCTCGTTTTCCTTTTCTACCATAGATATTGCCCTTATAGACTGTCCGGGCTGGATCATCCTCATCCATACGGGTTAAGTTACCCTGACCCGACCACCGCAACCTGTTGAGTCTGATTTTATCCGCTACCAGACGGTGGTGGTATCGCTCATAGATTTCACAGCTACACAAAACCATAGGCGCCGCAGAGAGTCTCCTTAGTATATTTCACCTCTAATTGGTATTTTCTTTTATATTTTTTGTGAGGATATCGATACTTTCAAGTTACGATTCTTCTGCTTGATTTTGCACAAGTGTGACAATTGTAGTAACTACGAATGTTTTTTTAATGGGTGATGGTGGAAGTCTTATCTGCGCCAGGTAGCAGCAGTGTGTGGGATTATCACCCACTTAAACCATCCCCACTTCTTCGCCCATATATATCCTCGCGGGACCACCGTGAAGTATTATTTCGTGGTGACGGCTCTGTTACTCCGACGCAATTAAGTCACGCGTCCGTCGCGCTTTCCGAGTTCGCTTCAGTTCCTTCAGCTTCCCCTCTATCGGAGTTATTGTTCCGCAGTTTACTGCGGTCTTTAGCATTTTCTCCACGAAAGTATGGGGTCCGATAACTGCGTTGAGAGCATCGTTTAACCTCCTTTCATTTACGAATCTCGGACAGTTGAACATAACATGCTCCGAATCTGGGATATAGCGGCGCATCGGGCATGCAAGTACTTCCTGTATCCACCGTATTCCGTAAGGAACTGCGTTAGGTGGTAATTAAATTCCCCATGCTTGCGCTGGATCCATCTCTTAATACACGGGATCGGTGTATCGGTCGAACGGCCCTTTTCGGAATTATCCCACCGTTGCTTTTAGGAAGCCGGCAGTCACTTCGGCCGGATTCACTCTCCTTCTCCAGTAGAGACAGTGTGCCTCATTCACCAGAAAATTCAAGGGAATCATTCCCGCGATGACACACACTGCCTCACCTGATACCATTCTATATGCTCTGCACACCCTCAGCGCGATTGGACGGTATGCCGAACTTACCATCCTCTGGTTCACTGTGTTATCCAGTACGTTGATCCAGACAGGAGCTGCGTATAGCAGGATGGATTTCACCACCCTTGCAATAAGCAGCCGGCGACTCGATTTTGGCCCTCCAATATTTGGCATCGTCCTTGCTAGAGACGAACTAGACTTTGCTGCCTTTTCGCCTTTTCGCATAGTCCAGATGCCCCTTGAAGCTCAATTTGGCATCAATCATTACCCCCTGGTATCTAATGATCGATTTTGAACCGACCTCGTGATTACCAACGCGGATTTTGACACTATTGCTTTTCCTGCGATTGGTAATAAGGACCGCCTCCGTCTTATCTTCCACCAGGTCCAATTTCATCATTTGGAGCCCTGCTTTGATGGCAACAATGGTTTCACTTGCATGTAGTTCCACGTCCTGGTGGTCTTTCGCAACTACTACTATTGCCAGGTCGTCTGCAAAACCAATCAATGTTGCCTCCCTTGGCACGCGAAGTCTGAGCACTCCATCATACATTATGTTCCACAATATATTTCTTCGATCGGTCGTCCGTCTCGTACCAAATAAGCCTCTCCGAAAGGTAACTCTCGAGTATCCTAGCTAAGTAACCAGGGACATCCAGTTTAGCCACGGTGCTCTTGATTAAACCCCAGTTGGCTGAGTTAAAGGCGTTCCCGGCATCCAACGTTACCACTGCGCAGCACTTATCAGCGGCCGATGCCTCCCGGACCAGTTCCACGACCGTTACAATGGCATCAACCGTGGACCGCGCTCTACGAAACCCATCTGCCAATCCAATATACCAGCCGCTAGCTCGACAAACGGAAGCAGTCTGTTGTATATGACCCTCTCCAACCTGGGCACCTGGTCACTGTGGCATTGAGGGAAATGAAATCTCGGACGTTTTAGCGAAAGAGGGGTCAATCTCCCCTATGCCGGGACTGGAGCCAGCAATTGGGGTATCAGTAGCATTAGCTAAATCTGTTTTCAAAAACTGGGAACAAGTTTCCCATAATGACAGGTGGCAGAGCTTAAATGCTGCTCGACACACCAAACTTTTCCTGCCAGAACCCAACATACGTACCGCAAAGTTTATCCTGTCGAAAAGCAGGAGGACTTGCAGGTGTATTGTGGGCATTCTGACAGGCCGTAATTCACTAGCTGGGCATATGTTCAGAATAGGAATTACCGAAGATGATACGTGTCCCTCCTGTAATGAGGAAGCGGAATCCACGGAGCATTTCCTATGTGAATGCCCCGCCTATGGACGCATCAGGCATCAGATCTTTGGTGCCGATGCCCTCCAATAGCGACGGGTAGCATCACATCCGCTAACGGAAATCCTGCGATACGTTAACGAATCCGGAATATTCGTTAGACGGGGGAGGCGAGTACAATGGGCGAACACGGCCTGAGTGCTCAGAAGCTGTAGCTTCTCCCCCACCATACACACACACACACACCCTCTCCAAACACCTTCCCCATAGTGTCTAAAAGACAGATAGGGCGATATGAAGGGGGCGCACCAGGTGGATTTTGTGACTTCGGCAGCAGAACCAACCTCTGCGTCTTCCACTGAGCAGGAAACGCTTCTCCAACCATGCATTATTCAAAGGTGCTTATGGACCATACGGGCCTGATTTTAGCAGCAAACTTCAGGCCTTTGTTCGGAATCCCGTCCAATCCCGGAGTCTTATTGTCTCCAATTCGTCCACAGATCTCCCGTAATTCCTCCTCAATCACCCTGGGAATAGTGAAGACGTCCTGTTGAAACATTGGCTGAGGTCCGGTTTCTTCTCATTGTGGGAAAATCTTGTTCATTACAACTTTGTAAGCAGGGCTCCACAGGTTCATATTTGCTTCAAAGCACAACTGCTTGTAGCAATTCCTCTTACTTTCCCGTATAGTCTTCTTAAGGCAACTTCGAAGATCGCAGTATCCTTCCTCCGACTGCTTATGTTTTGGCGTCCTCTGGTCCTTTGGCAAAACCTTCTGCCTCGCAGACACGATGCTCTCAACAGCGTGATTTCTTGGTTCCACGGGTAGTCTGGTTTCCTACTGTGATGGAACTTGCATCGCGGCATTGTAGAGTCGCAGGCGTCAGTTATTCGATGACGTAACTGGCTCACTTTGTCCAGCGCCGTCCCATTCGTGTCGGAACTTCCTTCTAAAGCCGCCAGGAATACCTCTTCCTCAAAAGTTCCAGCCGACCACAAAGTTATCCTGCTTTTTCGGCTTTTAATGGTCACTCGACTGTCGCCTCCCCCGTTGCTGATGTCGAAAAAGATGGCCTGATGGTCACTGTGGGTATAGTGCTCGCTCACCCGCCAGACCATCTCTCTCGCTAACGAGGTACTGGGGTAGGTTAGATTGACGATTGAAACTAGTCCTCTGCCTCGGAAGGTGGGCACGCATCCAACGTTCGCGGGTACGATGTCCAACTCCGCGAAGGTTTCAAGTAAGATTTGGCCCCTGGTGTACGTCATTCGACTTCCCCAGTCTAAGGCCCACGCGTTGAAATCGCTGGCAATGATTTTGAGGCTGTGGCCTCCAGCGTCCAACACCAAGCCGTCTAGAATCTACTCATATTGCGCCAATGTTGCACTAGGAGGAGCATAGCAGCTGTAGATATGGACGCCGTTAACTTTCGCCCGAGCAAAGGCGACTCCCGGGAATGCCATTTTTTCTTGAATGTCTTGTCGTCCACATGCCCATATCGACGCGTTTCCCGATGAGTCTTTCACGTAGCACTAACGTAATTTCGGTACGGTTCACATATTACCGCCACGTCCACATTCGAATCTCGAATGGCTGGCGAAAGCAAGTCTTGAGCTGCCTCGCAATGGTTGAGGTTGATTTGTATCAACCTCATTTAGCCTTACGATCCAGCTCCCTCTTATATGCCGGGCACCTGCCACCACCTGAAACGTGCCGCTCATCTACTCCCGTTCTCCCTTTGCATAACATGCATCGTGGATCTCCAGTGCAGTCTTTGGTACGGTGACCCCCTTCACCATACTTCCTGCACATTCTCGACCTATTGTACACACTACAAAATGGACCAAAATGGAGGCGTCTGAAGCATCTCTTCAGAGATATTTGTTCCCTAAGTCGACACACGACCAAACCTATTCTTATCTTGCCGCGGTACTTGGTTTAACCCCTGGTTCCAACGACAAGCTAATAATAGCGGTCTGTGTACCTCCATATACCTTCTTCATCCTTCTGATGGTACAGTCTTCTAGGTTGCTAAGGTTGAATTGTTTCCTTAGCGTGGCGTAGATATCCTCTGGTGATGTGACCTTGTCTAGGTCTTTGCATTCGATTACTATTTGTTGTTTCCAAGCCATACATATGTACATATGTATACTTTTGTGCATGAAGTAAACCAAAAATACAAGTACGATCAATTTATATATGCATGAATATGTACAATATTCGATAATAGGCATTTTGTTTGTTTAGGCTGAGAATAATATCAATGTCTGTGATATGTACGCATATCTTGCAGTTTGGAAAAATATGAAGGAATATGTTTGTAGCTATATACGGATGGAAAAATGTGCGTTGAGGTTTCTCACATAAGATGAACACAAAACCTTTATATCCGAAGCGCGAGCTTCCGCTATTCCGAGTTACTTTAAATTTGTTCTAGAATTGTTAATAATTACAACACGTATAAGCGCAAAATTATTGCAAGTACAAAAAGAACTTTAGGTGAATGAGGGGCATGCCGTGCGTTTAGATACGTTAAGTGCAAACCCAATGTCGTTCCTTATCCCTTAACTGGTACTGACATTTTTAGTTATGTTGCTGGTATCGTGGGTCCAAAATGACCCCCAATAAGGAGAATACAAGTAAATAAATAAACAAATAAATAGTATTTTATATAAAAATTGGAGAGAAACTTTGCATATTTCAGGTATGAAAAGTTTTGTTTATTTTTAATGTAAGCATAATTGAGTGCAGAACTATCCCATTTGTAACTCGAACTACTGTAACTTTATAAGTAATGATACGATTTTTATCAAGTCATCATCATGCTCCATAGAATAATCTATATAACTGCACATTTTTGCAGCCCTAGGATAAACTTAAAGGGGATTTCTAGTCAATTTCCCCAAAAACATAGTAATATACTATTATTAACTTAATGTTGGTAGATATCGATGTGGAGTGTATTTTGAAGCCTGGGCACGATGTAGGGGCAGCCTCTTGATTTTTCTCAGATTTTTTGATTGGGTAGTTTCTGAAAATGGGTCCATTAAAGAAATGATCATTTTCACTCCCCGCATTTCCAACAACTGTCAAACCCAACACTGGCTTTAAAAAGTATTAATGGGGACCTTCAATTTTATACACAACATGACTAAATTGGGTGGAAAAAAATGTTACACCTCTCTTGTGCATGTATGCCCTCCCCCCCCCTTAATGTCAACGTAGAAAAATGAATTTCCTGCATGTACGGGAGTTCACAGTGTTCACACCATTTCACCAAATTTTGCGTCAATCAGCATAGCTGCTTTTGTGAAAAGTGTAACCTCATTAAATGACAAACTAAACATAACCTCAAAATATTGGCGAAAATAAAGCGAGTATATAGTAATGGACCTTTCTGTGTTCAGATTTTTATAACGTCCACACGTCGATTTTCACTGCTGTAAAAGTGTCGATATGTTTCATTTGCCCTAAAAAGTTTTCTATTCTTTTTTGAAATCAATAAAAAATTACTGAGGATTTAATTTGTTTTTGTGAACAAATGGTATCTGCAAATCTCCTTTTTCTTCAGCCTTTGTCCCGTTCACAAGCGGGGTCGGCTCGTCGTGATGCCGCTTCGCCATTTGGCTCTATCGAATGCCTGATCTGGGTGCAATCTCGAGGCTTTAAAACCCCCATCCAGCGTATCAAGCCACCATTGCTTAGGTCTGCCTTTTGGTCGTTTACTATAGACTTCGATGTTCAGACCAATCTTGGCGAGTGAATTCTCGTTTGCACGAATTGCGTGACCATACCATCGAAGACGCCTATCTCGCAACTTTTCCACGATCGGTGCAACCCCATAACGATCGCGGATATCCTCATTTCGGATGGGATCTAAACGTGTGACGCCACTAGTCCAACGTAGCATCTTCGTCTCCATTACCGCAAGACGCCGTTCATTGTCTTTTATGGTCGGCCAACACTCAGAACCATAGAGAGCAACTGGACGGACAACATTGCGGTAAATTTTAGATTTGAGACGTTCGTTGATACGTCGATCACAAAGGACACCAGTTGTGGAACGCCACTTCATCCAGGTTGCGTTAATGCGTGAAGCAATTTCATAACGCAGCTCTGCATTGGCCGATAGCGTTGACCTCAGGTATTTAAATCGCTCAGTTCTGGGCAGATCACTGCCGCTCTCAGTGATTGTGCCTGTTTCATGGGGATCGGTCGTCAAAAATTCAGTTTTGTTTAAATTCAATCTGAGACCATGTTGCATGAGGCGATCATTCCATTTTTGAACAAGTTGCTCGAGATCATTTTTGCTATCAGATGCTAGGAAAACATCATCTGCATAAAGTAGTGTGTAGGGCGCTGGACGTTGGATATCCCGTGTGATGGTGTCCATAACAAGGACAAAGAGGAGTGGTGAGAGGGCACTTCCTTGATGAACTCCAACAGATACACAAAGCGGTTTTGATACACCCGCCATACTTCGAACTTTACTTTTCGGATCGTGGTAGAGCAATTGAACCCAGCGCACGAGTTCTTCTGGCACGAAGTGTTGTCGTAAAGCATACCAGATGAGTTCGTGTGGTACATGGTCAAACGCTTTCTCTAGATCCAGAAAGGCAATGTAAAGAGGGCGATGCTTCTCACGATGTTTCTCCATGAGTAACCGCGCAGCGTGTATTGCGTCAGTAGTTCCGCAGTTCTTGACAAATCCGGCTTGACTCACGGTTATTTCAACGACTTCGCAAATACGGTTGTTAAGAATGCGTTCAAAAATCTTCATGGTATGTGAAAGTAACCGGATCGGACGGTAATTTGAACATTCTGCTGGGCTACCTTTCTTTTTCCATATTGGAACAGTGGTACTTTCTTGCCAGTCAGATGGTGTTCTTCCTTCCTGAATAATCCGGTTAAAGAATTCACTGAGCCACAGTGTTGGGTCCCAGCTCTTCGCTTTCCAGAGCTCAGATGCGATGTCGTCATGTCCTGTTGCTTTCCCCGATTTCATTTGTTTGATTGCCTTCTCGACTTCAGTTGCGCTGACTGGTGGAACTGCTCCAAATGTCGGCAATGATTGTGGAAGTGGAGGATGAGCAAATTCTTCAGTTGAAATCTGCTCGAAGTATTCTTGCCAGATGGCATAGATAGATATCCGTTGCAGCTCGGCGGTTGGTAAGCAAAGTGCCGTTCTTGTCATTAATACAACAGAAGCGTATCCTGTGTGCGTTCATCACGGCTTTTCGCAAGTCAATACAGATCTCTCTCGCCATCCCGAGTGTCCAGTTTATCGTAAAGATTTTTGAAATGGTTCGCTCGGGTGACAGCGACCGCTTTCTTTGCTTTCCGGTTGGCATTCTTATAAATTTGCCAATTAGCAGGCGTTTTATCGTCGAGAAATTTGTGGTAGAGGCGTTTCTTTTCACGGACCTTCATTTTAACATCATCACTCCAAGGTCAAGTATGCCGGTTGATGTACCGGTTACCCGGCTTGGTGACCCCGAGGGTGGCAGAGGCCGCTTTGTGGATCGTGTCTTTCATTTGGTTCCATGATTCTTCCACATTCGTAATGGTTGGCAATCGTATGAGTGAGACCGTTTCCTCTTTCTTCTCACCAAATCGCCACCATTTAATGCGCGGCGGGCCAGTGCGTTCCTCACGCTGTTTTATCGGTGGCTTAATTCGCAGGACGGTAATCAACGGCCGATGTTGAGGTGCGATGGTCTCATGGGGAACGACTTTGCAATCAGTGACAGTGGTAAAATGTTGACGTCTTATGCGAATATAGTTGATTTGTGTTTTATTGTTCCCACTATAAAATGTGGGAAGATGAGACAATCGTTTGATGAACCATGTATTCATAAGTACAAGGTCATGGGTGTCCGCAAAATCGATTATATGCTCGCCACCTTCATTGCGCGCTCCAAACCCCTTTCCCCCCCGGCACCTGTTACCGTTTGCCTTTTCACCCACATGACCATTAAGGTCGCCGGCAATGATAATGTAATCGTCAGCAGGCACGTGACAAGTCTTTTCATCGAGAAGTTGCCAGAAGGCATCTTTCTCGGCATCAGGTCGACCTTTCTGTGGTGCGTACGCGGTGAAGAAGTGAATAGTGCGATCAGTTGATATAATGGTGAGCTTCATCAGCCGATCATCTAATCGTTCGACTTCTTTAATGGCATCACGGAAACCCTCTGAGATTACAATGCCAGCACCATATTGAGTGTATGAGTTACCAAAATAAGTTTATAGCCATTTATATCGCGTTCGCGTTCAATGTCCCAGCTTCTGGCACCAGACCATCGGGTTTCTTGCAGAGCGCAGATGTCAATGCACCTTTTCCGAAGGGCTCTTGTAAGTTCCTCCGTCTTTCCAGTTAGAGTACCAACATTTAGCGTGCAGACACGTATTTGTTTTGTTCGTTGTGTGCGGACTAACTTGCTTACGTCCTGACACCGTCCATGCGTCAAGAACCCTTGCCCATTTCTCGACAGAACCGGGGCCTGTCCTGCCGCGTCGACTGAGGTGGACGCCCTAGCATTTCTCCGAGGCTTGTGACTCAATCCGATCATCATGTTTGTAACGACATTCTATTCTATTCAATTGCTTATAGTGGACAACGTAACTGCCACCATATAAACAGAACTGTTATCAATTTTAAAATAGTTCTTTGCCTCCAAATACAAACAGCTTAATTCAGCCGAAAAAAAAATGATAAAACAGTTTTTAACGCTAGAAGGCCGATTTTTTGTGGAAGATTTTGCAAAACAACTTCCATTCTAAAATCTGCAAAACTTACTAATACATTTTGTTTTGGTTGGTTGCTCCCACCACCTCTGCAAAACTATTTCAAAGAGGCAGAATTCGGTAGTCTGAATAATGGAAGCTTTCCAGGACATGATGCCTTTGTCTATGAAGAAGTCATTGATTTATCAATTTCGGAAGATGAATTTGGAGAATATTTTCTGTGCGATACAAATATTGAGTGCTATGGAGATATTATAAATGAAAAAATTGTAGCAAAAGTGATGGAATGCAGAATTATCCAGAAATTGAAAATATAAAACTGCTTTCTGCATATGGTGAAGCACTATCTGTAGATTGGGGAAGCCATTTCAAATAAATCAACTAAATTGCATTTTACACGATCGAAGACTAGTGAATTCCTTAGGTGATTTAATTTTCATTTATTGCTTTCGCCCAATTTCTATGAATAAATTAGATTGTTCATTTCCTAAATAAATAAACAGAATTCATTGATTCCTAAACGGTTTGTTTTTCAAATCTGCGTCTTCACGGATAAATGCAAAATATTTTGCAATTATATAAAGGACGCGACGGTTGCATTTAGCAGAGTTCGGGCTTGCGATTAAATGCAAAATATTTTGACGCCACAATTGATTGCATTTAAATGAGCTCCACTGTAATACATTTCGTAAACGGCCTGAAAACCGAGGGCAATTAAGAGAAAACCTTTTCGACAACACATGTTACGTGTACTTATATATGCCTGATGTATCAACTCTCAAGCACAGACCTTATATCCTTTTACAAGCCACTCTCCAGTAACTTGCAAAAATGTTCACTTTTCACCAACTTCATACATAAAATGAAGCAAATAAGTTATAGTTAGCGGTCAGGATAATAAGCAACAACTCGAAAATCTGCGACATATTGAAGCAGGCTACAGCATTTGCCTTCCCCCACCTACTTCAAGTCGTTGCACTACATTTGTTCACATGGCAACAGAAAGGATACAAAATCCGTCTTCGTGTTCAGTGGTTAGCTTGCAGTGTGCATTCGTATGCATCTGGAAAATCAATACCTCCGACATACCTTCGGCCCACATGCAGCGAACGGACATGTAACTGACTGAAACTCGACTGGCTATTTAATTTCGAAACAATATATGTAACAAATAACTACTCCTCAAAGCTTACGGACACGGTCATTGTGTCCCGAAGCAGTTACCAGCCATGTGATAGTGTCATGCCTAATTATTTCCCGGCAGTTCCAAAATGAGATTTACTCAACATAATTAACCTCTGGCCTTAATCATCTAGTCAGTAAACTGATGCCTTGTGAGCTCATTGTACACAACCCGTAGTGTCCCGTCATTTGCACCGAATGTATTTTATATGTGTTATCCTTTATTGGAAAGGGTTAAGGAATCTGTACGTTCTGCACTCTCAGCACGCTTTGTCAAAGTGGAGAAACTTGGGCTGGTACACTGCAAAATTGCTTATCGGCAACCGCAGAGCGTTCGTTCCCGCAACCACTCAGACGGAAAGTTTATTGAAACAAGAAGTAGGACAAAGTGAGGAAAAGTTTTCTAATTATGTATTCGGGAGATTCAAACGGGGTGTGTTCTTGCCTTGGAGAGTCCTGAATGACTCACATTACCCGGAAAGAGAGTACGCTCTAATTACCTCGCATGTATAAACTGTAGGAAACGGACGAATCGGAACGCTAGAGGAGTGTGCTAGGAAACAACGTCACTTAAAGTAGTACTCCTAGCGTTCGTAGATCCACCAAATCGCTGGTGTAACCCCAAGACCTAGGTAACAGAAAGTAGAATTGAGTGTTGCTGTTGTATACGTATATATATATGTAGATGCATACATTGAGCTAATTTGCCATACAAGACTTACGTTTGGCGGTATGTACACGTAATGCGAATGTAAAGAATTGGGAAAAGCAAGGATCTCGTAGTTTCTTCTGCCGCCGGACCGATGTTGACCTGAGATTCACCAAGACTACGTTTGCGTAAACCTTATTCTTGTGCAGCTGGATGGGAAGTAGAACAATATTTCCACAAACCAAGATTATATGGAATTAGTAAAACGTCCATTTCAGCTTCGTCACTTGTCTCTATAAGTGAGGAAACATTTTCCTTCTTAAATTTTAGCAATTACTCCAGCTCTCATGGACCTCCTGACTATACAAACCAATTACTTTTCTAATTTTATTCTAGAGTAGACAACCTCTATTTACATATTATGGGAAAATCCATTTGATAAATTTTATTTCCTAGAATCGTATTTAGCTTTTTATTGAAATCTTTAATTTACTACATCTCTCCTAAAATAGGAGGCAATAATAAATGGACAAAACCTTCGTGCACTTCCAACCGTAGTTACATACCTAACAGTTGGTGCCAAAAACAAATTATAATTGTGCTATGTAGACAAATAACTGCATTATATGGTAGCAGATTCAGTCAGCCAAATTTAGAAGAGGTTGTAGTTCCAAGAGGCGAAGCTTCCTTACGTCGCCATTAACTTGTGATTTAAGTAAAACATGTAGTACTTGAGCAGATCCAGTATTCAGCTGGAGCGAATTACGAACTGGAGTTGATAAAGCATATCATCCATCATCATCGAATGGCCTTTTACGTTCAGGAAAATAGCTGAGTCCTTTCAATCTCCGGTTTACTTCACTGTTGCAAAGTTAACAGTTTTCCGTCACATTTAACAGATTCGGACCAGCTGGTAACGGAGAAAAATTATATTGGCAGAATTTATTCAATATTTTTGCAAAAATTCAGTGGTTACTGGAAGAAAACAGTACAACTGCTCCGTTCATATATGATTAAATGGAAACCCTCTTGAATCGAAGCCCTTACTTTTCTAATTACGTCTTTTGTGTTAGTATTCGCCGTTTAGCACCATGCGGATCAGTTTGTTCTGCTTTTTGTCCCGCGCCGAGGAAATGAAAGAATCTTATAGCTTCTTTCTATCTAGCATATCCTCAGCATACATAATAGGTTTTTTCACAGTGTTATCATCGCTATTTATTCAAATAAATGGCAACTTATTAACCCATTTTCATAAAAAAATGTTTTTCGAATGCCACACTAGATGGTGCTCTGCTTAGAGAAAAACAATAATAAACGGCATTTTCAGGTATGTCACATTTCGCTAACTAGGGTTGGTAAAAAATATCAAAAAGTTTTGGCACCTTGATCAACTTTTTAAGGTTTTGTGTGAAACAAAACCTTATTAGAATCGAGACGGTGTCGGTCTGTCTGTCTGTGTGTCACACCCGATTTATTCGGAAACCGCTAGACCGATTGTCATGAAAATTGGTGAGAGTATGTAATCTGGTGTTCCCTTTACATGCAGTAAGTGGTGTCATTTTGTCTTAAGTTTAAGGGGGGCTCCCCATACATGTGAATGGAGGGTGCAAATTTTTTTTTCACAGAATATATCCATGTGATGCATCAAATCAAAGGCCTCAATTAGTACTTTCCGAAACTGGCTCAATATTTGATAGTGGGTGAAACATAGGGGAGTGAGGGCTCAAAATATGACCCCCAAAAAGTGTAACAAGTCTCGTTCTCAGAACCTATCCAACCAAAAAATCTGAAAAAAATCACGATGATGCATCTCTTTGAAATCTAGGCCTCAAAATATATCCGGTTCCGATATCTGAGCAAATACAAGGTTAATAATAGTATATTTCCACATTTTAGAAATTTACTCGGCACCCCCCTTATGTTCATCCGAGAAGTACAAAATTTGGCGTGCGTATAACGAAGACCATAGTTAATAATTTAGTCAAGTTTGAAGAAAATCCAACTATCATTAACAAAGTTATAGTGGATGAAACTTTACCATTTTCGATCTTTACCATTTACGATAAATTTATATACGTGCATATATGTGTACAGTATTCGGAAATAGGCAATTTGTTTATTTAGGGTGAGCGTAATATCTATGGCGGTAATATGTACGTATGTCTCGTAGCTTGGAAAAAAATGAAGGAATATGTTTGATTTGTAGCTATATACGGATAGAAAAATGTGAGTTCAAATTTCTTATATAATATGAACACAAAACCGAAGCGCGAGCTTCCGGTATTCCGACTTGTTTTTATTTAATTTTGCTGATTTTTCTCGCCTTTTAAGGTTTTGTGTAAACGCAAACCCTTATTAAAATCGGTTTACTGTCTGTTTGTCTGTCTTTTTTTTTGTCAGGAGGTAGAAATCACTGGTCTGGACACACCACCACCGACTCCCTCCCTGCCCCGTGGAACCACCTTAAGGTATTACATCACGGGGTTTGTCCGTCTGTTTTTCTGTCTGTCCATCACATGCATTTACAGCGATTGACACTAAATTTGCTAGAAAGCTTGGAATTGTGAACGCTCACGCATACAGTGATCCTTTTACGACGAATTTAAGGAGGGGTCTCCATACATGCAACATTTTTCTCATCAAATATAGTCATGTGGGGTATCAAATTAAAGGTCTCGATCAGTACTTTCCGAAGTCGGGCTTAGTTTTGACATTTGTTGGAAAGGCAGAAGTGCGGGGTGTTGAAAGTGATCATTCCTTTAGGGGGCCACTCTCAGAAACTACCAAACCGAAAAATCTGAAAAAATCACTATATAGTGCCTGGTCTCCGAAATACCTTTCATACTGATACCTGTATAAATAAAGTTTATAATAGTATACTACTATAATTTTAGTAATTGGCTGTAAACCCCCCTGAAGTTCATGCTAGCACCACGAAATTTCGCAACAGTATAGGGTATGACATAGAGCATGATCTCACCAAGTTTGGTGGAAATCGCACTATTACTAACAATTATATACTACGCATAATACATCAAAGTTGTCGCTTCTTTGCAAATTCAAGACTATGAATGTCAATATTATCCGAAAATGGATATTTTCACATAATATATGCATATATTATGTGCTACATACCAAGAAATATACAAAACCTTTCGTACCTGAAGCGTTCAGCTTCCGGTTTCCTGACTTGTTCTATGTATAAACAAGTAGGAATACTGGTAGCTGGGCACGTCAGGTATAATGGTTTTGTGTTCATGTTATGTAAGGAACCAAATAGCTAGAAATTCAAAATATGCCTTCATGTATTTCCAAACTTTCACATATATAATAATAATCGTTGGCGCAACAATCCATGTTGGATCAGGGCCTTGAAGTGTGTTAGAGCACTTCATTCAAGACCGTAACGGTACACTAGGAGGCAATGTGGTCAGCATTACGCTCGCCCGAGATTATTACCCTGATTTGACTCAGGTACTCATTCACAGCTGAGTCGACTGGTATCCGACGTCAAATCACGATACAAATTCCACTGCCACCAGTGAGATTTGAACCGCGACCTTCCGTACGACAGCCTTGCGCTCTAACCACTCAGCTATCCGGACACGCTCAGATATATGTTCAGACATAAATATTGTCCCCAGATTCTTTAGTTGGGTAGGTTGAGAGTTGAGAGTCCTCAGCCCCCTGTCGTTCACCTAATATAAAAAGGAAGAAAATTTTTAAAAAGTACTAACTGAGCCCTTTAATACTTTGCATGACCATATTCTGTGAAAAAAATTTGTTTCCCCTTTTTCACATGCATGGGGGGTTTTTCTTAAACCCAGCATACAATGGTGCCACTAGTTGCACGTGTATCGGTTTACACGTCACATAGTCTCACTAAATTTTGTGTCGATAGCTCCAGCCGTTTAGTGTGACAGGCGGACAGACAGGCAGACCCATAAATGGACGATTGTACAGACAAAGATTGAACCGTATTTAGTAAGGTTTTGTTTTACAAAATACCATAAAAAAGGCTGGATATATCGAGAAAATTTAAAAGAATTTCGCTGGATTTTGGGCTATGGTGGCACCTGGTTTTCAACATGTGGTTTCGAGAAAAATGCATTCAAAAATTAATCTGTGATTACTAACAATAAAATCTTAACTGAACATTTTTAAGGGGTCATCCCGTGTGAAGGCCGTTGTTTTGGCTTTTTTTAGAAATTGTTTGTAAAGAACAGGATAAAGATACAAATAATTTTTTACCATAGATTTATTAATATCTTGAGCTTTCATAGTAATTTTTCCAGCCCGATCGCATAGTCCGCTGTTGAAATACTGAGCAGTTTATACACTCATCTCCAAAAAAAGGTGTTTTTCTGCTGCCGCGCTAGAGGGCGTTGTGATCATATTAAAGGAAAAAAGTAATAATAATAATCGTTGGCGCAACAATCCATATTGGTTCAGGGCCTTGAAGTGTGTTAGAGCAGTTCATTCAAGACCGTAACGGTACACTACAGGATTACAGTACCCTGTAGGAGGCAATGTGGTCAGCATTGCGTTCGAAAAAAGTAAACGGCATTTTAACGTACAAACTTAACTACAGTCCGCAAACTAGGTGCCATGTTAAACTTCTTTTTGTGAATTCTGGTGTTTTTTCACGGCTTCTTCAATGAATAAAAAAAAACTACTGAAGCAATCGCAATTATCCAGTTTGCGGACCGTAGAAATATGTTCTGAGTAAGTCGTGAAAATGTCAAAGAATTTTTAGATTTGGGGCTATGGTGGCAGCCGATTTTCAACATGCAGTTTCAAGAAAAACGCATTTAAAAAGTGGAATGCGATTTTTAGCAATAAAACTTTAATTGGCCATTAATCTGCTATACCTAATCCATAAACCTTAAGTTTTTCCAAGAAGCACGTAAACAGCCTTGGCTTCAATTTTTGTCTGTTTAGCGAAGACATTCCAATATCATTCGGACCGATAAATACGAGCTTTATCCCGGCGATCAACATAAATCTGGCATCACGTGTATAACACTATAAGTTCCGAACAACTCCGAATATCAAAAACTCACTTTGCCCATATATTCTACACTATATCTAGATACAATTGATGCGGAAAAAAAGATTCGATTCCGCGGATCCGACACACGGGATGACCACCACCTTCGGTTTCTTCAAAAACATGTAAAGCCTAGACTTCGATTCTCGCCCCATTAGCAAAGTCGTTCTAATGTTGTTCGGACCGGTAAATTCGCGTTTCATTACGGCTATTGATATAAATTTGACATGTGACATTATTCTACACTATATTTGGATAAAATTGATGGCAGAACAACGATACTCATTTATAAATAATTGTTTAAACCTTTAAAATAAACACGTCAGGAAAATTGGGTTGATTACTACTCATAGGGCCCCCAACAAATGTAATCAACTGCCAGTTTTTACATACTTGTAACTTAAGTCTAAAAAAGTTTCAGCATATTCTGTGTCCTTTTAAGAACATTCTGACATAATTTTGATAACAATTTAAAATTTAAAACTTTGAAAAAATGGTTAAAGCAAATTTTAACTATAAACAAGTCGAAAAACCGGAAACTGGACGCTTCAGGTATGAAAGGTATTCCTTTTATAAAGACACTTGAGTGTGCATTCGTCCCATTAGTACATAGCACGTAATATATACATATATTGTGTGAAAATATCCACTTTCAACTAATATTGACATTCAAAATCTTGAACTGAAAAGAAGCGACAATTTTGACCTATTGTAACTTTGTTAGTAATAGTACAATTTCCACTAAACTTGGCCGGATAGGATGAACTGAAGGGGGGTTTTGTATCCAATTACTAAAAATTATAGTAATATACTATTATTTTTATATTTGCAAAGATATCGGTATGGGGAGTATTTTGGAGACTAGGCACTATATAGTGGCAGGCGCCTGATGTTTCTCAATTTTTTCAGTTGGGTAGTTTCTGAGAATGGGTCCGCTAAAGAGGTGATAATTTTCGACCCCCCACTCCCCACCTATCCAAAGAACATGACTATATTTAGTGAAAAAAAAATGTACACCCACCTTTTACATATATGGAGTTTTGTTTTGCAGAAACCTTAAAACGAATTGGGGGAAAGTAGATTCTTTATGAACGGAATTTTAATATTTTAGGCGAACGTCAGCATGTTATTAGCATGGCTTTAGAAGCAATAAATTCGCGAGAAGTTTGAACTGCTATAACTTTGGCGTTAATGGCCAGATTTCCATGAAATTTTGCACATTCATGCCAAAATATTATCCTCTATGCTGATGGTAGGATGAATCTAAGGGGGTTTTCCAGTAAATTTCGAAGGGTTGGTGGTATAATATTAGCAAGTTTATTTGAGTAGACATCAGAAGGGCGATTTTATCTAAGCGCTTTCCTGATTTTTTTGGGTTGGTTAGTTTCCGAAAACAAGTCCTGTCTCACTTTAAGTGTTTATATTTTGACTCCTTACTCGTGCACTTTGCAATTCACGTCAAAACTGCTATCAGTTTCGGAAAATACTAGCCAAGATCATTTGATACCCCACACGACTATATCCGGTGTTCTGTTGTTAAATGCCCGTTGCATGTAAGCCACCTTTAAACTTCATAGTTGTAGTTGATAATAGTCAACCTCATACGCTTCACACTCGGAGTTTAATATTATTAGCAAATATGAAGAACTTAACCTACAACAGACACAAATAAATAAGAATATCGGAAGCTGGCGCTTCGAGGTTTTGTGTTCATCTTCGAGGTTTTGTGTTCATCTTATGTGAGAACATTTCTACGTGTATTTCTACATTTTTATGTGGCTAAAACCCAAAAAATTCTTTCATATTTTTTCCAAACTATAAGACATACATAAATATTACAGACATAGACCATAAACCCTAAACAAACAAGCATTGCCCATTACCGAATATTATTCTCATATATCCACGGATATAAATTGATCGTACACATATTTCCGATTTACTTCGTAAATAAAAGTATACATATGTACATATAAAGTGCGTATATTGATTACGGCTTGTCCAATGTACAAATATATTTACCTGAACTAAGCACTACTCCTAAGCTTCATTAATATATGCATATAAATACATACATATATCTGTCTCGAGTAATTGATATTGATATATAAATGATTAAAAAAATAAAACGAAATGTTTCCCTTCGACCTCCCATTCACCGTGTTGAGATATTGACTAATTGGTATGCTATGATGACGTCATATAGGTTTTAGAATGCACGAAATTAACACAAAATGTAAAAGTTTCAACTTTTATAACTTGTTAATAATAGTTTTTCTAGCACGAATTTAATCGCGGTTTCCGGCAAATTTTCTAAAATATGGTAATATACTATTAATAGCTTTATTTGTGCTGATATCAGAACGGGATGTAATTTGAGGCCTAGATTCTGTTAGAATAAACGACTGTAATTTTTTTCAGGTTTTTGGGTTGGATAGGTTCTGAGAACGAGACCTGTTACAGTTTTTGAGAATCAAATTTTGAGCCCTCACTCACCATTTCACGGAAGATCAAATATGGGGCCAGTTTCAAAAAGTACTAATTGAACCCTTTCATCTGATACCTCACATGTCCACATTCTGTGAAAGAAATGATTCGCCCTCTTTTCGCATGTCTGGGAAGCCCCCTTAAACTTAACAAAAAATGACGCCACTTGCTGTATGTAAAAGGATCCATAGACCACATACTCCAACCAACTTTCCTGACAATTGGTCTAGTCATTTCCGAATAAATCAGGTGTGACAAACAGACAGACATCGATACGATTCTAATAAAGTTTTATTTCACACAAACCCTTAAAAAGGGCTGGCAACAAGTATGTGATGGAATTTAATGGACAAGTATGTGATGGAATGGAATTTTAATATTTCACCCGAATGTCAATTATTTTCGTTAATTATTAGGTCAGCACCTTATTTGCATGGCTCTAGAAGCAACGCGAAATTGGACTGCTATAACTTCGCTATTAATGGGCAGAAATTTGGCGTGAGAATGCAAGATATTATCCACTGTGCTGTTGCAAAATTTGATATTCCCGGGACGAACTTAAGGGGTGTTTTCATTATATTATACTATTATACTATTAGTAAGTTTATTTGAGCAGATATCGAAATGGCGCATATTTTGCGGCGCACCACCCTATTTTTTTACGGGCTTTTAAGTTTTCGTTTTCGAAAATCAGTTGTGCCTCACTTAAAGTGTGTAAATTTTGACTCCCTACTCGCGCACTTTACAAATCACGTCAAAACTAATATCGGACCTTTCATTTTATTATATTGTGTTCATCTTGTGCGAAAAATTCTCTATTCACGTTTTCCAATTCGCGATATCTTCAATTCGAAATATTCCTTGATATATATGACAATTATCCAATTATCCAAACTCCGACCCCGCCGTTCATATAAGTTCACTTTATATGATGGAAACGTCATACATGTCTTACGCTGCCATAAGCTCACGTGAAATACATAATTTGTTCTTCTATAACTTTGCTAATGATAGTTGGAATTTTGTCAAACTTTCCAAAATTATGCTTGTAAAATTATGTTATTACTTATAATAAAACGCTTTCTAGCAATTCCGATAAGCAGATACAAACGGAAGGGAAAAAGCATACCCCCAAGTACGCCTCCTTGCAATTGAAGCAAAATGTCTACTGTATGAAGGGAGAGCATATTGCTAGAAACGGTAAAACGCCAAATCAAAAAGGCTGTGAAAGAATGTTAATAGCAAGAAATGAAAATTAACCTCAATTATTGCAGGATCGGTCAAGATTTACTTGATCAGATCACTGTCATAAGTTCTATCCGTTCCTATTTGAGATGGAAATTGCCATCATAGGTGAACGCTACAGAAACCTCATAATGAAACCTCGTAATGAGAAAATCTGGTCCCGGGGTGAAAATTATACGGAAAACCGGTGCCTGGGTCCAAATTTCCAATATACCAGCCTGAAGTGAAAAGTATATGGGTCAACTATTATTCCTTTTTCTTATTGAAATTTCTGTCCCGGGCCCCTGAAAAAACTCAGGGAATCTCCCCCTTTCACCCCCCTCGTCAAGCTCCCACTTAAGTGTGTGGGTCACAGACTCCAGTCGATGAGCCACTATTTTTGGGTGAGGTAGCCAAGCACCATGAGCCAGTTGGCCAATGGTATGCAATTATATATATAATAATATATAAATAAGCGAGAATCTGCTACGCCCCACCCAATCTCACATTGCCTGAGGCTGAACACATAGGGACTTGTTGACAATTATCCACGGGTTATTATTGCCCCAGCAAGGGGGGGGGGCATTCCGACATTTCAAAAATCTTTGAATGTGGCGGCAATTCTGCTAATAACTTCAGACGAGTTGTTGGAGATCTGCAGTAGAGCTTGGACGGAATTTCTATATACTCGCCGTGAAGAAGTTCCAAGACACTGAATCAATTTTAATAAGATTTTATTTCACACAAAACCTGAAAAATAACGAAATCCTAAAATACCAGAAAAAAGTCTGTACACCCCTCTCTCGAAGCCCTAGTGTCAGTGTTTATAGACCCATGAATATATCTTGTAGAATCTACAGAATGAAGCTAATAACTAGCAGTGCGCTTTACGATGCTACATAATGCTTATAGCTTCAAATATTAACTATACAATGAAAATGAGGCGAAACATAAATAGTCATTCCAGGTAGCCCCTAATGCCAATCACAGATTTTCCCCTTTTATTTTTCTTCTACTCCACATATGTAATAAAATATTCTATCGATTCAAACATGAACTTATCTGAAAGCAACGAGGGATTTTATTCGCTGGGTTTACGTGCAGTGTGATCCTATCTTTAATGCCAGCAAACTGTATTCTTTGCTCCAAAGGTGACACTGGATCCACTGTCTGAAGCTCTCGAGACGTTGTTCAATTCTAAGTACAATTTCGCGGTAATTCTAGCGATAGAATTATTTCAAATAATTTACACTTGCTTTTTCTATTCGCTAGTGTTATTTATTGGTCTTGCAAATAACAATATTTCGGGAGCCATTTGTTCCCTTCATCAGTGCTAACAAGTCTACTTGTTAGGGGGGAAATATTGGTATTTGCAAGATCAATAAATAACACTAGTGAATAGACAAGTCAGGAAACCGAAAATTGGACGCTTCAGATATGAAAGGTTTTGTATATTTCCTATATAAAGGCATTTGAGTGTGCATTTGCCACATTAGTACGTAGCACGTAATATATGCATTGACATTCATACTCTTGAATTTGCAGAGTAGCGACAACTTTGACCCATTATAACTTTGTTAGTAATAGTGCAATTTCCATCAGACTTGATAGGATTATGCTCCATGTCATAGCCTACATTATTGCATTTCGGAATGCTAGAATGAATTTGAGGGGTTTTGCCGCAAAATAACAAAAAATTGAAGTAATATTCTATTATTAACTTTATTTGAATAGGTATCAGTATGAAGGGTATTTCGGAGCCTAGGCACCATATAGTGGCAGCCTCTGTGTTTGTTTTTCAGATTTTTAAAGAGATAATGACTTTCGACCACCCATACTCCCCCACTCCTCACTTTTCCAATAAATGTCAAAACTAAGACTTCGCAAAGTACTAATCGAGACCTTTCATTTGATAACTCACATGACTATATTTGGTGAAAAAATATACCCCCTTTTTAAGGTTTTGTGTAAACACAAAACTTTATTAAAATCGGTTTACTGTCTGTCTGTCTGTCCGTCTGTCTGTCTGTCTGTCTGTCTGTCCGTCACACGCATTTTTCTCGGAGACGGTTATAGCGATTGACACCAAATTTGGTAGAAAGGTGGGAACTGTGAACGCTCACGGATACAGTGAATTACATCCTTTTAGGTCGAATTTAAGGGGGGGTCCCCGTACATGCAAAAGGGGGGTGTAAAATTTTTTTTCATCAGATATAGTCACGTGGGGTATCAAATTAAAGGTCTCGATTAGTACTTTTCAAAGCCGATCTTAGTTTTGACATTCGTTGGAAGGGTGGGGAGCGCGGGGGGTTGAAAGTGATCACTTCTTTAAGGGGGCCACTCTCAGAAACTACTAAACCGAAAAATCTGAAAAAAAATCAAGAGGCTGCCGCTATATGGTGCCCGGGCTCCGAAATACCTTCCATGCCGATATCTGTTTAAATAAAGTTAATAATAGTATATTACTACAATTTTTTGTAATTGGTTAGAAATCCCCCTTAAGTTCATCCTAGTACCATGCAATTTTGCAGTAATATAGGCTATAATATAGAGCATGATCTTACCAAGTTTGGTGGAAATCGCACTATTACTAACAAAGTTATAATACCTGAAATTTGTTGCTTCTTTGAAAATTGAAGACTATGAATGTCAATAGCACCCGAAAGTGGATACTCTCACATAATATATGGATATATTACGTACTACGTACTAAGAAATACACAAAACCTTTCGTACCTGAAGCGATCAGCTTCCGGTTTCCCGACTTGTTATAATACATGTATTGGGGCCCCCCTTAAATTCGATGAACTGTTATTTCAAAGTTGCTGTTGCTCAATTGTTTCACGTTATCGCTGTTGTGGGAACGCCAGTGCTATAGCGTAGGGCTGTTACGAAATGGAATGCGTGGATAATTTTGTATTTGTGGAGGGAATACGAATACATGCCACGAGGAGTGAAGGCTGAACATGAGATTAGAGAACTTCATACGAAGTATTAACTAATCGTTATTTGAGTTTTAAATATCATTATTCTGTCCAGGAGGCAGGTGATTGAATGAAAAATAATTCAGCCAACGGGCCAGACATGTTTATTTACACCATGAGCAAGGATTTCATGTTGATTTAGGCTAGAGCGAGAATTTTATCGCCGGTGAAAATTTTAGGTAAAAGTTCACACACAAAAATATCCCAAATTCCCGAATCCACGTCAAGAGTTGAACTAATGATGTTGCGCCTTGCTGGTATATAGATGGTGCTTTCAATTCGAGTGGCAAACGGGTGCATTGCGAGCTGTTCCGGCGTAATTGATATGCCGACCTGGACGTGGATGGTGGTTTTTACGATGGTGTCTGGACTTAAATTTAGGCACTGATTATTCTCTATTAATTTAACTGCATGAGGATCATATTGCAGTTTAGATTATATGAATTTTTGGGTTAGTATCAGAAAAAGCAATACAATGAGCGAGAGAAAGAAAAGTGTAAAGCTAACGATAAACCTGAGACCCTTGAGCTGATAATTCCATGATTGAATTACCATAGAAAGACACTGTCAACACAATACTCTCTAAGCATATAAGATAATCTAAACCCCTTCGATATATGAAACATTTTATTTCCCATTTCCAGTTCGGTTAGTACTCACGCACCAAATGGTTGAAAGAATATAAAATGTTAATAAATGTGTAAGTATGTTCTCCCCATATATGTGAACTTTCTCCAGGAAGCAACTTCTGACGGGATTTGTGATAATAATGATCAATTATTGAGCACAGGTTGATAAATTTTCTAAAATGTGTTCTGGTAGTTTAGCACAACAAAACTTTGTCCGGTATAAAACTGAACTCGGCCAACCACTAGCATTCATAACGTACGTCTGTATGTGCGGATGTGCTTGCATATAAATATACCTTTGCTCTTCTTGAAAAGGAGTTTCGCATGACGAACTTTCAAGCACCTACTTTAGTGGAAAATTGCACAAAGCAAAGGACATTCACCTTTGTTCCTCAGAATCAAGCGCAAACAGCATGATTTGTAGCAATGAATCATTTCTACAGAAGTGGAGGTATTTGCGAACATCATGCGAAGGGACATAGTAAAAATTTATTATCTCTTGGAATATCTACAAACAAACGTGGAACGCCATATTGTAAGGAACGGGAGCAGGGCAGGCATTGTGGAGAACTGGGACAAAGTTCCTCATTACAATTTATTTCAATAGTGGGCAAGAATATTCCAAAGCTGCGGGTTTTCTGATCGCTTACATTTGTTACGAGCACAATGGAAGCCCAGAAAATGCCATTTGATGAAAAAAGTTTGGGAAATGGAGTCCTGTGAAAGTTTCTTCGTTCCATCGCTGGCGACGGTCTTTTATTTGGTAATGAATTTCATGACGAATACTATGCAATACCAGTCACTTTCAGCTGTATTTTTTTTGTATCTAGACTCACTTTTTATCTTTCTCTCACGCATCTTATACATTTATATATATACGCCAGATATTCTTGGAATTAACATCGCTTTGCTTTTACAAATCAATTTGGCGTTTTAGGTTTGGTCTGTTGTCTCTCAGTCTATCTGCCAAAAGTGCTTTTCTTAGGAAAGATTTTTTTTGGACAAGTGTACTTCACACCGTGTATCCAAATAGTTCACTGGTTAGAGCACTGGGTTGTCATACGGAAGGCCGCGGTTTTAATCTGACCCTAATACCTGAGTCAAATCAATTAGCAAGGTCCGGGTCAAAGCTACTATTATTATGTGTCCTTAACACTGTAGGTGGCGCTAGAACTATCACAATTTCCTATTTAACTCGAATGAATTGTATATTACTTTTCCGTTAAAGCGAATGTGAAACTGTACAAACAACAGCGTCGAAAGCTGCAAGAGTTAATTCATTAGTTGATACAGTTCTTTTAACATTTAAGGATTCCCAACATTCTACAATTCTTATACGAGATGTTGCTAAATCAAGATATTGGCTGCAGCGAGATTGCACGTCTGTGGCACGTTGCGGTTGCTCGCCCAGGTTGTGGCAACAATTAAAGCAACCGTCGTAAGAATATAATAAACTAGTCGGAATACCGGAAGTTCGCGCTTCGGGTATAAAAGTTTTGTGTTCATCTTATGTAAGAAACTTCAACGAACATTTTTCTATCCCTATATAGCTACAAATCCAACATATTCCTTCATGATTCATTCTTTCGTTCTCTTCCAAACTACGAGATATACGTATATATTACAGCCATAGATATTATCCTCACCCTAAACAAACAAACTGCCTATTTCCGAGTACTGAACATATATATACATATGTACACATATAGTACGTATATTAGATACGGTTGGTTTAATGTACAAATTTATCTATCTGAAATAGACACTACCCCCAAACTTCATTAATACGTATATACTATATACCTATATACACACATGTCTGCTTGGAGTAATTGATATTCATATACAAATGACTAAAAAACTAAAACAAAATAATTCTTTCCGACCCCATTCATAGGAATTCATTTTGCCATGGTACTGATGAATCGAAATGTGATGATGACCTCATACAGGTTCTGGAATGTTCGAAATTCACAAAAACTGGCAGAGTTTCACCCCCTTTAACTTTGTTAATAATAGTTGGATTTTCTTCAAACTTGAGCAACTTGTGCACTATGTTCTTCATTACACCAATGCTAAATTTTATACTTCTGGGATGAACATAAAGGAGGTTGCCGGGTAAATTTCTAAAATATGAAAATATACTATTATTGAGTTTATTTATGCAGGTATCGGAACCGGATGTATTTTGGGGCCTAGACTTCGTAGAGATGCACCACTGTGATTTTTTTCAGATTTTTCGGTTGGGTCATATTTTGAGCCCTCACTCTCCTATGTTTCACCCAATGTCAAATATGGAACCAGTTTAGAAAAGTACTAATTGAGCCCTTTCGTTTGATACACCATATGGCCACATTCTGTGAAAAAAAATGTTGCAGCCTCCTTTCACATATATGGAGAGCCCCCCTTAAACTTAACAGCATGTAAAGGGAACACCAGATTACATACTCTCACCAACTTTCGTGACAATCGGTCGAGTCGTTTCCGAATAAATCGGCTGTGACAGACAGACATACGACAGGCGGACAGACAGACAGACATCGACTCGATTCTAATAAGGTTTTGTTTCACACAAAACCTTAAAAATTTGATATTTTGTGGTTTTGCAACCGGTTCGATCCATGCGATTTGTAACCTGAGGAGCAGCTTTAGTGTGCTACCAACATACGAGCAGTCGGGATGTTCAGGGGAAAGCAAACACCTGCGGCTAATACTAAGGTACGAGCAGTTTCTTCGTGCTCAATGGAATACTCAATGAAATCAAATCGTTATCGTTATCCACTCGATGTTCAAAAACCTATTTGAACTTCTGAACTGACTTTTCGAAAAAATACACTACACAATACTGATGAATATTTATATTTTAATCATCCCACACAATAACAATTATGGTGCAAACGTTTCCACTTATTAAATTTTATTATAATAATTTTTCTCCTAAAAGATCCAGACATTTTGGTTACCATTAGAATAGTGTAGACGGCATTAGGAGTAAGGAAATTATCAAATAACGAATTTTATTTTAAAATCAATTAGTTGCTTAGTTATCATATTTTCTATTTTTTCGTTACTTAGGGTGCGAAAGTTTTCGACATTATGACAGTAAGATTTGAACATATTATGCTAGTTAATGGCAATTGTAGTACATTTTATTGTTTTCTGCGCTTAAAATTTATAAAATATTTTGGAGAACTCACAAAATATAAAGGAACTCTGTTATATTCAAAATGTTTAATTCATCGAGAACAATGATTTATTATATCGTAAATTCTGATCCTAGTAAAAAAGGACAAGGCGACGCATGTGCATGTAGGTGAAACTGCCGTATAACACATGCCACGTAATTAAGGATTATGTCCTGTAATCATTCTTCCTGTAGGAGTAATTTACCAACCGAACTTTTTTGTATTAAATCGCCTTCGAATACGAATTCTTTATTTTTTCAGAAATTGTTTTGCGAACAGGTGAACTGTCTAATGTTACTTGAACATATTTTAAAATATGAATTTAAAGTGAAGCTGCTCATTTGCTTCATCATGTATTAAGAGGCGACACTTAAGCAAAGAAATAATTAGAGAAGATAGGACAGTGAGAAAATAACTTAATATAGCATTAATTGGTTTGTGTCTATCATTTAAAACAATGGTTCCATTAACCGTATGCTTATGGAATTTGTCATCGATTCTACGACACAACTCATAATTATGTTCACGGGCCATTTACTCCTGCCATTGAACGCTTTTCACCGATAATAAAACTCACCTGTCGTAATTAGAAGATAGTTTGTCTATTTCTATAGCTTTTATTAAATTTTACAATTTAAAATAATTTTGAATTAACATGCGGTAATCACTCAGCAATCAAATAAGGTTTCAGAAAACTAATTAGGATGGGAAGATTATATACGTATTTATAAATAAATTATAATAGAACCAGGGTTTATAATGTTGATCCTCCACTTATGATTGATCTTTATTCAACATGCCTATTAGTTCATGGATTGTTGGATTTGTCATTTTTCATCCTATATTAAGGTAGTTTTTCTTTGGCGTAAATAAACTTTGGAATTCACAAGTGTGTACTTACATATGTATATGTATGCATCTGAATTGAAAAACAGTGTAGCCACCTCGAAATTCACCCATGTATATACACATCTGAACTTTGCCGCTGTCCTTCGCAAGTAAAACGTACAGTGGATGGCCATATTACTATACTCATTTCCAAAATGGTACTCGCCTATACTTTCTAGATCTTTTTTGAAAGCGGGCAATTTTGTAAGTTGGTAGCACATTGACTACCAATTTGGTATAGGACAGTAGTAAAATGTGTCGGTATCTTCTTTCCTGTATTTGGCGAGCATTTCGTATTGTGATTGGCTAACATTGGGGTGTAAAGATATTGGACGGAACGCTACGGTGTAAGTTGAAAGAATTAAATTTCAATTAATACCACAATTATTTAGTGATCGATGCAAAAGGACACGTCCGTGCCGTGTGCAATAAACTGAAACTGATTTTGATCAACTAAAATTATAAAACAAAACAAATTTGTGCTTACAGGAAACATAACATACAATTAAAATAAATTAAGTTACTCATTTTGTACGAAAAGATGTTATCGCGAAAAATTAAGGGAAATATAATCACAAAACTGAAAAACCAATAAAAGGCCGTTTTTGTGATCAGTCAAAACAAAAAACATCCAACTATACAGACTACTAGTCATCAATCTAAGTGCTCCAAAGTCTACTCACCGTAACAATCTAGCGTAACAAGTGGGAGAATGCGTGTTTATCAGTCCACAGACCCTGAGTTATATCTCACTCGCGAATGCCAAATTTTGTTAAGAAATATTGTTAACAAATATTATTTGCTTCTCTCATCTTGAGCCAACAAGTTATAAATATACAGAGGACGAGCTGGGCAGGGGATAGGTACAGTCTGGTTTCGAAACACAAGAAAAACCCGCAATCATACGCTAGGAAAAATACGCCCAAACTAGCGAAATACGACAAAAACGACAGAGCCCGAATCAAAATAGGTTTGCAATGCTTTGTACAAATCAAGATAAAATATTGGCTGAGAAACCTTCAAAGCTAAAATCGCCACTAATATATCTGTGGTGCTTGCCGATATTCTCACGAAACTAATTGGTTGAAGTATTTATCATCTGCTCGTCAATGGCGCCATCTCTGAATCAAAGGTATAAGGATACGACGAAAACAACTACAGAAAGGTAAAAGCTAGCTTTGACAAAGTAGGTTAAAGAAGCTGTAAAGGATGAAAAATTGCAAATGAGCTAGGTATATAATATTATAAATTGTGATAGAATATGCCAGCCACTCTACTGAATAGAACTCGAATCTAGTGGAATTAAATTAAATATACAACCTACACTATCCACTTCACCAAAGAATCGTCGCGAAAGATCCTCATAAGAAACCTGACCCCGTGTAGCGCCAGAAATGCCAAGCTAAGAAGTGTTTGTATTTATGGAAATCTGCACACGACAATTAATCGTAAAAAAATAAGGAGGATGGGTAATTTTGCGAGGTCCGTCTAGGGTTTTCAAATCTGCACCCAAAAGCCAATCAAACATAAACGTCTAATTGGATAATCTCGAAAGGCTTCTCCTTACAGTGACACAAGTAATAAACCTGTTTATAGTCTCGATAAAAATATGATGCGTATTCAGACCTACATGCAAATGAACCAGCTCAAAATATGTTACTGGAATGCAAACGCGTCAGCCAGCATAAACTAGAAGTACGATACTTCTTGTTTGACAAAGAAATCGACATCCAAAACTCTGAAACTCATCTAACGCCACACAAACAATTTTGCAATTGATGGGTATTGCTTTTGTGACACTAAGCATCCCGAAGGAGGCATCCCCCATGACGGTACAGGAATACTTATCAGATTCCACATTGCGAACTTTTTTTAGAAGATTGCTGCAAAGACCATCTGCAAGCAACTTAATCCGATTACTGCAGTGGACCAGCCATGGGGGATAACCATCACCACGGTCTTCTTTACCCCAAAGTTCAAATGCACCCATGTTTGACCAGTCTTCCAAAAAATAGTCTATTTTATAGCATACAACCGGTTGTTCAAGTGCAGGAAGAAGGAGCTACACGCTTTAGGTATAAAAGGTTTTGTTTGTTTATTATGTAGGTATATTTGAGTGCAGAACTAATGTATATGTATATTTAGCATGTCAAGTTACTCACTTCAATGTGGTATTGATATTTAGTATTTGGGGTTGCTGTAGATTAACACGGAAAGACAACTTTGAACTACTGTAACTTTATCAGACATGGTACTATGGAGACATCGTGCTTCATACTATAATCTATATTACTGCAACTCTAGGATGAACTTAAGGGGCTTTCTAGACAGTTTCCCCAAAAACATAGTAATATACTATTATGATGAGTATCTTGAGGCCCGAGCACGGTACAAAGGGAGCTTCATGGTTTTCCCAGGTCTTGCAGTTGGGTAGTTTCTGAGAATGCGGCCTTTCCAACAAATGTCACAACTAAGCCTGACTTAGAAAATATTAATTGAGACCTTTCATTTAATACCCAACATGACTACATTCAGTGAAAAAAAATTTACAAATTTGGACTTACACAATTCAGCTGCGGGGTTCATCGTGCACATATGCGTAATACTGAGTTACTACAGAGAGGTCAGTTCCAGTTCCTGGTATTACGAACAATCAGTGATGTCTCTTGGCATGTGGAAAATGTAGACATTCACCGGGAGCTTAAAATAACGACAGTAAGGGAGGAGATCTCATTTCAGGTAATGCAGTATAAATTAAGGTTAGCCCTTGGTCAGGACCCTGCACATCCCAGTGCCAGTCGGATAAAAACACATTCGCGTATTTTGATAAAAACAAAACAAAACATTATGGAGACACTCAATTTTTCTTTTTGGCGAGGAATACATTTGAAGTTTAGCTATAGGAGTAGGAATTATTGTTCTAGAAAGATTAAAATAAACATATCGTTAATAAAATTTATTACCGACCATTCAAAAAGCCCAATTTTATTCGTGCGATGCATGCTAAATGACTGGCATATGCTAAAATGTATAATGCATACATTGAGTGAAAATAAGCATATCAATTGAATTCCCTAATTATGAAATTAAATTCTTGACCTTCTAAACTGTGAAGCGTACTCTCTTCTCCGGGGCGGGATAAGCTCGAGGGGAACGGCAAACGTTATTAAGCAAGGACCAATACTTTACAATTTCTAGTCGTTTCCATAAATGAAAGAATAGTAACCACATTCAAATTTCATCTTTATTTAGGACTCAACACAATGGTATAAAGTAAACAAGTGGAGGAACCGGAAGCTGAACGCTTCAAGTATGGAAGATTTTGTGGATTTCTTTTATAGAGACATTTGAGTGTCCCATTAGTACGTTACACGTAATATACGCATATATTATGTGAAAATATTCAGTTTCGGGTGATATTGACATTCAAAATCTTGAATTTCCAAACAATCACTGGACCTATTATAACTTTGCAATTTTGACCTATTATAACTTTGGTAGTAATAGTGCGATTTCCACCAAACTCTATATTATAGCCTACATCGCTGCAAAATTGCGTGGTGCTAGGATGAACTTAAGGGAGGTACTGCAACCAATTACTTAAAATTATAGTAATATACTATTATTAACTTAATTTGAAGGGATATCGGTATGGAAGGTATTTCGGAGCCTAGCCACCATATAATGGCAGCCTCTTGATTTTTTCAGATTTTTTGGTTGAGCAGTTTCTGAGAATGGCCCCGTTAAATAAATGATCACTTACTAACCTAGCCCTTTCATTTGATACCCCACATGACTAAAAAAAATTTTACACCCGCTTTTGCATATATGGGGCCTCCCTTAAATTGAAAGTAAAAGGATGTAACTCACTGTATGCATGAGCGTTCACAGTTCCCACCTTTCCACCAAATTTCGTGTCAATCGCTATAACCGTTTCTGAGAAAAATGCGTGTGACGGACAGACAGACAGTAACCCGATTCACAAAACCTTAAAAAGTAATATAATTTTGAAAAAAAACCTCAAGCCAATTGAAAGTGTTTGAGTGCTGGTAAAAACCGTAATTAGAGAGAAACAAGTCGGAATACCGGAAGCTCGCGCTTCGGGTATAAAGGTTTTGTGTTCATCTTATGTAAGAGACGCACATTTTTCTGTCCGTATATCTACAAATCCAACATAATCCTTCATATTTTTCCAAACTACGAGACATACGTACATATTAGAGCCATAGATATCACGCTCACCCTAAACAAACAAACTGCCTATTACCTACTGTACACATATATGCACGTATCTAAATTTATCGTACCCATATTTCCGATTTACGTCTTATATCTAACTGAATTAGGCACTACCCGCAAAGTTCATTAGCACGCATATATTATATACCTACATACACACATGTCTGGTTGACAAATAACTAAAAAACTAAAATAAAATAATTGTCTGCGACCCAATTCGTAAGAACTCATTTCGTTGTGATATTGACGAATTGATATATGATGATGACGTCATGCGGGTTGTAGAGTGAACGAAATTCACAAAAAATTGTAAAGTTTCACCCCCTATAACTTTGTTAATAATAGTTGGATTTTCTTCAAACTTGATCAAACTGTGCATTATATTCTTCATTATACGTGTGCCAAATTTTGTACTTCTGGGATGAACATAAGGGGGGGTGCCGGGTAAATTTCTGAAATGTCGAAATATACTATTATTAACTTTATTTGTGCAGATATCGGAACCGGATATATTTTGAGGCCTAGATTTCGTAGAGATGCATCACTGTGATTTTTTTCAGATTTTTGGATAGGTTGGATAGGTTCTGAGAACGAGACCTGTTACACTTTTTGTGGGTCATATTTTGAACCCTCACTCCCCTATGTTTCATTTGATATCAAATATTGAACCAGATTCGAAAAGTACTAATTGAGACCTTTCATTTGATACCCTACATGGCTACATTCTGTGAAAAAAAAATTTGCACCCTCCATTCACATGTACGGGGAGTCCCCCCTTAAACTTAACTTAAGATGGCACCACTTACTGCATGTAAAGGGATCACCAGATTACATACTCTCACCAATTTTCGTGACAATCGGTCTAGCCGTTTCCGAATAAATCGGGTGTGACAGACAGACAGACAGACAGACAGACAGACAGACAGACAGACGGACAGACGGACAGACAGACACCGTCTCGATTCTAATAAGGTTTTGTTTCACACAAAACCTTAAAAATGACTATACCAATAAAAAGGAATTAATGAAAAATATGGAATTACCAATATTTGTCATACAACCTTATTTGTATAAGAAGTGGTGTTTTATTATTTTTCTTCCTGAACTAATAAACCTACAAATATGGCAATTAAAGCGGTATTATAGGTCCGCTGGTAAATTAAATGTATGAGATGACATGAAAGCCCCTCAGCTGAGTGTAAAAATTTGGCGACCCACTATGTATGTAATTGAATATCGCCTTGTATTCCGAATGTATTTATGTACATATGTATATAGTGGCGTTCACTCCCTTCCCAGTTTTGTTTCTGAGTGAGTGATTTACAAATAATTAAGTTTGGAAAGTTAATAATTAATACCTTGTCGGAATACTTTCTCTATGCATGTGATATGATCTCTTGGGATACAATAAATTCATTTGGAAATGATTAGATGGAATTGCTAATATACGGTTGTTGACATTATTTGAGTAGATATCGGAATGGATTGTATTTTGTGGTTAAAATTTTATATAGGTGTGCCAAAATAATTTTTTCCAGATTTTTCGATTAAAAAAGTGCTGTCGCCCTATTTTCTCCATTTTGCAACTAATTTTGAAAAGTACTAATTGAACCCTTTTATTTGATACCCATCATGGGCCACATCCTAAGGAAGCAAATTTCAACCCAGTTTTGCATCTCCCCATCCAACCTCATTAATTTAAACAAGTCAGAATACCGGAAACTTGCGCTTCGGGTATAAAGAAACTTCAACGCACACTTTTCTATCCGTATGAGCTAGAAATCCAGCAAAATCCTTCATATTTTTCCAAACTACAAGGCATACGTACATATTACAGCTTAGATGTTATCCTCACCCTAAATAAAGAAACTGCCTATTTCCGAATATTGTACATATATATGCACGTATATAAATTGATTGTACCCATATTACCTTTTTCCCTCCCTGTCCCACTCTGTTTTTAAATATGTTCAAGGACTGGAAGTTTTTTTCGACTTTTCTGCAAAATAGCTTGTAAATATTTTTCCATATATATTTATTTAGTGTTAAGTTAGGTTAGACTTCATTATATACGTTAGATTAAGTTTAACTGTTAAGGTAGTTCATAAGTTAGTTATAAGATTATATTTATCTTTTTTAGAAAATAAAAAATTGTTGTTTTTCTTATCGTACCCATATTTCCGATTTACTTGGCGCACAAAAACTTACATGTGTACATATATAGCACGTATATTAAATTCGGTTGATTTAATGTACAAATATCATACAAAACTTTGAAAAGGTGTGGTAATTGTTGCATACAAAACACTTCATAGGCTACATACTTTGCAGAAAAAAACAATAAGTGATCAAACTTATTCACTAAAAACCGAAAGATTGCCGAATATATAGTTTAGTTTTTTAGAGAAACACAAGCACAAAATCTTAAAAAAAAAATTCAAAAAACTTCAAGTTATTTGGAGTAAAACCCACCAAGACTTAAGGTTATAAAGTGCACCCCGTTAACAATCGAAGCTATAGTTTAAAACTTAAAACTACTTTTTTGTGGACGCGTTATTTCAAAAACTTTTGTACAGATCACCTTCACATTAAACACAATTTTTGAATATATTTTTTACCCGCTTTTATTTTTTAAGGTTTTGTTTGAAAGGAAAGTGCCAAATGGTGCCCTTATCTGTTGAGTTGGAAGGGGAGCTCCTTATATATGCGAAGAATGGGAGGGGGGAGGGGGGTGTACGATTTTTAAGGTAAAACAAAACCTTTTTAAAATCGGTTTACTGTCGGTCTGTCTGTCTGTTCGTCACACGTATTTTTCTCGCATCCAGTTGCAGCGGTTGGCACCAAATATGGTGGAAAGATGGGAACTATGAGCACTCACGCAAACAGTGAGTTATCTCCTTTTACGTTGAATTTAAGGGGGTCTCCATACATGCAAAAGGGGGGTGTACATTTTCTTCACCAAATGTTTATGTGGGCTGTCAAATGAAAGGTTTCGGTTAGTACTTTCCGATGCCGGTCTTAGTCTTCGCTGAAAACGCGGAGAGTGCGGGGGGTTGAAAGTGATCATTTCTTTAACGGACCCATTCTCCGAAACTGCACAACTAAAAAATCTGAAAAAAATCAGTCTGCTACTATATATTACCTAGGCTCCGAAATACCGATATCTGTTCAAATAAAGTTAATAATAGTACATTACCATAATTTTTAGTAATTGGCAGGGAAGCCCGTCTTAGGTTCATCCTAGAATCACGAAATTATACAGGAATATGGGCTACAACATCATCATGCTGATCTTGCCAAATTTGGTGGAAATCGCACATCACTAACAAAGTTATAATCATCATCATCAACAGCGCAACAACCGGTATCCGGTCTAGGCCTGCTTTAATAAGGAACTCCAGACAACCTGGTTTTGCGCCGAGGTTCACCAATTCGATATCCCTAAAAGCTGTCTGGAGTCCTGACCTACGCCATCGCTCCATCTTAGGAAGGGTCTGCCTCGTCTTCTCTTTCTACCATAGATATTGCCCTTATAGACTTTCCGGGTGGGATCATCCTCACTCATAAGAATTAAGCGACCCGTCCACCGTAACCTATTGAGCCGCATTTTATCCACAACCGGACGATCATGGTATCGCCCATAGATTTTTTTCATTGTGTAGGCTACGGAATCGTCCATCCTCATGTAGGGGGCCAAAAATTCTTCGGAGGATTCTTCTCTCGAACGCAGCTAAGAGTTCGCAATTTTTCTTGCTAAGGATTCAAGTCTCCGAGGATTGCATGAGGACTGGCAAGATCATAGTCTTGTACAGTAAGAGCTTTGACCTACGGTGAGACGTTTCAAGCGGAACACTCTTTGTAAGCTGAAATAGGCTCTGTATGCTGACAACAACTGTGCGCGGATTTCATCATCGTAACTGTTATCGGTTGTGATTTTCGACCCTAGCTAGGAGAAATTGTCAACGGTCTCAAAGTTGTATTCTCCTATCCTGATTCTTCCTGTCTGGCCAGTGCGGTTTGATGTTGTTGGTTGATTCGTCTTCGGTGCGGAGGTTGCCACCAAATATTTTGTCTTGCCTTCATTGATATGCAGCCCAAGATCTCGCGCTGATCGCTGCCTGCTCGTTCTGGATGAAGGCAGTTTGTACGTCTCGGGTGGTTCTTGTCATGATGTCGATATCGTCAGCATCGGCCAGTAGTTGGGTGGACTTAAAGAGGATCCTACCTCTTGCATTTACCTCAGCATCACGGATCACTTTCTCGAGGGCCAGGTTAAAGAGGACGCATGATAACGCATCCCCTTGTCGTAGACCGTTGTTGATGTCGAATGGTCTTGAGAGTGATCCTGCTGCTTCTATCTGGCCTCGCGCATTGCTCAGGGTCAGCCTAGTCAGTCTCATTAAATTCGTCGGGATACCGAATTCTCTCATGGCAGTGTACACTTTTACCCTGGCTATGCTATCATAGGCGGCTTTAAAGTCGATGAACAGATGGTGCAACTGTTTTCCATATTCCAACAGTTTTTCCATCGCTTGCCGCAGAGAGAAAATCTGATCTGTTGCTGATTTGCCTGGAGTGAAGCCTCTTTGGTATGGGCCAATGATGTTCTGGGCGTAAGGGGCTATCCGGCCTAGCAAGATAGTGGAGAATATCTTATAGATGGTACTCAGCAACGTGATACCTCTATAATTGCTGCACTGTGTGATATCTCCCTTTTTATGTATGAGACAGATACTGCCTCGTTGCCAATCGTCAGGCATTGATTCGCTGTCCCATACCTTGAGCACAAGTTGATGAACCACTTGGTGTAACTGTTCGCCTCCATATTTAACCAATTCGGTCTTAATTCATCGGCTCCTGGCGACTTATGATTTTTTAGCCGATGAATTGCACGGACTGTTTCTCCTGAACTTGGTGGTGGCAGTATTTGTCCGTCGTCTTCAGTTGGCGGGACCTCCAACTTGCCGATGTTCTGGTTATTCAGTAGCTCATCAGAGTACTCAACCCATCGCATCTAGTATGCCCATTCTGTAGGAAATCAGATTTCCCTCTCTGTCTCGGCAGGATGAGCATCGAGGTGTATAAGGCTTCATCCTGTTGACTTGTTGGTAAAACTTCCGCGCCTGGTGCGGTTGCTCCCTGTACTTTTCTAATTCATAGACTTGTTGGTTCTCCCAGGCTTCCTTTTTCCGTCTGTGAAGTCGCTTCTCCGCTCGACCGAATTCATGATAAGTCTCTGCGCGTGCCCGCGTTCTTTGAGAACGCAACATTACTCGGTATGCGGCATTCTTCCGTTCCGTTGCTAGCTTACATTCATCGTCAAACCAGCCATTCCGACTCCGAGTTATAATAGGTCAAATTTATTCCTTCCTTGCAAATTCAAGGCTTTTAATGTAAATATCATTTGAAAGTGGATATTTTCACATAATATTATATATGATATTACGTGCTTCGTACTAATAGGACAAATGTACACTAAGATATCTTTATAAAAGGAGTACACAAAACCTTTTATACCTGAAGCGTCTAGCTTCCGGTATTCCGACTTGTTTTCACATGACATCCATTTTATTGCTTCAACAGCATTTTTAGAATAAACATCGCGTTTTTCAACGTCAAAATTTAAAAAAATAAAATAAAATTAAAGGAGACCATTGCAACCTTCATTTACTTCTAAAATATTTTTTAACCGTTTGTGCGAGACATGATGTAGTGGCAAGTAATCGTGGGTATCACAAAACGCCCTTTTTCCTCATGACCTCCGTAAATTCGCTGTCACTGGCTTCAAAATCATTCTTTCTTTGCGAAATAACTCAACAATTGCTCCTTCTATATTGTCCAACTATCTGCAGAAAACTAAAATATAACAACTTCAATATTCTCTTCAAAAGAAATTCTCAAAAAGTGTTTCTTTTAGAGTTGCAAGACGATAGTCCATCTTAAGCGGTATTTGATGGGAAGCATTTTTGGATGACCTTTCGGTTTTTCTAAATATCTTCGAGTGGAATATTTAGATGTAAACTAATCTTTTTGGTGAACCAAGGGACATTTATATTATTCGTAGAATCTTCGAGTGCATTTGCTGCAGCATTTTGAAGTTAGTAATTTTCGTTGCACCCTATAAGTAAATTCTGTAGATCCAGGTGGTTTTAGCTGCGTTGTAGTCTAGTGATAAGCCAGAATTTCGGTTGATTAGCCATTAGGTACTTGTTAATTTTCCTCAGCAAAACGTAACATGTCAGCTTTGGCTTTCGTTTGTGTGAATTCTCTATGTCGCCACCCATTGCTCAGCGATTCTGAGATAGAAGGAAGGATCTAGAGGCATCCTTAGGGTTGTTGTGGGAAACAAAGATCGCCATGTCGTCCTAAAACTTGAATATAAGCAAATCATCGTCAGCTGCTACCGCAAGTTGGAAACATATACCAGATACAGTAATGGTCCTAGCACGCTATCCCGGGGAACCCGTGTTTTGATAGGTATTTTGGTGTGGAAGTTCTGTAATCAGTCGGAAACTTGATATACATGGAATTAGAATATTATACAAGTTTGCTTGTAAGAGTTTTCTAATCTTTTACAATAATTCTTTGCGTCGAAAGTCTGGACAATGTCGAGAAAGATGGCCAGGCAATCTTTTTTTTTGTGGAAAGCTTACATTAAATCTGAATCGATACGACTAACATGTTTTGTTGTACCATGCTTATCTCGGAAGCCGAATTTTTAGTCAGGGATTATACTCCGAATTGTTGGTAACGAGAGAGTCTTTGAGGCCAGCACTTCTGATAGGATATGGAGCAGGTTTTTTGGAAGTTACTTACATAGGTTCTGCTCCTGGTTTCGTGATAGTAATTATAACTGGCGTTCTTCACCTGTTCGTAGAGTAACCAATACATATCATCATGTTGAAAGTCCTAATTAACATAGAAAGAAAATTCTGTTACTATTTTGTCATGGCCATACGCTGTTTTAAGATCGAGTTTCCTGATGAGACGAGAGATAGTTTTTACTGTAAAGCGGAGGTTCCTTTCATAAAATGGTCGGAAGTTGAACTTTGTTTTTCAGTGAAATCTATCTAGAGTACTTCATTATGAGCCCAGCCCATTTCCTTAGCGCAAGAGTGGTAAAGCAAGGGTAGTACATTTTGTCTTGTCCTGTTTTAATTTCTATAAACTTTTTAAAGAGAATTGCCAGTGCCTGCTTTATAGTTCACGATATTTGGCTGCTCGGTTGGTTGTTCCGGAATGATGGATTTCCTAACATAGCATAGGCAGTCGTGTATTCACTCTTTTTTCAAAATGTGTCCCACGCACTGCCAATTCTGCCTCATAATCAGCACGCCTACCGGTACCTGGCACGTACTTCTTCGTTCGAAATGTGTGTGGGGTCAGAGCACCCCAATGACACAGCGGAGGGAGGTTTTAAAGAAGGGTTGGGTTCCTAATAACAGCGACGAACACTTACCAAGTGCTGGTGAAATTGTCGTTTAGGTATCTGGAATCGCAGATTAGAAACAAAGCAGCGAAGGTGGATCCAATATTATTAACATCGAGAAACGTCAAGATCAGCTTTTGAAATAATGAAAAAAAAACTTATTTTTTCTTTTCCGCTGGTGTAGAGGTCAGGACTTGTTAGCACTGATGAAGGGACCAAGTGGTTCCCGAAATATCGGTATTTGCAAGAATAAATATCTACACCGGCGAAAAAGAAATAGCAAGTTTTTTAAGGTTTTGTGTGAAACAAAACCTTATTAGAATCGATTCGATGTCTGTCTGTCCGTCTGTCTGTCTGTCTGTCTGTCTGTCTGTCTGTCTGTCTGTCTGTCACACCCGATTTATTCGGAAACGGCTGAACCGATTGTCACGAAAATTGATAGGAGTATGTAATCTGCCGTTCCCTTTACATGCAGCAACTGACGCCATTTTGTGTTAAGTTTAAGGGGGGCTCCCTCTACATGTGAAAGGAGGGTGCAAAATTTTTTTTCATAAAATGTGGCCATGTGGGGTATCAAATGAAAGGTCTTAATTAGTACTTTCCGAAACTGGTTCAATATTTGATATTGGGTGAAACATAGGGGAGTGAGGGCTCAAAATATGACCCCCAAAAAGTGTAACAGGTCTCGTTCTCAGAACCTATCCAACCGCAAAATCTGAAAAAAATCACAGTGGTGCATCTCTACGAAATCTAGGCCTCAAAATATATCCGGTTCCGATATCTGCACAAATAAAGTTAATAATAGTATATTTCCACATTTTAGAAATTTACCCGGCAACCCCCCTTATATTCATCCCAGAAGTACAAAATTTGGCATGGGTATAATAAGGAATATAGTGCACAAGCTAGTCAAGTTTGAAGAAAATCCAACCATTATTGACAAAGTTATAGGGGGTAAAACTTTACCATTTTTTGTGAATTTCGGGCACTCTTCATGCATGACTGCATGACGTCATCATCACATGTCAATTCGTCAATACCACAACCAAATGAGTTCTTATGAATGGGGTCCCAAAGAATTATTTTGTTTTAGTTTTTTAGTCATTTGTATATGAATATCAACTGTGTATGTAGGTAGGTGTGTGCCCGCCTCTTCAAATCTAGGGCCATTTGACTCGTGGGAGACTAAGCAAATCTCATCTGCATAATTATTATGATCCAGTAAAGCTCCCCACGTCTTCCCGGTAGCTCGAATGTGGTAGTCAGTGGCAGAAAAGAATAAAATCTTTCGGACTTCGATTTCCGCAGCGTTTGAAACTCGATGCACATCACGTTTTGTACCATCATTTATGACGCCAATAATAGCCATGGCAGTTATATTTATGAAACCATATGTACAGTAAAATCAAGCCCAAAAAATTAATTTGCTAATTAGGATTAGCATAACTGATACGTTGTTGTGTTCACTTTTTTAGGAAATTTTTCTGAAACCCAGCATTGTATAATTTGTTGGTGCAAAAATTAGGTCATTTACATAAAAGAATTTTGAAGTACAACTTTGGCAGGGTGATTCCGCTCTCCCTGGCCACGCTTTCATCGTAATTAATACAGCATTTGGGCATCTGCCCCATTCGATGCCTTTTGCAACAGTCTTCTTCGCTCGTCGGTAAAAAATAAACGAACATTCTATTTAAAAGTGTCAATTTTATGCAGAAATTGCCCGAACGCGCGATATACCATATAAATAACTACTACGGAACTTTCTAACTCATTAGGTGCCATGAAACGACGAGAGAGCAGCTATGTGCGTTTGTGTAAAAGTTACATGAGGCGATAAAAGATGTGCCTTCTTGTCTGTTTGAACTGATTTTCAATGTACTATGTATAAGATTAGAATCTTGTTTAAAAAGTAAATGTAACACCGAAAAACGGAAAGCAGATATGGATTCAGCACAGAAAAATCTTTATATCTCCAATATTTAATATACATATATGGGTACCCTTTTAAATGAAAAATAATCAAAATATCCAACACCAAGTCTTTTTCCATTTGTTTCACTTCCATCATGAGGTACTCTAGGTTTTTTCCAATAATCTTTGAAATTTCATTTGGATTCTAGGCCGTTAGTATTTGTTTCTGTAACAAACTACTATTTAATTCCAGCAATAAAACGGAGTGCGCTATTCTCTGCCATAGTGCGCTGTATGTTTTATATTTTTAGCATTATCCACCGATGAACACTTCAAAGGAAATGTACACAGGCGTAATTCGTAATGGTCGCTGTAACTTCATTCACTTCACTTATCCATCGTTTGATATGCTGCACGCAATCCTATCTAATATCTATCTTGTGTACAACAGGAAAGTTCTTTACGACTACTTTCCCAGTATCTTGTGTTCATAAAACCGCAAAGAAAGTGTAGTGAGTTTCACCGTGCTTGCGTTCAAAAACCTCAAAAGCACGAAAATGGAAACCTTATTTAAGGGATGCTCTGATTCCGCCAGGAAAACTTTTATACCAACTTTCTGAAGATGATGATTCCCACAAATCACCTAGCTAGATGATATTAAAATTACTATATTTGATTAATACTCAACCGATTGATTCCGGTTTCTGTCGGTTGCTCACGACAAACTCTAGCCGCAACAAGATCCATGTTTTGGGAGTCCTTGCTGTCTTCATTTGATTCACAGCACGTTTTCTACTAACAGTTTGAGCGAAAATTGGGGAGTGGAACCAGCTAAACGTGCCGGATCCCCTTAATAAAGAGACAGTGTCGATATTATCTAAGGCCGAGTCCCATCCTAGCTTTGTCAACGTCACTGTCGTATTCCTGGTTGGGATGTTATTTATACACATAGTGCTGTGCAAAAGAAAGAAAGCCGTAAAAGTCAGAAGTAGAGTATAAAAAGCACAAAGCTGGATTTTTGCGACAAGCAGGAACCGCATTGCACAATTTCACTTTGGCATTGTGCGGAATAATGGGTAATAACGTAACCACACCGGTGTATGACAGTACACACCCTCTCATACAAAAAATCAACTGCCCTTACGAACTGGAAGGGAAGAAGAGGGTAAATGTATTCCACTAGCAACCCCATATTACGTTGGGGATTAAGAAAATAACTCGGTCATTTATAGCCGCTGAAATCACATTATTTGGTTGATGCTTGGCCACGAATGGATTGTCTTAGGCTCAGAAGTACCACAGTGGATTTACGAATCTCCGTGGACCCATAAAGCCCCTAAAGCATGAAAAGTCGTCATTATTCCTCCGATAGGCTGACATCGTAAAATCGCTTCCCAGCCGACAACATACTTATAATAAAGCCCTGGCAAACAGCCACGAGTATTAATGCATGTGCGTTTGGAAATTGTGAAGTGGACTTTGAATATTAACATCGGAGCAATATCGTTTGGAAGCAGAATAAACGATTTTTTTATCTGAAAGCTTTCCTATTTAATTCCATATTAAAGCAAATAAGTCACCTCATTAAAGTGAGCCAGATCTGACTTTTACAAAAAAACACTCACAAATTAACGGTTCATCCTCGCCAAGACCACAATTTTCTTTTGCAAAATTTTCCCAAGCTCCAAATAGGTGTAGTTGACATAACTTTGTCCATCCATTTCACACGAAATAAAGCCACTTGTAGGAAAACTCCCCACTGCCACAAACGCATGATATTGTAGGCAGCACAATCTAAACTTTTTAAGTGGCAAACCAAACCAGAGAGTCAACTTGGCGCTTCATGTGTACCATAAGCGCACTATACTGGAATGACTGAAACAGGTTTGCAGATGATTAAAAAAAACTTAAAAAATTAAATGTCCCTATTTTATCTCGGATCGATATATGTATCAGTAGTAAGTAATCCCTCCTGTCAATGTTGAACAACAAAAGGGGAAAAAAGAAACAAAATTTTTAAATCTATATTACCCCTTAACCTGATGATTTAAAAAATGTTGTAATATGCAATTTTTAGCTTTAGTTGTGGATATTTTGGGTAGGGCCACCATCATGATTTTTTCCTGATTATCCGGTCAAGTGAGTTTTGAGCTTTAGTCCTGTCTCATTTTAAGTTTTTTCTTGTTGGCCGATGTGAAAAGTAAGACCAGTCTCTACAAAAGTAGACTTCTGGAACACAAAACCTTAAAAAGAAACTCGACCTTAAAAGCAGATTGCGTGAAGGAAAATATTCTATTTGAACTACTGAACTATTCTAATAAAGCAAAAAATTGGCTGACGGTTTCGTCCAGGGCAGAGGCAACTCATCAGATGCTGCCACACCTCTGCCCTGAGAGCAGCGTGACCGATACGTAAGTAACGATAAATGGTGATTGCTCCATTTAAATATAATCGCAAACATGTAATGGGTACCATCCGTCATCAGTCTAGACCTAAACCAGGCCGAAGTAAATAATATTTTTTTGTTAAGGATGCTGCTCCTGAGTCCACACCCTACTATTCTAATGATTGCTTATCTATTCAAATTTAAACTCAGAAGTAAAATTTGCTTTTTAAAGTACAATTTTTATTGCCATGCTTTTCACACATTTACAGATGCGTCTTTTAGTTTGCACTGGCACTTTCTAGTCTCACCTGATGAAGTATCAACAGATATCTTTGCCGCTGTGGCATTGAAAGATGTAGATTTTGGGCGCATTGTATATAAAAATTCAATGTAAAAGCTATCCTTTTGCATAAGAGTGATACTACAATAGGGTGATGAAAGCAAAATATTTGCGGAAAGTCTCACTTATTGTTCTTGCATTGCATTCTTCATTTCGATGAATTTATTCAAAACATCAATTGTCAAGTATATGTTATGGAAACCGACTTCCATTAGCTTCAATATAATACAGAAAACCCATGCCAGACTCACTCTCTCAACCCTCGATTAGAGTCCGTAGATATTTATCTGCAACATACTACTATACTGAATTTACAACCCTATGAAATTTTAAACCTCAATAAATGATGACACAACATTCCCATCAAATGCTAGAATTCAGCTAAATTTTTCTTCCTATTCTTATGAACCTTCAATATCTTACCATTGCAAAATATATGTTCCACATTCGACTTTGTCTGCAATGTGTACATTTGTGTATCCATTAGTCACCCAACTATTGAGTGGACGTACGCTCTCAGTATGGATATTTCTGTGATCTTCCACCTGTCTAAATGCGTAAATATCCACGTAGAGCATATATCCTCTCGCTGTTCGTCAACAACAATAAGATCAACCTATTCCCGCGTCAAAAATACTCTCCCTAATACACACACAGATTCTTACCTTGGATACGCTAGTGACCCAAGCTCGTGATTGGTATCTTCAGACGTGAGATCAACATCACACCTCCCCACAATCTTCCCTTCCCCATGACTTCGACTTCGATGTTCAGGCCAGTCTGGCCAAGTGAATTCTCTTTCTCCATGATCGGTGCAATGCCATATTGATCGCGGATATCCTCATTTCGGATTTGTTCAAAACATGTCTCACCACCAGTCTAACGTAACGTAGTCATCTTCATTACCGCAAGACGCCGTTCATTGTCTTTTATAGTCGAGCAACACTGAGAGGTATTGAAGGCAACAGGGCGGACGACATTGCGGTAAATTTTAGATTTGAAACGTTTGTTGATACATCGATCACAAAGAACACCGCGTTCGCGTTCAATGTCACAGCTTTCGGCACCAGACTATCAGGTTTCTTGCAGAGCGCAGTTATCAATCCGCCTTTTTCGAAGGGCTCTTGTGACTTCGTCACTCTTTCTAGTCAGGATGCCAAAAATATCGATTTAACAGCTGAAACCTGACGCGACACTTAGCATCAAACTTTTGTATCCCCATTTATGAGGTTTAACAGGATTATATACGCTACTTTTAGAATCAGTTTCTTATCTGATCCGTACCAATAAATTGTTCCATTTTACTTTTTTATATTTACTGGTATATTAATATTATCCTGGAGGGCCGTCAGATTTGATTATTGCACTAATGAATTTATCAGTTCCTCGGAGAAAGGAAAATTAAAAATTCTGCTCGCGTTTCGAAACCATTTAATAACCCCGCTTGGTATTACCACTAAAGCCAAGAGAATTTTATCGGGTTTTTGACGATTTCCCGACAACTTATTGTAACATTAGATTTTTGTTTCTTATTGTTTCTCCTCTCTGTCTGTAAACCGTTATCAAAAAATGTTTAGAGCCCCCCCAGTGGCCATTAGATTTAAGCTATTTTTGTTAGTTTAAACGTTTTTTGTTCATTCATTCTTCCGATCTATTATTGTTACCTATTTCTTGAAAATAAAAATTATGTTAAAATCTAAAACCCGCTTGGTCCATTTTTCCTTGAATTCAAAGTTTTTTCCTTCAAAATCCTTAAATTTAAATTTTCCCTGACAATATTATCTTTCCTTCTTTTTAATACACTTTTCCGTTTTTTTTTGAGAAGTTGGTGGTAAGTTGCAGTCCATAACATGCTCTTCATCATACGTGGATTCACTTTCGATTTTTAAGATGGTTACTGAATCCCTTTGAAATTCTGGCGCCTGCGAAATATATCCATCATCCGAATCTGATGGAAAAGGCACCGTCACTTTCAGAACCGTCACCAGGAATTGTATTCACATATTTATAGTGACCATAAAATTTAGAGAGATCCATTTCTGAAATATGAAAAGAAATATGCCTTTATTGGTTTGGTTTTCGTAACGAAAATGTTACCCTGAATGCATACGAAGCCATATATGGCTTCCGTAAGACTTGAAGGGTACTAGCTATTCCGAAATAATTTTCTTTCTTTTGAACTTAACTTAACTAATATATGTCTTTGAAATTATTACTTTTCAATCGCTTGTAACAAGTCTTTCACTGACCCGGGAGGAACACCAAAAGGACGATTTTTTTAGATAAGGGCACATTTTATCTTGTGAATTCGATTTGGGTCATTCACAGCGAAGAACTCAGGTAAAAAAAGATAATGAAGTTGTACAGCCATATATGGTTTCGTATGCAGTAAAGGGTTTAAAATGTCAAAATGACAAAATTAAACTGGTGCGTGAAAAGTCGGATTTTAAAACGACGGACCCGGCAACGACAAAGGAACAACGATTTGCGCATTTTCTCATGAAACGTGCGCTCCCTGTACAGAGATGAAGCTGATAAGCAGCTAGCCGATACCCTGTCCCAATATAGGGCTGATGTAACAGCGTTGCAAGAGATGCGATGGACAGGGACCGGTTTCCTGGAGAAGAGCCACTACACCATATATTATAGCGGCCATCCAGTAAACCATGTGCTCGGAGTAGGTTTCTTAGTCAGCCAAAAAATGAAACCTGCTGTTATCGGCTTTGAAAGTATAAGCGAACGGCTATGCACTCTGCGCTTGCGAGGCAAGTTTAGAAATATAAGCCTCATCAACGTTCACGCCCCTACAGAGGAGACTGCAGAGTCGGAGAAGGATACCTTCTACGAGGCAGTAGAAAGAACCCTCGAAGCCTGTCCCAGATATGATATCAAAATCACAATTGGGGATTTTAACAGCCAAGTAGGGAAGGAGCCCGTATTCAGGCGATACGTTGGCTCCCATAGCTTACACGAAAAAACAAATGATAACGGGCTGCGGACTATTCAATTAGCAGGGTCACACGAAATGGTTGTTGGAAGTACCTGGTTTGCGCGGAAAGCGGTCCACAAACATACGTGGGCCTCTCCAGACGGGACCACTTTCAACCAAATTGACCACGTGTTGATCAAACGCCGCCACCTCTCAGCCTTGATGAATGTCAGAACATATAGGGGGGCCAATATAGACTCGGATCACTATCTCGTTGGCATGGTGCTCCGAGCTCGAATAACAATACCACCTAGAATCCCCTCTGACAATCAGGTGAGAGTGAACACTGAAGCCATTCACAACACAACCCTGCGCGACACCTATAAGAGGGAAATGGATGCCGCAATAACCGCAGTCAATAGAGGACCTGGAGATGAAGCATCAACTAATGATCTTCACAACCACCTGAAGAACGTTATCATGGATACGGCCACAAATATACCTGGCCCCAGCCGCAAAAGGAGTCGGAACGGCTGGTTTGACGATGAATGTAAGCTAGCAACGGAACGGAAGAATGCCGCATACCGAGTAATGTTGCATTTTCAAAGAACGCGGGCACGCGCAGAGACTTATCACGAACTCCGTCGAGAGGAGAAGCGACTTCACAGACGGAAAAAGGAAGCCTGGGAGAACCAACAAGTCTGTGAACTAGAAAAGTACAGGGAGCAACCGCACCAGGCGCGGAAGTTTTACCAACAAGTCAGCAGGATGAAGCCTTATACACCTCGATGCTCATCCTGCCAAGACAAAGAGGGAAATCTGATTTCCGACAGAATGGGCATATTAGAGCGATGGGTTGAGTACTTTGATGAGCTACTGAACAACCAGAACATCGGCGAGTTGGAAGTCCCGCCAACTGAAGACGACGGACAAATACTGCCACCACCAAGTTTAGGAGAAACAGTCCGTGCAATTCATCGGCTAAAAAATCATAAGTCGCCAGAAGCCGATGGAATTACAGCCGAATTGGTTGGGCTGCACATCAATGAAGGCAAGACAAAATACATGGTGGCAACGTCAGCACCGAAGACGAATCAACCAACAACATCAAACCGCACTGGTCAAACACAAGCACGAACAAGAAGAAGGATAGGGGAATACAACTTTGAGACCGTTGACAATTTCTCCTATCTAGGGTCGAAAATCACAACCGATAACAACTACGATGATGAAATCCGCGCACGGTTGTTGTCAGCCAACAGAGCCTACTTCAGCTTACAAAGACTGTTCCGCTCGAAACGTCTCACCATAGGGTCAAAGCTCTTACTGTACAAGACTATGATCTTGCCAGTCCTCATGTATTCCTCGGAAACTTGGGTTCTTAGCAAGAAAAATTGCGAACTCTTGGCCGCGTTCGAGAGAAGAATCCTCCGAAGAATTTTTGGCCCCCTACATATGGATGGACGATTCCGTAGCCTACACAATGACGAAATCTATGAGCGATACCATGACCGTCCGGTTGTGGATAAAATCCGGCTCAATAGGTTACGGTGGGCGGGTCACTTAATCCGTATGGATGAAGATGATCCCACCCGGAAAGTCTATAAGGGCAATATCTATGGTAGGAAAAGAAGACGAGGCAGACCCTGCCTAAGATGGAGCGATGGCGTGGGCCAGGACGCCAGACAGCTTTTAGGGATATCGAATTGGTGGACCTCGGCGCAAAACCGGGATGTCTGGAGTTCCTTATTAAGGCAGGCCTAGACCGGATACCGGTTGTTGCGCCGTTGATGATGATGATGATGTGAAAAGTCAAGAAGGATGGTGAAATATCGTTTCTTGCCTTGCTGGACAAATAATTTCGCAAAAACACCGCTGAAAGCTTTTTCACTGTCCCAAAAATTCAGGAGAAATGGTCCACCATCGCCCCAATAAATTCAGCTTCTTTGGAGTAAGCTTTAAATTCTGAGGATCATTACAGAAGGACTCAGAGACCGTAGGGACAGCGGTGGTAAGTTTACAGAGTTCAGCACTACCTCTTCATTGGCGGCACATCATTTAATCAAAAAGCCTGCCATATCAACTGACCAGCAAAGCAACCACATCGCGATCAACAGTAGTTTAAGTAATTGTTTTCTGGATGCGAACAACTCGAGAGGCACTGATATTGGCATAGAAAGAAACCTTCAGCTGGTGATCGTTTTCTTTTCTTTGCGAGTATCGAGTGCGTTTTTTGCGGTTGCACCAAGTAGTGATTAAATATTAAATATTCTCAATGCGCGTTCTTCCTTAAACACCTCGGACTAAGAAAAATACCACCGAAACAAAATTTAGCTAGAAACAAGCTAACAATATTCTGCATCAAAAATCTCCTTGTGCTGCCATATGGAAGCACCACCACCAAAGTTCAAAGCCTTCATTAGCACTTGTCTTCATTACCTTGTTGCGATAGTCTGGCCTGCCACAACTTCAAATGAAGGCTTACGGTGGCGTACGCCCCAAATATCCATCGACACCTTTATCAGAAGGCAGTAGTGAAGTGAATAAACTACACATTTAAAAACGGGGTCTACTATCTCAGAATAGTTGACAACTAGGTCGCCGTAGAAACACATGGCAAAGATGAAAGGCATATGCAAATTTCTGGACCAGAAGCACATTTCGAAGAACCGACAATGATGGCGCCTAGATATGCTTGGTATATTTGTGTTCATTGGGGCTTATGTTAAGCATGTATCACGTGGGTGATGTACTAAAGACCTAATTTTCCCCCTGCGAAAAAGCTTATGTGTCCTTCAGTCCCATCTGGACGAAACGCCTTTCTTCATACGACCAACTACATATCGTATCATTTCGGCATATTACATTTTAATGCTACTGTTTCGAAACTCTTCTTATGGCCTTCTAGAGCCACTCCCTTTTTATATGGTCCCCTACCATCGTTTTGAAGTTGGGTCTTCTAACCTTTCAACCTCTTGGAAGGCTCCCACTTCTCCTAATGCTACTTTTTCCCCCTTTTACCAGCTTTTGTCATTCCGCCTCTTGATGTTTCTTGATCATATAGAGCTTCAGAAATGCCAGCTGTATTTTCAATTATTTCACTTTTGAATTTGGGCATTTCGCCATTATCGCTGTATACGCTCGCCGACGACACAAGCGCGGAAATGAAAACTAAGCTGTCAAATGCCAATCCTAAAGGGTTAATTTGGGTAAACGATATTTTTTATTAATTATTTGTCCAAATACAACTGAAAATTAAGTGTGCAGTTAGTTATTAATCATTGCGTGATGTGACAAATGTTGGAAATGACACCATGCAATAGGTTAGGTGGAGCCACAAAAAAAAATCATCTTAAAAGGGATAAAGGTGGAAAATTGTGACATTGGAAAACATGTGAAAGTCCATACTTCATCTTTTGGACAGTTTTTTATAGTACACCATCAAACTGGACAGCTCACTATATTGTGTTCTTAACGGTTACGCTTAAAGGATCGATCTATTTCCGCGTCAATCAATTCTTAGATACCCAAGGCAACTTTTACCGCAGAAAATACGATCTAACAGGCCACAATGGCCTGCAAATCAAGAATCTTGGGTATCGGATGATTGGAGGATGATTATTTTTGGATAAGTCTAAAGCGAGTCTAGTTAGCGCCACATTTGTAGTCTGTTCCACATTCTTATAGTTCGAGATAAAAAGGATTCCTGGTATTTCACGGTGCGACTAGAGTATAGAGATAGGAGCGACTACTTAGCTGGGCGTTGTGTTTGGGAGAGACTCTACAAGGAATAAGAGCGGATATTTCCTGCGAGCAGTGGCCGTTATAATAACGACAGAAAAGAAAAAGACATCCAACACACAATCAAATAAATACACAAAGTTAAGGGTGCTCTTGTGGCGCGGCAGGATTCGCGGCATTCGAAATTTATTTCGAATGTCGCGAATACCAGCGGACAGATGACGTTTCTCGCCACCTACTCTGTTCCTCACTCTTGTAGCGAGGTCTGAACTGAGTGGAGCGCACTCGTTCTTTTCACAATGACGGCCAACTATCTTCTTAACTCTTTTTTCTTATTATTATTTTTTATCTGACGTTTCTCGCCACCTACTCTGTTCCTCACTCTTGTAGCGAGGTCTGAACTGAGTGGAGCGCCGGTGACGTCATCTGTCCGCTGGTATTCACGACATTCGAAATAAATTTCGAATGCCGCGAATCCTGCCGCGCCACACTCTCATCAGCATAGCTGTGGATTCCATTGAAAAAGCTCATTAATGAAGATGGAAAAGACAGTGGATGACAGAACAGTACCTTGAGGTACCCCGGCATATTGGGTATAAAGTTCAGATTCAAAACCGTCCGAATAGACCGACATCAAGACCAAATGCGCGAAGTTGGGCTAGGAGAGTAGGGTGCTATACTCCGTCAAACGCCTTCGAAATATCAAGGACAACAACTTTGGCCCCGCTGTGATTATAAAACAATGATTCCATTTTTCCGTCAGAAGCGTCATCAAGTCACCGGTTGCTTGCCGTTGATAAGGTAGTTTGAGTCACGATAGGTAATTAATTTAGAGTTGATAAGCTTTCCAAAAGGTTTTGACAGGATTGAAGTAGTTAGAGGGATCACAAGCTTTTCTTTTTAAGGTTTTGTGTGAAACAAAACCTTATTAGAATCGATTCGATGTCTGTCTGTCCGTCTGTCTGTCTTTTTTTTTTTTTTGCCCGATGGAAGGTGGAAAGCTTCAAAAGCTACCGCAGGCTCCTGCCACACGGTTATGTGGGACTCTTACCCACTAAAACCACCTCCTTCTCCTTCCACTCTCCCCGCGGGACTCCCATTTGGTATTACGTCGCGGGGCTGGATCAGAATTTATTCTGCGCTCATGTCAACATTCGTGTTCCTCTCGCGTTCATTCTTTCGGATGACTTCCTCCTGCCTAAGCTTCTTTCCGATGGCTGTAGTAACTTTTTCAACTTCGGTCCATATCCCCTTGGCTTTCACCATAAGCTCCATGATATTTTCGGGTGTAAAGTGCTCCCCGGTTGTAGCTTCTAATGTAGCCCTTTGGGTTTCGAATCTGGGGCAGTGAAAAAAGACGTGTTCTGCGTCCTCTGGAATGTTTGCACACTGTGGGCAATATGGCGAATCATCACGCCCAAATCGATACAGATATGCTCGATAGCCTCCGTGTCCGCTCAAGAATTGAGTTAGGTCGAAACCTACTTCGCCGTGAGGTCGTTCGATCCATTTCCGGATATCCCATATGATTTTGTGAGTCCAACGGCCTTTTTCTGACTCGTCCCACTTCTCTTGCCATTCCGCGACAGCTTCACCTCGTGCGAACTGTCGCCGACGGGCAGGAGATTCTCCGGTGAGGTACGTTCGATCGTAAAGTCGTTGTGTTTCTTTCGCCAGAATCTCAATCGGGATCATTCCTGCTATCACGCAAGCTGCTTCAGTAGAGATTGTTCTGTAAGCGCAACATGTTCGGAGTACACTTATGCGATACGCAGCTCCAATCTTTTTCTTATTTGTTGTATTTTCCAGTGCATCTGCCCATACTGGGGCTGCATACAGTAGGATCGAACTGACCACCCTTGAAATAAGGAGTCGACGGCTCGGCCTTGGGCCACCTATATTTGGTAGCATTCTCGCAACCAGCGCTCCGATGTTATATGCCTTGGTTGCTGCACCCTCAACATGCAATCTGAAATTCAACCTCTGGTCAATCATTACACCTAAGTACTTAAGTGCAGGCTTGGAATAAATTGTTTGCGTTCCAACTTTGATCTTCATGGAAGTGCACTTTCTCCGCTTGGTAATAAGTACTACTTCCGTCTTATGCTTTGCGAGCTGTAGACCAGCATTCTTTAACCAGGATTTAATCTCATAGACTGCTTCATTTGCATAGAGCTCGGCTTCCTCGAGAAGGCGTGCAACAACCGTCACACCAATATCGTCCGCGAAACCAATGGAAGCCACACCAGTAGGAAGGTCTAGGGTCAGTACCCCGTTATACATAATAATCCACAAGAGTGGCCCTAGGACAGACCCTTGTGGAACTCCGCATGTCGTTTGGTAGGATTTCATTCCTTCATCTGATTCGCAGCACAGAGTCCTATCGATTAGGAAGTCGGCAACAATACGCACCAGGTACTTCGCCACGCCTAAGTTCATTAGGGACTCAAGTATCTTGCTCCATCTGGCGGAATTGAAGGCATTCTTCACATCAAGTGTAATCACTGCACAACATTTGCCCTCGTCAAGTGCGGTCTTAGCTGTGTTAGCTACTAGGACAAGTGCATCGGTTGTAGACCTCCCCTTTCGAAAACCGAACTGATTTTCGGAGAGACCGCCATCCTTTTCGGCAATTCGAATTAATCTGTTATAGATTACTCGTTCGAATAGTTTACCAGTATTATTAAGAAGGCATATCGGCCTGTAGGACGAAGCTACAGTCTGTCTGTCTGTCTGTCTGTCTGTCTGTCTGTCCGTCTGTCTGTCTGTCTGTCTGTCTGTCACAGCCGATTTATTCGGAAACGGCTAGACCGATCGTCACAAAAATTGGTAGGAGTATGTAATCTGCCGTTCCCTTTACATGCAGCAACTGACGCCATTTTGTGTTAAGTCTAAGGGGGGGCTCCCCATACATGTGAAAGGCGGGTGCAAATTTTTTTTTCACAGAATGTAGCCATGTGGGGTATCAAATGAAAGGTCTCAATTAGTACTTTTCGAAACTGGTTTAATATTTGATGTTGTGTGAAACATAGGGGAGTGAGGGCTCAAAATATGACCCCCAAAAAGTGTAACAGGTCTCGTTCTCAGAACCTATCCAACCGAAAAATCTGAAAAAAATCGCAGCAGTGCATCTCTACGAAATCTAGGCCTCAAAATATATCCGGTTCCGATATCTGCACAAATAAAGTTAATAATAGTATATTTCTACATTTTAGAAATTTACCCGGCACCCCCCTTATTTTTATCCCAGAAGTACAAAATTTGGCATGCGTATAAAGAAGAACATAATGCACAATTTGGTGGGGTTTGAAGAAAATCAAACTATTATTAACAAAGTTATGGGGGGTAAAACTTTACAATTTTTTGCGAATTTCGTGCACTCTACAACCTGCATGACGTCATCATCATATATTAATTCGTCAATACCACCACGAATGAATTGGGTGGAAAAGGATTATTTTGTTTTAGTTTTTAAGTCATTTGTATGTGAATATCAATTATTCCAGCGTGACGTGTGTGTATGTAGGTATATAATATATGCGTGCTAATGGACTTCGGGGGTAGTGCCTAATTCAGATAGATATAAGAAGTAAATCGGAAATATGGGTACGATCAATCTATATACGTACCTATATGTGTACAGTATTCGAAAATAGACAGTTTGTTTGTTTAGGGTGAACGTAACATCTACGGCTGTAATATGTACGTATGTCTCGTAGTTTTGTAGCTCTATACGGATAGAAAAATGTTAGTTGAAATTTCTTAGATAAGATGAACACAAAACCTTTATACCCGAAGCGCGAGCTTCCGGTATTCCGACTTGTTTTAGATGTGGGCTGGACATGAGTAAGTTTCCAAGCCGATCGAAAGATAGTGTGTATGTACATGGAACGTCGCGAAAGTGAACACCGGGAAGTTTGTCGAAACTCTGGGAACCGGTGGGGCCATGCTGGAGGGTAATCCTGGGGGCGGTGGCGCCGCAGCTGACACTGTCGTAAATTGAGTTATGAACCTGATAACGACGGTCTGCGGAGCCCCCATGCCCAGGAAGACATCGAGGCGCGGCAAACCTTCCATGTAGTGGTGGGCAGAGGAAATCGCAGAGCTCCGGAAGGAGTGTCACAGGCTCCGCCGCTTAACACAACGTCTAGGCGACCGGGGGGAGTCATGTACTATAATGATGGAGTAGAAATCAACAAAAGGAGACTCCGCAGCGCAATAAACAAGAGCAAAGCTCGCTGCTGGCAAGATCTGGTCAACGAGGTGAATGGGGATCCGTGGGGACTCGGTTACAAACTTGTAACCCGAAAAATCGGGGCTCTGCGGAAACCCTGTTCACTTAAGGCCGAGCAGATGGACCGCATTGTAAGGGCACTCTTCCCAGCGCACCCCGTATGCGATGATGACGTCAGCGCGGAGAGCGCAGAGGATTGTCCACTTTCCTCAATAAAAGAGGTAGAACAGGCAGTCCTCTCTATGAAAAACAAGAAGGCGCCAGGACCCGATGGTATTCCAGCAGAGGTATTCAAACTGGTATTCCAACACCGGCCAAACCTCCTGCTCGGCGCATTCAAGAGGGCATTTTTCCCGCTCGTTGGAAGGTTGCGAGGCTTGCGCTGATCCCTAAAGGGAAAGTCGACCCCGGATTGCCGTCTTCACACCGCCCACTATGTATGCTTGACACTGCTGGGAAAGTGCTCGAAAAACTCATCAGAAGTAGACTCGCTGAAGCGATACACGCTGCCGGAGATTTATCTCCCCGGCAGTTTGGTTTTAGAGCAGGGAGATCGACAATTGATGCTGTCATGCAAGCCGTGGACGCCGTTCAACAAGCAGAGGCACATAGCCGCCGAACTCGACGGGTGGTGCTCCTCGTAACACTTTACGTCAGAAACGCCTTCAATTCCGTAAAATGGAAAGACATTCTAGGCACACCAGAGAATACTTTCGACGTGCCGAACTATCTCTTACGGATATTGTGGGACTATCTGAGGAACCGCTCCCTGCGCTATGAAACACTAGAGGGTCAAAGGTGGATGGAGGTCACGTGGGGGGTAGCACAGGGGTCCATCCTAGGGCCGGACCTCTGGAACGCTACCTATGACAGCCTACTTAAACTCGACATGCCAGAAGAGTCGCGCCTGGTCGGTTATGCAGATGATGTCGCAGCGCTTGTTGCTGGACGCACTGTCGAACAGGCGCAAAGCAAACTCAGTATATTGATGCGACGGGTAAGCGGACGGATGACTACTCATGGTTTCAACCTTGCACTGGAACAAGTCGGAATACCGGAAGCTCGCGCTTCGAGTATAAAGGTTTTGTGTTATGTAAGAGACGCACATTTCTCTGTCCGTATATAGCTACAAATCCAACATAATCCTTCATATTTTTCCAAACTACGAGACATACGTACATATTAGAGCCATAGATATCATGCTCACCCTAAACAAACAAACTGCCTATTACCTGCTGTACACATATATGCACATATCTAAATTTATCGTACCCATATTTCCGATTTACGTCTTATATCTATCTGAATTAGGCACTAGCCGCAAAGTTCATTAGCACGCATATATTATATACCTACATATACACATGTCTGGTTGACAAATAACTAAAAAACTAAAACAAAATAATTGTCTGCGACCCAATTCATAAGAATTCATTTCGTTGTGGTATTGACGAATTGATATGTGATGATGACGTCATGCGGGTTGTAGAGTGCACGAAATTCACAAAAAATTGTAAAGTTTCACCCCCAATAACTTTGTTAATAATAGTTGGATTTTCTTCAAACTTGACCAAACTGTGCATTATATTCTTCGTTACACTCATGCCAAATTTTGTATTTCTGGGATGAACATAAGGGGGGGTGCCGGGTAAATTTCTAAAATGTGGAAATATACTATTATTAACTTTATTTGTGCAGGTATCGGAACCGGATATATTTTGAGGCCTAGATTTCGTAGAGATGCACCACTGTGATTTTTTCCAGATTTTTCGGTTGGATAGGTTCTGAGAACGAGACCTGTTACACTTTTTGTGGGTCATATTTTCAACCCTGACTCCCCTATGTTTCTTCTAATATCAAATATTGAACCAGATTCGAAAAGTACTAATTGAGACCTTTCATTTGATACCCTACTTGGCTACATTCTGTGAAAAAAAAATTTGCACCCTCCATTCACATGTACGGAGAGCCCCCCCTTAAACTTAACGCAAGATGGCGCCACTTACTGCATGTAAAGGGATCACCAGATTACATACTCTCACCAATTTTCGTGACAATCGGTCTAGCCGTTTCCGAATAAATCGGGTGTGACAGACAGACAGACAGACAGACAGACAGACAGACAGACAGACAGACAGACGGACAGACGGACAGACAGACACCGTCACCATTCTAATAAGGTTTTGTTTCACACAAAACCTTAAAAAACCGAAGTAGTCATCCTGACTAAAAAGAGAATTCCGACTATGTGTCCCATATCGTTCGACGAGTCGATAATCGAGTCAAAATCAGCGATAAAGTACCTCGGGTTGACTCTTGATTCAAAGATCAGGTTTTCTGAACAAATCAAAGCAGCAGCAAACAAGGCTGCGGCTGGAGTTTCGGCGTTAAGTAGGCTAATGACAAACATTAGGGGTCCTACGTCTAGCAGGCGACGTCTCCTGATGAGCTCAACGCAGTCTGTCCTGCTCTACGGCGCAGAGGTATGGGCTCATGCTCTTAACAAACAGGTATATCGTAATGGCCTCGCGCAAGTACAGAGACGGGGAGATTTGCGGGTGGCGTCTGCATACCGCACTGTCTCTGATCCGGCCGTGATGGTGATCGCGGGAGTTATTCCCGTTCCCCTTCTTGCTAAGGAGCGTCAGGCCATATACAAGCGCAAGGGAGGTAGTTGCTCGCGAAGAACGGCAACACACTCTAGATGAGTGGCAGCTCTCGTGGCAGAATGAAATTAGAGGCAGATGGACTGCCCGGCTCATCGGCGTGGCTGAATCGGAAGCATGGTGAGACTGACTATTTCCTTACCCAATTTTTAAGTGGGCATGGAAGTTTTCAGACTTACCTGCATAAGATTGGAAAGGCGCGTTCTCCGGATTGTATATTTTGTAATGGATCTTTCTCCAGACAGCATTGTCGAAGAGATGCTGAGGACTGCCGACAGGTGGAACCGTGTTGCCCATTACGTTCGGGCCCTTCTTGTTGCTAAGAAGATAGAATTCGACCGGTGGAAGAGCCGGATGGCAGGGGGTTCCTTGAACTGACAGTTCCCTTCCTCCTCTCCCCTCCCTTTAATGAAAGGAATTCCCTGATTTGAAGGCTCTGCAAGACGGAAGAGTTCGGGGACTAGCCCGAAGTAATGTGACAAACGGTTCCAGGCTAGCTCTCTGACGATTGGGAAGTGTTTAGTTGGTAGTCCGACGACGTACCGAATCGGGAGTCCAACACTGTGTGCGTAAATGCATTCACCGACCCTACACCAAAAAAAAAAACCAAGGGAAAGATGCTCTGAGCGTGAGACAGATGAAAAAGTTTGCGCATACTTCTAGCCAGAGAAGAGGCGCAGCTTTTTAGAACTTTTGGCGAGATACCACCAGGACCGGCAGATTGTACGAAAGTCCAAGGGTCCTTGATGCGAATCGCAACTTTGTATGTTGGGATAGCTCTACGAAGAAAGTGAAAGGTTAGAGTTCGTAGAAAAAAATTCGGCGAATAAACTGGCCTTCTCCAGTGAACCATTGAAAATCTTGTCATTATATATGAGAGGTAGAACAGAGGAGCTTGCGAAATTATTTTTGACTGTTTTTATAAGAGATCAACAATTTTTGCTACCCTTTTGACTTGTGAAAATTTTCTGTCCTATAATTTGATCAAATTGGATTGCAGGTGTTACATTCGGATATATTGGTTTGCTACATTTCTTCCTATGGGCGGTTTTTAGATGTGCGGTATGCCGCTTTTATCCCATCAATAGCTATTTTGCAATCGCTTGTAAACCAGGTGGAGGTGGAAGATTTAGGGTTTTTAAAACCATGTGGTATGAATGAACACACTTTGAATTATATTATTCATGCAGTCCCATATGAGGTCACCACAAACCGGTTTACCACTTTTATGTATTTATTAAACGCGGCCCAGCCGGCTCTGGGGTAATGCCACATTAAGCGCTTGGTGGAATAAGGTCACTTTTTGTGTTGAGAGGTGGTACTAAATTTTATGGAAATAATGCAGTGGTCCGAACTCCCAAAGGGCGCTGCTACGGAGACTTTGTACTTCTCAGGGTGTGACGACATGAAAAGATCGATTGTCACGAACTTTGGTGAAAATGTGTGGTCTGTGAATCCTTTTACATATAGCAAGTGACGCCATACATGCGGAGGGGGTGCAAGTCTTTTTGTTACAATTATGGCCATGTAGCGCATTAGATGAAAGGGCTCAATTACAACTTTTCGAAACCCATGCTCCCGTATTTGACATAGGGGAGTGAGGGCTCAAAATATGACCCCGAAAAATGTAAACAGTTTTCAGGACCTACCTAACCAAAGGATATGAAAAAATCACGATGGTGTATCTAAATGAAATCTAGGCCTCAAATTACATTCCATTCCGAACTCAGTACAAATAAAGTTAATAGTATATTTTAGAAATTTGGCCGGAAACCCCCCTTAAGTTTGTGCTAGAAGCACAAAACTTGGCAGTGTTATAAGGGATAACATAAGGCATAACTTTGGACAGTTTGAGAAGATTGAAGAAAATTCAATTATTATTAACAAAGTTATAGAAGGTGAAACGTGCATGTTGTCATCATAACAAAATAATTCGTCTATACCGCCACAGAGTAATGGGGGGCCCCAGGGAAATATTTATTTAAATTTTTTAATAATTTATGTATCAATATCAATTATTCGACGGAGACATATTTAAGCATTTAGATGTATATGCTAATGAAGCTTTGGAGTAGTGCCTAATTCAGATAAATATTATATTTGTACATTAAACCACCGGCATATGTACATATATACGAAGTAAATCGGAAGTATGTGTACGATCAATTTTTATACAGGCATGTATAAGTATAGTAATCAGTAATAGGCAATGTTTGTTTGTTTAGGGTGAGCATAATATCAACGTCTCTAATATGTACGTATATCTTGCAGTTGTTGTAATGGTCAAAGGGAATTATAGGTCCCAGGGCGAAACGTGGATTGGTACCCACGATGGAGCATAAAACCTGGGAAATGCCTGCTGAACCAACACCAACAGGGTAGGGCTGACAACCCTACACGGAAAACCGATGTTACGAAAACACGAAAGGAGCCTCGGACAGGATGGACCTTACAACGACGACCCCGGCAACAACAACGGATTAACGATTTGCGCATTTTCTCATCGAACGTGCGCTCCCTGTACAAAGATAAAGCTGATGAGCAGCTAGCCGATACCCTGTCCCAATATAGGCCTGATATAACAGCGTTACAAAACATGCGATGGACAGGGACCGGTTTCCTGGAGAAGAGCCGCTACACCATATATTCTAGCGGTCATCCAGTAAACCATGTGCTCGGAACAGGTTTCTTAGTCAGCCAAAAAATGAAACCTGCTGTTATCGGCTTTGAAAACATAAGCGCACGGCTATTCAATCTGCGCTTGTGAGGCAAGTTTAGAAATATAAGCCTCATTAACGTTCACGCCCCTACAGAGGAAACTGAAGAGTTGGAGAAGGATACCTTCTACGAGGTAGTAGAACAAACCCTCGAAGCCTGTCCCAGATAATAATAATAATCGTTGGCGCAACAATCCATATTGGATCAAGGCCTTGAAGTGTGTTAGAGCACTTCATTCAAGACCGTAACGGTACACCACAGTACATTGTGGGAGGCAATGTGGTCAGCATTGCGCTCGCCCGAGATTATTACCCCGATTTGACTCAGGTACTCATTCACAGCTTAGTCGACTGGCGTCCGACATCCAATCACGATAACAAATTCCTCTGCCCCCAGCGGGATTTGAACCGCCACCTTCCGCTACGACAGCCCAGCGCTCTAACCACTTGAGCCATCCGGACAGATGGTCCCAGATATGATATTAAAATCATACTTGGGCATTTTAACAGCCAAGTAGGGAAGGAGCCCATATTCAGGCGATACGTTGGCTCCCATAGCTTACACGAAAAAACAAATTATAACGGACTGCGGATTATTCAATTAGCAGGATCACACGAAATGGTTGTTGGAAGTACCTGGTTTGCGCGGAAAGCGGTCCACAAACATATGTAGGCCTCTCCAGACGGGTCACTTTCAACCACATTGACCACGTGTTGATCGAACGCCGCCACCTCTCTGCCTTGATGAATGGCAAAACATATAGCGGGGCCAATATAAACTCGGATCACTATCTCGTTGGCATGGTGCTCCGAGCTCAAATAACAATACCACCTAGAATCCCTCTGACAATCAGGTGAGAGTGAACACTGAAGGCATCCACCAAACAGTCCTCCGCGACACCTATAAGAGGGAAATGGATGCCGCAATAACCGCAGTCTACAGAGGACCTGGAGATGAAGCATCAACAAATGATCTTCAATGAAGAACGTTATCGTGGATACGGCCACAAACATACTTGGCCCCAGTCGCAAAAGGAGTCGGAACGGCTGGTTTGACGATGAATGTAAGCTAGCAACGGAACGGAAGAATGCCGCATACCGAGTAATGTTGCATTCTCAAAGAACGCGGGCACGCGCAGAGACTTATCACGAACTCCGTCGAGCGGAGAAGCAACTTCACAGACGGAAAAAGGAAGCTTGGGAGAACCAACAAGTCTGTGGACTAGAAAAGTGCAGGGAGCAACTGCACCAGGCGCGGAAGTTTTACCAACAAGTCAGCAGGATGAAGCCTTATACACCTCGATGCTCATCCTGCCAAGACAAAGAGGGAAATCTAATTTCCGACAGAATGGGCATATTGGAACGATGGGTTGAGTACTTTGATGAGCTACTGAACAACCAGAACATCGGCGAGTTGGAGGTCCCGCCACCTGAAGACGATGGACAAATACTGCCACCACCAAGTTTAGGAGAAACTGCCCGTGTAATTCATCGGCTAGAAAATCATAAGCCGCCAGGAGCCGATGGAATTACAGCCAAATTGGTTGAAAATAGATGCGACCAGTTACACCAAGTGGTCATCAACTTGTGCTCAAGGTATGGGACAGCGATTCAATGCCTGACGATTGGCAACGAGGCATTATCTATCTCATACATAAAAAGGGAGATATCACACAATGCAGCAATTATAGAGGTATCACGTTGCTGAGTACCATCTATAAGATATTCTCCGCTATCTTGCTAGGCCGGATAGCCCCATACGCCCAGAACATTATTGGCCCATACCAAAGAGGCTTCACTCCAGGCAAATCAGTAACAGATCAGATTTTCTCTGTGCGGCAAGCGATGGAAAAACTGTTGGAATATGGACAACAGTTGCGCCATTTGTTCATCAACTTTAAAGCCGCCTATGATAGCATAGTCAGGGTAAAGCTGTGCACGGCCATGAGAGAATTCGGTATCCCGACGAAATTAACAAGACTGACTAGGCTGACCCTGACCAATGTGCGAGGCCAGATAAAAGCAGCAGGATCACTCTCAAGACCATTCGACGTCAACAACGGTATACGACAAGGGTATACCCTATCATACGTCCTCTTTAACCTGGCCCTCGAGAAAGTGATCCGTGATGCTGAGGTAGATGCAAGAGGTAGGATCCTGGCCTATGCTGACGATATCGACATCATGGGAAGAACCACCCGAGACGTACAAACTGCCTTCATCCAGATCGAGCAGGCAGCGATCAGCGCGCGATCTTAGGCTGCACATCAATGAAGGCAAGACAAAATACATGGTGGGAACGTCAGCACCGAATACGAGTCATCAAACCGGTCAAACACGATGAAGAATAAGGATAGGAGAATACAACTTTGAGACCGTTGACAATTTCTCCGATAACAGCTACAATGATGCAATCCGCACACGGTTGTTCTCAGCCAACAGAGCCTATTTCAGCTTAGAAAGACTGTTTCGCTCGAAACGTCTCACCATAGGGTCAAAGCTGTTACTGTACAAGACTATGATCTTGCCAGTCCTCATGTATTCCTCGGAGACTTGGGTTCTTAGCAAGAAGAATTGCAAACTCTTGGCCGCATTCGAGAGAAAAATGCACGAAGAATTTTCGGCCCCCTGCATGAGGATGGACGATTCCGTAGCCTACATAATGACGAAATCTATGAGCGATACCATGACCATCAGGTTGTGGATAAAATGCGGCTCAATAGGTTACGGTGGGCGGGTCACTTAATCCGTATGGATGAGGATGATCCAGCCCGGAAAGTTTATAAGGGCAATATCTATGGTAGAAAAAGAAGACGAGGCAGACCCAGCCTAAGATGGAGCGATTGCGTAGGTCAGGACTCCAGACAGCTTTTAGGGATATCGAATTGGTGGACCTTGTCGCAAAACCGGTTGTCTGGAGTTTCTTATTAAGGCAGGACTACACCGGATACCGGTTGTTGCGCCGTTGATGATGATGATCTTGTAGTTGAAAAAATATGAAGTAATATGGGTTTTTAGCCGTATTCAAACGGAAAAATATGCGTAGAAAACTTTTCACATAAGATGAACATACAGCCTTTATACTCGAAACACCAGTTTCCGGTTTTGTTTTCAGACGTTGATTTTTTGATGACGTGACGTGATTCTTTGAGGTTTTTCCGAAAAACTTCACCAACCAGAAAACAGCCTTGAACAATCTGGAAATATTTTTTTTAAGTGTTGTATTACTCCTAGGGAATAAATATACAAAGTTTCATCAATGTACCTACTGTTTTTCTTCTCAATTTTCAAAATTTCCAAAAACAAAAATGCCGGTGTGTCGCGCCTCTTTAAATATCTCGAATCAGTGCCAATGGAGAACTGCGTTATGAAATTGCTTCACGTATTAACACAACCTGGATGAAGTGGCATTACACAACTGGTGCTCTTTGCGATCGTCCAGAAAATTACCGCAATGCCGTTCGTCCTGTTGCTCTCTATAGTTCTGAGCGTTGCGCGACTATAAAATGTACGGCGTCTCGTATTAATCCTAATAATAATAATGGTTGACGCAAAAGTCTACTTCAAACCTAAGGCGTTAAGACTCTTTATTTTTAGGCTGTAACAGTGCCCTAGGAGGTAATACGGTCAGCTTTGCACTCATCCAAAATTATCACCGGGTACTCAACCTACGATAAAGTTCTTCTGATAGCAGCAACATTTTAACCGTGACTTCACGTTGCATAAGTCGATTGTTCTAACCATTTAGCCATGCACTTCTAATACGTAGTACTATAATATTTTCCCGCACAGTTTCCACACATGCTACTCACAATAGACTTTTAAATTGCAACTGTGTTACTCGAAAAATAGAAAACATCATCAACGATAATTTCATACAGCACACCGCGTAGGATTTTGCTAGAGTTCGTTGAGCAACCGGAGAAACCTTTGTGATCCTTTACATGATATACGGTGCGAAGTCTCTTCTGCTTCACTAGCGGGGCTAACTATATTCAACGAGAAGTTTCTAAATCAGGATGCACAGACATTTGTTAGATTGTTTCCCCCTTAAAATCTGTGCATATAATGCGCGCTGAATTCTCATATAGAAAGCTCCATTTTACGAAATTTAAAAATATTTACTAAACGCTGTATCCGCAATAAATTGTCATATTATTCTGAATGGGAACGACAGCCATTTATAATCTAGCTAACATGGCTTCCATGGGAATTTGAAAGCATTTCGTTCATATTTGAACGTCGAATTGGGGATGTGGTCTAGCATCATGTGCATATATGAGTATGTCCACTTCAAATCCTTCACGTAACCCTTCAATTCACTTCCATAAAATGAAAGAAATTCTACGAGGAAAGCTCTTCATGTTTTGATTTATTTTTTATTTGCATAAGTTTTGAAAGAGTTGCTTCTGTGTATACGTAATGGAGTACTTTTTAGAAAAATGAGCGATACCAAAGCGCACATATTGTATGTGAATCCATTACCCAGTCCTTCAAAGAAAATCAATAAAACATAACTGAGATACACAAATTCTTCATATTACGATCGAAATAAGTTCACACCACCGAATCCCCCATTCCACAGAAACCTGTACAAAAGATTCGTAACCCTTTGCTTGACATTTTGCCCCCCGTGACGCAGGTTTCAGGCAAGAACAGATTCAACAGTATCGGAAATCGATAGCAGCACAGGGCACGAAACAAAATATCTTTTCGTTTCAAATCACAGCTACGCTATCGCCATGGGTGCCGGTGGATTTTCCAATTTATCCACAATCTAAGCTCCACCGTGCGCTCTCTGTAACTGGCTTCAATTTTGTATACGCATTATTCCTCGAAAGGACATACTACTTGGAACCTTCACCAGTGCGCGGTGGGGAATGGGTGTGAGGGTTATTCGTTCACGCTCAACTTCATCCGTTTTCGTGGTAGTAATTGCTTTGAAGGCCCATTGAATCCCAAAAATGGAGTACGAAGGAATGCCGCTGGCCATTTGGCTGACTCCCGAATTGGCAGCGAATCGGCTTTTGATTTTTATCGACCTAGGGAAATACTCGTGGGGTGAGAAATTACAGTGGATTACTATTCTGGCAACGCCTTGTTTGTTTTAGTTGAATTTGTTGGACGTTTTTATTCCATTAAAGTTCTACACAAACTCCAGGTTGTCGCTAAGAACATAAAAATTAGAGCGAAGGCGAGTGACGATAATAATGGATAGAGAGCCCTAGAGACCTGAAAACCTACCATAGAATATGAAACCCCTCTTCAGAATTTAATAAAGATATAGAGAGAATTTTCAATTAAATTCACGGCATAACCATCACCTATTATATTAAAGCTAAATTGTTAATTATATGCCAGATACTACTTTCACTGCAAAGCGTGACAGCAACTCACATTTTTGTTATACATAATACATGCATATGATAATATATTCTCATTTGGTTGTATAGATTACTACGCTCTTGACTTTTATGGGTGGTACAGGGATCAGATCAGACGTGGATCTTTAACCGCTGTCGAGTTGCTTCTGACATTTTTAATAGGTGTGCCCTAATAACCTGGTAGCCGTTTTCGTACAGGTTGACAGCGGAGTTTGGGTCCACGTTAATACATATATTGTTCCTATTTACTTGGTGAGCATAGGGCATCCATAAAGTCTTTTCTTGTTTGCGTGTTGTCCTTTTTACAATTCGAATTTCTCACGAACGATTCGAATTCGGGGTAATAAGATTAGGATGCTGACGCTGAAGCATGTAGGCCACTGCATCGACCAGGTTAAGGGACACCAGAATTATGTTGCACTGCGCACCACTGGGTAATTTCCATATAGAGAAGAAGTGTGCTTTGTATAAGAAACTAGATACAATCCAAACAGAGATCTTCCGTCGGTTACATTTTCTTTGTAATAAGCGGTTTGAATACCTAAAAGAGATGTATCTAGTGTAGATTATTGGCGGCACATTGTCCGGTCTCATTGCCCTTAACAATTGAACGGCAGCGAATACCTAAACGCATGGAAAATATCGTGATCAGCACCAGACTTTTTTGTTGATTGTACGCAACAAAAAGGGCACTGAAATTGTCTTCAAATCTAGTAAACATTATTTCTTAGTTGGTTACATAATTTTATATGCCACTTGCAAATTTCACTATAAAAAACAGAGAGACTTAGTACTAAGGTTGTACCCACCCGCTTTTGGGATTCAGCTGTCATTAAGCAATGGAAATCTTGCAATGCAACTTTATTCCCAAACCATATCATATGACAGAATGTATTCAACTCTTACACATCAACGTGGATTCACGAACCTAAAAAATTTAGATCTCTTATTATCGCTACGATTGTAGGCAATTGTAATTACATATCATTTTTGTTTCTTTGGCCTTTGCTCCGTTCATACATTGACCATACCATGGAAGACGCCCCTTTCACACTTTTTCCACGATCGTTGCAACTCCATATCGATAGCGGATTTCCTCATTTCGGATGTGATCAAGACGTGTTACGCACTAGTCCAGCGTAACATCTGCGTTTGAATTAATGCGAGAAGTGCATTCATTGTCTTTTATAGTCGGCCAACAGACAGACCAATAGAGGCCGAATGACCGGTAAATTCTAAATTTAAGACGCTCGTTAATACGTCATTCAAAAAGAACACCATTTGTGGAACGCCACTTCACCAGGTTGTGATTATGCGTGAATCAATTTCATAACGTAATTCTCCATTGGCTGATAGCATTGACCCAAATATTAAATCGCTTATTTCTGGGCAGGTCACTGTCGCTGACAGTGATAGTGCCTGTTTCAATCTGAGATTGTGTTCCATGAGCCATTCCATTTTTGATCAAGTTGCCCTAAATCATTTTTGCTATGAGACGCTAGGAAACATTATCTGAATAAAGCTTTGTAGCCAAATATCTCAATTGATAAATCGCTTACCTGGCCCGTTGACCCAGAAATTTTGCATAGGTCGGTTTGTGGATCGTGTTTTCAACTCCATTCCACGATTCTTCCACAATCGTAATGGTTGGTGATCGCATAATTCAGATCATTTGTTTTTCTTCTCAAAAAATCGCTATCATTTAACGCGCGGCGGAGCAGTGCGTTCGTCACGCCTTTTCATCACTTTGGGGTTCTTTGTAGAGCGCAGGTATGAATACGCCTTTTCCGAAGGACTCTTGAGAGTTTCATGGTCTTTCTAGTAAGGGTGCCCATATTTAGCGAGTAGACACGTATTTGATTTGGTCGAACTAACGCCGTTCTAACGCAGTCGATGCGTCAAGAATCTTTGCCAATTTCTCGACAGGACCGGGTCCCGTTCTGTGGCTTCGACTGAGATGAACGACTAGCATCAACACGATCTTTTTGTCTTCGAAGAAATTGAATGCGTTTTCTTCTTTGGTCGACTTTTTGCTGGACCTGTTACCAAAGAGATCAAAGATCAGAGATTCAACTTTACTTTATTTATCTCTTTCCCTGATCTCAGCATTTTGTTTTCATTTTACTGTAGACAGTGCAAAGTAAGTGGGCTTAGAACTAGCAAGCTATGCAAATAGCCCATGATATGTTAACATGCAATTTATCATTAATATAGGCTGATCAGGTAAGTAGAAATTGTTCTAAATAAAAACGGTTTTAGCACCAAATATCGCAGCCCAAAACAGCTTGCAGCCGTTCTTCCTTCGGTAGTCCAAAAATTTCACTCGCTTCAATAATCGCTCATAAAAGATATAGGGTGGCTTGAAAAGTGCAAGAAACACTTCCCGACGATTCACAATCGTAACACATGTAGTGAAATGCTAGTTCTCATGAATGAAATAGCTAGCCAACATAATATACCACTTCGGACTTCACAATAACGGTAAAATTATCCCAGCTGACAATGCGCTCTGTGACATGGGGTTTAAAAATATCACGGGCTGCATCAAATTACAATCTCAAGGAATTTGAAAACTAAATTGAAGTCCACTAGAGTTCAATTTTGTCACTGATATTTTTGTTCTCCGATAAAATTCGTGTATTGTCTCTCAACGAATTATGGCAGACATAGTCGGACTGACAACGGTGACACACATGTAGCTTTCCGTAATACCAACGCTAAATGTGCTTGAATTGTTGTGCCCAAAATTTATAAATGCAAATATATCAGGGCGGTATAGTTCCAGGGAGAAACGTTGATTGGTACCCACCATGGAGCATAAAACCTGGGAAACGTCTGCTCAACCAACAACAACAGCTCTACTACCAAACCCTATCTCCTCCTACACGTGGTCAGTGGTCAGAGCTCTCTCTTAACGAAAAGCTGCAGACGGAGAAAGATGAAAGCGGGTCTCCCGTGTCTAAAACCGGGACAAATTGTACCAACTGGTCCTCCAGGTTGGGGGTTGGGTAGGGCTGACAACCCTACACGGAAAATAATTTGTTATGAAACCACAACAGGAGCCTCGGACTGGACGGATAACACAACGAAGAACCCGGCAACGACAAAGGAATAACGATTTGCGTTAGCCGATACCCCGTCTGAATATAGGGCTTCCTGGAGATCGGTCGCAACACAATATATTATAGTGGCCATCAAGTAAACCATGTGTTCGGAGTAGCCAAAAAAATTAAACCTGCTGTTATCGGCTTTGAAAAGATAAGCAAACGGCTATACGCTTGCGAGGCAAATTTAGAAATATAAGCCTCATTAACGTTCACACCAATACAGAGGAGACTGCAGAGTCGGAGAAGGATACATTCTACAAGATAGTGGAACGAACCCTCGAAGCCTGTCCCAGATATGATATCAAAATCATACTTAGGGATTTTAATAGCCAAGTAGGGACGGAGCCCGTATTCAGGCGATACGTTGGCTCCCATAGCTTACACCAAAATACAAATGACAATTAGCAGTGTCACACGAAATGGTTGTTGGAAGTACGTGGTTTGCACGGAAAGCGGTCCACAAACAAATGTAGGCCCCTCCAGACGCGACCACTTTCAAGCAAATTGACCACGTGTTGATCGAACGGCGCCAACTCTCAGCCTTGATGAATGCCAGAACATACAAGGGGGGGCAATATAGACTCGGATCACTATCTCGTTGGCAAGGTGCTCCGGGCTCGAATGACAACACCACCTAGAATCCCTTCTGACAATCAGGTGAGAGTTAACACTGAAGCCATTAACAACACAGCAGTCCGCAACACCTATAAGAGGGAAATCGATGCCGAAATAACCGCAGTCAACAGAGATCCTGGAGATTAAACATCAACAAATGATCTTCACAATCACCTGAAGAACGTTATCATGGATACGGCCACAAACATATTTAGCCCCAACCGCAAAAAGAGTTTGAACGCTGGTTTGACAATAAATATAAGCTAGCAACGGAATGGAAGAATGTTGCATATCGAGTAATGTAATTGTCAAAGGACGCGTAATTCTCAAAGGACGCGCTCACCCGTCGAGACTTATCACGAACTCCGGCGAGAGGAGAAGCGACTTCACAGACGGAAAACGGAAGCCCGACAGAACCAACAAATTTGTGAACTCGAAAAGTACAGAGAGCAACCGCATCAGGCACGGAAGTTTCACCAACAAGATCCTGCTGCCTTACACACCGCGCTCATCCTGCCGAGACAAAGAGGGAAATATAATTTCCGACCGAATGGGCATATTGAAACGATGGGTTGAGTACTCTGATGAATTCGCCGATGTTCCGGTTGTTCACTAGCAACCGGAACATCGGCGAATAGGAGGTCCCGCCAACTGAAGACGACGGACAAATACTGCCACCACCAAGTTTAGGAGAAACAGTCCGTGCAATTCATCGGCTAAAAAATCATAAGTCTCCAGGAGCCCATGGAATTACAGTCGAATTGGCTAAATATGGAGGCGACCAATTAGACCAAATGATTCATCAACTTGTGCTCAACGTGAGGGGCAGCGAATCAATGCCTGAAGACTGGCGAAAAGGCATTATCTGTCTCATAAATAAAAAGGGAGATATCACACAGTACAGCAATTATAGAGGTATCACGTTGCTGAATACCATCTTTAAGATATTCTCCGCTATCTTGCTAGGCCGGATAGCCCCATACGCCCAGAACATCATTGTCTTATACCGAAATGCTTCATTCCAGGCAAATCAGCGATAGATCAGATTTTCTGTCTGCGGCACACGATGGAAAAACTGTTGGAATAAGGACATCAGTTGCACCATATACATGCCAGGGCCATGAGAGAATTGAGTATCCCGACGAAATTGATAAGATTGACTGGGCTGACCCTATCCAATGCGCGAGGTCAGATAAAGGCAGCAGGATCATTCTCCAGAATATTCGACATCAACAACGGTCTACGACAATGGGATACCCTATCATGCGTGCTCTTTAACCTTGCCTTCTTGAAAGATATCCGTCATGCTGAGGTAAAAGCGAGGGGTACGATCCCCTTTATCTACTGGCGTATGCTGACGACATCGACATCATGGGAAGAGCCACCCGAGACATACAAACTGCCTTCATCCAGATCGACAAGGCGGTGCGAGATCTTGGGCTACACATCAATAAGATAAAGTATATGGTGGCAACGTCCGCACCAAAAGTCAACCAACGAACAACATCAAACCACACTGGTCAAACGAGAAGAATATTAGATCTTCTGTTTCTTCAGCTTTTTCCCGTTCAGAAGCGGGGTCGGCTCGTCGTGATCGGTTTCGCCATTTGGCACTATCGAATTCCCGATCTGGGTGCAATCTCGAGGCTTTTAAATCCCCATCTAGTGTATCCAGCCACCGTTGTTTCGGCCGTTTACCATCGACTTCGATCTTCAGACCAATCTTGTCAAGTGAATTCTCGTTAGCACGAATTATGTGATCAGACTATCGAAGACGCCTCTCTCACAACTTTTCAGGATCGGTGCAATCCCATAACGATCGCGGATATCCTCATTTCGGATGTGATCAAAACGGTGACGCCACTAGTCCAATATAACATCTTCGTCACCATTATCGCAAGACGCCGTTCTTTGTCTTTTATAGTCGACCAATACTCAGAACCATAGAGAGCGACAGGACGGATGACATCGCGGTAAATTTAAGATTTGAGACGTTCGCTGATTCGTCGATCACAAAGAACACCAGTTGTGGAAAGCGACTTCATCCAGGTTGCGTTAATGAGTGAAGCAATTTCATAACGCAGTTCTCCATTGGGTGATAGCGCTGACCCGAGGTATTTAAATCGCTCAGTTCTGGGCAGGTAACTGCCGCTGACAGTGATTGTGCCTGTTTCAAGGGGATCGGTCGTCAAAAATTCAGTTTTGTTTAGATTCAAGTTGATACCGTGTTGCATGAGGCGATCATTCCATTTTTGGGCAAGTTGCTCGAGATCATTTTTGATATCAGATGCTAGGAAAACATCACTTGCATAAAGCAGCAGGACATTGGATATCCAAACAGGAAGAATAAAGATAGGAGACTACAACTTTGAGACCGTTAATAGTTTCTCCTAACTAGGCTCGAAAATCGCAACTGATAACAGCTACGATGATGATATCCGCGCACGGTTGTTGGCAGCCAACAGAGCCTGTTGCTTACAAAAGCTGTTCCGTTGTGGCGCAGCATGGTTAAAAACATTAACAATGGCGCTGAAAGAAGTTCCGTTGGTTGGAGACAGAGGGACTGCATGAAAAACCAACCGGTCTCTTTTGCTCCAGCCGTCATGTTGAGTGCACGCAGTCGTGTGATGTATTTAAATCAAACATATTATTTCCTGAATTATAAAAAGAAAAATATTAAGTTGAGTTTAGTGGTACTTGGCGTCGGATGAAATACTAGATTAAGGGAGCAAGTCCCGAAACCACACCTTGTGCATTAAACGGTTTCCTCTGTAGCTGTGAATCGAAAATATAAGCTAATTAAATGCTTACACGTGAAGTGTCGATAGTCGAAACGAAGCAAAAGAGGCAAATTTATTGCCCAGCAGAGACAGTGACAGTGACCCTGCAGATTACTGGAAGTAAACAACAGGATGTAGACTCTAATTTTACCTGTTTTATTGCATTTTGGGAAGTTTTAAATAAATTCAGCAGGTAGCGTATCTACAGTACTCTATGCATGAGGGGTGTTTCAGAGAAACTATCGACGGCACAAAAAGGGAGATGCTTCTTTCTGGAAATATCTCGGAGGGTTTTCGCGGGAGCGTTGGAATGCATTCTGTCAGTGACAATATTTCTTCTTCGAGATTTTCCCTTAAGGTGCCTTGACCGAAAAACGAAGGTGAGTTCAATTAACTATGTAGGTCGCCTTTTCTCGAACATTTTCACTGCACTTATAAAATCCGCTTCTCCTCACAATAGCCAACGGGGAGTTCTTATTCCGATGTCCCGCCGTACTCTTTTTATTTGTATTAATGGACGAAATATGGTTGCGTTGCTTTTGAGGAAGTTGCTGACGAGCTCGACACCAAGTGAAGCAGCGATTAATCCATCTTGACTATTTGGTCCTAAATCGGCAAATATAATTACCTCACTACTGCGTTCAAAATGAAGTTGTTCAGTTGGAAGTTAGAAGGTAACCGCCGCTATCGCTCAAAAGTTCTAGTTTGTGATAATAGCAACAATAATCGTTGGCGCGACAATCCAATTAGAGCACTTCATTCAAGACCGTGACGTTTCAAGTCGTGGCCGAATTACGGGTTTTGGAGGCCTTACCAAATTTATGTTTCTTCACGAAGAAATCTGGGAAGGTTTGTTCTCAGTTTCAGTGGAAAGTCTGCACCCAATGTCTGAGATACCGCCAGCTAAAAAGGAGAGTGCGACAACTCCTTTAATGAGAGGAAAACGAAGCCTGAAAACGGAGAGAAGGCCACAATGGGCACAGTAAACTCTCTTCTGTTAGGGCAGTAGCAAATGTAATCCTGGAGGAAAGCGACTGTTTGATTTTATCACTTCAGCTGGTGTCACGATCGCTAAAATAGTGTGCGCCCCTAGTTAAACTCCCGGAACTCACAACGTGAATATATAAGGCACGTAAAACGTTCGAAGCGAGACTCTTTTAGAGCATACTCTGAAGTTGTAAGGGCAATTCCGGACACTGCGAGAGCGGTCGTTACCAATGGAACGATGAAAGTTGCCATACATACTACCCTTTGTAAGAGTCTTGCATGAGCGGTATTTATCCAGCGGTGCTAAAGGAGGGTACAGAGCACATAGAGTAATTTCTATGAAATATTTTTCGAAGATATCTGCTTTGGGCTACGTGCTAACCTTTTGGCAGAAAATTAGGATAATCTTGATACTTAAGCCTGGGCGAGATGACTACTCAAATGCAAAGAACTTTAGGTAAATCAGCTTGACATTATTTTTAATGAACTGTTTACAGACACTGGCTCAGCTTCACATTCGCAAGATGGCGCTAAGAAAACCAACACGTTTACCAGGGGCAAAAACCCTGTGAGCCTGCTCTTCATCCATTGATTGTAAAGATAGAAGACATTGCTTGGGATGGGGATGATCGTGGACATTGAAGGCGCGACTTCGCGCCCTACCAAAAGCAGAGACTGCTGCTCTTATATCTTTATCCTCCTGGTTTGATGTTGTTGGTTGGTTGGCTTTCGGTGCTGACGTTGCCACCATGAACTTTGTCTTACCTTTATTGATGTGCAGCCCAAGATCCCGCGCCGCCTTGTCGATCTGGATGAAGGCAGTTTGTACGTCTCGGGTTGTTCTTCCCATGATGTCGATATCGTCAGCATAGGCCCGTAGTTGGGTGGAATTAAAGAGGATCGTACCTCTTGCATTTACCTCAGCATCACGGATCACTTTCTCCAGGGCTAGCTTAAAGAAGAGGCATGATAGGGCATCCCTTTTTGTAGACCGTTGCTGATGTCAAATGGTCTTGAGAGTGATCCTGCTGCTTTTATCTGACCTCTCACATTGGTCAAGGTCAGCCTAGTCTTACCTGTCAATTTCGTGGGGATACCGAATTCTCTCAGGGGCGTATACAGTTTTACCCTGGCTATACTATCAAAAGCGGCTTTAGACTCGATGAAAAGATGCTGCAACTGTTCACATTCCAACAGTTTTTCCATCGTGTGCCACAAATCTGGTCTGTTGCTGATTTTCCTGCAGTGAAACCTTTTTGGCATGGGTCAATGATGTTCTGGGCGTATGGGGTTACCTGGCCTAGCAAGATAGAGGAGAATATTTCATATATGGTACTCAGCAACGTGATACCTCTATAATTGCTGTACTGTGTGATATCTCCCTTTTTATGTATGAGACAAATGATGCCTTTTCGCCAATCGTCAGGCATTGATTCGCTGTCCCTCACCTTGAGCACAAGTTGATGAACCACTTGGTGTAATGGGCGCCTACATATTTAAGCCGATGGATTGCACGGACTGGCAGTATTTGTCCGTCGTCTTCAGTTGGCGGGACCTGCAACTCACCGATGTTCTGGTTGTTCAGTAGTTCATCAAAGTATTCAACCCATCACTCCAATAAGCCCATTCGGTCGAAAATTAGATATCCCTCTTTATCTCGGCAGGATGAGCATCGCGGTGTGTAAGGCTTCATCCTGCTGACTTGTTAATAAAACTTCCGCGCCTGGTGCGGTTGCTCTCTGTACTTTTCGAGTTCACAGATTTTTTGGTTCTCCCAGGCTTCCGTTTTCCGTCTGTGAAGCCGGTTCTCCGCTCGCCGGAGTTCGTGATCAGCCTTTACGCGAGCCCGTTCAGAATTCATCAAGACTGAAAGGTGGCGGCGTTTGATCAGCACCCGGTCAATTTGGTTGAAATTGGTCCCGTCTGGAGAGGCCCACGTTTGTTTATGCACCGCTTTCCGTGCAAACGAAGTACTTCCACCAACCATTTCGTGTGACATTGCTAATTGAATAATCCGTAGTCCGTTATCATTTGTATTTTGGGGTAAGCTATGGGAGCCAACGTATCGCCTGAATACGACCTCCATCCCTACTTGGCTGTGAAAATCCCCAAGTATGATTTTAATATCATATCTGGGACAGGCTTCGAGGGTTCGTTCTACAGCCTCGTGGAAGTTATCCTTCTCCGACTCTGTAATCTCCTGTGTAGGAGCGTGAACGTTAATGAGGCTTATATTTTTAAATTCGCCTTGGAAGCGCAGAGCGCTTATGTTTTCAAAGCCGATAACAGCGGGTTTAATTTTTTTGGCTTACTAAGAAACCTACTCCGAGCACATGGTTTACTGAATGGCCGCTATAATATATGGTGTTGTGACTCTTCTCCAGGAGACCGGACCCTTTCTAATGCGTCTCCAGCAATGCTGTTACGTCAGCCCTATGTTGCGACAGGGTATCGGCTAGCTGCTTGGCATCTCCATCTCTATACAGGGAGCGCACGTCCCATGAGAAAATGCGCAAATGGTTATTCCTTTGTCGTTGCCGTAAAATCCATCCATTGCGATTCTCCTGTTTTGGCTTCGTAACAAGTTTTTTCTATGTAGGGTTGTTGGTTGGTTGTACATTTTGCCCGATTTTGGGCGGTTACACATTCTTAATATCAAGGGTCACCACTGTGTATTGATTGAAAGGGTTTTTGATTATAGGTCCCGAGGGGACGGAGATGCCTTGAAGTTTAGTGCCAGGGCAGAGGCAACTCATCAGATGCTGCCTCACCTCTGCCGTTGCAGTAGCGTGACCGAAGTGGTTTCCATTTGGTCTGCTCCGACATCAAGTGGTTGTGGACTTGGGACTCGTCAATTAGTCCCTAAACAAACATTTTCTAGCTTCACCAGCTTTGGTTTTATATTGATAGACCAGTAGCTCGTCATTACAAAGCTACTACTAAGTAGCTAGGGAGTAAGTTGCTCCCGAAATATATATATACACAGTAAAATAAAATTGTGTTTTGGAGTAAGCTACTGGTCTATCAATTTTAGACTTAACTACAAATAGAGGACAATATCTAACCTCTTTGGTTTTAAGTGTAGGATTTATTTTTGATAGGTATAGTTCGTACCTACGTTGTATTTTGCGCACTATGAAAATTAGCGTATAACTCCTACGAACCGCTTCGTTTACGCTGCTCCCAAAGCAGAGGTGAGGCAGTGCCTAGTGGGTTGACTCTGGGCTTGTGCGAAGCCATAAACCATCTTAGTCGCCTCTTGATTCTTGATATGTGCGTGCTAAGCCCGAAAGAGAAGTTCGTGGGCCGAAACAGGGGAAGTAAGTTGCTCTGCATTTGGTCTGGTCCGGCAGGCAGGACACCTCAAACCCTAGACAAAAAATTTTCTGCAAAACAGTTTAGCTGCGTCAAGAGCTGAGCGCTCCTTAGGAGGCAAGCAGCGAGTTATCGAGTCGCAAATTTGCCTCTGAGGAACTTTGTAGTCAGGAAGCAGATTGATGTGTATTTGGTTTCAGAATCGACACCTACGTTTCCTACTTCCACTCATTGAGGAGTTGCAAAATGTTTAGTAGTATTCATAGGATTCTCATGCCTGATGAGGGATAGCAGCTATGCGTGAATACATCATCGCTCTTATGAAAATTTCTCTATTCAAAATGTTCGGATCTCTCAAATCCATATTGCGGCTCTTCCAATTACATATATTTCCCATATCGTGCTGGAGGTTTTTATATTGTCCACATTTGATTGCGATAACGACTCCAATTTCTTAAACCGTCTTGGATAATAAGATCTGGACAGGAGTTTCGTTTGCGCGATATATTTAGGACTACACACTTGGTTAGCCTCATGATATTGCCTGTTATGTACTCGCTATCGCATACAATGTGGCCGATCTTGCTATAATTAACATTGCCCCTGGGATTTTTTTTATTCAACTCGAGCTAGGATCTCCTGGACTGTTAGAGCCCTGTTAACACCTGTTTTCTACGTGTTGCGTAAAGTCGACTCTTATGCGGATTATCTGGGATACTTTTGCGATTTGAGTGGCCATGGTTTAGAACTTGCCGAACTTCTTTCTTAGAAAAGGAAAACATAGTATTCTCATTTATATTTCCTTTTTGTTAATTGTAAAATGGAACGAGTTGCTCGAGAAAGCGGGCAGATTCAAATAATGAGTATATTCTAGTCGCTTATGCATCTATTTTAATTGTAAACTTCTGTATGTTGAACTCTGGCTCTGAAAACTGATGCTAAGGCTATTCCCCATACAGTACTCAAGGGGACGAATCTGAAATTCGAATGAGCTGAAGAAAAATAATGCACAATGGAACTTTCAGCTATGTATGAATGGGGCATATAAGAAAACCAGAGCGCTTTCATTCAGGAGAGGACCAACTTCCGCTAATAATGCTATCACAGCTATGACTAAATAAATTTAATGCATTTAGGAGAAAACCAACAAATAGCCAACTTTCCAGATAGAAACCAAATGGCTTCTGGTAAAATATAGTATTGTTGTTCCTCATTTATGATATCTAACTAAATTAATTTTCCTTCTGTTTTCCAGGTGAGAAACATGGGGTAGACCATCCAGCCAACCTTGGTATTTGAAGATACGAATGGTGTTCAAAACCATTATATAATCATCCATGCATGCATGCTTCCTTTGAACCCGGTTTGGTAAGTAAGAGGAGCGATAAACCGGTGAAATACTCTTAAGATACGGAATTTAAGAAGGTTTTCCTATGTTGCGGTTTGCTGAAATCGACTTTTTCTTCAATATATAGATTGAAAGGATAATATGTTGAGAGCATACTGCAGAAATTCTAGATTCAAAGTATTTACCAATTTACAGCAAATAGAAAAGCATGCGCCATGTTGATGTGCATACCAAACGGAAGCGTTGAATGCGTTTTTCTCAAAACTACATTTTTTTAACTGGGGAGCACAACTAAAATACTGTTGAACCAATCGAGCCGAAATTTTTGCACGTTATTCTACATATCAGTAGTATTTTTCTGCAGCACGTGTTTGTATTTTCGTCCATAATCCCCATCTATCGTTGCCGGCGACCTTAATGGTCTTGTGGGTGAAAAGACAGACGGTAACAGGTGCCATGGCGGAAAGGAGTTCGGAGCGCGCAATGAGGGTGGCGAGCGTATAATCGATTTTGCGGACACCCATGACCTTGTACTTATGAATAGATGGTTCATCAAACGATGGTCTCATCTTCCTACATTTTATAGTGAGAACAGTAAAATGCAAATCGACTATATTTTCATAAGACGCCGACATTTTACCACTGTCACTGATTGCAAAGTCGTTCCCTATGAGACCATCGCACCTCAACATGGGCCGTTGATTGCCGTTCTGCGAATTAAGCCACCGATAAAACAGCGTGAGGAACGCATTACCCCGCGCATTAAATGGTGGCGATTTGGTGAGAAGAAAGAAGAAACGATCTCACTCATACGATTGCCGACAATGACGAATGTGGAAGAATCATGGAACCAAATGAAAAACACGAACCACAAAGCGGCCTTTGCAACCCTCGGCGTCACCAAGCCGGGTAGGGGGTAAATCAACCGAGATACTTGGCTTTGAAATGATGATGCTCAGTCGGGATTGTGAGAGAGATCTGTATCGACTTGCTAAAAGCTGTAATGAACGCACACATGATATCGAACACTTCTGTTGCGTTAATGACAAGAACGGTACTTTGCTTACCAACCGTCGAGCCGCAACGGATAGATGACGAGAATGCTTCGAGCAGATTTCAACTGAAGAATTTGCTCATCCCCCACTTGCACAATCATCGCCGACATTTGGACCAGTTCCATTTGTGAACGCAACTGGTGCTCATAGGTGGCGGTGAGGATGACGGGGCGGCAACCCTGTCAGCCAAACCAAAACCAAGTGGCCGTGGAGAACCTGCATAATGGTGGCACCGGGAGACGCTGTACCCACTTTGCCTTCCCGGCCGTGATGCAGTAGGCAAATGCTACAAAGGCCTAATCAGGGCAGTCAGACCCGAGTCTGCACGGGGACTCATCTGAAAAGGTAAATTGGTCACGAAACCTTACCAGGGGTATACTAGTACCATGAAAACCGGAATAGCCCCTGGACTCTCATACTTCGGGTCAACTTCCGTTGTATGTGAGTATAGCTCGATTGTTTGCGGTTGGCCCCCTCGTGGGAGTTTCATGCTGGTTGTGGTTATGCTCAAGCGAGAAGAGACCTTCGGGCCTCGGCGTGGTGTTGCGTTTCAACACGGGTGCAGTACTCCTTAGTTCGGTAGAGATTTAGGTATGTCTTGCATCCACCAGTATGAATGCTAAGCCATGCACTTGGTGTAGATTGGTACCGTTGTTGCTTGTTTCAGCGGGGCTTTGATTCTGGTCAAAAATTCAATCCGTGTCCTATAAAGACCGTGGGATTAAATCTTCCTGACAAGTGCTCACGTAAAACTCTCAAGGACTTAACTGTCAGCGTAACTGAAGTCGAGGAGGCAATGAAACGAATGAAAAGCCACAGGACCTAACGACATCGCATCTGAGCTCTGAAAAGCGAAGAGCTGGGACCCAACACTGTGGTTCAGTGAATTCTTTAACCGGGTTATTCAGGAAGGAAGAACACTGTCTGCCTGGCAAGAAAGTACCACTGTTCCAATATGGAAAAAGAAAGGTAGTCCAGCAGAATGTTCAAATTACCGTCCGATCCGATTACTTGCCCATACCATGAAGATTTTTGAACGCATTCTTGACAATCGCGTATGCGGAATCGTTGAAATAACCTTCAATCAAGGCGGGTTTGTCAAAAACTGTGGAACTACTGACACAATACACGCTGCACGGTTACTCATGGAGCAACACTGTGAGAAGCATCGCTGTCTTTACATTGCATTTCTGGATCTAGAGAAAGCGTTTGATCGTGTGTCACACGAACTTATCTGGTACGCTTCACGACAAGACTTAGTACCAGAAGAACTCATGCGCTGGATTCAATTTCTCTACCACGATCCGAAAAGTAAAGTTCGAAGTATGGCGGGTGTATCATATTCGCTTCGTGTCTCTGTTGGTGTTCATTCAAGAAGTACCACTCCCCTTTGTTCTTGTTATGGACACCATCACACGGGATATCTTACGTCCAGCGCCCTACACACTGCTTTATACAGATGATGTTTTCCTAGCATCTGATAGCAAAAATAATCTCGCAACTTGTCCAGAAAATGATCGCCTCATGCAACACGGTCTCAGATTGAATTTAAACAAAACGTAATTTTCCGATTCCGAAATGAGGACATCCCCAATCGTTGTGGGGTTGCACCGATCGTGGAAGGGTTGCGAGAGAGGCGTCTTCGATGGTATGGTCACGCACTTCGTGCTAACGAGAATTCACTTGCCAGGAGTGGTCTGAACATCGAAGTCGATGGTAAACGACCAAAAGGCAGGCCTAAGCAACGGTGGCTTCATAAGCTGAATGAGGATTTGAAAGCCTCGAGATTGCACCCAGATCGGGCATTCGATAGAGCCAAATGGCGAAATCAATCGCGACGAGCGTACCCCGCTTGTGAATGGGACAAAGACTGAAGAAAAAGAAGAAGATTCTGAACTTCGATGAAAAGTGGACACGATTTTTGACGATTTTTTTTCTCAACCCCGTCATTTGAATATTTAGTTAAGATAAAATTATAATCGTGGTTCATACGATAGGGACAAATATACATATATATAATATATGTTATGCATCTTGAACTATTTTTAAGCACTTTAGCTTTAAATATAACTTTCTCTAAAGGTCTCTAAAGAATACTGGGATCTAGTGACATCTTTAAGATTACGATAAAATGATGAACGATTTAGAGATGCAAAACATTTTCGGAATTTTCTAAAAATCTTTACCTGCACATGTCTATATGACTGATTTGAATTTCCGAGCTAAAATTTGCTTTCTAACGAACTCTCCCTAAAATGTTGTATTATATTTTATCCTAGTCGAGGAATTCGCCCCTGCAAAAGCAATCATCTTAAGGAAAGCTAGCGAAAATTCCAAGGGTAAAAGGGTAATTTATAATGCCCGAAATTTTCCTTATATTTTTTCCAGTGACTTACAGTGTCTATCTGGAAGCTTGTTGAATATTATTGTTAATCTCGCAAATGATGTTATCCAAGAAGTTTGTCGTCTCTTCTCCTGTCGTTCAGCTTTTGCCCGGAATTTTGTCCGCTTGTAGTGTTTACATAATTAATTATATTGATAAATTGTCTCCCCGGCAGGGCAAGCGTTTTCAGTTCTCGAATCTTCCATTCAGTCAAGCATAGCATCACATGGATTTCTTGAAATTTAAAAGTCATTTGGATTTCCTGAAATTCTGGCCGAGGAATGAGACCCAAGAAAAAGCGTATTGTCAATAATTTTTTTAGAGCAAGACAAACGGAAAGCTTACTTTATTATTTACAGTGCCATTTAGTGATAAACCAATGAAGGATGTAATTCGAAAAATTTGCGGAGAAGATAATATTTAGTGATTTTTTGTGATGACTCCTATAACATCCCAGCTGGAAATCCGAAGTGGAACAATAAATGAATACCGCAAGTGAGTCGTTATGAATTCGCAGAGAAAGTAAAAAGGTTCTCAAGCAAGAAAGCAATCAGAAAATATTTTAGAACTGCCCGTTTGGATAAAATAGTGAAGAAATTTTCACGAACAACTTCATCAAACATAACAAAAAATATTGTCGGTCGAATATAGTCTTTCAACTTTTACCTCGATTCAGCAAAGTTGCGTATCTTGTTCACATTTCTCTATTCCTATACGATTCCCGGGCATCCTAAAAACTGCCAGCTGATTTGCAGACGGAATTATTCAAAATTTTATAGTTTGATAAATCTGAGCTGAAACGCTCCTTTTGACAAACAAATAGGGAAATAAAATTACAAACAAGTCGGAATACCGGAAGCTCGGCGCTTCAGATATAAAGGCTTTGTGTTCATGCGTGTTCATTATGCGAGTAACTTTGTGCAAATTTTTCCATTCGTATATAGCTAAGAATGCAAAATGTTCCGTCATGTGTTGCCAAATAAAACATACATTAAAGACATAAATATTGTACATAAAATTGGTCTAACGCATTTTCACGCATTTCCACTTGCACGAAAGCATACATACGTACATGTCCACCTTATTGAATACTAGTTTTCAAAGTAAAATAGCCAAAAAAAAGAAATAAAAATGATAATCTATAACTTAATATTTTAAGATTAGTAAATGTTGGGATGGAAAATAGGAAATTGAAAGGAGAATATTGAAGGTGTTGCAAGAAGCTAAGTAGGAGAAAAAATAACTATACTGAAAACAAGGAAATGAACCCCTCGTCAACTCATCATAGGACAAAGCAAACGAAAAGGATAGGAATGCTGCAACGCCGTGGAGGAGCCGACGTGCCCTATAACCAGTTAGTTGAAATCCTACTCTCCTCAATCACGCTCTTTGTTTGCCAGAGATCAGCAGCGATGTCTTCAAGTATAATGGTTTGCCCCATTCATTCCATTTGTTGGATTGCTTCTTCGACTTCTGTAGCAAAGATGGAATTGCTCCAAATTTCGGTTGTGCTTGAGAAAACGGAAAAAAATTTCCCTGTTTTTTGCTCAAAATATTCCAGCCATCGAATCCTCATGGCTGGTCGCTCGAAAGAACATTGTAAACAGGATATTCAACTCCCAGCGCATTATTCGAAATTGATGATGGGAGGAAAATCATTGCGCATGTTTGTGAGTAAAATTCCGCGCATAAGGTCTAGTATTTGTACCGTGTTTTAATATGGAAAACCGATAAATCCTACTGGCTGTGCAAAATGTTATGTGGATGTGTCGCCACCATGCACCTTGGGGCCTCTTTCCTAAAGTGTAGCAGTACATTTAAGATTTCGCTAGCTTCCCTAGCTTATATACTTGTACGGGTAGCCCCCAGTTTCAACTGGGTTTTACCCCATACTGTCACTGCTCCCAGACCAAATTAAAAGAAAACGTTATCTTGAAGATTTTTTTTATTAGTCTTTTTAAGGTTTTGTGTAAACACAAAATTAAATATCAAATTAAAGGTCTCGGTTAGTACTTTTTGAAGCCGGTCTTAGTTTTGATATTTCTTGAAAAGGTGGGGGGTGCGAGGGGTAGAAAGTGATCATTTCTTTAACGAACCCATTCTCAGAAATTATTCAACCGAGAAATCTCAAAAAAATCAGGGTTGTGCCACTATATAGTGCCTAGGCTCCGAAATACCCCTCATACCGATACCTGTTCAAATAAAGTTAATAATAGTACATTACTATAATTTTAAGTAATTGACAGGAAACCCTGCCTTAAGTTCAGCCTAAAATCACAGATAGCAATATAGGCTACAGCATAGATCATGATCCTGCCAAATTTAGTGAAAATCGCACTATTAATAACAAAGTTATACTAGGTCAAAACTGTCGCTTCTCTGCAAATACAAGCCTATGAATGTCAATATCACTTGAAAATGGATATTTTCACGTAATATATGCATATTTTGCGTGCTACATACTAATGGGCAAATGCACACCCAAATCTCTTTATAAAAGGAATACACAAAACCTTTCATACCTGAAGCATCTAGCTTCCAGTTTCCTGACTTGTTTATTATGTACAACCAAAACCTATGGCTACATATGGATTTTTACGAACTGTAGTTTCAGACCAAAATCTAACTATGAAATTGCCTAGAACCCCGGCTGATAAGCACAAGAGGTCCATTGGACACAAGCCCACCAACTACCCTCGGCTCAGGGCCAGCTTGAGTTGCATCGCCTTTCCTAATATATGAAGTTAGCAGAACTCTATCCTAAAGACGGTCAGAATTGGCTTGGAGCCAACTAGTGTGAAAACTACGGCAGGCACTTTTCCTATCCTCGATTCGACATTTATTTTAATTTTGGGTAATTGTAATTAGGTAATGTTCCGACATCATTCTTCTGTAGTAATAAAACAAGTCGGGAAACCGGAAGCTGGACGCTTCAGGTACGAAAGGTTTTGTGTATTTCTTAGTACGTAGCACGTAATATATCCATACATTATGTGAGAGTATCCACTTTCGGGTGATATTGACATTCATAGTCTTAAATTTTCAAAAAAGCAACAAATTTGAGGTATTATAACTTTGTTAGTAATAGTGCGATTTCCACCAAACTTGGTAAGATCATGCTCTTTATTATAGCCTATATCGCTGCAAAATTTCATGGTACTAGGATGAACTTAAGGGGGATTTCTAACCAATTAGAAAAAATTGTAGTAATATACTATTACTAACTTTATTTAAACAGATATCGGCATGGAAGGTATTTCGGAGCCCAGGCACCATATAGTGGCAGCCTCCTGATTTTTTTCAGATTTTTCGGTTTGGTAGTTTCTGAGAATGGCCCCCTTAAAGAAGTGATCACTTTCAACCCCCCGCACTCCCCATCTTTCCAACGAATGTCAAAACTAAGATCGGCTTTGAAAAGTACTAATCAAGACCTTTAATTTGATACCCCACATGGCTATATTTGATGAAAAAAAAATTTACACCCCGCTTTTGCATGTATGGGGACCCCCTCTTAAATTCGACGTAAAATGATGTAATTCACTGTATGCGTGAGCGTTCACAGTTCCCACCTTTCTACCAAATTTTGTATCAATCGCTATAACCGCCTCCGAGAAAAATGCTTGTGACAGACAGGCAGACAGACAGTAAACCGATTTTAATAAGGTTTTGTGTTTACACAAAACCTTAAAAACGCAGGTCATCAATATGCACGAAGTGCATAAAAATCTATAGATAGAAAATAGCGATTACTTGAAGCACATGGTAAGAACTGGTGGGCATGATTTAGGTAGGCGTGCGCGTACCCGGAGCTGGATGCTGGCCCGCTTTGGGGTAGTACTACTGCTACGTACCAAAAGTGTCTGACTTTTCATATCATAACACGTGTATGTGCGGTGTGCGGCCACCTGGATGCGGACATGTGACACCGCATAGCTGTTTATCGCTTGCCACGTGGGAAGGAGAAGCACACGCAAAAAGACCATCTAAACGCCATTGACATACCGACGCACCGATACATTAACTATCCGAACCACACAAAAGTCACTTTTTAAGGTTTTGTGTAAAACAAATTCTTGGAAAGATGGGAACTGTGAACGCTGCATACGTGCAAAAATGGGGTGTAAATTTTTGTATCATCTATATAGTCTCGGTTAGTATTTTTTGACATTTGTTGGAAAGGGAGTACGGGCGGTCGAAAATGATCATTTCTTTAACGGACTCATTCTCAGAAACTACCCAACCGAAAAGTCTGAAAAAAAAAGTCAACAGGCTGCCTATACTCCGAGATACCCTCCATATCAATATCTGCTTAAATAAAGTTAATATACTACTACTATAACCACACCCTAAGATCACGAAACTTTCCAGCAATGTCGGCTGTAGGGGCATGATTCTACCAAGTTTAGTGGAAATCGCACTATTACTAACAAAGGGAGAATACGCCAAATTTGACGCTCCTGTGTAAATCCAAGACTTTGAATGCCAGTATCACGCGAACATGAATATTCTCACACAATGTATGCATATATTACGTGCTAGGTACTAATGGGACAAATGTCCACTCAAATCTTTTTATAAAACAAATGTACAAAACCTTTCATACCTAAAGTGTCCAGCTTTCGATTTCCCGATTTGTTTTTCTGGTCTTAGATTTAGCACATGTCGAGCGTCGAGCAGACAACATCCAACAACCGCTTTGGAGGCGCTTCTTTCAAGTTGCAGGTTTGTCGAAATCGGTTCATTTTCTCCCTGCCCTTTTGCTTGTCACAATCACTTTGTTCAAAAATGGTTACATATATTCCCATAAAATTTTACTAGAAACTTTGAAACTAACTAAACTAATTCTAAGTGGAATTTAATAAGGAGGTCCCCATACATGCAAAGCGTTGAAATAGAACTTTTTTTACTGAAGCAAACTGTGCCATCTTAAATGACTATGGAGAGATTTCAGTTGGAGATATAGTAGGGATGTCTGTGCCCGTTCAGGTATTAACTCCTTCGTGAGCTGGACGTTTATAATTCACTGGAAGCACGCCCTTCTTATCGTAAAAGCCGACCAAAAGAGATAGAGATTTGCCTGGCAGTCTTCAAATCACGAATCTTTTAAACATATTTTTCGAAGATGTAGTGGAAAAACAGAGGTTTGTAATTTTCTGCAACTTTCAACATCTCATAATTGGTGTTAACCCGTTGGGGAGTTCCGTCCCCACGTACACGAGGAGGGCGATGAGACCCGAGTCTGCAAGGGACTCATCTGAAGTGGCTCTGCCATGAAGCCTCACCGGAGGTTATCTGGTACCATGGGAATCGGGATGGCCCTCTGAGAACATATGCTCCAGGAGAATTCCTGGAGGATATGTTCTCGGCCCGGTTATTTGCGGTTGGCCCCCTAGTGAGAGTTTCATGGTGGTTGTGTTTATGCCTACATCGCGGGCAGAGCTCTTCGGAGCTCGAGCGTGGAGTTACGCTGTACAACTCGGGTGCCGTACTCCTTAGTTGCGGCAGATGTGTTAGATAGGCCTCGCATCCACTGATGTGAATGCTGCGCCTGCACTCAATATAAACTAGCACCGCTGTGCTTGTATGGCGGGGCCCCGATTGTAGTCGCAAAATCAACCCGTGTCCGAAGAGGACCGTGGGATTATGCCTTCACGGCAGTTACTCACGTTAAACCCCCCCCCCCGCAGGACTCTCATCTCATAATTGGTACCACACTGTTCGAGCAGCGGTAGGTAGGTAGGTGTCAGTGGCCGCTCCGAGGTGCACTGTTTGGATGCCACAAACTCATAAGACCGTAACTATTGTTATGAGAGCAGACAGGCAGAGTCCAGCTCCGATCATTAGAGCCAGCCTGTAGTATTTACGAAAGAAAGCCGCTCTCCCACCCTGTAGCTAGAAATCTTTCTGAGGTCCCCAAAGAATGGTTTGCCCAGTGTCCGTGCCCGACTCTAGCTAGGGCTGCACAATCACAAAGGAAGTGCCTGAGCGTTTTCCCCTCTTCTCCGCAGCTACGGCAATGCGAATTGTAAAGTATTGAAAGATTTTGAAGATTTCCCCTGTCAGCTTCCTGAAGCTGGAGAGATCCCCACTCCACCCCGGTGGCAGTGTCTTCTTGCTGTATTTAGCAGGGCACGAGACATCATCATCAATGCCTTTTCCAGAGCCTCGAACTTTGGCTCCAGCTCGTCTGTCGTTCCAATATTCCGGATATTTAAAATACTTACCCGTCTTGCGAGCCCCATGTTTTCGGGCAAGGAGGCTTTGCCAGAGGCTCAGGGGAAAACCCGGTGGCGACTGTCGAGGGGAGGCACACAGGCAATTGCGTGGCCGCCTAAAGGAAGGCATTCGGAGGAGCAAAAGAACTGCTTCAATCAGCTGTGTGATCATGCCGACATAAACCTTTGGGGCGAGGCTTACAGAGTGGTGATGAAAAGGCTGCGGAAACCACCCCAGGTGACCTGTCCGCGCCTCCTGAAACAGATTGTTACCACTCTGTTCCCTAACCACGAAAATAGGGGAAGGCAAATGGTGGTCCAGCTAAATGACGGCATAATACCGCCTGTAACTGTGGAGGAGCTGCGGGAAATATGTGGTAGGTTCGGTGACAACAAAGCCCCAGGTTTAGATGGCATCCCCAACTGAACCTTGAAACTGGCAGTGAAGACTAGGCCCGACCTTTTCGCCAAAACCTTCGAGGCGTGCCTAAAAGAAGGAATATTTCCTGCCCAGTGGAAAAAGCAAAAGTTGGTGTTGCTTCCGAAGTCTGGCAATCCATCTAGAAACCCAGCGTCGTGTGGTCCTATCTGCCTGTTGGATACAATTGGGAAGATGATCTATAACAGACTCCTGCCCATCGTCGAAGCCAGCAATGGTTTATCGGAACGCCAGTTTGAATTCCGACGCACCCACTCTACGGTGGAAGCAATTAACATGGTGGTAAACCTGGCAAAAGGTGCACTGATTTCTGGCGGCTGCTGTGCCGTGGTGGCGTTGGATGTGAAAAAACGCATTCAACTCGGCCAACTGGAATAGAATTAAAGGGGCGTTGGCTGACATAGGTGTCCCCGGATATTTAGCGAATTTGGTGGAAAACTACCTCTCAAAGAGGACTCTCTGGTACGAGACGGATGAGGGCCCCAAAAAGCACACACAGCCGGGGTACCACAGGGATCGGTACTTGGTCCCCTGTTGTGGAATATCATGTATAATGGGGTGCTTGCTCTTCCCGTCCCAGAGGGGACTACGATTGTCGGCTTTGCTGATGACCTAGTTGTGGTTGTTGCAGCAAAGCACCCAGAAGATGTGGAGGTTTACGCGACGGAAACAGTGAGAGCGGTAAAGTCCTGGCTAGACAAGGCCGGGCTGAACTTGGCGGACGCAAAAACGGAAGCAGACTTAATAAAGTACCGCAGGAAAAATAACACTGTGAAAGTGGAGGTCGGTGGACATACGGTCGTATCAAAGACGGCTATCAAATACCTGGGGGTGATAACTGACACCAAGTTGAGTTTTAGGGAACACCTAGAGTATGCATGCTTGGTGCTAGCCGGAGTGATACGCTCCATCCTGCTTTACTCGTCGCCTGTGTGGTGGCAACTATGATCCCTGTTGACATTCTCGCCAAATAAATGAGTGTCCTGCACCATGCAAGACATATGGAGGGGCAAGCACAGCGTATAAATGCGACAAAGTCAGAGTCGCATGATCTCTGGCAACGCAGATGGGACAAGTCTACGAAAGGTCGGTGGACGCACAGGCTCATTCCCAACATTAGGGTGGGGCTTGAGCGAAAATATGGGGAGACCAACTACCACATTACCCAGTTTCTCACGGGACACGGTGGTTGCTACAGGCAGTATCTGCACCGCTTTGGGTTGGATGATCCTCCGAACTGTCCCAGATGCGATGGCATACCGGAGGATCCAGAGCATGCGATGTTTCACTGCCCACGATTTGCGATGGAGAGAAGGAGCTTAAACCAGGTGCTGGCCGGCAGTGGCGTGATCCCGGAGAGCTTGGCTGCTGAGATGCTCGAGTCCGAGGAGAAGTGGCTTGCGGTTAGCTCCGCAATCATCCAAATGCAGGAGGAGTTGCAGAAGGAACAAAGAAGGAGGGAAGCCGCAAATAGGAGAAGGACGAGTGCCTAAGAGCAAACCTACCCCGCGAAGTAATGCCTTAATGGTGGTCCCGCAGGACTGAGACTGAAGGGACCGGGGGTGGTTTTTAGTGGGTGCGGCTTCGGGTGGCGGAGCTGCAGTGGACGTGTCTTTCTAAGATTTTTCACATCCGTGTACGCACAAACAAATGAATATATAGTTAAAAAAAACCCACGGACCCTCTTCCCGCCCAACCGGACCGAGGGGCGACCAACCTAAGGATGGGCTGAAGGCAACATCCAAAGGCCCGCATCACAGCGATGATGCGTTTTAACGCAAAGTGTGTGCGACCATGCGAAAATGTATTGCTACATCCCGATTGTCGCAAACACTTCAGCCAATGACGCGGAGGTCCTACACTACAGAGACATGGATCTTATATTGAAGACAGTGCGGATCAAGACTGAAACCCATTAGGTCAGATTGTTACCGGACAGGACTCTTCGGACTATAGCACAGGTTGCAAGGATAACTGCTTTTTGCATCTCCATGTATAGTCCAGCCCTAAGATCGAGCGTTTTCAGCGCTTTATGTAAGTTCTGCGGGACTAATCCCGTCGCTGAAATTATTACTGGGACTACTTGGATCTTTTGTAGTCTCCAAGTCTGCTTCATATCGTCTGCCAAGGGGCCGTAGTTCCGGATTTTTTCGTGCTGTTTTTCAACAGTGTTCCGGTCCAACGGTACGGCTACATCGATTATAAAGCACGCTCGTTCTTCCTTCAGAAGCAGAACTAGATCGGGTCTGTTATGATTAACACTGTGGTCGGTGGCAATAGTGTGATCCCACAGTAGTTTGACCCCATCATTTTCCAAGATTCTCTGCGGAGTATACTTATAGTAAGGATGGTAGGTTGCCACTAAGTTATACTTCAACGCAAGGTTTTGATGGAAAATCTTGCAGACGGAGTTATGACGATTGGTGTACTCGGTACCGCTCAACATCCTGCACGCAGATGTTATGTGCTGGATGGTCTCCTCTTCACAGTTGCATAACCTACAACTGGAGTTGGTGATTGAGGAGTCGTGAAGAATGTACCGTTTATAATTTTTTGTTGGGAGCGAAGCATCCTGAATTGAAGTTAGGAATGCTTCGGTCTCATAGAAAAGTACACCATTTGTCAACCATTTGTTGGAGGCTTCGATGTCAATGCCTGACAACAACAAATTTTTTATATGACCTCCGTGAATGGGTTTTTCTTTCCACATGTCGATCTTCTGTTGGACTGAAGTAACATTCGACATGGGATCCCATTCTCTGCTTCTCAAGTTCAAAGGAGAAAATTTATTATCTGCCATGACGGTAGCCTGATGTATTTGGCTAGAGGATTGTTTCTCATAGAAAAACTCACGAAGAGAATGCACTTGATTGTAGTGCATCGTTTTTAAATCAAGTACCCCCCTTCCTCCCTGATGACGTGGGATAGTGATCCTCAATTTTTCGGCAGCTCTATTGTGCATGTTGTTGTTTGCAAGAACTACCCTTACCCGTCTATTGACAGATTCTAAATCAGTATTACTCCACTGTATCACACCGAAAGTGTATAGAAGGACGGGAATGGCAAAGGTGTTGATTGCCATGATTTTATTTTTCCCGTACAGCTCAGTTTTAAGGACAAGATCCAGACGCCGCTCAAATTCCCCCAGCAACTTAGATTTAATTATTGCTACAGCAGGTGTTGTTGCTTGCAATATGCCGAGGTATTTGTAGACGTCGTCCGAATCCATACCCTCAATTCGGATGTTATTTTGGCTGTATCCTTCGTTGTCGGTGTGTTTTCCCCGAACAATTGTTTTTATGCGACATTTCTCCAAACCCAACTGCATGCCGATATCCCTGCTGAACTGGATGGTGATGTCCAGCAAGAAGCGAAGTTGGTTCTCGTCTTTGGCATACAATTTGATGTCGTCAATGTACATTAAATGGCTCAATGCACATTTCGACAATATGCCATGCTTGACTTGGAACCCGTATTTGCTTTCATGCAAAAGATGGGATAGCGGATTCAAAGCCAAACAAAACCAGATATATCCTGGCGTACCAGGTTTATCCTCACCTGAGTTGCAAACGCAGAGCTGCATGCGACCAGGCGCGTGTCATGGGTTGCGGATAATGACATGACCCACCGGGTCAGCTACGAATATCGCAAGTTAATCTTGTAAATAAGTAGCCGCGGACAAGCAGAACGTTTCCCTTTGTGTTCGTCCTGCCTTACCGATTCTTCCCGTTCAGGGGGAGTAAACCTCCTTAACAAATCCGTAATCCGGGGTGAAGGGATCGACGCGCCTATCGGATGAATTGCAGTGACGTTACACTGTATTTCAGCGGCTCCCCTCCAAATACCTTCCCTACCTTTGGAGGTAACCATGGGGCACTGCAACATTGGGGCTCTGTTGCAGGGCTGACTGGTTCCCCATTACTCGTGGGAATAAAATTGGGGACTTTGGTTTAAATTCTTTAAATGGGACCCCAGGGACACGAAGACAGTACCCAACACGGTTAAGGGTCGTTCACCAACATCAGAGCGGCTCTTCGCCCTTGGATGTTTTGCCGGTTATGCCGTCAACCACCAGGGACGGGAGACCTAGGCGTCGTATGGTTTGGACGAACCAACTTAACGAATTTATCGTCCGCGCCTATTACCGTGTCACGGATTTGGAACGGAATCCATCAGGGTACAGACATCGACTACATGACGCGTTCATAACCCGATTTCCGGAGCTAAGTCATGTTCCGGAACAGAACGTCGTCAACCAGTACCGGGTGATTGTGAATAACAACCGAGTTGCCTTACCAACTAGGCAACAAATCTTCCAAGAGGTTTCACTTGAGCTCGGGCTGGAGTCATCAAATTACCGGACTAGTCAAAGGAGTGACACAAGTACTCCACCTGTAAGGCACTCCATGAATCCAGTAGTCAGGAGAAGCTTAGTAACTGGGGATGTCGACCCAATTTATAATGAGGCTTTGACCGCATTCCAGGTCGCATTCACAGAGTATGCTGAGATTCTCCCAGACGCTAGGCCAAAGATCCCAAAACTGAAGTTTACTTCGGCAACTACTAACATCATTGCTGCCGTTGACAGAATTTTGGCTGATCGTTTGGCTAGCGAGATTACTGCTACAGAGGTTCACAGCCTGATCTACGTTGCAGCTGCCACGGTTATTCGTCTCCATAACCAACACCTTAGAGCGAATAACAGAGGTATGCACAGAAGGACTTTACCGTTCTGGGTGTTTCGACTCAACAAAAGAGTCGAAAAGTTGAGAAAGGAGATTGGTCGTGTGACGCAAGCACTCCTTGGAAATCCATCACCAAGAGTGCACAGATGCGTTGCGAACATCATTGGAAACTACCATCTGTCCAATGATATGCCAATCGAAGAAATCCTCGAGGTGCTGAAGCAGAAACTCGCGGTATGCTCCAATCGCATCCGTAGGTATCAGAAAAGCTTTCAGCGAAGGACAGACAACACCTTGTTCTTCCAGAACCAACGGGGATTCTACAAAAATCTCACCAGCTCAGATAGGGAAAGTAACCTCAATCTGGATCGGGCAGAAGACTTCTGGAGAAGTGTTTGGAGCGAATCCAGCCGTTGCAATTTAGAAGCAGCGTGGCTCCCACACCTTATGCGTTCATGCGAGGCCCTCCCCGAAATGACCATGCCTGACGTAACTGAAGTCGACGTTAAAGCAGCCCTTGACAAGGCAGGTAACTGGAAGGCGCCAAGAGTTGACAAGATTCACAACTTTTGGCTGAAGCGGTTCAAGAGCACTCACAGGATATTGGCAAATCAATTTAATCAGATGATTGCCGATCCTGATTTAGTTCCACCATTTTTCACCAAGGGGATAACTTTCCTCATCCCCAAGGAACAGGGTGCCTCTTGCCCTTCAAAATGTCGACCAATTACTTGTCTTCCTACCATCTACAAGGTATTCACTTCAGTTCTGTGCGCGAACATCTCAAAACATCTTGATGTTCATAAATTGATAGCTGAGGAGCAAAAAGGATGCGCAAAAGGCTCCCGAGGCTGCAAAGAACAGCTTATAATCGATACGGTAGCTGTAAAGCAGGCTGTCCATCAAAAACGAAACATCTCGACAGCCTACATCGATTATAAATTAGCCTTTGACTCCATATCACATTCGTGGTTACTACAAGTGTTACGCTTGTATAAAATCAACCCGAATGTCGTTCTTCTACTGAGAACAGTAATGATTAATTGGAGCACGAAGCTATCGATATCTTCGCAAACATCAGGAGAGATACCAATCAGGCGTGGCATTTTCCAAGGCGACTCTCTAAGCCCACTGTGGTTTTGTTTGGCTTTGAATCCGCTATCCCATCTTTTGCATGAAAGCAAATACGGGTTCCAAGTCAAGCATGGCATATTGTCGAAATGTACATTAAGCCATTTAATGTACATTGACGACATCAAATTGTATGCCAAAGACGAAAACCAACTTCGCTTCTTGCTGGACATCACCATCCAGTTCAGCAGGGATATCGGCATGCAGTTGGGTTTGGAGAAATGTCGCATAAAAACAATTGTTCGGGGAAAACACACCGACAACGAAGGATACAGCCAAAATAACATCCGAATTGAGGGCATGGATTCGGACGACGTCTACAAATACCTCGGCATATTGCAAGCAACAACACCTGCTGTGGCAATAATTAAATCTAAGTTTCTGGGGGAATTTGAGCGGCGTCTGGACCTTGTCCTTAAAACTGAGCTGTACGGGAAAAATAAAATCATGGCAATCAACACCTTCGCCATTCCCGTCCTTCTATACACTTTCGGTGTGATACAGTGGAGTAATACTGATTTAGAATCTGTCAATAGACAACAACAACATGCATAATAGAGCTGCCGAAAAATTGAGGATCACTATCCCACGTCATCAGGGAGGGAGGGGGGTACTTGATTTAAAAACGTTGCACTACAATCAAGTGCATTCTCTTCGTGAGTTTTTCTATGAGAAACAATCCTCTAGCCAAATACATCAGGCTACCGTCATGGCAGATAATAAATTATCTCCTTTGAACTTGAGAAGCAGAGAATGGGATCCCATGTCGAATGTTACTTCAGTCCAACAGAAGATCGACATGTGGAAAGAAAAACCCATTCACGGAGGTCATATAAAAAATTTGTTGTTGTCAGGCATTGACATCGAAGCCTCCAACAAATGGTTGACAAATGGTGTACTTTTCTATGAGACCGAAGCATTCCTAACTTCAATTCAGGATGCTTCGCTCCCAACAAAAAATTATAAACGGTACATTTTTCACGACTCCTCAATCACCAACTCCAGTTGTAGGTTATGCAACTGTGAAGAGGAGACCATCCAGCACATAACATCTGCGTGCAGGATGTTGAGCGGTACCGAGTACACCAATCGTCATAACTCCGTCTGCAAGATTCTCCCTCAAAACCTTGCGTTGAAGTATAACTTAGTGGCAACCTACCATCCTTACTATAAGTATGCTCCGTAGAGAATCTTGGAAAATGATGGGGTCAAACTACTGTAGGATAACACTATTGCCACCGACCACAGTGTTAATCATAACAGACCCGATCTAGTTCTGCTTCTGAAGGAAGAACGAGCGTGCTTTATAATCGATGTAGCCGTACCGTTGGACCGGAACACTGTTGAAAAACAGCACAAAAAAATCCGGAACTACGGCCCCTTGGCAGACGATATGAAGCAGACTTGGAGACTACAAAAGATCCAAGTAGTCCCAGTAATAATTTCAGCGACGGGATTAGTCCCGCAGAACTTACATAAAGCGCTGAAAACGCTCGATCTTAGGGCTGGACTATACATGGAGATGCAAAAAGCAGTTATCCTTGCAACCTGTGCTATAGTCCGAAGAGTCCTGTCCGGTAACAATCTGACCTAATGGGTTTCAGTCTTGATCCGCACTGTCTTCAATATAAGATCCATGTCTCTGTAGTGTAGGACCTCCGCGTCATTGGCTGAAGTGTTTGCGACAATCGGGATGTAACAATACATTTTCGCATGGTCGCACACACTTTGCGTTAAAACGCATCATCGCTGTGATGCGGGCCTTTGGATGTTGCCTTCAGCCCATCCTTAGGTTGGTCGCCCCTCGGTCCGGTTGGGCGGGAAGAGGGTCCGTGGGCTTTTTGATATATATATATATATATATCCATCTGATTATAGTTATTAGCCACCAGAGGGAGAATGACCAGCTTTCAACTATTCTAGTATTACAATGATGCCCTTCCTTTCCAAATACCACTTGCATCCAGATATTACAAATACTTTGAAGTTCTATTTTCGTTTATATTTAAACAATGTACGTTATTCTCCTTTGGTTATACGGTATTTCCAAACAAAGCTACTTAATGACCATAGTGTAATCTATAAATTTATATAAATGTTACGTAGCAATGCAATTCAGAGGCGATACTTTAAGCAACTTTCGTTCAAAGATTTTATAATTTTCCAAGAGACACGACTCTCCTCCGCTGAATGTGCCGTAGTGCAGATAACTATTTGTACACCAAGTATGTACGTACCAACATTAAACGAACTGAAAGCCCTCTCCAAAATGAAACGAGGCACTTCTAACAAGCAAACTGGGTACCAACAGGAAGCTTCTCTTTAATAAGTTTTTAATAGGGAAAGTTTTCAGTAAATCCTTATAGTAAATAATCTGGAAGCTAAAAGTGCTTACTCACTAGCCAATTTCCGGCTGGCAGTCAACTTTCGAACCCAACACGGTAACCGACAAAGCAAATGGCCTAAAAATAAAATATGAGCAATTTCTTGACATCAAGCATTCCAGGATTAACTTTCTGTGTCCCCTAAATGGCTGCCGAACAAAGGAAAGGAAGAAAAGAAATTGAAACGGAAAAGTTTTCTGAACCAACGATACACGAATGACTGAAGCTGCTATAAGGTAAATTTGATGGTTATTTTGTGATTGTTCGGCCCAATAGACCCCACCCTCCGCCCCATTCGCATCCCAGCCAACAACTGAGCTGCAGAGTCGTAAGGATTTAATAATTCAGATGCGAGCTTGTGGTACTTTGGGAAACCATAGTCCTGCCACAGAAGCACCCGACGACTCTGGCATCATAAAAGCCTGCTTCACACCTGATGCTTTCCCTAAGCCGAAATGGAGGAGAATGGATTGACGCAGGCGACAGGAATCGTACGGTGAGAATGTCGACATATCCACATGTGCTTTGCTCCGGGTGCAATGTAATATGTAACACTTAGTCTTCCTCCTGTTTTCACGTCCAGAACGAGTACGGCGTTCGTGTTTGACTTGCCCACATTGTGCATGTGTACAAGGCAAGTAATTTCTTGGGTAATAACTTGACGAATTATTTATAGTCGATGTGCTACATATTTAAGGAACCACCGACCCAATTGTAACTTTTGGGTGACTTTAAGATTGCTTAGTCCTTTTCCTTTCGGAATCTCTATAACGTACAGTGTCCGCCTCAAACATATCTTTTTAAATTTGCTCCCGCCAGCCCAGAATTTTTATTTGTACCGGAACGAAACTCCACGTAGTTTATTGTCATCAACTCTCCTGCCATTGATGAATTTAAACATAGCATCTACTAATTAACTCATAAAAATCTGAAGCTTCTCACGAGATCTGGAAGCATATCATAAATTGTTAGCTTACCGCATTGCCAGATGTCAAAACATCTATAGACTAATCGTGGCACACACTGCCTTGTCAGCAGGAAGAGGAAACATTTTTAAACCCTCCACTACTTTCCCATTCTGTTTGCGCTACCATTTGACTCTGAAAATGAAGTCAGACGAGTACCTCAAAGAGAACACGAGGTAAAAACCAGCCTTTTATTGGGACTGGGGTGAAATTAGAAGCATGTTCGCTCCCATCGAATGAGGGTCGCAACGGCTGTGTGATTTGTAGAATTAGAAAATTGGTAAAGGTATTTTCCGAAAGAAAATGTTCCACAGACCTTCGTTTAATAGAAGGAAACATACTAATAAATATTTAAAGGATTCCGAATTGATCCTCTTTCACATTGACGCTTTGTTCAAACATATGTACTTTTCGGATTCAATGAATGCGTTTCCTTGGAAAGGGAAGGGCAATGGCTTCGCTTTTTACCTTTCTGCTTGTAAGTGGTTTGTCTGCTTCGAAACTGAAAATGTCTTACATTCGAGTTTTATATAATTTTAATGAATTCATTTGATTCAGTCACGAAGTGTCCATGGCTGTCTAAGTTAACAGGTCAAATGTGTGTGACTTTTGCAGGTATTTTTATAGATTTATACCATCAGAAGCCGAAACCCCATTAATTTTTGATGAGTGTCTATCCACGGGGTGAAACATCGCGTCTAGTAAAAATTCCTCCGCCAAAGGGCGGTACCAACAATAAAATTCGATTGATAAAAAACGTCAATAGAAACCTAAAATGGCAATTCCCCGGGAGGATATTCGTCTTAATAGGTAAAAGTTTACTGAAAATTCGAGATAAACATCAAAACAGAATAGACTAACTGACTTAGTAAACTAACCCTTATACGTCAGCTTGTTTAGTCAAATGAATCACACAAAACCTTCGGTAGCTTGAATACAACTATTATAAAAAAGCGCGGAGCAAAAACACGAAATGAATGTTCCAAAGATGGAGAATAAAGAGGAGTTGATGAATCGAAGAAAATATTGAGAAAATAATTAACGACTTTGAAGAAAACAGTAGAAGAAAGCAGCAATCGCCTCGCGTTGATTTCGTAGCTGTCTTTTTGGATCAATACATTATTTTTATTACCATGCCTATATTCGACTGACATCCTGTTAATATAGCGGGTGTATCGGGCATGAGTATGTTTTCTGGTACTGTCAGGATATTAGCCTTCATCCTTTCTTATAAGCTGTCTAAAAATAATTAGCTGGTACCACATGGAAGTGAGAAGAACATTTTAGACCAATGCTAATACAGGCATTACAGGTTTGAATTTGCCAGTATTTATTATAATTATTGATCTATGCACTGCGATACTAAAATACTTTGATCACGTTTGGACTAGGAGTCCAAGCGGGGTCAGATAAAAGACAGCGAGACCACAGGCCCGATAGGTCATCGCTCCTTTCTAGTTTATATTAGTGGAAAGACTCTAGTTTTGATTAGTTTGTACATGTAATCAATTTGAACCTGTAATATCAAATCTATCTTCGCTATTTCGTCTTATATTTTATTATACATGTCCTCCAACACCAACAAGTGCACTTACTTGAAAGATCCAAGCCTTTAAAGAAACCTGAATATCGTGTGTCATCAAGCAATGGTGCATGCGTGGTCCAGGCGTCATGCCCCACACAGGATCTTTTCAAGGCGTTGTAATATTTGAGTTGAGTTTAAGGGGATGCCCATACATGTAAAAGGTGGGTTGCAATTTTTTTTCACCGAGTAGCCTCCGATTTCACGACTTGTTTTTAGATCAAAGCGAAAATCGGTGTGGCAATGTTTGGAATTCGGGCGCGGAACCACTGTGAAGTATTAGGGTAGGGCTATAGTCTATACAGAACATTCATCACGCTACAACCCTAAATATACAATTATATATTTTCGTAAATAGAAATAGTTAGTGAACCTTTCTTCATCAATTCTGGTGAGATTTTGTTCTTATGACTTATTTAATATAACAAAATGAAGTAAATTGCATTCAGAATCTCTATTTTATATTAAGATAGTTTAGGGGAAAGAGGGGTAATTACGAACACTTAAGGAAAACCTAAAATAAAACAAAAACAAATGAAGTTATAAAAGTTATTGACTATCAAATGTTCAACGTAGATAAATTTTCAAAATAAAATTAAATGTTAATCAAGACCCAAACCCACAGCTGCTGGGGTAATTATCGATGTATTGTTCATACCTTTCTTCCTTTTGTCCATTTCTTTGAACTCCTCTTTTTTTTGCTTTCTTTCTTCTAAAGCTTCTTGCATGGGGAGTTGCTGGTTGTAACAACTGAATGATTTTTTCCGAAACCATACCTACGTTTCGGTTGTGTCAATTGAGGAACATTACCAATATTTCTATATGAGTGGCATTAAATTGTCAAATATAGCGGTGGCACTGTTCTTGGTACTGATGGTGTCGGTACTATCTGAGTAACTAACAACTTCGCACTATGTAATTTTTAAGCCCAGGTTTTCGGTCACGTTTCATCAAATAATGTGTGCCTTGAGCGATTCAAAATATGTCAGGTCCAGAATAAAATGATATAATGATAAATGACAGCTTCTTATTATTATAAAAAAACTGAATTACTGATAACCTATATGGGGGTAGTTACGGACGTCGGGCATTACCCCACGCAAATCGTTCGTCTTTACCCGACAAAACAAAAACGTAAAATTCTTTTATTTTTTTTGAGTTAGAAGAGCAGAAGAGTTGAGAAGAATACTGCGAGTACTTGAAACTGTTGCTTAAGTAGACAAACATTTTCAAAAAAAAAGATGGAATTTATTTCCAAAATAATTTAATGGGTATCCAAGATTACTTAAAATAAAGATGAAAATGCTGGAACAATCCAGTTAACTTTGCTTGTATAACGTAACCTCACCACGTCACCACGACGTTTGAACTCGAGTCGCGATTGCCTAATTTGAAATATCTGCCATGCTTTTCTAATATAGCTATACTGGTGTGTCCGCTATTATCTGCCGTCCATGATCATCCCATTTCATTACCATTGCCGTGGTGCCATTATTACGAGTGCTTATACATCCCAGGAGGTTGGATTCTGCTTCCAACTGCAAATAACTCGATCTTCAAGTTGTGCACTAGAAATTATGAAATTTCTAGGGAAAATTGAATGCCACTTATTGTCGATGTTTTTCTGCATTAGAGTGCAACTTTTAGAACTTCGTCATATAAGTATTGTTAGATAGTAGAACGAAAGCAGCTTATATATTACCGAGTCCAACATTTTCACCAGAGTATCTAAAAAGCATAACGCGTGATATGAAGAAAGCAAGTCGAGTAGAGTGTGGGGGGCTTCGGCATCAGAATCATATTTCGTCCTGTGTGTTTTGATTTTGAATATGAGCCGCGAGTAAGGATTTTGGCAACGCATCTGAATGAATACATTACAATTTTGTCCGTTCTGCGTCAACTGCAAGGCGCAGCTGCTTGTAGCAATTCCGTTTGCTTTTCCGTATAAACTAACTAAACTACCATAAACTACCACAAAAGTCTCGGTATTCCTCTTTAAGCTCCTAATGTACCGGCTTTCTAATTGCATCCTGCGCCGTGGATCTTTCCTTTCGATTGCGGCACTCGGGTCCACGCGCGTTCGAAACGTTTTTTTTTTTGTAATTTTTGCTTCTAAATTTAGCTCGCGTGTGAATATTTCGTTAGGTGCACGCCAATCCACACGTTTTTAAGGATCCAGGCACGTGATTTTCTTTGCAAAATGCCACTGAGAGATCCCCTTCAGCCACATTCCCAAACCTGGCTAGCACAGAGGCGTGCAACCGGGTGTCGATGGAATACTTCAATGGAGCTTTATAATTTGCAGGCAGGCCTTCACGGTCAATTTAGCCACATTTTTAAGGTATTTGGGATAGTTTTTCCTCTAGCTCGTCCCCACCCAGGATGGCCTTTTAACCATTGACAACCCCATCTAGTCATTACAGGTTCCCCCAACGATACAAACGCAGGCTTGGCAGTATAGCTTCTCATATTGCAGTTACTTACTGACACAGCTGACCCACCCTTTTAATAGCCGTTTCCTTCAGATTAAAATCTAGTTATTGAGCGGCCAGGAATATTTCCTAATCAAATGTTTCAGTGGATCAATTAATTTTAATAGATTTGCTTATCTTGGAAGTGAACACAGAACCAGTGTTGGATGGCGGTCTTAGATTTTTGGTAGTACATTTTATTTTACCACTTGTATTTACAATTACTTTAATCAAAACATTTTATTTTGCAATTTGTATTTACAATTAATATTTTAGATAAAATACGATAAAATACGCAACTTAATTATTTGATTTACAATTCAAAATTAGCAAGGCCTACTACGCCAAGCAGTGTGAGACCCGATCTCTTGTCGAAGACCGGATAATTTGGGACCCTTGGGTTCTCCCCGTATACGTTTGAAACCCAAGGTTTTGCCTAATTCCGAGAAAAGGGTAGACTCAAATTGCATTCCCTGGTCAGTGATAATCACTGCAGGGACGCTAAAGCGACGGATCCACTCTCGACAGAGCGCTTCGGCACAAGATTGCGTCATAATGTCCTTCAGATGTATTGCCTCTGGCCACCGTGTAAAACTGTCGATGATTGTACGGCAATACTTCAAACCGTGCGAGTTTCGCAAAGGACCTACGATGTCGAGGTGTATGGTGTAGAACCGCTTGGTAGTGCGGGGCAATGAGTACACTTCTTTCCTTACATTTCTGGTGATTTTACCCTTCTGTACTCTCTGGCCCTGGAGTTTACGTCCTTATTCATGGAGGGATAGAAATATTTTTCGGTGACTAGCCGATTTGTTGACCTAATGCCTGGATGCGGTAAGTCGTGAACCCCATGGAACACCTTCTTGCGAAAGGTGGCCGGAATGTATGGTCGCGCTCCCTTTTCCGAGTATTCGTAGCAGAGAGAGAGGTTCGAACAGCCTGCCTTCTAGGGAGAAGCGGAAGTACTTAATGCTCAAGTACTCGGCGAGTTCTCGATCGTGGGTGCTGTAGTTCCGTTGAGCGGAGTTTAGCTGTCTGGAGAAGAAGCTCAACGGCTGCCAGAGTTGGTTCACCTTTTGGTGGAGAGTAGCACCTACTGCCATGTCAAAGGCATCAACAAAAATGGGTAGGGATGCATCTTGTCGAGGAAATGTCATGAGTGTAGCATCAGCCAGTTCTTGTCGGGATTTAGCAAACGCGCAGACAGCCTCTTGAGATCACACAATCTCTCGTGTGTCCATAGTTTTGGGGTCATACAAGTACGGGTTCAAAACGGACTGGTGTTGGACGGCCTTAGGCAGGAAACGACGATAGAAGTTTAGCATGCTCAATAACCTCCGTAAATCCTTTACAGTTTTCCGACGCGGGAAGCTTGCGATTGCTTGTACCTTGTCTGGACGGGCTGCATTCTGTCAGGGGAGATGAAGTCGCCGAAGAATCTGACTTGTGTCTAGAGAAACTTGCATTTATCAACGTTTAGGACTAAACCGACCTCGAGATAAGCTAAGTGCTCAGACTCTGAGGAAGAAGCGACCAAAACATCATCCAAATATACGAAACAGAAGTCGAGGTTTCGCAGGACCGAGTGAATGAACCTTTGAAAGGTTTGCGCCGCATTGCACAACCCGAAAGTCCTCCGTGTGAACTCGTAGAGTCCAAAGAGTGTGCATATTGTCGTCTTTGGAATATCTTCTGGAGCTACAGCCGATTTGGGGGTTGGCCTTGGTTAAATCCAAGGTCGAAAAGATGCGGCGATTTGCGAAATGATGCGCAAAGTGGTGGATGAGTGGAATAGGATATCGGTCTGGAACAGCCTTCTGTAGTACCCACAGGTGCGCCATTCGCCGTTTGGTTTAGGGACCATATGGAGCGGGGAAGGCCAACAGCTTTTCGAACGTCTGCAAATACCCTGTTGCTTACGTTGTTCAAACACTTTCCGTGCAATAGCCAGCTTCCAGGGTGGTAGAGGACGCACCTTTGAGAAGATCGGGGAACCAGTAGTGTTAATGTGATGCTGCACATTGTGCCTCACTGGTTTAGAGAGACTACATTCGGTAGTAATCTGGCTGAATTTTTAGAGGAATGCCCGAACACGAGAGTCAGTAATATCCTCCAAAAGTACGGAAAGATTGTTGTTGGGAAGAGATGAGATTTGCCTTGACGAGTTAGGGTTGGTTGTGGAGTCTATAAGGGACCTGTACTGCAAGTCGACCAGCAACCCATAGTAACACAAGAAGTCTACGTAAAATGGGGAAGCTGACATCCGCCAGGATGAATCGCCACGGGAACGTCCTACGCAAGCCAAGACTCACGTCCACTTGCCTGCACCCGTAGGTGTTAATGCGCGAAGAATTTGCCGCCGCAAGTTTCAAAGGTTGAGGAAATAGCCGATGATGCCGGGCTACGGGAAGAACCGATTCCTTCGCACCAGTATCTTCAAGATAATTGCTGAAAAGGTCATAAATTGTTAGGCGACCTGGCGCTCCATTCTGGGTGGCCGCCGCCAGGACCCCCCGCGGACCTAGTTTTTTGAGGTAGGCGCCAATTTACACCTCATGCACCTTATCGGCCGCAGCTGCCAACGCATTCAAAGAACCGGAGACGCATGGGAGGACCGGGAGAGGAGTGCTCTTCGGAAATCATCACAGCCAGAACGACTTTAACAGATCGTCCTCGATCTTGCTCCCACCCAATTGCCTCATTTTACGAAGCAATTGGCTGCGAGTTCGATCGCCCAGCGTCAAACCTACCAGCAAGTTGATCAATTCTGTTTTCAATACCGTGGAGCAGGCCGGTTTTCCTATGTTGACCGCCAGGGGGATGGACTCCTCATCCAGGCTCACAATCGCGTAATTAAACTTTGTCGCGTCCGCCGTGAACCCGGACATCTGGAATTGCGCCTCCAGATGGACGAACCATAGCTCCGAATTCCGTCACCAGAATGGAGGACGCGCACAGCGAGGGCGGTGACGTGAGGGTCCGATGGGCCTGATGTGTCTTTGTTGTCCATCGACATCAGAACAGCTAGGTTTACGACGCGAGTTTTGTCGAAGACGCGGCTGTATCGAATTCGCACCTACAAATGCCCGTAAAGAAAAAGAAACACTACCGATGTACCCCAGAGCGGACGCTTAACGCGCAGACCAAAAATAAAAAACTCGCCACGAGAGCGGAACTCCAGCGACGAATTTTAAAAAGAGTATTGTCGCCGTCCATCGCGGCAGTTCTACACTGATTTATGCTTTAACTAGAAATTCAGGACATGGAAGGAATATGTCAAAATTGCACTACAACTAAAAAAAACTTTTTACCTGTGGTGGCTTGCCTTAACAGCGTTTTTGAGGTTGGAGCTCCTGAACGTGCGGATGATCCTTGTCGGTGGCTCCGGATCCCTGCGGCGACGTCGTCGAAGTCAACTTCCGCTTCTTAGGGGCTGGTGGCTCAACGGACTGATCAATGATTTCATCACCAAACATCGAGGGCACAAAAGAACCAACGGAATTTTTCGCGTCTTCCAGTCGCCGCTGATACGGGACGTCCTCTGCAGAATTCAAGTACCACGGCGGCCGCGTTCCACGAAATGAATTCCTTACGATCGCTCATTCGAAGACGCATTCGCATTAACCACATTCGGTTTAACCACTTTTCGCCGTCTTCGTAACGAGCGGCACACAAAAAACAGCCCGAAACTGCCCCTGCGACGGCTCTCGCTCAAAACCTGGCTGCGCTGCCTCGCTCTACCTGGGCACAATCGCCGCAATTGCAAATTTCCGCACAATTAAAAACTTTGAAGATTTTCCCTCGTTCCAATCAATCGGGCCAGTTCTTCGGGGTCACCAGTTTAGTGATACATTTTATTTTACCACTTGTATTTACAACTATTTTAATTAAAACATTTTATTTTACAATTTGTATTTACAATTAATATTTAAAATAAAATACGAAATTAAAACGACTTGCCCTGTCGGTGGTTCTGAACTTAATATCTTCAATTATTTCTTTTCATATTCAATTATTTTTTAAGAACTTTTAAAATTCTTTATTCATTTCATTTACTAAAAGTCGTAGACCGAACTTCAATTATTATTTTTCTTTTTGTTAAATTACATAATTAATAAATCTGATTCAATTTCTTTCATTTAACGACTCACGGACGACTCTCTATTCTTTTCCTTTTTGCCATTTAGTCATGTCAAATAAATTAAATAAATAATAACCAACTATGGAAAGTGTTAACTTATTTAAGTTACTAATTATGCTTTTCGGACGCTAAATACTTTTATCTTTTTTTTAGTCAGAACAATAACGTCGTTTGACATTTCAACCTCCTTTTTTTAAACAAGACAATATTTTCTCTTTTCCACAGATAGACAGATATACAATTTACGACGTCAGGCCGATATCAAGAAAGCAGGCATGCTATTTTTTGTATTAGTTTTTTTTACATATCTGCCGTCCCTTCATGGCACTCTGCTCTTTAATCCTGTCGCGAGGTCTAAACTGAGTGGAGAGCGCCGGTGACGTCATCTGTCCGCTGGTATTCGCAACATTCGAAATGCCGAAATCTGCGCCACAGATTGACCAATGAGGTTTATTTTTATTACTATTTTAAATATCTTTTATTATTACTTTTCTTAGCTCAATTCCTACCTACTCGCTGACTTTCTGACTTCTCTTTGTCAATTTTTTTTTTCGAAATCATGGCCGACTCATTTGCAATGGTGTGCGTTCGTCACGCGGGTTTCTCGTTCAGACGCGGTACAATGTACAGCCCCGCAAAAGTTTCGAGTAAGATTTAGCTCTCTCTGCCCTACCCTACTCCATGTCCCGTTCAGTGTAATCCCCAGTGTCCAGCAGCTCTTAATACTGCGTATAGCACATGCAGATATATATGAGCGCTGTTATCAGAGAATCAGCTTCCAGGGATACCATTGAAATAACCTCATTTAGCCGTGCGATTCAGTCCCTTTCTATACGTCACCGTACTCTACAGTTAGTCGTATGTGTGCTCTCATATGCCTTTACTTTTTATGGTTCAGTTTTTTATTTCGCTAAGATTAGATCATTTTTTAGCGATGTAACTTCGTCTAGGTCCATAATTTGATTAGCAGCTTCTGCTTTTGGAGCTTTAATCCTCATTTGCTCACTTAGCAGCTTTTCCACCTGATTGTGAAAACTATCCACTGACTTCTTCCTGAATTTGTGTAATTGTAAAATTAGATCCCTGTTTTATGTCCCCCGATACGGTTCCCTCTATCACCAAAGTTCGCCAATTCTAGCCCCGCTTTCACCTTATATATATCTTAGGACTAATTATTTCCCAACCGCTCGCAGACGTGAAATGTCGCTGCAACTGACAACTTGTTTGATAACTTCATTGCACGTATGCAGCTAGTGTAAATCAAGGCAAAAATTGGTTTGGAGTTTGGGACAACGGTATATATGTGGAGCCCGTGTTAACGGCTGTTATTATTTTGTGTTCAATCCAGAAAGGTTTTAATCCGGTAATGTACACATATTATCTATTTCTAATGGATTTGGGCTCAGATTATAAGAATGTTTGCTACAGTATATCCACTTGAGCCAAAAAAAAAAACTACTAACAACAAAAAGTCATTTTTCTAGAATAATACTAACATACATGCCTTTGACACATCCCGATGTATGGTGTTATACATAGTTTGGACGCACACAACTTGTGGTTCAGGAAGGTTCTCACTTTAAGAATGCCTTGAATCGCACCCGGACGCACAGTTTCTAGATTGGGTGGTCGCAGTTGAGGTGCTGCTTGACAGAAAGACGTTAATAGCGTCCAGAAACAAAAAATGTCGGAATACCGGAAGCTCGGCGCATCACGTATAAAGATTCTGTGTTCATCTTGTATCAGCAACTTTTGCCTTCGTTTTTTTATTCGTAAAAATACAAAATATTCCGTCATATATTGACAAACAAAATATACAAATGTATATACATATTCGCTCATCCTAAACAAACAAACATTGCCTATTACCATATACTGATGCGTACATATTATATATACGCCCGCATTTAAATTGATCTTTACTCTGTACACGAAAGAATACATCCGTACGTATTCATTTTATTGAATACTGCACATACATACATACATACGGTACATATGCCTGGCTGCAGTAATTGATACCGATATTCAAATAACTGAAAAAGGCTAAAAAAGAAAAGCGAAAATGTCACCGTTCATTTTATAAATATGATGACGTCATGAACGTCCTATTCCTATACTTGTTCGTGAAATACCAAAGTTTGACCTTCTATAACTTTCTTAGTAATAGTTGGATTGCGTTCAAACTTTCCAGAATGATGTCCTATATTATCCTCCATATTGCTACTTTTACTTATAGGGTAAGCACAAGGGGATTTTCGAGTTAATTTCCGAAACATGGCCATAAAATATTATTAACTTTATTTGTGCAGATATTGGAGTGGGGTATATTTTGAGACCTAGATTTCGTATAGATGCATCACTGTGATTTTGAGCCTTCACTCCTCTATGTTTCACCCAATATCAGAAACAATAGCAGCATCGAAAAGTACTAATCGTGCCTTTCGTTTGATGCCCCACATGAACATATTCTGGAAATAAAAATGTAGACTTCCCTTTCGCATGTATGGGGAGCCCCTTGTCAGACTCAGGACAAAATGGCGCTACTCAGTGCATGTAAAGGGGCTCACAGACCACATATTCTCACCAAACTTCGTGACAATCTGTTCAGCCGTTTCCAAATAAATCGGATGTGACAGACAGACAGACCGACAAACATTAAATTTACATATTTTAATAAAGTTTTGTTCCACACAAAACCTTTAAAAGCGGTTGAAATAAATGCAACGAGAGGGCGGGATTTCCTGATTTTGTGCAGATAAAACTAAAAATTTCAGTATACGCTGAATGTTTGGATTGGGTAGCAATCAATTTCACATACCTTCCACTGGACCACGAACCACAGTCACCGCCCGGGTTGTTCATTCTATCTACCTTCCAAGATTCACCCTCCTAGCACCGTTGCCATGCGCCGATGGCGTGCTGCATGTTTTTTTTTCAGATACGAGGATATATCGACCTGAGCTCCGAAGGATGAAGAATGGCCGGAGTATTTCATGCTGTCATTAATATCACTGACACCAAGCGAGCGAACGAACGGCATGACGAAGGGTTGGTTGTGCGTCAGTCTCCCGATATTGTTGCTTCGTACACACACGTCAGAGAAAGGTGCATTGAACAATGTTCATCAGTAAGTGACGCTTATCAAAAAGCAAATTACACTCGACTTTCACATGTTTGGGGAGCACCCTTAAACTTAGCATGCAATCTTCCTACTTACTGTATGTAAAGGGACTAACAAACCACACGTTCTCACCAAACTTCGTGACAATACGTGCAGTCGTTTCTGGCAAACGGACAAGCTGACACCGAATCGAAATTGATAACATTTGTTTCACGCGAAACCTTAAAGTCATCAGTTACCAACTCGATATATTTATCCATACTCTTACCATTGTAAAATAAATTTGCGAGGGTAGTTTGGAAGAATTATATATACTTTTCACAGTAAATCAGAAATTGCCTTTTTGGCATTTCGTTCCGTATCATTTTTCATTCGGCGCTTTCCTGGAATTGGATTACGCAAGTAGCAATTTTCGATTGTAACCAAATAGACACCCGACCTTTTCTCCCAAGAGAATGTGACTACACCGCAATTTAAGCACGATAACTTCCACCGTGAATTTATAAAATTTTTGCCAATTGAAATTTATTTCTGTACTATCCAACCGGGAAAGACTAGAGGAGATTTTTAAATTCCCAAAGTATTTGTGGAAAACTAATATTTTGCTCGTATCCTTGCCATCCGCTCGTGCCAGCATAAATTCCAGCAAGGACACGGTGAAGAGGGACAAATATTAAAGAGGAAGGGAGTGGTAGGAAGATTTAAGAACCACAGGCTTAACAAGCATTGTCTGCCTTTAGTGTAAAGCAAGTCCATAAATTAATTCAAACACTTTTGAAACGGGTAGGATTCGGAGATCCGGAATTAAGTCTTTGCCATGTCTAGTGGAATAACAGGGCATAACATATTAAATAATGCTTCATAATTTGCCCCACGTCATCCCAGGGTGTACGTGGTTCTGTTTATTTTATTAGGTGAAACTGTATGTGAATACGAGCGTGCCAGTTTGTATTTATGAACAGATCAACCCTTGAATCTATCCGGCATTTCATATGAAATTGACTACGAGACACGTACCAACAATTTCTTAACCCCTTTCAGAAGTTCAGGTTTGCATTTAATTGGAAAATATGGTAGACCTTGATGCATTCAGACGGAAGATGAAATGAAATGTTGTCCTTTTTTATTTTTAGTTCAGCAAATAAACTGTAGTCCAAAAGGTAGAAATGAATAGCATTAGAAACTGGGGACCAGAAACCGTGTATCATAATTCTACACTGTTATTGGCATACCGATATTTTAGAGGAAAACTTCTTCATAAGGTTTAGAATTGTTAGCTGAGGATAACGTAATATGCGTCGCCAAAAGGATGAAAGCGTTCACTTTTTCTCTCACAAAGGAAACAGAGACTACAAATTTCCACGGGCTGTGTCTGTAGACGGTCCTCATTATGACTTTGAATCATATCCAAAAATAGTAAGTCTCTATTCTGTGACCAAGTTTTCTTTGTCTTGTGGTCAATATTGTGACAAAAATCACTTTGAACGACAACAATTGAAATCATAGTAAACAATTATCCAGGACAACAAAATCGTACAACAGTAAGGTGAATATTTAGTTGAAGACTTTATAACAAATGCCTTCCACGTCAATAACAAGATTGCTGAACGATACGCAAGACGATGATACGAATCCAATAGTGTTGGTAACTTGTACAGATGTTGACAATTATGGGTGGTTACAAGTAAAGAGGGCTTTGGAACTCTCAGGTTTTTACATTAACCATCCGGGTAAGGAAATTTCGGCATTCATCTAGACATATACGTAGTAATTATGTAACAATATATATGGTTGCTATATGCTGATTAGCATGCCAAACACATCTACACTTTCCATGATTTCCTGAGAAGCTACTTCGCCTTCTTTTCGCTGTTATACGCCGCGTAGTACTAGAGTGACTCATTCGACTTCCATCCTGGGATTACTGGCGGGTCCACATTTCTAAATTTTGGACAAAACAGCGAAGGTGGATACAGTGCTGTTGATCAGTCGATAGGCATCAAGGCAGTGCACAGTGCCACGTCACATAGCGTTGTTGTGGTCATACCTTTCATTATCATCAACGGCGCAACAACCGGCATTCGATCTAGGCCTGCCTTATTAAAGGAACTCCAGATATCCCGGTTTTGGGCCGAGGTCCACCAATTCGGTATCCCTTAAAGCTGCCTGGCGATCTGGCCTATGCCATCACTTCATCTCAGGCAGGGTCTGCCTCGTCTTCTTTTTCTACCATAGATATTGCCCTTCTAGACTTTTCGGGTGGGATTATACTCATCCATACGGATTAAGTGAGCCGTCCACCGTAACCTATTGAGCCGGATTTTATCCACAACCTGACGGTCATGGTATCGCTCATAGATTTCGTCGCTACGTAAGCTACGGAATCGTCCATTCTCATGTAGGAAGCCAAAAATTCTTTTGCTAATAACCCAAGACTCCGAGGAATAAGGATAAGGACTGGCAAGATCATAGTCTTGTACAGTAAGAGCTTTGATCCTATGGTGAAACGTTTCGAGTCAAACAGTTTCTGTAAGTTGAAATAGGCACTGTTGGCTGCCAACAATCGTGCGCGGATTTCATCGTCGTAGCTGTTATCGGTTGTGATTTTCGACCCTAGATAGGAGAAATCATCAACAGTCTCAAAGTTGTATTCTCCTATCCTTATTTTTCCTGTTTCGACGCTGACGTTGCCACTTAAGCATAACTTTTTAGTTCGTACAACAGCGGAACTCAATTAGCACGAAAAACTCTTAATCTCGTTGAAAAGTCAAATTGTCAAATAACAAATATAATAATAATAAAACGTTTTAAATTTTGATTTAAGTCACGAGAGATTTAATACACGAGTGTTCACCGCCGCGGTTGGAGACAGAAGAGACCGACTTATTTCCATGCGGTCCTTACTGTCCCAACCAACGGCATTTTTCCACCGCTAATTCTCCACTCCCCTGGTGCGTTCAGAAAATGAGTGAGTGGAGAGTTCGCCATCTACCCGTCCGCATCCGCAACATTCGAAATAAATTTCGAATGCCGCAGATCCTGCCGCGCCACATCACTCCGCCCCCAGACGAAACCTAGGGGGTTTCGGCGACGGATCCCGGAACTTCGTTCGCCGTTAATCCACAAAGCGGACACGACGCTGCTTCGGGGCGCACACGGGTTTCAGCCTGGACAAAGAGACCGCCTTTTTGTGACCACCGATCTCGAGCTGGAAGAAATGCTCTCCCCTCTCGAGAACGCGGTACGGGCCCTCATATGAAGGCTGCAGCGGCTTCCGGACGGCATCCGTCCTGATCAGCACGTGCGTGCATGTGTCCAGTTCCTTGGGCGAACAAGCAGGTATGGACGAGTGTCGAGTGGGTGGTGGCGCTTTGATGCGTCGGAGATTGTCCCTCAGCAGACGCATCAACCCCGACTCCGTGAGACCCGATCTCTTGTCGAAGACCGGACCGCTTGGGAGTCTTGGGTTCTCCCCGTATACCAGCTCCGCGGGGCTGGCAGAAAATTCCTCTCGGCGGGTTGTACGAAGGCCGAGTAGGACGAGAGGCAAGACTTGAGTCCAGGACGGGTCGTCGCGTGCCATAATGGCGGCTTTCAGCGTCCGGTGCCAACGTTCTAGCATCCCATTGGATTGCGGGTGGTATGCAGTAGTCCGCTGGCGTTTAAAACCCAGGAGTTTGCCTAACTCGGAGAAAAGGGTGGACTCAAATTGCATTCCCTGGTCAGTGATGACCACTGCAGGGACGCCAAAGCAAGGTATCCACTCTCGGCAGAGGGCTTCGGCACAAGATTGCGCCGTAATGTCTTTCAGAGGTATTGCCTCAGGCCACCGCGTGAACCTGTCGATGATTGTGAGGTAATACTTGTAACCGTGCGAGTCTCGCAAAGGCCCTATTATGTCGAGGTGTATGGTGTGGAAACGCTTGGTAGTGCGGGGGAATGAGCCCACTTCTTTCCTTACATGCCTGGAGACTTTACACTTCTGGCATGCGATGCACTCTCTGGCCCAGGAATTGATATCCTTGTTCATGGAGGGCCAGAAGTATTTTCCGGTGACTAACCGGTTTGTTGTCCTGATGCCGGGGTGCGCCAAGTCGTGAACTGCGTGGAACACTTCCTTGCGATATGTGGCCGGAATGTATGGCCGAGGTCCCTTTTCCGAGTCTTCGCAGCAGAGCGAGAGGTTTGAGCCGAAGATGGGCAACTCCCGAAATTTGTATTTGGGGTTGGACTTGAGGCTCTGAAGTGCTGCGTCATCCACCTGCGCCTTGGCAATAGCCAAGAAATCGAGTGAGGCGGGGATGTTAACTTCGGAGACACGAGACAAAGCGTCAGCAACAATGTTGTCCTTGCCGGACACGTGCTGGATGTCTGACGTGAACTGGCTTATGAAGCTCAGGTGTCGAAGCTGACGAGGGGACGCTTTGTCGGGCTTTTGTTTCAAAGCATAAGTGAGAGGCTTATGGTCCGTGAACACTGTGAACGGCCTGCCTTCTAGGGAGAAACGAAAGTATTTGATGGACAAGTGCGCGGCGAGCAGTTCGCGATCGTAGGTACTGTAGTTCCGTTGAGCGGGATTCAACTGTTTCGAGAAGAAGCTCAACGGCTGCCAAACTTGATCCACCTTTTGGTGAAGGGCAGCACCTACTGCGATGTCAGAGGCATCAACAAAAACGGCTAGGGGTGCATCTTGATGAGGAAATGCCAAAAGTGTAGCGTCAGCCAGTTGCTGTCGGGATTTGTTGAACGCGCGGACAGCCTCTTCAGACCACACAATCTCTCGTGTGTCTTTTGTTTTGGGTCCAGACAAGTACGCGTTCAAAACGGACTGGTGATGGGCGGCCTTGGGCAGGAAACGACGGTAAAAGTTTAGCATGCCCAAGAACCTCCTCAACTCCCTCACGGTTTTTGGACGCGGGAAGCTTGTGATTGCTTGTACCTTGTCTGGGTCGGGCTGTATTCCTTCAGAGGAAATGGAGTGGCCGAGGAATCTCACTGTTGTTGAAGGAATTTGCATTTCTCAACGTTTAGGACTAAACCGGCCTCAAAGAGACGTTGAAAAATGCACTCGAGATGGGCTAAGTGCTCAGACTCAGTGGAAGAAGCGACCAAAACATCATCCAAATAGACGAAACAGAAATCAAGGTTTCGCAGGACTGAGTGGATGAACCTTTGAAAGGTTTGCGCCGCATTGCACAATCCGAAAGTCATTCGGGTGAACTCGAAGAGTCCAAAGGGTGTGCATATTGCCGTCTTTGGAATGTCTTCAGGAGCTACTGGGATTTGGTGGTAGGCCTTGGCTAAGTCCAAGGTCGAAAAGATGCGGCAATTCGCGAGGTGATGCGCAAAGTGGTGGATGAGTGGAATCGGATATCGGTCAGGAACAGTCTGTGCGTTTAGCCTTCTGTAATCCCCACAGGGACGCCATTCGCCATTTGGCTTAGGGACCATATGTAAAGGGGAAGACCAACAGCTGTTTGAGGGCCTGCAGATACCCTGTTGAACAAGTTGTTCAAATTCTTTCCGCGCGATAGCCAGTTTCTGGGGTGGTAGAGGACGCACCTTTGAGAAAATCGGGGAACCAGTGGTATTTATGTGGTGCTGCACATTGTGCTTCACTGGTTTCGAGAGACTACACTCGGTAGTAATCTGGCTGAACTTTTGGAGGAGTGTCCGAACACGAGAGTCGGAGATGTCTTCCAAAAGAACGGAAAGGTTATTGTCAGCGTGAGATTGGTTGTGGGGTCTATAAGGGACTTATTTTGCAAGTCCACCAGCAACCCATAGTGACACAAGAAGTCTGCGCCTAATATGGGGAAGCTGACATCCGCCAGGATGAAACGCCACGGAAACGTCCTACGCAAGCCAGGACTCACGTCCACTTGCCTGTACCCGTATGTATTGATGCGGGAGGAATTTGCTGCCGCCAGTTTGAGGGGTTGTGGATATAGTTGATGATGCTGGGGTACGGGAAGAACCGAAACCTCCGCACCCGTATCGACGAGGTAGTTGGGCCTGCTGAGGGGGTCGAAAATAGTTAGGCGACGTGGTGCTGCGCTCTGGGTGGCCGTCGCCAAGACCCCCCGCGGACCTAGTTTTTTGCGGTAGGCGCGAATTTGCAAGGTAGCGTACATCTTGTCGCTTTATCTCCGAAGTTACGATGATACCAGCAAATACCTTGGTCCGCAGGCTGTCTTGACGACCTGCTACCCGAACACCCTTTTCGTGTGGCAGACCGTGAGCGAGCTCGCGACCTGGCACTCGAACGCTGAGCGTCCAACGTCGCCCGCATCTCGGCCACGCTGGCAGTTAAAGCCGCTATCTCGCGCCGTAAGTCGCTCACCTCATCCGACTGTGGTTGAACGGCCGCTATGGTTGGGCGAACGTACACCTCCTGTACCTGGTCGAATGCCGCAGATCCTGCCGCGCCACATCACCATATATTTTGTCTTGCCTTCATTGATGTACAGCTCGATCTGGATGAAGGCAGTTTGTACGTCTCGGGCTGTTCTTCCCATGATGTCGATATCGTCAGCATAGGCCAGTAGTTCGGCGGACCCGGACTTAAGGAGAATCGTACCTCTTGCATTTACCTCAGCATCACGGATCACTTTCTCGAGGGCCAGGTTAAAGAGGACGCATGATAGGGCATCCACTTGTTGTAGACTGTTGTTCATGTCGAATGGTCTTGAGAGTAATCCTGCTGCTTTTATCTGGCCTCGCGCATTGGTGAGGGTCAGCCTAGTCAGTCTTATCAATTTCGTCGGCATACTGAACTCTCTCATGGCCGTACACAGTTTTACCCTGGCTACGCTATCTTAGGCAGCTTTAAAATCGATGAAAACATGGTGCAACTGATGTCTGTATTCCAACAATTTTTCTATCGCTTATCGTACCTTTACTGTATGTTAAGGGATCACAGACCACGTGTTCCTACTAAATTTCATGACAATAGCCTCAGCCGTTGCAAAATTCATCGGCTATGACCGGCAGACACGGACAGAGTGGCAGACATTGAATCGATTCTAATAAGATTTTGTTTCACAAAAAACCGTAAAAGACAATTGAGATTTAATTTATTTATACGTATATGAATGACATTAACCGTAAGTTATGCGCCATACAAACCGGATAACTATCTGTAATGTCCACCCTTTAACAAACCGGATAGCTTTCTCCATATGATGTCATCCCGTGTGAAGGCCGTTTTTTTGGCTTTTTTTATAATTTTTTTGTGAAGAACTGGAGAAAGATGCAAATACGAATTTTTCACCATAGGTTTATTAATATCTTGAGCGTGCATAGTAATTTTTCCAGCCCGATCATATAGTTCGTTATTGCAATACAGAGCATTTTATATACCCATCTCCAAAAAAGGTGTTTTTCTGCTTTACGCTAGAGGGCGCTGCGATCATTTTAGAGAAAAAAGGTAAACGGCATTTTAACGTGCAGACTTAACTACAGTCCGCAAACTAGGATTATTAAAAAATATTAAAAACTAATTTGTTGGTGCCGTGTTAAACTTTTTTTTTGAATTTTGGCGTTTTTTACGGCTTTTCAATGAATAAAAAAAAAACTACCTATTGGATTGCAATTATCCTAGTTTGCGGTCCATCAAAATATGTTCTGAATAAGCCATGAAAATTTCAAAGAATTTCGTTGGATAGATTTTGGGGTATGGTGGCAGCCGATTTTCAACATGCAGTTTCGAGAAAAACGCATTTAAAAAGTAAAATGTGATTTTTGGCCATAAAACCTTAACTGACCATTAATCTGCTATATCTAGTCCATAAACCTTAGGTTTCTTGAAGAAACGCATGTACGGCCTTGGCTTCTTGTCCTTTTAGCGAAGTCATCCGAACGTCATTCGGACGGATAAATACGAACTTTATTACGGCGATCGACATAAATCTGACATGCGACTTATTACGTGTTTAACACTATTATTTCCGAACGACTCCGAATATCAAAAAATCACTTTGCCCATATATTCTACACTATATCTAGATACAATTGATACCAAAAAAAATTTGATTCCTCGGATCCGACGCACGGGATGACCCCCTTAAATAGGCAAACTTGTTTAATGCATGCACTGCTCCATTCGTACCACTGAAGTATTTCTCCTTTGCAGCTTAACAATTCCAAGTAATGGTCATCCTTGTCCCTTGTTTTTCTTCTGTTCTATTATTAGGAATTTTTTTTTTTTTATTGAAACCAAGTTTTCATAGTTCCTCGAATAAGCTTAAAGGCAATGAGCTCATTTGTGTTAATAGTGATTCTGCCGTGAAGGACACAATATTTTAACAATGAATCTGAGCAAAATGCTTATGTAAACAGAAATGGATCCCCCTCGATTCCGGAACGAACACTTCACCAGCCCTTATGAAAGTCGGCGCACCAACATTTATTCGAACATTTCGTTTGTTGCTCCCTTCTGACAGGCCAAAGATACAAGATTAATTATCCTGAGAATTGTCTAGCAAGTACAAATACTTTTGGAAAGCGTTGGATCCTGAAATCCTGCCATATAATAGAATTGGTCGTAGTTTTGTCAAATAGAACGTAAATACAGGCAAATAATAAATTGTTTCCTTGAAGGGAACACGGTATATACCCACAATAATCCAGTCATCGCCATAAATACATGATTTCATGATAGCGCCGTGGACTGTGCTGCGGCACAACCATTACTTATCGATTTTCAATGCGAAACAAAACTATGGCCCATGAACGGATCCAACTATGAATGGAAATGAAAATTCCACACCCAACTCATCCCTTGTTCGGCAATTTCGGCTGCTTGATTTGAATAAATAGGAATGAGGAAAACCACAGAAATTACGGGCATTTTTCGTCCGTTCTACAGAAAGCCTTTGAAATATCCAAGTAGAACTGGGTCATTGTACAGTGGACGTCCTTTTCTATGTCTTTTTGCGAAATCGAAAGTGGTAGGGCCAGCTGCCAGCAGCACACTGTTGGATTTGGACGGGTGAAATAATATGTATATTGCTCAGCCTAATGGAAAAAATAAAGCCTCATGAATATTAACGAACTAGTGACCTGCCTAAAAGAGCAGCCTCAACATGGACGTAAATAAAAGCTGGTCCTAACTCATTGTTTGGTGGAAAATTTATATTCGATTCACAGTTTGAATTGAAGTGGCGGTTGTGGAGGCTGTAACATCTGGCAGCAATAACTGTCTGTATGGCTCTCGGCTTGCACAAAGGGACACGTACGTCTGGTGGAGCTGAATTATAAATACGTACATGCGTAACATACGTTCATGTCTTCATGGGAGCGCGAAGCTGCTTGCATGTGAACTACTACTTGCGATCAAGCACGTCCTTTGCTCATCAGACATCCTTAGTGTAGTTTTTATCGAAACATTGCATGTTGGCGGGTTGTCAGTGTCAAAATAATATTGAAACCCTCAAAGCCTCAAAGACTTTTTCCCACTTTACCTTCATAGCAACTATTGTGCATTAACGGGATATTATGTAGGCTATAAAATAAAGCAGATATGTATTTAATTTACCTACGTGGAAGGCAATGTATTACAGTGAAGTCGACCTTTATTAAGGGCTACGGCAAAGTTAAACGTCGAAAAGTAGTTAACCCTAAAATGCTGAAATGGACTATCGACGTCATCGTCAGATTTCTCCTGAAATGACCTCGAGTAGGATGAAGGTAGTGGTATAATTCCCAATACTAATAATTTCACCATAATTTCTCTTACGGTGATTTGAAGTTAGAACCGCTCCTGTCTTTTCTTCAGTATCAGTCTAATGCCCTCTAGCCACGTCTATATGAACTGATTACCTCAACTAACGTCATATGGGCGACGACATCGCTGCGTGTAGTGTGGCACAATAGTGGGGCTAGAGTCAAGTCCAGTGGGAGATATAGGGAAGCAACGTTCTCTTTGGATGCGTTAACCATGTTGTGTTAGAAACTCTTCTCCGGAAGGACATATAACTATGGACAGTAATAGTACGACAATTGAAAATACAATTAGTCGCATTGAATTCATTTGCTCTAACTAGGCTTTATATTACGCCATATTCCCTGGTACGATACTTTCAGTGAATTTTCGGTCAAGCCACTAACCAGCCTTACAATAAACATTGACTGGTACTTTGAGGAAACCACACTGATAGGTTACACCGTCAAAAACTTGGAAGCTTCTATTAAAGAGCCTCTGCACCGATCCTGTCTCTGCAGTGTGAGTATATCAAAGACATTGAGATGTATAGGGGTCGGTTACCATTTCTGACGAATTCTACGTGCATGTCTGCATCAGTTCCCACCGTCAGCTTAAATTCACTCCTCACCCTCAGTAATAATGTTTTTAAAATTGTGATTCCTCAGATGCGAAATAACATATTAATGGTTTTTAAGGTTTTGTGTGAAACATTAGAATGAATACTGGCATGAAATTTAATCAAAACATGTGGTCTGCAACGCCTTTTGCATTCAGCGAGTGGCATCATTTCGCAATGGATTTAAGGCAAAAGGGAGGTGAATTTTTTTTTAAAGAATATGGTTATGTGGGGTATCAAATGAACGAGCTCGATTAGTACTTTTGGAAACCGACCTTATTTTTGTTAAGTTGAGAGGGTGAATGTATGGTAGAACATGACATGACATGAATACTACTCAAGGTTGTCCACAGGGCGGGGTGCTATCATCGCTTATGTGGAGTATGGTAGCGGATGAACTCCTTGACTAGCTAACAACTACTAGAATACACGCCCAGGGTTACGCTGGTGACATTGTTTTAATCTCTAAGAGGATATTATATGAGGATACCCTATGTGCTAGAATCCAAACTGGATTGAGGGCTACTAGTGTTTGGTGCAGGAAGGCGGGACTTCATATCAATCCAGCCAAAACCACCATAGCACCATTCACTCGGAAGTGTAAGTATGATCACCTGAGGGCCATAAAGTTATATGGCATCCAGGTGAAACGAGAAACAGAGGTAAAGTATTTAGGAATTAGGCTAGACCAAAAACTATTCTGTCAGAAACATTTATCGTAAAGTTATGAGAGCTCTGACTTGCAGGTCCATAGCAGGAAAAAAAGTAGGTCTGCATCACGAAGATGCTACTTTAGATGTACATTGGAATTGTAAGACCAATGATTGCCTATGGGGCGGTCATCTGGACCAAAAACTGAACTCAGCACTCAAGCCAACGAATTACAGAAACTCCAAAGGCTGACTAGTGTGTGTATCAGTGGGGCAATGAGAACGTGCTCAATAACATGCCTGGAGATTCTTCAAGGATTAACCCTTCTCTATCTGCACATACAGGAAAATGGTAATCTTCAGGATGGCCAGGAGTATTAGTGAGCCGAGAGCTGGTTAAATAGAAGGAAGATTAATTTTCTGTCCAGGCTTTCTAGGCTATATTGATACCAAGGGAGACCATGACAACCAGGTTTCGCGTTGATAAGCAGTTTGAAACACGTTGGAGTAACATGGCAAACTGGGAGAGCGTGGCTGTGACATTCGGCTTAAACCAGCAATTGATTACTTGGTACAATGACGGATTGCTCACAGCAGAGGGAGCGGGTGGTAGGATCATTTTTCCAAGGGAAATGCACTTACAATCAATGGGTAACCACACTAACATATTCCAGGCGGAAATAAACTGATGTGCTTTCTTCCATCTCCAAAGGAACTACGAGGGGCAGAGCATTGCTATTCCGACTGGCAGCCGAGCGGCGATCACGATACGTATTCCAACCAGGTGAACTCTCAATTTGTATGGAAATGCCCTTAAATACCCTCAGCTCGCACAATAAGGTCTGGATACTCTGGGTTCCACGCCATGTTTGGTTTGGCGGCAGTGAGAGGCAGAAAGGCCTCTACACGGGCCAGAAACTTTCGGTGGAATCGGACTATGATGGACTATGGACTATGAGTATCATGACTATGACATTAAAAATTGAAGAGGAACGGCTGAGTGAACTATACTTAGCAAACCTACCAGGAATGGAGCAGTCCAGGGTGCCTATTGGGGGATTCGAACCCAAACGCACCAATAGGGAATATATTATAGGCTTGCTTGACATGCTAGTAAATAGGTACACTATAATCTATATAAGGGGGGCAAAATAGATCTTCATGGACGTTGTGCAACTTCCCTTAATAGAATAATAATAAGCATCTTGGTTTTCGTTTAGTTGATGAGCAGCAGCTCCCTCCAGTTATTTAAGCGAACATGATGTTTAGCCGATCTGTACAGAGTTGTTTGGGTTTGAATTGTGATCTTTCCCGTAACCTAAATTTTCTGTGGGTATCGATGGGTACGTAGCCTTCGTGCTAGAAAATTATATCCCCCCTTTAGCATCGCTGGGTAGACAACATCCACGCCAAGTGCTTCGAAGTGCTTAAAAGATACAATGGCTCTCACTTTTTCATCGGGAACCACTGTTCTCGCAGTGTTCCATTTCCTCTTGGAATGCTTTCGTATTGAAAGGTTTACGGAAACTGCCAACATTCTTCCCCCAGTTCTGTACGTCAGGTTAATTTCCTTAGTTTTCCAGGTTCTGCAGGCAAGCGTTTCAGACAATGAGACAAAATTTCCAATTGAGGTTTTATCTTAGAAGTTTTAGTCACCTAGGGAGCTGTACTTTATCTCCAAAAATTTTATTGAACTTTGCTGAATCCGGTTTCCAAGGATTCCGTCCTTGTATTACAATTTGTTCGCCCCCAATATTCAGACAAAATTTTATGTAACGGTGGTCTGACTATGAGAATCAGCTTAAATATTTTTGGAGCCCAGGTTATTAGATCAATTATTTCTATAGGCCGTACGTATATGGATCTATACCCCGCGTTCTTAACGGTGGAACCAGCTTTCTCTCCTCTAGGATTACATTTGCTACCACCAACAAATGGACCGAGCATTCACATCACATTTAATTAAGATCAGATCTTGAAATCCCTGCGTCGGCAGAGGATACACAAAATCATAGGGTCAATATACAGAAGCAACTATCGCGTTTTTCTCCTTATCATTAACCTCGTATTGTAAGATGACCGTAGGTTCTTGGAACAGAATTATCTAGGTATTATTTCTTCTAACGATTAGGTAGGTCTTTCATCGTAGAAGATCCTAGCGCCCGTAACAAACCCGATACCACAACTTTTACTACTTATTGGTTTTTGCAACTTTACCCGGTTTGCTGCCAATCGAAAGGAAGAGACTTTGGCAAGCTGTACATTGATTTGATCAACTTTTACATTTTTCATTTAAACATGGTCATTCTTATAATAGAAAACGGTTAGAAGCGTATGCTACGATCGGTGCTTCATCGGGCTTGTGGCAAAATCAGCCGCTAGATCTCATTGCTATTGACTTCTTTGAAAATTGCCACATTTGGAGGTGCACCAGCTTTGAAGTTTGTTACCCTATCTATTACCCTGATTTGACTCAGGTACTCATTCGCAGATGAGTCCACTGGTATCCGACCTCTAGTCGCGATAAAAAATTACAGTGCTATCAGTGAGATTTGAACCGCGATTTTCTGCTATGACAGCCCAGGGCACTAACCACTTGAGCCATCCGGACACCTATTGCATCTCATCATCAGTGCCCCAACAACCGGTATGCGGTCGAGGCCTGCCTTAATACGAAATTCCAGACACCCCGGTTTTGCGTCGACGTCTACTAATTCGATATCCCCAGAAGATATCTGGCGCCCTGACCTACGCCATCGCTCCATCTCAAACAGGGTCTGTCTCGTCTTCTTTTTCTACTATTCATTGAGCAGGTTGGAACTGTGAACGCGCACGCAAGCAGTGAATAACATCATTTTACCTTAAGTTTAAGTGGGCGAGCCTTATACATACAGAAGGAGGTACAACATCTTTTTTTTCAGGGAATAACAAATAAATAGTCTCAATAGCCTCGAGTAGCACTTGGGAAGCCGATATTAGTCATGGCGCTAGTTGTTGGTGTGTGCGGACTGGAAACGTATCACTTTTGTGAGGGTACCATTCTCAGAAATTACTTAATTGAGAATTCAGGAAACTACTCCTGAACAATACCTAGGACTCAAAATACTTTCCAAGCCGATATCTGCTTAAATAAAGTGAATCATATTTTATATTTATTTATTTTATTTTCATATTTATTATATTTTTTGTAAATTAAGTAGAAACCCGCCTCAAATTTATCCTAGAATCTTAGAATTCTGCAGCAATCTTCTTTCTTCTTTTTCTTCAGCATTTGTCCCGTTCACAAGCGGGGTCGGCTCGTCGTGATCGGCTTCGCCATTTGGCTCTATCGAATGCGTGATCTGGGTGCAATCTCGAGGCTTTCAAATCCCCATCCAGCGTATCAAGCCACCGTTGTTTAGGTCTGCCCTTTGGTCGTTTACCATCGACTTTGATGTTCAGACCAATCTTTGCAAGTGAATTCTCGTTTGCACGAATTGCGTGACCATACCATCGAAGACGCCTCTCTCGCAACTTTTCCACGATCGGTGCAACCCCATAACGATCGCGGATATCCTCATTTCGGATGTGATCTAAACGTGTGACGCCACTAGTCCAACGTAGCATCTTCGTCTCCATTACCGCGAGACGCCGTTCATTGTCTTTTATGGTCGGCCAACACTCAGAACCATAGAGAGCGACTGGACGGACAACATTGCGGTAAATTTTAGATTTGAGACGTTCGTTGATACGTCGATCACAAAGGACACCAGTTGTGGAACGCCACTTCATCCAGGTTGCGTTAATGCGTGAAGCAATTTCATAACGCAGCTCTCCATTGGCTGATAGCGTTGACCCGAGGTATTTAAATCGCTCAGATCTGGGCAGTGACAGTGATTGTGCCTGTTTCATGGGGATCGGTCGTCAAAAATTCAGTTTTGTTTAAATTCAATCTGAGACCGTGTTGCATGAGGCGATCATTCCATTTTTGAACAAGTTGCTCGAGATCGTTTTTGCTATCAGATGCTAGGAAAACATCATCTGCATAAAGCAGTGTGTAGGGCGCTGGACGTTGGATATCCCGTGTGACGGTGTCCATAACAAGGACAAAGAGGAGTGGTGAGAGGGCACTTCCTTGATGAACTCCAACAGAGACACGAAGCGGTTTTGATACACCCGCCATACTTCGAACTTTACTTTTCGGATCGTGGTAGAGCAATTGAACCCAGCGCACGAGTTCTTCTGGCACGAAGTGTTGTCGTAAAGTATACCAGATGAGTTCGTGTGGTACACGGTCAAACGCTTTCTCTAGATCCAGAAAGGCAATGTAAAGAGGGCGATGCTTCTCACGGTGTTTCTCCATGAGTAACCGCGCAGCAATATAGGGTATCATGTAGAGCATGATACCGCAGCACCGAGCATGATATGGGCAAAGTGATTTTTTGATATTCGAAGTCGTTCGGAAATTATAGTGTTAAACACGTGATAATTCACATGCCAGATTTATGTCGATGTGGACTGTGGTTAAGTCTGCACGTTAAAATGCCGTTTACTTTTTTCTTGAAGATGATCACAGCGCCCTCTAGCGTGGCAGCAGGAAAACAACTTTTTTTAAGATGGGCCTATAAATTGCTCTCTATTTCAATAACGAACTATGCGAGCGGGCTAAAAAAAATACTATGCACACTCAAGATATTAGTAAATATATGGTGAAAAATTGGTGTTTGTATCTTTATCCAGTTCTTCACAATAAATTTCTAAAGAAAGCCGAAAAAACGGCCTTCACAGGGGATGAATAATCTAACGTACAAAGTGAATAAAAATTGCGAGCTAGATGTCCACTCAAATATATAAGAAATACACAAAAGCTTTCATACCTGAAGCGTCCAGGTTCCGGTATTCTATCTAGTTTAAAAGGAGCTATCGCCGTGTTGACTATCTCGCGCTCTCAATACCCCTTACTTGCAACAACGCAGCTCCTTACTTGTAATGTGTACCTTTACCAAACTCTGTAATTGCCGGCTATGTTTCCTAGAATATTATTTCCGCATTATCTGCCGTACCACATGTATTGCCAACATTTCTATTAAAATCGGTTTACTATCTGCCTGCTTGTCTGTCTGTCTGTCTGTCCGTCTGTCTGCCTATCTGTCCGTCATACGCATTTTTCTCGGTTTACTGTCTGTCTGCTATCTGTCCGTCATATGCATTTTTCTCGGATTCGAGATTCACACCAAATTTGGTGGAAAGGTGAGAACTGTGAACGCTCACGTATACAGTGAGTTATATCCTTTTACTTTTTACGAATTTAAGGGTGGGGGTCCCCATGCATGCAAAATGGGGGTGTAAATCTTTTGTCATCAAATATAGTCATGTGGGGTATCAAATTAAACGCCTCGGTTAGCACTTTTCGAAGCCGGTTAGTTTTGACATTTGTTGGAAAGGTGGGTAGTGCGGTTGGTTGAAAGTCATCATTCCTTTAAGGTGGCCATTCTCAGAAACTACTCAACCGAAAAATCTGAAAAAAATCAGGAGGCTGCCACTATATGGTGTCTAGGCTTCAAAATACCCTCCATACTGATGTCTGTACAATTAAAGTTAATAACAGTATATTACTATAATTTTCACTAATTCGCTGCAAAACCCCCCTTAAGTTCATACTTGCACCACAAAATTTCGCAACAATATAGGGTATAATATAGAGCATGATTTCACCAAGTTTAGTGGAAATCGCACTATTACTAACAAAGTTATAATACGTCAAAGTTGTCGCTTCTTTGCTAATTCAAGACTATGAATGTTAATATCATCAGAAAGTGGATATTCTCACAAAATATTTGCATATATTACGTGCTACGCACTAAGAAATATACAAAAACCTTTGGTAGCTGAAGGGTCCAGCTTCCGGTTTCCTGACTTGTTAAAGTTCCCTTCGCGTAGTTCGATAGCTACTTGCTATTCCCGATTGCAGAATTATAACGGTGCTACAACTTCTCACAGCTTGGTTCCTTTCGCTCTGTCTTTTCGTTTCGTTTTAAACGTACAATAAGCTACTTACTTGCTCCTGAGAACGATACGTAATTGGAAATTGGCTTTCCTGTGTTTTGTTCGTTGCAATAAATAAATAAACAAATAAATATATATTTCGCAAACAAGCTTGCGCCTCTCCTAATCCGGACTTCTGCAATCATTGACTATTCATATGTCGTTGTTACTAACTCACAACGCTGGGATAGAGAGGATATTCTGTTAATCATAAGCCACTTCCTCATCATTACACACACAACACTCTGCCATTGGTTCGCTGTTTTGTTCCAAAATTATTATTATACCTGGATCTTTATAAGCGAAAATATTAACCTAACGGCAGACTAATATGGCAGCCAATGTCTGTCAATGAATGGATGATCCCATCTTAAGAAAAGCCAGTGCTTCTGTTTTTCAACTACTTCTGAAATGCAAAGCAGGTAAAAGTAAAAACATGTAACCAGAAGCCAAAAATGACAGCAAACTCATTAGCAATTATTGATATCTTCAGCTCTGTCTATCTTAAGTCCTGATTTCTGTTGCTGCATCCCAGTGAAGCATACGCATAAAGACGGGTAACATACCATAGGTCGAAATCAGGTTGAAAATGGATGAGTCGCTGTCTCGCAATAACAGGAATTGAACTACTAATTGCACTTGTCAGCTTATCCTGTCCAAAGAAAGTTAATTTCAGTGTGAATAAAGTGCCCGGTCAAAATGTAAAGCAGAGCAAAAAAATAAAATGCACGGAGTGTGAGGCACGTAGAATAATAAATTGATTTCTAATGGATAATGATCCAATTTATTATACTCTTTGACAATGGCGTACTCTAGTCGTCTACTGCAGGGCCTCACTCACCCATGTAGTTCCAAGCAATTCAAGGGAAGTTAAAGAGATTTATTGTATTTGCTCTGCGAATTGAAAGAGCATAGAAAAGATTTGATAGCTGAAAACGGGTTATCAAGAACCATTCCACTCACTTTCCACGTCCTTTTATTATATATATCCATTTATTGGAAATCTTAAATCGTTGGTTATCAATATAAGGCCATAAAATTTTTAATAAGGACAATAAATTATAATCGGAAAGGATACAAGGCAAAGGAAAACTTGAAATGTCTGAGAGATAACCGCTAAGGATCCAGCCCCTGTAATTTCTAGGGCTCAATATCCATAATATGTGAAAGTGATTTCTTCATTGCTAATGAGCGGAGAATAAATGACATTTAAGCAAATAATGGACATTGGTGCCAGTTATTGTTTGTCGGCCGCAGAACTTTTCAGAAAGCAGATAAAGTTTTAACATAGAAGAATGACACAGAATTGAACGTGCCATTTTCATGTTTTCATATTCGAGCCATATAAAGTATACATTGGTATATCTATCAAAAAATTACCCATAATTCCTACTTTAATAGGCCTATTTGGGAGGTTTCTGAAAAACTTTTTTTGACGACTGGTTAACTAGTTAACTTCAGTACCAAGTTTCAATTTTTGTAATTGTAGAAATTACTATACAAAGAGTTTATCGCCTTCTTCTGTGAATGGGAATTCATGTGCAGCCACTCCTAAAAGGGTAAACGAAGATGTCAGTGAATCAGCTTTATTAAAAAGCTCTCTCGTTCTGGATAAACTTTGCCTCCTTCTTCTTCTTTACCCTTAGTCTCGTTCAGCAGAGTCTCGGTCTCTCAGGTGCTCCCAAATAACTATGTAACGCCATTGGTCATTTTGATTGTTTGTCCTTCAGCCGAAGAAAACATCGGGTCGATGAGAGAAGTGGAGCTGGAGTTCCCCACGCCGAGAGGCTACTTTTGTTCTTTATATCTATTACTTTTTTTAGTCCGATTTCAGTAGATGTTTTGATGCCCTACCAAATTGATTCAAAGACAACACCGTAGCAAAATTTCTTTAAATTTGTTGAGTTCATTTTCGCAAAAAAGATCAAAAAGTGTAATATATATACTATTATAAAGAAAGAGGATCAAGAGTGAAACGAAACAGAAAGAAAACCGTAATTTGGGGCCAAGGCAGCGTATAGTAGCAGCCTCTTGATTTTTGGTTTGGCAGTTTCTGAGAATGCCCCTCCCCTTAAATTTGTCGTAGAATTATGTAACTCACTGTATGCGTGAGCGTTCTTAGTTCCCACCTTTTCACAAAATTTGATGTTAATCGCTACAACCTCCTCCGAGAAAAATGCGTGTGACAGGCAGATGGACAGACGGACAGACAGACCGATGGACGCACAGACAGATAGACAGTAAACGGATTATATCTTCCACCTAGCCTTCAAGCAATATTTGTCCCGTATTTGTGGGTCTTTGCTGGATATCTATGCAAAAATTTGGCCATGTAAGAAATCAGTTTTTTTTTTCACGAAAATTTGATAGGAGAAAATTTTGATATGTTTTGGGGGTCCAAGACTTCTGTTCACTACAACCCCCAAACTATCACTGAAGAAGGAATGAAATAGCCTCCAACCAGGTGCGGATTTCATCGTCATAGCTGTTATCGGTTGTACTATGTGTGATATCCCCCTTTTTATGTATGAAACAGATAATGCCTTTTTGCAAGTCGTCAGGCATGGATTCGCTATCCCACACCTTGAGCATCAGTTGAATTGGTGTAGTTTCTCGCTTCCATATTTAACCAGTTCGGTTGTAATTCCATCGGCTCCTGCGACGAATGGTTTTTAAGCAAATGAATTGCATGGACTGTTTCTTCTATGCTTTGTGGTGATTGCATTTGTCCGTCGCCTTCAGTTGCGGGACCTCCAACTCGGTGGTCACGTTGTGGCGAGCAGCTTACGTTTCGGACGGACATAGGTGTGCATCGTGGTGGCCACGACATCGGAAAACAATTTTTAACAGCGTAAAAAATCATTTTTAAAGCCAGAAGAGAGAGGCATTCCTTTCTGAGAATTTACCACTAATTTTAATTAAGGAAGATATATTATAAGTGATAATAATAAATTATGTTTTAATATAATAATCAAATAACAAATGGATAACCCCCCATCAAGGCAGAATAATATAATTCGTAAACGTGTAATGAGTTGTCTATACATTTGATTGTATTCACACAATTTCATTTCGTTTTCGGCCACTCCAATCTCCACTACATAACTGGTCGACCTCGTGGGTGAAAAAGAGCGGAACAACGGTGGACCACGTTCCCAAAATCGTTTGACACCATCTCAATTCGAGACATTGACATTCGCCACTTACTTGCAAATTTTAATTGAGATTCAGTGACAGATCGAAATATCAGAAAATCAAACAGAAGGTAGCTCAGTGAAGGATGTTCCTAAACAACTCAAAGAACAACACATGGTCATGCGAGAACATCGTGAAAATTCAATGATCCACGAATTGAATAGATACGTCCCAACAGCAGTTACCTTTGGAAGTTTGTGTTTCAGTGGGCTATCCGTATTAGCTGATTTCTGAGGAGCTATCGCCCAGGAACTAGTATACTGTTAGCCATCACTATCATCTATCAGTACTTTGATTTCTTTGTGAAAGAACAATCAGAAATGGGTGGCATGAACCCGTTATTGTTCTAAGAATTGAGCGCACATTGGAAAATAGCTACATTTCGAAGAAGCTCCCGCAACTCCAGCAAGAAAGCCACAACAGTAGCAGCCATCAGTAACGTCCACATCGTCACGGTTTTCGTGGACCAGCCAACATTGAACGGAAAATTTTTTGAATCAAGAATTAATTTAAGTATAATTATAAGTCGTTTAATAAATTATTGTAATTGTAAAGTTGTCAGGCCGCAAGAGTCGGCGCTGCCTCTTTCTATTTAGGAAAAACACGCCGCAGAGCCATTCTCTTCTCCGCTCTTTCTTTCTGCTCGTTTCTGTACTCATTCATGCTTGTTTTTTCTTTTGTGAGTTGTCCCTTGTGGCAAGTCCCTCGGTAACTACCGTGGCCGTACGGGTATCGCCGTTTTGGCCTAGTAGCCCGGCAGCATGGTTCCTCTAGTTAGGAACTCAATTCGCTTTGGCCGACGTCACGATGGATGCTGTTCTTTTCAATCACTCGCTGGTCGGGATGAACGAGAATGCAGTCGAGCTCGTCTTCGACGTTCTCGGAGACTACTCATTGCACTAGCAATTAAATCTGCCCGTGCGCCAAGCCAACTGCTGCGTTAAATGAAGCAACTGGGTGGTGACAAAGTCGGCACCAACCTTCTACCAGCTTTTGTGGCTGCAGAAGCTTCCCGAGAGCACACTGGCCATCTTGGCATGTGTGAATTCCGAGTACTACCGAGACATGCTGTTACCATCGGAGGTTCACTGAAAAACACTAAGAAATGTTTCAGCCTCTCCAATTCCTTACCAAAAAACCAAACTCGCTGGGAGTTTTGGCGATTGCTACGCGAAATACACGCCTCACAATCTACGACTACTTGAATCGGCGCAACTACCTAGTCGATACAGGTGCAAATGTTTCGATTTTTCCCGTATCCCGGCATCATAATTTAATGACGCAATCATTGAAACTCGCTGCAGCAAATTCTTCGTCAATCCGCACGTATGGCTACATGCAGATAGACTTGATTTTTGGGCTTCGACTAGGCTTTTCTCCTCTCTGCTCCTCATTATCGCAGATATCAGTATACCCATCTTAGGCGCGGATTTCCTGTGCCACTATGGATTGCTATATATAGGGTGCGGCAGCATAGCTTCCTTTTTTCAAAACTCAATAAAAACTATTGTATGCATCGGAAAATTTTTATTTATTTTTTATAATGCAGGTACATGTCTAAAGTTTTTATTTACATTGTTTTGAAGATCAAATCTGTTAGGTGACGTCCCCCATTCTCCATACATTGCGTAAACCGATTTCTGGCGTTTGTCATGACTCTTGTTAGCATACCAGGTGTTATGTTGGCAATTTCTTCTTGGATGTTGGTCTTCAAATCTTGCAGGGGTCTTGGACGGTTCACATAAACACGGGATTTCAAAAAACCCCATAGAAAAAAATCACAAGGGGACAGATTGGGAGAGTGTGCCGCCTCTAATTGAGATAAGGCGCTCTGGAAAGTGTTCCCTCAAAACAGCCATCGATGCTCTTGAAGTGTGTGCTGTTGCACCGTCTTGTTGGAACCAAGTGTCCCTCAAATCCAAATTTTCTAACCGTGGGGAAAAAAAATTCTGTAGCATCTTTACATACCGGTCCGAATTCACTGTCACTGTAACCTCATTTTCCTCAAAAAACCAGGGACCAATAATTCCAGCTGAGGAAATTGCACACCACACTGTAACTTTGGGTAAATGCAAAGGCTTTTGATACAATTCTCGAGGTTTGGTGTCAGCCCAGTAGCGCATGTTTTGTTTGTTAACCGACCCACACAAATGAAAATGGGCTTCATCGCTAAAAAAAACAATAGCACCCTCGGGAATGACATCATGAAGAAGCTCACACGCGTTCATCCTAGAATTGAAGTCACGTTCTGAAAGTTCCTGCACTATCGCCATCTTATAGGAATGAAAATGAAGATCATCACGAAGAATTCTTCTCACAGAACGATCGGATAGTCCAAGGGCAGATGCGTGTTTGCGCGCTGAACGCCGTGGCGATCGCAACATTGACGCTCTCACTGCTTCAATGTTCTCAGGTGATCTAACGGGCCGAGGGACTCAAGTTCTTCCTTTTGTCGCACTTGCAGTTTGTCTGAATGTAGTGACCCATCTAACAATTAATTTGCGGTCTGGGACGGAAGCCAAGGGGCTAAATTAAAGCGATTCCGAAATGCACGCTGTGTAGCAATAACCGAACATCCGCTTGAAAAGTAAACTTCAACGGCAAAGGCACGCTCCTTACTATTACAACGCATGATGGCGACTGAACCTTGTCGGGACAAAACTTTACAGTATCGCCTCTTGAACGAGACCACTAGCGCTCCGCTATGACATCAACTAACTGAGTGGCGCGCATTTTAAAAAAGGAAGTTATGCTGCCGCACCTTGTATGTATATATTGAGGATATCCCGTCCTGCTTACCCAGCACTCTTTCCATCGTTTTTGAAGATAATGCCATCGCACGCACACTTCTTCAAAAATACCGTATCATCACGATGTTTAGCACAAATATCAACACTACTCGCTTCCCATTTTTCTCTAAGGTGCGTCGGTTACCACCGCAGAAGTCGCCGTTGGGCGGAGAGATTTGGCAGACCTTCCGGCATTTATTGGTCTTTGCCATTTCACGTCTAAGTGTGCAGACGATTCTAATCCAGAACGCCATTCCACTCACCCACACTCTATCGCAAACAGCCTTGTTTTGCCGACAACGGACTTAGTCAAGGCATATAATCAGGTTCCTATAGCTCCCTACGATATTCCAAAAACGGCGATATGCACACTTTTCGAACTCTTCGGGTTCAGTACGATGATTTTTGGACTGTGCAACGCTGCGCAAACCTTCCAAAGATTCATCCACTCTGTGTTACGAAATCTCCACTTCTGTTTCGTACATTTGGATGAGTTCTGGTCGCGTTCTCCTCTGAAACCGAGCATGTAGAGCACCTCCAGTGCATTATCCAACGTCCCCTTCATGCCGGTCTAATACTTAATGGTAAAAAGTGCAAATTCCTACAATCGCAGGTACGATCCCTCGGCCACGTGATTACCTTTGAAGGAATACAAGGTGCAAGCGATTTCAAGATTCCTGCTTCCAAAAACCGTTAAGGATCTGAGAAGTTTCTTGGGCATGTTAGGCTTCTATCGCCGTTTCTTGCTCAACCCTCACTGGATCCTTAACGCTTTTTTGTCTGGGCCGAACACCAAAGACTCCAGAGTCTGATTGTGTGGTTCCCAGAGGCTGTCCAGGCATTTTAGGCCACCAAGCAGTAGCTAGTGGATGTTATACTTCTGACATTCCTTCAGCAAAATGCACCCTAGGTGCATCCATAGTTATAAACATAAATTAAATTAGCTGCCAAGGTGGTGAAGTACATTTTAAAATTTAGAGCCCATAATTTATGAATAAATATGTTGTTTGAGTAAAAATATCCTTTGAATAGGCCATGCGACAAAAGTTAAAATTACTAACGCAGAAAATATTCGAAAATAATGTATCGAATACCTATCATATCTGCAGATATCTCCAAGTTAAAACAACAAAGGACTTTATACTTGATATCACACATCAAGAGTTATATTGAACAAGTCGGAAAACCGAAGTTAGACGCTTCAGGTATGAAAGGTTTTGTGTATCTCATTAAAACTTAGGACGTAATATATTCATATATTATATGAGAATATCCATTTTCACGTGATATTGTCATCCAACTTTGACCAATTATAATTTTGTTAGTAAAGTGCGATTTCCACCAAACTTGGTAAGATCATGCTCCATATTATAGCCTAGATTAGTGCAATTTTGTGATTCTAGGATTAACTAAGAGGGGTTTTGTAGTCAAATACTAAAATTATAGTAATATATTATTAACTTTATTTGAACAGATAGCGGTATGGAGGGTATTACGGAGCCTAGGCACCAGATAGTGCCTGCCTCCTGATTATTTTCAGATTTTTTGTTCGGATAGTTTCAGAGAATGGGTCCGTGAAAGAAATGATCCCCGCACTCCCTTTCCAATAAATGTCAAAATTAAAACTGGCTTCAGAAAGTACTAACCGAGACCTCTCATTTGATGCACCACATGACTATATTTATTGAAAAATACATTTACACTGCGGATGAGCATTCACAGTTACCTTTCCACCAAATTAGGTGTATATCTCTATAACCGTTTTCGAGAAAAAAACGTATGACAGACGGACGAACAGGCAAACAGTAAACCATTAAAATCAGCTTGTTTTACACAAAACCTTAAAAACAGAATGTTACAAAAAAGCTAAAAGCCACCCCTTTGACGGCCTACCGGCGGGGGTGAAACACTCGCATACGTGTGTTGTTTCAGATGCATGTTATTTTGAAGGGGACAAAGTAAATTTACTTTAAAAGTAAACCGTGTTTGTGTTTTTATAAATTCACGGTACTTTTTAATCATCCGATTCAATTTGGGTTGATTTCTTAACACAATTTATAATATATATAGTTATTGTTCGGTTTAAGTTACTCACATTATTTCACTTGATTGGCATACGATGAAAGAGCAACCTGTAATCAGCTTAATTCCTTGATTACTTCTGGAAAGGTTAATAGGCTCATGTCTACTGTAATATTTTGTTTTAATGTTGGATTGCATCTCGATCCACTCCTCGACCACCTGCGAAGTTTGCAGTGTGCACAAATGTTGACTTAACAATTTATTCACAATATTGGATATCAAGAAACTGAAACGATTTTCCATCATGACGTATTGTCAATATTGTATAGCAGTGAATATCTGCATCCCCTACCCGAAAAAGCAAATCCTTCAGTTTCCACTTTATTTATCCCTAAGGACATATTTGCCGTTACTATCTGAAACACCACGGTCGTCTCAAAGGTAGACGATACAGAAAGGGTTCAAGTGAATTTTTCACTAGACTGAATACACAAACCTCGTAAATCATTCGCCACATTGAGAGCTCGCGGAGAAAACTGGCGAGAGCCCTACTTTCTTTGCTCTGCCTTTGAACTTCGCAAGCCACTTATGTACAGCGAGTGAATTTCTGGCATCTTATTGACTTGTTGATTCGGAATTTTTCTGGAAACATGATAGACGAACTCTCGGAAGAAAAAGAAATGTTTTGCTTTCACGGATTAGAGGTGGAGAGAATTCTTGGCTTACAAAGAATGTTTGCAGTCGGTCTAGCGAGAGGCATTACCACAATCCAATTTTAACGGGGAAGAAAGTTTGCTTCGCCTGTGGCGTTTAGACTATTCTAAGTATGGAGCGGGAACTTCCCACGAAGTTTATTTAAACGTGCTTATTTTAAACGTAAATGCACATGTGAAGAACCAGATGACGTTTATGAAATAATCCAGTCGGGAAAATTCTCTCCAGTGAAATTAACTCGGCAAATTATTCAGAAGCATGCACCACTTCATGTTTTTTGAACCCACTTTAATACCGAATATTTGCTTGGGATTAAATGAAAAAAATTCTGTAGTAATAATTTTTGGCTTTTGCAAATTCCAGGTCTTTGAATGTCTTCGTTCATGGAAAGCGTGAATATCAGTGGAGAGGAGGACTCGCAGCGAACTTTCGGAAGAGCAATGCAACCACCCCTTCTCGAATGTCGTGGACAAAAGCTCACGGTACACATTACTTACGAGCCTTTCGGAAAATTCTCGTGTGTGGTGGCATCTGAATGACATAGAAAACTAAACTACAGGTAACTGCATCTGCCTAAAAATTTTATATGTAGTTTGTATTCCCATTTCTCACTGTTTTACGTGCCGCCATGATTAGAAATTCGAAATAATTTCAGAAAAAATATCTATTTTGCTTTACGTTTATATTATTATAGTTGTTTGTAAGCACAGAAACAGTTGAAATTGGTAATTTACTAGCAAATACAACAAGACTTTCATTGCCACCCGGCAATAGTAAGTTGCCGGCATTAAAATGTTATAATAATTCGGAAATTATAACTGACGTGCATTTCACCCAGAAGAGGTGATTCCCGCACCGAAAACTTGGGAGCCGATTTCGGCCCATGAACCGGACCCCGCAAATTATGATTCAGCGGCCCCTAGTTTAATAGAAAAATTTGTTCACTTTCATTTTGGTTGACATATTCCAGGTTATCCTTATTTCTACAAAGGTCAAAATATACCCCGAAAGAAAGAGCTTTCTAGCAATTTCTAATTATTGTTTTGAGTGAGTGAGATAATTTCAGCGGAAATCGTACCTGCATCACCTGAAAAGTAGTGGCTTCTGCTGAACCGTATGCGATTCAAAACCAATCAACTGGTAACATGGTAGAAAGGGATGCTCTGTGGAGGGGAAGTCGGAAGACCCATTCTGGTCCTATTCCTTGCGGTTCCTCTCCCTCACCTTCAATTGCAAAGGAGGTTTCGTTACATCACACTTTCTTCCAACCAACGGCGATTATGATGATGATCGCAAAGTGGAAACTTGACACGTAAATAGTGAAAGGGCGGCTATTCTACAGAATTTTTTTTCTTTCTCTGTATTATAATTATTCTGTTAAGGGAAGGTCGCACCGCGTTCTTAAACAACTATTGTGCCTCTTTTGCTGGTTATAGTGTACCTATTAATCATAGTATCTCAAGGAAGTCTTTAACCGTTAGGAATTTTAGTATATTCCCTACTTCCAGATCTTTCAACCTTACATCTGGTATTAACTGTTCTCCCAGATGCCTCGACCTACTTTGCACAAGTGCCGGATACTGTCCCAGAACGTGTATACAGGTTTCATCACACTCCGCACAGAGCCTGCAGGTGGTGTCCGTAGATATCCGTAGCTTCCCTAGGTGATAGTTTAGCCGACAGTGACCAGTGAGAATCCCCACTATGATTCGGAGGTTCTTTTTGGTGAGGTTTAAGCAATCCTTTGTGCGCATCGGTTCGGATCCCCCAGTAAGCATCCTGGACTACTCCATTCTTGGCCCGCCCAGTATGGTTCCCTCAACCGTTCCTCTTCACGTCATGAAACCGCTTCCACAGAAGGGTTCTGGCCCCTGTAAAAGAGTTCCTGCTCCCTTATTGGCTAGTTTCACCGCCGCCTCATTGCATTCCAACCTAACATGGCTTGGAGCCCAGGACGAGCCGAGTATATTCAGTCTAACAAGGAATTCCCATACCAGGTTAGATTTCACCTGGTTGGACCTAAGTGCCTTGAGCGCTCCTTGGCTGTTGGTGAGAATAGCAACGTTCTGTCCCTGTAGCTCTTTTGGAGATTAAGGGGGGCACATCGGTTTATGGCGCATACTTTCGCCTGGAATATGCTTGTATACCCACCCATTTCCTCCAAGTACATTTTCCTTGGACCAATGACACCGGCACCCGCTACCTCTGATCCGTCAACGCGCCAAGTAGTCAGTTGCTGGTTTAAACCGTATGACACAACCACTTTCTCCCAGTTTGCCTTGTTACTCCAACGTGTTTCAAACTTCTTCTCAAAGTAAAACCACGTTGTCATGTTAGTCCTTGGTATCAGTAATTCGGGATACGCTCCCTCGACGATTACCTACCTTGTCGTGGTGAGGGAGCTCAGTAAGGGAGATCCTCCAGGAAACGGGAGGTGACACCTGAAGCCAAGCGGTAATCAAAACCCCAACCCAAGGTTTGACTACCGTGCCACCGTGGTCACAGGGGTTAAGATGTGGCCGTAAACGGTGAACTCTGGGTACCAGGCGACCCCCAGTTTCAACTAGCCTTGTCTCGGCAAAAAGGAGCTCTGCCGAGATCGACTTACCTTCCCCGGAAAAATTGAGGGCATAGCAGCCAACCATGAAAAAAAGATAAACCTATTAAGCAAACACAGTTAAACTTCGATCGTGAAGATCAAACCCCGAGTGAAGGGACAACCCTGAGCTCATCGATGGAGAACCTACGTGTAGACTCAGATTCCCCACTTATTCAAGTGGGAACCAATCCAGTTGGGACCTAGTCCTTAACGGACGAGTCGAAGCAGGCCCCTTCTGTCAGTACTCCTGACCCCAGGCTCCAATCGTCGCCACCTGCTGAGGCTAAAGTCTTGCCCATGGGTAAGCACCTGTCCACGGACAACAAGCTGCCTTCGGGCAAACCGCCTTCGAGCAAACAGCCTTCGAGTAAACCGCCTTCGGGCAAACCGCCTTCGGGCAAACCGCCTCCGGGCAATGCACAACCCAAGAGCTGTGCCAAGGTTAAGGGGAAAGGAGCGTTTGGGGCACCTGCGGCTAAGGGGAAACCGAAGCGGAAGCGGTCCTCGGACGATCCTAACTCTTCGACACAAAAGGCAGCAAAGAGGACTCGGCCGGCAACGGCTAGGCCTTCATGTGCAGTCAAGGCTATCGAAGCCGATAGATGGATCCTGAATGACGACTCTAATCCATCCGGCTACGATACTGAGCAGTGCGAGCAGCTTAGAAGGAAACTCCTCCTAGCTGTAAGGACGGCGTCTGCGCAAGGCATTAAGCTTTGCTTTGAGTCGGTAGGTGTATACCGTAAAATGTTACGGCTGAATTTTTCCGACGAAGACACAAACGAGTGGCTCAGGTAGTACTGCTCCTCCCTTAACGATGTGTGGGAGGGTGCGCGACTAACCTTGAAAAGGGTCTCTGAGATTCCATCGATCAAAAAGTGCTTTCTCTGGCTTCCAGAAGAAGAGCGAAATGGTGCTGGGGTTCTGGAACAACCTGCTGTACAGAACAACATTAACACTTCCACCTGGTTGCTGCTAGGCAGCAAAACAGGAGAGAGAGCCGATAGGCCGGGAACTTTTCTCACAATCGGCGTTCCCGAACCCGATGTTAAAACGGTTCGGGAAAAATCGGGCTGCCGGCTCTACTATGGGCTGGGGACTGTCACGTTATAAGTGTCGGCTCCTAAAACCATTGAAGGGGACATGTAGCCCCCGGCATCTACATCTGAAACGTAGATGAGGTGCAACATTTCCCAAGTAAATTTGCAGAATTGTAAAGCGGCGACTGCACTTATCAGTCGTCGGATCAATAGCTGCAAGACATTTATATACCTCATACAAGAACCGTGTGTTGTTGGCGGGGCAGTCGGGGCCTGAACTTCCAACAGGCTGACCTATTGTATGCCAATGGAAGCGATCGACCCCGCACCTGCATGGTAGTTTCTAAAGACTTCCAGGCTAACCTGGTTAACGACCTATGTGATGGCCACACCACATCGGCTAAGCCAACCATAAAAAGTCAACAGGGAGATAAAGAGACACTATGGTGCTCTGTATATTTCCCCTACGACGCAGAAGACGTTCCCAGGGGAACATTCATCAGAGCTATCCAATATGCCAAAAGTAGAGGCATGGGGGTAATAGCACGATGCGATGTCAACGCTCACCACATATGCTGGGGAAGTTCGAACATCAATGCAAGAGCATCGAGACTACTGGTGTATCTAGTAGGAACCGATTTCCAGGTTGGAATCTAGCATGCAAAGTAGTATCACTGGAGCGTGTGAAATAGGCATTTAGCTCGTTCCATAGATACAAGTCTCCAGGTCCAGATGGCATCGTCCCTGCGCTAGTAATAGAAGCAATGGATGCCCTGGGTCTACACATTCGGAATATATATCATGCATGCCTAGCATAGGCTTATATACCAATTAAATGGCGGGATGTAAAGGCAGGAAAGCCCAACTACACAGACGCAAAAAGCTTTCGACCGATCGGCCTAACGTCCTCTCTGCTAAAAGGACTAGAAAGACTAGTAGATCGGTTCATAAGGGATACACACATTCCTAAGTGGCCACTTCACCATAGGCAACACGCCTACCAGAAAGGCAAATCCACGGAGACAGCACTCCATGAACTTACGGCAAAAATTGAAAAGGCGATGTCCGAAAAAGAATACGTCTTAGGCGCATTCATGGACATCGAAAGTGCTTTCAATTATGCCTCCTTCGCGGCAATTTGTGATGCGGCAAGACAGCATGGAATCGAACCGCTGCTGATCAGTTGGATCCCGCACATGCTAGAGTGGAGAAAAATCCACATATCGGTCGGCCAGAAGTCTATTGAAGCAGGATGTCTCAGGGGCTGTCCACAATGGATACCCTGCTGTGGCTCCAGGAGGACAAAAAAGTCTTCGCGGAAGCATTTGCGGACGACCTAGCCGTAATAATTACCGGCAAGTTTGCGGTCACAGTATGTGACCGCTTGAATGCAACTGTGCATGTAATCCACAGCTGGTGCCTCCGCAACGGACTCACGGTGAACGTTACGAAGACTGGACTAGTTATGTGCACTAGGAACGTCAGGTGGGGCAGCTATACGCTACCCACCTTAGCAGGGGCGGAAATCCAGCTGGTACAAATAGTCAAGTACTTAGGAGTACATGTCGACTCCAAGTTAAGGTGGAAGCATCATATCAAGGAACAATATCAGAAATTCTGCAGATTGCGCTGGTGCTGTAGGAATGCGATAGGTAAGACCTGGGGACTTTCACCTAAACGGATATACTGGATGTATACATTTATAATAAAACCCATTTTGATGTATGCATGCATCGTGGTGGCCAAGACTGAACTTTGCTAACAGCAGGAAGCAAAGAGACTTGCCTAAGTATTTCTGGAGCAATGAGTACTACGCCGACTACGGCACTTGAAGTTATCCTAAATTTACCCCCCATTCACTTGGAGGTGAAACGGAAAGCGGCCAACGACGCATATAGGCTCGATACCATTGAGGCGTGGAAAGGCGGCCAATCAAACGGTCATGCGTCTATCTGGAAATTCCTTGAAAAGCATCCGGTAGCCCTGATGCCAATCGATCATATGGTTTCCAGATTCGACATTGAAAAGACATACACTGACGTAATCACCGAAAGAGAAGAATGGTCGATAAGTAGCTATGAGTCTTTTCAGATGACAGACCTAATAATCTTCACCGACAGGTCAATCATGGAAGATGGATCGGGCGCAGGGGTGTTCTCGGAGAATCCAATTATAGAACGGGCCCGACCCCTCGGAAAAATGACGACCATATTCCAGGCGGAGATATATGCCATTTCATTGGCAGCAGAAAAATTTCTGCGACAGAAATGGAGGGGTCGCACCATTCGAATCTGTTCCGACAGTCGCGCGGCATTATCAGCACTAAATGGCAACAGCACATCAAGCCAGTTGGTATGGAGTTGTCATCAGGTGCTGCTGACTGAACGAAACATTCCTGATGTGGGTGCCGGGGCTCGCCGAGGGTCTGGATCCACAATGGTGGGGCCAGAACCAGCTCTTGGAATCCGAGCATCTACTATCAAGTGTATTCTAAAGGGTGAAATTGCAAGGATTCACCCAACCGAGTGGAGAAATTTGGACTCTTGCCGGCAAGCGAAAATCTTTGTGAAGGAGCCTAGGGCCACTAGAGTGGCATTTTGGTTGTCTCTTAAGAAGTGGGACATGAAAACCCTAGTAGGGCTTTTCACGAGACACTGCCCCTTAAACTACCATATGGAAAAGATTGGGGTAGTGGTTTCAGCTGTGTGCAGCCAATGTGAGGAGGAGGAGGAGAGGGCCCTGCATTTTTTATGCAACTGCCCGGCATCCTCAGATCTCAGATGAAGACACCTTGGCAAGGTTTTCTTCAATGAAAAATCTGCACAATCTCTGCCTCTGGAGAATGCTCTAAGATTCGACAAAGCCTGCGAACACCATAGGCGGGAAGCCATTGAATAGGCAACTTACGGCGATAGTACAATGGGCCTAACAATGGCCTGAGTGCTCGGAGCTGCGGCTCCCCCCGTTAACTAAACTAAACTAAATTCGGGATACGGCCTAGAAAGAATATAAATCTTCCTTCGGTTTAGGCAGCTCCCCGCCTCACTCCCGGCTATCCTGAATATTGTCCTTCTTGCCTGCATCTGTGCGTCCAGATGGAGAAGGGTTAATTCCAGACGAACCTCCAGGGATGCCATTGAGCATGTTCTCATTCTCTCACTGATACACACGCAAGCCAATCTTTGGAGTTTGTGTAACTCCTTCGTTTGTGTGCTGAGTTCAGTTCTTTCCGCCCAGATTACCGCCCCATAGGTAATCGTTGGCCTTATTACAGTATACATCTAAGGTAGTATCTTCGGGCTGGAATCCCTTTTTTTTCCTACTATGGACCTACAAGTCCCCGTGGCTTTCCGACAAGTGTTTTCGACATTCGCCTTCCAGAGTAATTTTTGGTCTAGTGTAATTCCTAAATATTTGACCTGTGTTTCTCGTTTTACCTCCATGTCATGTAACCTTAAGGCTCTCAGGTGATCAAGATTACGTCTCCTAGTAAATGGTACTATGGTGGTTTTGGCTGCATTGATCCGATCATGACAATAGCATTTGTACTTCTATCTGCCTACTCTCTAGCATTTTGCCCATCCAGAAAGCCAGGGTGCTTCCTACTTGCTTGCGGCTCAGGGTATCTTATATCTCTGTGTGCGATGTGTTGTCGAATGGCCCTTCGATATCCAAAAACGCACGCAGTGCTATTATTTTTGTTTCTATTTTGTTAAGTTTGGTGGAAATCGCCCTATTGCTAACAAAATTATAATAGGTCAAAGTTATCGCTTCTTTGCAAATTCAAGGCTATGAATGTCAATATCACCCGAAAGTGGGTACTCTCACAATATATTCATATATTACATGCTACGCACTAATGGGGCAAATGCACATTCAAATGTCTTTATATAAGAAACACACACCTGAAACCGATCGTACCTAAAGTGTCCAGCTTCTGGTTTCCCGACTTTTATTCTTCTATTTCCTCCGGCAGGGGAATGACTTGTCTAAACCACTTTTGCCAATTTTTTCGATTGTAGGCTTGGTATGGGTGGAATTGAGAGATCCTCAAATCACGATTCAAGATATGAAGCAATTATCATTTCACATTGATAAACGACCAAAAGGCCAGCCGAAACAACGGTGGCCTAATACGCTGGATGGGATCAGGCATTTGATAGGGCCAAATGGCGAGGCCGATCACGAAGAGCCGACTCCTCTTCTGTACGGGATTAAGGCTGAAGAAAAAGAAAGAAGGATTGATTTGAATATTTTTAAATGACGAGCTTTCATTAGCATGGATTAGATGATGCTGGTGCTTAAAATGAGCTTTATGTAGCAAGCGGTTCTTCAAACAATGATTAGTTATCGCCAATAAAACGTACTATTATTGCTCTCATTAGATGGCATTATTCACTAGAAAAAAAAATAAACATTTATTCCTACTAAAATAATTAATTTATCTATTTATCTATGAATTTATAACGGGATATACTTGCTGCTCAAACGCCTCCCATATCTTGATGACATCTTCTCTCCCTGTCGCCCCCGAGTCATTAGAGACTAGAAATCCCTTATCCATGGATCTTCCGTCATAGAGCGTCTGTTTGTCCGTACATCTATCTGCCGGTCTGTCTGAATGTCTGTTTCTCTGCCTGTTTGTCACATCCATTTTCTCAGAAACTGTGACTCCTATTGATACGAAATTTGGTCTGAAGGTTGGAATTGTGCAACCATGCAGTAAGTAACATCTGTCTACGTTGAGTTCAAGGAGGGGTCTCCACACATGCAAAAGGAGAGTGTATCATTTTTTCATCGAATATGGGGCATCAAATGAAAGTGGTGGAAATCCTACTACTATTAACAGAGTTAGAGTAGGTCGGATCTGCCCCTTCCCCGTCAAAGTACTACTGCCAACAAGATAAAATGTTAATACCACATTGAATTGAATATTGGTTATATTCATCGTATATTCACTACGAAATATATATAAGTGGTACCATCGGCTTTCGGCTTCCCGGCTTGCTTGCTTTTGAAGATATGAATCTTCAACTTCAATATTGCCTATTAGAAACCAAAGGAAAGCTGCAGTTACGCTTTTCTTAAAAATTAATGACGTGGAAATATTTCTACTATATCAAACTCAATTTATGGGAAAAATAAACTGTTTAGTGTTCACAGCAATTTCACATTTCAGCCATTTTCATTAAGCGTGAACTCAATCACTACTCACTGAAAATGACCACTAAGAAGCTCATTCAACAACCATCGAAACACTGCAAATTCGGCCAAAGAAACTTACTACTTGATGGATCTATTGCTTTTCAAGGCATAACATCACATGAGAATAGTTCATTCAGATCACGAAACCTTGAAAAAAAATTAACACTGCGGAAGATTTTAGTATAAAGCATACCCAATAGAGCCCAAGGTCAGCAGGTCAGGTTGCCTACTGGGTGTATGGCATCAGTGAAACACCAGATTACATCGACTTTGGACTTTCCGAAGGTGTCCCACATCAGTATATAATGTCACCAATAGTACACGTGCTATCCTCAGACCATCCTTGGATAATCAACGACAATGCCAAATTGATTGACGAACTCATCCACATATTGATGAACATAAAAAAAGGAAACCGGATATTATACTTCGACGAAATTATGCTGAAAACTGCACCTATATCAATACCAAAATCTCTAAATAGAGTCATCTACAAAGAAATAATTTTCAACCTTTTGTCCCATAAAAACCATGCCAGTTACACATGCCTGCAGCGCTCTCAATCTAAAATTCTGAGATGCATCTCCGGTGCTACCTAGAATCTCCGCAAAGTCGATCTCCATAAACATTTGGTAACTGAAATAATAGAGAAATAAACTGAATATTGCGCCAATAAAAGCCTAGCCAAATTGAAGAGTTAACCTAATGTAGTAGCAAGGAAAATTTTGTCAGACAGGAAATTTAGGAGGTTGAAAAGAATTGACACCTTACGCTTTACACAACTAAATTTGCATGTAATGATAGTAGCCTTCCTTTCTTGTTAATTTTTAGAAAATGTGAGAAGGATCCTCTTTTCCCTCGTTTTTCCTCTTTTGCTGATTCTCTTTATCCAGACTTACACTTTTTGATTCCTGCACGTTCGCTGGTGTTTGGGCCGCAATTAAGAAATTGCCAACTTTCGTGGACATTCTGGCTGACTCTGCTTCTTTTTGACAACTTGCTGGGACCATATACCATCCTCACTTCATATCCCCGCTTCTTCACCTATCTTAGGTATTTTGAGAAAGCCTCACCTAAGCTTAACGATAGACTTTGGCATTTGATGCTTGGACGCTTTCTCCGTCAATACTCTAATATAGAACAAGTTAATGCTCCCCATCAGAGCCCGAATGTTTTGACGGATATTCCGCCTCTCCTTGATGAGCATACACAAGTCATCTATGCTTCTGCCCAATGAAAGTAACTTGCTTCCGATTTGCTCTCTTCTACATTCACGCTTTGAGCCAAAATTTGTAGTGTCAATCCCCAGAATACCCGCATTTCCTCCCTAGTTGCACGACGTAATTTGGCTGCCGGAGATGCAGTTTTCCGCAATATCTCTGCCAATTCTCTATACCCCTCAAATCCGTCGTTTCCCCATAGACCTAAATGAATTAGTCTACTCTCGTTGCAGTGCTCCGAGTATATACATACTGGAGTGAGTAATATTTTTTCACGCCGGTACTAAACATATTGTATATAGAGTTCTTTGAGTGAGTACAGTGAAAACTCATTCGGTTTAACTTAACCCGCCATACTGCAAATGTATAAGCGAACACCGGGCAAATGATAGCAACATTTATCCACTTGACTACATGAGGCCTAAATCTGAATGTCCTATAATGTCCTGCCAAGGATCCATCTGCACAACACAGAAGCCTTTGTACCAGAGATATAACGGCAATTCTGCAGCTTTTTCAGCCTTATTGCCAGCAGAAAGGAAGAGGCTTTGTCATGTTGCAGGTTGATTTGATCAACCTTAATATTTTGTTTTATATGACAGAAAACAGATAGAAGCATATGCCAAAGACTCGGTTCCTTCATTGTTAATTTCTGCGAGAGCAGCCGCATTTGATGGTCGAGCAGGGAAAAATGTTTCAGGCAAAGCATACTTACTTTACTGCTTGTCTTCGCGGTGTCTGGTCAGTACACATCTGAATTTATAAACTAACATCACAAACTAAAATCGGATCATTACCTTTCACGTCACCACCATTCTTCCGCTTGTTTCTTTAAATGTTTAGAAGAAGGAACTAACAGGTAGAATGCGCCTTGTAGTCACTTGGTCAACGCGAAGCCCCATATGAAGGTCTGCCAATTTACGCACTATCCTCGTCGAAGATGCATGCGGAGAAGTTACTGAGGATTTTGTAATTTACTCTATGGTGTATGAGTCGAAGGATATCATCGTTCTTCTCCCTGTGAACAGAAATGGAGATTTTTAACTTCCTGATATGATTGAATTTCGATCTTTCTTATAAAAAGTGGGCATCATATGATTACTGTCCCCAAGCACCGTCGGACTACTTCGGTCCACTTCGAAAATCAGGTTTAAACCCTTCATATCTGCGGATTTATCCTTCCTGGGGTTCATAGGCTTGCCTTCCAGAGAGAACAATATCCAGATTCTGTTCAACTAAAAGCTGGGATTACAGACTGGTGCTGCTTTAAGATAACTTGGACGGTGCATTCAAAATGGAGGAGCTCTTGCTAAAATTTGAAACATTAAAAATTAGCTTTGGCCTAGGATGGCTTATTGTCTTTGAGGCATTTTCAAGTTTCATAATTGTTCGATACTTTTTATAAAGTTCCAAATCAGGAGCTCTTACATCTCCTTTATTCATATTTGTTACAGATGTCACCGAATCATTATTTTGTCACGGTTGCCCTTTAGTCAGAAATCCGACAAATCACTGAGGAAGTGATTCAATGGAAGATGTTCCTCATTCTTTTTGTACTTCATTAATGCCTGTTCGACGTCGTCTAACAAAAACTTAACTTAAGTAAAATGTTCCATTAAAATAAAAGCACTCTAATCTTCCATCTTCTCTTTTATCTTCTCTTTCTAGCCATGAATCTTAATATGGATTCAGAGAACCGTGTGGTTCTAAACGTGGGCGGTATCCGCCACGAAACATACAAGGCCACCCTGAAGAAGATACCCGCCACCCGATTGTCCAGACTGACCGAAGCTCTGGCGAACTACGATCCAATCCTGAACGAATACTTCTTCGACAGACATCCTGGCGTGTTCGCCCAAGTGCTCAACTATTACCGGTAAGTACTTCGAACTTCCTAGGGTCTATTGCATTCGAACGCTTTTCAAACCATCTCTCCGAGCCAATATCGAAACTCACTTAATGTGAAATTGATAATTAATTGAACTACAACAGTTAATTACGTTTGCAATTAAAAGGGAGCTGGAAAAGTTGGGTCCCCGTTCCGGTCAATTAAATTTACGGTCAGGAATCTGTTACGGTCTAGATCCGTTCGTTGTCCATTTTCAATCATTTTCTGGTGCGGTCCTATTTCAATCAATTTGCGTTCAAAAAAGAAGGATTAATTGCAATTTAAAATGCTGATAAATCCTTTTGATGTGCTCTGAGTGGCCGATAATTTTTTGCTCTATATCAAAAGTAATGGCTCTGAAGAGGGACACAAAAGGGTAGCGTTCGGTTTCGTTTTAATTATCACTTTTTTCCATTCACGAAACAGGAGTCGTTTCGACTATAAATCTTTGACGATGAAGTGGGGATAAGGAAGATGTCTTTTGCATTTCATTTTCAGAACAGGAAAGTTGCACTACCCCACGGATGTTTGTGGACCATTGTTCGAGGAGGAGTTGGAGTTTTGGGGTTTGGATTCGAACCAAGTTGAGCCATGTTGCTGGATGACTTACACGCAGGTACGTACTAACCCACCTTACAAATTATGGTCATTTTCCAATTATGTTCCGTGAATTACACTTGAAATTGAAATTTAAAACTGGCCATTTGTTCGCTACACTTTTTCCAACATTGGACCAGGGACGAGGTTGCGGACAGAACTGCTCCAAGATTACGTCAAGAATTACATTTTATTCATTTCGTCTAATTCAGTGCTCCTAATCAACACTGAAGTCTTCTGATCTACTGTGGAAAGCCTTATCTCTTGAAGCCAAAATGCGATCATTTTCAGGATGGATTAAATATTAAGCACATGTTTGTGACATGTTACCTCCACTACTTACTTTTGACCGCCCTTGTAGTAGTAATTTTATGCTCGCCTGCAATTAAAACTTTTAATTACCTTTCTTTTCCAAGGCAGTGATCTACTCCCTAAAAGTTAGCTAAGTGCTAGATTTTAAGGGAGTAGATCAGTCACTCCGTAGAAGCGACAGTTTACTCACAGCTCTCACCTTGTGAACACCACAATGGGAAACAGGATCGATATTGGGTTTAAATAAACAAATCAAATATATAAACACGGCTTTCATTGAACTTCTGCTATAAACCATCAATCTTATTTGGTAATTCCCAAAGTATATTTGAAGCAGTCATTAAGTAAGGCAGATATGGCTTCAATGTCTCCGCTTAAACCCCCATCCCAGCGAGAACCGATGAAGCACTCCTGCCAAAAAAAAACGCTATTGCAACGCAAAAATATAAATAGTCCTGACTGTCATCCTTAATTCGCTATAATTTGAATCTTCTTCTTCTCGTTCCCCATCGAGTTCAATGTTCAGACGAATCATAGGAAATGAATTCTCATTAACGTGACGTACGCATCTGTGGCATCTAAGACGCCTCTCTCGTTATTTTACTACAATAGAACACCCCCAAATCAATCGCGGGTGTCCTCTTTTCGAGTGTTGCGCCACTAGTCCATCGTTATCCATAACTCAACACAGTGGTAAATTTTAGATTTGAGACATTTGTTGATGTATCGCCAGTTGTGGGACTCCACTTCATCTAAGTTGCGCTGAAATGTGATTCAATTTCATCACGCCATTCATCACTTTTAGGTAGCATTAATGGGGGGGCATTCAAATTGCTCAGTTTTCAGCAGTTGGTTACCACTGACATTGATAGTGCCTGATTCTTTGGCCTCCTTCTTCCAGAAATCTGTTTGATTCAGATTTAATCCCAGACCGTGCTGCATGAGGCGTTCATTCTACTTTTGAGCAACTTGCTCGAGATTTTTGCTTTGTTATGTGACAGTAATAAAATCTTATCTGCATAGAGCAGGGTCTAGGATATTGAGCGTCGCATGTCCCGTGTGGCAGTGTCCATAATATAAACAAAAAGGAGCGGACAGAAGTCAGAAGCTGTTTTAAATCACAGTAGACAGCTCCTCTGACATCAAGTGTTGCCTCAGAGCATACTAAATGAGTTACCGTGATCCACGATCAAAGGCTTTTTCTCCATAAGTAACCGCGTAGCGTGTTGTGCGTTAGTAGTTCCGCAATTCTTGACAAACCCGGGCTGATTCGCGGTTATTTGAACAATATCGAGAATACGGTTGCGAAGAATACGTTCAAAAATCTTCCCGGCATAGTTCAGCAACCAGATCGGATGGTAACATTCTGTTGGAGGGCCTCCCTTTTACTATATCGGAACGGTAGTGCTTTTGACCAGTCAGATGGTGTTCTACCATCAACCATAATCCGATTGAAGAATTCATTTAGCCACAGTGTTGGATCCCAGCCCTTCGCCTTACAGAGTTCAAATGCCATCTCGTGAAGTCCTCTACCTTTCCTCAATTTCATTTGTTTTATTACTTCCTCAACTTCAGTGGTGCTGACAGGCGGAATTGATCCAAATATCCGCAGTACTTCTAGAAGTGGAAGACAAACAAATTCTTCCGTTGGAATCTGCTCGAAATATTCACGCAATTTGTCCTTTGCGGTCGCCAGGTCCAATTAATAGAAAGGAGTGTTCGATATCTTGCGGGCGCTCATGTCAATCTTATGAGGATATAGTCGATTTGCGTTTTACTGTTCCCACTATAAAATGAAGAAAAAAGATATAATCGTTTAAGAAGCCATGTATTGGCAGGACGAGGTCGTAAGTTTTCGCCAATTCGACTGTACGGCGCTACCCTGATTGCGTACTCTAAACCTTTTTCCCCGGCAGGAACGTTTTAGTTGTCCCAGAGCATCTGCCTCGATACCAGTTGAAGAAATGAATCGTGCGATTAACTGATATAAGAGTGAGCTTCATCTCACGGGTTCCAAGCCGATCGACCCCGTTATTGACGTGAAGGAAACTCTCAGGGATGAGAATGCCGACACAATGTTGAGCCCGTGAGCTAAAAAAGTAGAGAAGTTTAGAGCCACCGCGTTCCCGTTCTATGATGTAGTTTCTTGTAGAGTGAAGGAGTCAATGATCGTTGTGAGTTCCTCCATGGCAGTGCGGGTACCAAAATTTACCATGCAGACACCGACTTGTTTGTCTTAGAAACAGGTGCGAGAATTCTGAACTTTATTAATAACGATTATCTACTTAACTCATCTTATATCTTACCTGACTAATTATCTTACGCTGGACTAAGAATCAAAAGATCAATCAAATTATTCGCTGCTTGTCGTAAAAGGCGATTAAAGGGGATAAACATTTGTGAGCTTGCTAACCTGCAGATTTCAGTTGTTCCTTTAACCATCGAAATATTTCCGGCACCTCTTACAAAAACAGATTTATCGGTTGCGAATGGTGGTGATCCTGTAAAGTGGGGATGATTAAAAAGCCTATCCGGGATAAACATGCAAAAACCCGGGAACTGAGCTTTCCGAATAGCTAAAGAGATAGTGGCGAATTTTAGTTTGAAGTTCCGCCAGCTCTTAGGCCAGCTCTGCTGAAGTGTCCAGGCGACACGTGCTTACATGCCTGTATGCTAGTCATGCTTGGGAATGTGGAGACGCTCTTTTAGACACTGCAGTCACTGTTATGTCATTTACAAACGTACCCAAGTTTTCTTGGGACCGTACCAAAGCCTCAAATAAAAGAAGATAAAATAAGTAAGTCGAGAATCGGAAGCTAGGGGTTTCAAGTAAGAAAGTTCTTTTGTATTTCTTCTGTAGGAACAATTTCCAAAAAATAGTAATATTTTATTATTAACTTTATTTGAGTAAATATTGCCATTGAGGGTATTTTGTGCCCAGGAGACTATGTAGGAGCAGCTTTCTGATTCTTTTTTCAATGGTTTGTTCGGGTAGTTTCTGAGAATGGCTCCGTGAAATATATGAACACTTACGACCTTCGCACTTCTGTCTTCACAACTAATGTCAAAATTAATAACGGCTTCGCAAAGTACCAATGGAGGCCTTTCATTTGATATGCCAGATGGCTACATTCGGTGAAAAAAAGTATTACACTCTCTTTCACAACGTGTTCACAACGCTAATGGCACGAGGTTAATGGATTTCTCCAGCTTTCAGCGCATTGTTACTAGCAGCAATTCTCAACTGATCGGTAACACACGAGCAATCAAATCATCCATATCGTGGTTAACAGTAAACTTGTAGTAATAATCTGTAGGCGTGTCTAGCATGGGGAATGTCGACTTCATACACGAAAAGGATCGTCAATGGATGATTCCTTATCTTCGCGTGTAGCGTTGGCTGCTTCTTGACTTTGCAAGTCAGGGGCAGAAGAGGGTAGGAATAAGTTGATAAGATTAACGAAAGCGACATTTTGTGAGAATCGTGTGGAATATAACCACAATTTCATTGCGATCCATTTTTTGAAAAGCCATTTACAAAAGTAATTTGATCTGCAAAGCACTGCATTAGTAACAGTCAACCTCATACGATTCACACTTATATAAAAACATTCCAGTGGACATTTGTCTCATTAGTACCTACCAGATAATGAATGCATATATTATGTGGTAATATCCACTGTCCAGATAGCTGAGTGCTTAAAGTACAAAGCTACTGTACGGAAGGTTGCGATTTAAATCTCACTGGTGTCAGTAGAATTTGTATCGTGATTTGACGTCGGATACCAGTCGACTCAACTGTGAATGAGTACCTGAGTCAAATCAGGGTAATAATCTCGGTCGAGCGCAATGCTGACCACTTTGTCTCCTATAGCGTACTGTTATCCTGTAGTGCATCATTACGGTCTTGAATGAAGTGCTCTAACACACCTCAAGGCTCTGATTCAACTGGATTGTTGCGCCAACGATTGTTATTATTAATAATATCTTCTTTCGCGTGATACTGACATTCAAAGTCATGCATTTGCATAAAAACGACAACTAGGACCTATTATAACTTTGTTAGTGATAGTCATATTTCCACCAAACTTGTCAGGGTTATGCTTTATGCTATAGCCAGCATTGTTGCATTTCGTGATTCTAGGATGAACTTGAGGGGGTTTTGCAGTCAATTACTAAAAATTATAGCAATGTACTATTATTCCGTTAATTTGAACAGATATCAGTATGGAGGGTATTTCGGAGCCTGGGCATCATATAATGGCAGCCTCCTGATTTTGCTGTTGGGCAGTTTCCGTAAGTCCGTAAAAGTAACGGTCATTTTCGACCCTCCTTATTCCTCATCTTTCCAACAAATGTCAACACTAGAAACGGCTTGGGAAAGTACTAACCGAGGCCTTTCATTTGATACCCGACATGACTATATCTGGTTAAAAAAAAAATACAAACACCAACTCTCTCCTCCACCACTCCATTCTACGTAGAATTATTTACATAAAATTACTATGATAAGTGAAATTCCCCTTATCTTCAATTGAACATTTCAAGCACCGATTTTCATAAACTGGATCAAGAATATCTTACCAGAAAATTCAAGTCAGGGAGAATATTTTCCGATAAACACAAATTAAAAACTACAAATTAGTTTAATTGAAATACTGGAGCCAATTTTACGTTGGAAAATCAATCCTACGTTAAACAATACAATAATGACAAATTTACATTGTCTCTGTTCAGTTTCTGAACCCGCACCGAACATGCAACCAGGGCTTTTGATATTGTGGTAGGGGGCGTTTCTCCGGAGCGAAGAATTTGAAACACGATGCAAAGAAAAGCTTGACTGACGGTTTCGTCCAGGGCAGAAGCAACTCATCAGATGCTGCCTCACCTCGGTCCAGGGAGCAGCGTGACCGAAAGTGACGATAGGTGGTAATCGCTCCATTTATATATGATCGCAAACACCACATGAGTGCGAATTATATTGAAGTGAAATCCGTCATAAGTTCGTTTTCTCGTTGAGAATGCTGGGAGTCCTGAGTCCGCATCCACTTAATGACGGACCGGACCGAAGAGAGGAAGTCAGTTGCTTCCCGGTCCCGGTCCGGTCCGTCATCAAGTGGATGCGGATTCAGGACTCCCAGTATCCTCAACAAAAAAACGGTGAAAAGGTTAAGTGTAACTACAATAGTCTATCGAAAGTTATAGGGCTGATAAATCTCAGCAAACTGTGAATTGTTTACCACAAGCAATGTTGAAACACTTTTAATTAATCTGATTTGAATACATAATGGATTGCCAAATATTGAGAAGCTCATATATCATACAAGGTCACGATTCTGACTTTTTTATGTTGAAAAGTATCTGAGAACGTTTCACTTTGTAGCCTGACGCTCTTACTCTGCATTTTCTGAATACTATGAGAAGCATCACATAATGGAGTTGAGCTTTTTTACGGTGTCAAGGTATTCAATTGAGTTTTGCTTCTGACGGTTCGAGTCATACCTTAAGCAACTGCATTTCTGATTTTAATTTTAAACTCAAAAACGACTGAAAATTCTAGAAAATGTATGAACACTAGCCAGGATTCCTGAAGGAAATGTAATGTGTTTTCGACATTATATCCGATACGCCTTTTTCCACACTTTATTATGTTAGCGCATTACGGTCCAAACCCTTTCGGGGTTGATGCGAACTACTCGAATGTTGAAATTCAACAATGTAATGAGAATTTAATTATACTTTCTCAGGATGTACATCATAATAAAACAGGTTAGTCGAAAAATGCAAACTTAAGTGTAGTTAGACTTGCTTGCATCCTTATCTCACAACAACGCCCTGACGTCTGGGATGTAATTAATTTTATACTTCAACTCGATAAACTTTTCAGTTTCCAGTTCCTGCGTAGTGGGAACTTCATAGTAAAACTTCCTCTGCAATCATACATCTTAAATAACTGAAGGGGCTCCTTAAGTAAAGCATCTTGTCGTACTATCAGGAAACACTGAAACAGCGCTGTATGGAAGAGTTGCAGCTAATTCCTTCCTCCTCTTTCCACACATACATATATTCTCGATTAAAAGTTCTTTTTCAAGATGCTTAACGCTAAAAGGAAGGCAAAGTACCTGTTTTAATAATACCTTCTATTCTGACTCCTCTCAATATTTGAATAGCAGGGAATAGAAAAGGAAAACTAGCTCAAGAATATTTTGTAAATTGTTTCGCCCTAAAATATCTGATTCCTGGAAATCTGTAAACCTTCTTAAGTTCGGAACAACTCGCTGGATGCTCATTTAAACTTTTTAAAGTAAATCGGGTGGAATTGAGAGCAGCGATTGTTGTTTGATTGCTAACTTTGCTCGAGTATTTCACACTTTGCTGAAAGTGCAGGCGTTCTCACCAAAAATCATTCATTCCCCTTCAAGTTTTCATCTGCTATCAAAAGTTACGATACAGCTATCCGAAACCTCACACCACAAAACAAGAAGATATACTCGAAGAGTTTCAGTCGCGTTGAAATCATTTCAAAGGTTTCATTCGGAACAGCAGTCATAAACCCCCAACTCTTCATTTTAAATAAAAACATTGCACAACCGCACGTGACAGTATCCAACAAGGACAAAAAATGTTTACATCGTTCCAAATTCGATGTGGATGGATTATCCTTGAGCAAATCCAAGTGTTTCAGAACTCCGCTGTCGCAAGAACAAAGAACGACGAGATAATAGTTAGGAACGACTTGGAAGTCTGAAGGATTTCGGAGGAAACTGAAAGAGGAGCGAATAAACCGTACAAGCAGATAAACTTTTTACGGCGCTTAGCACGCCAGCTGACTAATCTGGCCTTGAGTTTCAATCTCAGTTGATATCAGAAAGCGATTTGCTTCTTATCCTATTTCCCTCCGCCCCATATTCGCCATTGTTCAGCGCCGCCAGCTTGTGATACCATCAGTTTCAAATGAATTTGTTATAGTTGGAATGTGTTCCCTCCTAAGCTACTCGGAAAGTTCTAAATGCGATGGAGAATGGACGGGGAGCCTTACATGCCAAGAGCCTTAATGTCCTTACCCGGGACTTTACTTTTATCCTTTGATAAAGATTGATAAGTTCGCGTACAGCAAATTATCCCGAATAAATGTCACGAGATCAGGAAAAATTGATAGCGCCCAAAGGAAAGTTTATTAGGAAAAAATGTGCGTCAGAAGTTAGAAGGACTTCTGGGAAGAAGTTTGTTGCTTTAGCCAACTTCATTGATCTAATTAAGATGTAATTTCTGTTTGCACACATAACTCATCGGAAAAAGTCGAAAGAGTTTTTCTAGAGAAGGTGGGTATATTGTGGTGAACGTTAAATTACTAAACATTAGAAAGGTTCAAAATTTAGCATTATTAACCGCTCTTTATCAAAACTTATATCTAAAGCCACTTAATGAGCTGTTGCCTAGACTTGCAGAACTGCATTTCCTCCAAATTATTGTGCCATTCCATGATGTTTTAGTGTGCAATAGACCAATGCAGAAAGCACCTTTATCCTGTTATGAGTTTGTTAATTTTACTAAAATTTTCATAGCATTTTCCAGAATATACCTTAGAGACTTGTTATCCAACTAGTATCTGAGATAAAAGTTTGCATCATCAATAGACAGTTGTTGACTTAACGCTAAAAAATAAAAAAGCTAGTAAGCATTATATTTTCCATAGTGGTTCAAGTTGATTGGAAAAAGAATTGGAGTTAGCAGCTCCAACCTGATTGTGAAAAAGTCGAAGTTATTGTGCGTTTAACAAATTCCTCGCTAAGAGAACTATAGGAATCTGAAATTGAGTAGCCCGTAAATAAAAATAAGTAAATTCTCTCTTACTTCGAAATCACCGCCAAATGAACATTAAGAAGCCATCATGTCCATTACCACTCAAGAGAGTTGTGAATACACTCATCTCCAAAAAAAGATATTTTTCTGCTGCTACGCTAGAGGGCGCTGTTATCACCTTAAAGGAAAAATGCAAACGGCATTTTAACATCCGGACTTAACCACAGTCCGCAAACTAGGATTATTAAAAAATATTGAAAGCCAAATTTTTAGTGCCTTGATAAACTTTTTTCTTGGTGGTTTTTCAAGGTTTCTTTAATGAATAAACAAGTCGGGAAACCGGATGCTTGACGCTTCAGGTATAAAAGGTTTTGTGTTTCCCTGTGTGAGGAGCATAACGTAGTTCTCCATTGGCTGATAGCATTGATCCAAGATATTGAAATCGGTCAGTTCTTGGCAGGTTACTACCATTGCCATAACTGAGTGATTTAAATATCTCGAGGGGCAGGTTACTGCCATTGCCAGAACTCAGCGATTTAAATATCTCGAGTTAATGCTACCAGCCAAGGGAAAAATGCGTAATGGAATTGCATCACGCATTAACACAACCTGGATGAGGTGGCATTCCAAAACTGATGTTCTTTGTGATCGACGTATCAGTGCACGTCCCAAATCTAAAATTTACTACAATGTCGTCGGTCTGACGCTCTGTTCTGAGTGTTGGCAGATTATGAAACACAATAAACGGCGTCTTGCGATAATTGGGACGAAGGTGTTGCATTGCACTAACGGCGTGACACATTTTGATGATGATTTTGATGAAAATATCCGCGATCGATATGGGTTTGCGCGGATCGTAGAAAACTGCGAGAGTGACGTTTTCGATGGGGTGGTCACGTAATTCACGCTAATGAGAATTCACTTCGCAATATTGGTCTGATGGTGGCTTGATACGCTGGATGGGGATATAAAGGCCTCGCGATTACATTCTGATTAGGCATTTGATAAAACAAAATCACGAAACCCATCATGGCAATAGCAGTAACTTGCCACTCGAGATATTTAAATCGCTCAGTTCTGGCAATGGCAGTAACCTGCCCAGAACTCAGCGATTTAAATATTTCGAGTCAATGCCATCAGCCAATGGAGAACTGCGTAATGAAATTGCTTCACGCATTAACGCAACCTGCATAAAATGGCATTCCCCAACTGGTGTTCTTTGTGATCGATGTATCAGCGCACGTCCCAAATTTAAAATTGACTGCAATGTCGTCCGTCTGCCGCTCTCTATAGTTCTGAGTTTTGGCCGACTTTAAAGACAGTGAACGGCGTCTTGCGATAATGGGGTCGAAGATGTTGCATTGCACTGGTGGCGTGACACGTTTTGATTACGTCTGAAATGAGAATATCCGCGATCGATATGGGTTTGCACCGATCGTGGAAAAACTGCAAGAGCGGTGTTTTCGATGGTGTGGTCACGTAATTCACGCTAACGAGAATGCACTTGTCAATATTGGTCTGAACATCGAAGTCAATGGTAAACAACCAAAAAGCCCAAAACAACCAAAAAGCCCAAAGGCCAAAACAATGGTGGCTTGATACACTGGATGGGGATTTATAGGTCTCGCGATTACATCCTAATTAGGCATTTGACAAAATAAAATGACGAAACCGATCACGACGAGCCGACCCCGCTTGTGAACGGGCCAAAGGCAGAAGATAAAGAAAAAGATATCAGGTCCGACGAGTGCACGACAGCTCCATGACACATAGCTACAAATTCCGTTGCCCTCTACTTTTTAGAAAGGGATTTAAATAAATCATTTGGTGGAAACCCCTGTATTGATAATAGTCAACCTCATACGCTTCATAGTCTCAGTTTAAATTATAAGCAAATGGAAAGAATGTAACCTACATCAAATATAAAACAAGTCGGGAAACCGGAAGCTGGGCGCTTCAGGTATGAATGGTTTTGCTTGCTTCTTCTGTAAGTATATTTGAGTGTAGAACTATGCCATTTGTATGTAGCCCGTTATGTATATGCATTTAGCATGTCAGAATTAGTGCTTCGGGTTATAAATTTACACCGAAAGACAAATTTGAGCTACTGTAACTTTCATCAAACTTGGGGATAATATGCTTCATATTATAATTTATCACCATCATCATCATCATCAACGGCGCAACAGCCGGTATCCGGTCTAGGCCTGCCGTAATAAGGAACTCTAGACATCCCGGTTTTGCACCGAGGTGCACCAATTCGATATCCCTAAAAGCTGTCTGGAGTCCTGACCTACGCAATCGCTCCCTCTTAGGCAGGGTCTGCCTCGTCTTCTTTTTCTACCATAGATATTGCCCTTATAGACTTTCCGGGTGGGATCATTCTCATCCATACGGATTAAGTGACCCGTCCACCGTAACCTATTGAGCCGGATTTTATCCACAACCTGACGGTCATGGTATCGCTCATAGATTTCGTCACTGTGTAGGCTATGGAATCGTCCATCCTCATGTAGGGGGCCAAAAATTCCTCGGAACATTCTTCTCTCGAACGCGGCCAAGAGTTCGCAATTCTTGTTGCTAAGAACCCAAGTCTCCGAGGAATACATGAGGACTGGCAAGATCATAGTCTTGTACAGTAAGAGTTTGACCCAATGGTGAAACATTTCGAGCGGAACAGTTTTTGTAAGATGAAATAGGCTCTGTTGGCTGACAACAACCGTGCGCGGATTTCATTATCGTAGCTGTTATCGGTTGTGATTTTCGACCCTAGATAGGAGAAATTGTCAACGGTCTCAAAGTTGTATTCTCCTATCCTTATTCTTCTTCGTGTTTGACCAGTGCAGTTTGATGTTGTTGGTTGGTTCGTCTTCGGTGCTAACATTGCCACCATATATTTTGTCTTGCCTTCATTGATGTGCAGCCCAAGCTCTCGCGCCGCCTGCTCGATCTGGATAAAAGCAGTTTGTACATCGCAGGTGGTTCTTCCCATGATGTCGATATCGCCAGCATAGGCCAGTAGTTGGGTGGACTTAAAGAGGATTGTACCTCTTGCATTTACATTAGCATCACATGTCACTTTCTCGAGGGCCAGGTTAAAGAGGACGCATGATAGGGCATTTCCTTGTCGTAGACCGTTGTTGGTGTTGAATGGTCTTACATTTTATACTATCACCAAGTTCTATAATTCTGGGATAAACCTAAGGGGGGTTTTACTCAATTTTCCCTAAAAAAATTGTAATATACTATTATCAACTTAATTTGAAAAAATATCAATGTGGAGAGTATTTTGAGGCCTGGGCACCATATAGACGCAGCTTCATGATTTTTTTTCAGATTTTCGGTTGGAAAATTTCTGAGAATGGGCCCGTTAAAGAAATCATCACTTTCCGCCCCTCCCACTTCCCGCCTTTCTAACAAATCTTAAAACTAAGACCGGCTTCGAAAATTACTAATCGAGACCTTTTATTTGATATCCCACATGACTACATTCGGTGAAAAAAAATTTTACATCCGTTTTACATGTATGGGGACCCCCCTAAATTCAATCTAGAAGGATATCACTCCCTGCATGTCTGGGGGTCCGCAGTTCCCACCTTCTCACCAAATTTCATGTCAATCGGTATAGCTGTTTCTGAGAAAAGTGAAAACAAAACCTTAAAAAGGCTGAGGAGAATTAGATTCTTCTCCAATGGAATTTTAATATTTCACTGGAATGTAAATTATTCTCGTTAATTATGACGTCAGCATCTTATTTGCATTTCTTAAGATGCTGTTAATTCTCGCGAAATTGATAAGTTTGAACTGCTATAACTTTGGCGTTAATAGCCACAATTCCATGAAATTTAGCACGTATATATACTATTAGTGAGCTTATTTGAGCAGATATCCGAATGGGACATATTTTGAGGCTTAGATTCCATCTAAGCGCACCAGCCTGATTTTTTCGGATTTTTAGGTTGGGTACTTTCCGAAAATGAATACTGTCTCACTTTAAGTGCGTACATTTTGACTCCTTACTCACGCATTTTGCAATTCACGCCTAAACTAGTGTCCGTTTCGGAAGGTAAAAATCGATAACTTCCATTTGATACCCTACACGATTATATCTGGTGAAAAAAATTTTGGAATCCCTCCTTTGCTTGTATGGGGAAGCCCCCTTTAAACTCCACCAAAATTTATGCCACTCGCTGTATGCGTGAGATTTCATAGCTCCCATCTGTCCTCCAAATTTCGTTTGGATCGATTTAGCCGTTTTGGAGAAAAGTGCGTGTGATAGACAGACAGACAGACATACATTGAATCGATTTTAATAAGGTTAAAAGAAAACCTTAAAAACCTTAAAATGACTCGCAATTATCCTAGTTTGCGGACCGTAGAAATATATTCTTTATAAGTAATGAACATTTCGAAGACTTTCGTTGGATAGGTTAGACTATGGTGGCAGCAAATTTTCAACATGCAGTTTCGAGAAAAACGCATTTAAAAAGGAGAATGCGATTTTCAATCATAAAATATTCATCATCATCATTCACGGCGCAACAACCGGTATCCGCTCTAGGCCTGCCGTAATAAGGAACTCCAGACATTCCGGTTTTGCGCTGAGGTCCACAAATTCGATATCCCTAAAAGCTGTCTGGCGTCCTGACCTACGCAATCGCTCCATCTTAAGCAGGGTCTGCCTCGTCTTCTTTCTCTACCATAGATATTGTCCTTATAGACTTTGCGAGTGGGATCATCCTCATCCATACGGATTAAGTGACCCGCCCACCGTAACCTATTGAGCCGAATTTTTTCCACAACCTAACAATCATGGTATCGCTCATTGATTTCGTCATTATGTAGGCTATGGAATCGTCCATCCTCATGTAGGGGGCCAAAAATTCTTCGGAGGATTCTTCTCTCGAACGCGGCGAAGAGTTCGCAATTCTTCTTGCTAAGAACCCAAGTTTCCGAGGAATACATGAGGACTGGCAAGATCATAGTCTTGTACAGTAAGAGCTTTGACCCTATGATGAGACGTTTCGAGCTGAACAGTTTTTGTAAGCTGAAATAGGTCTCAAAGTTGTATTCTCCTATCCGTATTCTTCTTCGTGTTTGTGTTTGACCAGTGCGGTTTGATGTTGTTGGTTGGTTCGTCTTCGGTGCTGACGTTGCCACCATATATTTTGTCTTGCCTTCATTGATGTGCAGTCCAAGATCTCGCGCCGCCTGCTCGATCTGGATGAAGGCAGTTTGTACGTCTCGGGTGGTTCTTCCCATGATATCGATATCGTCAGCGTAGGCCAGTAGTTGGGTGGACTTGAAGAGGATTGGACCGTACGTACGTAAATGCAAGACTTACCTCAGCATCACGGATCACTTTCTCGAGGGCCAGGTTAAAGAGGAAGCATGATAGGGCATCCCCTTGTCGTAGACCGTTGTTAATGTCGAATGGTTTTGAGAGTGATCCTGCTGCTTTTATCTGGCCTCGCACATTGGTCAGGGTCAGCCTAGTCAGTCTAATTAATTTCGTCGGCATACCGAATTCTCTCATGGCCGTGTACAGTTTTACCCTGGCTCTGCTATCATAGGCTTTAAAGTCGATGAACAGATGGTGTAGCTGTTGTCCATATTCCAACAGTTTTTCCATCGCTTGCCGCACAGAGAAAATCTGATCTGTTGCTGATTTGCCTGGAGTGAAGCCTCTTTGGTATGAGCCAATGATGTTCTGGGCGTATGGGGCTATCCGGCCTAGCAAGATAGTGGAGAATATCTTATGGATGGTACTCAGGAACGCGATACCTCTGTAATTGCTGTACTATGTGATATCTCCCTTTTTATGTATGAGACAGATAATGTCTCGTTGCCAATCGTCAGGCATTGATTCGCTGTCCCACACCTTGAGCACAAGTTGATGAACCACTTGGTGTAATTGGTCGCATCCATATTTAACCAATGCGGCTGTAATTCCATCGGTTCCTGCCGACTTTTGATTTTTTAGCCGATGAATTGCGCGGACTCTTTCTCCTAAACTTGGTGGTGGCGGTATTTGTACGTCGTCTTCAATTGGCGGGACCTCCAACTCGCCGATGTTCCGGTTGTTCAGTAGCTCATCAAAGTACTCAACCCATTACTCTAATATGCCCATTCTGTCGGAAATCAGATTTCCCTCTTTGTCTCGGTAGGATGAGCATCGAGGTGTGTAAGGCTTCATGCTGCTGACTTGTTGGTAAAACTTCCGCGCCTGGCTTCTCCGCTCGACGGAGTCCGTGATAAGTCTCTCCGCGTGCCCGCGTTCTTTGAGAATGCAACATTACTCGGTATGCGGCATTCTTCCGTTCCGTTGCTAGCTTACATTCATCGTCAAACCAGCCGTTCCGACCCCTTTTGCGGCTGGGGCCAAGCATGTTTGTGGCCGTATCCATGACAACGTTCTTCAGGTGATTATGAAGATAATTTGTTGATGCTTCCTCTCCAGGTCCTCTGTTGTAAAATATTAATTGACCATTAATCTGCTATACCAAGTCGATAAACCTTAGGTTTCTTGAAGAAACACATGTAAAGCCTGGGCGTCAATTCTTATGATCTTGGCGGAGTCATTCGAACGTCATTTGGACTGATAAATACGCGCTTTATTATGGCGATCGATATAAACATGGCATTTTACCTGTTTAACACTGTGATTTCTAAACAACTCCGAATATCAAAAAATTGCTAGATACAATTGGTGCAAAAAAAATCGATTCTGCGGGTTTGACACACGGGATGACCCCCTTAAGGGCGGCCCCAATTCCTTAGAAGAGGGGGGCAAATTTTTTCATTCAGCATTCATCATTTTTTCAATGAATACAGTCTACATTGGGAGCGTTGAATAGTACTTTGATCACTTCAAAAATCGTTCAGGAATGTAGAAACTAGATACCCGGACTGGAAACGGAGCCAGCAATTGGAGTGTCAGTAGCGTTGGCCGATGCTGCTATAAAAAGCTGGGAACAAGCCCACCAAACTTTTCCTGTCAGAGCCTAACAAACATACTGCAAAGTATATCCTGTCGAAAAACAGGAAGACTTGCCGAAGTATTGTGGGCATTCTGACTGGCCATAATTCACTAGTTGGGCAGATGTTCAGAATAGAAAAGTTGATACGTATCCATCTTGTAATGAGAAAACGGATTCCACGGAACATTTTCCATGTGAGTGCTCCGCCTATGGACACATCAGACATCAGATTTTTGGTGCTGATGTGCTCCAACTACAGTACGTAGCATCGCATCCACTATCGGAACTGCTGCCATACATAAAGGAATCCGGATATTGCGTTAGACGGGAGAATCGAGTACAATAGACCACTAAGGTCTGAGTGCTCAGAGCTCTCCCCAACGTCGAAGACACACATACAACCAAACGAAAAATTTGAAAAATAATGGTGGTCTGAGCACATGGCATCTAGGCCTGAAAATACTCTCCGTTGCAATATCTGCGCCAATAGAGTTTATAATAAGATATTTTTATATGTTGAAAATTTACTAAGCAGTTGTGTAGGCCCCTTAGGTTTACGCTGGAAGTAGAAGTGGCAAGAAGGGCACACGCGCAAGGGATAACATAAGGCATACCTTTATTTGAAGTTTGAAGAAAGTCCAACTATTATTAACAAAGTTACCGAAGGTGAAACTTTTACATTCTATGTGAATTTCGTACATTCTAAAACGTGTATAACATTCCCATTACACATATGAATGGATTATTAGCTTTGAATTAGTCCGGTCTAGGTCTAGGTCTGCCTTAATAAGGAACCACCCCGGTTTTGCGCCGAGGTCCACCAATTCGATATCCCTAAAAGCTGTCTAGTGTCCTGATCTACGCCATCACTCCATCTCAGGCAGGGTCTGCCTCGTTTTCTTTTTCTACCATAGATATTGCTCTTATACACTTTCCGAGTTGGATCATCCTCATCCATACGGATTAAGTAATCCGCCCAAAGCAACTTGTTGAGCTGGATTTTATCGCTCATAGATTTCGGTGTTATGTAGGGTACAGAATAGTCCATTCTCATGCAGGGGGTCGAAAATTTTTCTGAGGATTCTTCTCTCGAACGCGGCCAAGAGTTCGCCATTTTTCTGCTAAGAACCAAAGACGCCGTGGAATACATAAGGACTGGCAAGATCAAAGTCACCCTATGGTGAGACGTTTCGAGTGAAACAGTTTTTGTAAGCTGAAATAGGCTTTGTTGGCTGCCAACAACCGTGCGCGGATTTCATCGACATAGCTGTTATCGGTTGTTATTTTCGACCCTAGATAGAAGAAATTATCAACGGTCTCAAAGTTGTAGTCTCCTATCTTCATTGGTTTCGCTTGACCAGTGCGATTCGATGTTGTTCGTTCTTTCGGTTTTGGCGTTGACGTTGACACCATGTACTTCATCTCGCTTTCATTAATGTGAAGAGGATGGTGCCCCTCGCATTTACATCGGCATCGCGGGTAAAAAGGACGCTTGATAGGGCATCCTCTTGTCATAGACCTATGCTGTCATAGGCGACTTTAAAGTCGATGAACAGATGGTGCAGCTGATGGCCATATTCCAACAGTTTTTCCATCGCTTGACGCAGAGAGAAAATCTGATCTGTTGATTTGCCTGGAGTGAAGCCTCTTTGGTATGGGCCAACGATGTTCTGAGCGTATGAGGTTATCCGCCCTAGCAAGATGGTGGGGAATATCTTATAGATGGTACTCAGCAACGTGGTACCTCTATAATTGCTGCACTGCGTGAAATCCCCCTTTTTATGTGTGGGGCAGATAATGCCTCTTTGCCAGTCGTCGTACTTTTGTTATCATACTTGGGACAGGCTTCCAGGGTCCGCTTAACTGAGTCGTAGAAGCTGTCCTCCTCCGACTCTGCAGTCTCCTCTTTAGGAGCGTGAACCTTTATGGAGCTTATATTTCTAAATTTGCCTCGCTAACGTAAAGTGCATAGCCTTTCGCTTATATTTTCCAAGCCGATAATAGCAGGTTTCACTTTCTGGCTGACTAAGAAATCTACTCCGAGCAGAAAGTCTACTGGATGGTCACTATATTATATGGTGTAGCGACTCTTCTCCAGGAAACCGGTCCCTGTCCAGCGCATCTCTTGCAACGGTGTTACGTCAGCCTTATATAAGGACAGGGTATCGGCAAGCTGCTCAGCGGCATTCGGTGTCTGCAGGGAGCGCAGGCTCCGTGAGAAAATGCGCAAATCATTATTCCGTTGTCGTTACCGGGTTCGTCGTTTTGAAATCGTTTTGAGATCCTGTCCAAAGGTCCTTGCATGGCTTCGTAACGTGGGTTTTCCGTGTAGTGCTTTCAGCCCTACCAACCTGAAGGACCAGTCGGTACATTTTGTTTCGTTTTTAGGCACAGGACACTCGCCTTCATCCTTCTCCATCTGCAGTTTTTCATGAAGAAAGGACTCCCAGCGATCACCACGTGTAGGTGGGGATAGGGTTCAGTAGTTAAGCTGTTTGTTCAGCAGGGATTTCCCATGGGTACCAGTCCACGTTTCCCCTGGGCCCTATACTACCCTTTATATATTCATGTCAATTACTCGACACAAACATATATACGTATTTATATGCATATTTTAATGAAGCTTCGGGGTAGTGTCTAATTCAGATAGATAAATTTGTATATTAAACCAGCGCTATTAAATATATGTACTTTATATGTGCACGAAGTAAATCGAAGTAAATTTATAGACGTTGATATATATATAAGTATAGTACTCGATAATAGGCAACATTTGTTTGTTTAGGGTGAGCTTAATATATACGTCTGTAATATGTAATTATATGTTGTACTCGGAAAAAAATTGGAAGGAATACTTTCGGTTTTTAGCCACATGTAAATGAAACAAGTCGTAATACCGGAAGCTCGCACTTCGGGTATAAAGGTTTTGTGTTCATCTTATGTAAGAAATTTCAAAGCACATTTTTCTATCCGTATATAGCTACAAATCCAATATAATCCTTCATATTTTTCCAAACGACGAGACATATTATACGTACATATTACAGCCATAGATATCACGCTCACCCTAAATAAACAAACTGCCTATTTCCGAACACTGTACACATATATGCACGTATATAAATTGATCGTACCCATATTTCCGATTTACTTCTTATATCTATTTGAATTAGGCACTACCCGCAAAGTTCATTAGCACGCATATATTATATACGTGCATACACACATGTCTGGTTGACAAATAACTAAAAAACTAAAACAAAATAATTCTCTGGGACCCAATTCATAAGAACTCATTTCGTTGTGGTATTCAGGAATTCATATGTGATAATGACGTCATGCAGGTTGTAGAGTGCTCGAAATTTACAAAAATTGTAAAGTTTCACCCCCTATAACTTGTTTAATAATAGTTGGATTTTCTTCAAACTTGACTGAACTGTGCATTATGTTCTTTATTATTACGCATGCCAAATTTTATACTTCTGGGGTGAACATAAGAGAGGGTGTCGGGTAAATTTCTAAAATATGGAAATATACTATTATTAACTTTATTTGTGCAGATATCGGAACCGGATATATTTTGTGGCCTAGATTTCGTATAGATGCACCACAGTGATTTTTTTCAGATTTTTCGGTTGGATAGGTTCTGAGAACGCGACCTGTTACACTTTTTGGGGGTCATATTTTGAGCCCGCACTCCCCTATTCTCCGCCCGGTATCAAATCGAAAAGTACTCGTTGAGACCTTTCATTTAATACCCCACATGGCTACATTCTGTGAAAAAAAAATTGCACTCTCCATTCACATGTATGGAGAGCCCCCCCTTAAACTTAACACAATATGGCGCCACTTACTGCAAGTAAAGCGAACACTAGATTACATACTCTCACCAATTTTCGTGACAATCGGTCTAGCCGTTTCCGAATAAATCGGGTGTGACAGACAGACAGACAGACACCGTCTCTCTTGACTTGAGGATTTCCCTTTTCGTTCCTCCCCCTTAACCCCGCAAAACTCTCTTTAACAAGGGGCGTCCTGCAATTGAATGGGGTGAGGATTCTAAAACAGGCCACACCTCACCATACGTCGGAGGCAGGAGGAACATTGATGAATTTTTCTTTTCAGATTAAAAATTTTCCATTCCAGATTCACATTTTCTTTGATATTTCATTATTATAGTTTTATACTAATTTTTTACCATTGAGTTAGGCTACATTCGCAGAAAAAAAGAGTAAATTACCTGAAACAGGGATTGCCCCAACGTAGAAAATCTTGGATGACAAATCCAACCTGGGTAGATCTGATGGATACAGCTGTTATTTTTACAATTTTCGAAAGTTGAAAGCTATTTAAGTCGTTTTCGCCCTTCTGTACAGATTGTAATAGTGTGGAGAACCATACCATGCTAAGAGACAAGCGCGCTGTAATTTCTTACAACGAATATGAACACGAATGTTTCGAAAACCGTTCTAAAAGAAACTTTTCCGCACTTATCCAATATTTTTGGTCCACTTCCATACTAATCTTGCCATCTAAATATTGGGTTGGGGAAAAAGTAATGTCGTATTTGTGATCGAAGTTTAACGCTTTATTTAACATACTTAGAATTATCTGATTTATGTAAGTCAAATATGCGCTGTTTTGTTCGCAAATTTGTTGCCATTTAGAAGGCAACTTCATTATCCCCCCCCCCTTATAACCCCCCCCCCCCTAATTTGCAAAAAACTTAGACAGCCAGTTTTCGCAAGCCTCTTTTGAACCCAACTTAGTAGCACCAAGAGCGTTTTGCATGGACCGGAAGAGATGGTAATCACTTGGTACCAGGTCCAGACTATACGGTGGGTGTGGTAGGACATCCCATCCGAGCTCCCGTAGCTTCTGGTGGGTCATCAAAGATGTGTGAGACCAAGCGTTGTCCTAGTGAAACATAACACCATACTTATTGACCAATCCTGTCCGCTTCTTGTCAATCGCCTGCTTCAAACGGTCGAGTTGCTCACAGTATAGGACCGAATTAAGGGTCTGGCCATAGTTGAGCACCTCATAGTGGATGACTCCCTTCCAATCCCACCAAACACTCAGCAAAAGCTTTCTGGCCGTCAATCCGGGCGTGGCGATGGTTTGGGCTGGCTCGCTGCGCTTCGACCACGATCTTTTTCGCTTGAAGTTTTCGTACGTGTTCCACTTTTCATCACCAGTCACCATCCGGTTCAAAAATGGGTCGAGTTCGTTCCGTGTCAGCAGTGCATCGCAGGCGTTGATTCGGCACAAAAGATTTTTTTCCGTCAACTCGTGTTGCACCAAACACCCATTTTTTTTGGAATTCAATCTTCTACAAACGGTTCCAAACGGGTTTATGGTCCTTACCCAGTTTCTGGCCAATCGAGCGAATGCTGCCGGTCTACTTGGATGATTTCGACGATTTTATCGGTTTTTGCGACGATTGGCTTACCAGTACGAGGAGTATCTTCGACATCCACTACATCAGAACGAAATCGATCGAACCAACGAAGTGCTGTGCGAATCGTTACAGTATCGGACCGATAAACTTCACAATATGACGAATTTCTTCCTGGGTGGACTCCATTTTTAACGCGCTATAACTTGAGACTGAAACGTACAGTCATAAAACTGTCAAAGAGACACATATAGCCCAGATTATCGTCTTCAAATCGCCGTATAGTATGACCCGATGCAATTAATACAACACAAGATATTTTTAAGTGTTGTCTTGTGTAAGTTTTCCCCAACCTAATATTATACAGATTATATGGGGTCTTCTGTACCGAAATGTAAGGGGGAATGCAATTCGATAATAACGACATCGCAAGTGCCGCCACTACAATGGTCTGATCTACAATTTCCCTTGAAGATATTAGCAAATAAAGGTGGCATTTGCATTATTCATTTGCTTTAAATTTATCTATGATGTCTGGATAGCTATAGCACAAGGCTATCGTACAGAAGGTCGCGGTTCGAATATCACTGGTGGCAGTGAGATTTGTATCGTGATGTGACGTCGGACACCAGTCGACTCAGCTATGAATGAGTACCTAAGTCAAATCATTGCAATAATTTCGGGCGAGCGCAATGCTGACCACATTGCCTCCTACAGTGTATTGTAGTGTACCGTTACGGTCTTGAATGAAGTGCTCTAACACACTCCAAGGCCCTGATCCAATATGGATCGTTGCGCCAACGATTATTATTATTATTATGTTAAAAAGATCGTAAGGAATGAATACGAATTGATTGTATATAGTAGTAATTAGCAGCTAAACCTATTCAGTTGAACCAGAAAAATAGTAGTTTTTGTTATGTTTTCGGGATGTTCTATATATTTGAAACTACAAACACTTATGTTTTATTAAAAATTAAGCGCTCTTTATAATATTTCATTGAAATCATTTTTGCATGAAAGTTGAACCTACCCAGTTGAGCGGCAAAGTAAAAACGAAAACTAAACTCCGTACCTACAGGAAATGTAACTTTAAGTTTGATGTAAATTTCTTTTCGAGGATGGGGAGGGGAGTCCGGTAACATTAGATGAGCTGGCAGTGCGTCTTCAATGAAGCAAAAGCATTTCGCAGTTAAGAAGGGAACTTGTGATTCTCAAACTCCTGCATGGCTCGCTCAATAAAAAATACTGTAAATTTCACTCCAAAAAGGAATTGCTTTTTAGTTATTTAAAAATTGGAAATCGTGGGGTCGTTTACTTCTCTATAGCAAGTTTCCCATGAAATAGTTTTTCTAGTTCTAAAAATGATTAAAATGAATGAACCATGTTATGGATTCAATTAACTTTGATGAATCGGAGAAAACGTCAACAGAATCCGGGATACCAAGCATTCAAATCATTTGCTGGTCGCCACCAGTGCAAGAAATTGATACAATTCCGTCTCTCAAAGGTGCAACGTTTAGAAGAATTAGCAATTTGAAAGAGTCTATGCGTCAAGACCCACACGTTATTAACATCAAGAGTTTTACCGTGAGCTAGATCAATTAGATGCTACATCATGACAATGAACCTTACAAATATTCCTATAGCTCGCATTCATTAACTGGGAATTTTATCTCTTTCGGAAATTAAGAATTCACCTCCGGGGATGTAAGTTTTGGCTATTAAAGAACATTGTAATGCCACTCCAGTATTCGTGTCAGAATATTGCTATAGAAAAGTTATTTTCTTGGAGATATTAGGGAATCACAATTTAATTCAAATAAAACAGACGGTGTGGGTCGTCTCATTAACTAATTCATGCAGCCATTTTAAGTATTCAAAGGGTAGTATAGGTCCCGGGGCGAAATGTGGATTGGTACCCACGATCGAGCATAAAACCTGGGAAATGCCTGCTGAACCAACACCAACAGCTCTACTACCAAACCCTATCTCCACCTCCACGTGGTGACCGCTGGGAGCTCTTTCTTGACGAAAAGCTGCAGACGGAGAAGGATGAAGGCGAGTCTCCCGCGCCTAAAAACGGGACAAATTGTACCAACTGGTCCTCCAGGTTGGGGGTTGGGTAGGGCTGACAACCCTACATGGAAAACAACCGTTACGAAGCCACAACAGGAGCCTCGGATAGGACGGATATTAAAACGACGGACCCGGCAACGACAAAGGAACAACGATTTGCGCATTTTCTCATGGAACGTGCGCTCCCTGTACAGAGATGAAACTGATAAGCAGCTAGCCGATACCCTGTCCCAATATAGGGCTGATGTAACAGCGTTGCAAGAGATGCGATGGACAGGGACCTTAAGTATTACTTTTTAGTGAATTTATTTATACTTGAGTTTTGAAATTCAATATATTTAACTTCCAAGGATGAGTATTAAGTATTTATTTATTTTGAATTTAAGTCACGAGCGAGCCGAAGTGTATAGCGCCGCGGTTGGATACAGAAGAGACCGACTTATTTCCATGCGGTCCTTACTGTCCCAACCAACGGCATTTTTTTTACCGCTGGTTCTCCACTCCCCTGGTGCGTTCTGAAAACGAGTGAGTGGAGAGTTTCTGAGTTCAGCGCCATCTACCCGTCCGCATCCGCAACATCCGAAATAAATTTCGAATGCTGCAGATCCTGCCGCGCCACATCACTCCGCCCCCAGACGAAACCTAGGGGGTTTCGGCGACGGATCCCCGAACTTCGTTCGCCGTTAATCCACAAAGCGGACACGACGTTGCTTCGGGGCGCACACGGGTTTCAGCCTGGACAAAGAGACCGCCTTTTTGTGACCACCGATCTCGAGCTGGAAGAAATGTTCTCCCCTCTCGAGAACGCGGTACGGGCCCTCATATGGAGGCTGCAGCGGCTTCCGGACGGCATCCGTCCTGATCAGCACGTGCGTGCACGTGTCCAGTTCCTTGGGCGAACAAGCAGGTATGGACGAGTGTCGAGTGGGTGGTGGCGCTTTGATGCGTCGGAGATTGTCCCTCAGCAGACGCACCAACCCCGACTCCGTGAGACCCGATCTCTTGTCGAAGACCGGATCGCTTGGGAGTCTTGGGTTCTCCCCGTAAACCAGCTCCGCGGGGCTGGCAGCAAATTCCTCTCGGCGGGTTGTACGAAGGCCGAGTAGGACGAGAGGCAAGACTTGAGTCCAGGACGGGTCGTCGCGTGCCATAATGGCGGCTTTCAGCGTCCGGTGCCAACGTTCTAGCATCCCATTGGACTGCGGGTGGTATGCAGTAGTCCGCTGGCGTTTAAAACCCAGGAGTTTGCCTAACTCGGAGAAAAGGGTGGACTCAAATTGCATTCCCTGGTCAGTGATGATCACTGCAGGGACGCCAAAGCGAGGTATCCACTCTCGGCAGAGGGCTTCGGCACAAGATTGCGCCGTAATGTCCTTCAGAGGTATTGCCTCAGGCCACCGCGTGAACCTGTCGATGATTGTGAGGCAATACTTGTAACCGTGCGAGTCTCGCAAAGGCCCTACTATGTCGAGGTGTATGGTGTGGAAACGCTTGGTAGTGCGGGGGAATGAGCCCACTTCTTTCCTTACATGCCTGGAGACTTTACACTTCTGGCATGCGATGCACTCTCTGGCCCAGGAATTGATATCCTTGTTCATGGAGGGCCAGAAGTATTTTCCGGTGACTAACCGGTTTGTTGTCCTGATGCCGGGATGCGCCAAGTCGTGAACTGCGTGGAACACTTCCTTGCGAAATGTGGTCGGAATGTATGGCCGAGGTCCCTTTTCCGAGTCTTCGCAGCAGAGCGAGAGGTTTGAGCCGAAGATGGGCAACTCCCGAAATTTGTATTTGGGGTTGGACTTGAGGCTCTGAAGTGCTGCGTCATCCACTTGCGCCTTGGCAATAGCCGAGAAATCGAGTGAGGCGGGGATGTTAACTTCGGAGACACGAGACAAAGCGTCAGCAACAATGTTGTCCTTCCCGGACACGTGCTGGATGTCTGACGTGAACTGGCTTATGAAGCTCAGGTGTCGAAGCTGACGAGGGGACGCTTTGTCGGGCTTCTGTTTCAAAGCGAACGTGAGAGGCTTATGGTCCGTGAACACTGTGAACGGCCTGCCTTCTAGGGAGAAACGGAAGTATTTGATGGACAGGTATGCGGGGAGCAGTTCGCGATCGTAGGTGCTGTAGTTCCGTTGAGCGGGATTCAACTGCTTCGAGAAGAAGCTCAACGGCTGCCAAACTTGGTCCACCTTTTGGTGAAGGGCAGCACCTACTGCGATGTCAGAGGCATCAACAAAAACGGCTAGGGGTGCATCTTGATGAGGAAATGCCAAAAGTGTAGCATCAGCCAGTTGCTGTCTGGATTTATTGAACGCGCAGACAGCCTCTTCAGACCACACAATCTCTCCTGTGTCTTTTGTTTTGGGGCCAGACAAGTACGCGTTCAAAACGGACTGGTGATGGGCGGCCTTGGGCAGGAAACGACGGTAAAAGTTTAGCATGCCCAAGAACCTCCTCAACTCCCTCACTGTTTTTGGACGCGGGAAGCTTGTGATTGCTTGCACCTTGTCTGGGTCGGGCTGTATTCCTTCAGAGGAAATGGAGTGGCCGAGGAATCTCACCTGTTTTTGAAGGAATTTGCACTTCTCAACGTTTAAGACTAAACCGGCCTCAAGGAGACGTTGAAAAATGCACTCGAGATGGGCTAAGTGCTCAGACTCAGTAGAAGAAGCGACCAAAACATCATCCAAATAGACGAATCGAGGTTTCGCAGGACTGAGTGAATGAACCTTTGAAAGGTTTGCGCCGCATTGCACAATCCGAAAGTCATTCGGGTGAACTCGAAGAGTCCAAAGGGTGTGCATATTGCCGTCTTTGGAATGTCTTCAGGAGCTACTGGGATTTGGTGGTATGCCTTGGCTAAGTCCAAGGTCGAAAAGATGCGGCAATTCGCGAGGTGATGCGCAAAGTCGTGGATGAGTGGAATCGGATATCGGTCAGGAACAGTCTGTGCGTTTAGCCTTCTGTAATCCCCACAGGGACGCCATTCGCCATTTGGCTTAGGGACCATATGTAAAGGGGAAGACCAACAGCTGTTTGAGGGCCTGCAGATACCCTGTTGAACAAGTTGTTCAAATTCTTTCCGCGCGATAGCCAGTTTCTGGGGTGGTAGAGGACGCACCTTTGAGAAAATCGGGGAACCAGTAGTATTTATGTGGTGCTGCACATTGTGCTTTACTGGTTTCGAGAGACTACACTCGGTAGTTATCTGGCTGAACTTTTGGAGGAGTGTCCGAACACGAGAGTCGGAGATGTCTTCCAAAAGAACGGAAAGGTTATTGTCAGCGTGAGATACCATTTGGCCCGACGAATTTAGTTTGGTTGTGGGGTCTATAAGGGACTTATTTTGCAAGTCCACCAGCAACCCATAGTGACACAAGAAGTCTGCGCCTAATATGGGGAAGCTGACATCCGCCAGGATGAAACGCCACGGAAACGTCCTACGCAAGCCAAGACTCACGTCCACTTTCCTGTACCCGTATGTATTGATGCGGGAGGAATTTGCTGCCGCCAGTTTGAGGGGTTGTGGAAACAGTCGATGATGCTGGGGTACGGGAAGAACCGAAACCTCCGCACCCGTGTCGACGAGGTAGTTGCGCCTGCTGAGGGGGTCGAAAATAGTTAGGCGACGTGGCGCTGCGCTCTGGGTGGCCGTCGCCAAGACCCCCCGCGGACCTAGTTTTTTGCGGTAGGCGCGAATTTGCAAGGTAGCGTACATCTTGTCGCTTTATCTCCGAACTTACGATGATACCAGCAAATACCCTGGTCCGCAGGCTGTCTTGACGACCTGCTACCCGAACGCCCTTTTCGTGTGGCAGACCGTGAGCGAGCTCGCGACCTGGCACTCGAACGCTGAGCGTCCAACGTCGCCCGCATCTCGGCCACGCTGGCAGTTAAGGCCGCGATCTCGCGCCGTAAGTCGCTGACCTCATCCGACGGTGGTTGAACGGCCGCTATGGTTGGGCGAACGTACACCTCCTGTACTTGATCGGCCGTCGCTGCTAGTTCCTCCAAGGAACCGGAGACGCAGGCTAGGATCGCCTGGGTGCCCTCCGGGAGCCGACGCAGCCAGAGCGACTTGATCAGGTCGTCGCCGATCTTGCTCCCACCCAATTGCCTCATTTCACGAAGCAATTGGCTGGGAGTTCGATCCCCCAACGTTAAACCCACCAGCAAGTGGTCTAATTTTGCCGACTCGCTTGCCGACAGGCGCCTGATCAACTCGCTCTTGAGCTGCGAGTACGATGCCGACTTCACTACGTCGGACACCAGAAGTATGGACTCTTCGTCCAGGCCGACCACCGCGTAGTTGAAACGGGTCGCGTCCGATGTGATGCCGGACATTTGGAACTGTGCTTCCAAATGCACGAACCACAGCTCGGGGTTCCGCCGCCAAAACGGAGGAACGCGTACGGCGAGGGCGGTCACTTGTGGGTCCGATGGGCCTGCCGCGTCTTTATTGTCAAACGACATTTTTCCTACCGAGAAGTACGAGATTGTGATGCAGACGCGGTGAGTTTATACTGAAACGCGGTGAAATTTACACCGACACGGCAGGCCGTACCCACAAATGCACGCACGAACCGAGAAAAACGACGACCGAAGCGGACGCTCTCCAGCGCAGACCAAAAACACCAAGAAAACGGAGAACTCGCGATGCTAAACACCTCAACGCCGTCTCTTCCAGCGGCTTTAATTTTATTATCACTTTTTAACTTTTTAATATAATGAACAATTAGTGCGAATAGTGCACAACTAATGCTACAATTGAATTTGATTCGGATATAAAATGATTACAGAGATGAGATAATATGAGATAATGAGATGATAATATATATAATAATTTCAAGCCGAGCTGGGGTCCTCCTCGACGGCGGCGCTGGTTCAAATTCGTCGGGCTGTAGCTGCGGCGTTGGCGGTGCTGGGGACGTCCGTTTGCTGCTGTTGTTGATCGTTGTCGTGACAAACTACACCAAACCACTATCGACTCGTCGCCAAATTCTTTTTCCACCTAATTCACACTTGGTCTGCATTCAATTCCATCATTTGTGGTTCGTTTATCTCAAGTTTTAATGTTTCTCAAAACGCGGAGCAACGAATTTTGATTGGATTGGGCGCGGCGCGTTCTTTTCTATCTACTTCTTCTTGCGATGTCCACTGCGTTCGCTTTTTTTCCGCCTGTATGAGATCGAGTAGGGAAAACTCTGCCGTTCGTGCTCACGGTTGCTCGATGTACTACTCCTAAATTCTCAAGGAAAATGTGCTCACCAAAATGACGACGGCAATGACGCGGCCACTGACTGCGAGGAAACCGGGCGGTTGTTCAACTTATCCTTTCCGAACGCTGCAGCGCCAAATTGCTCTGAACCTGCTCGCGGGCTGGACTCTGCCCAATTCTGATTTTCCGGATTTATTATTTTTACGTCATTAATCCGCCCACACACATTGGGAACACTTTTGAAGCGCGGATAGTATTTCCTGCAAAGATTGTCGGAAGGTCGTGGCAATGATGGCCGGTCCGGTGCGTGAAAGGTGTTGTGCAGGAGGGCGCGCGTACGGGAAGTCGCGTGAAAATCTACTTCTGGTGAGGGTCCGTCGTGGGTCGCGCAGTACACTGTGTAGAGAAAGTTTTCTCGCGTTTTTTTCTTGCCTCTGCTCCGACTCGGGAGGTGGAGATGCGACACGTTTTCGCGATGTTTGCAAGGGCACTCGACACTCAACTGTAGATGCGAACGTGTGAAAATCGCTTGCCGTACGGTCTACTGATTCTTTTGATGGATTTCTCAGTGTTTGGAAGTTCTATTTCTGCCGTGTTGCTCGGACGAATTTTGTCGTTAATAGAACTTCACCAATGGCGGCGATGGCGGACAATTTGTCACTTTTCTTTTTTATCGGGGTCACCACTTAAGTATTACTTTTTAGTGAATTTATTTATACTTGAGTTTTGAAATTCAATATATTTAACTTCCAAGGATGAGTATTAAGTATTTATTTATTTTGAATTTAAGTCACGAGCGAGCCGAAGTGTATAGCGCCACGGTTGGATACAGAAGAGACCGACTTATTTCCATGCGGTCCTTACTGTCCCAACCAACGGCATTTTTTTTACCGCTGGTTCTCCACTCCCCTGGTGCGTTCCGAAAACGAGTGAGTGGAGAGTTTCTGAGTTCAGCGCCATCTACCCGTCCGCATCCGCAACATCCGAAATAAATTTCGAATGCTGCAGATCCTGCCGCGCCACAGACCGGTTTCCTGGAGAAGAGCCACTACACCATATATTATAGCGGCCATCCAGTAAACCATGTGCTCGGAGTAGGTTTCTTAGTCAGCCAAAAAATGAAACCTGCTGTTATCGGCTTTGAAAGTATAAGCGAACGGCTATGCACTCTGCGCTTGCGAGGCAAGTTTAGAAATATAAGCCTCATAAACGTTCACGCCATTACAGAGGAGACTGCAGAGTCGGAGAAGGATACCTTCTACGAGGCAGTAGAAAGAGCCCTCGAAGCCTGTCCCAGATATGATATCAAAATCATACTTGGGGATTTTAACAGCCAAGTAGGGAAGGAGCCCGTATTCAGGCGATACGTTGGCTCCCATAGCTTACACGAAAAAACAAATGATAACGGACTGCGGACTATTCAATTAGCAGGGTCACACGAAATGGTTGTTGGAAGTACCTGGTTTGCGCGGAAAGCGGTCCACAAACATACGTGGGCCTCTCCAGACGGGACCACTTTAAACCAAATTGACCACGTGTTGATCGAACGCCGCCGCCTCTCAGCCTTGATGAATGTCAGAACATATAGGGGGGCCAATATAGACTCGGATCACTATCTCGTTGGCATGGTGCTCCGAGCTCGAATAACAATACCACCTAGAATCCCCTCTGACAATCAGGTGAGAGTGAACACTGAAGCCATCCACAACACAACCCTCCGCGACACCTATAAGAGGGAAATGGATGCCGCAATAACCGCAGTCAATAGAGGACCTGGAGATGAAGCATCAACTAATGATCTTCACAACCACCTGAAGAACGTTATCATGGATACGGCCACAAATATACTTGGCCCCAGTCGCAAAAGGAGTCGGAACGGCTGGTTTGACGATGAATGTAAGCTAGCAACGGAACGGAAGAATGCCGCATACCGAGTAATGTTGCATTCTCAAAGAACGCGGGCACGCGCAGAGACTTATCACGAACTCCGTCGAGCGGAGAAGGGACTTCACAGACGGAAAAAGGAAGCCTGGCAGAACCAACAAGTCTGTGAACTAGAAAAGTACAGGGAGCAACCGCACCAGGCGCGGAAATTTTACCAACAAGTCAGCAGGATGAAGTCTTATACACCTCGATGCTCATCCTGCTGAGACAAAGAGGGAAATCTGATTTTCGACAGAATGGGCATATTAGAGCGATGGGTTGAGTACTTTGATGAGCTACTGAACAACCAGAACATCGGCGAGTTGGAGGTCCCGCCAACTGAAGACGACGGACAAATACTGCCACCACCAAGTTTAGGAGAAACAGTCCGTGCAATTCATCGGCTAAAAAATCATAAGTCGCCAGGAGCCGATGGAATTACAGCCGAATTGGTTAAATATGGAGGCGACCAGTTACACCAAGTGGTTCATCAACTTGTGCTCAAGGTATGGGACAGCGAATCAATGCCTGACGATTGGCAGCGAGGCATAATCTGTCTCATACATAAAAAGGGAGATATCACACAGTGCAGCAATTATAGAGGTATCACGTTGCTGAGTACCATCTATAAGATATTCTCCACTATCTTGCTAGGCCGGATAGCCCCATACGCCCGGAACATCATTGGCCCATACGAAAGAGGCTTCACTCCAGGCAAATCAGCAACAGATCAGATTTTCTCTCTGCGGCAGGCGATGGAAAAACTGTTGGAATATGGACAACAGTTGCACCATCTGTTCATCGACTTTAAAGCCGCCTATGATAGCATAGCCAGGGTAAAACTGTACACGGCCATGAGAGAATTCGGTATCCCGACGAAATTAATAAGACTGACTAGGCTGACCCTGACCAATGTGCGAGGCCAGATAAAAGGAGCAGGATCACTCTCAAGACCATTCGACATCAACAACGGTCTACGACAAGGGGATGCGCTATCATGCGTCCTCTTTAACCTGGCCCTCGAGAAGGTGATCCGTGATGCTGAGGTAAATGCAAGAGGTACGATCCTCTTCAAGTCCACCCAACTACTGGCCTATGCTGACGATATCGACATCATGGGAAGAACCACCCGAGACGTTCAAACTGCCTTCCTCCAGATCGAGCAGGCGGCGCGAGATCTCGGGCTGCACATCAATGAAGGCAAGACAAAATACATGGTGGCAACGTCAGCACCGAAGACGAATCAACCAACAACATCAAACCGCACTGGTCAAACACAAGCACGAACAAGAATAAGGATAGGGGAATACAACTTTGAGACCGTTGACAATTTCTCCTATCTAGGGTCGAAAATCACAACCGATAACAACTACGATGATGAAATCCGCGCACGGTTGTTGTCAGCCAACAGAGCCTACTTCAGCTTACAAAGACTGTTCCGCTCGAAACGTCTCACCATAGGGTCAAAGCTCTTACTGTACAAGACTATGATCTTGCCAGTCCTCATGTATTCCTCGGAAACTTGGGTTCTTAGCAAGAAAAATTGCGAACTCTTGGCCGCGTTCGAGAGAAGAATCCTCCGAAGAATTTTTGGCCCCCTACATGAGGATGGACGATTCCGTAGCCTACACAATGACGAAGTCTATGAGCGATACCATGACCGTCCGGTTGTGGATAAAATCCGGCTGAATAGGTTACGGTGGGCGGGTCACTTAATCCGTATGGATGAAGATGATCCCACCCGGAAAGTCTATAAGGGCAATATCTATGGTAGGAAAAGAAGACGAGGCAGACCCTGCCTAAGATGGAGCGATGGCGTGGGCCAGGACGCCAGACAGCTTTTAGGGATATCGAATTGGTGGACCTCGGCGCAAAACCGGGATGTCTGGAGTTCCTTATTAAGGCAGGCCTAGACCAGATACCGGTTGTTGCGCCGTTGATGATGATGATGATGATTTTAAGTATTCATGTGAACTGTAGGTTCTTCCCATTATTAAATTACTAAAAATTTCATTTGACCGAACACGTACAACACGTGAACGAAATATTTAATGTATAAATTAAAGGGGTCAAGATCAGTATGCAAAGAAAGGAGACGTTGGTCTAACTTCACAGACGTGGAAAACAAACCACTCCAGCGAAAAACAAAACAGACAACACGGTCTGATACCCTAAGTCATCTCGGATGGCAGATGATACTATCAGCGAATAGTCCGCAGTAGTTCCCAAAAGAAGTGTATTTTTATATCCATTCAAAAGGAACACACATTTTCTATATTTTCTACTTTTCAAGTAAATAATAAAATTTTATATTGGACGGTATTTACAGTTTACAATTCAGAACACAGAAGAGTTTTCCTGGGCTTCACAATACATATATACTGATAGGTGTGAAGTAGCATTAGCAAGAAATTATTTCTTGGTGCTGCAAATCAGCCCCATTTTTCTTTGAGGTTTTGAAACATTGAGCACCAACGTTTCTTCATATATCATTTATATGCGACAGTAAGGAGTCCATAACCAATCCCATAAGACCTTAGTCCACTTTTCCCCTAATGTTTCTTAGGTGGCATATTCGTATCACTAGATGAATTCTTAGACCTCTAGATTTCCTTTCACGCCTTATATGCACTCTCCTCTTGAATTTATGGAGTTAAACTTCCTACAAGGAGTAGCCATTCTTTAAATTCTTGCTTTTACACACCGGTGGAACTGGCTGAGCTCATTCTTCGGTCATTTACCCTTCACCAATATTTCCACCACTCTTAAATCGCAGTTGCTGCTCATATTATGAAACAACACGATTGCCCAGCGTATTATTTCGCACTGAAAAAGCCACTAAATTTCGTCATTCATTATGATGGTCAACTTCGTCTAGATTTGCTTGCTCGCAATGTCAAGAACCCAGAGTACCGGTTTTAATCTAATTAAGTTAACAATTTCATAAAACCCTGCAAATTGAATATCACAAATTTCTATATGACCACCTGGACTAAGGTGCTTGACGCCCGATCTCCTACCAACAATTCCTTTTACACTTCTCTGCCTCTAAACACCAATATTTCTTCTCAGTTTTATCTGACTAGAAATCACTTAAATGTCAGTGTTGATCTGTAATGACTTGAATAGATTTAGGGAAACTATCCTAGTGGCCAGAATCGACCTAGAGTTATTCCGAAAACTTTAAAATTTATCGAGGCGGGCTGCGCGGTTACGATACAGACGCCTCTGCTACTACCGAAATTTGAACCGCGACCGTCCGCTACCACAACCTAGCATCCTGACCACTAAGCTATCCGGACACGTAAATATTGAAGCCCCATCAAAATATTCCATCGACATGTGCTTGAACGACTCTGTGATACGCAGGCTCGGAAGTCAGCGAGTTCCCTTTGAACACTTTAGTACCTCTAGATAGACTGTTATGGCATCGATGCAATAGACGGACAAGCATGTGCTAATCCCCGAAACATGTCCCAGTTACCGATATGAGCCGTAGGGGGTACACGATTGTTTTGCTTACGGCATATTTTGGAACTCCGCACTGTTAATTGACAGTACATGTCACTCGGCGCATATTATTGATGCTGCTATACCCCACAATAGCTGCATTGAACTGAAATATGTGGAGAAGAAGGCAAACTATGAGCCAAAAGGTAAAAAAAAATACAAACATACTTTCAATTGAGACACTTCAAGCAAAGTAGAATTAAGAATACACATGGATTGAAGTTTATATTAATCGCTACAGCCAAATATTTTATTTTCGAGCCGCCATTCGATTACGTTTATTGCCGAACATCATGAAATTGACGCTTCGTTCCAATTGAGATACGTTATATTTTGTATTAAACAATCAATTTACAAATGTCGTAAATGCATTTAATACCATACAGTTCATTATCAAGTCTATCCTGAAAATAAAAACCAAAACAAGCCGTAATACCGGGGCTGGGCGCTTAAAGATAAAGATTTTGTGTTCATCTTATGTGAGGAACCTTCTACGCACGTTTTTCTTTTCGCAGATAGCTATAATATAAATTTAAAATGTTCCATCATATATTCGCAAACTTCCAGATATATGTACCAATTATAGATATAAATATTATGCTCACGCAACTAATTTGCTACATCTAGAATTTATTACAGTTCACTTACGAGTACAATGGTAAAATGCTTAGACTAAACAATTACATACGTGATTGTCCGCTCGCAAAATGATCGCACATGAATTCTTTGGAAATAAAATTGGGATGTCAGGTGTTTTCACGAGATCGGAAATGCACTAGACTGCAACCTTGTATTCTTGTGCAGGCAAGTTAACCCTTCGTTCGTTAACTCTTCCTCTGTTAAGTGCGATTGTCCCAATCGCTACAAGTATGGCAAGTCGTTAAACTTTATCTGGCGTGGTTGTCCTTGGTGGGGACAGCACGACGGACTTTTGGCATCGATCGTTTCCGATTTCTCATGATGGGAGGAGGGTGCTACAGTTACAGGGGCAATTACTTTCGGGCGTTCCTGGCGAGGGCAGGCGACTTTAAGGCTAGGAGCAACCTTTTCCGATTCTTGTTCCTTCAAGGTGGTTTGAGTTTGAATGAAAATTTTATTTCCTAGTTTCTTGTTTCTGCAGGGATTTTGAAAAATTAGAGGAAAAAGATTGAAACTATAAATGATGAAGCCACCCTGTGGATATTCAGATCGGATTATAAAAGCTGAATTTCCTTTGTGTTATTTGTACTGAGTTCCTTCATCATTTCTAATGAAAGTTTCTCATGATATTCGCTCTCGCTTGCCAGCAACTGCAGTATAGGGGGAAGTACCTGAATTGTTGAAATTTCTCTTGAAATGAAGGTTTGCTTGTTAATGGAGATCGTGGAGTTCTCAAATTTTACTAAAAGCGTGCCGTTTAGGGGACGTGCTATATTTTCTGAAATTAAATCACGGAAAAATTGATTAAGCACTAGGGTTCCATCTGAGATTTCTTCAATTGAGGGTATGTCCTGATTATTTGCGCGGTTACTTGTTGCAAGCAGACTTTTAGGTAGGTAGGTAGGCTTCGTTCACATTTCCAATTGCTTATTTATACTATATTTTTTGTTTACAAAAAGACAATTAATTTGTAGTTTTACATTTTTTCCCTTATATTTGTTCGTTGTTTTTAAGGCTTTGTGGAAAACAAAACAAAACCTTATTAAAATCGATTCAATGCCTCTCCGTCTGTTTGCCTGTCTGTCTGTCACACGCATTTTTCTCCAAAACGACTAAACCGATCGGAACGAAATTCGGAGAACAGATACGAACTATGAAATTCCACGCATGTGGCACGCGGGTGGCATCAATTTTGGTGGAATTTAAGGAGGGGCTCCCCATACATGCAAAGCGGGGATTCAAAACGTTTTTTCACCGGATATAGTTGTAAAGGGTATTAAATGAAAGGTCTCGATTAGTAGCAATTGACATTAGTTTCGGCATGAAGTGCAAAGCGTATGAGTAAGGAGTCAAATTGTACGCACTTAAAGTGAGACAGGACTCATTTTCGGAAACTACCCAACCTAAAAATCCGAAAAAAAATGAGGATGGTGCGCTTAGATGAAGTCTAGACCGCAAAATATGTCCCATTCCGATATCTGCTCAAATAAACTCTCTAATAGTATATTACTACTTTTTAGAAATTTACTGAAAAACCTCCCTTAAATTCATCCTAGGATTTCCGGATTTTGTACCAGCATAGAGGATAATCGTATATACGTGCTTAATTTCGTGGAAATCTGGTTATTAACGCCAAAGTTATAGCAGTTCAAACTTAGCAATTTCGCGCAAATTAACAGCATCCTAAGCCATGCAAATAAGATGCTGACGTCATAATTACCCGGAATAATTGACATTCGCGTGAAATATTAAAGTCGCATTTATTTATTATCTGCAGCCCTTTTTAAGGTTTTGTGTAAAACACTTAGGTGAAGTCTAATCTTCGGGAGATGTCCCATTCCGGTATCTGCTCAAATAAATTTACTAATAGTACCTTCTTCTTTTTCTTCAGCCTTTGTCCCGTTCACAAGCGGAGTCGGTTCGTCGTGATCGGTTTCGCCAATTGGCTCTATCGAATGCCTGATCTGGGTGCAACCTCAAGGCTTTTAAATGCCCATCCAGCGTATCAATCCACCACTGTTTAGGCCTGCCTTTTGGTCCTTCACCATCGACTTCGATGTCCAGACCAATTTTGGGAAGTTAATTCTCGTTTGCACGAATTGCGTGACCATACCATTGAAGACGCCTCTCTCGCAACTTTTCCACGATCGGTGCAACCCCATAACGATCGCGGATATCCTCATTTCGGATGTCATCAAAACGTGTCAGATTTGAGATGTTTGTTGATACGTCGATCACAAACAACACCAGTTGTGGAACGCCACTTCATCTAGGTTGCGTTAATACGTGAAGCAATTTCATAACGCAGTTCTCCATTGACTGATAGCGTTGACCCGAGGTATTTAAATCGTTCAGTTCTGGCCAGATCACTGCCGCTGACAGTGATTGTGCCTGTTTCATGGGGATCGGTCTCAAAAATTCAGCTTTTTTAGATTCAATCTGAAACCGTGCTGCATGAGCCGATCGATCCATTTTTGGACACGTTGCTCGGGATTATTTTTGCTATTAGGTGCTAGGAAAACATCATCTTCATAAAGCAGTGTATAGGGCGCTGGATGTTTGATGTTGCGTGTGATGGTGTCCATAGAGAGGAGTGGTGAGAGGGCGCTTCCTTGATGAACACCAACAGGAATACGAAGCGGTTTTGATACACCCGCCATACTTCGAACTTTACTTTTCGGTAGAGCAATTGAACCCAGCGCACAAGTTCTTCTGGAACTAAGTGTTGTCGTAAAGCATACCAGATGAGTTCACACGCTTTCTCTAGATCCAGAAATGCAATGTAAAGAGGGCGATGCTTCTCACGGTGTTTCTCCATGAGTAACCGCACAGTGTGTATTGCGTCAGTAGTTCCGCAGTTTTTGACAAATCCGGCTTGATTCACGGTTATTTAAAGAATTTCGCGAATACGGTTGTCATGAATGCATTCAAAAGTCTTCATGGTATGGGAAAGTAACCGGATCGGACGGTAATTTGAACAACCTGCTGGACTACCTTTCTTTTTCGATATTAGAACAGTGGTACTTTCTTGCCAGTCAGATGGTGTTCTTCCTTCTTGAATAACCCGATTAAAGAATTCACTGAGCCGCAGTGTTGGGTCCCACTTCTTCGCTTTCCAGAGCTCAGATGCGATGTCATCAGGTCCTGTGGCTTTCCCCGATTTAATTCGTTTTATTGCCTCCTCGACTTCAGTTGCGCTGACAGTTAATTCCTTGGGTGTTTTACGTAGGTACCTGCCGTGGAGACCTAATCCTACGGTCCTCTTCGGACACGGATTGATTTCGTGACCACAATCAGAGCCCCACTGAGACAAGCAACAACGGTACCAGTCTATACCAAGTGCATGGCTTAGCATTCATACTGATGGATGCAAGACATACCTAAATCTCTACCGAACTAAGAAGTACTAAACCCGTGTTGAAACGCAACACCACACCGAGGCCCGAAGGTCTCTTCTCGCTTGAGCATAACTACAACCGCCATGAAACTTCCACTAGGGGTCAACCGCAAATAACCGAGCTGTACTCACATACAACGGGAGTTCACCCGTAGTATGAGAGTGCAGGAGCTATCCCGGTTCCCATGGTACCAGTATACCCCTGGTAAGGTTTCGTCACCAATTACTACTTCAGATGAATCCCCGTGCAGACTCGAGTCTGATCGCCCTGATTAGGCCTTTGGAGCATTCGCCTATTGCATCACGGCCGACAAACCAAAGGAATTACAGCGTCTCCCGGTGGCACCACTATGGAGGCTCCCTCGTCCACTTAGTTTTGGCTTGGCTGACAGGGTTGCCGCCCCGTCTTCCTCACCGCCACCTCTGAGCACCAGTTGCGCTGACAGGTGGAACTGGTCTCAATGTCGGCAATGATTGTGCAAGTGGAGGATGAGCAAATTCTTCAGTTGAAATCTGCTCGAAGTATTCTCGACACCTATCCGTTGGGTCTCGATGGTTGGTAACCAAAGTACCGGTCTTGTCATTAACGCAACAGAAGTATTCGATAGCCTGTGTACGTTCGTTACGGCGTAACGATGTACCGCTTACCCGGCTTGGTGGTCCCGAGGGTTACAGAGACCGCTTTGTGGATCGTTTCTTTCATTTGGTTCCATGATTCTTCCACATTCGTAATGGTCGGCAATCGTAAGAGTGAGATTATTTCTTCTTTCTTCGCTGTTTTATCGGTCGCTTAATTTGCAGAACGGCAATCAACGGCCGATGTTGAGGTGCTATGGTCTCATTGGGAACGACTTTGCAATCAGTGACAGTGGCAAAATGTTGGCGTCTTATGAGAATATAGTCGATTTGCGTTTTACTGTTCCCACTATAAAATGTAGGAAGATGAGACAATCGTTCGATGAACCATGTATTCATAAGTACAAGGTCATGGGTGTCCGCAACATTGATTATACGCTCGCCACCCTTATTGCGCGCTCCGAACCCTTTTCCCCCATGGAACCTGTTACCGTCTGTCTTTTCACCCACATGACCATTAAGATCGGCGACAATAATAATATAGTCGCCAGCAGGCACGTGACAAGTGCTTTCATCGAAAAGTTGCCAGAAGGCATCTTTCTTGGCATCAGGTCGACCTGTCTGCGGTGCGTAAGCGGTGAAAAAGTGAATAGTGCAATCAGGTGATATAATGGTGAACTTCATCAGCCGATCATCAAATCGTTCGACTTCTTTAATGGCATCACGGAAACCCTCTGAGATGGCAATGTCAACACCATATTGAGTGTGTGGGTTATCAAAATAGAGAAGTTTATAGCCATTTTTACCCCGTTCGCGTTCAGTGTCGCAGCTTTTGACACCAGACCATCGGGTTTCTTGCAGAGCGCAGATATCAATACGCCTTTTCCGAATGGCTCTTGCAAGTTCCTCGGTCTTTCCGCCGTCCATGTGTCAAGAACTTTGCCCATTTCTCGACAGGACCGGGACGTGTCCTGCCTCGTCGACTGAGGCGGACCCCCTAGCATTTCTCCGAGGCTTGTGACCCAATCCGATCATCATGTTTGTAACGACATTGTATGCATTCTCTTGATCGACCTGTCGCGGGACCTATCACCAAGAGAGATCAGATAGGATTTAGCATAGTCGAATAACTCCAACTATACTCTATCTACCTCTATCTCTTTCCCTGATCTCAGCATTTTATTTTTGTTTTACTGAGGATAGTACAGAGTACGTTGCCTCAAACCCTCCTCCTTTACCTGGGCTTGGGACCAGCATACTATGTTAATAGCTTGGCGGAGTTAAATTTACTAATAGTATATTATCCACTATTAGAAATTGACAAAAAACTCCCCTTAAGTTCATCCTAGGTGTACTAAATTCTGCACCGACATAGAGGACAGTCTCGTGCATACACGTGCATGCGTTCTATGAAAATCCAACTATCAGTCTCAAAGTTATAGTAGTTCAAACTTATCAATTTTGTGCTAATTAACAGCATCCTAAGCCAAACAAAAAAGATGCTGACGTCACGTCAATTGACGAAAATAATTGACATTCGAGTGAAATATTAAAATTCCATTCAAGAAGGATCTAATTCTCCCTAACCCTTTTTAGGGTTTTGTGTAAAACAAAACCTTATTAAAATCGATTCAATGTCTGTCTGTCTCGATTTGTACTTACTATCCTTACTTGTACTACTGACATTAGTTTTTTTAGTGAATTGCAAAGCGCGTGAGTAAGGAGTCAACTTGTAGTTGGCTTTGAAAATGTTTCAGACAATCTTTTTTGTTTTAACAAATGCTCTCGCCATGTGGAAGAACCTATCTGCCACCATTCTTTCAATCTATCTTACCTATAATTACGCAGTACTTTCCTCAATCTGTGTACTCTCTTTAGCCTCTCTACTGGCCTGACAGTCTGCTCTGCCTGTGCACATCGCTTACATGAATATTACAGCAATATGTTAAATATTGCTTATATTGTTTCTTCAAGTAAATAAATAAATAAATGTCCTATCCAGGTTTTATCTTACACGTTGTTCCAATATATATATATATCTATGCATATATTAAATTTCTTAGCGTGGAATAGACTTGACTTTTCTATTCGTTAGTAATATTTATTAAGCTTGCAAATACCGATATTTCGGGAACCACTTGTTCCCTTCATCAGTGCTAACAAGCATTGATAAATATTACTAACGAATAGAAAAATTGAGTCTTAATTATTTTAAATAATTTCATCGCTAGAAACACTGCGACATTGCACTTAGATATTTTTTTAATTATTTGAATTATTCTGATAAATTCTAAAAGCGTCTCCCACCCTTTACTAAGGAAGCATTCTCTTCAACTCATTGGTTGATACTCCGACCAAGCTCACGAATGTGTTATTCGGCAAGATACCGCGTCACAGCTAGCTATGCAGAAATGTATGTGTAACACACTAACGATGTATATTGCAATGTAAAATATTCTCCACAAATCTAATGGAATTTACCTACCAAAATAATCGATTTTCCCTTATTTTCGTTACAGCACAGAGATACTCAGGAAACATTAGCAGTCTTAGATAGATTAGATCTAGATACGGAAAAGCCATCAGAGGAGGAAGTGGCACGTAAATTCGGTTTCGAAGAGGACTATTATAAAGGAACATTATCATGGTGGCAGAATATAAAACCTCAGATATGGTCCCTGTTCGACGAACCATATAGTTCCAATGCAGCCAAGGTAAGCAGAACACCTACTCGACACTCGCCTGTGACATGTATCTGCACTTTGTGTGTGTACAATACACGTTAATGTTTTCCACCGAACCGTGAAGTGAAAAATCATAATCGCCTATCGTGAAATTAAAAGCTTCCCACGTACTTTTAAAACCTTTTTCATGCATCATACCGTCTCCGGGGCCATCCAGATCCCCTCGCAATTTAGTCGACGGAACCGCATACAGAGACTGTCATATAACGTGTCGACTGAAAGGGATTTTCTTCGGAAAAGTAAGGAAACTGAGCCTCTTTTAAACCAATTCTTCGAAGTGGATGAGATATGAAAGCCCTAATCTATGTCGTCGAACAGCAGCTGTTTGGAAATGAAGTGGTACTAGCATTGGGGAAGTAGAAATCTGCTCTTCTCGCCTTTTGAAATCGTACGTACTTGGCTTTTTGCATAATTAATTCCAATGCAGTCCCCTGGCCTTCAGTTCAGCTTGCACGAACAAGCCTGCAGTGGTGGAAAGATTGTTGAAATACGGCATTTCGTGAGCGCCATGCAATTACGAATGCTATTTTGCAAAGTGCATTTTCCCATCAGCAGCCAACAACCAGGTCCACACCGTCAGTCTGTATTATTTATCTAATCCACAATGTACATTCAGCCATAATTCCCACTTTTCGGTTGAACAGACGAAACGTCCTCTACCTCGCCATTGATTTTCTCTCGACATTTTATCCATCTCAGCTCACAATACAGCTAAGCAAATAAGAAAAGATAACCTGACGCCTGGAGCGTGCCCGTTTCGCGCCCTGCACCCTCATTTCACTTCGCTTCAGTTTTCGAATCGTTTATCTAGATTACCGCTCGCGGATAATGAAAACAGAATTTAATGCAGACCTCATTTTCCGAGGAAAATGCTAAAAAAATCACTTGGATTTATTTCTCACACTTTTTAATCTGTGATGAAAAATTATGACTTGTTTCTTCATGATTTACATCCAAATGGTGTTTAATTTTTTCAATGCCCACCCACCGTCGCATTTCCCCAGCGGACGCGAAATCTTCATTTGATGTTGAGATATTAAGTAAATGAGATTGTCCTGGCATTCCTGAGGCCTCGTTATCTTTCATCGTAATTTCATTTTTTATTCTGATCATTACCATGATGGCACTCTCTTCTTAAGGGTAATTACAATTCATTGATTTTTTTAAATGATGCCAGCACTGGCTACTCGAGTTTGAGCTCTAAAGTCCTATGTGTATAGTGGATTTCCGTTACACGAAATATGTAAATTGCCTGTTCCATATACATGGCCATTTATAACTAGTCCCCGCAGCTTGTCTGGTCTTAAAAGCCGTCCAATCATTTGAAACAACCAAGCAACACCTAGTAGACATTGCACTTTAGACGTTCCTTCAACAAAATGTACCCCTAGCTGTAATAGACCCCTGGACATCGCAGTAGTCGCTCTCCTCACCAAAAAGTGAACCAAAGCTTACAGCCACTGAGTTTCTTCTCGAAGCTGTTGAATACCGCTCAACGGAACTATAACACCTAGATCGTCAACTGTTAACTGCGGCTCTAAGCACCAAGTACTTCCGTTTTCTACTTGAAAGCAGGCCAGTCATCATGTTCACAGACTATACCCCTGCATTTGGACAGCGAAACGGCTAATCGCTATCCGAGTATTTCTAACAGTCCATTAAAAAGAAAGTTAATGCTTTGTCCAACAAGTACAACACACGTTTCACATAGTCAGCACCGAGATTCTTCTGATGACCTAAGTGATGTTGCTGGGTTAAGTAAGCGACCTGAGTGAAGGTTACATGAGACAGAAAGCCTGCAGCTAAGATAGGAGTGCCCATAATAAACTGCCAAGGAAAAGCTCGTCGAAGTCCTGGGCCACATTATGCGCGGCTAATCCAAATCCACGGTTCCTGGTTGACAAGAAGCCAATTCCTTGCTTGCAAATTGATTCAAAACCACCAATCGAGCACACAAAAGCAATTTGATAACCGATTCTCTTATGAATTCACACAGATCCGACGCTGAAGTTGCCGCTAGTACTCCACCGATCTTGAGGAAATAACACACTTAAATGATCAATTGTTACCAATTGTAATTTCTTATATTTTATTTTTAATTAATCATTATTTATGTTCTTAACTTAAAATTATTGTAATATGTTGAGAAGCTTTAAAATGTTAAGTGAAGTACAGAAGGTCTTTTCAAAAGAGTTTCTTTGACTGTCTAAGAATTGTTTGCCAAAGTAATTGCCGACTCTTGCCTGTGTCAACAACTAAGTACGCTTGTCACTAAAATTGCTAGTTCCTTTACGCTATAACGACATTTGGTGTTTTTTTGGAAAGCTTACTTGGCTACTCTTCGTGGTGGGGTTAGGTAAATTTCTAAAATATATGGTATTATTAACTTTATTTAATCAGATATCGGAATGGTACATATTTTCAGGCGTAGATTTCGAATAGATGCGCCATTGTCAATTTTTTCAGATTTGATAGGTTGTGAAAACGAGGCCCATGACACTTTCCGGGGTACACATTTTAGGTCGTCACTCTCCCATGTTTCACCCAGTACTAGAGATAAGATCAGTTTGGAAAAGTGCCTGACCATATTCTATCAAGAAAACTCTTGCACTCTCCCTTCGCATATATGGGGAGTTTCAACCGTTTCCGAGTAAGTCCGGTATAACACACAAACGGACAGACACACTTTAAATCGATTCTAATAACGTTTTTCCCATACAAAGAAACATAGGGTGGATTCAGGTTTCTATGCATAAAGTACTCCAGCTTCTGCGAGTGTCTTTCATCTTTGCGTATGATATCCCAAAAGCCTACTACCTTCCTTCGATTGTTCTTGGCAATGGGAAGAAGCATTCGTCACCCTTAATGGAATAGTGGGTACTACTGGATTTCATGGCTATGAAAATCCCTTTTCATGCACCGATTCGCTAAAAATATCGACAGATATTAAAATTATGTTGAATAGCATCGGTTGTCTGCAGGTAACGTTTTTATGTTAGTAACGTAAGGTGGGGAAACCGCTACCACTCTCGACTTCTATTCACTTCATTGTTAAAGTTCTTCATTCCGCATTATTACGGCAATAAGGTAATAAGCAGATTATAAATCCTCCAATACCTCAACTTAGCTAACTACATCCGCTCCTTCTCCGGGCCATGGACCTTAGTGAAATGGTTTGGGAAGCATTGGCAATAAAGCCAATGTTCTTGGTTTGGCTGGTCACCGCATTCCCTTTATCAGCATTATTAGCCAAAGCATTGAAGATGCTGATCACTTCAGTAGCGTTGATTGCTACACCAAATTCGATTTTAGCCGCCTTCGGCGCTTTGTCTAAAATTTAAAAATGTAGTTGAAGGCCCTACCAACATCAAGCCAAAACTGTCCTGTTAAGCTTTTTCCTGTACTGCTAAAAAAATCCAAAGACTTCGCATAGAGTGATCAGTGTGTTTTGGCGGGATATAAGCTATTCAAATAGTATGTTGGTGCCAATCCCAGGTAAAGGAGGAAGGTTTGAGGTAACGTACTTTGTACTATTATCAGTAAAACAGGGGCACAATAGTTCTTCAAGGACGCGGTGCGACTTTCCCTTAACAAAATAATCAGTAAAACAAAAATAAAATTCAGAGATCAGGGAAAGAGATAAATAGAGTATAGTTGGAGCTATTCCACTATGCTAAATCCTACCTGATCCCTCTTGGTGACAGGTCCACCGACAGGCCGACCAAGAAAATGCATACAGTGTCAAATGGCGTCCACCTCAGTCGACGCGAGAGCATGAGCCCCAGTCCTGTCAATCAATGGGCAAGGGTTCTTCACCCATGGACGGCGTCAGGACGTAAACAAGTTAGTCCAAACAAAACGAGCAAATACGTGTCTGCACGTTAAATGTTGGTACCCTAACTGCAAAGACCGAGAAACTCGCAAGAGCCCTTCGCAAAAGGCGCATTGATATCTGCGCTCTGCAAGAAACCCGATGGTGTCGTGCCAAAAGCTACGACGTTAAACGCGAACGCGATACAAATGGTTATAAACTTCTCTATTTTGGTAACCCACATACTCAATATGGTGTTGACATTGCCATCTCAGAGGGTTTCCGTGATGCCATTAAAGAAGTCGAACGATTTGATGATCGGTTGATGAAGCTCACCATTATATCAGCTGATCGCACTATTCACTTCTTCACTGCGTACGCACCACAGACAGGTTGACCTCATGCAGAGAAAGATGTCTTCTGGCAACTTATCGCTGAAAACACTTGTCACGTGCTCGCTCACGGCTATATTATCATTGTCGGCGACCTTAATGGTCATGTGGGTGAAAAGACAGACGGTAATAGGCGCAATGGGGGAAAGGGGTTCATCATCAAACGATTTATAGTGGGAACAGTAAGACGCAAATCGACTATTTTATCATAAGACACCGACATTTCACCACCGTCACTGATTGCAAAGTCGTTCCCAATGAGACCATAGCACCTCAACATCGGCCATTGATTGCCGTTCTGCGAATTAAGCTAACGATAAAACAGCGTGAGGAACGCATTGGCCGCAGCGCATTAAATGGTGGTGCTTTCGTGAGAAGAAAGAAGAAACTATCTCTCACAAAATTACCGACCATAACGAATGTGGAAGAATCGTGGCACCAAATGAAAGACACGATCCACAAAGCGGTCTCTGCAACCCTCTGGGTCACCAAACCGGGTAGGGGGTACATAAACCGAGATACTTGGCTTCGGAATGATAATGTTGAAATGAAGATCCGTGAAAAGAAACACCTCTACCAGAAATTTCTCGAAGATAAAACGCCGGTCAATTGACAAATTTATAAGAATGCCAACCGGGAAGCAAAGAAAGCAGTCGCTATCACCCAAGCGAACCACCACAAAAATCTTTACGATAAACTAGACACTCGGGATGGCGAGAGGGAGCTGTATCGACTTGCTAAAAGCCGCAACGAACGTACACAAGACATCGAATACTTCTGTTGCGTTAATGACAAGAACGGTACCTTGCTTACCAACAATCGAGCCGCAACGGATAGATGGCGAGAACACTTCGAGCAGATTTCAACAGAAGAATTTGCTCATCACCCACTTCCACAACCATGGCCGACATTTGAACCGGTTCCACCAGTCAGCGCAACTGAAGTCGAGGAGGCAATAAAACGAATGAAATCGGAGAAAGCCCCAGGACCTCACGATATCGTATCTAGGCTCTGGAAAGCGAAGAGCTGGGACCCAACACTGTGGCTCAGTGAATTCTTTAATCGGGTTATTCAGGGAGGAGGAACACCATCTGACTGGCAAGAAGGTAGCACTGTTCCAATATGGAAAAAGAAAGGTAGTCGAGCAGAATGTTCAAATTACCGTCCGATCCGCTTACTTTCCCATACCATGAAGATTTTTGAACGCATTCTTGACAACCGCATTCACGAAATCGTTGAAATAACCGTGAATCAAGCCGGATTTGTAAAAAACTGCGGCACTACTGACGCAATACACACTGTGCGGTTACTAATGGAGCAACACCGTGAGAAACATCGCCTTCTTTACATTGCATTTCTAAAAGAGAGAAAGCGTTTGACCGTGTGCCACACGAATTCATCTGGTATGCTTTACGACTATACTTAGTACCAGAAGAACTCTGCCCAGAACTGAGCGATTTGAATACCTAACGCTATCATCCAATTGAGAACTGCGTTATGAAATTGATGCGCGAAGCAACCTGGATGAAGTGGCGTTCCACAACAGGTGTTCTTTGTAATCGACGTATCAACGAACGTCTCAAATCTAAGATTTACCGCAATGTTGTCCGTCCTATCGCCCTTTATGGTTCTGAGTGTTGGCCGACTATAAAAGAGAATGAACGGTGTCTTGCGGTAATGGAGACGAAGAAGTTTCGTTGGACTTGTGGGGTCACACGTTTTGATCACATCCGAAATGAGGATATAAGCGATCGTTATAGGATTTGCAGCGATCGTAGAACAATTACGAGAGAGGCGTTTTCTATGGTATGTTTTCCAAATTCGTGCTAACGAGAATTCACTTGCCAAGATTGATCTGAGCAGCGAAGACGATGGCTTGATACGCTGGATGGGGATTTAAGAGCCTCGAGATTGTATCCAGATCAGGCATTCGATAGAGCTTAATGGTGAAACCGATCACAACGAGCCGACCCCGCTTGCGAACGGGACAAAGGCTGAAAAAAAGAAGGAGAAGAAGATAAGTGGCGAACTGGGTTGGTCCGCTAGTCGGTTAACTCTAGATATGTTGATCAGACGGAAAAAGTGGCATAGTGGATATGTTACACATTAAGAAAGGGTGATATTTCCACTGCTGGCTATGACATACAATAGAATCGACTAATCCAAAGTGTCCAATGTGCATTTCACCCTAAAACCCTGGGGAGTGCTGTGCTGCTCTACATAGTTTACCTTTTAAGAAAGTCCTGAAGTGTCTGTTGATTTTCTGTGCCGACTGAAAGTAATGTAATCTGCAACTAAAATAGTACAACAATTACGTGTCCGCTACTACCTTCCCAATGGAGTGAAACAGTCTAGAAAACGTGTGGTAGAAAAAATTACTTGCTGTCCTATAAAAGAGGTAGCATAACTCACTTCAGGATAAATTCTGAAATTACCCTGCCCGATTTTATGACAATAGAGTACGAGCCTTTTTATTTCTCCATTTCACACTTTGATAAAAGATTTCGTGCATTTCTTTTGTATAATGCGAAAAGAGCACTCCAGGCAGGCTATTCCTGTTTGCTCAAAGGTAAGAAATAACGAAAGTGAATCGTAATCTACAGTGTAGGGATATGGTTAATGATGTAAGACCCAAAACAGGAATGTTTTCCTCCTCGTCGATAAAATTTTCGAAATATTCTTTTTTCATATACTGGATTACCACTTTCATTGCATTCGTTGATTTTTTCGAGTAATGTGCACAGCGTCTTGCATTCTTTTCATGACTCCTCCATCCTCCCTTCCAAGCGATAAAATCACAGATCCATCCACGCTTTATCGGTTCTGTAGGTTTCGAAACTCCCTTACACGCTCCTTCTAGGTGATAACAATGGGAATTTTTTTCGAGCACTCTCTAGGGACACATTTTCCTGGCCTGCCTGACAATGACTCAAGTTTAGCTTTTGGAATTTCTTAAAAGCCAGCCATCGGCCGGAACCTGCCATATGGGCAACGCCACTGTCATGTGTTTTCTTGCATTGCCGCTACTGAAATTATCTTTGCTGAGACCTCCGCCTCTAAGCTATTATATTTATGTGTTCATTAAAGTCCACGTTTGGACTTCGGTTTTTCTCGTTTTCCGCTCCATCAATAAGAAGTCACTTTTGAAAGAGAGAGTCTTGCTTAGTGGATGTGATATTCCTCACCAGCAGTTTTCAGGGCTTTTCCTTTGGCGCCTACTATGTGTTGGACTTTCAAATATCGGCCAAAACAGCAAAGGTGATTCAGCGCTGTAATATGTAGCAGATGCAGGGATCGGGATATTAGGAGAGACGCCATAGCCCGTAAAAGCATTCGTCCTTTTCCGGACAAGGCGTCATGGAGAACATGATCTGTAATGAGAAGTAATAATATTGACGACAGGATAAAACTCCTGTAGACGTCACTTCGCACTTGAAATTCCTTCTTAATTTTATCCCGATTATCCTCTTTTTTAAATCATTGGGAAAGGAGTTAGCGTAAGCTCTACAGGGTGTTCCGCGGGGAACTGTCACGCTCGGTGGCTTTACTTCGTCCGAATTCCGAAGTGATTTCATATTAGTTTGGAGGAACTACCACCATGTCTATGTTTCATCCTCCATGTCTATGGTGGCATCTTGCTGGATTTTATGCCGATGAAACCATGGTGAAGCTGTTTTTCTACCTCTGCAGGTACTCATTATCATGAATGAAGTGAAAGATTTGCGGCCATCTACAATTTCTTTTTTAAAACTTTACCTGATCAGCTCGATAGCAAAATTGCTTTTGCCATTTTAACTTCCCGAGGTTTCTCATAGTATCGGAGTTCGACCGCATGAACAAAATGCTACTTTCAGAGTAGCATCATTGAAAAGCATGTCCGTCAATATTCTCAGCCGAAATTTTTCAAACATTTCCGGCCGGATCAGTTGCCTTAAACTTTAATGCAACTTCACGTTCAATTCCTTCAGGCTGCTAGCCTACAAATTACTAGTCAACCAGGGAATACTTAAGTAAATTGTTATCTCACTGGAGTGAAGCAGATACTATTAAGAAGTCTTCATCAACTTTCCGAGATAGTTGTGCTCCCCTCCTTTGTCAAATGGGCTTGGGACGTACTCGGAGTTCACCAAAAATGTGAAAACAAGCATTTTAGAGAAGCAATCCGTGTGGATGAGGATGAATTAGCCCCAAAAGTCTATAGGGGCAATTATTAATGGTAGAAAAAGAAGACGTGGCAGACCCTACCTGAGATGAAACGATGGCGTAGGCTAGGACGGCAGACAGTTTTTATGGATATCGAATTGGTGCACCTTGGCGTAAAACTGGAATGTCTGGAATTCTTTATTAAGGTAGGCCTAGACCGAATACCTCAATCCCTGAAACGCTCACCCTTACTGTGTATGAAGCTAACATTGCTCATCTTTCGAAGGTAGTGAAACAGAAAACCGATGCTTTCAAATCCCTGTTTCAAATCCTTCATGTCGTAACCCAATCATCCCGTAAATGAAGTTTGTAATGTCCCTGGCTTCGCAATATATGCAACATTTCATTCACATTCTCGGTGACAACCTAACGAAAAAATACAATACATCAGCTACAGCTACAACCGCACCGCTAGGATATTTGGGGCAGAAGAAACATCGGGGACTCGCGGCATTCCAAGTGTTACTCTGCTGCATGGAAACCTCAAACCATTAAACTGCGCCGCCGTTCCTACATCTTCAGAAGTGGAGTCCGATGCAAAGACATATATTTACGTAAACTGCAGCCTCTATTATTCTTTCGAAAAGTATGTCCCAACGTCTACCACTGAACTTCATGACCCGTTCTCAGTCACAGTCAAATCCCTTATTCACTGGGATCATGCTGAGCTCCGCGTTAGATAAAATCTCATGAACCGAAGAAATCCTGAGTAGAGTAAATTATTCTTCAAATTTCCAGGGAGTAACATATCCTTCACCGGTTACCGGCTGATAAGAAACCACCAGCAAAATACTGACAAAAGTTAATTTCGAAAATATTTCGCTTTTTAATTGCTTCACTTTTCTTCTCTTTCAGATAGTCGGAGTAGTATCAGTATTTTTTATATGCGTGTCGATATTATCGTTTTGCCTTAAAACTCATCCGGATATGCGGGTGCCGGTCATTAGGAATATAACAGTGAAGACAGCCAATGGCAGCACAGCATGGGTACTAGATAAGACGCAAACTAACGCCCACATAGCCTTTTTCTACATTGAGTGTGTGTGTAATGCTTGGTTTACTTTAGAAATTTGGGTAAGTAAATAATGTAATTAAGGGGGTGATCCCGTGTGAAGGCCTTTTTTTTCATTTTCATATTTTAGAATTTTTTTCTGAAGTACTTGATAAAGGTACAAATGCGAATTTTTCACCATATATTAATGTTAATATCTTGGGGATTCATTATTGAAATACAGAACAATTTATACACCCATCTCCAAAAAAAGTAAATTTTAACTTGCAGACTTAACTACTGCAAACTAAGATTATTAAAAAATATTAAAAGCCAAATTTTTGGCGCCTTGTTAAACTTTTTTTGTGAATTTTGGTGTTTTTTCGCGGCTTCTTTAATGAACAATGATGTGTTTTTAGCCATTAAATCTTAACTGACCATTAATCTGTTTTACCTAGTCCATAGATCTTAGGTTTCGCCAAGAAACATATGCGCAGCCTTGACTTCAATTCTCATGATTTAGCGAAGTCATTCGAATGTCATTCGGATGAATACGGCGATTGATGTAAACTTTGGAGTCGTTCGGAAGTTACAGTGTTAAACAGGTAAAATGTCACACTACCTGTTTAACACTGTAACTTCCGAACGACTCCGAATATCAAAAAATCACTTTGACCATATATTCTACACTATACCTAGATAGAATTGATGGCAAAAAAAATTTTCGATTTCGCGGATCCAACACTCGAGATGAGCCCCTTAAGGCAGCAACTCTACACAAAGAAGGTAGCGTAAGTTTATGAACAATACAAAACAATCCTTTCATTTACTTCTTGGTGGGGCTGGTTAAGACTTCGCAGCATCACTCCTTTCCAAATTTCCTGATCATCATCACCAACGAGCGATACCATGACCGTCCAGTTGTGGATAAAATCCGGCTGAATAGGTTACGGTGGGCGGGTCACTTAATCCGTATGGATGAGGATGATCCCACCCGGAAAGTCTATAAAGGCAAGATCTATGGTAGAAAAAGAAGACGAGACCCTGCCTAAGATGGAGCGATGGCGCAGGTCAGGACGCCAGACAGCTTTTAGGCATATCGAATTTGTGGACCTCGGCGCAAAACCGGGATGTCTGGAGTTCCTTATTAAGGCAGGCCTAGACCGGATACCGGCTGTTGGACCGTTGATGATGATGATGATGAGATATGTAGAGCCGGCGTGGGACATTATACTATAACCATTCTCGTGCCGAGAAGGCAGTGTATTTGGGGTTTTTGTCCTTTTGGAAGAAAACTGACTGTTCTGTGCTTAAGGTGGCATTTTGTAGCAAATTAAAACACAGCTCATTAGATTATACTCCATTTTCATATTTTATTCAATAAATACTGATCTATTCACTCTGGTCTATTTGCGCCATGTCTATTGTCGCCATGCGTGTGGGATGTCATAAGTTTTATGCTCCGTATTGGCTGACCTACAAAACTCAGATTTTGCTTTTGCCAGACCAGAGAATTTAATAAGAAAAGTCAAAGATTTTTATAGCACGTTCTTCCACAAAGCAGGCTGTTTCCTCTGTTATTTTCGGACATGAACGGTTTTCTTCTGGACGGGTGACTATGAAACTTCGCTATCCACAATACTTGGTATATGTTCTAAATGTGAACCTGTCAGCCGGTACATGGTGGTTTTGAACGCTCTTTTATGAGAATTGCAAATGAAGTTGCGTTGTTTTCGAAGTGCCCGCTTCCGGAGTGTGTCGTGTCATCTATCTCCAGCTTAGTGGGTGATTTTATACCTTTTCTGATGTAATGCTATTTTGTTTGCCCAAAACCACCACGGGACGTTAATATTTCAAGTTTTCGCTCACTTTGTCATTTAGAAGAACGTCACGTTGCAAAATATTTACTTTATTATGGTTTCTGCCGAAAAGTATCTATTTTATTAAAAGATACTAAAAATGAGTGAAAGTGCTAAGGTACCGATGAACTTCGAAAGGTACTAAAGAGTCAATACTGTGCAGACGGTATCAAAGCACAAAATGGCACTGGTTGCATGCAACAGCTCGAAAAATCAGATTAAGTGAGACCTTTTATGTTTTGACCTTTCGCTATAGGTGATATAATTCATTTTGTTTTGACTGGAGAACACCGAGGTGTTCACTAAATAATGTCAGTTTTCTTCACAAATAACATCGGTTGACATTGTGAACCTTTTCGAAATGGTTGTGGATCTACCTAACAAGCCAGAAAAAAGTTGAAATTAATATAATAGTAACAAAAATCTTTCCCATGAGTTTAATAGTACTTTTCTTCTTGCCTGCTATCAAGAGAAGAATATTGAAGGCATCGATCCTACTTTCTGATTTCAGAACTCCATACAGATATCCTAGGAACAGACTCCCTATGAGGACAAGGTGTCGCTGGGCAGTTTATATTGTCGAAAGCAAGAAAACTTACAGAGATACAGTGGGTATCCTAACTAGCCATAATTCCCCCAGCTGGACATATGTTGTATGTTCAGAAAAGGAATTCTACAAGAAGATATGTCCATCCTGTAATGAGGAAGCGAAGCCCATATAATCCAGTTGCAGCATACATAAACGACTCTGGGGAATTCTGTTAGTGTTAGAAGCTATGCATCTCTTCACGCTACACTTTTTAGTTTAGAGAGACCTGTTTTACTTTTTGCTCACTGATATGTCCAGGAAGACATTTTCAAAATGTTTTGTAAGTTTTGACGTTTGTAATGAAGAGTGAATCCTTCAATTGTTCTTTTCAATGAAAACCAAACCCAATGGGCAAAACGACCAGTTTTGATGAATTGAACACCATTTTGTGAAAAATGTATCTTGTTTTAAATTCTTCGGTTAAGCACGAACTTTTACTGTTATTTATCTAGATCCGTCAACATTTTTCGGATCAGATCATCCAGTTTACCACAATTTTGGCCACCGCAAAACATGAAAATAAAAGTACAATTTGTTTGAGGACTTGAAACCTAACGGTGAAATATTTTTCAAAAAAAGTTACTGAATCTTGTTCAATGTATGGTGATATAATGATCATTCAAAAAAGTTTCCAAGTTTTCTTAAGAAAAATTTGTCAAAATGACCAATTTTTTGCACAACAAGATTGATCTCCTTGGTTGAGCGTACAACCATCCGGTGACGCTGTTTTCATTTGTTAATACCTCGTTGTGGGAAGCACGATGCGCTTATAACCAAATGTTAACTGCCAACAAAATCAACCGATTTTTATCCATTGAAATTTCCTATTCTTCCCTTGTGGAGTATAAATTCGATTATCTGTTTACAGGGGTCAGCAGCTGGCCCTATTTAACAATAGTATGTTTGATGTTCGCATAATTTCAGAAAAAAACTGTTCTAGTTCCTACGACCATCGGAAGTAATATTATCATCAAGCGTGGCCAAGATACCGGGGCGGTACAAAGACCAGTTTTCAACAATTGGTCCGTCGAGCCTATAGTTGTAAATAGCGGTTATACTAGTACAATTTCATTTCCTCAGAAACATCAAATAAATTTATCATCTCAGTTCCAAAGCCTCCTAACAACCCAAGTCTCCAATCAATCTACTGTAAAACATGGCCGAAACCACCTTTAAACACCAGACGGAGATCTCCAAGCAACTGGAAACTTTCGAAAGGAATTATAGAATATATGGAGTATTGCGGAAGTCTAAGGAGTACCTGGTTAGGAAACTGGAGAGGTAACAAGCCTTAAAGATCATCTTGCGAGTGAATTATCGCAAACTACTTGGTTTGCTTAAAGTGGAAGCCCGTACTTCGATGTACAAGAGGAAGTAGAAGCAAAGCTGGGGGCAATTTAGAACATGATTAAAAACGATGAAGCCCAGGTACGTAGATCAGCATCGAAGATCGAAGAAGGTACTTCTGCTAAGGATCCGCGAGGGAACGTCGAAAATGGGGGAGCAGCAGAGCGATCTCATCAAACATTCGCGGAATAACATCCCCACACATCCTACCTGACCACCTGTCAAAATTGCCACCAATATCTACTGGGGTACCTGAAAGGGGAAGCGTAGGAAGCCGTAGTGCACCTGCAGTTATGCACCGGTAACTACAAATCGGCACTCCAGATACTGGAGGAGCGATTTCCGGATAATCGTCAAGTGGCCAGTGAATACACATCCTGGACGCGAAAAAACGCGGCTACAAATCTGGTAACGACGTAAGAAAGACATACAAGACGATACAGAACTGCTTGGTTGAGCAACTTGGGGTATACGATTTCTCACTGGGACCCTATGGTAATTCGAATAATAATGCGGAAGTTCGATAGCGACATGCTTCGCTGTTTTGAAGAATACATCTAAAGTACCAAAGAGCCACCTCCTGTGGGCAAGCTATGCGATTTCCTGCTGAAGGGGTGTAAGCTGCTTATATCCATCCAAGCCCAGCATTCTTCAGCTCAGTCTCCGAAGGAAAAAGCTTTTCCACACAAACGAAAGGTGGCTGCATATATTACCATGAAAAATATCCTGGATCCAGCGGTAATGACTCTCGGACTACTTTCCAGACTATAGAGACATAAATTGACGAAACGCACACTATTGCCAAACATTGCGGCCATGTACAGGCCACTGCAATGGTTGGCTCGAATGAATGTTGGCGCCAAAATCCTGATGCAAAGAATATGGGAGTCTGGAATCTGCTGGAATGACACTCCATCGAAGGACTTGTTGAATCAATGTAAACGCTTGGAAGCCGAGTTACCGATGTTGGAATCGATTCGCATCCCTCGATGGGTTCAGTACTCAAAGGTGAACACAATCGAGTTGCGGCGTATGTTGCGGTTATCTATGTCAAATCAGTTGACACCAAAGGAAAAATAAGTGTCACACTGTTATGCGCCAGAACTCACGTCAAATCGTTGAAGGCGAAGATAACTCTTCCGATGTTGGAATTGAATGGAGCCCTCCTATTGTTAGAACTAGCGGGCATGTTACAAAATACTATGCAATTACCAGTGAGCAAAGTATGCTGCTGGAGTGACGCAACTATAATACTGGCCTGGCTTAAAAAGAATCCAGCAAAACTAGACAACTGGACAAAGATTAGTAACAGTAAGGACTTCAGAAACTAAATCCATTTATTAACCAACAGGGAGAGTTGGGGCAAGGTTGAAGAATGCGGACTTGTCAAACCAACAGAAACATCCGATACTCCTACCGCGAGAACATCATGTTACTGGTTTAATAATTCGAGAAGCACACAAGAACATCCTACATGGAAGCGTTCAGACGATCCGTAATCATTGACGAATGCGGCATTGGATCCTAAATGATCAGCGATTTATACGGAGTGAGCTTCATCGCTTCCTTACTTGTGTGAGATATGCTAGAGATCATGGCCAAATATTGATGGGTGACCTTCCTGCCACACGGATGAATCCAAGTCCACCGTTCTTGCATTGGGGGGTTGATTACACAGATCCGATACAGACTAGGATATCAAAACGGCGTTCCACCGTTACACTGTGTTTGTGTGCATCAACGAAAGCCTTTTTGGCTGCTTTCAAACGGTTCACAGCACGAAGAAGACTGTGTTCCGGAATATCGATCACGGAACAAACTTTGTGGAAGCAATGAACCAAATGGATCAGGAAATGCAACAGGCAATGGCTGTGGAACTGGGAAAAGTGGCTTTAATCTCCGCAAAAGATGGGTTTACCTGACGATTTATCTCAGGCCCAGCCCCATACTTTGGGTGATTGTAGGAAGCGGCGGTGAAATCGGCTAAGCGACAATTAAAATGTGTGTTTGATGAGGCAAAAATAGTCCTCACTTTCGAGAAATTTACTACGGTCCTATCAGGTCAAGACTTGCTTAAAGTCAAGAACACTGGTTCCCCTATTGAACAATCCTGGAGACCTCGAAGCATTGACACCGAGACAGTTTTTGGTGCAACGACCAATAATATTATTACCAGAGGTAGACAAGTCGCAGCGAGACCTTTACGAACGGTGGCAGCAGTTGAAGGCACTTAATCAAACTTTCTAGAATAGGTGGTCCCGGGAATATTTGCACCATTTACAATCTAGGCACAAGGGTCCAAGGAATCTGCCAACGTAAAGGTTGGACAACTGGTACTGATTTGAGAGCGCGATATCCCTCATGCAAAATGACCGTTATCACGGGTTCGGGAAGTCTAAACTGGAAGCGATGGCAAGATTCGTGCGGCAACTGTTCGATATCACCGTGCGAACATTTTCACCGAGAGCTACGAAATTTTGAGGCCTTACGTGGAATACCATGTAGAAAAATTAAACCACGCCCGAATAGTTCGAGGTGAACTGAGGATTGAGGTGGATTGTTCAGTGCGTGGAATACAGGATGACCGACGAGAGATCATGCAGGTCCTACATCAATCACATGCAATGTGCGAAGATACATTAAAATTAGTCACGATAACGCATTGTGATGCGCTTCTAAATTACCTTACTTTTAAATACAAGGATATTATCCACAAAATTGATGAGGTTCTTAACCTTTCGACAATAAAGAGGAGAAGGGGTCTTCTCGGCAAAGCACTGACTGCGGTTTACGGAGTAATCGATGGGGTCTGCAGCGACATCGAAGGCCTTCAGCATGAGCAACTAGCGACGTTACAGACGGTGCCCCAGCAGAACGTGTTGTCGAATGCACTCACAGAAGCTTATCATTCTACGGTTTCTCATCGACTGCGGCAATTCTCTGAAAAACTGACCAAAGTTATCCAGACAGTAAATCAAATAAACAATCGGTTTAACAAGGTGAACTCCGGTGGATAGATTGTTCCTGTTATGACAACGTATTTGATGGCCGTGAACTACTATGACAAGTTAGTCACAAAGTACAACTCAATTGCGTCTGCTCTACATGGACGGGGTAATTTGTCGGGCCTCACTAATCAGGAGGCGCTGGCAAGCACGATGGTCAATGTATGTGCCAAGCTAGACGCGTTCTATGAGTTCCGCAAGAGAGACTGTCATTGCGGAAAGAGAAATATCAAATTCGGGTGTTCGGATATCATCGGCAGGTACCGGTATGAGCTGCTGCACATAACGCCTTTCCTTAAATAACAGAGGCAGGGCGATATTTGATGCCGCAACCCAAAATTTCTGATATTGCCGTTAACTTCAATCTGGCCAGGATTTCGATCTCGATCCGGCCTTGTTGGTGTCATACATTAAGCAAGAAGGAGACTTCCTACGTTCACCCAAAATAACAAAAGATATAGACGACGTACCCAACTGCGTACTGGATACAGTATATGATCGCCCCCATTAGTCAAGATCTATATCTAGTATTTATACGCATAGCACAAATTGCTACTGTAGAAGAATTTCTATTATAGAAGGACAAAGTCTGTCTGTCATGTTCACTAATTTTTCAAATTCTCTATTTACAGGTAAGGTTCATCTCATCGCCGAACAAGTGTGATTTTATAAAGTCATCCGTTAACATAATCGATTACATAGCTACGCTTAGTTTTTATATTGATTTAGTGCTCCAAAAGTTCGCCTCGCATTTGGAAAACGCAGATATCTTGGAGTTCTTCTCGATAATACGTATCATGCGATTATTCAAGTTGACAAGACATTCGTCCGGTCTCAAAATTCTTATACAGACGTTTCGTGCGTCGGCCAAGGAGCTGACCCTCCTAGTGTTCTTTTTAGTGTTAGGTATTGTTATTTTTGCCAGTTTAGTATATTACGCGGAGAGGATACAGGCGAATCCGCACAATGACTTTAATAGTATACCGTTGGGTCTATGGTGGGCTCTAGTTACGATGACCACCGTGGGCTACGGAGATATGGCTCCAAAAACGTATATCGGTATGTTTGTTGGAGCATTGTGTGCTTTGGCTGGTGTATTAACGATTGCACTGCCCGTGCCCGTCATTGTTAGCAACTTTGCAATGTATTATTCACATACGCAAGCAAGGGCTAAGTTACCAAAGAAAAGGAGGAGAGTGCTGCCTGTGGAACAACCGCGACCGCCCAGAATACCAGGTGGGGTTCTCTTTCTTCTTGATTATTTCTAATTCCTTTTTTGGTTAAAACTATACAAAGAACGCATCAAAGAGCCACTAAGCTCCCGGTCTATCTTACAGGTCAACCAGGAGTTGGGGGTGGTTGCGGAACACCTGGCTCGGGGCCACACTCTGGAGCTCCCGGCTCGGGAGGTACGGGACCGCGAAGGATGAATGCAAATAAAACTGGTGCGAAAGATTTAGTTAGTCCGAAATCAGGTAATTTAGGCTAAGGCTTAACGGCTTTTACTCACATTAATGATTTCACTAAAACAGCTTCTGTACAGATCAAATATACATAGAAAGCCAACACATATTCACCTTAGCAATTTTCGCAGGAACTTTGTTCTATTCTCAACGAGTGGCAAATATGCAATTCTTTTCCAGAATGATATACAATTAAAAGTGTGTTGCTTTGCAAACTTTTCATACGACATCAAGACAAATAGAATTTTCCGCTCTTTTGTAAAGTTTTATAGCTTATTTCCCCCCACAATGCTCCAGCCAGCATAGAACACTAGAACAGATGCGATAAACTTCGCATAACACGAAACTACAACTTTCGCTATTCTCACCAAACAGAATCTATTGTACAGCAGTTTCCACAGCGGATATCATTCCGCGTACACACATACATACATGATTTAGAACAAATTTCATAAAACTCATAAACAGATGGGAAAGGCTGATCCAATCCAAGCTGTAACGGGGACTGTTGAAACCCGAAAAGCTTTTAAATTGCATTTTCAAATGACAAAACACGGAAAGTGTACTCGCTGAAAAGAAATATGTTCTCGAGGAACGTGATGCAAAATGGCAAGCGTCCCTCCACTAGTGAGGACTCCACTAACGAATACATACCCACGAATGAGTAGATCTGGGCAAAAGGATTAAGAGCGACACTCTGGACGAAGCTTGTGAAAATATTTAAAATTTACGACCTTTGCCATTCTATTTTTTAGCAGGGAAATGTGAATTTTCAGTTTAATGTGAAAAGTTTGAATAACAAGGAAGCATGTGTGTGTATGTATTCGCGCTGTGGGATCCGTACACTATCGTGGATTAGGTAGGGTTTTTACAGCGCTTTAAACTTTGAATTTTATGTCGAGATTGCGCGGTGCCAATCAAAGGCGGTGCCTCATTAATTTCAGATTATCGCAAATAGACAAAAGGTGGACCACTATGAATATTAGAAGTATGTGCATAAGGTACCTACGTTTATAGGTTTCAGTTCACCTTGCTTGAAATTCAACTTAGAAGACCCTCTGGGAGTACAGATCCGGTTTCCCGATTTTTCCGAATATTCTTTTCTTTCCCCATTTTTCAGACAAACATGCAACTCATTCAGTTAGTTTATTATAAGTATCGCATCGACAAAAGGACTGATGGGATGTTCGCATTCGTCTATTTTCAAAGCCAGGGAAAATCGCGCCCTTACAAAAGAAGATAGGCTGGCAGTACAATAATCTTAGTTTTTCAACACTCATAAACTAGTTTAAGGTGTTTCTCTGTACAAGGCATTTTCGACAATTAAATGTAACTACCTCGCAAAAGCAACTGTCGAGACACATTCCTACATCACCTTACTAGCCAGTTTCGCAATGTGAGTCAGACTCTTTATCCGGATTTTCACTCACTAATCATTCTTTAGACTCGTCTCAGCTAGAATATATCGGTCATTTGAAAACATTTGAATATAGGCATCTATATTTGCGAACATCCTTGCAACTTTTGCCTTCCAGGAAGCAAAGTGTAGATAAATCGATTTAAATATCCAAATAAAAATAAATAAATGATCGACTTTATAGTGGGACAATAAAGTAGAGAAGGGATCAACCATAATGTTATAAATGCAAAATTTGAACTATAATTTATGCCTCTAAAAAGATTGAATGCCTTTCAAAACTAAAAGAGTGCTTTGAACAATACAGCAATATAATAAGTAATAATAAAAGCTGGCAAAATGTGAAGGGCAACTACCTACAAAGATCAGTACGCCCAGAAAAGGGAAATGAATTTTGTCATCATCAGCATGAAATCCTATCCACAACAAACATCATAATTATAAGGGATGACTTCAGACCAAAAGTTGACGCATCTAACGTTAAAAATGTTGACTTCACGGGCTTGGCAGTTTACATGACGAGAAGGTTCAAAACACCACCTTATAACAATGATCCCCCGCATATAAATTCACAAATAGTCATATGCAGGTTCCTGAATTGACAAAGCAATCCCTGCCATATATTTAAGTCATAAAATCTATAGATGTCGGGCAGATACTTCTAACAGGGAACAAGGGGAAGCAACAACCAGAAATATAGCCTCAACGAAAAGGCAAAAGACATTGCCACCAAACTGCAGCAACTGATAACTAAAAAGACTAATATAAACGAAGAATAATTTCAGGTAATGTAGTCACAAATAGACGAGGAAATTCTGGAAATAGAACTAGTGGAACATAAGAAGAAAGGAAGGCAAGGAGCTTAAAGCAAGATTCTTGATTCCAAACAAAATGGAATTCAAGTAACAATATTGGAATCTAGTACGGAAAATGAAAAAAACGCTCCGAAAACAAATGAGCAGATATCCGACTCTAACATGGTAAGAATCCTGAATTCTTCTATATCATCAGAGGATATCGCGCGGGGGAGCCTTTTATGAGATTTTCAGTTATGGTATGTTTTATCCTCTTTCAATTCAGACACATTAGGGATTTACACTGGCAAACTTTTGGAACCTACCAATATGTCTATTTTAGTTGGTTTATAACCACTACTAGAAACTACCGGTAAATTCTCTTATTCCCAAATCCCCACATTCTTCTTGCATAATATATATATGACTTTCAAAAAGAAACCCGACTGCACTACTTTTAATATTCATAGGATTCAGCCTTGACGAAAACTTTATTTAAGTATCGAACACTTAAAATGCAATTTAAAAACGACTTCTGCCCCTTATAGGCCTTTATAGTAAGCAAATAGTTGGATTCGAATGATGACTTTCTTCAGTGACTCATGTAATGTTAAAAAGGCATTTTTGTATCCATATTTAAAAGAACAGCTTTAATACCTGTGTAATAAGAAATATATAAAGCAAACGGACACTTGCTACACTGCTAGAAAATATATGTAAATAATTTCACAAATCATGCGCCAATTCTTCAAAAATTAGCGGAACAAATTATGTAATGACTCCTTGTATTCAGCAATACTCAATTAATTAGTGCACGTGCAAATCGCCCAATGAATTGGCAATGAGCTGAGTAGTTTTCTGAAATTCGCGATTCTTGTGGAACCAATATGAAGGTTAGCACGAACATTGAAAGAGTCGGTTCAATTCTCTTGCATTCTAGATAACGAATATGCTTTTACTTTATCTATTTTTATTTAATTTATTTTATCCTCCCAGGGGGCAAAGGGCAAACACATCGCAAGAAAGAATGGCCCAAACGCACGTAAAGGAAATGCATGGATCCGTCCTAAATTCTGTTAGTTTGAGAAGTATTCATACAGTCACACAACCTATATCTAAAATTACTGTAACCCAAAGTAATCATACCCTACACAAAAATTAAAAAAAAATTGTGTGAATGCTTCTAATATCTCGAAATTCGGTAGAAGTATTGGATATCTAAAACATTTGACCTGTTATGAATGCCATGACTTAGTTTTTAGTTTGGGAGCATTTCCTATGGGTTTGCAAGGAGTTTTACATCCTTTTCTCCTAATAGTGCCATATGCGGTGAGTAAAGTATGAGTAAACATTTTAATTAGTAACAAGCTTTACATATCTGCTGGGACACCGGGGATCGATGGCTCAAAAAGCACCATAGAGCGTAGAGGACGTCTATCCATTCTACCCAGCCCGAAAATCTAAAAAAGCTCACCACAGTACACCTATACCATACCAAAATATACCTATTACAAAACCTAATGGGCGATGTAATTGAATTCTTCCCTACCTGTATTCCCTACATTGTGTGTCTCTTCGGCAAGCAGTTTATACAATAAATCCTGAATATAGGTAAGTTGCCTGTCAGTGCACTTGACTGACATATTCCATGTTTTCGTAAAATAAGCGAACAGTCAGGTCGATAGGCTGTCTTTCATTTTTTTCTGCAAAGAGAAGCGTTGCCAAAATTATAATCTAGATGTATCTGCATATGAGATTTTAACCCACTTAACACTACTCTCCTACAATAAAGCAAATATCGTAAAAATATACTTCGAGGCACCATCACTGCTGGAATAATCAGAAAAATTACTATGTTAAAATGCTAATCCCAAAACACTAAAAAAAAAAGTGGGATTTAAATCAACCTTACCGCGCTTAATCTACAATCACTACCTAGTGGTAGGGATTACTTTCTAATGTCCAATGACAATTCCCTAAAGTTCCGGTGTTTGCTCTTACATTTTTCAAAAATATAAATCTATTCCAGGCTCTCTCTCCAGCGCTGCTTCAAGGGACCACCATTGCGCAATATTACTTCGCGAGATGAGTTTGCCTTTTTAACGCTTCCAAGGCTTTAAATTTTTCTCTTCTTTGCCTCATTGAACGCTCGTTTTGAATTTTCGCAATTCCGGAACACCAAGCCGAGTTGAGTATCTACTTAATTAAACTACCGGACTAATCTCCGTCAGAGCTTTTTTCAGACTTCTTCTCTTGCGGCAAATTTAGGGCGGTCAAATAATCTTCATTGAATCTTCTGAAATGATGCCGCATCCGTAATTATTTTCAAAAGCATCTAGGCCGACGCGGTGTCAGCACCCCTCTAGCTGAACAAGCAATAAAGCAAATCAAATCGAAGAAAAGAACAGAGTGTGACGGCATCGCAGCTAAGCTCTGGAAAGCGAAGAGCTGGCAACTAATACTCTGGCCCAATGAGATCTTCACCGCGCTATTGAAGAGGGTAGGTCTATCTATCTGGTAAGAAAACACAGTCGTCCCAATATCCAATATGGTGGCCGGGAGTCCTGTAGAATATTCAAGTTATCGGTTGTTACTCAATATTGTGATGATTTTTTAAAGTATTTTTAACAACCACATGAACAACACTGTCATATGATCCAACACCCAGTGCCAAATAAACTCAACAAAATTTATTCAGATGATGTTTTGCAACTAGAATGATTGATCCATCGATTCGTCGGTGCTGACCGACTCTCAAAGATTCGCGGGAATGGAGAGACAGATGTTGCTTTGGATGAATCCCGTAACACGATACCATCACATCCGAAATGAGAACATGCGCGGTCAATCTGAGATTACACTCTTTACGAGAAAAGTCTTCGATGGTGTGATAATGCAATTTACGCCAATTAGAACTCATCATCAAAAATTAATATGAAACGACCCAACCGAAATAACAATGGCTTGATACGCTGGATGGGAATTTAAAATCCTGCCTATACCTCCCTGAACGAACCCGTGACCAAGAAAAGCAGTGAATCCGATCTAAACCCGCGGACATTGCTACCTAAGAGGACAAATACTAAAAAAAGAAGAAGGAGGCAGGGTAATCTCGTTGGATGAGATCACTGTAGCACCGATTACCCAGCTTCCTGGCATCTCAACGCATATAGACAATTTTCTCAATTTTTCCATTGCTGTATCGATCAGGGTAGATCAAGTGTTTTTTCCAGAATGCGTCCAAATCGTGGTCCTGAATTATCTACTGTTGGTGCGGTTGATACCTCAGTAAGCAACCGCCCCGCCGCGATCACCTCACTCTACGCGTCTCGCCTCCCACCTACCTCTACGCGCCTTTTATGAGTTTATCTGGGAACAACTTTTTCCGTCCCAACGCCATTTAGTTCATAAAAGTAGCGAAGTGCACGGGCCTAGTCACCTCTCGGTAACAAATTGAAACCTATACCATTTGTAAGTGGGATTTGTGGCCATTCCTTACAGGATTTATTGTCTACTTTTTCCGCTATTTACCTGTATATCTATGTACGAATCAACATTGGTAAATGGACGATTCCGTAGACTCCAACAAATCCAAAATCTGAAATTGGGAATTGGACTCAATAGATTGGTAGGAGGCAGCCTGAGAAGTCAGTATGCACCTGGTAAATGAACTTAACGAGGTTTATAATACAATATATGCAGAAGGGTAGATCTTTATTAAATTTCTCATAAAATGCTCTTGGAAGATCATTTCATCGTTAACGTTGGCTATCGTTTAGAAGTGAGGGTGACTGGCACTTGCGGACCATAAAATGTCCCCCCTCTCGGTCTCAGATCCATATCGCTCGTTTGGCGTCAAATTGCCCCAAGAAGAGATGGTAAAACAGGACTATAGAGAGGATGTTGTATATATTTCCCATCCCAACCTGTCCTATTTTTGCAGAAAAAGTATTTGCTGCATATTGCGCCTTTCTGTCTTTTCCTTTGAAATGAAATTCTTGCCGCGACTGTGAAAAAAATCGACCCAAAAGCACTTTTTCATAAAAAAAAACTGGTACATTCGATTTCAATCGCGGATATGTTTGGATTCTAAATAAAGCTCAGTATTTTGCTAAAAGCTGCTAGCGGGTATTTGTGACTCCTAGGTCCACTTCATTATCTGCTTGAAACCACTGTAATTGATGTTCAGTTTACAGAAGTGATGCATCCATTTATGTATGCCGTAAAGTTTTTGATCGAATCAATTTAAGTCTCGGTTACACTCATCCTGGAGCAGCGAGTGTGGATCAAATTCTTAACCTTAAATTATAAATAAATATGGTTTATGCCCAAAAACTCATAGAGGTCCGAAGGACGGCATTAAGTTATAATTATTAGGGAGGGCAGAAAAATTGCGATTTTCCATGTAAACTGAGACTGGACACTAGGGGCACTGAGTGTCCGAGGGATGAGATTAAATTCTGACGAGGGACGGGTATGGGGTTAACCTTTTCACCCTTTGGCATTTGGGGCATAATTTTGAAACTCTGCCTATGAGTTGGTTTCACTCCTCTTTTGGGCGAATACGTGTACTTTTTCTTGGACCATGATTTCATTACTAGTAAAAGTACGCGAGAGAATAAAGGTGCGTCTTGCTATTGATTAGATAGATAGATAGATAGATAGCTTTATTAGTGTAAATCAATTCATGTTCAGATACAATCAATATTTAAGTGATACAGACTAAGTCTTTTCAACTATGGTAAGTTGTGCAGTATAAACAATCTTAATAAGTGCAATCGCTTCAATTCTCAAAATTCCCTAGGAAAATTTAAAAAAAAAAACCTAGCTGCTATTGATTAGATGCAAATCAATTTTTCAGGGGCTTCGATTTCTCTGGAAGGTTCAAGAAATTAGTCATCTGCACTCTTTAAATCAAAATTTATATATTCCCTGATAATTAATTGTTCCCTAAAATATCAGAGAATTGCAGTCTCCAACTGAACTGAAGAGAACAGTTTGCACCCCTTAAATAAACGCATACCATTCCACTCCTCCTAAAAACCCAATTCCCTTTATTTTAAAAGGACGGATCCAATCCACCCTACACCATATGTAGAGACTGCATTCCATTTACATACTTTCAACTGATAACATGATATAATTTATCTTCTCCTTTGATTTATTTTCGTGACCCCTACCAGCTGAATTCCTTGAATGCCAACTTGAGGCATCAATAAAGTAGAAGCACATACTCCAGTGGTTGATTTACAACTAAATCAAAATAAACATCCGCAAAAGAAATGAATCGAACGTGATTGACGCCCTCGTCCTGATGTTTAAATATTTGTATGAGTCTAGTGAAAACTGAAAATCGGCGCTGCTACTATTGTTTCCACAAGAAAAAATCACTTTTCTTTCAATAGTTTTCTCTAAATATTTGTAAATACACGTCAGTTTCGGAGAACAGACCACGCAAAGGAAACGCATAAACATTAACCACACACGCACACCACCAGAACTCTGAAAATAAAACATTCACACACTTCTCCGGCATTATTTTTCCTAATGATTTTTCTCATTCGAAAACTTTAGATGAATTTTCAACGATGATTGGCAAAACACCCGGCGGTAAAATGGCACGACTTTTGTAGATTACATGCCGAGATAGACAGTTTTATTTTAAGAATCTAGAAAAAAGCTGCGAGGGCTTGCATCCGTGGAGTTACAAAGCTAAGCGCAGTAGAATCCTCTCAATTCCTTCGCTCGAAAATATGCAAAAACAATGAACACGTACTAACTCCTGTAGCCAGGATGCAAATCGCGTAAAGATACATCGGCTTCAAAGCCGACACGTGGACTAATAAATAAATGCTCTAACCCCGAAACAAGGCCCGCTAGCGCTTTTTTCTGTCAGCCTAACTCATAAATCATCAAAAAGCAAATTTATCATTTGTCAGCGCGCAAGTCCTGTTCCTGCCTTAAGCGTATGTAGAAATGAAGCGTCCATTTTTCAAATTCATGTGCTTTCTTTCGTGTTTTTGGTGTATTTTTAAGTGTCTAGATGTGTAATTGTTACTGTTTTTCCAGTTCCCAAGTAATGTGGTGTTCGTTGTTGGTGTCCTGGATGCACTTCGTCGTTCAAGAGCTCCACAGATCCCGCAATTTAACATGTGGCTGTCGTTGGCCGTCGAGGTCCCGACAAAGCTGGAACACTTCCTTGATTGCAGCAAATGTTTACACAAGATCTTGATATTATTGCAATCGCTTAGTAACATCTCATGAATATAATTAGAGGCTGCATGATAAATCGCTGGATCTGCGAACCGCTCGCGATGTACGGATATGTGTGCTTTGTTATTATAAACATCTGCTTCTGAGTGTATCTGTGATTACTTCCCGAATTGTAAGGAAAACATCGTTTCCCACAAACGCGACTTCGAATGCTCCATTCCAATGTTTGAAATTAGATACTAAGTTGAAGACAAGATGATTATAAACAGACTGGACTGCGGAGCGCTTGCATAAACAAATAATTTTGCGCTTATTCGAACCATTCAATTAACCGAAAATATGGATTTCCCAGTAAACACTTTATAAAATTGCAATTCGACGAGGAAAACTTTTCGATAAATAATGGCTTAATTCTGTGGTAGGTGGGTTCGCGTTTTCATCCACGTTTCTAGTTCCTTTGCACTAAAAATATTCGCTTTGTAATGGGTCAGGGTCGAGTTTTGCGAATTAGTATTTAAACCAGTTGAAATTATTATAATGCATCCTCTCGAAAGCACATAAATCAAATTAAGATCAAGGGAGTCGCAGGGCCAACGGAAGTTTTTGGCCCCTTATCCGAAAGAGCGAAAAACCAGAGACGTGTTGATTTGATGTCATGTACCAGTAATTAAAAAGGCGCCTTCTATTATATTTTCTATAAAACTATGATCAATTTATTTTGCCAATAAGTGGATGAGTAATTTGATACGCCGCCGAAAAAAATTGTTTTAAATTTTTGTCGCTTCTGAAAATAGCATATTTGAGGAACAACAGCTGTATAAAAAAAGAAAAACAGTAAAATGCCGCTTCCTCAACACGCAAGGGTTTGAAAACCGAGGGGTCGTTGAGATTCGTTGTGTCCAAAGGTAGACCTCTGTTTCTTTGCGGCCGATGAACTCAATTTTATGTATTGAAACCTTGAAATATTTTTTTGGTGTGCCAAGCTCTGGTCTGCCTACCTAATTTTTGACAAAATGTTAATGTGGTTTTCATACTAGAGCCTCGGAGGAACTCAAGAAAGTTCAGACAAGTAAGATAAGATTAAGATAATTCTCGCTGAAACGTTATGAGCCTTCTTTGACTTAAGGATTAGAGACCCAACTTCTCCCGTACGCAGTTTGTTAACATTGAAGCGCAGAATAAAAGGTGACCTCCAAGAAGGTGATCAACTCTCTACTGTGTAAACTTTACAAACTCTCAAAAAATGTCAATGCATGTGTAGATAACATCGATGTCCTAGCTATTGATAAATACCTCAAAACGATTCAGCACGCCATCGTTCTAATACGCGGTTAATACTTCAGGCACAAAGGAGGAAGCTGATAGATCGGTGGTTTCCAAAGATGAGTTGAATTACTCTTATACCTTTCAAAGAAGTGAAATATTCGGAAATTATTTTCGATAAGAAGTGTTTTTAGAACAAACATGTAGATATCAGGATGAAACGAGCCTCCACAGCTTATGGACTGTGCAGCTGCAGCTTTGCTTGAAAAAATGTAGAGTGAGGCTTCATATGATAACGAGGATATACGTTGCTATTAGAAAGCTGACTTTCACTGCAACCCAGCCATGGTGCCAAGAGCACGAATTCTGGTGTACTAGAAATTATAGAATTATAGAAGACCCCGTTTGGTAATTTGAAACGATGCCAAGATTCACTAAGGCGGACCTAACCTGAGCGCCTGCTACTGTGGGGATGAAACCTCTGATCTAAAAGCTGGATTATTGATAATATTGGCAAATGCTATGCTGATCACTACTCTTAAATGAAGAAGAATTACTACTGTTAAATGAAGGAGTACAATAGGCATTCTGGCTCACTAACTGTATATATATTCAGAATTGAAGTATGTATTACGAGATAATACGTAGTGATCCTATAACAAGGAAGCTGAATCCACGGAACAATTCATATTCATATGCTCCGGGCACTTTAGGCGGGGGCATCAGCTACAATGGACCGCTGCATTCCTTTTGCTCAGGAGCCGAACCTAACTCCACGCTGTTCGTATTAAATTCGATAAAAAGAAGTGATTATGCTGAAATTAGTATTTAAAGTATGCATTACTACTTCTACTTTCGTTTCAATTAATTATCTCCTTTCTAACAAAAAATATCAGTCGGGAAATAATTGGAGAGTATTGAATTTTTCGTGCTTTTGTGAAAGTGATATGTTTTAAACTTACAAAACTTATTTTCAAAACATATCGCGAAATTGTTCGAAAGGTTTTTTAAGCACGTTTATTGCAATGACCTATCAGACGGACAACTTCAAATTTGTTGGTATTTCTTTTCAGTACGACCGTTTTGTCTTCTAAAAACCCTAACTAACCGTCACACCCAAGGAGTTAATTCTCAAAAACCTTAGCAAACAGATTTTCGACTAGGCGGATGTAGTGCTTCTATAAGAAATTGCCTTATCAGTGCAATGGTGAAATTCCGTCAGACTGCGAAAACCGCTTTTTAGGCCCGATACACAGCCACGAAAGAAACAAAAACGAATGTAAATAACCATCACGCTTTTCTTTCGGGCCGATGTTAGCGCATATTACTCATATTCAAAAGGCAACTTCTGAATCTAGTACTAATCACAGTGTTGGTGAGCTGATTAGATGTCCTTTGCAGTGCGGTTAGTCGTAATACAACTAATCCCCTCACATGTTAGAAAGTATGAGCAAATGGTTGTCAGGGTCCCCACTCGCATTCAAACCGTCTTTAGTATTTAAGTATTTAACATTCTTTATTTTAAATTTTTATTGTATACTTATTATTTATTAATAACAAATGAAAAATTATTGAATTCGTTCTATTTTTAACTTTAATTACAAAATTAATTGGTCATGAGGAGTATTGCTCCTCCTCGTGCTAGTTTTTGTCTCGAACTCCTGGCACACTTTTCTCCGATCTTCCACTCCCGTGGCGTGCTACGCAAAGTGGATAGATCCGCGCCATCTATTCGCTCGCACTCGCAACATTCGAAATAAATTTCGAATGCTGCGAATCCTGCCGCGCCACAGTATTACAACGACCCTTTTCAAAGTCTCTACTGATTCGCGGATGCCATATTCAACAAAGGAAGAAGAAAAGAAAGAATTTTAGCTACTATAAAATATGACGTTGGGATTCTGACTCCACTCTACGACTCCAATGCTTTGATTGAAGGCGCCCTGTTAAAGTCAGGCCATTGGAGGTCTACAAATTCAAACTAAAAAAAAAAAGGTTTTAATCGATTCCGGCAGAAATGAGACTAGAGGTTGAGTAGGTGATATATGTAATATCACAAAAGTGATATACCCTTAATTACGGAACGCTACCCAAAAATTACTTGACATTACATTGTAAGGTCATTGTTATTATTGTTTTGATTCCTCGTTCTCTTAACTGGCTTAGCTTGCCGAGCAAAACAATAGGAAAATGCATATATTTCTAGATGATAAGTAAGGAATCCTTTCCGTTTTTCTTCTCTGTTGCATAAAAGATTCATTATTCGTTGTATAAATTTTCCACTACGGTTTTACTAAGTACAACGCAAATTCACTCTATAGAGGCAATATTTTATAATATCGACTGCCGAGTGTAATATGCGATGTAGGCGATATAACAACATATGTACGGTTAGGGTAATGAAAGGTCACGTATGTGATATTAGCTTGTAATGTCACTTTTCTCGAAAAGTGATGTGATATAACATCTGCTATTAAAGTAAATTTTCACATATCTGTAATGAGGGGGCATTTCGAAAATTGTGCAATTTTAATAGAGTCAAATTAGGCCCTCCCTGTTTATTCTGTTTTTCGGAGAAACCCGAATTATTCTATTTAAATGATGTTTTCTTAATTTCAGTGCATGATTTTAGTGTTATTACGGAAAGGTATTCTGAGAACCCCTTGGTTATAAGCATTGAAAAAGAGCAAATGGCTTCTGTTACACTGATATGTATGCATATGTAGTTTGAAAAAAAACCGGATTCAGCGATACAATTCATTTTAGTTCCTGATTTCACTGAATCTAAAAACATTTTTCGCATTCCATATCTACCAACTCACTTTTGGAACTAACCGTTTTATCCTTTTAATTATCAGACTAATGCCCGTCTGTCTGCCTTTCATTATGAGCAGGAACCCCAATAAGCGCCAAGTTCAATGTTTGCCCATAGTATACGCTTGGTTCAGACGGAAGTGCAAACGAACTATTAGTCAAATAAGGAGATGCTAATTATGTATTTGTAGTAGGACAACTTGTCAATTGTGGCTTAATAATTTACAATCATGTGTGCATCAAATTTCAACAAACCATTTCACATCTACCATACATACATACAGTTAATGAATGAAAGCGTAAATTCGAAAATAGGTAAGCAGATTCCTGGTATCCAGCACGGGCCTTGAAATGAGAGAGATAAATTCAAAACATCAAAGATGTATTCAGATAAGTTTGTAATGCATAATTTCATTTTAATGTGCTTGCATTGCTAAATTGACTATTTTTGGGAGGAAGGAAATTCAGTTCGGTTCGAGAGTCAATTTCAACAAAATGAACATCGTATCCCATTTGCCATAAGCTCTAGTAATAAGTTTTATTTAGGGTAATGATTTCACTTTGTCTTCCAGGAAGCCCACTTACCTTAAGCTCTTGCTCGTGAACAATATTTGAACAGATTTTCAATTTTCCAGACGACGACCTCAGATGCAATACAAATCGATTGAACGGAACTCGAAACGACGTTATACGGAACTAATACAAGAGGAAATTTCAAATGGTACTTCTGGGCATTTTGCTAGCTGAATGCTAATGGCATGGATAATAAGGCTTACTAAAAACATCTCATAGAAGTTCGAAATAAGCAGTAGTATTTCCCATTTTAGGTTTCCAATCGAATCTATTACAATGGCATTGGCAGAGCCGCAACTATTGTAGAGAAATTTGAATTTATTCCCTTTTATCTTTCGTATCCTTTCATTAGCCACTCCTTCTCATAAAATCATAGGGACCAATTGCATGGAAATCCATTTTAGAAGCGGTTATATCTACAGTAGAATGCGGCTGTTCAGGACTTTCGAACTGGGTCAACTTCGCTTCAACATTTTATGTTTTTTTCTTTATAATGAATAGTTTACGAAGGTTTTTCAAATTTTCTGAAACTTTGACGATAGTGAAACGTTTAATAAATATTTCATTGTAGTACATACGATAAAGGGCGTTACACCCTCAGTAACGCTAATATTTTAACGGGTTTGCAGAATTTTCGAAATCAAATATTTTCTCCAACGTATACAAACTGAAGAGTGAATCGAATAAAAACAAAAACCTGTAAAAAAACAGTTAGGAAGGGGAGTCTATTTGGATGTCACGCACTCCATAAAGAAACGACTATATGGCATACAAAGTACTGTTCAAATTCTTTATGCATAAGACATTATTTTGGCGTCTTTACAATACCTTCTGATTGTCAAAATTAATAAATGCCAAGTGTTTTATGAAACAGGGCGAGGACTCAATCCATTAAAAAAATGCACCAGAGGAAGTGGCCACTAGCAAACTACTCAACACGTTCACTCACTCAACTTTAAGGTAGTGGTACAGTGTAATAATTTCAAAAGCTCGATCTTTTTTACTTATTTCAAAACTACAATGTACAATGTACAATGGAAAATTTGAAGTCAAAAGCTTAAAAAATATTTCTAGCGTTTTAGCGCAAAGAATACACCGCGCCGCACTAGGTATAGAAATGGAAATTAGTCCTTTGCAACTACTTGAATCGTGCCTTCTATATACTCTCCTATATTTTTAGAGTCAGTTGACTAAGGTCAAGGCATTATGTCAAAATATGTCCTACTAGAAAATGGAAAATTTGAATATCAGAAGTCTACAGAAAAGAAAGAATTTTTTTGAATTCGGGCCACCACAGGACACTGTGCGAGCAAAACTACCTGTTTTTTAAAGAGTTTACTTTGGTTATAAAAAACATACATTGATTAATTCAACTTCCATCAAAATCACGTTAAAATTTCAGAATAACCGTACATTATTTGCTTGTTGAAAACGAAAAAGTTATGAAATAACGTCTAAATCTCGAGCGTGACACTGTGCTACTATCTTAACTTCAAAACAGTCCAAAGCGACGATAAAATGACTAATAAATTTCTGTTGATTGGCAGACTTCGGAGCAGAAGGAAATGCACCCCGTGAGAATAAAATATTTATTCCAGATGTACAGAACTTAAAAAGATTCCCGTCATAAAGGTTAGGGCGAGCTCCTAAATAATAAGTGAGGTAATCTAGGATATTTATCTAACCAATAGGTGTTTCCATCCCATTAAATAATATATATCCAACGGTTCATTAAGGTGACTGATGACTTATTAAACTAGAAATCAATCACAAAGCCATGAACCCGAGACACGACATGATCTTATATCCTCGGAATCCCTTTTCGCAAAAAGAATATGATTACTGCGTGGAGGATTACCTCGTCTTCCTCATGAAAACATGATTTCAAATGAGACAAACTCTTGCTTTCTGATGTTGAAGCTCAAAACATTCATTAAGTACGAAAAGACAACCGGAGAGGAATTTGCCCCAAATAGATCATAATGATAACTACCAAACTTGAAACTGTGCACGAACTGAGATTTAACAGTAGGAATGTAGTTGAGTTTTCTCCCCAATATCTTTCATAACTTTTGATACTTCACAAATCCCAGATAATAAGAATGAATCGGTCATCGTTATCCTCAAGGAGTCAATATTTTGCATTCCTTATAATACTTTCAAAAATTGTCTACCTGTCACGCTATCGTTGATAAACTAGGGTTTAGCATTGGAGTTCTCACTGTCTGGCGTCTCCTCCCACCATTTATTATAGTTCGCCATCCGCTTCATACCATTTAATATTTTGCTTCTTCTAGAATAAAGCTCAAGCATTGCATAACATCACCTCTACTCCAAGGTCTCCGAATGGAAAAAGGAGGGTAAATGGAAAGATATATATGAATGGAAAAGCATAACGTTCTTTATTTGAAAGAAAGCACACCAATATTATTATACATAGCAATACGTTTTATCAGAACTTCTCAAGAAGTTTTCACACCTTCTTGGTCTTTCCTAATGTGTCCCCTGCCAATCCTATCCTAATAAAAAAAATGTCTGGATATGACGGCTTTACGGTTTCTTATCAGAGCAGAGGCAAATGGTCAGATGCTTCCTCACCTCTGCCCTGTTCGCTGGTATCCGGCCCGTACGCCAACCGAACTTTTGTTCGCACTTCAGGTCAGAATACTCCAGCAATACTTCCCAAACAACTTTTGATGATCAGTTTTCGAGCTATAGAGGCCATCGCTTTCCATATTCTGGACTTATATAGCAGCGAGCAAGAGCAGGCGAGAACATTGGCTCAGAACAGTACTATCTAGATATAACTTTATCTTTCCACGACGCACGAAAATGGAAAATTCTTAGAAAATGGTGTCGACATATTATATTATAGAAATGAAGCTGACGTCCTTCCTTAATGTCTTGCGTGTCCACCACCATGTCCGCCTTCGGGTAACTAGTCTGTGCGCTGACCAAGTTCTTTGTTGGAACTAGTATCAGACCAACGTACCCCGACATGTCGCAGCCAAATGTACATTTGAGCAACAGTGGCAATCACTTTTCATGTGCTACTCCCATATAGCAACACAGAAAGAACATTAGCGCAGAAGCATTAACTTTGGTGTTAAAAGAACTGCATTTTCAGATTTTGGAAGTAACGGCGCCTCCTAGATATACAAATTGAGCAATCATTGCTCTCCTCATTAGTGCAGATAGGGAGAGTGCGATGACCCTCGGACTTAGAACTTTGGCCTTGCTGATGTTTACTTCAGTCTGGCTGGCTCTACTTGGTTTTCCTTCCAAATCCACAGTCATTTTTTTAAGGTAAAAGGTCCCGTGTCATCAGGGCAATCGGCGTATTTGGAGACAGATGTCATGGTCTTCAGGACTTTTCATCGGTGTCGCACCGGTCCTCAGGTTCCTCTTACGTGTGATAACGTACAATTCGACCAACCACCATCGTGCACTATGTGCATCGCTCCTCGTGCTAATGCAATTTCTGTGACGAAACCCATATCCATCTTCTGAGAGTCCATCTCTACTGTTGAAGATTAACGTCGCTAGGATTTTCCATATTTTCCGGCTCTTCCGGTCTCCTGTTAGTCTTCGGTAACAGACAACAGACGACCGACGACAGATGACAGATGACCGACGACAGACGACGGACAACAGAAAACAGACGACAGATGGTAATAAGGTATGGCACACCACAATCGAGGCAATGCCGAGTTTAGGAGGGATCCAAAGCTACCATCATTATGCTCCTCTCAGTGTATCGTAAAAAAACTACGCCATGGACACAAAAAATATTTTTAAGGTCTATATATTTTCGCTTACTGTCACTCAATTCAATTGAAATCTTTTAAGTATCCCGTGAACGAACGACTGTTGTCTACGGACGTTGTACGCCCTCCCCCCTTGATTCTTTTTAGATTTTGTGACACCAAGAAGCACATCATAAAACGAAATAGGATGGATTATTACAAGCAACAATGTACAGAAGTAAACATCAATCATAGGGGAAAGTAAATTGGTGACGAAAAAGCTAGAAAATAATCTGTCCAAGTCTTTTAAGAAAAGCCATTAGTGATCAACTCTACGAAGCAAATAGTACGCCGTCCGTTTCAATCATCATTCAACAGTTATACCAGCGGTCATACAAGTAGAACAAGAGCAAAAGCAGATCAGTAGAAGGATTGGCAATACAGTCAAACTTAAACGGCGTTCTCAACAGAGCACTTCAACTAGCTGCCAGAGCCATTTCAAAAATGTTTAATGGCTTCAAAACATGCATAGTTCGAGGAGCATTTTCAGTACCAGATAAAAAGACTGAAACCAGTTCTGTCGTCTGTCGTCTGTCGTCTGTCGTCTGTCGTCTGTCGTCTGTCGTCTGTCGTCTGTCGTCTGTCGTCTGTCGTCTGTCGTCTGTCGTCTGTCGTCTGTCGTCTGTCGTCTGTCGTCTGTCGTCTGTCGTCTGTCGTCTGTCGTCTGTCGTCTGTCGTCTGTCGTCTGTCGTCTGTCGTCTGTTGTCTGTCGTCTGTCGTCTGTCGCCTGTTGCCTGTCCTCTCTCCTCTTGCATCCTTCACTATACTGCTCGGGATTCAGTACCGTGTTCTTATTATTACAACGTTTACTCCCTTTTCTTATATACTTTAACCGTGATCTTGGCTCGTTCTCCCAGCGACTTTCTCGTTTGTTTAGGGAAACTATCTGCTACTTCATCTTCGGACGCTTACAACTAGAGCAATAGGTACAACTTCCGTATGCTCCTGTCTAGTACGCCTTACTGAATCTCCCAGTCTATACCACCGCGTATTAATCTATATCTTCCACTATATATCCATTATTGCCCTCAATAGAATTAATTTCCTTTCACTCCAGTAGCTTTTCGCGACTTCGGTCCAGATTTCCAGAACCTGCTTTCCAGATTCACCCTTCTTCTAGGATACTACAAGCGGTATATTAGGTTAGGAAACTTCTATTTCTAATCTTTCTAAACTTGGCTTTTTGATCTTTTTGCCTTTTTGAAATTTGTAGGAATGGCGATTACTCGCACCTTATCTGCACCTTTCAGCTTGTTGGAGGCTTGGATGTCGTTATTTGTATCGATTCGCATGCTGGCGCGCTATCTTTCATGAACTCCCAGTTCCAGCTGGCTCTGAATGCAGCTTTAATAGCCGGCGATCACAATTTCACCCAGTTTCTTTTGACAGGGTCCGGGAATTAAGTCCCGTACGACTGTAGCACTGCAACCACTACTTATCGGTGGCCTACCCCCAAAAAATCCTGGTTTTCCTTAGTTCCGCCTTTCACGTGGTCCCTTCAAATTTTTGATATTTCTAGTTGCTACTCATGCTCTACCTTTCTCTCTCTGTAAGTGTGAACTATCAATGAGCTGAAATCTCGGCGTCAAAATTGCGTCTGAGTTAAGACGAGAGTGAACGCTACTCTCCCATCTTCACCCTTAGTCGAAGAAACTGTAAGTAGAATATGCACCGCGACAACTCAGGCAATCCAAACATACGCAAATAGAAAAGATTCATGCTTTATATCAATGACATCGCCTTTGTGGATCGTGTCTTTCCAAGTTGCACTTATATACTGGCAGACTTACGTAATTAGGTTTTGTTACTTTTGCAATGGTGAATTTTACCTTTGACTTCCCAACTTCATTTTGCCTTGAACCGATTCTTGGAGGCTCATCCCTTGAATGGCATTAACGGTAATGATTATAGAACTTGACTCTGCACTGTACTTATAACAAATATGCCCTTGTAGGCATGAAATAATCATTGGTTCAAGGATTCCTTACTTGTTCTCACGTTCTGTACCAATTATTTTGGGAACCGTGAAGTTAATAAAGTGGGTTCAAAACTCGCACACGCAATGTATTGTATTCTCTCCCACCTGCTCTGCTCGCTATCAACATGGAAATCATCAAGAAAAAATAATTTATATAAAGACTCCCTGCGAATATAAGAATCATCTGAATGCTTGAAAGCCTTCAAGTACCATTCCTCTTTCTGAAAAACCTCTAAATTGTAGGATTTCCCTAGGATTTCATTTCGTAAATTTAAAAGAAGTTCGTTTCATGACTTCCTTTGTGAAAAGGAGAGAAAATCATATTGAAAAAGTTAGGGAGACGGAGAGGAGGAGTGGTAACGAGCAAAAGGTTTTTCAGACATCCTCCCTTCATGAAAATAAAGCCCGGAAAATAAGTCACTCTACCGAAGTGAAATGGAATTTGTATTTTTAGGCAGGCTCCACATGAATGAGGTTCTTCTCGAACGAAGAAAAAAACAATTTTTTATGAATACCAAGTTGTGAAAATGAAGTTGAAGGAGATTACATTTTGCGGTGATTTCGTGCTTTATGTGCGGGTCGAGCAGGAAAATCATATGTGTTTGCTATACTTTTTCTTAGATATTACATTTCAATTCAATTCAATGATTGAAGCTTTGGACCTGTTGCTCAGCTTGAAAAGAAATTAGATTTCAATAATTCTGGCACAATTCGAGAAACTTTCAGGTGAGTAGGTTCGCTGACGACTTAATAAGGCCAAACTAAAGTTTCCCAGTCAGAAATTGGGGACGTAAGCAGAGGTGGCGTTCAGGGAATTCGGGGCTCATTTTAATTTGAAGGAGGCTTGAGTAAAGTAGATGCAAGTTAGCCATATGAGGTTGTCGAGTTAATACGAGTTAATAATAAATACATTTCATTTACTTGAAAGTCAATTGCGAAAAATATAAAGAGGAACTTCTGTGAAATTGATTTACCAATAAACTCCATTATGGAACTTTGCCTCCTACTTAACACCCATTTGAGCTAACCCAGTCAATCAATTCAAGGCGTATTCACTTTTAATCTGCTAAACTAATTCCACTAAATTACCGGTATTGGCGTATCTCCGACTACCGCTAATCTCCATAAAATCCTCTACATTATAGTTCTTACACAGACAATGATAACTCTATTTGTTGAATGCATGAAAAATTCATTTCAAAGTCTTGGCAGTCGTTACTCAACTTCATGAATTGCAAAGTGCTTTCCTGAAAGAAGGTTGAAGACGCCACACTTAAAATTTAACTTATGGATATGTGATGCGAAAGGGAAGTTCCAGCTTCTCTATTCCTTTCGCCGTTCCCTCCTCTAGTCGAAATAAGTAATCTTAGATCGTTTAATAAACTAGGAAGCACCATCCTCAAATATTTCCTTCTAGTGGAATGTAGCGAAAGCTGGTGAAAGTTAGTAAGTAAGTCCCGATCACTATTTGAATCTGAAAATTTTGCTTTATATATCTCTCGCTATACGAATTCCTGATAAGTTTTTAGATAGTAGGTTTACACTCCTCTATATGATATTTGCGTCATGAGCAAGACATTTTACATAGTCATTTGCTAATGAAACATTTATAGTAAAGTAGCTATTACTGGCAAGGAGATGAATGACGGATATACCATATCTGAAGAGACAATTCGCACTCCAATTTACTAGAGTAGAAGGGGGCGTAAATTGTGAAGATTAAGATTCCTTGCAGCAAATCGATTTACGAGCGCAGACTCAACAACAGATGCATTGTTTATGTGTATTGACGATTAATCCGGAGACTACCAAATATCGTGTCAGTAAGGAAATAATTGAAATTAATTTGAATCCATTTCATACAATCTGGGAGATATTTGCAGATAAAAATCATGTTAACAAGTCAAATAAATAATATTGTTTCTTTTTTCTGTAAAAGACCTCGTTAACTGGTCATATACTTTTGCATATACATAATATAAAAATTATTCAAATCAGAGATAGTTCAATAGCCCCAGTGAAAATGGATTGTCCAGTAATGAATACAGTGAAGGGCCAGAAACTTTGCAGGAAGCAAGTTTGAATTCCTTGGATAGGATTGTAAATAGTAACTATGCAGGGGCTAGAAACACCTAACTGAAACGTCTACAGAACGTTTACATACCAGTTCCAGTTGACGATGAAATAGTTCGATGCCATGTCATCTCGCAAAAACCAGGTATTTTCGGACGATAACCTGGGATGGTATCGAAAAATGGGAGAGTCCGGAATTTTATTCCTTACGTTTCGAATCCACAATTTTTATAAATAAAATCATTCAAACTATAGTTGCAAACTTAGAAATACTCATATTGATTAGTAACGCAGTTCGATAGACATACTATACGATTCGGTAGAACGGCTCTTTCAGAGTAGTCACTACAAGGGATTCAATCGCTTAATGCAGTAGGATTGAAACAGCATTCCCAACATCCGCGCTAGCGGTTTGTTCCTGGAATATAAAATCCTTAAGAATCATACTTGCCAAAAAAGATGGCCAGCATTGACTTTTGGGGGACCCTATGGTGTGTCATTCGGTGCTATGGTGCATTGCCTGTGGTTCATATTCCTGTTTTGGCAAAACTTAGAGCTAAACTTGAGAACAAATTAGTGAAATTCAACGATAGTCAAAGAGAGAGTGAAAGAACACTGACCTTGGGCACCTTGTGAAAGAAACAACTCCCATCTAATCCAAGCCCGGAAACAGTTGTTTCACTGAACACAATTTTCCGCTATCTCGAAACATTGTTATGAATAAAATGAATTCATTAGACAGTGTTTATCACTTCCAATCAGAAATATTTCAAAACATATGTAACTGGGATTTAAAAGCCTCGAGATTGGACCCAGATCAGGCATTGGATTGAGCCAAATGGCGAAACCGATCACGACGCGCCGACCCCGCTTGTGAACGGGGCAAAGGCTGAAGGAAAAGAAGATATGCAATTGGCAAATGAGTAAGCACCAAAGCTCTCAAAATTTAGATTGCTCTGAACTCACACTTTTCTTCATAAAGTATTGCCCCGTTTTTAAGGTTTTGTGTGAAACCAAACCTTATTAGAATCGAATCGATGTCTGTCTGTCCGTCTGTCTGTCTTTATGTCTGCCTGTTTGTCTGTCTTTTTTTTTCGGCGTTGGAAGGTGGAAAGGTTCAAAACCTACTGCTGGCTCCTGCCACGCAGTTATGTGAGGCTTCTACTCACTAAAACCACCTCCTTCTCATTCCCCTATCCCCACGGAACTTTTATAAAGTATTGCGTCGCGGGGCGGCATCAGCTTTTAACTGCGGCTCATTATGGTTCTCTCCCTTCCTTGTTTTCGTCGTAGTTCTTCCTGCCTAAGCTCTTGGTGAATAAGTTTGCAGTTCCCTTACAACCTGGTTCCAGGCATCCGTTGACTCCAGCATAAACTCCACAATGTTTTCGGGTGTTAAACGCCTGTCTGCGACCGCTTCCATTCTTATTCGGTGCGCGGTGAAACTGGCGAATCAAATATGATATGCTCCGCATTCTCAGCCACATTACCACATCTTGGGCAGCATGGTGATTCGTCATGACCAAATCGATGTAAATAAGCACGATAACCTCCATGTCCACTTAAGAATTGTGTTAACTCGTGGCTTAATTCCCCATGGTTTCGTTCAAACCATCTCCGAATATCCAGAATGATACAGTATGTCCAACGATCAGTTTGGGACTCGTTCCATCGCTTTTGCCACCCTTTGATAGATTCCCACCGTGCCAGCTGCCGTCGAAATGCGCTAGACTCCCCAGATGCATACGTTTTGTCGTAGACTCGCCGGCTTTCCTTCGCCAAGATGTCTATGGGGAGCATCCCTGCTAGTACATATGCTGCTTCTCCTGATGTTGTCCGATATGCACTGCATAGCCGGAGTGCACTTAGCCGATACGATAATTTTCGGCAGTTCACTTTGTTATCCAGAGCAGTTGCCCAAACTGGAGCTGCGTAGAGTACCTAGAGAACAGAAGACGTCGGCTTTGTCTTGGCCCGCCAATATTCGGTAGTATCCTCGAGATCGTTGCAGCGATGGAAGACGCTTTAGTTGCGGCGTACTCAATGTGTCTTTTGTAGTTGAGTCTTCTGTCAATAATTACTCCCAAGTATTTGAGTGATAGTTGGGAGTAAATTGTTTATTCGTCAACTTTGATTTTCACAGTTGTGTTCTTTCTTCTCTTGCTAATGCTCTGCCTGTCTGTCTGTCTGTCCGTCTGTCTGTCTGTCTGTCTGTCAGAGCGGATTTACTTTTTATGGCTGGACCGATTGTCACGAAAATTAGTAAGAGAATGTGATCTGTTGTTCCCTTTACATACAGCGAGTGGCGCACGTGAATGGAGGGCGCAACATTTTTTTTCATAATATGTGGCCATGTATCAAATTAAAGGGCGGAATTAGTACTTTTCGAAATTGGTTCCATATTTGATATTGGGTGAAACGTAAGGGAGTGAGGGTTCAAAATATGACCAACCGAAAAATCTGAAAAAAATCACAGTGGTGCATCTCTAGGAAATCTAGGCCTAAAAATACATCCGGTTCCGATATCTCCACAAGTAAACTTAATAATAGTATATTTCCACATTTTAGAAATTTACTAGGCAACCCCCTTATGTTCAACCCAGAAGTGGCATGGGTGTAATGAGAAACATAATGCACAAGTTGGTCAAGTTTGAAATTAATCCAATTATTATTAACAAAGTTATAGGGGGTGAAACTTTACCATTTTTTGTGAATTTCGTGCATTCTACAACCTGTATGACGTCATCATCACATTTCAATTCATCAATACCACAACGAAATGAGTTGTTATGAATGGGATCGGAAAGAGTTATTTTGTTTTAGTTATGCGTGCTAGTGAAGTTTGCGGGTAGTGTCCAATTCAGATAGATATATTTGTACATTAAACCAGCCGTATTTAATATGCGTACTATATATGTACATATGTATGCTTTTCTTCACGAAGTAAATCGAAAATATGGGCACGATCAATTTATATACATATGCACGTATATGTACATGTATGTATATGCATAGTATTCAGAAATGTTTGTTTAGGGTGAGGATAATATCTATGGCTGCAATATGTACGTACGTCTTGTAGTTTGGAAAAATATGAAGGAATATGTTGGATTTGTAGCTATATACGGATAGAAAAAAGTGCGTTGAAGTTTCTTACATAAGATGAACACAAAACCTTTATACCCGAAGCGCGTGCTCTCGGTATTCCAACTTCTTATATATTTAATATCCGCTGACCGTATAAAGGTGATTCAATTCCAGTCAGGCATACAGTGGAGGAAAAAAGAGCCTGCTCAAAGCTTTAAGAGATATTTTTTGTTCAAGGCCGAATGTATTTTTAATCTTTTTATAATATGTTTATATATTATTTTGTAGCATATTTTATATTGAATAAGATATGCGAATTCAATTTTTGAAAAAAAAGTTTTCTTAAAGTAACCACTTTCATTCTTTCGTTTCCGTATATATTTTGGGCCAAACACGCTCACTCATTTAAAATTCGAATTTTCTACCAAACACTTTCAATTAAAAAGTTTGGGAATTAAAAGTTCAATAATTCGTCGCTTTTCGTTTCGTAATAATAAATGCACGACACCCCTAAAGAATATATCAGCAAACCAGAAAATCAGGTCCATTGCAATTCTCCCCCCACTCTTTCTTAACCATTGGTGATGCATAGGTCAGTTCTTTCTGTGAAATTACGTTCTTCAATCCTTTCGTCAAAGATTACCTAGAGATGAGATTCAACTCAGGGTTTCTACGGGCCATTGAAAGATGTTTACGTATTTGTCGATCAGTCAAATCATAAGATACGGCGGTCCACCATTTGACACGCCATTTAACGCCAGGAACATAATGCAGCATAAATAACACAACAAAAAACTAATTTCATTCACCAAACCGAAATATTTCTAACCACTCCTGCCGTGACTTCCAACTTCCAAGAGTTGTCAGCCTAATCTGCGACATGAGAACGACATTTTAAGGGGGTCATCCCATGTGAAGGCCGTTTTTTTGGGCTTTTTTTAGTTTTTTTTTTGTGAAGAACTGGAGAAAGATGCAAATACGAATTTTTCACCATAGATTTATTAATATCTTGACCGTAAATAGTAGTTTTTCCAGCCCGATCACATAGTTCGTTATTGAAATACAGAGCAATTTATACACCCATCTCCAAAAAACGGTGTTTTGCTGCTGCCACGCTAGATGACGCTGCGATCATCTTCGAGAAGCCGATTTTCAATATGCGGTTTCGAGAAAAACGCATTTAAAAAATAGAATGCGATTTTTAGCCATAAAACCTTAACTGGCGATTAATCTGCTACACCGAGTCCATAAACCTTAGGTTTCTTGAAGAAACACATGTACGGTCTTGTGTTCAATTCTTGTCCTTTTAGCGAAATCATTCGAACGTCATTCGGACCGATAAATACGATCGCATGTGACTTATCACGTGTTTAACACTATAATTTCCAAAGGACTCCGAATATCAAAAAGTCACTTTGCCCGTATATTCTATACTATATCTAGATACAATTGATACCAAAAAACAAAATTCGATTTCGCGGATCCGACACACGGGATGACCCCCTTAAATGGATCTCTTCACACAATACGATCTGGGGCTGATGTTTTCAAACATTTAATCGCGAAATCCACCTCTTTCGGGTTTGGTCATGGACGTGCTTCAAGTTGGCGTCGATAAGTTGGCTCCACTTCCCAGATAGATTGATTTTTACTTAGAAAACATCACTTTTCACTAATTTTATCTATCGAATTTCCACATATTCTTTGTAAGGTTTTGGAATTGCTCTTCGATAGCGGGGAGCACATGGATGGCTCAGTGCTTAGGCCATTTGGCTGTCATACTGAAAATCACGGTTCGAATCCCATTGCTGGCAGTGGCATTTGTATCGTGACTGGATGGCGAATACCAATCCACTCAACTGTAAGTCTGAGCCAAACAAGGGTAATACGAGTAATCACGAGCAAGCTAAAAGCTGACCGTAATATTGTAGTGTACATTTACAATCTTGAATGAAACTCTCTATCCCATTTGAAGATTCAATTGGATCGTTGCACCAACGGTTATTATTATTAATGATTATTGGGGATTAGATGTGTAATTCAAATCTGTTTACTGTGTGGTTGGCGATTCGCAGCATTGGTCCTTCCCAGCTATCTGTTATCTAAGTTTAATTAGAAATTTGTTGAATATTGGGTCAGGTGCCCCGCAAGAAGTTTTAAGGGCCAATTAGAGAAGCAGTGAAATCTCTGTGAAGGGTAATGACAATGCCACCTAGCGATTTAGAACAGAAAGTTCGATGTTTCGTAAAGAACCTTAGGAACTTGGCGCTGCGGTAAGGAAGTGCCTTAAGTGAATATCATCAATGCTTGTATAAGGGCAATCCTGGCGATAAAATTTCTGTGCTGATTATTATTGCTTCTTGTTTTACCCACAGGCGCTCTAGTGCCTCTTTTGTAAAGAGGATCCATTGCAATAATTTTAAGTCAAAACTCCGTTGTCATGTCGACTGATATTATTTCGGTTCAAGCCGCGTAATGTAACGTATTGGTCTTGATAGCCAAGTGAAGTACTCATGATTTTGCTGCTGCCAAATCCCCCATTTTTGGTGGTTGCTTCCATGACAGCCCCGGATAAAGGACACAGAGAAACTAAATCACGTAAAAGGAACCGTAGTGTCCAAAAGGAAGTCCCAATCCCTTCATTCCCAAGTCTACTCAGCGCAGAGGCATGTAACCCATAGTTAACAGAATACTTTAGTTGAAATACACTTGGGTGGCCGCGTTCGGTATTTTTTGGACCCATTTCAGTTCGTTTTACACGCAGTGCTTCTTTCTACCGCTCTATTGATCACAAGTCAAATGCTTATTGTAGTCAATCATACATATTAATTCCATTAGGTTATTTTTCGAAAGCATTTTGAAGCCAATATCCCGTCGATTCTTCGCCGTTCAGTTTAGCCCCGCCTGATGTTTTTATGGCCTGTCTTCTTCCATCTATTGGTCTATTTTCCTACCTTTAAAACATTTATGTCAATTTTTCTGGATCTTTGATCGTATGTTCCGAATCCTTTTTTGAATTGAGCACCCACTGACTGTTTGCTACCAGCAAGATTATATGTTAGAAAGAATTTGATTAAACATATGCCATCAGACTTACATGCACATCTCTTTTTCCATCCAGAAATAAAATTGCACGTGGCAATCGACCACATTTAATTTTTTAACCGACTGTGTATATAAGTATGATTTTACATTATATTGATTTTTATGTCTCCGTTAGAATATTAGCGAAAAATTGCCCAAAAATTCCCCACTCTTTTAGAAGGACATAGTCCCGACAATCAGATAATGTCATCTTGGAATAATGTTCTTTACGTATTTTTGAAAAAGTTTTACTTACCTTGCAAAACAAAATTTACCCCCATTCAAAATGAGTCTCTGAAAAACATTTTAAAGCCGCTTTCCATCGTCCTATTCCTGCTTATTGGAATTAAACATTCCTTCATTTGAAGAATATTTTTATGCGACCTCGTGATTACACACTGATCCTATCAGGATTCATGCATACATCCGTATCTAAGGAGGATTTAAAAAATCCAATTCATATCCTATTACGAGTGATAAGTCTGAAAGTCTAATCTTTCGACGGAGTTCGATTTAAGTTGATTTTCGAAATAGGATCTATGTACTATATGTGATTTCAGTGTCGGTTCCTTGAAAGGAAAGCTTCGTTATATGGCACATGTATTCATGTATCTGCTAACTTGGTTAAGATACTAGTTGAGCCGTATCTATATCTTCATCCACGTTTATACAATTCCCACCCCGAAGCTCCTAAGTTCAGTGGTTACTCTATATCTCTCTTCGGGTAAGTCAGCAGATACAAAACTTCCAATATTGCCTTCTGGTTACGTTTCGCTTGGAGATAAGATGAATTATAAAAAGGATGCAGGGATATTACTAAACGTAATCTGATTAAATATTTTACGAAATCTTTGACGGTTTACCCTGGTGAACGCTTTTCGAGTGGGATTCTACAGGGAATCAGAGTAAAATTTTCAGGTTGATATTTGGCAAAATACATAATAAGGTTAAGGTGGGTTACGTTCCCGCTTGCCGCGGTGTAATACTTTCTACAATCGCCTCTTTTGCGTCTGGTACACATTACATTACGAAATAGGATGAGGCTTCAGTAAGATGAAGATGGGAGCTCCAGCTGATAACGCGAATTAATTGGGGCATTAATCCTCGAAAATGCTTTCAATGAACTCAGGCACAATTGAAAGTCGCTTTCTCTTCTAATATAATTTTGAAAATATATATCCCTAGACTAATAGGTTGCTTTTTTCTCTTCAATTTCTCACGAAAGAAAAAGAAAGTTCAGCATAGCCGCATGAATATTTATTCCGCATTTCTGAGCAGGCTGAGAATAATGTAGCTTTGAATTTACCGCTTCTGCCTACAAACTCGTCGCAGGTGTAGCTAAACATCTTCCGCTTTGATTCAGAGTTGAATGGTTCTCACTTGCACTTTTTAAAGGTTTTGTGTAAAACAAAATTTTTTAAAATCGGTTCACGATCTGTCTGTCACACGTAACCTATTGACATAAAATTTTGAGAAAGTTGGACCTATGCCCCACACGAGCGGGAAGAGTAACATTTTTTTCTTTTAAATTTATTGTTGTGGGTTATAAAATAGATAGTCTCGATTAATGATTCACGATGCATGTTTTTGACTCAATTGTGAAGACAGGTTAGTACCGGATGTAAAATTAAGGCAATGAATCGCAGAGCGATTCCCAGAAACCATCTACCCAAAAACTCTGAAAAAAACCATGACGTCTCGGGTTCGTACCCATATCTCTCCAAATAAAAACAATAATACTATATAAGGTAGATCATAACGTCGTCTACGATACTAGAAAGTTCGGCGATAATCTTGTGTTGTGTTTCGATATAGACTGATGTATTTTTATGCTACTCTGCCCATGAACACCCCACTATACATAATAAAATAAAATTATAGTTTGGAGTAAGCTACTGGTCCATCAATTTTAACCCCACTAGTACTTTGAATTGTTTGGAGTTTTTCAGACTCCCCGGTACGTAAACCTCAAAGTAGTTTCATGAGAAAAGCTACTTAACACTATATTTATTTGTTTCGCCATCCAGCGTTAAGGTTTTATTTGAATTCGATGAGTGATTTATAAATAATTCTGTGGTTTTAGCAGGCATGCAGTAGTTCTCGCTGCACGGTCAGTATTGACTGCGTGTGACAAAAAGTTTCTGCTTGGGTATACCCCAAATTTCAAACACAAGTAGTATACTGTTCCGATATCTCCACTATACTAATATCTACACAGCATTCCTGATACCGACTTAAATCAGCCTGCTTAAAATAACTACATTCCAGATCTGTAGCTGGTCACAATTGGATCATCACGTATTGAGGAACTACTCATTAATTTAACCCTGGGAGTTTACCTGATTGTCGGCATCCAGAACATTGATGCACAAAAGATACTGACAAAAATAGGTTGCTCTTCTTCTAAATTTGCATTGTAAAACACTACATTGCCCGCACTAACTCAAGAACCATGAGTTTTTGGCTAGAAAAGTAGGAGCTAAAATTTTAGACATGCGAATTTACTGTACGCCAATAGAGTTCATACCTCTCTCTTGCACTTTGGTTTCAGACTCCTTGGATATCTTAATTTTCGTACCCCGATATATATGGTAGTAAGTAAATATCTGTTACCTTCTGTAGGCTGTGGTCATCTCTTTGTTTTTAACCGGACTTTCCAATTGACCCAAACTTCCAATTATTATTACTCCTATCATTGATCAATCTAGACAATTTTTACCCATCGTCAAATACATCACTTTGGCAAACATTTCAATTTGAAGTCGATACGTTGCTGTTCAATTGAGTTCAAAGGAAGTCGATTAGAGCAAAATGCTGTAGATGTTGTCCAAACAACTTCCCTTAATTGTTTTATCACCGGGTAGTGAGTATTCCACCTCATGGCCTTTGCATAACGAAGCTGTCCTTCCGCAAACGTTTCTATTTGCACTTTATCGGCATATTTAGGGGTTCATTAAGTTATAGTGCAATTAAGTGCAGTTCGATTGAAAACCCTGGAACCGGATCGTAGCGAACACTAAAAAGACTGCATCCCCAGGCTTCCTTCTTCTGTCTGTGAATTCATCTCTCCTCTTGTAGTTCGTGATGAGTTCGTGCGAGATTGCTGCATTTCCATTCTATTGCCAGTTGACAGTCATCCTTAAATTACCTGTCCTCACTTCTTTCGAGACCGAGGCCTGGTATTTTTGTACTAATAGTAATATTCTTTGGGTGGTCGTCATCATTATCTATTAATACCTCATCTCTACGGCATAGATGCTATTAAAATAGCTACGGTTATTACGACATTCCTTTGCCCTTGAAGATGTGAATTATGTACTTTGTTATGAATCGATCCTAAGTAATATCTAAATTCGTTGCCTGTGAGATATGCCCAACTAAACAACTACATACTACACGCTACTCATTTTTCCGCTGTTAGACGAAACAATCAAACATTTTCTCTCGGCACACCGTCAGATATCAGAAATCTGCTAAGAACCATGATAAGGTACCCCTTAAAAAACCTTCGCTGAAAGTATATATCCACAAATTAACTTTCTTAAGGCAGATTTAAAGATCCTGAGAGAGAAGAGTTACGCTTTTCGCGAAACACGAAATTACCCCTGATTTGGACTCTACATATTTACTGGAAAGTGAAACAGAGTCAGATATTTGGAATTATGGTGGAAGTAGTTATTTGTTCGGATGGCTTCGTGGTTAGAGCACTAGACTGGCACAGCAGAAGGCTGCGATTAAATTCTCATTGGTCGCAAAGGGATTTGTATCGTGAATGAAGCTGTGAATGGGTTCCTGACCTAAATCAAGGTAATAAGCACGGTGTAGTTAGCATAAGTATCCGTTTGTGATCGATGGACTCCGAAACCATATAACCGACCGCCATAAAAATTGGTAAAGGTTAGATTTTCAATTCGATGCTCGTAGAGGGTGAGAAGTTTACACTGGAGAGAGGGGTAGCCCCCTCCAATCCTGCTGAAAACTCGTGGTGGTCACCCGCCTCCCGTAGACAGTCCCTTCAAAGAGAGTTTCTGTTATGTCACCATGGTAATGTCTGAATTTTCAACACTGTCGTGTTAAGGAGAAAGTATTAACGCCATTAAAAATTTGCGAGGGCCATCCCCATTCCAAATTGGAGCTATTTTCATGTATTTCACTTTGAACCCCATCCCCCAGGCGGATGGGTGGGAGATTTTTGTTCTCAAAGCCTGTTGAAAAATTGCAACGGTCAGCAAGTGCGCTTCAAACGGGGGTATTTTTATATTGGTAAGGTTTGATTTATCAGCGCCACCCGAAAAGAAAGGGGATAAGTAGGGTATGCAGTAAGAAGAAAAAGATTCCTTTTTTTACCATCGTTAAAGAATTGTGGTTGTCTTCCTTTCTTCCAGCGCCCCGAAATGGTTTCGGTAATATTAATAAGCTTGTTGGTAAGGCAATCATCGTGGCGATACACATATGTAAAAATATTCTCCTAAGCGCGTTGATTTTCTAATGGGGTGACCCCCACTTTTTTTAACCGCAAAAATTTTTTCTTCGAGTTTGGTCTGTCCTGTCCGGCTATAAATTTTTCACTCCCTTCAGGGTTGAGTCTGAAATTATTGAATAAAAGTCGAACATTCGAAGATGAACCAGATTTACACGGCAACTGTCAGCCAGTAGAGTTGGTGATATATCGGAAGAATACGACTCGCGACTGAGAAAAGTAAAATGCATTACTTAATAACCTCCGAGTTTGTGCTCTCACTTTAGGAGGTGTCGAAACATCATAACAACATAGTGTACGAATCACATATTTTCTAGTAAAAGTGTCTTCTTTCAGAGATGCTGCAATTCCGGAAGAGCAATAATCACAATGTGGTGAAACTGGACGGTCAAGATAGGTTTGATCAATATTGAGAATCGATCCCCATAAAGCATATTCAATTGCAATTAAGACTACGACTAATTACGAAATGCTCCGAAATGTCCTTATTGATTTATATTATGCTTATATTATCGCGCTTTGAATTTTCAGTAAGAAATGCCTGGTACGCGTTGTTTCACTAGGAAGATCAATTGGCCCCCCTAGCTGGGACACTTTTTACGATATATTCGGAACTAAAATGCATTAGCAAGGTTTGGAGTCACGAATGTCGCAAAATAACTTAATTTCGCACGTACCTTCGAGTTGTCATGCATGTCATGTATACATAATCGCACGGTTCTCTTCAGACACAGACTGGTTTGGAGACCACAATCAAAGTCTCGCCGGAGCCTATCTAATACCTCCGCCGCAACTAGGGAGTACGGCGCCCGAGTTATACAGCACAACTCCAGAGTACAGCCTACAAGGAGTTTTGCTCGCGATAAAAGCACAACAACCTTGAAACTCTCACAATGGGCTCAATCGGGCCGGGAACACCTCCCTCGAGAATTCTTCAGGAGCATGTGCTTTAGACGGCCATATTGCCTCCAATGGTACCAGTTAAACTCAGGTAAGCTTCGTGAAAACAGCCACTTCAGATGAGTCCTATTGCAGACTCCCAATGCAAGCCAAATGTATCATCTGATTTGTTTATTTCTTCCAGAACAATGTCCGCCAGGGTCAGCTAGTTAGGGTCTAAAATGACATCATATTAGAAGGTTACTTAAGAATACCTTATCTTTTGAAAAATAATCAGTGACAATTACAGTTACTTTCCACATCCCGCTTGTGCACAGAGAGATCATTCATCCGAACTAGCCTCAACTTGATGTTGGTGTTAACGGTTTTACGCTATTGTTGAGACCCGTTAATGAGTCAAACTACATCAAGTTTCATGTCATGTATCTGAATATTAGCCCTGCCACTCCGCTCTTCATTATGCACATTTATGCGACCACCTTGAAAGTGCGGACACCATTTCTATACCCCTCCTTTGCTCATTATTGCAGGTCTAAAGGCTAGTCACAATTCACGATGGATTTAAGCAGCTGAAGATCCTTTGGTACCACGTGTCATATTAGGAAGAAATGCAACTGGGTCTCAGTGAAAAGGTCCACATTAGCGATATATTATGTCAATGTTACATCTTCATTTTCTGGATGTATATTAACTCTCCCTATGTTCGTCGCGGCACTATATCCCCGTATCGATTGTCGCTCGATTCAACAGAAGAATTGAATGCCTTACATTTACATATGGCCTACAGGTACATATGTATGTATACTCGTCCCCACCATGAAAATCAACATCCTGAATTGTTGAGAGATTTTGTGTTCGCCCGTCATACAGTAAAGTTATTTCGCAGAAGCGGGTGGAGATGTAATAAAACGATGAAGAATATAATTTCTGCTACATTACGATGATCTGAACCAATTAATCATAACCCTCTACAAAAGCATGGGATTATTGTGGAAATTGCGTAGGAAAGGCGCCCATTGGTTAAAAAAATTCAAATTTTTGAAAAGGCGGTTAGGCGGCTCCTAAAAAATCCAAAGAAAATGCGATTATGTAATCTATGAGTTTTTAATTATTCACACATTCATAAAATGGTTCGACTTTTGCGGGCATCCTACAAATTTCGAATCGCGGTGGTGCTATGGAACCGGTATACGAACTATGGTTAATGATGGAGTGTTCTTCGAAAATGGACCTGAATTATAAAATGTCAACTGAACGTACATGTACCGATACTGGCTAAATATTCTGAGCCTAAGCGAGGTAAGTTGTGAGCAATCTGATAACACTTTATTAAGATAATTGGAAGTAAATGCAAATCATTAATACATTTGTAACACACGCGTGGAAACTGGGCTCAGACAAGTTTTTGGCTGCGTCGACATCCAGGACTATGACGTGGTGCAGAAGTGAATAATGGTTTCTATAATAAATATGCGAACCAGGAGAAGTTTCTAGAGGTGACGTAACTATCATAATAAAAGATCGAAAAACGTCGCAGTTTTCTTTGGCAACAGCCTGCGGGAAGATTGGCTTGTGGACGAATGCAGCTTCCACTATGCGGAAATTAGCCTTTCAAGGTTGGAGAGTATAGTGTACCGTAACTTCAGTTGGATTCGATTAACTGATAAAGATCATTAGATTACAGTTGTCCTATTGTACAGTTGTCTTATTGAGCGCCAGGTACAAAGAATGGTTTGATCATGGATGTGACTGGTCCACTCATCCATAATGATGACTAGTTGCGTAGGGAGATTTTACCACGGTTCGAAATGCATTCGATATTCCACCATTGAAAGAGAGTGAAGGCTATCATGAAGTCTCGGGGGAAATGCTTAGAAATGTTTAGTAGAGCCAAAACCCACTGCTATGTTATTCTCTATAAAAGATTTACTGCCAGAATACAAGAAATCTTGTTACATACATATCATAGAATACAAACTCTTTATTTTTCATATTTCCCAATTATGAGTCATCATCACCGAAATTCTTCAAACGAATATGAAAAGATACGAATAAAGTAAACACTGAATAATAAAATACGGTGCTACTCTCGAAAAGCATTAGCTGGGACATTTCCCTTGAAAATTACTGGTGCATACTCAGAGTGAGTTTCAGGAAATCCTTCATAGATTACCAGAAAATTCTGTGACCGAATGAAATGCGACAGAATGGTCGACTCAAAGGGAAAGATCGTCAATTGGTCCCAAAAAAATATTACTTTGCCGGAATACGAACCCGTGAAAAGTGTCTTTCTTTTGCACATAGACTGCTCTATGGATAACAAAATTATACATCAGAATTATGAATTTCTTCACTAGCAATTTGGGGAATATTTATTAATTAAATATTTAAATGGGTCCTGTTTATGGTTAATTGGTAAATTCTCTCGAAAGCCTAACACCCTTCCCAGGAAATCCGTATTTATTTGCTACAATGGTTTCTGAACCAACCCACAACCAACATCCCCACTACATGGCATTTTGTCATCATGAATAAAATAATAGACAGGCACAACAAAACCCAGATCAATGCCACAGAAACATGCCTACCCATACATGTAATTGAATTTGTCAACGCCGAATACCTAGCCAAATACATTATTTTAATTGCATTTAAATTTTCAATGCATGATATTTTTTAAGCACATTATCCACTCACGGCCAATATTTTAATCACCCTCTCTCAAGCATGCATTTCGGCCGCTTTTAAATTAATTAAAACTAATTTTAGAGTATGAATTTTGTAGTGCTCCGTTTTGGGTAGCCAAATTATTGATATATGTTTGTAGAGTCCGTAGTCACATTTTTATGCATATGTGGAGCGTAAGCTCCGTGTGGTGGAGGTAGAATTAAAACGTTCTTGTACATAATTCATGTTAGATTACAAAGTATGATTTTTGCAGTCGTAGAGGAACTTGCCGTATTAGCAGTTATTAAATATGAAAGTATCCTTTGCCGTGCGCTTGACGCTGGTGTACATATGCACCGTCCTCGTTAGTTTACGTCCTGAACAGCTTTGTGTTCCGTAATGTGCATACGTATTTGAAAGTCTTGTAAATATGTAAATATTTGCGTTCATAGGTTGAAAATTGCACGATGTATCCCAGGCCAAATTGAATAACCCGATTTGAAAAGCTTTAGTAAAATGGTATTCCATCCTTCATGGAATTATAGAGCATATTTGGGAGCTGTGTAGGGACGCAGCATGAGTAGTGTTTGAAGCAAAGATAGGCGGTAGAAATATAGTTGACTGGAAATATCTACAGATTGGGTATTTGTTTGCACATAGAGGCCTCTCCTTTCCAATTTTAGAGGACAAAATTTGAAAACTATAAAAAACAAGGAAGGCATGCACTCAGCGTAAGTAAAGTCAACTAAAATTTGATTAGAATAAAGTATTTGTTAATATTTGAATAGTTGGATAAATGCTATGTATTATAAAATCTTCACTGATTTAATCTCAATATAAAGTGCAAAATCAAAAAGTATTTCGACGATGTGCAATTTACACCGACGTCCTGCTATTTTTTGGTCAATCTTCATTATATTATGATAAATCTAATAAGTACAATAGGAGGAACCGTTCTTACCTTTCATTATTATTTCAATTTAACTAGCACAAAGTTACTCATTATCGTACCAATGAAAGTGTGCAGTTTTACTACCAGTCGACCGACCAGATTTTCCCTTTGGGATTCAGAATCCTTAGGAATCGCCTTCATTGGCGCTTTAGTGTATACTGATAATCGAGCCTAACGATGATTTTTGTAATCCCCCTATAATATCTGCAAAAACTAGATGACATATTGCAAGTTATGAAGTTTCGGCACATTCTCCGAAAAGATTAGGAAAGCCATGCTTCAACAGTTTCTTTGCAATCATTCGGTGAAAAACACCATGAAGCAGCATCGGAATAGAATTCCTAACAATGCGTCATAGTCAAAATATTCACGAAAGTCAAGAAAATGGTGAAGCATTTCGACACGGCGTGAGTACGATTTCCAAACCTTTAACGAAGTTGAGATACGTTCAATTTGAATGTGAACTGAATCATTCGTTCTTGCTACGACCTTGCCTATTCAATATTTACCACGGATCCTCAGTGAAATGTTATCTTGATTTTTATTCTTCGTACACCTGATGTGATGACGTGTGATGATAGCTGACACCTTCCTAACTTTATTTGTGATCATCCGCCGTTCATGGTATTTCATTTTAAGTAACTAAGTATGAAGTACCTTTAAAGCGCTCATACATCTGTTGGTTTACCACGGAAACTTTTGTAACGACTATGGGGGATTAAGATGGGGAGCAGGTCTTTTATTCTGCAACACGTCATAACAAGTGGTGCTCAACGTAAGGTCAGTACCCACATCATTAAGAATAAGAACCTTACTGCCTACCTACTGGAATATTTAACATCTCCACATCAGGCGTTATTGGGTAATAATGTAAGCTGATAGTTCTTGAAGCGCCCACGGCTCCTTGAAGGAATAACACCAACATAATTTTCAGTGCATACTGGATGTAACTGCTGGCAGAGATAACATTATCCCCCAGCAGTGGCATTTTTCGTAAAAAAATGTATTCTGATTCTTCCGATTTGTTTCAGGGTTTTTTGGTTGTTTACATCCCACCTTGCCTTTGAAGATTCGTCTGGAAATTCTTCTGGTGTCCATAGCTCTACATGTCCCGCCCAATGGAGCTTTCGAATCTCAACATAGACAGCGGGTCCTGGTTCCTCGTATAATACACAACTCCACTGCTGTATCTTATTCACCCTTCTTAAGGACTCCAAGTTCGAAAGCATTGATTTTGTGTTTCCCCGCCTGGCTTACAAGTTTCGCTGCCGTAACACAGGACAGCCCAAATCAAGGAAGTTTTATGATATCGTCTACTTCGTTATTTTCCTTTGTGGGTCCTGGTTCCTCGTATAATACACAACTCCACTGCTGTATCTTATTCACCCTTCTTAAGGACTCCAAGTTCGAAAGCATTGATTTTGTGTTTCCCCGCCTGGCTTACAAGTTTCGCTGCCGTAACACAGGACAGCCCAAATCAAGGAAGTTTTATGATATCGTCTACTTCGTTATTTTCCTTTGTGAAAATTACTCCTAAATACCAAAAAACGGTGGACTTGTTGAAAAATATAATCATTTATGATAGTGTTGCGTTGAAAAATATAATCATTTATGATAGTGTTGCGTTTTGGCTGATTGGTGCCTCTCTTCCAGTTCTTGTTATAATTTAGATCTTCTTTTTGTTTATTTTTATGCCTATTTCATTCGCCACCTCGCCAGACTTCGCCAATGTCACACTCACTATTTACCTCATCCGGATAGGCCACCATATGGGATGATTTGTACAGTAGCGTACAATTCATATCCACTTCCATCTTTCGGTTTATGCACTCCAAAATGATCTTAAACAATGTCGGAGTCAGCCAATCCCCTTGCTTTAATCTGAGCGCTAGAACCGCTCATTGTTATTCTGATGAATCTAATCTTGAACTTCAAATTAAGACACTATGCCTATTTGTAGTCAACAGAATTGCGGTGAATAGCAGCACTGCACTTCTTCAGTATCTGCTTTACTGGAAACATCTGTTCAATCGTTGACTTTCCACGGTGAATTTGAGTTCGAGACCTCTCTCGATTATTTTTGTAGGACGATATCTCTTTATAGTTCTAGTAGCATGGTTTGTCTCCTTTGGTATAAATAGGGCGAACGGGGCTTCTACGCCAATCTTGCACTATTAATCAAATGTATTTGAGTCCATGGAGCTTCTCATCATTTTTAGTGCATCTTTGACTAATTCGAGTGTAGCTGATGAGACCTGTACCGCTTCTGCTCATTCAAGTATTGGGATTGGGATGTGCCGCTGGCTTGCACCTCGAAATATTAGGTCCAATGATTTTTTATATGCTCAATGCTTTCAGTAAAATTGGCTGCTCCGTCCTTACAAAATATGATTGTGGGCTAGAATCCTGCTGTCATTCTTTCTCTCTCTCTTGTGGGTCACTCCTAATATTATTTGGCACAGTTTTCTCTGCAGTCATCTAATTACGTTATACTGTAAGAGTATCAGTTCTGAACAAGGAGCGCACGTCTCAGGTTTCAAACTTGTTACTGTTGCCGTAATAGTGGTTTAGTTTCGGATCCGATCGGAAGCACGATTTCGAGCTTGAAGACAATAGTATTGCGGGAACAGGTCGTCAAACTTCCAACTTAGAGCACCATCTCTTTTTTACGGAGAAGAGACTTCGCCGGTAACCTTAGTTAGACTATTTCCCAGCAAGGTATATACCCAGACGAGAACAGAATTTGATGGCATGGCTATAGGTGTCAAATCAATAAAAACAATTTTGAAAAGTGAAACTAACACCCATAAATCTTGGGATACATAATACCCATCAACCCCAGACCAGCTTCATATTTTCCTATTTTTGATTGCCCGTTTTTCAACCGTTTGATTCCCTTATAGTTATGCAGTTGCCTGATGGGGGCCGTGCATATCGTTTTTACTTATGTGTCAACATACACGATAAATCACATCAACAGTTGTGTCAGTCAAACCATTCTGATGTGTATACACTTCACCTCAATTGGTCAATATTATAAGTAACGATGCAAAGTTATCGCTAAAATTCTTGATTTTGCGTTTATTTTTTCCTACAATTCATCGCTGGCAATCCTTATATGTTCAAGGCCAGGCTATCATAAGTGCCATTTTGGCAATTTACCCTTTTCTGCACCCCTTCTAGATCGTTTACACTGTTCTCTCAAATAGTTGTAGGGTCTTAATTGATGTTCTATTAAATCCCTGTTGAAATCCATGACAGAAGACTCCAACTGGTTTCTTCACTTTGGATTGTTTCGAAAAGTTGCAAATTTCTAATCTGACTGTGACTTCATCAGTGCCCTTTAACTAAGTGGAGATGTCATCCTTCTGAACGTGCAGAGCGACACTTCCTCCAATGAAATGGATTATTCCTTGCTTGCCTCTCCAGAATTTTTGCACAGAATTCAGAATTTGGCACTCTAAGCTAAAAAGATTTCCCTGCTAAGTGGACGCTTTTCCGATCAAATCAACGGTTCCTGCTCGATTTTTTTTTTATTTTGCTTAAGCAACCAACATATTAGGTAAATATAAGACCATAACCTTAAATAACAATGAGATCTAAAATAAGGCATAAAATTGAAGTTTCAAATGTGACATATGCAGAAAAATGTGTAGACTATTTAGTTGACGTATCCAGATGAAAAAATTCAAATGTTAACCATAAGGTAGAAGACGCTTGTAAATGTCTGTAATTTCGCTTACCGGGACTGTGTGATATGATTAACAAAATTTGTAGATATTTCCAGAAATTATGTTACGTTGTTGATAAGAAACTTGAAACCTTACAAGCTAACCCTAACACTAGTGTAAAATTTGGCCGAATAGCAATGTAGACCTAACGCGTTCAAATGTAATTCAGTAGGCAATAAACTACTTACTAATAACCGAGAATTGTGATTATTATTCCCTACATTGTTATTTTATTACTTTTATGGCAAACAGGTCCAATTGGTGCTAGTATTGTTGCAATCAGTCCTAGAACAGTTTTGGATTTGAATCCAGCTTTAGCAATGAGTAAACCAAATTTCGAATCGAAAGGACCTCCGATTACTGCAAGAGATGTTAAAACGATGGATAACAGTGGCAAAAGTTATCTTTAATATATGAACTTGTATGAATGAAATTCAACGTAGAAAAGACTAAAAGTATAGAGATAAAATTACACATAAACATATGATGTAAGTTATGGTTTCTTGCGATACTACCTATTACATTCGCCTCTTTGGGAAGTAATCCTCTTTCTTTGAATTTTGATTTTAATACTAAACAACTGCTTTTCAGTCAATATACACTCAGTTCAATGAATTGAACCAGAGAATCATTAATTAAAAAACACAGTGAAACTGATGTCCGAAAGCTCAGTCTAGCTGTTACATGTAAAAAGGACGAAGAGCTTAAAGTTATTTTGCAAGTTAGATGATCTTTTCATATTACGCACTATCTTCACCGCAAATTTTTCTTATCAGAAATAGATTTTAAACATTCTCCATTTTCACTCAATGCTTTACGAATAAGAATTTGAATAACACGTGCTGCAGATAGGAAAACCGTTTTTTTTTAATTCACAAACAAAAGTATCCTTTTATGTAAAATTGTTTTTTTTTGTGTTTTGTGAATCTTTAATCAACTTTTTACCATTTTTCTAGCCAGAATATCTCACTAATAATTGAATTATTATTCATCAATTCAGTAATTCAATAATAAAATTGAGTTGGATTAATTTATACAAATTTTGATGCAGATTGTAACTCCTGCACAGAGTAATTAAAAAATAACACGAAAATGTGATAATAGCATCAACGTTACGGAGTGAGTGGAACCGATAAATGCCATTGATCCTAATGCGTACAGGGATTACCGCAGATATATCTGGATAGTTGGCCTGCGAAGACGACACAAAAGCATTCCTCTTACTTTTCAGGTGGTTTCCTAATTCCAACTATGATTGGATGATGTATTTTAATTCAGAATAATTCAGATTGCTTCCAAATAGATTCAGTAACATTTGAGGCCTGACTGCCACACCCACCTAAGTAACATTGTGGTGAATCACGTTACATTCCAAGATTATTTTAGCTTTAATTTTCATAATTATTTCTTATTTTCGCGAGCTCATACAAGCTGCGGCCTAGCTTTTATTATCAGCTGAATGTGGGCTGGGTGGTTAAGACGTACATACTATAAAGTGCAACGGGTCTCGTTCTTAAAACCTGTAGAATCAAAATGCTTCAAAAACGTCACGATGAGTGTCCATATCAAATCTATGGCGGAAAATATGTAGATCCTATTTTAAAATCGGTTGAAGTAAAGTTACTAATGATAAATTACTATATTTTAGAGATTTATTTAAATGGATCCCTTGAATTCAGAATAGGCATATAAAATGTAAATTATAATATGAAAGACATGTTAGTGGCTATAACAAGGTTGTAGGTGGCTAAAATTTTCAATTTGGCAGTGGCATCATGAATAGAATATCTTCTATTTTTTTTTTGTGCGTATACGGAGGTGGAAAATCTTAGAAAGACACGTCCGCCGTAGCTCCGCCGCCCGAACGGCGGAACTACAGCGGGCGCATGTGGGATTCACACCCACTAAAAACCACCCCCGGTCTCTCCAGCCCCAGCCCCGCGGGACCACCATTGAGGTATTACTTCGCGGGGTAGGTTTGCTCTTAGGCACTCATCCTTCTCCTATTTGCAGCTTTCCTCCTTCTTTGTTCCTTCAGCAACTCCTCCCGCATTTGGATGATTGCGGAGCCAACCGCAAGCCACTTCTCCTCGGACTCCAGCATCTCAGTAACCAAGCTCTCCGAGGTCCCGCTCCTGCCCAGCACCTGGTTTAAGCTCCTTCTCTCCATCGCAAATCGTGGGCAGTGAAACATCACATGCTCTGGATCCTCCGGTATGCCATCGCATCCGGGACAGTTCGGAGAATCATCCAACCCAAAGCGGTGCAAATACTGCCTGTAGCAACCACCGTGCCCCGTGAGGAACTGGGTAATGTGGTAGTTGGTCTCCCCATGTTTTCGCTCAAGCCACACTCCAATGTTGGGAATGAGCCTGTGCGTCCACCGACCTTTCGCAGACTCGTCCCATCTGCGTTGCCAGAGATCAAGCGACTCTGACCTTGCCGCATTTCTACGCTGTGCATGCACCTCCATATGTCTTGCATTGTACAGGACACTCATTTCTTTGGCCAGAATGTCAACCAAAGAATATCTTCTATTTACATATATACTGATGTATTATCAATGCTGCAATAAAGTGAACCATCTGGGGAGGCACCAGGTGCTGGGAGCTCACTTAATGGTATTAGCCAATGGAGAACTGCGTTATGCTCCTGACATACGGAGACACAAAACCTTTTATACCTGAAGCATCAAGCTTCCAGTTTCCCGACTTGTTTGTTCATGTAGAGCGCCCAATATAGTTTTTCATATGTTCTTCTTATTAGATTCATTGCATTCTTTGGTAAATAGACTTTTTATTTTTTCCGATCTCAATATCACAAGACTGTCAAAAGCTGTCCGATTCCATTTGCGTTTTCATAGAATCTCTCACTTTGCTACTGCGCCTCTTGCTGGTCGAGTTTTTAGGTAACGACAACTAAAATTTTCTGATGTTTCTGAGCAGCGTATTTAGAATTCGTTCCTATGTTAGGTGTTTTAAAAATTATTTTTACTGGTGTCTTCCTTGCTTCGGAATCCTTTATACTACATTTATCCGTGTTACCCTCCACAAATATGGCTATAATTACCCGGTTTTCGGAATACTTCTCCTTGCTGATTATTGTGAGAGTTCATAAAATGTTATTTTCACTGTTTTTTGAATTTATTTACTTTCAGATGGGAATCTCCTTTAAGGAGTTCCTTCATTTGTTGGCTCTATACAGGGTTTTAGCAATCCACATCTCAAACGAATAATCTGTTAACGTTGCTTCATCTGATCCGCAGCTAACAAGCGATGTTTTTTTTTCTAGCCCAAACTTCCTCTTTGGAGAGCTGGTTGGACGAGATTCTGGTTTCTTGCGCAAAACCTTCCCGCTATCCTTTCTCAAATGCTGAAAGCAAACTGCAGTCAGCGATTTGCAGGTGAAAATAATGGTTGGTGGTAGAGCTGTAAATAAAACTCAGAACATACACTGCCCTCCGCCTAACATTTATCATTTCGAATAAGTGTTATGGTTAACCAATATGGTCGGTCAGTGTCTGCAGATATTCCCTTCCGTTTTCGCCTACAAGCGTCGACCTCTGTTTGACAGACTCTGTTGTACCCGGTAAGAGTTATGTAACAATACTTATGATCTCTTGAGAATTTCATCGAAGTAGAACATTTTATTTGTTATTAAAACAATAGCGCCTTTTCAACCTTCGGTTGACCTTTTCGCCATTTCATTGAATTGTGAATGCTTTGTCATAGTAAGCATTTCTCATATTCCTAATGAGCACTTCTTTTCGAAAATCCGTAATGTTTTAATTAATTAAAACGCAACACCATCTCCGTCGCTGGTAGTGACTTTTGTATTCGACATTCAGCGCCGGGTATATATACTCTGTGTTGCGTTTTAATTTCTCAAACCTCCTCGCTAGAAACACTGCGAACCCATATTGATTATAAAATATATTCTTGGTAAGCAACCACATGTGATATATGTTACAATATGCAAAACTCGTATTCGTACACGTATGGTTTTATTTAAAAAATAACCAGTGCCGTAAAAGCTAAAATAAATTTTTCTTGCTTCGGGAAATTCACGCAACCATGCACCCCATAATCAAATTTTTTAAATCAACCCGCAGAATAGCTAAGAAATCTCGCAATCCAAAAAGATTGCTTGTTTATGGCAGACAACAATCATTTCTTCTTCGCCAGAATTGTAAAATTTGCTGCTGTTTTAGAAAAATGTCGCGGGATAAAAGTTACCTCAGACGGTTCGTAAGTATGATCGTCGGCATAATATACGCGCTTTTGGTTATTATATAATTGCTGAAAATGTTTGCAAACACCTTCACAAAGCCCGGATATTAGCCCCATTGAAAACTTGGTCAATTTTAAAAACGAGACTAAAGTATTACAATGTGGAAAACATCAGAGACCTCTGAAATGAAAATCCCATTCCATTGATTCCAAATAGTCTTAAAACAGAGGAACCACCCAACGAAGTGTTAAGAGTATTTCAGGATACCATAGCGTTGTGAGGCTTTCTATCTAGGTTAATGTACGATTACGATTTTTGTTTTCGTTAAAACATGAATTTGTTTTTTTTAGTGGTTATTGAACACCGTTAAGGTTTTTACCATTATTGAATATCCATTTCTTTTTTGCGTGTAGTTTTTATGTTGCTTTTGAAGTTTGAAGTCATTTAAGAAATATGGGTGCTTAACCGTTAGAAGTTAAGGTGTACGAATATGAATTTTGCATACTGTACCACATATTTTTTTATGTCCAAAAACCATCCTTTTGATTGAGAGTTGGGTAGATTCCTTACCATTTACAAAAAAATAATTGACAACGGGGGCCCCTAATCAGATTTATTTTTCGAAAGGTTGGTCAATAAAAGTTTATGTGGAATACAATAATTGAGTATGCCTAAATATAACGATATAGATTACGAAGCTGAAATTCCATTCCGTTGCCTTGGTATCTTTATCACAGCTACTTCCTGATTTAATCCAATTTTCATCTGTATTGTTTTGCGTTGCTGACGTGAGTTATGGTGGCTTTGCAAATATTTTTTGCAATCTCTATCAGAAGTGAGATAGAATTTGAGAGAAATTAGTTTATCTAGTTTGCTGCGGCTACACCTTACTGCGTTGATGGCCTTTACATATATTTACTTCTTCACGTTTTTTCTAGTAAGACAAATGTCAAATTATTTTCCAGATAGCATACCCAACTAATATTCCTTCCAAACGGAATATGGTTCTTTTCCATAAAATGGTAAAGGTTTGGCAGAAACTGTCGGTCTATCTGTCACACTCCTATTGCCACGAAATTTTATTGGAGGGTTAGAACTGTGAACCCTCCATATGCGGAAAATTGCATTACTGCACGTTGAATTTGCGTGTAAAACATGGGTGCAATTTTTGTTTTCACCAAATATAGCCAATGGGGTACCAAATGATAGGTATCGGTTAGTAGTTTCCGTAGCTGAACGTTAGCTACAAAGGGGGTGAGTGCAAAATGGATCAATTACCTCAAGGTCAGTTCCTCAGAGTCTACCCATCAAGAACGTTTTGTAGCTGACATAAGTTTCCTTCATCACTTCTTCAGAGGGACCGTCATACTTGACATTAAGATCCGAATTAGGTTTTCTGAGATTCGTGGGTATAAGTCTCTTTTCCGATGTTTTAGGTAAAAAAATGGAGAGATTTTGAAATTTATTTTTTTAATAGCTGCCAAAATCCCATTTTACAATAAATTCCGTTAGTTCTAGGCCATAACTACATGTGTTCTAAACAAAACTGCTTTTACGCATTCTTCTTCGGTTAGGTGAAAACGCAGGACAAGTTGGATCAAGTCTTCAAAAAATTGATAATTTAGACATCAAACACAACCCCGAGTAAAACAGCATCAATAACACAGTTTTTGTTTTGATTTCATTCTTTATCTTTCAAATAAGGAATGACAATTTCACACTTTACTAATTGCGCTCTGAATGTGAAAGGTACCTTTATTGTTGAATATCACTCTTTGGAGCAACTCTTTGACTCGAAAATGTTTCGTCCTGTCATTTTGAGGCCTCTTGTTCTCCCCGTTTACCGTTTTGAAGTTTTCTGCTGCGTTTAAACGGCTTCCTAGAGTTCAACCCCTGTATTCCCCCTATTTCCGGCTGATGTTTCAGATGTTGGTTGAAGAGCTCCATTGATTGATGTTGATCCACCTTTTAATATCACCTATACTAGATTTAAATATCTAAATTGCGAAAGATAATTACCAAAGCATTCCAGATTTTACCCGAACTGTTCATTTCGAAATTCATTTATATACGAATTACTTTTTGGACTTCAGCTCGAAGTTTTATTTGCGATGATTATTTGCTTGTATTGAAGCCAGTACTTACTTGGCGTAGTTTCTCATTTATGTTAGTATTTTTGGCAGATTTTCTAGAAACAGACCATTGATAGATGATAGAAGCCTTGCCCTTGCAAATGGTACTGACCTGTAAGGTAAATCGCAAATACAGTACTTGCAACCTTGAATATTACTAGAATTTCTTCATTAGACTCACCTAATAATTTTCGGTTGAAACTATCTTCTCTTCAATTCAACGTGGTCGTTGTAAAGTAGATTTGATTCAGCAGATTATCTATTGCTGGCCAACGTAACCAAAGCTCTCATATACATATGTACTTTAGTTAGCATCGGAGGCTAATTTTAATTTTAATTAGGTTAAAAAACACCAGAGCTCCTTATGAATTCCTGATAGTATTTCTTAAGGTGAGACGTTCGAAATCCAACATTATTTTAATATATTTTCTAAACAGGAAAATAATACACGATCGTTTTGAAATTTTATCATTTGGAATAAAAATTGCTTAATTTTATATTAATTTATTCTTTCTTTTATGCCCAAGAAAATGACACTCAGTATACAGTCTTCCTTGGTGGTCTGAATATAAGAAAATAAATTCCCTTTTATTCCGCAAATTCATCACAATATACTAAACAGTTTACAAATGCTAAATATTTGAAAAACGACTTTCTAATTATAAAATTAAATATGTTTGTAGCTCTACATATTGGCATGAGTATGTAGAATACTGGATTCGAACTGTTTCCCCAAAATTTGAAAATGTGATTTGGAGTAAGGCTCGTTTAAAGTTTTGGCAAAACATTTTTCAAAACAACGCTTACTGATTAGATGTTCCAAAATTCTTCCCGTGTCCAAGTTTTTTTTCTTATGGTATATATTTACACATGACAGGTAGACCTAACTCAGCTGTCTATAAGAATGGAGGAACGAGTGCATTATGCACAAGAGACAGCTGAAGCACCTGCCAGTTGACCGTATCTATTAATGCGCAGGCGCACTCCATTATTTCCACTATAACTTTGAAAATATTTTACATCCAATCCGAAATTTTGAACGCACATTTTCAACATGTTATACTTTCGAATATATAACAAAAAACATATGTCTTTAACTCTTATCCACCTGGAAGGTTCTCATACAAGAGATATTCACCATTCTACTGTCTCCCTTCCAACTGCCGCTGAACTTTGACGATTTTTCCCTAGATGATCCAGAAGGAATTAATATTTGTAACAATAGCATTTTCACCCGAGTGGAAAGTTAATGCTTAGACTTCCATCGCAGAGCATTTTGATTTTGATACCTTCTTGAAATTTTTTTTTAATTGATGCTTTTTGAATGAACAATTGCAATATAACATAACTTGTAATTTTTAGATTTTTTTTTGAATGTTGCCAAGATAAAAATTGTTTTGATGAATACACGGTTTTCCTATCGCACAAGACTTTTATAGTAGCGTTTTTTTAAAAAAGATCCCACCTTTACTAATTTTGACGCATTTCGGATGTTTGTTTATTCATCTATATGTTTAAGAGTTTTTTTCCTTTCGATTCGCAGTCGGATAGTACGAGATTCTAACCAATGAACCATCTTTTCGTGCTTCCTATTAATAAGTTTTACCGATTTACTTTCGACAGTGTTACCACCAATCATACCGTCAGCAGTAACTTCCATCGTCCTCGAAGATAAAGAAATCGTATCACTAATGAAGAAATGACGTTCAATGTCTTCAGCTGAGAGTAACTTATAACAGACATAGAATACACGCCAGGAAAACATAAACCACGGATTTTTTATACCACCTTAATGTGAAACAACCAACAGAAAGCATCACATGTTTGATAAGTCGAATATAGAATTTGTAAGCTGCCCGCATAAATCCACAGTTAGGTATCAGTGCTGCTACTTGTAAATTCGAAAAGTATCTTAGAAATATCAAAAATTCAAACAACTGCTGTAGAATCAAGCACACCATAACTATACATTAAGGCAATACACCCACTTTAATCCAAGCGTAGCTAAAAACATATGAAGAAATTTACTAAAAATTTTGCTAATTAAATTACTAATGAAATTAGTAAAAACGTATGCAATCAGATATAAAATAATTGAAAATAACTCATTTATCAAACGCATATGTAATAAATCAAAAAAGTCAAAACATATATTTATTTAGATAGCCATTTTTTCATATAAACCGTAACTATAAAAATACACTCGGACTTAAAAGCATGTGTACATAAAGTAAATAAAGTAAAAGAAGTAAATTTAACTATGTTTGAAGGACGTCGTGAGTGTAAATAATGGCAAACTTTGCACACCTTTTTCAGAGTTTAGGAAATGTTATCATTATTTTAGGACTTTGTAGTTATCTCCTTTCGAAGGTTTTATGTATTATATACTAAATAAGTAAAAAGCACATTCACCGTGGAGGATCGAAAACTCTGAAGAAATGTATATAAAAGTGAAGCAATACACAAGGGACTATTACTAACACTATATCTCCTTTTCTTGGATAGAAATTAACACATACTTAATACATATTATATATACATATTAATATCAGACCATTATTGACCCGTTTAATCTTGTTTTATGATATGCAAATGGGAAAGCGGAAGCAAAACGATCAAGTGAAAAATATCATTTTACCTAAAAAATAAAATTCAATTAACCATTGTTAGACATTTCTTGTTGAGTATTTCTATTTTTTTATATTGATTTATACTCCTCGTTTTCAATATTTTACAATTGCAGAAATAGGTAAGTAAAGCTTGTTCTGATTGTAATTCACCTTCCAAGGAAGTAATGGCATGGGAAAATGCGCAGTAATGGGTAAATCATATTAAGGCTACCATGAACCTATTGCACGCAACAGTTCAATCTTGTTGCTTGCAAAGTTTGCAGCATTGGTGTTAACATGATACATCACAAAAAGCGGGGATTAATGTTTGTCCATTGAGTGTCTCTCAAGTGTGAGGAACAAATCGGAATTGCATAATTTGTGATGTCCCTAGGGTATCACTACTCTACTACTCTGGTGCTTCTGCCGTATCCTTTTCTTAGAATATTCTACTAAAGTCCTTGGAATTTTTGCCCTAGCTTCACAACTTCTCGCATACTATAGGGGTATACATATGCACATGACTTGGTACCATGAGTAGTACCGCAGATTTAAGTTTATTTTGTGGTAATAGGTTAATTGCTTATTCATATACTCAGTTTTTTCTTTACTTTCTTTGTCTAATTATTGAAAAAGGTCGCTGCTGAGGTTTTTTATAAATAAAACATACGAAGAAAAACGATATTTCAAACGGTTGCGTCTTAAGTGTCCACACTTCTACATAGAGATATGTTATCCAAACGTTGTATAAAAAAAATTTTAATTGAAAAATCATTTCTATATCACGGTTCACGGTTCCTATTTCAATGTGGTCGGTAGTTATTATATTTTGTGACTATTTTATGTCGACTTCCATCTCAGTAACCAAATATATATGTTCTTTTTCCTGACAATTTTATTCATATTCAAACCGCACAAGTTACTTTAGGTGGTAATACGGTATAGTGCTGTACATCTTAGTTATTCGGTTTTTCGAAAATGCCTTCCAAGTGAAAGATGGACGCATCCTTGTCGAACGCCATGTCCAGAGGTGTGAGGGCAGAACCATACAAGGCCAGACGAAATCGTTCTGTGTGACAGTGTCCAAAAAGTTGTAGCATCCAATTTCAAGCGGATGTGCGCTTTTCGCTTCCAATATATATAAGCTCTGGGTACTTTAAATGTTTTTAACTGGCAAGTCTTTTATCGTAGTACATATATAAACGACTACATTTCTTATCCGGGGTGAATCTCTTCCGGCTTATTCTACCACATGCGATTCGTATATGATAGCTGTTCCTCAGACTCTTATACTTATACTTTATGTTAAAGGAGTTTTGTACAAGCTGCAACGTTGTCAGTTCATCGACCTACGTAGTTTTACGTTGTTAGCAAGCTTAGAATTTATTCCAATGCGATTTCCTTCCACGGATCTGAAATCAGTGTTAATTCGGATGTCAACTAATGAAAAAATAATTTTTTGTATTGTGCGGCGACATAGCCATTCTGGCAATCTACCAGTTTAAAAAATCCAAAAATATAATACCCAAATCGTGTTTGAATGCAATAAAGATGGCAGACAACTGTTGCTAGCCTTTGCCACCCCACCACGGAATCTACCTCCCATTCATTTTCCATTTCCATTCAGACCCCGTCTCCAACATAAAAAACGGATTTGAATCAATTAAGAAAAAATTTCCTTCCCTGCAAACAATCTTACGCTAATAGAGAGACTGACGGAAAGAAGCTTTCGAAGAGTTAATTCTCACGATGAATTAAAATTGAAAGCCCCAATGTCTTCGACAGGAAATGGGACTTTCGCCTAAGAACTTGTAATTACGATTAAAGTGATGGAATTTAATTACAACACTGTGCACATAAGGATCCTGAAAGCGAGAAAGCGACAAAGCAGTCCGGCATTACAATGTAAGCTGATTATCACTTCCTGTATTCAGGTACTACCTATTTTCATCGTTACTTCGCCTCCTTGGCGTTGATGATTCTTGGCGTAATATCTTTGTTCAGTTTCTCAGATTCAGCGACTAATTGTTGTAAGTGTTGACTGCCTTTCAGATTATTTTCACTGAAGAACAAAAGGACGGAATTTTGTGATAGTCGCTGTTGGTTGGGATGAAGCGCAATTAATTTTTCAAATATAAACAGACGGAAGAGAGTAGAACTTGATTGAACTATGTGTGTTTACTGTCTGTCTGCCCGAGGCTTGTAATTAATTTAGAAATACCTAGATCGACCGCCATGTACGCGTTTATTGATAAAGGTAAATTACATACGTTCTAATAAAATTAGCTTCTCCATGTTAGCGACTCAAATATATTTTTCCAAATATAGTCTGCTCCGATATAATATGGAAGATCTTGAGTACTCCTTCCAAAGACCGAATTCACTGATATTAATTAAAAATTGTCAGTTTAATAGGAAAACTATTCCGGAGTGTATTCGTGCAACGCATTTTGTCATCTGTGTATATAAAAGTAATCCTAGCCTGTGTTCATCAGCGAAGAAATTTCCATCCGTTCAAACAAATATACTACAACGGCCAAAAGGTGGCCAATTGGAAAGTAAGTAGAATGTTCCATTGGCTTGTGTGTGTGTGTATGGTGGGGGAGAAGCTACAGCTTCTGAGCACTCAGGTCGTGTTGGCCTATTATACTCGTCACCCCCGTCTAACGGAATATTCCGGATTCGTTAACGTATCGCAGGATTTCCGTTAGTGGATGTGATGCTACCCGTCGCAATTGGAGTACATCGGCACCAAAGATCTGATGCCTAATACGTCCATAGGCGGGGCATTCACATAGGAAATGCTCCGTGGATTCCGCTTCCTCATTACAGGAGGGACACGTATCATCTAGAGTAATTCCTATTCTGAACATATGCCCAGCTAGTGAATCATGGCCTGTCAGAATGCCGACAATACACCTGCAAGCCCTCCTGCTTTTCGACAGGATAAACTTTGCGGTACGTATGTTCGGTTCTGGCAGGAAAAGTTTGGTGTGTCGAGCAGCATTTAGGCTCTGCCATCTGTCATTATGGATAGCTTCTTCCCAGTGTTTGAAAACAAACTTAGCCAATGCTACTGATACTCTGATTGCTGGCTCCGGTCCCGGCATAGATGAGATTGACCCCTCTTTCGCTAAAGCGTCCGAGATTTCATTTTCCTCTACGCGACGCGCCTGCCCTTCAACCACTCGTCAATCACTCAGTTTGCCCGTTCCGTTGTCTTATGAGTTTGTAAAAAAATTAATAAGAAATGGCATAGCCTCTTTTCTTGCGGACAACTAAGATTTCGCTTTGACAGGAACTGTTTCGCTTTCATAAGGGGACATCGTTAATTTAACTATCCCAGAAGATCCTGCAAAAATTCCATAGCCAAATTCATGTTCTTTTAGATTTTATTAGCGTGGAACCGAACACTTATCGGGTACACGCTCGGCTCAAGCACCCAGGATATAGACGCTTCAGCTTCTTACGTAATCTTGCAGCGCAGTGTAACTAGAGTGGTTATATATACTTGACGTCAGTAATTTCTACGAGTGCATTTAGATTTGTTGTAACTGTATTCTGTTAACAGGGTGACTTTTCAAACAATTTTTTCTCAAATGCGTTTTCTCTCAAAATGTCTTTTTTCACATTTGCGGGAATTCTAGCTTGAAGAGTAAGAAACCTATTCTTTATAAAATTGCCAATAATGTGAGCCCACATTTGGCATGATATATTTTTTTTAAGGGTGCCTTTTTTCGTTATTTGTAAAAAACAGCGGTAAAATTTCAAAATTGTTTTGTCCGCTGCAAAATTTTTTAATTTATCTTAGTTTATAGTCTGTTGCTAATGTAAAATTCAGAGTTTTTTGGTTTCAGATAAAAGTTGGAGTCGCTACATGTCCCGCTGTCTAATTACGAATTTCTGCGGAATATTGTGACGTAACTCTTTTTTTTTTGGCTAAATCTATATAGCTTCTGTTTATGTCAAAATGCCTAATTCGTATCTCATCGACATCGAAATATCGTTCTATTATGAAAACTGTAATTCTTACACTTATGCGAGCATGCGAGCAATAAAATAAGTATGTATGTAAATACATTTCCTTAAGAGATCGCAACTTTTCACAAAAAAGTATTCCATCCAGCATCGAAATTTTCTAATCTTATTCTGTTGCACTACCAGAAGATGGTGATGTTTCTACAAAGCAGATTCCTGATCCCTCATTCTCCTTTTCTCGTTCGCCAATTATACACTCGAGAGTGAACAGCCCCAAGATTTATTGTGCACTGTTCGACATTTCTGTCAATATCAGAAAACTCTCCGCAAACAAGAGAATTTTTCCTAGCTTTCTCAAAACTAACATCACTCGATTTATCCTCGCCAATGTTATTGGCTAAAGTAAACAAAGTCGCCTCCAAGATGCTACTCCATTTTTCATACCAAACTTCTGTCTTTTAATTCATCCCAAATTTAAGAGAGTGACTGAAGATCATTGAGTTTTTCCAGTCCACATCCTGATACCCGCCTTAAAAATTGTTCCTGTTGCGAGGTACAAACTAGTAATTTTTATGACGCTTTTGTGAAAGGATTTCCTCAACATTTAAACAGGTTGAGCTTTCTTGGTTACTGCTATGTTCGCTGATCCGCCGAGCTGCTCATTCCATGCCATATAATGAACACTGAGTTGGTGAAAACTCTTCAGTTTCCGTCATTTTTTTTTAAGTTACTTTGCTAGTCATTGTGCAGATATATCGCAGATTGGTAAGCTTGAACCCACTTGCCTCATGCTTCAAAAGTCTACCTAAGAAGCTCATATGGCCATCCGGCAATGACTGTTTTTATTTTAGCTGGACTTGAACGTTAGGACAATGGTTTAAGATAATGCAAATCACTCAGTGTCCGTCAACTCGAAAATGGTAAAAGTTCCATTGGTGGTTAATGTTCCGTTCTGAATTGAAACAGCCCGAGTTTGCAACTCTATAACTTCACGCCAATAAACTTTATGTAACGGTTACCAGTTCTTTCAATTGAATGACATTTTTACAAATACATCAAAAATCGCTATAGATAAGCCTTTTTGCCGGACGTACTTTAGTAGTTGTTTTCATAACCAAGACGTTAAAAATTGTGAACAACACAAAAACAATCAGGACTTTAATTAATTGTGGGATATAATCGGCAACCCTAGTCAGTAAATTGTTCGGAGAATATCGATTTATTTCCGCCCTGTTTGGCTCTGGGTAAGGCAGCTCCTCCATGGAGCCCCATCAAGAGCAAGCGAGCATCAAGTCATTGCATTCTCGTTAAACGCTCTCTGCAAGTACTTCCCCCATAAACTACACTAACGGCAAAGCACTAGCCTGGACTCTAAAGGCGAGCATTTGTCGTTATTAATTACTTCTGTGTATGTTTACCCGTCTGGCGCTACATTTAAATTAATTGCCACGGCAGAGGTGCACTCCTCCATGTAATAATTGCACGATGTTACGGTTTTTGAAAGTTATTACATTCAAAAGACTCAGCGGAGGGGATGGTATACAATAGTTTTCTAACGGGCAATTTAGTTTTACTTGGCATTAAAAATGACGAGGAATCATTAGCAACATTAATTAATGGCGCTTCAATAATAAACTGTTTGAGAAGGAAGAATTGCTCTTAGTTGAGATACACAGGGACTATCAAAGTTCTGGGCCGGAATTATACAAATGAGGGCGGAAAGCAAGACAGACAAATTGTCCCAAATTCCTTCTGTTTTAAATCTTGAATATTTTCGTATCCCAAAAGAATTCCAATTGAACAAATTTAGAGAAAGTTCAGTTAATTCCTTAAGAAAAAAAAACTTGTCTATGGCCTCATCGTAGCGGTTCCCTCCTGGTCTCATGCTCTATATATAAAAGTCGAAAACCGGAAGCTCATGGAGAGCAGTAATTTAACGCGAAAGAGGCAACTGTCACTTACTACAAATTTGTTATTAATTTTTTGGACGTATGGGGACTCCCTTGAACTCAACGCAGAACAGCGATACTCACTGCATGCAAGGGGATCCACAATTTCCTTCTTTCCACTGAATTTCATATCAATTGGAGTAACCGTCTCCGAGAAAATGGGTGTGACAGACGGATAGACAGGCAATCTGCCTGACAGTAAACCGATTTTAAAAAGGCTTTTTTTCAACAAAACCTTAAAAAGCGTTCCTTCTGCTATTCCAATCAATAAGTCAATATTTGTTGGGTCTCCCTCCCTTTATTAAACTTGCTAATCATATATGAACTTTCTTCTTCGTTCGACAATGTTGTTTTTTCTTGCTTCCTAGCCTAGGTTATTGTCCATAACTCACTGCCGTAACACAAGATAGGTCGATTCAAAGTTTCATATATTTTGAACTTCGTTTTCCTGTGTGTATTTTTTCTAAATTGACAGAACGATATAAAATGTTTTGTTGATAAGCATAATTTGCCTATTGTTTTCGTCTATTTTTTGGCTGTCCTCTATGAGAGGTGTACCTAAATACACAAAGCTCTTGATTTATTCGGAGTTGTAATCCTTTAGTTTCTTGTTTTGTAAGATTAGCGTCTTTCTTCTATCTTGTGTCATCATTTTGGTTTTCTCTTTCTTTATTTTTAAGACAAGTTTCTTCCCTACTTCGTCATGGTTCAGTTTGGTAACCGCTGCGGATGTATATGTAGTTGTCTTAATCAGCTTCTTAAGAATCAATATTGTAATCTCGAACAAATAAGATACTTTCTCATTTCTACTTTTTGAATGGATTGTAAATATGAAGCTATATCAGAAACTTCGTAACCAATACTTCTTACAGCACTACTACTCGTGAATACGTCAAAAGGGCTTTAAACGGAACTCCATTGAATAACACATGAACAAAACTAAAATGAACTTAACGGACGTTTCAGGGGGCAAACCGAGGGACTTAACCCAGAAAGCCTGATTAGTGAGGAGTTGTTACCTCCAATTGCTCCACCAAACCTAAATATACCTTCAATATCTTTCATAATTTCAACCGCATAAAGCTTTACCCAATATTACCAGTTGACAATCTAAATCTTCATAATATTTTGTGTACTACTTGCACAATAGTTGCGGTTATCATTAATTATAATCCTAACCACTTTCGTTCGCTGGTAGAGCAGCTTCCCCGGTTAATTTCTTTTTGATTTCGTGAATATAGTAGTAGCTCGGCTAAATCCGCGTCCTTATGTTATCCTTACTTTCCAAATATGTAAAAGTATCAAGTAATGTTCAGTTTAATTAGCATCCTCTTTCTTCCCTGAGTCATTGCTTTTATCTTATTTTTGTAAATAATAGAACCAACTTCCTTCATTGCAATCCAAGAATTTACCAGAATTTTTTTAGCAAATGATGCTAGTATAATGTTGACAGTTAATTAATGTAATTCAAATAAAAAGGAAGCCCTGGTTTCTAAGTGTCCTAATCCTTTGATGATGTTACATCAAATCCTAAATTGGAATACTCAATCGCTAAAACGAAAAGCATAGTAGTTATTCCGTACGGTGACTAACCCAGTATGGATGGGAAGGCAAGTGAGTCTAACATACTCTGCGCTGTCCTACATGTTTTTTGTTGCTTACATTTACATTGTTGCGCCTTCCTCTCGAGTCGAAGCGGTTTTGTTGAGGTTTCTCATTGCAGCTTGATTATGTACTCTACGATAGGGTTCTCCTCCTTTTTTAAGCGGGATATTTGGTAATTTAGTGTTATCAGGCTGGATAATTTATTCGGTCTACAATGTTGATCCAGGAGTAGGGAAGAAATTTTCAAACCACAGTGTGAAGCTATCGCTGTTCTGGGGGCTTTTGGATTGTTACCCGAAAGGTTGGAAGCCAAACTAAAACTACTACCTTCTCCTTCCACTTCTCCCACGGAATTACTCTAACATGTGTTTTTTAATATTTTAATATTTATGCGCTGATTGGGAGCAATTTTAATTTTCTTCTTGTTTCTACTATTACTGATTAGAAGTATTTCTGTTTTACGTTCAGCAAGAGATGGGCCGAAGTTTTTCAACCTGGAATTGATCCCCCATATCTTCCCCAGATCTCGATCTCGTTTAGAGGTTTTGCAACTATTGTTATCTCAGTATCATAAGCGAAGCCAATGATTGTCACGCTTTAGGAAGGCGTAGCGTCAAAATCTTGTCATATATATTTAATCATAGCAAGAGACGTAGGGCAGAATTCTGTGGCACCCCGTAAATTGTTGGGAATATTTTCAGTCCATCATTCGAATCACAGTATAGTCTTCTCCCCAGGAGAAATTCGACAATAGTATACAACATCCACTGACTAGGGCTGATTTTCTGCACATTGCAATGTTGAACGCTTTTTTTAAGATCTGGAGTTGCCACTGCTCAACATTTGCCTTCTTGTGTTAGCGTGTGTATGCTCCACCTCGATATTTCTTCTTCTACTTCTTCATATTTACTAACAAAGTTGAACTCCTAGCGTGAAGCGTATTGAATTAACCACAATCGATAGAATTCTTTGGAGAGCAACTTATTTGTATAAATGATTGTTGTGAAAAATTATGCGTAATTAAATTTTAAATTATTATGCAAGTGCAACTACCATGTACTCAAAATTCCCTACATAGGGAAACACACAACCTTCTATACCAGAAGTGTCCAGCTTCCGGGTTCTTAACTTGTTTATATTCTTATGGTTTTCTAGATATTTTCTAACAAATTTGGAAAATCACTTTCCTTTGGCCCAATTCCCCGTATATAAAAAGAGGGAGAGGGTATTCTTGGAGGTTTATCTTCTATTTTTCTTTACAACGGATCTATATTTTCGGCATTAATTAAAACACGAACACAATTCGAGAAGATCGTCGTACCAGTTTGATAAACGTAATTTTGAGAAAAATACGTTTGAAGTTTTTTTATTAAAACTTTACCGTATAAACCATTAGTAACTTTTAATTATAATCGGTCATTCGTAATGAATATTCAGGATTTTCACTTTCTGTCAAGAGCTCAAGATAGTTGCCCAAAACTTTTACCTTCAGAATTTGGCCCTCCTTTTATTGTTCGCTGCTCCTCCTGTTTGCTTGCGCGATACTTCACGCGTCGATTTCCTCCGACCAAGCCGTTGCAATTGGGCCAATTTCGATTTCCATTGGGTCGCAAGCTGCAGTCCAAGATACTATTTTCACAATATCTTTCCCCAGCAGCGGTTACTTCAACTGTGTTTAAAATTAGCTCTGATTTGGTGCATAATTTCCCACGTTTTTCAGGAGTGATATACAATTGGACTGAAAAAGAAACCTGTTACGATCTTGAATGAAGTGTTCTAAAACACTTCAAGGCTCTGATCCAATTGGATGGTGGCGCCAACGATTATGACTATTATTACTTTTTGCAATATAAATAAAAGCATAGTGGCGGTGTTATGGCATTTGAAACGGAATTACAAATTGGCGCACACTCCCCCGCTTCGCAGCTTTTTGTCTAGACAAAGCAAACCGCGACACTTAACCTTAGTGACATATAGCTTCTATATGCGGCAGCGAAAATTAAAAAACTGTTAGGGAAAAATACTGAGCAATTTAACAAAAATTGGCAATTTTATCGCAAAATATCATCATATTATGTTTTTTTTCTAACTTATCAAAAATAATGACTGCCAACAGGAGGGAATCATGTTACTTAGATGTATACAAAGTTGTCGTTTACACTAATTCTAAAAACGTTGTTTTGAAATAAACAACAATGGTTCAAGAGCAGTTCATAGGATTGTTTTTCGCATTTCTTTTTAAAATTTTGGAGAAATATTCTTCCAGTATAATATTATCGATCAAAAGAAAAAAATAATTCGGAGAAAACTAAGTTTTTCCTCCCCTTAATGAATTTTCAACTCATTTTGAATAAAATCGATCGCGCGTTTCTTCACGAATCTTACACAGCACTGTTGAGCTCTCTAATATTTATAATTATACAAGGTATATACAATGTTAGAATGAACAGCTAGCGCTTCGCGGTTTAATTTGGATAGCAACCGGTTTCTTTTCATGGGTGGCATCATTACAAAAATAGTCAATAACTTTTTTTCGGTGGTAATTTCTTAATAAAATTTTACGGAGTGATTCCGAAAAACAAAATGCAATCCAACCTGTCAAAAAATATATCCTTTGAAAAATGTTAAAAGAGAAAGTCCCCCTAAGAGCCCAATTCTAGCAAGAAATTACAAATAATGATAGCGTATCGTGGAAAGCTGCACCTTTTCTTACAAACCTCAGCAATAAGGCAAGATGGTATTCTGCTTTACAAACAGATCAGCATCGCAAGCGAGTTTTTATTTAAGTTTCAGTTTTGCAGTGATTATATATTTTAATTTTTATGTTTGGTTGTATCAGCCCATATATTGCAGATAAAGATTTAAAAAATTCGGAGATAAACCCAATTTGATACCAATATAAGAACATGTGGAAACAAACTGGTAATGTAGACATATCATTTATAATTGGCTTTTGAAACTTTTACGTTATGTATCCCAACTCAAAAAGTACTACACATTTGAATCGGATGGCATGCATTCATCTGTGAAATCAACCAAGCTTCAGATAACAGCTAGTACAAAGTATGAAACAATGAATCAAATTTCATAGAATTTAAAAAAAAAAAAAACAAATAAAAATTTTCAAATTTGTTACAAAGTTTGCTTTCAATTCTTTGCAACTACGCGCAGGGCATATAGTTCTGCACCTTCTGCTCACTTTTAAATTACGAAAAATTATTTATAGAAGAAAGATTGTTTATATAGAAACATGCAACTCCGGACCAATTAATTTTAACATGCATATTGTTAAAATGAAAAATTGTACATTTTTAAAAAGAAGTGCATCTTCTTCAAGAAACTGTGTATAGTCTGTAGTATTAGAACTTTTAGTGATTTTTATGCTATCAACAAATAAGAAATTTGATTTCAAATAATATCAAAGCAGAACTCTAAATAGAGATGTTTCAGGATGACAGAAATAGGATCAAATCTCTTCCGATCTATACCACCTTTCAATTGGGCAATTCCAAATAGTCATTTAGCAGTGAGGGAGTATGTCTACTCACATCGAGTATATTGAAAAATACTCCTAAACTTTAGTCAACTTCGCCCTAACATATTCTCGCTGTCGAAGGATTCCAAAGGATACAAGGGCATTGAATGTTCATAATTCGATGGTTGAAATCTGATTAATCTGGCAGTGAAGCGCCAATATTAACTTAAATTAAATTCCCAAAGTAATAAAAAGAAGAAAAACTCTTTCGATTTGAATGTATTTGAACATTGTGGTCTGCTCCCAGAAGAGCATTTTTAGAAATCAAACCCCCACGAATTCTATAAGGACGGAAAAGAGTTTCCTAACCTGATATTCTGAACATCTCCGTGATTTTCATAACAGCATAGCAGTATGTTACGTAAAACAAAACAGCAAAACTAAACTTGAATTTACATTTTCTAAGAGTTTCAATATACATATTGTTAAATATTTTATAGGCAACTAGCAAATACTAATAATATTACCTACCAAATAAAAGCAAAATTGAACCAAATAATATGAGAAAGCATTTAATGTGATACAAGTAGATTCAAACCAAATGTCGGTTACTTTGTTTATTTAAATATTGCCAGAAAAAATGGAAAACCGACAGACGTTCAATTCTTTTTTATCGTCTATTGTTACAAAATCTTACTATAATAATACTTTGAAACGTTGAAACTATGAATCAGAATTTATTTTAATTTTCTAGTTGATAAAAAGCGCACGATATCATTAATAGCCTTTTACAAATTTACTTCAGCTACCTACTATTGTTATTGTAATAACTGTACATATTAGGCTTTGTAAAAATATTACTTTCTAAACGAACGGAATTCTTAAAAATGCAATAAAACGAAAAAATATGAACTTTCCTTCTCCACTTATATTTCCGAAAGACATTCGACTCAAAAACCGGCACAACAACGTTTACAGCAAATCGTACATAAATAGTTGCATAATAAAAGCTTGAATACGCAATAAAGATCAAAAGGAGGATTAATTATTAAGATACAGATTTTTATAACTAACAGTTTTCATATAAGTTTCTGTTGGGTTGGGACAAAAGTTAAAAGCAACTGTTGCGCAAGGGCTTTCATTACCCTTGCAGCTCAACTAGGAGAGCGAACTTTGGAGGCATACCACACATTAGACACCAATTCGCATTTTTTTACAGGAAGTTCCAATATTTTACTCTTGTAACTGATTTCCTGAAGAATATCAAATACGTCAATGGTATTATTAACATTAAAACAAGAAACATACTCAGATATCATACATATATACAACTTTTTGTGAACTTTTAAAGTATATGCAAACTAAATCGCATAAGATAAGACAGACTTTAACATTTGTTTAGAGAAGTATTGACTTGATTTAAATAAAAAAAAATTATTTTGAACAACGGAAAGGTCTCATTTAAGTGATTACTTCATATTGTTATTGCAAAATAAATAAACATCAATAAAATCATTCGAATAAAAATGGAGTGCTTTCGTTATTTCCTTGGTTGGGCGATGCGGTTACAACAATATTATTATCTTTATGCATCCGCACATAATATAAATAAACCCTTACACATGCTTTAATTTGTGCAAGGATTAAAAAAGTGGCCTTCTTGTGAAAAACAAGAAAGAAATTCGTGAAAATCAAGCCGCGGTTCATTGTACCATTGTAGTCCCTCTGATGTTATGCCACCCGAGAATCATCATCTTCATTATCAACGGCGCAACAACCGGTATCCGGTCTAGGCCTGCCTTAATAAGGAACTCCAGACATCCCAGTTTTGCGCCGAGGTCCACCAATTCGATATCCTCAAAAGCTGCCTGGCGTCCTAGCCTACGCCATCACTCCATCTTAGGCAGGCTCTGCCTTGTTTTCTTGTTCTACCATAAATATTCCACCGGCCCTCCACCGGTCCGTGGCTGTTAACCTGCTACCAACAGGTAGGCCACTCAGGCGGAGAGAATTGGGAAGTCCAAGATGAATGCGCCGCGGGTATACAGAAGCCTTCTACACTGAAGGCTCAAAAACAGAAAAGGCTCTGGAGCTGGAGTCAATCTCTAGAATAAAAACGTGAAGTCCGATTTTCCCTTGGAACAATATGCGAGGGTTACCTGGTCTCTGTGCCGTATAGGGAAATGAAATATCGGATGCTGCAGGAGGACTTGCCTGTAATGGGAGTTCACGAAGCGTTTTCTGTGTGAATGCCCCGCCTATGGACGCATCAGGCATCAGTTCTTCGGTGCCGGTGTTCTGCAGTTACAACGGGTAGCATCAAATCCACTCACGGAAATCCTGCGATACGTTATTGAATCCGGGATATTCCGTTAAATGGGCGGAATCGAGTACAATGGGCCTGACTATTCACAGCCTATAGCTTCTCCTCCACCACAAACGCAGACACAATTGTTTCTGACAAAAGTGTGGCAGGTAGTCAAACAAATGGGCAGATATATAAACAAACAGAGTTAGGAAAAGTGGAATTATTTTTTTATTGTCCTAATCTAGGCGCCTTATGGTGTCGTAACCTTCTTGCGAACGTTGATCCTTAAGATGAACTTAAAAAAAAGATAGCATCATCCTGAGCTTTTTGGATGGGCTGTGGGTACGAAACCTGTTTCACTTTATTGCCTATATGTATTGTGTAGCAACTCGCTTTGTCCGTATCCCATTCACGAAGTTTGAATTATTTTGTTTGGGGATAGAAGGGGTCCTAAGTCCGCATCCAGTTGATGTCGGACCGGACCAATCGGGAAGAAAACTTTCTTCCATTTTTGTGGTCCACGGGCCACTTTGTTTTGAGTTAAATACCAGATTACGCTCTTTCTAGTGCAACATTAGCGCAATATGAGATGCTTCACGGCACGGTATTGGACACTAGAGCCCACAGCCACCAAGAAATCATACTGTTGAGAGCATTGTGTCTGCGAGCGGATTGGCTTTGCCAAAGGACAGGAGAAGGAATACCGCGATCTTTGAAATAGTCGTAACACGGCTATACGTACGAGGTTGTAATGAACAAGATTCGTGAACAAAAATCACCCCAAATGGTTTTCGCTCGAAATTCCTCTGCAATGACCACATCATCACTCCATGGATCATCTTGGAACAGTACACAGAGTTTAGATCTTCCCATCTTACCTCAAACACCTCGACTATGCTAATGACATCTACTTGCTCTCTCACTGGGTTACGGACCGTAGTCAAATAGCTTCGGATTTGAAAAAAACGGCAAGTAGAGTTGCATTGAAGATAAGCACCAGCAAAACCAAGGTTCTCAGTCTGACAAGTCAACGCACTCTCCGTATCTGCATTAATGGGCAAAGCAGCAAAAGCATCCATCAATTTGCATATATAGGAATCGTCGATTCTGCGGATGGTGTCACCAAACTGAGTGTTGCCCAATGCATTAACAGCGATTGATCCGCTTTTGCTGTTTTGCCTAAAGTCTGGAAACGCAGTTATCTCAACACATACTGGAACCCAATAAGCCAGACTTTTGACTCTTTGGCCTAGAACACTGGTTGCAAGGATGACTTCTTAGCTTCTCCATGAATAGTCCAGCCCTAGAATCGGGCGTCTTCAGCGTTTCATGTAAATTTTTCGGGACTCATTGGTGACTGAGGCTACTTTGTTTTTTTGTAGTCTGCAAGCCCACTTCATATCGTCCGAAGAAGAGCCGTAGTTCCGAATTTTCTCCCACTGTTCTCTAACAGTATTCCGATCCAACGGCATGACTACATTGATTATGAAACACGCTCGCTCATCCTTGAGAAGGAGAACTAGGTCAGGCCTATTGTGATCAACACTATGGTCAACCATTTGTTTTAGACTTCGACGTCAATGCCTGACAACAACAAATTTTTTATATGACCTCCGTGAATGAGTTTCTCTTCCCGCATGTCGATCTTCTGTTGGAATGAAGTAACATTCGACATGGGATCCCATTCTCTGCTTTTCAAGTTCAAAAGAGATAATTTATTATCTGCTATGACGGTAGCCTGATGTATTTGGCTAGAGGATTTTTTCTCAGAGAAAAACTCACGATTGTAGTCCAATGTTTTCAAATTAAGTACCTCTCCTCCCTGATGACGTGGGATGGTCATCCTTAATTTTTCCGCAGCTCTGTTGTGCATGTTGTTGTTTGCAAGAGAACTACCCTTACCCGTCTATTGATAGATTCTAAATCCGTATTACTCCACTGTATCACACCGAAAGTATAAAAAAGGACGGGAATGGCGAAGGTATTGATTGCCATGATTTTGTTTTTCCCGAACAGCTCAGTTTTAAGGACAAGAGCCAGACGCCGTTCAAATTCCCCCATCAACTTGGATTTCATTATTACCAGAGTAGATGTTGTTGCTTGCAAAAGGCCAAGGTTCAAAGGAGATAATTTATTTTCTGTCATAACGGTAACCTGGTGTAGTTGGCTAGAGGATTGTTTCACAAAGAAAAACTCTAGAAGAGAATGCTCTTAATTGTAGTGCAACGTTTTTAAATCAAGTAACCCCTCTTCGAATACCACGCCTGATTGGTAACTATTCTGATGTTTGTGAGGATACCGATAGCTTCATGCTACGATTCTTGATTACTGTTTTCAGGAGAACAATCACATTCGTATTGATTTTATACAAGCGTAATACTTGTACTAGCCACGAATGTGATATGGAGCCAAAGTCTGATTTATAATCGATGTAAGCTGTCGGGATATTTCATTTTTGGTAGACAGCCTAATTTACAGCTACCGTATCGTATCGTACAGGGAGCCTTTTACGCATCCGTTTTGCCCCTCAGCTATCATGAACATTAAGATGTGATGAGATGTTCGTGCAGAGAGTTAAAATGAGAACCTTCTAAATGGTAAGACGACAAATAATTGATCGACATTTTGAAGGGCAATATGCACCCTGTTCCTTGGGTATGAGGAAAGTTATCCCCTTGGGGAAATAATGTGGAACTACTTTCGGATCGGCAATCATCTGATTAAATTGATTTGCCAATATCCTGTGGGTGCTCTTGAACCGCTTCAACCAGAAGTTGTGAATCATTTCAACGTTGGCCCTTTCCAATTGCCTGCCTTTTCAAGGGATGTTTTTACGTCGACTTCATAACTTCATCTTTATCATTCATGCTCAGGAGAGCGCCTCGCCCAACATGTGGGAGTTGGTTCTAAATTGCAGCGGCTGAGTTCGCTACGAACAGTCACGAGCGGAGTTGCTGAGCTTTTTATAAAGTACCCTTGGGTTTTGGAAGAACAAAGTGTTGACTGTCCTCCGCTGAAAGCTCTTTTGATACCCACGAATGCGATTGGGGGGTACCCCAAGTTTCTTCAGCACCTCGAGGATTTTTTCTATTGGCATATAATTGGACATATGGTAGTTTCCAATAGTATTCGCAAAGCATCTGTGCAATCTTGGTGATGGATTTCCAAGAGGTGCTTGCGAGATACGGCCAATCTCCTTTCTCATCTTTTGGACTCTTTTGTTGAGTCGAAACACGCAGAACGGTAAAGTCTTCTTGCACATACCTCTGTTATTCGCTACAAGATGTTGATTGTGGCGACAAATAACTGCAACGTAGACCAGCCAATGAACCCCGGCGGGAGTATTCTCGCATGTTGGCAGTTGCCGAAGTAAACTTTAATTTTGGTATCTTTGGTCTAGCGACTGGGAGAATCTCAGCTTATTCTGTGAATGCGATCTGGAATGCTGTCAAAGGCTCATTATAAATTGGTTCGAAATCCCCTGTTACTAAGCTTCTCCTGACTAGTAGCTTCATGAAGTACCTTATAGATGGAGTATTCGAATTGCTCCTTTATTCAGTCCAGTTTGTAAAAAACTCCACACCGATCTCAAGTGAAACTTTGTTCAATTTTTTTTTGCCTAATTGGTAAGGCCATTCGATTATTTTTCACTATCACCCGGTATTGATTGGCAAAGTTCTGCTCCGGAATTTGACTTAGTTCCGTAAAGCGGGTTATGCACTCTTGGAGTCGATATCTATATTCTGCTGGATTCCGTTTCAAATCCGTGACACTGTAATAGGCGCGGATGATAAATTCGTCGAGGTGATTCGTCCAATCTACATGACGCCTAGGTCTTCGGTTCATGGAATTGACGACATAACCGCCAAACCATTCATAGGCGAAGAGCCGCTCTGATCCTGGTTAGGTACCCCTAAGGTGTCAAGGATTTAAACTGTTGTTATCCCCAATATCTTCCCATGCGTAAAGGGGAAGCAGTCAACCTTGCAGCAGAGGCCTAATGCTACAGTGTCCCATGGTTACCTAGAAAGGTAGGAAAAGTATTTAGAGGGGAGCCGCTGAAATACAATGCAAGGTCACTGCAATTCATGCGTCATGTATCGATCCTTCACCCCAGGTTATGGATTTTTAAGAAGGTTTACTCCCCCAGAAAGGCAAGAATGGTTAGGAAAGACGAACATAAATTTTCGCAACTGCTTGTTTGAAATTATTAGCAGTTTAAATTTCAACCAAATCCAAACAGACTGCAAAGCCCGCGCCATGTTGTGTGACATCACAACTCGACCCAAGAAACTTCAGTAGACGGCAACTCGCCGTTACTCATAAAAATATAAAATTGTCAAAATTAATTTCCCGCGTGAAATGGCAAGGAGGACGATGACATATTGTTTCGCGTATTGGTGCACAAATAACTCCACAAAGACCCCGCAGAAAGCTGTTTCGAAAGGAGATTTTCGGAAAAAGTGGATTGCCATCGTCCGGCGGAACCCGGTTTCTTTGGAGTCAGATTTAAATTGTGAGGATCATTTCAGTGTGAGTTAACATTTTAAACTTTAACTCTAATCTTAATTGATAATATACGATTGCGTTAGAATTTTGTGTTACTCTTATTCAAATTCAAATCGAGTCACATTCAGTGTTAAATCCATTTTTTTGCGGCCTGTGAATCTTTCAAAAATGTACGTTTTATCGCCATTCGAGTAAAAATTCCAATCCAAATTGCTATATAGCATGTTACCGAAACGTAAAGTAGTTGCAAAATCCTCCATTCACGTATCAATTTTCCACTTTCCTATGAAAAACTGATTGATTACTTGAAAAGTAAAAAGTAACAAACACTAAACCAGATGCCTTTCATTTTCTAACGCGGGTAGCCTATGGTCTCTTTAATTGTGATGTGATCAAGTCGCTGTTCTCCTGCGAGTGAATGGTGGCATTGTCTGATGCCTCGTTGACTAAGTGATTTCCTTCTTCAACATCCTTACTTTCATTACTGGGAATTCTACGTAGAAAGCAGAGGAAAACAGAGTAGCTTTCCTTGCCTTTTAAGTTTTCGATATCGAATCGATACTCTTGAAGTTTTAGTAACCATATTTAGTTCCTCTGACTAAATTCTTTTCTAGTGTACTTTGTGTTCAGATATTTTATAGGCATGTGGTCTGTTATTATTTTCAACTAGCTGACCCGACAGACTTCGTACTGCCTCAATCGATAAATAAAAGGCCTCAACTTTTGTATAAAATAATTTTAAAACAAACAAAACGAATCCGTATTTAATAAAAAAGCATATTGTGAAGCATTCCGTCTGCGGATTCGATCAATTTCATTATGTCGTGATTGCTGTTGTTGTGTTTGATGTGCACGAACTCGTTGCATTCTAAGCCTAACTACTTCATTCTCACTCACTAAATAACGCAATTCTGACATAGCAATACGGCTATTTTCTTGATCTGTGCGGTTAGCACATGAGGTAGCACTTCGCACATTTGATTGACTGCGACGACCTAAGTCAGGTCGTCTTCCGGCATAATAAATTGTAAATAATCAAAGTGAGAAAATTTTTCGCTCACTTAGCAATAAAGTGTCACAATCACAAAATATCAAAAAAATAATTCGGGAAACCGGAAGCTAGACGCTTTAGGTATGAAAGATTTTTTGTGTTTCTTTTATAAAGGAATTTGGGTGTGCATTTGTCCCATTAGCACGTAGCACGTTCACATATTATGTGAAAATATCCACTTTCAAGTGATATTGGCATTCATAGTCTTAAATTTGCAGAGGAGCGACAGTTTTGGCCTAGTATAACTTTGTTAGTAATAGTGCAATTTTGGCAGGATTATGCTCTATGCTGTAGTCTATATTGCTACAAAATTTTGTGATTCTAGGGTGAACGTAAGGGGGTTTTCCTGCCAATTACTAAAAATTATAGTAATGTACTATTATTAACTTTATTTGAACAGGTATCGGTATGGAGGGTATTTCGGAGCCTAGGCACCATATAGTGGCAGCCCCCTGATTTTTTCCAAATTTTTCGGTTGGGTAGTTTCTGAGAATGGGTTCGTTAAAAAAATGGTCACTTTCAACCCCCCGCATTCCCCACCTGTCAAAACTAAAAACGGCTTCGAAAAGTACTAACCGAGACCTTTAATTTGATATCCCACATGACTATATTTGATGAAAAAAAAAATGTACACCCCCCTTTTGCATGTATTGGGACCCCCCTTCAATTCGACGTAAAAGGATGTAACTCACTATATGCGTGAGCGTTCATAGTTCCCACCTTTCTACCAAATTTGATGCCAATCGCTACAACCGTCTCAGAGAAAAATGTGTGTGACGGACAGACAGACATACAGACAGACAGACAGACAGGCAGACAGTAAACCGATTTTAATAAGGTTTTGTGTTTACACAAAAACTTAGAAAGAGCACATTACCTGGAATGTCACTATCACAAAGGATCGCCAAAGTAAAAAAGTTCTCGCGCACTCATAGATATCGTAACGCAATATCATAACACTTCTTCCCGTGTTCTAAAGTGCAACAGGATGGATTGATATATTAGTTGGTTGTCAAATCTAATGTCAAATATTATAGCTGCGTTCAGAAATGTAATTTGTAACAAAACTTAATATCTTGTCTAGGTCTAGGTAGTCTAGTTTGGTCTTGAAATATTTATGGAAATTAATAGAAGGTTTAAACGGTGAGAAGCAAAAATACTAAATACAGAAATTCTATTTTCCAATCCAACATGTTCTGAGGTGTGAAAGATTTGATGTCTTTTGTCTTTTTAGATATGAAAGATTGTCACTTGGTTGTCAAATATTTCTAGTTGCGTTGAAAAATTTGTCCGTTTCATAGCTGTAATATGAGATCCGATGAACACAGTGAGTGATTGAACTTTATTGAATAACAATAAAGTTCAAATTGACTCTAAATTTTATTTAGACAAAGAAGAAGTGCTGTTTTTAGGGTTTTACCGGCAATTATTCGAATTTTTTTCACCTTTTAAACCTTCCCTAGACCTCCACGAACATTTCAAAACCAAGATAACATAAATCCGTTCAGCCGTTCTCGAGTTTTAGCGAGACAAACGAACAGCAATTGATTTTTATTATTTTCAATTTATTTCCCCATAGATATTGTCTGAAATAAGAAAGCCAATACTATTGCCAAAAATGCCTGATCTGTAGCGAAATAATTTTACTCGTGGTTATTTAAAGTTCTGGTTGCTTTGTGTGTTGTGACAAGACTGCGCCTATGGGGTAATTACTTGCGTCGTTGATATCTCGAAATTTTAAGATTAGATGTTTAGCAGTATTTAGCTTTAGTGCTTTAAACACCTAAATATATTCGGTATCATTAACTTCAATTTTCTTATCCTTTTTCAAATATTTCATCATTGGGGCTGCAATTTTGGCATAGTCTTTAACAAATTTTCGGTAATATCCTGTGACTCCCAAAAATCCTTCTAGTTGTCTTTCTGTTTTTGGTAAGGGGTATATGTGACCTAAAAGTTCTGTATGTTTTTTGATAACATTCATCTAATTTTAGTTTGAGCTTATATTCGGAAAGACGTTTACGAATGAATTTTAGTGAATGGATGTGTTCTTGGAGACTAGTTCAAAAGATTACAGGTACACAACACAAATTTTGTTTATATGTTTCCCTAAAACTTCATTCATTAACCTTTCAAAGGTTGCCAGAATATATTTTAGACCAAAGTGGGAAAACACTTTGCCAAGTTCAAACAAGTCGGAATACCGGAAGCTCGTGCTTCGGGTATAAAGGTTTTGTGTTCATCTTATCTAAGAAATTTCAACGCACATTTTTCTCCCCGTATACAGCTACAAAACTACGAGACATACGTACATATTACAGCCGTAGATGTTACGCTCACCCTAAACAAACAAACTGCCTATTTTCGAATACTGTACACATATAGGCACGTATATAAATTGATCGTACCCATATTTCCGATTTACTTCTTATATTTATCTGAATTAGGCTCTACCCGCAAAGTTCATTAGCACGCATATACTATAATATATAGCTACATACACACATGTCTCGTTGGAATAATTGAGATTCATATCCAAATGATTAAAGAACTAAAACAAAATAATTCTTTTCCACCCAATTCATACGAACTTACTTCGTTGTGGTATTGACGAATTGATATGTGATGATGACGTCATCAGGTTGTAGAGTGCACGAAATTCACAAAAAAAATGTAAACTTTTAACCCCTATAACTTTGTTAATAATAGTTGGATTTTCTTCAAACTTGACCAAATTGTGCATTATAGTCTTCATTATACGCATGCCAAATTTTGTACTTCTGGGATAAACTTAAGGGGGGTGCCGGGTAAATTTCAAAAATTTGGAAATATACTATTATTAACTTTATTTGTGCAGATATCGTAACCGGATATATTTTGAGGCCTAGATTTAGTAGAGTTGCACCACTGTGATTTTTTTCAAATTTTTTCGTCGGATAAGTTCTGAGAACGAGACCTGTTACACTTTTTGGGGGTCATATTTTGAGCCCTCACTCCCCTATGTTTCACCCAGTATCAAATATTGAACCAGTTTCAAAAAATACTAATTAAGACCTTTCATTTGATACCCCACATGGCCACATTTTATGAAAAAAAATTTTGCACCCTCCTTTCACATGTATGGAGAGCCCCCCCTTAATCTTAACACAAAATGGCGTCAGTTGCTGCATGTAAAGGGAACGGCAGATCACATACTACTACCAATTTTCATGACAATCGGTTCAGCCGTTTCCGAATAAATCGGCTGTGACAGACAGACAGACAGACAGACAGACCTGTGCGGAGTTGCCAAATCTCCCATCAGGCGCGTCCCTTCGTGCGGATAAGGGAACGCTCGGCGGATGCGTAGGAATATGCACATATACGCATTTGCAGGTGTGCGTGTATGGGCATGCTTATGCGCAGGCCGGGTAGGTGGGAAGTAAACGCCCGCCCGTAGATAAAAATTGGCTATGGGAAGGATACCCAGAAATAAAACCAAACATGGAGGAACAGAAGGAGAATGAAGTTACGGTGCAGGGCTTCGGAAACCCAGTACCGCCGGCTTTTGGGAGTGGGCAAGCAGGCTCCCGCCCGTCGATATCCCTCGACTGCAGTGCCTCGGTGGTGGATTACTTGGCCACCGTTGCATCAAATACTACAAGTAGCCTGGAGAAAGAGGCATTTAAAAGGAGTACATCACTCCCCAGAACGCCTGTTCAAAACCCAAGAAAAGATGGGGCACAAACTGGTCAGTTATTAGCCCATAGCGGGGTAACTACACCTGGTCGAAATATGTCGCAGGACTTAGTGGTTGATCCATTTAAGAGAAGCTCGACGATAGCGCGATCTCCTCCGAAATCAACCTTGATGAAGGAAGGAAATCAGGGAAGCATTCGAAAGGCTAATAAGTACGTAAGCGCCCGATGCGAAAAACAAGCGGAGGAGCTATGTCAGAGTCCGGACGAATCATCGTTTGCCCTACTCGGAGGCAAAATAGTAGAGTTGTCTGAATTTATTAAGGACAAACACAACGTGCACCAGGCCATCAAAAACATGGTCCGTACCATTCGGGTACTATACAATGGTGCCAAGGAAGAAAAAAACGCCTCGAAGAAATCAAGCGTCACCCAGGCAACACAAGTGACACCCCCTCAACATCCAAAGGGCGGTAAACTTGAAAAGAGGAGTAGAGAGTGCGCGAACGATTCTTTCGGATCCTCACAGGACGCTAAAAGACAAAAAGGCCTCTCACCGGCAAAAGGCAAGGGAAACAAAGTTACCAACATCGTGGAAACTGCGGCGCCGGTTCCAATTGACCCAAGGGAGGCAAAGCCTCAAAAAGGGACCAAGGAAGCATGGACCAAGGTTGGTGGAAGGAAAAATACGGCGCAGAAAAGAAGATTACGGCCCGAATTAATCATCATCTCCAAAAAAGGGGATATGACTTACGCCGATATCCTTAGGAAGGTCAAATCCGATCCTGAGCTGATGGACCTTGGAGAAAACGTTAGCCGAATCAGACGCTCCCAGAAAGGAGACTTGATGCTGGAGCTGAAGAAGTCTCCGGGCAAAACGGCAGAAAATTTCCTCGGCAAGGTGGAGAAGTCCTTAGGAGAAGAAGCTCAAGTACGGGCCAGAAAGCAGGAGCTTGTCATAGAATGCAAGGACATTGACGAAATTACGACCAAGGAGGATATCCGCGACGCCCTAGAAAAGCAGTTCGGACCACTTGGCTTGCAAGATTCCGCAATCAGGGGACTGAGGAAGGCGTACGGAGGCACGCAAACGGCAACTATAAGCTTACCAACTGAAGCAGCGTTCAAACTGCTGGCGTGGTTTGCCGACTCAGGGAGCAGGTATCCCTTAATCGCTGCTTTAGATGCCTGGAATTCGGCCACATAGCGGCGAAATGCACCGGTGACTGTGACAGGTCAAAATGTTGCAGAAAATGTGGGAGAGAAGGCCATATGTTCAGGGAATGCAAGGCTGAGCCTGAATGCATGCTCTGCAAGGAAAAAAAGGGCGTCGACTGTCGGCACGTTGCAGGCAGCAGCAGATGCCCAGTGTTTAGGCGAGCCTTGAATGCAGTAAAAAAATGAGGTTGATACAAATCAACCTCAACCACTGCGAGGCAGCGCAAGACCTTCTCTCGCAGACCATCTATGAGAAGGGAATCGAAGCTGCCATAATCAGCGAGCCCTATCGCAACAATAAGAGCGGTGCCTGGACTGCAGATGAAACTGGCAAGGCGGCAATATGGGCGTGTGGAAATCAGGCCATTCAAGAAGTGATGGAGTTTCCAGAAGTTGGATTCGTCAGGGCAAAAATAGCTGGCATCTATATATATAGTTGCTATGCTCCACCAAGCGCGACGATAACAGAATTCGAAGGAATGCTAGGTATGCTAGTCTCGGATGCAAGAAGTCGAAACCCCAAGATCATAGCTGGTGATTTCAACGCGTGGGCCGTTGATTGGGGCAGTCGCACTACGAACGCCAGGAGCCGTATCCTGCTCGAGGCTTTCGCGGAGCTAGATTTGGTGCTTGCCAACACGGGAAACGTTTCCATTTTTCGTGGGACAGGGTCGGGCTCAATAGTCGATCTGACATATGTGAGTACCACATTGGCGAGGAGAATGACATGGTTTGTCAGTGAGCATTATACTCACAGCGACCACCAGGCGATTTTCCTCCAGATCGAATATGGGCCATGCGTCGATACGTGTTCCCGTGAGGCTGGAAACCGGGGCTGGTCCGTGAAGGGGCTTGAGGAGGATGCATTCATAGAGATGCTATTGGGAGGCCAAAGTCCCGGTGGTGCGGCTACGGAAAAGGTAGAGCAAATGATGGGACGCATAACAAGAGCATGTGACGCTGCTATGCCGAGGCGACGAGTTCTCGCAAAAAGGCGCTCAAACTATTGGTGGAATGAAGAGATCGCGGTGTTACGGGATGCATGTTTTCGTGCTAGAAGGATCTGCCAACGATCTAGAGCAAGACCAGACTTCGACGAAAAACGGCTAGCATATGTGAACCTTCGAGGTAAGCTTAAGCAGGCTATACGGACCAGCAAGCGAGAATGCTTCAAGGAGCTTTGCACAGAGGCAGACCAAAGCCCCTGGGGAATAGCGTACAGGATAGTTATGAAGAAGATGAGAGGGCGAACACCACAATTGAGCTGTCCGCATCTTCTGCTCGATATCGTGACGGCGCTCTTCCCCCCGGATAAACGGGAGCGCAAACAACACAAGCGAGCACTCGACGTCTACACCATACCTGCGGTAACTGAGGAGGAACTTATGCAAATTTGCCGGAGAATTGGTGATAACAAAGCACCCGGTCTGGATGCTGTTCCCAATAGAGCCCTTAAACTCGCTGTTAAGACCAGACCCGACTGGTTTATCAGCGTGTTTGAGACATGCATGATAGAAGGAATTTTCCCCGATCGGTGGAAGAGGCAAAAACTAGTTTTGCTCCCGAAGCCGAATAAACACCCAGGACACCCTTCATCATACCGACCGATTTGCCTTATCGACACGGCAGGAAAGATGCTCGAAAGGGTCATCTACAACAGACTGCTCCCTATCATCGAATACAAGGATGGACTATCGGAGCGACAATTTGGATTTCGTCAAGCCCACTCAACGATCGACGCCGTAGACGTTGTTTTGAAGCTGGCTCGAGACGCGATGTCGTCTAAAAAATGCTGCCGTAGTGACGTTGGACATCAAAAATGCGTTCAATTCCGCAAGCTGGGAGTGGATAAAAAGTTCACTGGCTAAAACGGGTGTCCCTAGTTACTTGACTAAGCTCCTCAACAGTTACCTTTCGGAGAGGACACTGTGGTACGACACGGATGAGGGATCCAAGCAGTACACCGTCACCGCAGGAGTACCACAGGGCTCAGTGTTGGGTCCTCTCCTGTGGAACGTCATGTACAATGGGGTCCTTGTCCTTCCCGTGCCAAAGGAGGCCACGATAATCGGTTTCGCAGATGATCTAGCTGTGGTTGTCGTCGCGAAAGAACCTGAAGACGTGGAAATGTACGCTAACGAAACCATTAGCGCCATAAAAGCGTGGCTGGAGATGGTTCAGCTTGACCTTGCGGAACAAAAGACGGAGGCGGTCTTGATTACCAATCGTAGGAAGAGGAATACGATTAACATTCGCGTTGGTGGTCACGTCATCACTTCGAAGCCGGTTATCAAATACCTAGGGGTGATGATTGACGCTAAGATCAATTTCAGGGGACATCTGGACTATGCCTGTGAGAAAGCGGCAAATACCAGCGTATCATTAGCGCGGATGATGCCTAACATTGGAGGTCCAAGGTACAGTCGCAGATTACTTGTAGCCGGAGTGGTTCGCTCCACACTATTATACGCGGCACCAGTTTGGGAGGAAGCATTAGCGTGTGAGAGTAATCGTAGGAGAGTAAATATGACTTACCGCTTAGTGGCGCTAAGGGTGTGCAGCGCCTTCAGAACAATATCAGGCGAGGCAGCGTGTGTTATTGCAGGAATGATCCCGATAGACATTCTGGAGAGACACGCTGCCTGTACGAGACAAGGAAAATGAATCCTCTTGAAAAGGATGCAGAATGCCGAAAGGCGGCAAGGCGAGAGTCGCTGGAAAAGTGGCAGAAACGGTGGGATGACTCGCAGAGGGGTCACTGGACCCACACTTTGATTCCCCGTATTGAAGAGTGGATCCAGCGACGACACGGTGAGATTAACTACCATCTGACGCAATTCCTGTCAGGACATGGTGGTTACAGGAAGTACCTGCACCAATTCAGGCTGGATGATTCTCCCTTGTGTCCTGAATGCGGTTGCACACCTGAGGACCCGGAGCATGTTATGTTTCACTGTCCACGATTTCTCTCAGAGAGGAGGAGACTGGAAGACTCCCTGAAAACCACTCTAAGCCCGCAGAACATCGTCAGGGAAATGTTGAAATCGGAGGGAAACTGGTGTGCGGTGAACACCGCCATCAAACGAATACAAGAGGAACTGGGAAGAGCGGAGCGCGCAAGGAGGACGCGAAGAACGGAAGGCGTGGTCGCGTAAAGCGCAGTCCACCCCGCGAAGTAATGCTTTGCGGCGGTCCCGCGGGGAAGGAAAAAGGAGAAAGTGGGGGTGGTTTTAGTGGGTGAGAATCCCACACGCTGCTGCAACCTGGCGCGGCAGTGTCTTTCTAAGATTTCCACCTCCATCCATAAAAAAAAAAAAAAAAAAAAAAAAAAAGAAGCAGACAGACAGACAGACAGACAGACGGACAGACAGACATCGAATCGATTCTAATAAGGTTTTGTTTCACACAAAACCTTAAAAAGGAAAAAACTGGGCTCATCTGACCTTGTCCAAGATTCTATCGATGTTTGGCAAAGGATAATTGTCGTCAGGAGTAATTTCGTTTAATTTTCTGTAGTCTACACATAAACGAAATTTCTGGCGTCCTGAGGCTTCTTTACTACAATAACTGTAGGAGATACGCATCTGCTGCTCAATTCCCTTACTATTCCCTGTTCTTCTATTCCTTGTTCCAGTTTCCTAACCTCGCCTTGATGTTTAGGCAGTAACCTATGCAGTTTCCCATGTATCGATTGATCCGTAGTGGTTTGTGTTATTGAATCTACGTTTGTTAATTGGTCCCTTTCTCTATAAATTGAATGTTGAAATTTGTTTGGAAGGAGTTGTAATTCGTTTTTTTCTTCATCATTTAAATGGTTTAGGTCCACTTCTTTCTCATTAGGACTAAGTTCACAACAATTAAGAATCATTTCTTCATCAATTGAATAAATAGGGATTCTTATGCCATTGTTGGGGAGAATGCATTTATGGTCAAAATTGAGAGTTCTAACAATTCTGCTTAAAAATTCATACCAATAAAAATGTCAAATGGTCTTTCCTCAAGGCTCTTTTATATTACATAACAGCTTTTTTGCGTCTTTGGAATACTAGTTAATATACCATCGACAGTTTCGGTAGAGAAATTATTTATTGTTTCATCTTGATTCTTTCACAAACTTTGCATTGATCGCAATCTACACTGTTTGAATTAAGTATACTCATGGTTGAGCCGGTATCTATCAAACCATTATAGTTAATATAATCAGTTGCGGGATCGATAAGGAGTCTATTTCTGAGTCAGTTCGATACTTAGCACTTCTTCATTCTTAACTTCCTCTGTTTGTTTAGCATGTGAAATTTGGCCGATATCCATTAGTTAAGGCCTCTAGTAAGAATTTTAAGTTGACTTGAAGGATTAATTACTGGTTTTTGATGCTGTTCTCAACTACGGTTTTGTTCTAGTCCAGGGTTATTATAAGACGATTTTGTTTATATTGAGAGGAATTTGACTGAAAATGATTATTATCTCGGTAAGGAAATGATTATTGGGGTAATTTCTCCGGTTATCGGGCTTCGTTGCTTGCTAGACTGTTAGTACTATCTCGGTTATATCGTTTTTCTGATATTATGAATTCTTTATATAAATTATGGTGATCGTATCCCACATATGAGTACAAAATGCGTTTATTTTAATAAAGGTCAAACAAACTTCTAATTTCTGTAGATAAGTTCCCGCAGAAATTTTGATAACTTAATTTTGTTGACCAAAAGAGTTGATGTTTGATTTGGATTTATTTCATAAAAGTAAAAGTACTGATTTGTTTGGACATACTGTGTTTTACGATTAAAATAAAAAATTCAACTTACTTTAAGACTGGTTATTCTTTTACATATTTCCCTATGGTTAATACCAGGACTGGAATGTAGCTTCAGGAATTCTTGAGCTGTTTTCCAGGTTGCAGGTTTGTTTGTATTACCCAAAATGTTCGCGTTGTATATTATTTGCCATAATCCGACCTTTCTCTCCACATTCACTACCTCTAAATGTGTACCAACCACTGTGATGAATTGGGTTAGGTTCCGCCTATTCCCATCAAATTCTTTGATGCAGGCGACTTCCTTCATCAAATTATTGACAAGCTGATTCTCATATCTGCAAAATTTTGCCTGGCCAAAACTTCAAAATCACTACTAGTCGCTATTTTACCTCCACATCCGTCTTGTTGAACTTTACGGTTTCTAAGGTTTTGTGTAAAACAAAACCTTATTAGAATCGAGTCGACGTCTGTTTGCCTACCTCTCTGTCTGTTACACCCGGTTTATTCGGAGACGGTTAGACCAATTGTAACGAAAATTGGTCAGAGCATGTGGTCTGCTCTTCCCTCCACATACAGTGAGTAGCACTACTTTGTATTAGGTTTGAGGAAGGCTCCCTATACATCCGAAGGTGTGTCCAATTTTTTTTGAGTGAATGTGCCCATGTGGGATATCAAATGAAAGACCTCAATTAGTACTTTTCGAAACTGGTCCCATATTTGATCTCGGGTTAAACGTAGTGAAGCGAGATCTCAAAATACGACCCTGGAAAAGTGGAAAAGGTATCGTTCTCAGAACCAATCCAACTTAAATTTGAATCTGAAAAAATCAGAGTGGAGTATCTAAACGACATCTAGGCCTCAAAATACATTCCATTCCCATTTTTGCACAAATAACATGTATACGTGGTATAAGGGATAACATAAGGCATAATTCTGGGTAGTTTAAAGGAAATCCAACCATTATTAGCAAAGTTGTAGAAGGTGAAACTTTTATAGTTTATGTGAATTTCATGCATTCTACATCGTATATGAGGTCATCATAACATATCAATTCGTCAATGCACCACAACAAGCTGAACTAACATAAATGTAAATATTATATTATATTATATATTATTAGTTTGCTAATCATATCTATATCAATATCAATTACTCAAGACAGACATATGTATGGATTTATAAGAATATGTGAATGAAGCTTTGAGGTAGTGTCTAGCTCAGATAGATATATTTGTACATTGAATAAGCGGTTTTCAATACACATACTTTAAATGAACATATGTATGCTTTTATGCACGAAGTAAATCGGAAATATGTGTACGATAAATTTATATACATGCATATATAAGTATAGTATTCGGCAATAGGCAATGCTTGTTTGATAGACAAAGGGTTGCTGTTTCCTCCTACAATTGTTAATTTTAAATGAAAGTATATATTTCGAGAGCGACTTACCCCCTTCGTGAGTACAAAGCTACTAAAAACAATTGCGCGTTGTACTTATGAAGGGGGTAAGTAGCTCCCGTTACATTTAAAACTAAAAATTGCAGTTCGGAGGAAGCTACTCCTGTTCTATAAATGTTAAGCTAGACTACAAGGAACAGACAAAACTCTAATCTCTTAGCAATGCTTATTTGTTTCGGGTGAGCATAATAACTACGTCTATAATATGTAAGTATATCTTATAATTTGAAAAAATATAGCCACATACAAAAGGGAAAATGTGCGTAGGAAGTTTCTCGAATAAGATGATCAAAAACCCTTAATACCCGAAGCGGCAACTGGCAATTCTTTTATTTTTAGGAATTTCCACTTATCACAACTTTGCAATATTTCTCACAATTATTTTTATTAGCTTTCAACGTTGTAGGCTTATATTATCTCTCCCAATTGAAAATAACCTTTTAAAGAACCCCCTCGTTCTGTATTAGAAAACATAAGTTTAATAACTTTCTCGTCTGAACGATTCTTTAAGGAATCTCCCCGTTTGGCAAGATCCTATCGACTGCGTCAGTGAGATTAGGAAGTGCGAAATTTTAAGTAAATTGATTCCTTCGTATTTGATGTACCCTGCAACTAACTTCTACTTACCTTATCATCATCAACAACGGCGCAACAACTGGTATCCCGTCTAGGCTTGCATTAATAAGGAACGCCAGACATCCCAATTTTGCGCCGAGGTCAACCAATTCGATATCCTTAAAAGCGGTTTGGCGTCCTGCCCTACGCCATCGCTCCATCTCAGGAAGGGTCTGCCTCGTCTTCCTTTTATACTATAGACATTAACTTTATAGACTTTCCGGGTAGGATCATCCTCATCCATACGGATTAAGTGACCCGCCCACCGTAACCTATTCAGCCGGATTTTATCCACAACCGGACGGTCATGGTATCGCTCATAGATTTCGTCGTTATGTAAGCTACGGAATCGTCCATCCTTATGTAGGGGGCCAAAAATTCTTCGGAGAATTCTTCTCTCGAACGCGGCCAAGAGTCCGCAATTTTTCCTACTAAGAACCCAAGTTTCCGAGGAATACATGAGGACTGGCAAGATCATAGTCTTGTACAGTAAGAGCTTTGACCCTATGTTGAGACGTTTCGAGCGGAACAGCTTTTGTAAGCAGAAATAGGCTCTGTTGGCTAAGAACAACCGTGCGCGGATTTCATCATCGTAGCTGTTACTGGTTGTGATTTTCGACCCTAGATAAGAGAAATTGTCAACTGTCTCAAAGTTGTATTCTCCTATCCTTATTCTTCTTCGTGTTTGACCAGTGCGGTTTGATGTTGTTGGTTGATTCGTCTTCGGTGCTGACGTTGCCACCATATATTTTGTCTTGCCTTCATTGATGCGCAGCCCAAAATCTCGCGCCGCCTGCTCGACCTGGATGAAAGCAGTTTATATGTCTCGGGTGGTTCTTCCCATGCTGTCGATATCGTCAGCATAGGCCAGTAGTTGGGTGGACTTGAAGAGGATCATACCTCTTGCATTCACCTCGGCATCACGGATCACTTTCTCGACGGCCTGGTTAAAGAGGACGCTTGATAGCGCATCCCCTTGTCGTAGACCGTTGTTGATGTCGAATGGTCTTGAGAGTGATCCTGCTGCTTTTATCTGGCCTCGCACATTGGTCAGGGTCAGCCTAGTCAGTCTTATTAATTTCGTCGGGATACCGAATTCTCTCATGGCCGTGTACAGTTTTACCCTGGCTATGCTATCATAGGCGGCTTTAAAGTCGATGAATAGATGGTGCAACTGTTGTCCATATTCCAACAGTTTTTCCATCGCTTGCCGCACAGAGAAAATCTGATCTGCTGATTTGCCTGGAGTGAAGCCTCTTTCGTATAGGCCAATGATGTTCTGGGCGTATGGGGCTATCCGGCCTAGCAAGATAGCGGAGAATATCTTATAGATGTTACTCAGCCACGTGATACTTCTATAATTGCTGCACTGTGTGATATTTCCCTTTTTATGTATGAGACAGATAATGCCTCGTAGCCAAGCGTCAGGCATTGATTCGCTGTCCCATACCTTACCCATACTAAACTAACAATATGCCTTTTACTGACTTGAGTCTCAATAGATTGGAACCTGTTAGATACTAGTACATATTCTATGGCAATTAGATTTGAGAGAAAGAATTTCGAGTTCTGTTGAAAGTAAGCAACTGTCGCGACACTGGAATTTATGTATTTACAAAGGAATATTTCGTCTCATGCAACTTGGTCTCAGACTGAATCGAAATGAAATAGTGTTTTTGTCAACCGATCCCAATGAAAGATGCACTATTACTGTCAGCGGTAGTGAGGTGCCCAGATTTGAGCGACTTAAATATCTCGGATCAATGTTATCAGCCAATAGAGAACTAAGTTGTAAAATTGCCTCACTCATTAATGCAACTTCGATGAAGTGGCTTTCCACAACTGGAGTTTTTTTTGATCGACGTATCAATGAACGCCTCAAATCCAAAATATACCGCAGTGTCATCCGCCCTGCCGCTCTCCATGTCTCTGAGTGTTAAACAACTATTAAAGCCGATAAACGGCACCTTAGGTGTAACACGCGCTTTCAATGGTATGGTCATGTAATTCGCGCTAAATAGAATTCACTTGCCAAGATTGGCATAAATATCGAAGACGAGGGAAAAGGTCAGCGTAATGAGTTGCTGCAAGATTTTTTTACTCAACGATTCCAAAATTTTTATTGCCAATGTTAAAAACAAAATTAACATGTCAAATCTGGGAACAGAAATAAAAAGTAATGTTGGAGAAATAGAGCAACTTCAAAGAAACCTGGGCTATGCGTCTCTTCACTGAGGTCGTTGAGGTCGTCTTCGACAACAATAGTTAGTGTTTTCATTTCGGTTCTCTGTGCACACAGCCAATACTTGTCTTTTTATTAATCGAGTACCACATTCAACTTACATTTTTCGAGCCGTGGTACGCCAATATTTAAGGCAGGCGGTAAAATGACGAGCTATACTAAGCCCCGCAAAACTCTACATAACCATTGGTAACGATACGATTACCCACCATATTGGTTGGGGAACCGCCAATAGTAATATAAGGAGTTGGTAGCTCTGCCAATTTGTTATTAAGCATTGTAATAGATAATAAATACACAGTAATAAGAATACTAAACCAATTTCGCCAGTAGGTGCCACCTTATGATTCTAAATATCCAATGTAAAACCCAGACGAAATATCGGTGAGGACTGCAAAAGGAACTTTGAAAACTCTTCTAGATGCCCGACTCCTAGGTGCTGAAATAAAGTGGTAAAACCCAGTCTAACATTACCTATGTGACCAAAAGTAAAGCTGAGAAAATTCCCAAAGTCTTATTCGGGTTCCAAGAGCTTGCCTTCCTTTGTCTTGTTAAATCAAGGCTTTTATGATGGAATCGAAAAAAAGTTTAGGTTAGTATACTTTTGCGAATAGTTGGCTCAGTGCTGTACGTTACAGTTCTAAACGGATTGCTTTTCCAATGGTAACAAATACGTGGTTCGTGGAAACATTTTTTAGGTCCAGAGTTTGCTTATTCGTTCCGTGGAAATGATGAAAAACCAGTATTTTTCTACACAATGAATACTCTTCTCTCTCTCTAGTACAAGTGCATCCCTCTACAGTGAACAGATTGGCATATCGCTTAAATTACTCAGTGCTCTGGTTACAAAATACGCATGCGGTTCACCCAAATACCGTTGAATGGGTTGTGTGTGTGTGTGCTTCTGAGCACTCAGGCCGTGTTAGCCCATTGTACTCGTCTCCCCCGTCTAACGGAATATTCCGGATTCGTTAACGTATCGCAGGATTTCCGTTAGCGGATGTGATGCTACCCGTCGCAATTGGAGTACATCGGCACCAAAGATCTGATGCCTGGTGCGTCCATAGGCGGGGCATTCACATAGGAAATGCTCCGTGGATTCCGCTTTCTCATTACAGGAGGGACACGTATCATCTTCGATAATTCCTATTCTGAACATATACCCAGCTAGTGAATTATGGCCTGTCAGAATGCCGACAATACACCTGCAAGGCCTCCTGCTTTTCGACAGGATAAACTTTGCGGTACGTATGTTCGGTTCTGGCAGGAAAAGTTTGTTGTGTCGAGCAGCATTTAAGCTCTGCCACCTGTCATTATGGGAAACTTGTTCCCAGTTTTTGAAAACAGATTTAGCCAATGCTACTGATACTCCAATTGCTGGCTCCAGTCCCGGCATAGGGGAGATTGACCCCTCTTTCGCTAAAGCGTACGTTGAATGGGTTACTCAGCGATAAACGCGGGCATCCAAGCGGCTACAACGCAGTGTAATACTGCTGCAAGGTGAATGCCGAAAGTCTTCTCAGTTAGTCACCATCATATGGCAGCCATTGCATCTAAGAACCGTAATTAGCCTTCAAGTCAGTTTTCTCCGAATGAGCCAGTTAACACAAGTACTGCTGGCACTGGTCTTCTCTCTTATGTCGTTCTCTCATCGGCCATTGAATCAAAGCATGGAAGTTAGCTTTGATTCAATGATCGATTTACTGGAACTAGAAATGAGTGAAAAAGCTAATCACGAAATACGATATAAATCAAATAATATCTAAATCTATCTATTCAAGCAATGAAGTCAGTCTCAAGGTGGAAAACTGTTACTCAAAGTCAAACATGTCGTAACATATACTTGTATTCAATTTGCATTTCATTGTTGGATTGCTCCACAACTATATTTACACATTACAATCCTTCCAGGGCGGACTATAGCATAGGAGAAGTTTCCATCCACCTCACTATTTTCCTTTCAATGGGCACATTCATTTTTCCATCTATGTAAAATATAAACCTGAAAGACAGTCCGTTGTGACCATTATTGCTCTTCTTTGAGCAACCCGAAGCCCATAAAATATTCTTTATCCTCCATATAAAGGAGTTGAACAGGCAATATAACTTGCCCACTAATAAAGAATGTTCGCATCTGGATACGAGATGGCGGCTATATCCTTTTTCCGACGTAGCGGAAATATGGCTAGGGGAGGGAGATGAACCGGGTAAAAAAGCGACAAACTGGAGCGAGTAGAAACATTTAAGCAGATAACAGTGCTTTACCTTATCTTTATGATAATGACGCCCAAACTTTTTATTTGAATATTATATTCAGCAAAGTGAAAGGGGCCTTCAGTGAAAAAGGAATTCTGCAGACTCCCCGGAAGCCATGACCACAATGCAAGATAATCCACTCGAGTTTAATGGGTATTACACTTTGTTAAGGGAGTTTGTTTCTGTTCAAGCTGTGTAGGTGTTTGAATAAAAGTAATTGATAAACAAAATCACTTCCGCATTGACATTAAGACCGTCGAGTACCAGCCGTGCATAATCTCACAATTTCAGGGCATAAAACGTAAAACGAATCAAATCCTCCTTTTATGTTCCTGTATTTCGGTTTGTACAATTCTATTATTATATGACATCTGTTCACATACACTGCACTTGACTATATCTAAGACACATTCCAATGTTATCTTCAGGGTTACCCTTGCCGACCCCATCGCCAAAATGAATTCCAACCCGAAAGGGGATCACAGTTGATTCAATTCTGCATGCTCCATTCGTCGAGGAACAAAACCTACTTCCGCAATGCACAGGCTCACAGCCGGCCACAGGTCCCAAACTGCCCTCAATAAAATCTTCAATTATGCATGGAATGGTTATCCGGTCGGTGCACATCGAAAATAATTGCCGTTCACGCCGTAAGCTTCTCATATGCCTGCCAAAACCAAATGTGTTGCGGAAGAACGAAAAGATATCGAATCCGCCACGAACGGGGACTGAGCTGGCAGCAGATGCAGGTATGTCGCCACCACCGGAACCCTCCACTGCATCTGGATCATCTGCCTGTGAAGCAGCCGTAGTACCCGCTGTCACCGGGGGGGTTGGCGGTGAGGTCGCTTCTGTGGTAGGCAATGTTGATAGTCTTGTAGCTGCGCTTGACGTAAGGGTCCCTGTAGTGCCTGAAACCAGAGAAAAATTTCATGAAATGAAGGAATGCCTTTTATATATGTATGTATATGAAGAAGGCACATCTGCTACTCAGTATGCGGAATTAAATGATAACCTACTTAAACTTGACTGGGTTTTCAAACTCGATTTTCACATACCATCGAAAGGGAAGTTCTTCACAGAATATATTACACTTGTGAAGCTTTCCTCTATAGAAGGACCATTAAAGAAAGGATTAAAATGGAAACGCAAACTAATTTCATAATCATTTTAAGACTTGGTTTTTCGTCGATGCTTTGTCAAACTGAGTTGAATATAAGCGGAAAAATAGCCGGAGAGGCACGGCCTGGATCCGTTTTCTAATATTGGGACTAGAAGCTTTTCAGCACAGACTACCTAACTGACTTCAGAGTCTTCATATCATCTACTAATATGAAAACTATTACTAAGGAAATTAGGAAAAAATAGCCTCTAATGAGCCTCTTTCGATATAATCTCAACTTCTAAGGCAATAAGTGAATATTCTAGCTACATCTTCTTGCGCCTTAGTTCACAACTCTTGACTCCTCTTCGCTTCCACTACCCGCGCCTACCCAGCACCTGCTCATGATGTTATTCCCTCTTCGAGGGTAGCTTCACTTTCAAAGTAGTTATTATGGTATGGTGACCTGGTATAAGCAAAATCAACTGATGTAACTTTGAATTACCTTCGGAGCTCGGAACGTTCTGGTAAAGGTTCAAGTAACTATCCATATGCTGCTCCCATATAGCCACACAAAAGGAACATGGCTCGGAAAAACCTCAGGCTGTTACTGTTGCTGCGAAAACTGCATTGCTAGATTTTCGGTAAAATAGATATTCAATATTCCAATTATCCTTGGGGCGATCCACTTGCCGACCATTTTGGGAGAATGGATACATGGTGTAGTCAGCAATGCAATAGCCATTCCTCTTTAACGTATGACACTGCCACTTCCGCCTTTCGATCGCATCGCGTACAGGTACCAGGCTGGTGCGACGACCAAGTTCCTTATTTGTAACAGTATAAGGGTGAAGGGTGATGGTCACTTTTCATGTGCTACTCCTATATAGCAATACAGAAAAACCACTACCACAGAACAGTATCAACTTGATCTTGAGGTTGAGATAACGCCATTTCCAGGTATTAGACTAGGCAGCAAAACCCGATCTATCGCTGTTAATGTGTCGGATAACATCCAGTTCCATCAGCTGAAAAAACCCTTCGTAGATATGGAAATAAAGGTTTGGAACAGCGAATGGGGTACAATGCATGCGACGGGGTACAATGTATATAATTAAAGAAGTATCATGCTACTGAATACCATCCATCCTCCGCTATCTTGCAAGGCCGAATAGTCCATAAGACCAGGATATCATCGGCCCATACAGAAGAGGCTTCACCCTAGACATGTCAGTGAAAAGTCAGATTTCCTCTCTCCTCCTCAGTTGCACCATTTTCTAACTATTTTAAGAAAGTATTGTAACATTAGGACAAAGTTGCCTCTTTCGCGTCAATTTACTAACAATCCAAACTGAATATCGGGTGTATACACTAGCAACTATGTAGCTCCATTTACTATGTATAAAATCCGCAGAACATTTATACGCTAAGCGCGGACCCTCCGATTTCCAACTTGTTTAGAAATCAAAATGCTTGTGTCAGTCAAAGTGTAAAGAAATGAAAAAGAAAAGTTTTGAAACAATTCGTATAAAAATCCAATCCATTCACTGTGAATATGGCGTCCAGTAAACGGTCGTGGCAAAAGGGAATGTAATCAAAACGTCAACGGGTCGTATGTATAGGGAGACCTACTTAAAACTCAACGCGAAATGGCGCCATTGTTTTGTTATATGTCAAGGTATTCACAGGCTACACCTTCAACCTTTTTCGAGTTAACAAGACAGACAGACATTGAATCAATTTCGATAACGTTTTGTTTGGAGAAATTGGTGGCTATCGACCACATTCCAGTTAGGTCAATATCCACACTACCGAAGTAAACTTTAGGCAGACCACTTACTTGAGCTATGTGCCGAAATCTATAAATCTTTCACCATTTTGCAGCTTCTTATAAAAAGACTGGCTTCCCTCTATAACTGAAGTTTCCTTTGCTAGGAAGTACTGCACCATTTTGATGCTCATCTGGACCAAAAACATGTAGCCTCACTACCTCGCCTCTCTCAGAAAGATCTGCTGATATCGAAATCCTCTCTTAAGCGAGAAAAGTTGAACAAGCTGGGGGCGCTACTTGTTGAAGTGCATACGTACATTCCAAAACATGAAGTGTTCGTGCGTATCCTAGGCGCAGATAAAATAACAGAGCATGTGCCAATGAATATAAATAAAACAAGTCGGAAAACCGGAAGCTGGACGCTTTAGCTATGAAAGGTTTTGTGTATTTCCTTTTGAGTGTGCATTAGTACATTTGTTGACATTCAAAGCCGGCAGTTGTGAAGCACATACGATCTTCGACTTTCCTTCAGAAAAACGTCGGTAAGGGGGTGAAAACGGGCTAATGGAACTGGAAGAGCTCCTGGACAGGATTTCATACTATAGGCGAACATGGAAAATAAGACAAAATGCGCAGGAAGCAGAGACAACCGCGCTTCCCGAGGAGAACACCACGAGTACCAAACGGACCGCTGACAGCCCATTACAGAGCGAACTTCGTAAAAAACGAAAGGAGGAAGGGGCATCTGAAGGAGACTTCACTCAGGTACGCTCCAGGGCTGAAAATAAGAAGGCGAACAGGATCAAAAGACAACAACACGTCGTGCCATCAGAAAAACCTCTGCCTAAAACTAAGGCGGACGCGAAGGACGGAGTGCCAAAAGAAAACGTGGGGAGACGAAGGAGGACTAGACCGCCAGCTTTGCTTATTAAGCCGACGGAAGGCAAGCCTTTTTGCGGAAGTCCTCAGCGAAATCCGATACAAAATCAAACCCGAAGACAACGAGGCGGAGGTGTCTTCCATACGTAAAACGAAGGGTGGTGGAGTCCTAGTCGAACTAGGCTCGAAGACTATAAATAAAGTCACGTTCTGTGAAGCAGTCAAGGGGCTTCTAGGAGAAAACGCTTTGGTTCGAAGCTTCTAAACAGCGGGAAAATAAGAATTGGTTGGGTAGTGTGTAGGATACGAATTCGGGCCGCCCCAACCAAATGCTACAGATGTTTGGATTATGGGCACACATCTGCAAACTGTCGGGGACCTGATAGAAGGGCAACATGCCGTAAATGCGGTCAGGCAGGCCATAAAGCGAACAGCTGCAATGAAAAGGAAAACTGCGTCCTATGCAGGGACCGTGGCGCGACTGATGAGAGCATTGCGCACACTGCGGGATCGGGGCGGTGTCCAGTTTTTAGAGCAGAACTGGAAAGAGCTAGGATACGGTCAACATGATTCGCATCCTACAAATTAATATGCACCGGAGTGCAACCGCTCACGAGTTGCTAGCGCAGTTCGTTGCGGAGACCAAAGCTGATTTAGTACGCATCAGTGAGCAATACCGAAACAAGGGCCCAGTTTCATGGCACCCAGTCATATCAGGTACCGCTGCCATCTGGGTTCGGGACGGCACCCTCCTGGAGGTTCTTGCCCAAGGCCGAGGGGACGGCTTTGTCTGGATTCGGTGTTCAGAGATAACGTTTTTTAGTGTCTATCTTACACCGAATGAGACGATGCCGGACTTTCGTCGGAGGCTTGATGCTTTGGAGGACGCTATCTTAAGAACGGATGGGCGGATCCTGGTCGGGGGTGACTTCAATGCTAGGGCACTTGAATGGGGCATGCCTCACACAGATTCCAGAGGGAAACGAATTCTGGAAATGGCGGCGAGAACAGGACTGAGTTCTAAACACCGGATCCACCCCAACGTTCCGGTGCCCGGGCTGCGAAGGAAGCATTCCAGACGTGACCTTCGCATCGGAATCACTGGTGTCGCTGGTGGACGGGTGGCGAGTTCTGGAAGACTTTTCGGCAAGTGACCACCAATACATTGCTTTCGAAGTGGTGGACAAAAACTCTCGCCACCTCAGCGATCTTGCTGTGTATGGAACGTCGCGAAAGTGAACACCGGGAAGTTTGTCCAAACTCTGGGAACAGGTGGGGCCACGCTGAAGGGTACTCCTGGGGGCGGTGGCGCCGCAGCTAACACTGTCGTAAATTCAGTTATGAACCTGATAACGACGGTCTGCGGAGCCTCCATGCCCAGGAAGACATCGAGGCGCGGCAAACCTTCCATGTATTAGTGGACAGTGCAAATCGCAGAGCTCCGGAAGGAGTGTCACAGGCTCCGCTTAACACAACGTCTAGGCGACCGCGGGGAGTCATGTACCATAATGATGGAGTACAAATCAGCCAAAAGGAGATTCCGCAGCGCAATAAACAAGAGCAAAGCTCGCTGCTGGCAAGATCTGATCGACGAGGTGAATGGGGATCCGTGGAGACTCGGTTACAAACTTGTAACCCTATAAATCGGGGCTCTGCGGAAACACTGTTCACTTAAGGCCGAGCAGATGGACCGCATTGTAAGGGCACTCTCCCCTGCGCACCCCACATGGGATGATGACGTCGGCGCGGAGAGCGCAGAGTACTGTCCACTTGTCTCTATAAAAGAGTTGGAACAGGCAGTCCTCTCTATGAAAAACAAGAAGGCGCCAGTACCCGATGGTATTCCAGCAGAGGTATACAAACTGCTATTCCGACACCGGCCAGACCTACTGCTCGGCACATTCAACGCTTGCCTGAAAGAGGGCATTTTCTCTGCTCATTGGAAAGTTGCGAGGCTTGCGCTGATCCCTAAAGGGAAAGGCGATCCCGAATTGTCGTCTTCATACCGCCCACTATGCATGCTTGATATTGCTGGGAAAGTGCTCGAAAAGCTCATTAGATGTAGACTCGCTTAGGGCAGGGAGATCGACAATTGATGCTGTCATGCAAGTTGTGGACGCCGTTCGACGAGCAGAGCCGCCGAACTCGACGGGTGGTGCTCCTCGTAACGCTTGACGTAAGAAACGCCTTCAATTCCGTAAGATAGAAATACATTCTAGGCACACTAGACAATACCTTCAACGTGCCGAACTATCTCTTACGGATTTTGAGGGACTATCTGAGGAACCGCCCCCTGCTCTATGAAACACTAGAGGGTCAAAGGTGGATGGAGGTCACGTCGGGGATAGTACAGGGATCCATCCTAGGGCCGGACCTCTGGAACACTACCTATGACAGTCTGCTTAAACTCGACATGCCAGAAGAGTCGGCGCGACCAGGCGCTGGTCGGCTACGCAGATGATGTCGCAGCACTTGTTGCTGGACGCACTGTCGAACAGGCGCAAAGCAGACTCGGCATATTGATGCGACGGGTAAGCGGATGGATGACTACTCATGGTTTCAACCTTGCACTGGAAAAAACCGAAGTAGTCTTCCTGACTAAAAAGAGAATTCCGACCCTGTGTCCCACATCGTTCGGCGAGTCGATAATCGAGTCAAAATCAGCGGTAAAGTACCTCGGGTTGACTCTTGACTCAAAGATGAGCTTTTCTGAGCAAATCCGGCTGGAGTTTCGGCGTTAAGTAGGCTAATGGCAAATATTGGGGGGAGGGGTCCTACGTCTAGTAGGCGACGTCTCCTGATGAGCTCAACGCAGTCTGTCCTGCTCTACGGCGCAGAGGTATGGGCTGGCGCTCTTAACAAGGAGGTATATCGTAGACGCCTCGCGCAAGTGCAGAGACGGGGAGCTTTACGGGTGGCGTCTGCGTACCGCACAGTCTTTGAACCGGCCGTAATGGTGATCGCGGGAGTTATCCCCGTTGCCCTTCTTGCTAGGGAGCGTCAGGCCATATACAAGCGCAAGGGAGATGAGCCAAGGGAGGTGGGTGCTCGCGAAGAACGGCAACATACTCTAGACGAGTGGCAGCTCTCTTGGCAAAATGAAACTAGAGGCAGATTGACTGCACGGCTCATCGGCAACTTAGGTGCGTGACTGAATCGGAAGCATGGTGAGACTGATTATTTCCTTACCCAATTTTTAAGTGGGCATGGAAGTTTTCAATCTTACCTGCACAAGATTGGAAAGGCGCAATCTCCGGATTGTGTGTTTTACAATGGAGTTGTGGACGATGCCCACCACACTTTTTTTTCTTGTGCAAAGTGGGATGAGGTTCGTCAGCAGCTCTATTTAAACACAGGGGATGTCTCTCCAGACAACATTGTGGAAGAGATGCTGAGGAATGCTGACAGGTGGAACCGTGTTGCCAATTACGTTCGGGCCCTTCTCGTTGCTAAAAAGATAGAACTCGACCGGTGGAGGAGCCGGATGGCAGGGGGCTCCTTGAACTGACAGTTCCCTTCCTCCTCTCCCCTCCCGTTGGTGAAAGGAATTTCCTGATTCGAAGGCTCCGCAAGGCGGGCGAGTTCGGGGGCTGGCCCGAAGTAATGTGACAAACGGTTCCAAGCTAGCTCTCTGACGATGGGGAGGTGTTTAGTTGGTAGTCCGACGACGTACCGAATCGGGAGTCTAACACTGTGTGCGTAAATGCATCCACCTACCCTACCCCAAAAAAAAAAGGCTTAAATTTGCACAGAAACGGCGCTTTGTTAGTCTTTCTTCTTCTTTTTCTTCAGCCTTTGTCCCGTTCACAAGCGGGGTCAGCTCGCCGTGATCGGCTTCGCCATTTGGCTCTATCGAATGCCTGATCTGGGTGCAATCTCGAGGCTTTCAAATCTTCAGCCAGCGTATCAAGCCAGCGTTGCTTAGGTCTGCCTTTTGGTCGTTTACCATCGACTTCGATGTTCAGACCAATCCTGGCAAGTGAATTCTCGTTTGCACGTATTTCGTGACCATACCATCGAAGACGCCTCTCTCGCAACTTTTCCACGATCGGTGCAACCCCATAACGATCGCGGATATCCTTATTTCGGATGTGATCTAAACGTGTGACGCCACTAGTCCAACGTAACATTTTCGTCTCCATTACCGCAAGACGCCGTTCATTGTTAGTAATAGCGCGATTTCCAAGAAAAACTTGGCAAGATTCAGGCATGCTCTATAATATGGCCTACATTGCTGCAAAATTTTGTGATTCTAGGATGAAGTTATGGGGGGTTTGCAGTTACTAAAATTCATAGTAATATACTATTATTGACTTTATTTGAACAGATAAGGGTATGGGGGATATTTTGGAGCCTAGGCACCATATAGTGCCAGCCTAATGGTTTTTTTCAGATGTTTCTATTGGGTAATTTCTGAGAATGGCTCCGTTAAAGAAATTATCACTTTCAAACTCCCGCACTCCCCACCTTTCCAACAAATGTCAAAGCTAAGCCCAACTTCGAAAAGTACTGACCGAGACCTTTGATACCCCACGTGACTTTATTTGTTGAAGAAAGTTACACCCTCGTGTACGGGTCCTCCGTTAAGTTCGACGTTGAAGGGTGTAACTCACTCTATGCGTGAGAGTTCACATTTTCCATCCTCCCACCAAGTTTGGTGTCAACCGCTATAGCCGTCTCCAAGAAAAATGTATGTGACAGACAAACAACCAGACAGTAAACCGATTTTAATAAGACTTTGTTTCACACAAAACCTTAAAAAGTTCACATGAAGAATTATTTCAGACAAATAACTGATCGCTTTACATTCGCTAAAGTTACCTGTTGTAAATATGTACCATGTGAACTCACATATAAGAAAGTACACTGTGGCAACGAATGCAAAATGCAATAATTTATAAATTTCTCTGAATAAAATTTAGACTAAGCATAAAATTTTGTATAAAAAACTAATGAGATTAAGGATAAATCGATAAATCGTTCGAAAACGAACGGTCCACAAGTTTTATTGAACCAAACTAGGACAGAAGTACAGCTCTCGAAGCTCCTCTGTGAATGTGGACAACGACTTATGAGCCGTCCACCCTTATTCGCTTGATGCTAAAACTCCATCCTTCAAGGAGGCAACGGTCATACTTAGGTACAATCAAGATGTAACGTAGGTCCAAAAGAATAAGGTCCTTCCAAGACTACTCCAAGTGACTATGAAAATCAATTCAGGCAGTTACGACCCAGGTGTAGGGCAAGTAGACCTAACATAATCATAGTTGATGATCCATATGGACGTTTAATACCTATTGTGTCTGAACCCAATGCGGTCGAAGGGTAGTATAGGTCCCGGGGCGACACGTGGATTGGTACCCACGATGGAGCATAAAACCTGGGAAATGCCTACTGAAACAACACCAACAGCTCTACTACCAAACCCTATCTCCACCTTCACGTGGTGACCGCTGGGAGCTCTTTCGTAGCGAAAAGCTGCAGACGGAGAAGGACGAAGGCGAGTCTCCCGCGTCTAAAAATGGGACAAACTGTACCAACTGGTCCTCCAGATTGGGGGTTGGGTAGAGCTGACAACCCTACACGGAAAACCGAAGTTACGAAGCCACAAAAGGAGCCTCGGACTGGATGGACTTTAAAACGACGAACCCGGCAACGACAACGGATTAGCGATTCGGGCATTTTCTCATGGAACGTGCGCTCCCTGTACAGAGATAAAGCTGATGAGCAGCTAGCCGATACCCTTTAAGTTGACAAAACTGGATTAGTTTTATTATTTTTAGTTGTTCAAAATTAGTATATTTAACTTATAGTTTCAACAACATTTATATTTTGGTTATTACATTTTAACTTTTCATTTTATTTATTTATAACAAAACTTTCTAATTCTATTTTTCAACTCTCTTCACAAAATTTTTTAATTGACATCAGGAATATTTTTTTAATTCGTTTTTTCAAACTCATGGCACACTTTACTCCGATCTTCCACTCCCGTGGCGTGCTACGCAAAGTGGATAGATCCGCGCCATCTATTCGCTCGCACTCGCAACATTCGAAATAAATTTCAAATGCTGCGAATCCTGCCGCGCCACATCACTCCGCCCCCAGATGAAACCTAGGGGTTTCAGCGACTGATCCCCGAACTTCGTTCGCCGTTAATCTGCAAAGCGGACACGACGTTGCTTCGGGGCGCACGCGGGTTTCAGCCTGGACAAAGAGACCGCCTTTTTGTGACCACCGATCTCGAGCTGGAAGAAATGTTCTCCCCGCTCGAGAACGCGGTACGGGCCCTCATATGGAGGCTGCAGCGGCTTCCGGACGGCATCCGTTCTGATCAGCACATGCGTGCATGTGTCCAGTTCCTTGGGCGAACAAGCAGGTATGGACGAGTGTCGAGTGGGTGGTGGCGCCTTGATGCGCCGGAGATTGTCCCTCAGCAGACGCACCAACCTCGACTCCGTGAGACCCGATCTCTTGTCGAAGACCGGATCGCTTGGGAGTCTTGGGTTCTCCCCGTAAACCAGCTCCGCGGGGCTGGCAGCAAATTCCTCTCGGCGGGTTGTACGAAGGCCGAGTAGGACGAGAGGCAAGACTTGCGTCCAGGACGGGTCGTCGCGTGCCATAATGGCGGCTTTCAGCGTCCGGTGCCAACGTTCCAACATCCCATTGGATTGTGGGTGGTATGCCGTAGTCCGCTGGCGTTTAAAACCAAGGAGTTTGCCTAACTCGGAGAAAAGGGTGGACTCAAATTGCATTCCCTGGTCAGTGATGACCACTGCAGGGACTCCAAAGCGAGGTATCCACTCTCGACAGAGGGCTTCAGCACATGATTGCGCCGTGATGTCTTTCAGAGATATTGCCTCAGGCCACCGCGTGAACCTGTCGATGATTGTGAGGCAATACTTATAACCATGCGAGTCTCGCAAAGGCCCTATAATGTCGAGGTGTATGGTGTGGAAACGCTTGGTAGTGCGGGGGAATGAGCCCACTTCTTTCCTTACATGCCTGGAGACTTTACATTTTTGGCATGCGATGCACTCTCTGGCCCAGGAATTGATATCCTTGTTCATGGAGGGCCAGAAGTATTTTCCGGTGACTAACCGGTTTGTTGTCCTGATGCCGGGGTGCGCCAAGTCGTGAACTGCGTGGAACACTTCCTTGCGAAATGTGGCCGGAATGTATGGCCGAGGTCCCTTTTCCGAGTCTTCGCAGCAGAGCGAGAGGTTTGAGCCGAAGATGGGCAACTCCCTAAATTTGTATTTGGGGTTGGACTTGAGGCTCTGAAGTGCTGCGTCATCCACTTGCGCCTTGGCAATAGCCGAGAAATCGAGTGAGGCGGGGATGTTAACTTCGGAGACACGAGACAAAGCGTCAGCAACAATGTTGTCCTTCCCGGACACGTGCTGGATGTCCGACGTAAACTGGCTTATGAAGCTCAGGTGTCGAAGCTGACGAGGGGACGCTTTGTCGGGCTTCTGCTTCAAAGCGAACGTGAGAGGCTTATGGTCCGTGAACACTGTGAACGGCCGGCCCTCTAGGGAGAAACGGAAGTATTTGATGGACAGGTATGCGGCGAGCAGTTCGCGATCGTAGGTGCTGTAGTTCCGTTGAGCGGGATTCAACTGCTTCGAGAAGAAGCTCAACGGCTGCCAAACTTGGTCCACCTTTTGGTGAAGGGCAGCACCTACTGCGATGTCAGAGGCATCAACAAAAACGGCTAGGGGTGCATCTTGCAGAGGGAATGCCAAGAGTGTAGCGTCAGCCAGTTGTTGACGAGATTTGTCAAACGCGCAGATAGCCTCTTCAGACCACACGATCTCTCGTGTGTCCTTAGTTTTGGGGCCAGACAAGTACGCGTTCAAAATGGACTGGAAATGGGCGGCCTTGGGCAGGAAACGACGGTAGAAGTTTAGCATGCCCAAGAACCTCCTCAACTCCCTCACTGTCTTTGGACGCGGGAAGCTAGTTATCGCTTGCACCTTGTCTGGGTCGGGCTGTATTCCTTCAGGGGAAATAAAATGGCCGAGGAATCTCACCTGTTGTTGAAGGAATTTGCATTTCTCAACGTTTAGGACTAAACCGGCCTCAAGGAGACGTTGAAAAATGCACTCGAGATGGGCTAAGTGCTCAGACTCAGTGGAAGAAGCGACCAAAACATCATCCAAATATACGAAACAGAACTCGAGGTTTCGCAGGACTGAGTGAATGAACCTTTGAAAGGTTTGCGCCGCATTGCACAATCCGAAAGTCATTCGGGTGAACTCGAAGAGTCCAAAGGGTGTGCATATTGCCGTCTTTGGAATGTCTTCAGGAGCTACTGGGATTTGGTGATAAGCCTTGGTTAAGTCCAAGGTCGAAAAGATGCGGCAATTCGCGAGGTGATGCGCAAAGTCGTGGATGAGTGGAATTGGATATCGGTCAGGAACAGTCTGTGCATTTAGCCTTCTGTAATCCCCACATGGGCGCCATTCGCCGTTTGGCTTAGGGACCATATGCAGTGGGGAAGACCAACAGCTGTTTGAGGGCCTGCAGATACCCTGTTGAACGAGTTGTTCAAACTCTTTCCGTGCAATTGCCAGTTTCTGAGATGGTAGAGGACGCACCTTCGAGAAGATCGGGGAACCAGTAGTGATAATGTGGTGCTGCACATTGTGCTTCACTGGTTTGGAGAGACTACAGTTGGTAGTAATCTGGCTGAACTTTTGGAGAAGTGCCCGAACACGAGAGTCGGTAATGTCTTCTAAAAGAACGGAAAGATTATTGCCTGGGTGAGATACCATATGTCCCGACGTATTAAGGTTGGTCGTGGAATCTATAAGAGACTTGTTTTGCAAGTCCACCAGCAATCCATAGTGACACAGGAAGTCTGCGCCTAGTATGGGGAAGCTGACATCCGCCAGGATGAAACGCCACGAAAACGTCCTACGCAAGCCAAGACTCACGTCCACTTGCCTATATCCGTAAGTATTGATGCGGGAGGAATTTGCTGCCGCAAGTTTGAGCGGTTGAGGGAAAAGTTGATGATGCTGGGGTACGGGAAGAACCGAAACCTCCGCACCCGTGTCGACGAGGTAGTTGCGCCTGCTGAGGGGGTCGAAAATAGTTAGGCGACGTGGTGCTGCGTTCTGGGTGGCCGCCGCCAAGACCCCCCGCGGACCTAGTTTTTTGCGGTAGGAGAGAATCTACACGGTAGCGTACATCTTGTCGCTTTATCCCCGAATCTGCGGTGGTACCAGCAAATCCCTGGGTCCGTGGACTGTCTTGACGACCTGCTACCTGATCGCCCTTTTCGGATGGCAGACCGCGAGCGTGCTCGCGATCTGGCGCCCGAACGCTGAGCGTCCAACGTCGCCCGCATCTCGGCCATACTGGCTGTTAATGCAGCAATCTCGCGCCTCAATTCACCCACCTCATCCGACGGTGGTTGAACGGCCGCCAAGGTTGGGCGTACGTACACCTCCTGAACCTGGTCGGCCGTCGCTGCCAGTTCCTCCAAGGAACCGGAGACGCAAGCGAGGATCGCCTGGGTGCCCTCCGGGAGCCGACGCAGCCAGAGCGACTTGATCAGGTCTTCGCCGATCTTACTCCCACCCAATTGCCTCATTTCACGAAGCAATTGGCTGGGAGTTCGATCACCTAAGGTTAAACCTGCCAGCAAGTGGTCTAATTTTGCCGACTCGCTTGCCGACAGGCGCCTGATCAACTCGCTCTTGAGCTGCACATACGATGTCGACTTCACCACGTCGGACACCAGAAGTATGGACTCTTCGTCCAGGCCGACCACCGCGTAGTTGAAACGGGTCGCGTCCGATGTGATGCCGGACATTTGGAACTGTGCTTCCAAATGCACGAACCACAGTTCGGGGTTCCGCCGCCAAAACGGAGGGACGCGTACGGCGAGGGCGGTCACTTGCGGGTTCGATGGGCCTGCTGCGTCTTTATTGTCAAAAGACATCTTGTTTCACGAAAAGTACGAGATTGAGATGCAAACGCGGTGAGTTTATACTGAAACGCGGTGAACTTTACACCGACACAGCAGGCCGCACCCACAAATGCACGCACGAAACGAGAAAAAACGAAGCGGACGCTATCCAGCGCAGACCAAAAACACCACCAATGAGAATGGAGGACTCGCGATGGTAAACACCTGCACGCCGTCTCTTGCAGCGATTTCAATTTTTTTTTTTTTTATTACTATTTTTTTTTTTAACTGAATAAATAAATAAATATTATATATAAATGAATAATAATTTCACTTCCTCGACGGCGGTGCTGGTCGAGTTTGTCGGCTATAGCTGCGGCGTTGGCGGTGCCGGGGCCGTTCGTTTGTTGAAGACGGCGTTGATGTGAAGGCGGCGGCGGTGGTGGCGGCTTCTGCTGCAGCGACGGTGGCGGGGTCTTCGGTGTCTGCCTGATAGCGGTGATGCTGGTTGCGGCGACTGTGGACGGCAGCGGTGGCGGCGACGGGGACAGCCGTTTGCTGCTGTTGTTGATCGTTGTGACAATGATGACTAGTCCGGTGCGTGAAAGGTGTTGTGCGGGAGGGCGTGCGTACGGGAAGTCGCGTGAAAATCTACTTCTGGAGAGGGTCCGACGTGTGTCGCACAGTACACTGTGTAGAGAAGGTTTTCTCGCGTTTTTTCTTGCCTCTGCTCCGACTCGGGATGTGGAGATGCGACACGTTTTCGTGATGTTTACAACGGCACTCCACACTCAACTGTAGATGCGAACGCGTGAAAATCACTTGCCGTACGGTCTACTGATGTTCTTGATAGACTTCTCGGTGTTTGGAAGTTCTATTACTGCCGTGTTGCTCGGACGAATTTTGTCGTCAATAGAACTTCACTAATGGCGGCGATGGCGGATAATTTGTCGTTTTTTTACATATCGGGGTCACCAATTAAGTTGACAAAACTGGATTAGTTTTATTATTTTTAGTTGTTCAAAATTAGTATATTTAACTTATAGTTTCAACAACATTTATATTTTGGTTATTACATTTTAACTTTTCATTTTATTTATTTATAACAAAACTTTCTAATTCTATTTTTCAACTCTCTTCACAAAATTTTTTAATTGACATCAGGAATATTTTTTTTAATTCGTTTTTTCAAACTCATGGCACACTTTACTCCGATCTTCCACTCCCGTGGCGTGCTACGCAAAGTGGATAGATCCGCGCCATCTATTCGCTCGCACTCGCAACATTCGAAATAAATTTCAAATGCTGCGAATCCTGCCGCGCCACACCCTGCCCCCTTATAGGGCTGATATAACAGCGTCACAAGAGATGAGATGGACAGGGACCGGTTTCCTGGAGAAGAGTCGTTACACCATATATTGTAGCGGTCCTCCAGTAAACCATGTGCTCGGAGTAGGTTTCTTAGTCAGCCAAAAAATGAAACCTGTTGTTATCGGCTTTGAAAACATAAGCGAACGGCTATGCACTCTGCGCTTACGAGGCAAGTTTAGAAATATAAACCTCATTAACGTTCACGCCCCTACAGAGGAGACTGCAGAATCGGAGAAGGATACCTTCTACGAGGCAGTGGAACGAACCCTCGAAGCCTGTCCCAGATATGATATTAAAATCATAATTGGGGATTTTAACAGCCAAGTAGGGAAGGAGCCAGTACTCAGGCGATACGTTGGCTCCCATAGTTTACACGAAAAAACAAATGATAACGGATTGCGGATTATTCAGTTAGCAGGGTCACACGAAATGGTTGTTGGAAGTACCTGCTTTGCGCGGAAAGCGGTCCACAAACATACGTCCGCCTCTCAAGACGGGATCACTTTCAACCAAATTGACCACGTGTTGATCGAACGCCGCCACCTCTCAGCCTTGATGAATGTCAGAACATATAGGGGGACCAATATAGACTCGGATCACTATCTCGTTGGCATGGTGCTCCGAGCTCGAATACTACCTGCTCTGACAATCATGTGAGAGTGAACACTGAAGCCATCCACAACAAAGCTCTCCGCGACGCCTATAAGAGGGAAATGGATGCCGCAATAACCGCAGTCAACAGAAGACCTGGAGATAAAGCATCAACAAATGAGATTCACAACCACCTGAAGAATGTTATCATGGATACGGCCACAAACATACTTGGCCCCAGCCGCAAAAGGAGTCGGAACGGCTGGTTTGACGATGAATGTAAGCTAGCAACGGAACGGACGGAAAAAGGAAACCTGTGAGAACCAACAAGTCTGTAAACTAGACAAATACAGGGAGCAACCGCACCACGCGCGCAAGTTTTACCAACAAGTCAGTAGGATCAAGCCTTATACATCTCGATGCTCATTCTGCCGAGACAAAGAGGGAAATCTGATTTCCGACAGAATGGGCATATTGGAGCGATGGGTTGAGTACTTTGATGAGCTATTGAACAACCAGAACATCGGCGAGCTAGAGGTCCCGCCAACTAAAGACGACGGACAAATACTGCCACCACCAAGTTTAGGAAAAACAGTCCGTGCAATTCATCGGCTAAAAAATCATAAGTCGCCAGGACCCGATGGAATGACAGTCTAATTGGTTAAATATGGAGGCGACCAGTTACACCAAGTACTTCTTCAACTTGTACTCAAGGTATGGGACAGCGTCCTCTACCTTGCTAGGCTGGATAGCCCCATACGCCCAGAACGTCATTGGCGCATACCAAAGAAGCTTCACTCCAGGCAAATCAGCAACACATCAGATTTTCTCTCTGCGGCAAGCGATAGAAAAACTGTTGGAATATGGACAACAGTTGCACCATCTGTTCATCGACTTTAAAGCCGCCTATGATAGCATCGCCCGGGTAAAACTGTACACGGCCATGAGAGAATTCGGTACTCCGACGAAACTAATAAGACTGACTAGGCTGACCCTGACCAATGTGCGAGGCCAGATAAAAGCAGCAGGATCACTCTCAAGACCATTCAACATCAACAACGGTCTACGACAAGGGGATGCGCTATCATGCGTCCTCTTTAACCAGGCCCTCGAGAAGGTGATCCGTGATGCTGATGTAAATGCAAGAGGTACAATCCTCTTTAAGTCCACCCAACTACTGGCCTATGCTGACGATATCGACATCATGGGAAGAACCGCCCGAGACATACAAACTGCTTTCATCCAGATCGAGCAGGCGGCGCGAGATCTTGGGCTGCACATCAATGAAGGCAAGACAAAATATATGGTGGCAACGTCAGCACCGAAGACGAATCAACCAACAACATCAAACCGCACTGGTCAAACACAAGCACGAACAAGAATAAGGATAGGGGAATACAACTTTGAGACCGTTGACAATTTCTCCTATCTAGGGTCGAAAATCACAACCGATAACAACTACGATGATGAAATCCGCGCACGGTTGTTGTCAGCCAACAGAGCCTACTTCAGCTTACAAAGACTGTTCCGCTCGAAACGTCTCACCATAGGGTCAAAGCTCTTACTGTACAAGACTATGATCTTGCCAGTCCTCATGTATTCCTCGGAAACTTGGGTTCTTAGCAAGAAAAATTGCGAACTCTTGGCCGCGTTCGAGAATTTTTGGCCCCCTACATGAGGATGGACGATTCCGTAGCCTACACAATGACTATGGCAAATCTATGAGCGATACCATGACCGTCCGGTTGTGGATAAAATCCGGCTGAATAGGTTGCGGTGGGCGGGTCACTTAATCCGTATGGATGAGGATGATCCCACCCGGAAAGTCTATAAGGGCAATATGTATGGTAGAAAAGGAAGACGAGGCAGACCCTGCCTAAGATGGAGCGATGGTGTAGGTCAGGACACCAGACAGCTTTTAGGGTTATCGAATTGGTGGACTTGGGCCCAAAACCGGGATGTCTGGAGTTCCTTATTAAGGCAGGCCTAGACCGGATACCGGTTGTTGCGCCGTTGATGGTGGTGATGTGTCTGAACTCGAGAAATACGTCCCGTTATTGCAATTTGCAACTGTAACTTCAATTTCAATCAATAATTCCCATCCATAATGGATAATGTTTTTCCTTTTGTTTACTATATGCACATACTCACCGCCTGGAACAAATATATTTCGATACTCTACCAGATTCCTTTTCATAATTTAAACATTTTTTGTACATAATATTTTTTTTCGCCGTGTAATTTATTACACAAATAGCAGAACCATTGCATAACATGGTAGGTCATCTGGAAACTGCGTATATAGTGCTTTGAGCAAGTTTGCTTTCTCCGGAAATGTCAACTGTTCAAATAACCAATCATTTCAGCAAACAGTAAAAAATAGAGACTATGATTTGCAAACGACCTCGTGCTCTTTTGAAAATATTTTTGCAAACTTTCAGCTCTAATGAAAAAACTGTGGCGCATATGACGCAACAAATTGGAAACTAAATTGAAACTTCTCGTGATGATTTTTGAACAGAACTTCATTAGGGACGAACCTGCTGTTGTTGGACTGGGAACTGTAGTGTCCACAGGACTGCTGAACGGGGAAGCTGGGCTACTGTCAGTGGGAGTCGTCGCTGCATTCATCGCACCGTTGCCACTGCTCAAAGCGCTAGCTCCAATTCTGAAGGACTCTTCGTCACATGGTTCGTATGTTATAGAACACATATCTCTCTCCTGCCGAATGCAAGCCTTGTAGTTCTGGTTAGCCAAATGCCGTCCATTATCAGCGAAATTGAATGTCTGTAAGAATAATAAGTATCATTGCCATATAGTTACCCTTGCCACCACAGATTATTGTTAAGGGTCCATTTTATATGCGGGAGTAGTTCACCCTCTAAACTGGTATTATTACAACAACGTCAATAATGGCTATTTAATGAAATTACCTGGATAATACCTTGTAGTCCGGTGTAGTACTGCAAGCATCCGGCCGGAGCACGCTGGCTGAACGGAATTTGTGTCACTCGAATCTCCCACAAGCGAAACGACACCAAACTGCTTCTTGTGAAGTTCATTAAAATTTCAATAGAATCGCTGGCCACTGCAGCAAGGGCATCCCCATTGACACCATAACCAGCAGTAGATGATGGTGTCTCTCCAAGACTTGCGTTCAGATTTGTTTGGATGCCATTGGCCACTGATGGTGATAAATTCGTTACCTCAGGCTGCCCTTCCCTCTGATGAGCTCTCTTTGGTTTTCCGCCGATGTCGTAATATACTGGGAAAAAAATAAGATGAAGAAAAAAAATTGAATTTACTTTTATGAAAATGTTATATATAAAGTATGTGCCATTGATTTTGTTAGAGGCAGGGCTTAGTAGGTGTAAGAACTTTTTCCTTTCATAATAATAATAATCGTTGGCGCAACAATCCATATTGGATCAGGGCCTTGAAGTGTGTTAGAGCACTTCATTCAAGACCGTAACGGTACACCACAGTACACTGTGGGAGGCAATGTGGTCAGCATTGCGCTCGCCCGAGATTATTACCCTGATTTGACTCAGGTACTCATTCACAGCTGAGTCGACTGGTGTCCGACATCCAATCACGATAACAAATTCCTCTGCCCCCAGCGAGATTTGAACCGCGACCTTCCGCTTCGACAGCCCAGCGCTCTAACCACTTGAGCCATCCGGACACCTTTCATATTTCAAGCAAAATGCATTTAAAACGAAATTCCGGAATGTTAAAAGTCTAGAATTACGGCATGCATGTCACTACTTGTTGAAGTTTTCACAGTATATAATGTGCGACTACGGGTGTCGCTCCCTTCCTTGAATTTATAATAACATAAACCGTAAATAACATACCTATTACAACCAGCATTAAACAAGTCGAAATACCGGAAGCTCGCGCTTCGGGTATAAAGGTTTTGTGTTCCTCTTATGTAGGAAATTTCAACGCACATTTTTCTATCCGTATATAACTACAAATTCAACATAATGTTTCATATTTTTCTAAACTACGAGACATACGTACATATTACAGCCATAGATGCTCCGCTCACCCTAAACAAACAAACTGTCAATTTCCGAATACTGTACACATATATGCACGTATATAAATTGATCGTACCCATATTTCCGATTTACTTCTTATGTCTATCTGAATTAAGCACAACCCGCAAAGTTCATTAGCACGCCTATACTATATACCTACATACGCACATATCTGGTTGGAGTAATTGATATTCATATATAAATGACTAAAAAGCTAAAACAAAATAATTCTTTCATAAGAAAGAATTCATAAGAACTCATTTCGTTGTGGTATTGACGAATTGATATGTGATGATGACGTCATGCATATTATAGGGTACACGAAATTCACAAAAAATTGTGAAGTTTCACCCCCTATAACTTTGTTAATAAGAGTTGGATTTTCTTCAAACTTGACCAAATTGTGCATTATGTTCTTCATTACACGCATGCTAAATTTTATACTTCTGGGATGAATATAAGGGGGGTGCCGGGTAAATTTCTAAAATATGGAAATATACTATTATTAACTTTATTTATGCAGATATCGGAACCAGATATATTTTGAGGCCTAGATTTCGTAAGGATGCACCACTGTATTTTTTTTCAGATTTTTCGGTTGCATAAGTTCTGAGAACGAGACCTGTTACACTTTTTGGGGGTCATATTTTGAGCGCTCACTCCCCTGTGTTTCACCCAACATCAAATATTGAACCAGTTTCGAAAAGTACTAATTGAGACCTTTCATTTGATACCCCACATGGCTACATTCTGTAAAAAAAAAATTTACACCCTCCATTCACATGTATGGGGAGCCCCCCTTAAACTTAATGCAAGATGGCGCCACTTACTGCATGTAAAGGGAACACCAGATTACATACTCTCACCAATTTTCGTGACAATCGGTCTACCCGTTTCCGCATAAATCGGGTGTGACAGACAGACAGACAGACAAACAGACAGACGGACAGACAGACACCGTCTCGATTCTAATAAGGTTTTGTTTCACACGAACCGCATTCCGTAAAAGTTACTTTGGAACCCGTTATTATTATTGAGATAGTGATGATGTTTAATACTCATCTCGAATAAAGGTGGCCCTTTCAGATACTATTTTCTTTGTCAAAGGAAGGAAAGAATATTGACGAAATCAAATGTCCGCAAAATGTTCCTTCATTTCTACCGAGGAAAAATCCAAGCGCTACCTACTGAACACTTCCAGTTGTAAGCAGCCCTTTACTACGGCAACCCTGCATATGAGAGACAACAACATATGCAATGAAAGCATAACAACGTTACTGGTTATAATAACTTCTTCTTCTTTTTCTTCGTAGTCATATAGTGGAGTCGCGAGACTCTCAAATCACCACCAAGCTTATCAGGCCATCGTTGTTGCGGCTGGCTTTTTGTCGTTTTCCATCGATTTTGATGTTCAGATCAACCTTAGCAAGCGATTTCTTGTGAGTGCCAATTACATATCTATACCATCGAAGACACATCTCAGCGAATTTGCATGATCGGTGTAATCCCCCGCGGGTGTGCTCATTTCGGATATGATCATGAGGTATCTCGCCACTGGTGCAAAGCAAAGTATTCGTCCCTATTACCACTGAGCACGGTTCATTGTCTTTTATAGTAGACCAGCACGCAAAACCACTGAGGGCGACAGGGCAAACGATACATTGGCTATAATAACAAGGAAGTTAAATTTACATACTGAGTCCAGTTTCACCAAATCATCACTGGTGGTTCATTTTGCGCCAAAAAGACTTATTAGTGCATTTCACCTGGCTCATACTATAACACAGGCGCCTGCAACCTGAGGAATTTTCTGTGAGGCGCATATATTAAAAGAATTGGGAGCATAGATCTCTAAAAATTCACAATTGACAGTCAACGCCGGCCACTTGTATGTATCGTCTACGTGTACTGCCAAGGATCGACCTGACTATCGTTCAGTAATAGAAAACACTGCTCCTACGCAGACGACGAACATTTGAACAACTGTACCGTACAAGGCAACGTAGTGTGCGTTTCGCCAAAAGAAAATTCCGCACTGTACGAAAAGGTCAATACCGGAACTGTGTTGAGCCTTAGGCCACCGATTCAAGATCTCAACAATGAGTGGCATGGGATAAGCACTCTTTATCGTGCAGAGATTGACTGATGAGACCACCACCAGAGAAGCACAAGTGCTTTGCGACTTCGCGATGACCTCATTTCCAACAGCCGATCTACCTCCGCGTGCAAAAACTTTTGGACAGCTGGCGGTACCGGAGAGCGACGCTGTTTGATCAGTTTTGTATCTTCTGTATCAACGTGATGCGATACCAACGATATAAGTCCTTGTTTCATGAAAGAGGGAAACATGGATTTTCACATAGTCTTGCTCAGCCAGTTTAGCGGAGATACAATTCATCGAAGCTCCGGTGTCCACTAAATCCAGTGCATCCTTATCCCAAAGGGTGGTGTTCGCATATGGCTTGTCCAGCAGCACAACCAACGAAAGGAATTGATGTACCCTCTTACGTGCAACCAAGTAGGAGGGGGTAGGGTAGGGTTTGGGCGGGTAGGTATCATGCAATTCCGACATGCCCATGATTCGCTCTCAAGCATCCTGATACCTCCGCAGCTGAACATGTATGGAAGCCAGTGTCTAGGTACGAGTTCATACGTCTTCCCCCCAAACAAATCCGACAAAGGCGGCAATATGTTAACGGGGGTATAGTGCAATTAGGTTTGTAAGTGTCCGGCGCGCCACATCTGTAACAAAATACTTTATGGGACGCCTGAAATGCCGATTACCAAGATCTCGGCAATTCCAGCACAGTTTAGTAGGCAAAATAGCTTCCAGGTGGTTATCAACCTCTACTACGCTCGAAAACGCTGAATGCCTCGCTCACGATGGCTTTGAGAGCGGGATGAGGGAAGGGATGGAATGAAGGGTTCGGTCTCCGAGGCGTTCCAAACCTACCCCTTCATCCCTTCTCCCTGTCCAGGAACCCCAGTTGTCCAGCTGCCTGACGAAGCTGTGTTGTGTCTGAGCAAAGTTCTCTTAAGCGGAATGCTTAGCATTGCTCGCAGCTCATTGAGCACTTTATTTTTGACTATGGGCGTGGATAGGCGGTCCTCCAGCTGTAGGATGGCCTGGAGATGCTCCGCCGGAGATGCCTACTCAAGGAATGAAATTCCCCTCCCAGGGTATCTTCCGTTAGCATTGCCAGCCGATCCAGGCAACTGCTTATCTACATGGAGTCAGGGGTTCCCAAGAACTCCATCCGTACAGTACCTCACTTACTCGGCCATCTGATCAATTGCCTCCTCTAAAAAATCTGTCCAGATCTTTAGTTAGTCTCCGACCCGCACTCGCAGATGGCAAATACGATGCTCCACCTCGTAGAGTAGAAGAATTACGGTAGGCCCGGGGATCCAGCGAGTCCTCATTTGATACGGTCGCCGAAGAGCGGACCGTGCAATGCTTCGGGGGGAACCTACGTTGCCGGATCTCCTCCCGCAGCCGCTCAATTTGCTGGACGAGTGCAGAGAAACTTGCTTTGTATATGTTACATCCGGTATTTATTTGTCGAGAGGGGAGGAGAGGCGTTTCTAAGTCAGCGCTAGATGGTAGATCCGCTGAAAGCACTGAAAAGGCTACTCTGGCTCCTTTTCCAATCTTATGTCGAGCAACTATTTGCCCTATGGGAATTTAGCCACAGCTCCGCCAAGCTTCTCTAAATGCATGTCAAGATAGTAACGAGATAAAGATTACAACAACAAAAAACTATAAAAAACTATCCACAAGACCTCAAGTCATTAAAAGGATGTTTTAAATTGATCATATACTATAGGAAACTTATTAAGGATTCTACAAAAATAGTAAAACTGATAACATTGTACTTACAAGGTGAAAACGCCCAAGCTCAAGCAAAAATAAGAGCAGAAACATGAAAATCGAGTTAAATAATGAAGCGGAATCTACTATATGGCATAGTAAACCTATCTAGATATACAGATAGCGAATCACTAAAATCTGATAGAAAAATATGGTGTAAACCTGGCACACAAACCAGGTCACCAAAACATAGTAGCCGATGCTTTATCACGACAGTAAATCAATGCAGAATGCAGAATGCAGAGTGCTATACACTCAGAAGAAAATTCGAATCATGAGAAAATAAAAACTACAAACAAACCAATCAACATGTATAAAAATCAAATAATACTAAATGAAAGCAATAATAATGCTACAACCTTTGAACATCTTTTTACGGACTACACCGCATGGAAAATAGAATCAACCGAACCGTTGAAAACAATCCTAAACCCACACACAAGAACAACGATTCATACAACCTTAGAATTCTAGGTCAGAATTGAAAGAAGAAATAATTAAACATTATTTGAATTATAAACTAATATTTTCCCAATTATTACTAGAAAATATAACAGACAAAGAGAAACAAATGTTTTTAACCCAAAAAATGATAATAGACCACATCGTAACCAGAAGAACAACCTAAACGAATTACAGGAAAAATGCTATTGTCCCGACCAAACAAAAAGCAGATAATAACACCCAAACACTGCGAAAATTGCTTGTCAAATAAGTACGAAATAAACTCAAAAAAGCATTTATTAGGGCTAACTCCAGTACTACCAGCAACAGGAGAACATATTCAAATGGATACGCTTTTTGTTGATAACCAACAATGCAGTTGGTGCGTAGCAGGTTTTCGAAATATACCTATCTGCATCACATACCAAACAAATTTGATAACCCAATGCAATTGGAGCAAATATTCAGGATCACCTTCCCAAAAATAACAAGCCTAACAACGGATAAAGAAAGAATTTTTAAATATTCCCAAGGAACTAATAGAGGCCATGCTAATAATAACATTAGTACTCAAAGCAACACAAACAGCTAACATAACCAACGTATCCGATAAAAATGTTATATTAGCCAAAGCAGATGAGGTTTTTTATCTTGGAGAAAGCACAATTACTATATCATAAAACCAACTCAACCCATTATAACCATGGATTATTATTAGTAGAAAATATGGATTACCCTGAATCCATTGACGTACATACAATTAATAGAATAAAAATACTAACGGACCAATTCGATGAAGACCATCACAACAGAAGAGCCATACATTTTCTGTTAAAAGTAATAAAATTCGTAACAGGAAACCCCCACAACAACGCCTCAATTGAAATAAAAGCATCATTAAATAAATTAATCAGTAACAAGGAAAAACAAAGAATGATAAACACTGATTTTGACCAACGTATGGATAACTCCAAAAATCCACTATGCGCTATTTCCTCTTATTAAATGAAATAAACTTCAACTCGAAAAAAATTAGTAGAAGCAATCAATCTATCAAAATCAATCTATCAATCCTTTCGACCGTTACCAAACTAGAAGAGATTAAAAACATAATACAATATGAAAATACTGAAATACCTTAATATCTTAGAATATTCGGAAATCTTTATAATCAAGTTTAATGATAGTATAATTTTTATATTGTGGTCAAAGTGGATTGGTACCCACGATGGAGCATAAAACCTGGGAAATGCCTGCTGAACCAACACCAACAGCTCTACTACCAAACCCTATCTCCACCTCCACGTGGTGACCGCTGGGAGCTCTTTCTTGACGAAAAGCTGCAGACGGAGAAGGATGAAGGCGAGTCTCCCGCGCTAAAAACGGGACAAATTGTACCAACTGGTCCTCCAGGTTGGGGGTTGGGTAGGGCTGACAACCCTACACGGAAAACAACCGTTACGAAGCCACAACAGGAGCCTCGGATAGGATGGATATTAAAACGACGGACCCGGCAACGACAAAGGAACAACGATTTGCGCATTTTCTCATGGAACGTGCGCTCCCTGTACAGAGATGAAGCTGATAAGCAGCTAGCCGATACCCTGTCCCAATATAGGGCTGATGTAACAGCGTTGCAAGAGATGCGATGGACAGGGACTGGTTTCCTGGAGAAGAGCCACTACACCATATATTATAGCGGCCATCCAGTAAACCATGTGCTCGGAGTAGGTTTCTTAGTCAGCCAAAAAATGAAACCTGCTGTTATCGGCTTTGAAAGTATAAGCGAACGGCTATGCACTCTGCGCTTGCGAGGCAAGTTTAGAAATATAAGCCTCATAAACGTTCACGCCCCTACAGAGGAGACTGCAGAGTCGGAGAAGGATACCTTCTACGAGGCAGTAGAAAGAACCCTCGAAGCCTGTCCCAGATATGATATCAAAATCATACTTGGGGATTTTAACAGCCAAGTAGGGAAGGAGCCCGTATTCAGGCGATACGTTGGCTCCCATAGCTTACACGAAAAAACAAATGATAACGGACTGCGGACTATTCAATTAGCAGGGTCACACGAAATGGTTGCTGGAAGTACCTGCTTTGCGCGGAAAGCGGTCCACAAACATACGTGGGCCTCTCCAGACGGGACCACTTTCAACCAAATTGACCACGTGTTGATCGAACGCCGCCACCTCTCAGCCTTGATGAATGTCAGAACATATAGGGGGGCCAATATAGACTCGGATCACTATCTCGTTGGCATGGTGCTCCGAGCTCGAATAACAATACCACCTAGAATCCCCTCTGACAATCAGGTGAGAGTGAACACTGAAGCCATCCACAACACAACCCTCCGCGACACCTATAAGAGGGAAATGGATGCCGCAATAACCGCAGTCAATAGAGGACCTGGAGATGAAGCATCAACTAATGATCTTCACAACCACCTGAAGAACGTTATCATGGATACGGCCACAAATATACTTGGCCCCAGCCGCAAAAGGAGTCGGAACGGCTGGTTTGACGATGAATGTAAGCTAGCAACGGAACGGAAGAATGCCGCATACCGAGTAATGTTGCATTCTCAAAGAACGCGGGCACGCGCAGAGACTTATCACGAACTCCGTCGAGCGGAGAAGCGACTTCACAGACGGAAAAAGGAAGCCTGGGAGAACCAACAAGTCTGTGAACTAGAAAAGTACAGGGAGCAACCGCACCAGGCGCGGAAGTTTTACCAACAAGTCAGCAGGATGAAGCCTTATACACCTCGATGCTCATCCTGCCGAGACAAAGAGGGAAATCTGATTTCCGACAGAATGGGCATATTAGAGCGATGGGTTGAGTACTTTGATGAGCTACTGAACAACCAGAACATCGGCGAGTTGGAGGTCCCGCCAACTGAAGACGACGGTCAAATACTGCCACCACCAAGTTTAGGAGAAACAGTCCGTGCAATTCATCGGCTAAAAAATCATAAGTCGCCAGGGGCCGATGGAATTACAGCCGAATTGGTTAAATATGGAGGCGACCAGTTACACCAAGTGGTTCATCAACTTGTGCTCAAGGTATGGGACAGCGAATCAATGCCTGACGATTGGCAGCGAGGCATAATCTGTCTCATACATAAAAAGGGAGATATCACACAGTGCAGCAATTATAGAGGTATCATGTTGCTGAGTACCATCTATAAGATATTCCCCACTATCTTGCTAGGCCGGATCGCCCCATACGCCCAGAACATCATTGGCCCATACCAAAGAGGCTTCACTCCAGGCAAATCAGCAACAGATCAGATTTTCTCTCTGCGGCAGGCGATGGAAAAACTGTTGGAATATGGACAACAGTTGCACAATCTGTTCATCGACTTTAAAGCCGCCTATGATAGCATAGCCAGGGTAAAACTGTACACGGCCATGAGGGAATTCGGTATCCCGACGAAATTAATAAGACTGACTAGGCTGACCCTGACCAATGTGCGAGGCCAGATAAAAGCAGCAGGATCGTCAACGATCCTTCATGGGTCGTTTACGATACGGGGAGTGGCGTCCCCGAGGTGCCCGAGCAAGTAGTTCTGACCCCCTAGCTGGCATAATACTTGCGTCCTAGGTAGTAGCCTCGAGAAAGTGCCTCGGTGAAGAGCGAACTGCTAATGACCGATACACGCCGGGACACACTGGGAGTCCCCGGAGCCGTCGACAACTCCCTGTCGACGTCGATGGGGTGATGTGAGCCTAGCTCTGCCAAGGTGGTAGTTGTGGCGTGTATCAGGAGCCAGCCCCTTCGGGACCCTGGTCGGGTAGTGTGCATTGAACCGGTGTTAGTAGACCGCGTTGCCCCGAGCGAGCGCTGATCCGTCCGTGAATTCCGGGATCAGCTAAGCGTAGGTCAGGCCTCAGGGAACTGGGGTAGGGGTTGTGTCCCCGAGGGTATACCCGTCCCTGACTATTGCGGCCCGCTCCCTTGCACACGATGCGCTGGTAAACAACTCAAATGGAGAATAAAAACGAACGAAACGAGGAGATAGTGGAAATGGAGAGTGAGCTGGCTGCGTTTATTCGCAGCACGAAAATGCGCCGTTCGCCCCAGCGCCCAGCGAAGGACGCAACAAGGGCTGAAATACCCGACGAGACATCGGGACGCGCAGACGGAGAGAAAGACTCAGAAAGTGATGCGGCACCTGCAACACAGATAGGAACCCAGATCATACAGCACAGTGCTGTAATTGGGGAAAGAGGCACAGTGGAAACTGCCGAAGCTAATAAAATGGTTTCGAATATAAGCCGAGTGGGAGGACTGTCGATTACTCTGGCGCAAGCGGAAGAGGAAAGGCTTATTAAAAAATGCACGGCGGTTGTGAAGCACATGCGATCTTCGACGTTCCTTCAGAAAAACGTCGGTAAAGGGGTGAAAAACGGGCTAATGGAACTGGAAGAGCTCCTGGACAGGATTTCATACTATAGACGAACATGGAAAGTAAGACAAAATCCGCAGGAAGCAGAAGCAACCGCGCTTCCCGAGGGGAACACCACGAGTACCAAACGGATCGCTGACAGCCCATTGCAGAGCGAACTTGGTAAAAAACGAAAGGAGGAAGGGACATCTGAAGGAGACTTCACTCAGGTACTCTCCAGGGCTGAAAAGAAGAAGGCGAAGAGGATCAAAAGACAACAACACGTCGCGCCATCAGAAAAACCTCTGCCTAAGACTAAGGCGGACACGAAGGACGGAGTGCCAAAAGAAAAGGTGGGGAGACGAAGGAGGACTAGACCGCCAGCTTTGCTTATTAAGCCGACGGAAGGCAAGACTTTTGCGGAAGTCCTCAGCGAAATCCGTTACAAAATCAAACCCGAAGACAACGGAGCGGAGGTGTCTTCCATACGTAAAACGAAGGGTGGTGGAGTCTTAGTCGAACTAGGCCCGAAGACTATAAATAAAGTCACGTTCTGTGAAGCAGTCAAGGGGCTTCTAGGAGAGAAAGCTTTGGTTTCTAGTCTGGAACCCACGTGTGCTTTAGAAATACGAGACCTTGACTGTCTCACGGAAAAGAACGAGGTAGAAGAGGCCATTAAACGCGAATGCCCGGAGGTAACCAATGCCCGGATTGGTATCACCTCCGCAAACTCAAGAGGCCAAAAACTTGCTGTGGTGGAAGTTGCCGAGCAATACGCGAGGAAGCTTCTAAACAGCGGGAAAATAAGAATTGGTTGGGTAGTGTGTAGGATACGAATTCGGGCCGCCCCAACTAAATGTTACAGATGTTTGGATTATGGGCACACATCTGCAAACTGTCGGGGACCTGACAGAAGGGCAACATGCCGTAAATGCGGCCAGGCAGGCCATAAAGCGAACAGCTGCAATGAAAAGGAAAGCTGCGTCCTATGCAGGGACCGTGGTGCGACTGATGAGAGCATTGCGCACACTGCGGGATCGGGGCGTTGTCCAGTTTTCAGAGCAGAACTGGAAAGAGCTAGGATACGGTCAACATGATTCGCATCCTACAAATCAATATGCACCGGAGTGCAACCGCCCACGAGTTGCTAGCGCAGTTCGCTGCGGAGACCAAAGCTGATTTAGTACTCATCAGTGAGCAGTACCGAAACAAGGGCCCAGTTTCATGGCACCCAGACATATCAGGTACCGCTGCCATTTGGGTTCGGGACGGCACCTTCCTGGGGGTTCTTGCCCAAGGCCGAGGGGACGGCTTTGTCTGGATTCAGTGTTCAGGGATAACGTTTTTTAGTGTCTATCTTACGCCGAATGAGATGATGCCGGACTTTCGTCGGAGGCTTGAGGCTTTGGAGGACGCTATCTTAAGCACGGATGGGCGGATCCTGGTCGGGGGTGACTTCAATGCTAGGGCACTTGAATGGGGCATGCCTCACACAGATTCCAGAGGGAAACGAATTCTGGAAATGGCGGCGAGAACAGGACTGGTAGTTCTAAACACCGGATCCACCCCAACGTTCCGGCGCCCGGGCTGCGAAGGAAGCATTCCAGACGTAACCTTCGCATCGGAATCACTGGTGTCGCTAGTGGACGGGTGGCGAGTTCTGGAAGACTTTTCGGCAAGTGACCACCAATACATTGCATTCGAAGTGGTGGACACAAACTCTCGGTGTGCGCCACCCCAGCGATCTTTCTGTGTATGGAACGTCGCGAAAGTGAACACCGGGAAGTTTGTCGAAACTCTGGGAAGAGGTGGGGCCACGCTGAAGGGTACTCCTGGGGGCGGTGGCGCCGCTGCTGACACTGTCGTAAATTCAGTTATGAACCTGATAACGACGGTCTGCGGAGCCTCCATGCCCAGGAAGACATCGAGGCGCGGCAAACCTTCCATGTATTGGTGGACAGTGGAAATCGCAGAGCTCCGGAAGGAATGTCACAGGCTCCGCCGCTTAACACAACGTCTAGGCGACCGGGAGGAGGCATGTACCATAATGATGGAGTACAAATCAGCCAAAAGGAGACTCCGCAGCGCAATAAACAAGAGCAAAGCTCGCTGCTGGCAAGATCTGATCGATGAGGTGAATGGGGATCCGTGGGGACTCGGTTACAAACTTGTAACCCGAAAAATCGGGGCTCTGCGGAAACCCTGTTCACTTAAGGCCGAGCAGATGGACCGCATTGTGAGGGCACTCTTCCCTGCACACCCCGTATGGGATGGTGACGTCGGCGCGGAGAGCGCAGAGGACTGTCCACTTTTCTCTGTAAAAGAGTTGGAACAGGCAGTCCTCTCTATGAAAAACAAGAAGGCGCCAGGACCCGATGGTATTCCAGTAGAGGTGTACAAACTGGTATTCCAACACCAGCCAGACCTACTGCTCGGCGCATTCAACGCTTGCCTGAAAGAGGGCATTTTCCCTGCTCGTTGGAAAGTTGCGAGGCTTGCGCTGATCCCTAAAGGGAAAGGCGATCCCGAACTGCCGTCTTCATACCGCCCGCTCTGTATACTTGATACTGCTGGGAAAGTGCTCGAAAAGCTCATCAGAAGTAGACTCGCTGAAGCGATACGCGCTGCCGGAGATTTATCTCCCCGGCAGTTTGGTTTTAGAGCAGGGAGATCGACAATTGATGCTGTCATGCAGGTCGTGGACGCCGTTCGACGAGCAGAGGCACATAGCCGCCGAACTCGACGGGTGGTGCTCCTCGTAACGCTTGACGTCAGAAACGCCTTCAATTCCGTAAGATGGAAAGACATTCTAGGCACACTAGACAATACCTTCAACGTGCCGAACTATCTCTTACGGATTTTGAGGGACTATCTGAGGAACCGCTCCCTGCTCTATGAGACACTAGAGGGTCAAAGGTGGATGGAGGTCACGTCGGGGGTAGCACAGGGATCCATCCTAGGGCCGGACCTCTGGAACGCTACCTATGACAGTCTGCTTAAACTCGACATGCCAGAAGAGTCGCGCCTGGTCGGCTACGCAGATGATGTCGCAGCGCTTGTTGCTGGACGCACTGTCGAACAGGCGCAAAGCAGACTCGGCATATTGATGCGACGGGTAAGCGGATGGATGACTACTCATGGTTTCAACCTTGCACTGGAAAAAACCGAAGTAGTCATCCTGACTAAGAAGAGAATTCCGACCCTGCGTCCCATATCGTTCGGCGAGTCGATAATCGAGTCAAAATCAGCGGTAAAGTACCTCGGGTTGACTCTTGACTCAAAGATGAGCTTTTCTGAGCAAATCCAAGCAGCAGCGAACAAGGCTGCGGCTGGAGTTTCGGCGTTAAGTAGGCTAATGGCAAACATTGGGGGTCCTACGTCTAGTAGGCGACGTCTCCTGATGAGCTCAACGCAGTCTGCCCTGCTCTACGGCGCAGAGGTATGGGCTGGCGCTCTTGACAAGGAGGTATATCGTAGACGCCTCGCGCAAGTACAGAGACGGGGAGCTTTACGGGTGGCGTCTGCGTACCGCACAGTCTCTGAACCGGCCGTGATGGTGATCGCGGGAGTTATCCCCGTTGCCCTTCTTGCTAGGGAGCGTCAGGCCATATACAAGCGCAAGGGAGATGAGCCAAGGGAGGTGGTTGCTCGCGAAGAACGGCAACACACTCTAGACGAGTGGCAGCTCTCTTGGCAAAATGAAACTAGAGGCAGATGGACTGCGCGGCTCATCGGCAACTTAGGTGCGTGGCTGAATCGGAAGCATGGTGAGACTGACTATTTCCTTACCCAATTTTTAAGTGGGCATGGAAATTTTCAGTCTTACCTGCACAAGATTGGAAAGGCGCGTTCTCCGCATTGTGTGTTTTGCAATGGAGTTGTAGACGATGCCCACCACACTTTTTTTTCTTGTGGAAGGTGGGATGGGGTTCGTCAGCAGCTCTATTTAAACACAGGGGATCTCTCTCCAGACAACATTGTGGAAGAGATGCTGAGGACTGCTGACAGGTGGAACCGTGTTGCCCATTACGTTCGGGCCCTTCTCGTTGCTAAGAAGATAGAACTCGACCGGTGGAGGAGCCGGATGACAGGGAGTTCCTTGAACTGACAGTTCCCTTCCTCCTCTCCCCTCCCGTTGGTGAAAGGAATTCCCTGATTTGAAGGCTCCGCAAGGCGGGAGAGTTCGGGGGCTGGCCCGAAGTAATGTGACAAACGGTTCCAGGCTAGCTCTCTGACGATGGGGAGGTGTTTAGTTGGTAGTCCGACAACGTACCGAATCGGGAGTCCAACACTGTGTGCGTAAATGCATTCACCTACCCTACCCCAAAAAAAAAAAAAAAAAAAAAAAAAAAAAAAAAGCAGCAGGATCACTCTCAAGACCATTTGACATCAACAACGGTCTACGACAAGGGGATACGCTATCATGCGTCCTCTTTAACCTGGCCCTCGAGAAGGTGATCCGTGATGCTGAGGTGAATGCAAGAGGTACGATCCTCTTCAAGTCCACCCAACTACTGGCCTATGCTGACGATATCGACATCATGGGAAGAACCACCCGAGACGTTCAAACTGCCTTCATCCAGATCGAGCAGGCGGCGCGAGATCTTGGGCTGCACATCAATGAAGGCAAGACAAAATACATGGTGGCAACGTCAGCACCGAAGACGAATCAACCAACAACATCAAACCGCACTGGTCAAACACAAGCACGAACAAGAATAAGGATAGGGGAATACAACTTTGAGACCGTCGACAATTTCTCCTATCTAGGGTCGAAAATCACAACCGATAACAACTACGATGATGAAATCCGCGCACGGTTGTTGTCAGCCAACAGAGCCTACTTCAGCTTACAAAGACTGTTCCGCTCGAAACGTCTCACCATAGGGTCAAAGCTCTTACTGTACAAGACTATGATCTTGCCAGTCCTCATGTATTCCTCGGAAACTTGGGTTCTTAGCAAGAAAAATTGCGAACTCTTGGCGGCGTTCGAGAGAAGAATCCTCCGAAGAATTTTTGGCCCCCTACATGAGGATGGACGATTCCGTAGCCTACACAATGACGAAATCTATGAGCGATACCATGACCGTCCGGTTGTGGATAAAATCCGGCTCAATAGGTTACGGTGGGCGGGTCACTTAATCCGTATGGATGAAGATGATCCCACCCGGAAAGTCTATAAGGGCAATATCTATGGTAGGAAAAGAAGACGAGGCAGACCCTGCCTAAGATGGAGCGATGGCGTGGGCCAGGACGCCAGACAGCTTTTAGGGATATCGAATTGGTGGACCTCGGCGCAAAACCGGGATGTCTGGAGTTCCTTATTAAGGCAGGCCTAGACCGGATACCGGTTGTTGCGTCGTTGATGATGATGATAATTTTTATATACAAATACCCTGTTATAACCCGAAAGTGAATAATGATAACCCTTGGCGCAACAATCCATATTGGATCGGGGCTTTGAAGTGTGGGCGAGAGCACTTCATTCGAGAACGTAACGGTACACTTATTACCCTAATTTGGCTCAGACACTCATTCACAGCTGAGTCGACTGGTATCTGACGCCCAGTCACGACAACAAATGCCTCTGCCAACTTCCGCTGTGACAGCTCAGCGCTTTAACCACTTGAGCCACCCGGCGTGTGTCAAATGGAATATTTATCTGCAACACCCATAGCAAGCACGAAAAAGACGATGTGAATAAACAAAAGTTTAATAAACAACAATGTTTTTTGAACAAAAATATTTGCAAAATTAGGAATCTAGATAAATGTACCCTAGAACTTAGTAAGTAACAAACAAGCAAACTGTAATCTGGTGCAAGAAAATAATGGTCCTATTCTAGAATTAAAATGAGAAAAAGAAGGAGAAGAAAGAACAGTTTTGAATGATTGTAGGGGGGAGTTTAGGACTCTTAAAGAACCACCAATAAAAACATCAATATATAGTATGGCATGTGGACCATACCCAAAATTGCACACATCGTACTGACCATAAATGACCAACCAGATAAGAATTCCAAAGCAAAAGGGTAATAAAATAATATAAGCATGACAGTTACGAAGGAAGAAGATAAAGGGGAGAGTATAAGTACGCTGAATATGCGACGGGGAGCATACAAATACACTGAATTCGTATTCAGTGTAAGAAAATTCTGTAACTTAAGTGGGTCATCCCGTAAGTCGGATCCACGGAATCGAATTTTTTTTGGCATCAATTGTATCTAGATATAGTGTAGAATCAGAGAGAGTCATTCGGAAATAATCGTGTTAAACAGGTGATAAGTTACATGCCAGATTTATGTCGATCGCCGTAATAAAGCTCGTATTTATCGGTTCGAATGGCGTTCGAATAACTTCCTTAAAAGGACAAGAATTGAAGCCAAGGCCGTACATGTGTTTCTTCAAGAAACCTAAGGTTTATGGAGTAGGTATAGCAGATTAATGGTCAAATAAGATTTTATGGCTAAAAATCGCATTCTACTCGATACCGCATGTTGAAAATCGGGTGCCACCATAGCCCAAAATCTATCCAACGAAATTCTTTGAAATTTTCAGGACTTATTCAGAACATATATCTACGGTCTGCAAACTAGGGTAATTGCGATTCATTCAGTAGTTTTTCTTTATTAATTGAAGTAACCTTAAAAAAAACACCAAAATTCAAAAAAAAAAGTTTAACAAGGCACCAAAAATTTACGTTTTAATATATTTTAATAATCCTGGTTTGCGGACTGTAGTTAAGTCTGTACGTTAAAATGCCGTTTATTTTTTTTCTTTAAGATGATCGCAGCGCCCTCTACCGTGGCAGCAGAAAAACACCTTTTTTTGGAGATGGGTGTATAAATTGCTCTGTATTTCAATAATGAACTTTGCGATCGGGCTCGAAAAAATACTATACACGCTCAAGATATTAATAAATCCATGGTGAAAATTTCGTATTTGTATCTTTCTCCAGTTCTTCACGAAAAATTTCTAAAAAAAAACCAAAAAACGGCCTCCACACAGGATGACTCCCTTAAGTTTTGCCATCAGACATATTAGGTTGTTGCACATGAAATGGCCGATTTGGTACTAAAATTTGAAACGACTGTAAAGCTTACAAAAATTAATTTAATTAATCAAAATAGATGCCAGTCGATTCAAAACACTATTCCCAGCGAGATACAAGAGCATTTATCGTTTCTCCAGGTGCCAGAAAAGAATACTGGATAACTCCAGCTGTAGACCACCAAACAGCATTACCTTCTTCGGGTGGGGGCTCGGTTTCGGCATATGCTTCGGTGGCTCATCAGCATCTAGCCATTGTGCTAATCGGCGATGATTGTCATAGAATTGTCACTTTTCATCACATGTCATTATTCTGTGCAAAAAGGATCGCTTCTGTTGCGGGAGAGTAAAGAACTGCAAATTTCCATTCGAAGCGCCATGTTTTGCTCGGTAAGGACTTGCGGAACCCATTTGTTGAGCTTTTTAACTTTCCAAGTTGTTGCAAGTGCCGATAAACTGTCGAATAGTGTACGCCCAGTTTCTCTGCAATGTCTCTCACGAACTGACGTGTGTCGGATTTCACTAGCAAATGCAGCTCGTCGTTATCAATCAATGATCCTGGATGTCCACGTGGCTCACTTTGAAGGTTTACGTCGCCTGATCGGAATTTTTCGAACCACCGCCGTGTGGTTCGTTCGCTTACCGTTCAGCTCCAAATGCGCTGTTAATGTTCCTGATCGCCTCCGATGCTTTATGACCGAGTTTGCACTCATACAGAAAAAGTATACATTCTTTGCTATTTTTAATCCTTTTTTCCTTTTTATTCACTATTATTATAACGATGGTCAAAACTGAAATGACTCTTCCATTAATTGTAGGAGTATTTATACTTCATTATCCGACACCAACAGCGCCAACTGGTGGTGGGTTGATATAGCAAAATCGCACCTAATTTCACTTGATTGCCAATCGGCCATTTCATGTGCAACAACCTAATAATTCTGCTAGATCCAAATACCATAAAGCATCTACGCTAATTTACAAAGTATTTTTTATTATAATTTGCAATATATTTAAAGATTTGATTCGGGGGAGAAATTGCTAACAGAATCCCAAATCAAGATGAAATAGCATGCGCGAGGATTGCGGAGCCAATCAGAAACTTGGCTTTTATTATGCGAACTCTGAATACCTTGGGCACCTTCAGTTTCAAATAAGACCCCTATCCTGGTGGCCGGGCTAACCAGGGTTTACATTATTCCCGGTCTACTCGTGGGACCAAGGCATGGACTCAAAAGAGAAACACAAACAAGTTGGGAAACTGGAAGCTCGGCACTTCAGGTATGAAAGGTTTTGTTCTTTTCCTCTGATTTGAGTACGGCAATATCCCACTTATACGTAGCCCGTTATACATATGCATTTAGCATGTCAGGCTACTCACTTTAGTGTGATATTGATATTTAGTTGCAGTAAATTTACACGGTAAACTCAGCTTTGAGCCACCGTAACTTTGCTAGTAATAGTATGATTTTGATCTAACTTGGGGATAACACGCTCTACTACTACTACTACAAATTTTTATAACTCTAGGATAAACTTAAGGGGGATTTTTACTCAATTTTCCCAAAAATATAGTAACATACTATTATTAACCTTATTTGAGCAGATATCGATATGGAGAGTATTTTGAGGCCTGGACATCATATAAAGTCAGTTTCGTGATTTTTTTTCAGATTTTTCGGTTAAGTAGTTTCTGGGAATCATAATCATCAACGGCGCGACAACCGGTAACTGGTCTAGGCTTGCCTTAATAAGGAACTCCAGGCATCCCGGTTTTGCGCCGACATCCACCAATTCGATATCCCTAAAAGCTGTCTGGCGTCCTGGCCTACGCCATCGCTCCATGTTAGGCAGGGTCTGCCTCATCTTCTTTTTCTACCATAGATACTGCCCTTATAGACTTTCCGGGTGGGATCATCCTCATCCATACGGATTAAGTGACCCGCCCACCGTAACCGTAACCTATTCAGCAGTCATGGTATCGCTCATAGATTTCATCATTGTGTAGCCCATGGAATCGTCCATCCTTATGTAGGGGGCCAAAAATTCTTTAGAGGATTCTTCTCTCGAACGCGGCCAAGAGTTCGCAATTTTTCTTCCTAAGAACCCAAGTTTCCGAGGAATACATGAGGACTGGCAAGATCATAGTTTTGTACAGTAAGAGTTTTGACCGTATGGTGACACGTTTCGAGCGGAACAGTTTTTGTAAGCTCAAATAGGCTCTTTTGGCTGACAACAACCGTGCGCGGATTTCATCAACGTAGCTGTTATTGGTTGTGATTTTCGACCCTAGATAAGAGAAATTGTCAACGGTCTCAAAGTTGTATTCTCCTATCTTTATTCTTCCTGTTTGATCAGTGCGGTTTGATGTTGTTGGTTGGTTTGTCTTCCGTGCTGAGGTTGCCACCATATATTTTGTCTTGCCTTCATTGATGTGCAGTCCAAGATCTCGCGCCGCCTGCTCGATCTAGATGAAGGCAGTTTGTACGTCTCGGGTGGTTCTTCCCATGTGTCGATATCGTCAGCATAGGCCAGTAGTTGGCTGGACTTAAAGAGGATCGTACCTCTTGCATTTACATCAGCATCACGGATCACTTTCTCGAGGGCCAAGTTAAAGAGGACACATTGATAGGGCATCCCCTTGTCGTAGACCGTTGTTGATGTCGAATGGTCTTGAGAGTGATCCTGCTGCTTTTATCTGGCCTCGCACATTGGTCAGGGTCAACCTAGTCAGTCTTCTTAATTTCGTCGGGATACCGAATTCTCTCGTGGCCGTGTACAGTTTTACCCTGGCGATGCTATCATAGGCGGCTATAAAGTCGATGAACAGATGGTGCAACTGTTGTCCATATTCCAACAGTTTTTCTAACGCTTGCCGCAGAGAGAAAATCTGATGTGTTGCTGATTTGCCTGGAGTGAAGCCTCTTTGGTATGCGCCAATGACGTTCTGGGCGTATGGGGCTATCCGGCCTGGCAAGATAGAGAAGAATATCTTATGGATGGTACTCAGCAATGTAATACCTCTATAATTGCTGCACTGTGTGATATCTCCCTTTTTATCTGAGTGAAATTATACGATGTTTCCAACGATTAATTAATTGAAGTAATAAAAACTTGTTGTTTCTTTTTCGTTGGTGGGGATATTTATTCTGCTAACTTCTTAGCACTGATGAAGGGAACAAGTGGTTCCCGAAATATCGGTATTTGCAAGAATAACTATCCACACCAACGAAAAAGAAACAACAAGTTTTTATTACTTCAACTCCCCTTTTATGTATGAGACAGATAATGCCTCGTTGCCAATCGTCAGGCATTGATTCGCTGTTCCATAGCTTGAGCACAAGTTGAAGAACTACTTGGTCCAATTGGTCGCCTCCATGTTTAACCAATTTGGCTGTCATTCGATCGGCTCCTGGCGACTTATGATTTTTAAGCCGATGAATTGCACGAACTGTTTCTCCTAAACTTGGTGGTGGCAGTATTTGTCCGTCGTCTTCAGTTGGCGGGACCTCCAACTCGCCGATGTTCTGGTTGTTCAGTAGCTCATCAAAGTACTCAACCCATCGCTCCAATATGCCCATTCTGTCGGAAATCAGATTTCCCTCTTTGTCTCGGTAGGATGAGCACCGAGCTGTATAAGGCTTCAGCCTACTGACTTGTTGGTAAAACTGGCGCGCCTGGTGCGGTTTCTCCCTGTACTTGTCTAGTTCACAGACTTGTTGGTTCTCCCAGGCTTCCTTTTTCCGCCTCTTTGAGAATGCACATTACTCGGTATGCGGCATTCTTCCGTTCTGTTGCTAGCTTACATTCATCCTCCTTTTGCGACTGGGGCCAAGTATGTTTGTGGCCGTATCCATGATAACGTTCTTCAGGTGATTGTGAAGACCATTTGTTGATGCTTCATCTCCCGGTCTTCTGTTGACTGCAGTTATTGCGGCATCCATTTCCCTCTTATAGGCGTCGCGGAGGGCTGTGTTGTGGATGGCTTCAGTGTTCACTCTCACATGATTGTCAGAGGGGATTCTAGGTAGTATTGTTATTCGAGCTCGAAGCACCATGCAAACGAGATAGTGATCCGAGTCTATATTGGGCTCCCTATATGTTCTGACATTCATCAAGGCTAAGAGGCCGTTCGATGAACACGTGGTCAATTTGGTTGAAAGTGGTCCCGTCTTGAGAGGCGCACGTATATTTGTGGACCGCTTTCTGCGCAAACCAGATACTTCCAGCAACCATTTCGTGTGACCCTGCTAATTGAATAATCCGCAGTCCATTATCATTTCTATTTCCGTGTAAACTATGGGAGCCAACGTATCGCCTGAATACGGACTCCTTCTCTACTTGGCTGTTAAAATCCCCACTTATGATTCTGATATCATATGTGAGACAGGCTTCGAGGGTTCGTTCTACTGCCTCGTAGAAGGTATCTTTCTTCGACTCTGCAGTCTCCTCTGTAGGGACGTGAACGTTAATGAGGTTTATATTTCTAAACTTGCCTCGTAAGCGCAGAGTGCATAGCCGTTCGCTTATGTTTTCAAAGCCGATAACAACAGGTTTCATTTTTTGGCTGACTAAGAAACCTACTCCGAGCACATGGTTTACTGGAGGACCGCTATAATATATGGTGTAGTGACTCTTCTCCAGGAAACCGGTCCATGTCCATCGCATCTTTTGTAACGCTGTTATATCAGCCCTATATTGGGACAGGGTATCTGCTAGCTGCTCATCAGCTTCATCTCTGTACAGGGAGCGCAAGATCCATGAGAAAATGCGCAAATCGTTGATCCGTTGTCGTTGCCGGGTCTGTCGTTTTAAAGTCCGTCCTGTCCGAGGCTCCTTTCCTGGCTTCGTAACAAGTTGTTTTCCGTGTAGGGGTCTCTCAGCTCTACCCAACCCCCAACCTAGAGGACCAGTTGGTACAGTTTGTCCCGTTTTTAGGCGCGGGAGACTCGCCTTCGTCCTTCTCCGTCTGCAGCTTTTCGTTAAGAAAGAGCTCCCAGCGGTCACCACGTGGAAGTGGAGATAGAGTTTGGTAGTAGAGCTGTTGGTGTTGGTTCAGCAGGCATTTCCCAGGCTTTATGCTCCATCGTGGGTACCAATCCACGTTTCGCCCTGCGAACTATACTACCCTTTGACCACCCCACTTTCTGAGAATGGGTCAATTAAAGAAATCATCAATTTTGACCCCTCCCACTCCCCGCCTTTCTATCAGATGTCAAAACCAAGATCACCATTGAAAAGTACTAGTCAGGACCCTTCATTTGATACCGAATATGACTATATTCGGTGAAGAAAAAAATTATCCCCCTTTTTGGCGTGTATGAGCCTTTCCCTTTATCGGAACGTAGAAAAATGTCACTCGCTGCATGTGTGGGCGTTGACATTTCCCACCTTTTCACCAAATTTCGTGCCAATCGTCATAGCCGTTCTGAGAAAAATGCTTGTGACAGGCGGACATTGAACCGATTTTAATAAGGTTTTGTTTTGCAAACAAAAAACAGACCATAGAAGAAGATGCGGACGAGCTGCTGGCATCCAGCCAGGAGACTGTAGCCGCCGAGGCCAGGACAGTCGGTGCTAAACTTAACACACATACCTCCCGGAGCGAAGCGGCAGCCTAACTAGTAGTTTTCACCATGGAATTCACTTTCGTCGAGCTAGGTCTAGTGAGTATCAGCCATAGTACTCCTAACTCGAAACAGTCGTCATCGAGGTCTCCCCAAAAGCAAAGCATGACAATAATGTCGGCCTACGGAAACCGGGTAAGAAAAGGAGGTCCCCTGGACTTCTACTCAAAAGCCCATGCCGGAAAGCGTCACCATGACTAATCAGACTGAGAGCCTTGGTTATGTTGGTCTTTTCTTCAGCCTTTGTCCCGTTCACAAGCGGGGTCGGCTCGTCATTGTCGGTTTCGCCATTTGGTTCTATCAAAAGCCTGATCTGGATGCGGCGCTTTCAAATCCCTATCCAGCGTATCAAGCCACCGTTGTTTCGGCCGGCCTTTTGGTCGTTTACTATCGACTTCGATGTTTAGACTAATTTTGGCAAGTGAATTCCCTTTAGCGCGAATTACGTAACCATACCATCGAAGACGCCTCTCCCGCAATTTTTGCACGAAGGGGGCAATTCTACATCAATCACGGATATCCTCATTTCGGATGTGGTAAAAACGTGTGACGCCACTAGTCCAACGCAACATCTTCGTCTTCATTACCACAACACGACGTTCATTATCTTTTATATTCGACAATGAATGGTTGATGTTTATCGTCAATCCAATTGTGCTTCCCTTTTTCTCCAAATCTGTGGGTAGTTAGTCAGAGTGCATTACTCGGTGAGAGAGTAAACAGGTGTCACAGCGTAGTTGGTATATTTGGGATGGCTTAATCCATAAAACCGCTCCAAGTCCTCGAGCTGAGGCAGCATAAAAAACATTACCGAAAAAAGAAGAAAAAGTACCGGCAACAAGATCCAACCTTACCGCTCGTTTTAGACTTCAAATTCCCCTGAGGATCTACGTCAATACAGCATCGATGAACTTTTTGCGCCATTATACGTTGCTCTGATAATTTCTTTATTCCTGCAAAATGCTCCGCCTGCGTACAGCATTGCAGTTAAACTCCCCATTCATGCTGTTGAAAGCTTTTTCGAAATCGTAGGAAGCAGATGGAGAGGTGATCTAAATTCCGCAGACTGCTCTACAATGGTCAGTGCGAAGTGACTATCAAACATGGCTTTACTACATTTGAGTACGTTGACGGTAAATATAATTTCATTTCTGTTTAGACGAGCAATCCGTGCCATATCCCCAAGAGGTGGAACTTCACCGGTTGTTATACAATTCAAAATGATGGTAAGATGAAATGGTCTACTTCCTATGACATGGAACATATGCAGTCAGCTAGGCATACATACACCGTTCTGATAACCAAAGTAAGTGCCCTGACTTTAACACCGTATAAGCCTTGCTGTCTTCAACTTTTCAGCTTCTTCGTCACCAAGAGTACAGCGCCTCTCTACAGGGAATGGTTGAAGTAATCCCGCTTATTTTAGTTTATGACATGTTTAAGCTTAACTGTTCCAACTTCCCATGATTCTCTCCGTCTGGCCCACTTAGACCCGCTCATGGAAGGTAGACTTGCCTTCTGATACTGGTCAACCGTTTGTTTAGCTTCAAGTAGGCCTTGAGTGGAACGTGATTCTATTCCGAAGCATTGAAATCACGGGCTATAATTTTTGACTTTCGATCTCTCCCGCCTAAAGCTAAGATGTTTAGTATGAGAAGGGGAGAAGTGTATAAACTTTAGATTCCGTTGATGTTGGTCCTCGCAAATTCGATAAGTACCACTTCTTAGAGCAACTTCTGCTTCGGTGTGAGTAGGTATTAACCTCATCTTTTTCCTGCGATCACTGCACTTTTAAAAATGTGACTGTCCGCAGTATCTTATATGCCAGCGCTTTTCAGGGACTTTCAAAAAATGGATTCCCTACCAATTCCACTTCCATTTTATAGATATGTGGGCTTCTTGCCCGCATCTCCTGAATTTTATGATACTTGAATGCTACCGCACTGGGTAAACCGGAGGTATCTAAACATATCGTTCTATTTGTTTATTTATTTAACGAACAATATACAGAAAAAAATAATTTTTAATTAAATATTATCCTCAGAAGGAGGGGCAAGTAAGTCGCTTAACTTAAGCATAAAACTAAAAGAGGAGACGCAACCTAAGGGCCCAAGCTGTAAGGCGTTGCGCGATCGGGAAGTGAAAGCAGATTTCGAGCTCTACGAAGGCGACTATGAAACTGTCTACACTGCGTGTACTATGGGAGGCAATGCAGAGGCAATTACAGAGTTTGAAAAAGGGTACACACATCAAGAAAGATGCGACGTTGTAGCAGGGAAAGGAGATTGAGGGCGCAAAGTCGGGAAGGATAGCCCACCCGAGTAAAGCTTTTTGGAGAAAAGGGTCCGGATGAATTTGCGTTGTACAGCTCCCAGAGCGTAGCAGTAACGGTTACGGAAGGAGAACCAGAATATAGAGCAATATTCAAGGGTTTTTCTAACATGCAAGTTGAAAAGTATTAAAGAGCGCTGGGTTAAGGTTAAGTCAGAAGAACAACGTAGGATAAAACCAAACATTTTAGAAACGCGAGGCAGTTTATGGTCGTCTAAGTAAAGCAAACACGGATAGGTGAGAATGGAGTGGAGGTCATTGACAAAAAAAAAGTAATAGCCGCGGCCGAGAATAGAGGGAGGACACCAGAAGTAGGAGAAAAAGAACCGGGTGGTAACCATGAAAAACAATCATACAGCAACAATTCGAGTTGAGTAGAGAGAGTTTGGAAAAGAGGACATTGTGGTCAGCGGCATCAAAAGCTTTGGAAAAACCAATGCAAATACAGTGTACATCGTTAAGGTCGTTTACAGTGACGCACATATCTATAATATAAGGTCTTGTGGTACTACGACTTGAATTCCTAAAAAATTTAAAGCATCTACATACGAATGGACTATCTTGGAAACCAAAATATGCAAATGTAACAATACATATGTATACATGAAAGAAAAAATAATATTAACGACTACAAAAAGGAAAGACCAGACCCGGCGTGCGGATGACCCCAGATTGGTTAATTGATCTAAATCTTAAAGAAAATTTCTCTAGTTCTCGCACCTGATCCTGATCCAAGATATTTAAATATTGTTTACTACGTGCATACTCACTATGTTGCCCACTATTTTGACCACATAAAGTTAAAGCTCCGTCCAAACCTCCGGTTAATGAGAACACATCACCGTCACACACTCCAGTTCTCCTATTCGGTTGACCCTGTAAGTACAAACTTATTCGAATTACAAAATTGAAAATTCTCGAAAATGAAATGGACAAATAAACTAAGAAAAGTTTGCAATATTCAGTTTGTTAACAAAATCGCTCGGCCGTACCTCAACTAACATATCCGCCAGGTACCTAGCAAGGACTCCTCTCCTCTCCCGGTCATAGGAATATAGAGTGGAATGAGCGGGCTGACGGATTCGCCAGGCGGGGTACTGCTCTTGGCAGTCCTCCGGCAGGTACAGTCGATGCCTCGCTATTCACTGCCAACGGGGAATCTACGCGCATTACTTAGCAGACGCGGACCTCAAATGTCCAAAGCTCACCACATGTGCCAAGGTAAGGAGGATTTGGCCCGCTGCGATAAGTTACGGAAAAGAAGGGGAAACTTTCTTTGCGATTGCCCAGCATTAACTAGAGTCAGGCTACGGACACTAGGAAAACCATTCTTTGCGGACCTCGGAGAAATTTACAGCTGCAGGGTTGGAGAGTTGCTTTCCTTCGTGAATGCTACGTGCTGGCTGTGAAGATCTGAGCCGGCTAGCCGCTGCCTCCCTGCTCTTATAACAGCAGTCGCAGGCTTAGGCCTAATTGGGCTCCTTGGAGCGGCCACTGATACTTACCCTACCTACATGTTCGGAACAGCATGCAACATGATCAAACCTCTTATCTAATCGGATAAAAAACTCATTCCTATATGCTAGAACTTATAAATGATGTAGATTGCTAACCTGGAACATAATATGTTGATTTATTCGGTGTAATGAAATTGAAAGCCTTCGAAATAACATAACTAGTGAATTTTACCCTTTGACCAGTCAAGGGCATACACTATGGTGCTCTTGTACGAAAGGCAATATTATCTCAGCTACCAATGCTGCTATTCTGTGAGTGAGTGCTCTCATCCCTCAGGCAGGTAATGTGTAGCTGAGGTCGTACGACACTATAATGCTTGAACTGTTTTCTCGAAAGATTGTTCAGGAAAAAGTTAATTAAAAATTAAACGAGGTATATATAAATATAATATCGTAAGTATCAGCAAATTCGAGCAACTGTCATCCAGCTTTCCGCCGACATGGCAATTGAAGTCGTCTGCACTTCTGTTCTTTCGAAGAATCGAAACAAGTCGGGAAACTGGAAGCTGGACGCTTGAGGTATCAAAGGTTTTGTGTATTTCTTTTATAAAAGCATATATTACGTGAGAATTTTCAACAACATTCAAAGTCTTGAATTTGCAAAAAAGCGACAAATTTCACCTATTATGTCTCTGTTAGTAATAGTGCAATTTCCACCAAATTTAGTGAAATCATGCTCTATGTTATAGCTTATGTTACTGCGGTGCTGCTGGGATGACCTTAAGGGGGTTTTGTAGCCAATTACTGAAGATTATAGTAACGTACTATTATTAAATTTATTTGAACAGATATCGGTGTGAAGGGTATTTCTGTGCTTAGGCACCATATAGTGACAGCCTGGGTAGTTTCTGAGAATAGGTTCGTGAAAGAAGTGATCCCTTTCGACCCCCCGCACGCTCCACTTTCCCGACAAATGTTAAAACTAACAGGCTGGGATATCAACCACATGACATTTTTAATGAAAAAAATTTACAGCCCCGTTTTGCATGTATGGAGCGATGTAGAATGATGTAACTAACTGTATGCATTAGTGTTCTCAGTTCCCACCTTTTCCCTGGTGTCAATAGCAATAACCGTTTTCGAAAAAAATACGTGGTGTCAATGGCAATAACCGTTTTCGAAAAAAATACGTGTGACTGACAGACAGAGAAGATGCGGAAGGATCGAAGGAAAGCCCAAAAATTACTCGACGGTAACGTACACAACGGCAGTGGCACCTAACCATATACTCGCAGATGGACAGAAACGCAAGAAATTTCGGTAAAATGAAGACGAAGAAATAGGAAACCAAGAGGTTCTCAAAGAATAAAATAAAAAAAGTAGGCAAGGCAAGGGGAAAATCACTGTCCAAAACGTTAGCATCAGCAGAAAGCTTTCACAACCGAATAAAAAATTTACTTGATGAGAATGCTACGGTTCATGCTCAAAAGCATTAAATCCCTGTAGAGTGCAAGGTATAAGACGAGGTACCTCCCAAGGTAGAAATTTGCAACTACCTTAGCAGCACAGTTTAAGTACATGCCACCGGACATTGGAAAGGACCGATTCGATAGCATGTTACCGAAAAAAAATCTCCTTGCTTCAAGTGCCTTTTGTATGGTCTTCTAACGAGGGAATATACAAGTGCAGTGAATCGATCTGACTAATGCAGGCAGTGTGGGAAAAAGGCTCACATTACCCAAGATTGAGGGAGGGATCTCAGATGGTTGCTGTGCGACTGAAAAGAGGGTAGTATTTCGCCGAAAGAGGCTAACAGTGAGCGGTTGATTCAAATCAACCTCAAGCAATTCTTCCAGAACTTACAAATCGGAAGTGCAAATGGCTATAACAAGCGTGCACCCGTAGGCTGCCAATAGCTAGAGTGGCGCGCTCTATAATGCCTTATGCAACGCCAGTTTGAGAAACTGCATGTAATGCTCAAAGAATGAGTGCGGTTTATAGGAGAACTGCCCTGAGTAAATACTGTGGTTCTGGAAAAGTTTCGGACGAGTGGCCTCCCCAGAATGATACCGGACGACACTTTGCTGGATACCGTGATTGCCTGTATAAGTTTAAACTACTGGATAACTCACCTAACTCGAAGCATGCTTTCCTTCACTCTCATAGATTCGCAGGTGAAAGAAGGAGTCCAGAGGAGACATTGGGAAGAATATTAGCGCCGGAAAGTCAACTGGCGACGGAAGCGGCTGGAACCACGTCTTTCCCGCGATGCAATACTTCACGGTGGATCCGTGGGGAAGAGGACAAGACCGAAGATAAACACCCTGGAATCCTTGGAGAGGATATATGATCCTAGCAATTGTAAAACATGTTCGTCCCCGGCGAAAAGCACACATAGGTAGAAGGTCAATGAACAGATCTTAATAAGGTTTTACTTTACAAACATTTTTAATGAAAAAGGCGACAAACATACCACCAAATCTTCTCAAAAACAAATGAAAAAACTCGAAACCTTCTCAAAAAATACAGGGAGACAACGATAGATCCAATATTCTTAGTGAAACAAATACTGGAGAAATGTTGGGGATATAACATGGATGTCCATCAAATTTTCATTCAATTTCAAGTTCCAATCACAATCACAATGAGTTAGTCTAACCCTGAAGTAAAGATACAAAATCAACTAACAAGATGTTTCAGCACAGACCCCTGATCAAAGCAACGCAGCCCCATAATTTTTCAATATCCCTCAGGAGTATATAATCCGGAAGATGCCAATGAGTCTAAATGGTGCCCTACTGCAAAAATCAACCCAGATAGCTCCTCATGCAGATGTAAGCACGACAGGAATAGAACAGGAACAAGACCCTAGTGAATCTTAACGAGGTAGCGTGACAGACGAAGGCATAGATAAAGAATCGATTTTAATAAAGTTTTGTTTCACAACAAAAAACTCGTTTTTGGCCTTTGTATGTATATGTACATATATGGGCTCTTCAAATTCAAACGAAATATAAAATCTCGACCTATTATAACACTGTTATGCCCTCTTTCATATTTTGCTTACGCCAAAGAATAAATTTAATGGTTTTTTTTAATAAATTTCTAAAATATGGTGGCATACCATAATTAAGTTTATTTGTGCATTTGTACATAGAGATATAATGTACTTGAGGTCTAGACTTTATGAAGGTTCATTGTAGTGATTTTTTTTCAACTCCGCCATGTTATTTACATTGAGTACTAATCCCAAGTCCATGACGAATGGGGAGAATCGTGGAACCAAATTAAAGACACGATCCACAAAGCAGCCTATACAACCCTGCAGTTCACCACGTCGGATAAGCGGCTACTCAAGCAATCAAATGAAGGTCCGCCTCTACCAGAAGTTTCTGAACGACAAAAGGCTGGTCATTTGGTAAATTTATAAGAATGCCAACCGGGAAGCAAAGACAACAATCGCTGTCACCGGAGCCATCCATTACAAAGACCTGTATCGATTTGCCAAAAGCCGACACAAACGTACACAGGGTATTGAACACTTCTGTTGCGTTAATGACAAGAACGGTACTTTGATTATCGACCGACAAGTCGCGACGAATTGATGCAGAGAATTTTTCGAGAAAATTTCAACGGAGTAGTTCATCTCCACTTCGAAAAGCATTGGCGAAATTTTCAGCAATTCCAACTGAAAGCGCCACTGAAGTCGAGGAAGCGATAAAATGAATGAAATCGGGGGAAGGTAACATGTCCTGACGGCACCGCGTCTGAGTTCTTGACGGCGAAAAGCTGGGACCCACCACTGTAACTCAGTGAGTTACTCCATCGTGTTGTTCAAGATTTTAGAAAACCATCTGACTGACAAGAAAGTACCACAGTTCCAATATGGAAAAAGAAAGGTAGTCCAACAGAATGTTCAAATTACCGTCCGATCCGATTGCTGTGAAGATTTTTTAGCACATAATTGACTCCAAGAATGACTTCTCCGAGAAGTCATTGAAATAACCGTGAATCAAGCCGGGTTTGTCAAGAACTGCGGAACTACTAACGCAATACATGCTGCGCGGTTATTCATGGAGAAACACCGTGAGAAGCATCGCTCTCGCGTTTGACCATGTGCCATACGAACTCTAATCTGATATGCTTTATGACAACACCTAGTACCAGAAGAACTCATAAGTTGTGTTCAGTTGCGTTACCACGATCCAAAGAGGAAAGTTCGAAATGCAGCGGGTGTATCAAAACCGCTTCGTGTCTCTATCGGCATTCATCAAGGAAGCTGCCTCCTATCACTCCTCCTTGTTTCTGTTATGCCCACTGTCAGGCGGGACATCCAACGTTCCGCGCCGTCTAGTAGCAAAAATGATGTCGAGTAACTTGTCCAAAAATGGAATCATCGCCTCATGCAAAACGGTCTCACATTGAATCTGAATAAAACTGAGTTTTTAACGACCGATACCCATGAAACAGGCACTTTCACTCTCAGTGGCAGTGATCTGCTTAGAACCGAACGATTTAAATATCTCAGGTCAATGCTATCAGCCAATGGAGAACTGCGTTATGAAAGTGCTTCATACATTAATGCAACCAGGATGAACTGGCATTCATTGTGATCAAAGTATGGTCATGCAATTCGTTTTAACGAGAATTCACTTGCCAAGATTGGTCTCAACATTGAAACCGATGGGAAACTACGAAAAGGCCAATAGCAACAACGGTTGCTTGATCCGCTGGATTTCGATTTGAAAGCCTTGAGACCGTATCCAGATCAGACCTCTGACAGAACAAAATGGCACTTATAAACGGGGCAAAGGCTAAAGGAAAAAGAAAGAAGGTTGTGATTGTTTTTCGGGTTTTTCGGTTGGATAGGTTCTGAGAACCAGAACTGTTACACTTTATGGTGCCTACACTTTGGGTCTTAAATCCTTTATTTCCCAGCTGGTATTTACAATTAGAGTAGTTTATGTAGTCTTGCCTTCTCTCTGATTTGGCTTTCTCTTTTAACATTAGCATTTTATATCAGTGCCGGCTATATGTGGATTTGGAAATTCCATTCCAGTATTGCTCCAGATTTGTGGGTTCGAGAGTACCTGGATCAAACACGTATTCTCAAACTGGCTACCGAAATGTCATGCAAGTATATATCAACAAGTATAATACCTTGGAGACATATTTAGGTGCGGAAATTAAATGAAAATTCACAAAATTGCATTGGTTGCATTGATAATCTCCTAACCTCCATGTTTATAGCAAATAGCTCTGGCACTAGAGGCAATACTTGAAACGGACTAACTTGTACTATCTTATCTAAGAAGTCGAAAAGCGGAAGCTCGGCGCTTTAGGTATGAAAGGTTTTGTTAATCTTTTATGTAATCGCATGTGGGTGCATGATAGTTTAATTATACATAGTTCGTTGAACATACCCAATATTCAGTTCGAAGTGGAGCTGACATTTTATCTCTTAGGGAGTACAGATTTGACGCAAAAAATGCTACTAAACTTTCCAGTATGCTGCTCCATATTAAGGCCTATATTGGCGGAAGACTTTACGGGTCTAGAATGAACTTAAGGGGGTTCACCATAAATTTTAGAAATATATCCATATACTATTATTATTAACTTTATTTGAGCAGATAGTCTAGCTTCAGATTTTCCTGGTGGGTAATTTCGGAGAATGGCCCCTTAATTCAGTTGCAAACTGATTTCGGAAATCTAATCAAAACCCAAATGACTATATTTGGCGGAAACAAAATTACACCTCCCTTTTGCATTAAATAGAACGTAGAAATACAAGCGTGAAAGATCACAGTTGCCACCTTTCTACCAAATTTCATGTCAATATGTATAACGGCTTCTGAGAAAAGTGCGTAAAACAGGCAGACAGTACCCCGGTTTTAATAAGGCTTTGCTTTAAACAAAAAGATAGTTGAACCCCATTTAGCACAAGCCAATGTTTATTTGTTGTTTAAGTAGCAATTGAATGGGACCTAAAAGCCTTTGGTTATTTTAATGAACTTAGGTCCCATATGTGATGGAGCCTAATTTATCAACCCCCTCCATATGTGCTGGAAACTCCCTAAATTCAGCACAAAATCAAAGGATTTTATGCAAGTGAGAGTCGTCCACCAAATCTCACTCTAATAGTTCTAGCCCTTTCTGAATAAATTTCGTGTATCTGAACTGAGCGATATGGGATATGCAACTCGTCTGGATAAACCTTTGAGAGCATCTTTGACATTGAATGGAACTCATAAAAATGTTTCAGCATGGAAAATGGAACGTTTGTGTTAATGTTAGTTTTGCATAGGCATGCAAACTACCATCGACTTACCAACAAAAAATGATTAAAATCTATACGTAACTGGCTGATGTCCTCATTGATTATTCGTATCTTCACCCTGCACGACGTCATGTTCAGTGGTAAAAAGTTGGGAAAGTTCGGCGAGACAATGTAGGTGATATTGTTTTTAATTTCCTGTTCACACTCCGCAACAACTGAAATGAAAACAAACTTCTACATTCCCTGTGAAAACAAAACTTTCACGTCATCTGTTATTTTCTTTGGTGAAAGTGCTTAGGGGATTATGGAGGATGCGAAGGTACGTATGATACTCACAAACACAACACACTCCGAAACCCAAGGCACATTCACCACGAGAACTTCCTCCCTGCATGCGGCATTCATAAACGTTCAGGCAAACACCGAAACGTCGTCCATCACTCGACAAACATTCCCCATCGACTGACACCGGAAAGAAGTTTAAAACTGAAAAGATAAAACAAACAATAATAAACGGCATGAGTTAAGAGGAATAAACACGTACATGAAGACAGGATTAAAAGAGATATGAGGAGAGTATTTTCCAGATAATCTGCTGAACAACCGAGTTATCTAGACGAAGTGGAGGTGAGTGTTCGTACAGGGTTCAACCCAATTGAAATGCAGCCTCGGTTTGTTGGCTCCCGGCGAATGACGAAATTGGAAAAGCCCCAGACGAAAGGAGGAGTATAATTTGGGAAAAACTAATCCAAGAATGTGGAAAACTATTTGCCCCTAAGATTGAGTACGCAGCCTTGAAGCCAATCTTGGGGACTATTTAATTAAAGTATCCAAAAAATTGCAGAAACCCAGAAAAACCTTAATATAATCCAATGTTTGTATTTATGCAACCATTAAATGTAACTTTCTCAACTTATTCATTTATTAATTAATGAATCCCCGTACATTCTCTAATATAAAATAAGTTATTGGGACTGATATGGATATTTAATTTAAGGGAAAATGGAGACTAACGCCATAATTTGTTTTTTGTTGAGCCAAGTCCAATGCTTTAATATCTCTTCGAGTCATATCCATTTGAAATTTGGATACCGAAATTTTGGCTTAAATTTCCCCGTATATTGCTTCATTTACTAATGATTTTTGTTCTTCAGTCAAACACACAACAATCTGTGAGAGCGTGTGGTCTGTCGTTCCCTTAACATCAAGTAAGTGGCGCCATTTTGTGTTAAGCCTAAGGGGGAGCCCCCATACATTGAATGGAGGCTGCAATTTTTTTAGAGAATGTGGCCATGTGGGGTATCTAATGAAAGGGCTCAGTCAGTACTTTTGGAAACTGGTTCCATATTTTATATCGGTTGAAGCGTAGGAGAGTTATGTCCCAATATATGACCCCCAAAAAGTGTAACATATTTCGTTCTCAGAACCTATCCAATGAAAAAAAAATCGTTCCGATATTTGCACAAATAAAGCTTAATAATAGTATATTACCATGTTTTATAAATTTACCGGAAAACCTCCCTTAAGTTCATGCATAAGGGATAACATAGAGCATAACTTTGGTAGCCAAAGGGTAGTATAGGTCCCAGGGCGAAACGCAGATTGATACCCACGATGGAGCAGAAAACCTGGGAAACGCCTGTTGAACCAACACCAACCGCTCTACTACCAAACCCTATCTCCACCTCCACATGGTGACCGCTGGCAGCTCTCTCTTAACGAAAAGCTGCAGACGGTGAAAGATGAAGGCGAGTCTTCCGCACGTAAAAACAGGACAAATTGTACCAACTGGTCCTCCAGGTTGGGAGTTGGGTATGGCTGACAACCCTACACGGAAAACCGATGTTACGAAGCCACAACAGAAGCCTCGGACTGGACGGATAACACAACGACGAACCTGGCAACGACGCATTTTCTCATAGAACGTGCGCTCTCTGTACAGAGATGAGGCTGCCAAGCAGCTAGCTAGACTCGGATCACTGTCTTGTTAGCATGGTGCTCCGATTTCGAATAACAGCACCACCCACAGTCCCCTCTGACAACCAAGTGAGACCTAACAATGAAACCATTCACAACGCAGCTCTCCGCGACACCTGTAAGAGGGAAATGGGTGCCGCAATAACCGCAGTCAACAAAGATCCTCGCGATGAAGCATCAGCAAATGATCTTCACAATCACCTGAAAAACGGTATCATAAATACTAGCCGTATTGTAAACATACTTGGCTCCAGCATAAAAAGAGTCGAAACGGTTGGCATATCGAGTAATGTTGCATTTTCAGAGGACGCGGGCACGGGCGGAGACCTATCACGAACTCTGGTGGGCGGAGAAGCGACTTCACAAACGGAAAAAGGAAGCCTGGGAGAAGCAAAGTTCAGGGGGCAACCGTACCAGGCGCGGAAGTTTTACCAACAAGCCAGCAGGATGAAGTCTTATACACCTCGATTTTCATCCTGCCAAGACAAAGAAGGAAATCTGATATCCGACAGAATGGGCATATTAGAATGATCGGTTGAGTCTTTAGATGATCTGCTCAACAACCAAAATGTCAGCAAGTTGGAGGTCCCACCAACTGAGGACGACGGACCAATGCGGTCACCGCCAAGCATAGAAGAAATAGTCCGTGCAATTCATCGGCCTAAAAATCATAAGTCGCCAGGAGTCGATGGAATTACAACCGAATTGATTAAATATGGATGCGACCAATTACACCAAGTGGTTCTTCAACTTGTGCTCAAGGTATGGAACAGCGAATCAATGCCTGACGATTGGCAACGAGGCATTATCTGTCCCATACATAAAAAGGGAGATATCACGCAGTGAAGCAATTGCAGAGGTATCACGTTGCTGAGTACCATCTATAAGATATTCTCCGCTATCTTGCTAGGCCGAATAGCTCCAGGCGCCCAGAACATCATTGGCCATCACAAAGAGGCTTCACTCCAGGCAAATCAGCAACACATCAGATTTTCTCTGTGCGGCAAGCGATGGAAAAACTGTTGGAATATGGACACCAGTTGCACCATCTTTTCACCGACTTTAGAGCCGTCTATGACAGTATAGCCAGGGTACAACTGTACACGGCCATGAGAGAATTCGGTGTCCCGACAAAATTAATAAGACTGGCTAAGCTGATCCTGACCAATATGCGAGGTCAGATAAAAGCAGGAAGATCACTCTCATTTCAACATCAACATCGATCTAAGACAAGGGGATGCCCTATCATGCACCCTGGAGAAAGTGATTTGTGATGCTGAGGTAAATTCAAGGTGCACCATCCTCTTCAAGTCCACTCAGCTACTGGTCTATACTGACGATATTGACATCATGGGAAGAACAACCTGAGACGTACAGTCTACCCTCAACCAGATCGAGCAGGCGGCGCGAAATCTTGAGCTGCACAATGTCAGCACCAAAAACCAACCAGCCAACAACATCAAACCGTACTGGTCAAACGGAAAGAATAAAGGCAGGAGACTACAACTTTCAGACCGTTGATAACTTCCGCTATCTAGGGTCGAAAATCACAACCGATAACAGCTACGATGATGAAATCCGCGCACGGTAGTTGGAAGCCAACAGAGCCTATTTCAGCTTACAACAAGCCGGGAAACCGGAACCTTGACGCTTCAGGTATAAAAGGTTTTGCGTTTCCCTATGTGAGAAGTATAACGTAGTTCTCCATTGGCTTATAGCATTGACCGGAGATATTTAAATCGCTCAGTTCTGGGCAGGTTACTGCCATTGCCAGAACTGAGCGATTTAAATACCTCGAGGAGCAGACTACTGCCATTGCCAAAACTTGATTTAACTCATGCAATCAGCCAATGGAGAACTGTATAATGAAATTGTTTCACGCATGAACGCAACCTGGATGGATTGGCATCCCCCAACTGGTGTTCTTTGTGATCGACGTATCCGCGCACGTCCCAAATCTAAAATTTACCGCAATGTCGTCCGTCTGCCGCTCCCTATAGTTCTGAGTGTTGGCCGACTATAAAAGACAATGAACGGCGTCTTGCCGTAATGGGGACGAAGATGTTGCATTGCACTGGTGGCGTGAGACGTTTCGATCACGTCTGAAATGAGAATATCCGCGATCGATATGGGTTTGCACCGATCGTGGAAAAACTACGAGAGAGGCGTTTTTCGATGGTGCGGTCACATAATTCACGCTAACGGGAACTCACTAACCAGTGTTGATCAGAACATCGAAGTCAGTGGTAAGCAACCAAAAAGCCGGCCAAAACAATGGTGGCTTGATATACTGGATGAGGATTTAAAAGTCTCGCAATTACATCTTGATCAGGCATTTGATATATAAAATGACGAAACCGATTACGACGAGCCGACCCCGCATCTAGAAAGCGATTTAAATAAATAATTTGATGGAAAGCCCTATATTGATAATAGTCAACATTATACGCTTCACACTCTGAGTTTAATATTATTAGCAAATGCCGAATTTAACTAACATCAAATATAAACAAGTCGCAATAGGAATAGGTTCATCTTATGTAAGAAATTTCAACGCACATTTTTCTATCCGTATATGGCTACTTCTTCTTCTTTTTCTTCAGCCTTTGTCCCGTTCACAAGCAGGGTCGGCTCGTCGTGATCGGTTTCACCATTTTCTATCGAATGCCTGATCAGGGTGCAATCTTAAGGCTTTTAAATGACCATCAAGCGTATCAAGCCACCGTTTTTTCGGCCTGCCTTTTGGTCGTTTACCATCGACTTCGATGTTCAGACCAATCTTGGCAAGTGAATTCTCGTTAGCACGAATTGCGTGACCATAGCATCGAAGACGCCTCTCTCGCAACTTTTCCACGATCGGTACAATCCCATAACGATCGTGGATATTCTCATTTGGATGTGAGTAAAACCTGAGACGCCACTAGTCCAACGTAACATCATCGTCTCCATTACCGCAAAACATCGTTCATTGTCTTTTATAGTTGGCCAACACTCAGAACCATAGAGAGCGACAAGACGGACGACATTGCGCTAAATTTTAGATTTAAGACGTCCGTTGATACGTTGATCACAAACAACACCAGTTGTGGAACGCCGCTTCATTCAGGTTGCGTTAATGAGGCGTGAAGCAATTTCATGACGCAGTGCTCCATTGGCTAAGAGCGTTGACCCGAAGTATTTAAATAGCTCAGTTCTGGGCAAATCACTGCTGCTGGCAGTGATTGTGCCTGTTTCATGGGGATCGGTCTCAAAAATTCAGTTTTGTTTAGATTCAATCTGAGACCGTGTTGCATGAGGCGATCATTCCATTTTTGGACAAGTTGCTCGATATAATTTTTTCTATCAGATGGTAGGAAAACATCATCTGCATAAAGAAGTGTGTAGGGCACAGGACGTTGGATATCCCGTATGACGCTGTCCATAACAAGAATAAAGAGGAGTGGTGACAGAGCGCTTCCTTGATGAACACCTACAGAGACCGAAACGGTTTTGATACACCCGCCATATTTCGAACTTTACTTTTCGGATCGTGGTAGAGCACTTGAACCCAGCGCCTGAGAATATAGTCGATTTGCGTTTTACTGTTCCCACTATAAACTGAAGGAAGATGAGACAATCGTTTGATGAACCATGTATTCATAAGTACGAGGTCATGGGTGTCCGCAAAATCGATTATACGCTCGCCACCCTCATTGCGCGCTCCGAATCCCTTTCCCCCATGGCACCTGTTACCGTCTGCCTTTTCACCCACCCATGGCCATTAATAAATATAACATATAATCGTCCTTCGTAATCACATGCCCAAAAAATGCAGTTTCTTTCTGCAGAAAATTGCATTTATCTATCTGTACTTTTAAAGACATCTTTTCCACTGAGAATGTACAGTCTCTGGCCATATTATTAGACGCACTGCAGATTTTATGCAAAATATTAATTATCGGGGGGTCTTCAGCTTTAAAATTTATTAATAGACACATTTATGTAATTTGTCTGTATAATATAATTAGTTACCCAATCGTTAGCAAAAATAAAACATCATCTTTTTAGTAAAAACGTGTATTTATTAACTGCTAAGGAACTTTGAAATGTATGCCATAAAACATTAATATTTTGTTGAGCCAGATTTTGTGCGCGGCATGCTGTCAATGCAAGATTGTACTGTATCCTGCAATTGAGGATGATGGTTCCACACATGGTCTATTTTTTTTAGGAACTGAGTTTTTGTTGTCATTACCCCTCTAGCCACTTCCCTCTTCATCAGCTCCCACACATTTTTAATTGGGTTCATATCGGGGCTATTACCCGGCCAATCCAATAGGGGGAAATTCTCCTCTCGGAAATAAGGTTTCGCAGATCGCGCCGTGTGACAGGGAGCGCCATCCTGCATGAAAATGAATGGCTCTTCATTCGAAAACCATTTTCTGAGCTGGGGAACCAACCGAGTTTGCAAGACTTCTATATACTGATCTTGCCTCATAATGCCTTTTACCACGTACAGACGTCCAGTACCTTTGTCGCTGATGACTGACTAGATCATAACCTTTGTAGGGTGCTGCACAGTTTGCACAACGCCGCCAGGATTAAATTTCTCTACAGGACTATTCTGTAAAATTTCAAATGTGCTTTCATCGCTAAAGCAGACCTATCAAGAATAGAAAAAATAAATGAATATCCTAAGTATCAGTGCTTATCTTTCATTATTTCGTAGTAAATGATGCATCTAATATCAACTTACCGACCTCCAGAAGTTGACATCTTTATCACGCCACTGGGTGGCCCAATTCTAACACTTGGCTTTCAGCGCAGCCGTTAACTTGGGTCTCTGGGCGGGTCGGCAGGCTTTTGAATGTAGATTCTTTAATTTTCTACGTACAGTGCGCTCAGAACCAATTACATTAGCATCTTCCAGTTCAGATTTTAGATTTTAAATTTTCCTTAGATATCTTTTTGACCTGGTAGTAAAAATGGGTTTCCTACCGCATCTATTCTTTCGTTTTGGGCTTAGTTTATGACCTGACTCCACTTTCTTCTTTATATGATACATCGTACGGTGGCTTCAAACACCTTCAACCTGCTTGATATTTCGCGGTTGGAAAACGTTTTTAGATCAATGAGAGCCTTTACTTCAGCTGTTCCACGCGGTGAAAGGTCGCCTTTTTTACACATGGTTAAAATATTCAACTCTATTATCTTTATTTGTTAAATGCCCTGCACACACAATAAACAAATAGTTCCGTAGTATAAAACTACGAAATAAATTAATACACCGTATAAAACCACAAAAAATACCGTCTGTACCTACAACAGTCGAGAATGCAACTGAAACAAATTTATACTAATTTGGGCTCTTGAGCCAAAATGGTAACACTGTAATGTTTGTAATTTTTTTAATTTTTCATAAGATCAATTCCTACGACGAACTGATACTTTCTGTTTGGTAAACTTGTAACCCTCCAACGCATCAATGCTTCAGGTGGTTGCTTTATTTTCTCTGATGGTCGAGTATGCACTTCCTAATTAATGGAATTTTGACCAGCAATCGTCGAAAAGTGTAAAGAATGGATTTCTATTTTTTTAAAACAATCAAACAATTGATAATGATCCCCCTTGTCGTGATGGGGGAGCCTATCGTAATTTACTACAACACTAAGAGTGTCCAAAAACACATGAAGATGGAGACAAAGGATTGTAACTTTTCAAGTGATAAGAAGCCACAGACTTCGAATCCACCCGCTGCTTTGAGAAATCAGGTCGTAGCCGAGGCACGGAAAAATCTGCAGAAGACAAGCTCTCAATTTCAGTGAATAACCTACACCGGTGTATACGACGCGGTCAGCCAAAAAGGATAATATAGCAACTGCCTTAATGAGAGGAGCTAGAAACCTGCCTACAGCCGGCCTGTTGCCTAACTCTTTTAAAATACGGGAGAGGAAGACTCGGCAGAAGGAAACTTTAGCCGCAGAGGAGAAAGAACAACAGGCTTGCCTGTCAGAACCTATTTTCCGAGGATACCATGCTCTGGGCTACGTGGCTTCTTCTTGGCAGAAGGTAAAGGTAGTCTTCATACCAAAGCTTGGGAAAGATGACTTTTCAAACCCAAAGAATTTCAGGCAAACCAGGTTAACATCATTTTCGCTAAAATGTCTGGAGAGACTGGTTGAGCGTCACATTTGTGAGAAGGCGCTGAAGTCGCACCCCCTAAATGAAAACCAACATGCTTACCAACATGGAAAGTCCTGTGAATCTGCTCTTCATTCTTGGTTTCAAAGATAGAGGATGCAACTATGAAGGGTGAGTACGCCATAGGGGTGTTCGTGGATGACTTTTGACTGTGCGCCCTTCCAAATGCTCTGTTGCCGGCAGAGAGCATGGTGTTGACAAAACTCTAATAAAGTGGATCTACGCCTTGCTAACGCACACGCTGTGTGCTAAATTGGGTGTTGATCGCTATCTAACAACGGAACCGATGAAAGACTGCCCTCAAGGAGGTCTGCTATCGCCACTTCTGGGGAGTATCCCAATCAACTCACTATTATGCGAACTGCAAAATTTGCCAATATACGTTCAAGCTTATACGGATGACGCGGCTGTGCCGGTTGTTGGTCGAGATCTCGGAACGGTGTGTACAAATACACAAAGCACTGTTTATTTGATTAATATTTGATGCCTCAGGCATGGATTTTCACTTAATCCAAATAAAACGGTATTATTTATAAAAAGGAGAAAACTGAATGGTCTTTGCCTTCCAGAGATGAGGGGTGCAATCATTCAACTCTCGGAAGAAGTGAAATATCTGGGAGTTATTCTAGACTAGAAGCTTTTTTGGAACAAACATATTGTTGAATTCTATGCTTCTAATATTCATATTTTGCATATTTTTTTTTACTGTAATATTATACATACAATATACATTATATTGCAATGTAAACGTAAGATATACGCGAATAAATTAATGACCGCATTGAAATCTGCAAACATTATTCCACGTGCATGTAAATTGCAACCTAAGCAGATCAATGTCGCACATTTTTTCCCACAAGGTAGCAAGGTGCATTGTACTTTGTGATCATCAGCATTTTTTACTATTTTCGCGTATGTCTTACGGATGCACAAAATTTGTATTTAAACTAATGGTGGAAAATAAACAGTTCAGTTCGATCGGAAATAAGCCACCTTTTTCTTCTTCTCTAGTGAGGCTGTTGTGTGTGCTGTTTCACCAAACAACATTTGGAAAAAAAAATTGCGGCAAAAGAGTCGCAACATTTATTGGTGACCCCGACTTGATACGGCGTGATTTGTGGACCCAGAAGCAGGAGGCGATTGGGAAACAGATAGAATCGCTCGTGTCCAACTACCGGAAAGATGGAGCCTCGAGAAAAACATTGAATTATTTTCGGGAGACACAACGAAAACTACTGGAACTGTGGGAGCTGTTCGAGCAAGGCGACAGTCAAATACGAGAGCAGTTCGGGGATGATCAAACTCATCCATACTTTGCAAAGCGATACTACCATCTGATGAGAGATGCCTTTCAAAAATACTCGGCGGAATTTGCAGAAAATTTTGAAATACTGCAGGCTCAGTCGGAACACAAGACGATGGAGCAGCAACCAGCGGTCATTTCTCGTGAGGAAGCCGGGCTGCAGAAACAAGTCAGACGACCACAGTCAGTCATAGGAGCATTAAAACGAGTGCTTCAAAATGCGCTTCTGGTGGAGCAATCCCGGCAATACTATGAGTTGCAGGGCACAACCATTCAGCGCTATTGGGATCAGATCGAAGAAATTCACGATAACATCTGGGAGGCATCAGAGGATCCAGCGGCAACAGGATACAATTTGGAGGCTTATACTCAGTTAGAGCAGGAAGTTCAAAATACGCTTGTAATGATAACAGAGACAATTGATTCATTATCCACACAGCGGCCTGCTGCTACTCAGCCGCAACTCTAAAGTCATTGCATGACACCACACAAGAGTGTCTTCAAAGGTTGAAAAATTTGGGAGTTGCGGTGGACACCTGGGATCCACTAATCCTACACATAATACTCAGGAAATTGGATAAAACGACCCTCACATTGTACGAGCAGTCGTTGGCAAATCCTAAACAGTTGCAATCGCTGGCCGAGTTTCTGCAATTCCTAGAAACTCGTTTTCAGTCGCTGGAAGCGCTGGGTGCCAAGAATATTAAAGCGGAGGACAGCAAAAAGAAGCTACCATGAACAACGATGTCAGTTACTACCGTCAGCGTAGGCTGCACAATGTGTAAAGAGGCGCATCAACTCTTTGCATGCAACGACTTTTTGCGTTTGTCACCCACGGATCGTTTTCATCATCTCCGGAAACACAAGCTCTGCATCAATTGTTTGAAAGGTGATCATTTTGCATCATCTTGCTCTTCGAGAGGGTGTACGCAGTGCTACAAGAAACGCAACACCTTGGTCCACTTTAAGCCCCGGGAAGAAACATCATCGGACGACCAAACGCAGAATCTTGAGAAAATTGCCTCGAGTTGAAAGCCTTCTAAGGCGGCAAGCAAAAAGGCTACATTACCGGCGGTTAGCAACGACAGCTATGGACTTGACTGTTACGTGGTCCTTAGTACAGCATTAGTTAACGTAAAGGGACCCGATGGAACTACAGTCAGCTCTCGAGTGATCTTAGGTTCTGGCTCACAAGTCAACATCGTATCAGAGAGACTATTGCGGAAATTAAATATGCCGCTTGCAACTAATGCTAAGCCAATGCGCCTACAAGGAGTGGGACATTCGAAGCTGGAGACGCATCGAAGAGTGAGCGTTGAGGTTCAATCAGGAGTGACCAGGTATTCAGCGAGAGTTGAAGCAATTGTTCTGCCTCAGATCATGGCACCGCAGCCTTCGCGAACGTTTGACGTCTCTTCATTGAATGTTCCTAAAAACATTAAGCTATCGGACCCAAGGTTCAATGAATTGAGACGAATCGATATGCTAATAGGAGCAGAATACTACCATGAACTTTTGTGCGTTGGACAAATCAAACTAGGGAAGAACTTGCCGCTGCTGCAGAACACGTTACTTGGATGGATAGTTACAGGAAAGGTGAAGGAAGGAGATGCATCTGTTGCTACATGCGGCATCTGCACGATGGACGAACCTTTAGAGCGCAGTATTGAGCGATTTTGGCAGATCGAGCAGCTACCAGAGGCCTCCGCGGCACAGACGCCCGCGGAGCAACAATGCGAAGAAATGTTCAATCAGAACACCATCTTAAGCAATAACCAGTTCACGCTTGTGAACGGGACAAAGGCTGAAGAAAAAGAAGAAGGTAAGCTTGCCATTCTCAGATAGTGCTCAGAAACTTGGCTCTTCAGCGGACATCGCCAAGAGCAGATTCTATGCACTAGAACGCAAGCTTGCAAAGAATGGGGACTTGAGAAAGCAATACACCAAATTCATGAAGGAGTATCTTGACCTTGGTCATATGAAGGAAGTCAACCCGGATCAGATACCTCACCCGCATTATTTCTTACCGTATCACTGCGTACTTAAACTAGATAGTACCAGCACAAAATGAAGGGTCGTATTCGACGTATCAGCAAAGACCTCTACGAACGTCTCCTTGAACGACATATTGCATGTGGAACCAACCGTACAAGACGAACTTTTCAGAATTTTATTTATTTATTCGACTGCCGAAGTTTGCATTCAAGGCAGACATACAGATGATGTACCGCCAGATTCGAGTAGAAGAAGGAGAAAGGCGCTTCCATCTAATTTGGTGGAGAGAAGATTCAAGCCTACCTTTAAGATGCTACGAGCTTTGTGCGGTAACCTATGGAACTTCTTCTGCACCATATTTAGCGACAAGGTGCCTTCGGAAGCTCGCTTCTGAAAACGCTACAAAATATCCATTGGGTTGCGAAGTCCTCAGAAGAGATTTTTATATAGATGACTTAATGAGCGGTGCCAACAATCTTACAACTGCAAAGAAAATTCAAAGGCAATTAGTGACCGTCCTGAAAAAATGAGGTTTTAAACTTCGAAAATGGAGTTCCAACCATAACAATTTTCTGCAAGAGATCCCATCTGAAGTTTTGGAGGTGCGTCTTAATGATGACAATGAAGCTTCAATAAAGACACTAGGACTGATCTGGCTGCCAAGGTCGGACGTATTTCAGATTAAGGTGAATCCAATAGAACAGCGCCGAGCAACTAAAAGGACAATCGCCTCGGAAATCGCACAGATTTTCGATCCACTGGGTGTAGTGGCACCGGTGATAATGGTCGCCAAACTGTTTCTTCAAGAGCTGTGGGCACTCAAATATGATTGGGATGCGGCTCTCCCGTTGGAGCTGCAGACACGGTGGTGCACATATCGGGAAGGTTTGCAAAAGCTAGACAATGTGAAGATCCCGAGACATGTGTTCGCTGAAGGAGTGCCAACGTCAGTACAAATTCACACATTTGCGATGCTTCGGAGAAAGCATATGGAGCTGCAGCATACGTGAGATCCATCAAGCCCGACGGTACTGTAATAAGCAGACTACTCTGCTCAAGGTCTCGAGTAGCTCCCATAGCCAAGATGACAGCAGGGATGACGAGTCTCACAATTCCACGGCTGGAACTTTGCGCCGTAGTATTAGCCCTAGAGCTGGCATCCCGTATAAAAGCAGATCTCAAGATCGAAGGAGCTACTTACTACCTATGGACAGATTCGCAAATTGTTATTTGTTGGATTCACGGCCAAACAGAAGTACGTCCAGCCTTTGTCGGCCGCAGAATCACCAGAATTCATGCAATATCAAACAAAGACCAGTGGCGACATGCAAAGTCCGCTAACAATCCAGCAGATGTTCTTTCAAGAGGAACTACCCCAGATAAGCTTCTTGAGCATTACTTTTGGTTCTATGGGTCATTATTCTTACATGGGCGAGAAGCATTGTGGCCTTCGTGTTTCAAGCCGAACACAAACAGGGACGAAGCAAAGGAAAAGAAGGAAGAAATCAGCTTGCCCAGTGAACCAGGTCCAGAACAGGACAGTTTGGGAAGTAGAGAACAGGAGAAGGTGGATAAGATCGTTTGCCCACTAATTTCGCAGCAAGAAGAAGGCAGTTTTGCAAACAAAATTGAACATTCGAATTCGTTTCAACTGCTTCAAAGGGTGACAGCATATTGCCTCCGTTTCATAAAGCTTTTAAGAAATAAGGATGGCAAAACTGAGCCTTCAAAAAGCACTTGTAAACTCGTAAACAATAAGCCATTGACTCCACAAGAATTGGATGCAGCTTTATGGGTTATAGTGAAAACAATCCAGCAGCAAGACTTCGAGGATGATATAACTCATTTAAAACAGCACAAGGAAGTTGACAAGAAAAGTGCTCTTCTGGGACTGTCAGTATTCCTGGACAAGGAAGGTTTATTACGAGTAGGAGAAAGGTTAGAAGCATCTAATATTTCGTTCGAAGCCAAACATCCCGCACTTCTACCTTACGCCCATTTATTTGTGAAAATGCTGATGACCGATTTGCACGTAAAGAATATGCATATAGGGCTTCAGGGCCTACTCGCAATAACGATGCAACGGTTCTGGCCTATAAAGGGGAAAAATATAGCACGATCTATTGTATTGTGTGTGTATTGTGCACTTATTGTATAAAAGCAAGGCCAAAGATGCATACGCAGATGATGGGTAATTTACGACTCCATCGAGTTCAACCAGCGCGTCCTTTCATCAATTGTGGAGTCGACTTTTGCGGCCCCATCTGGATTCACTATCGTTCACGGGGAAGTCGTCCACAGAAAAGTTATTTAGCAGTATTCTGTTGCTTTAGCACCAAGGCTGTTCATCTTGAAGTTGTTAGCGATTTGTCCACGGACGCTTTTCTTGGTGCTCTTAAAAGTTTCATTGGACGGCGCGGACATTGTCAGAACCTTTACTGTGATAATGCCACTAATTTCGTAACGGAACTGATGTCAACGATATACTCTCAAGACGCACAGGAGAGGATTCTAAAGGAATGCAGTGCAAGGCAAATTACATTTCATTTTATCCCTCCCAGAGCACCACACTTTGGTGGTTTATGGGAGGCTGCCGTCAAGTCGGGGAAGCATCTGCTGCAACAAAAGATTGTCTCAGCATCATTAACCTACGAAGAACTATGCACATTGAGCACGAGGTAGAAGCAATTCTCAATTCAAGACCGCTTACAACGCTATCAAGTGACCCAAACGCTTTAGCCGCATTAACACCGGGCCATTTTCTCATCGGCGAGCCATTAAAAGCTACTGTCGATCCACATGCACAACCCTCAAGGGGAGATCTTAACACAAGATGGAAGCTGGTTTCGCATATCAAGGAAGAATTCTGGAAACGCTGGTCCCAAGAATACTTAAGCGAACTTTGGCACCGGAACAAATGGAAAACAACGTCATGAAATATTGAAGAAGAGGCAGTAGTTATCATCAAAGAAGACAACTCTCCCGTCATGAAATGGCCACTTGGGAGAATCATCAAGGTCTATTATGGCGAAGATGGTTTAGCGAGAGTAGCCGACGTACACACAAAGTCTGGCATCCTAAAACGGCCGATTCACAAGTTAGCACCCTTAATTAAGCCGCCAACACAGAATATCGAGGAAGCAACGGAATTTCGTGAGGAAGCTAAGCATGGCAAAAAACGTAATCATAATGAAGGCGAATCGGCACAAGGAGCCTCTGAATGTGAGCTCACAAAGGCACCATCTCGACAAAGGAAGAGGCGAACGGTGGGGAATGTATTGATGGCAGTTCTGTTGACGTCCCTGTTAGTCCCACTTGTCAAGGGCAGCGACGTAGAAGTAGTTAAATTAACTCAACCAGGACTTCACTTCGAAAATCAAGGAAAATTAAACTTGATATCCAATTACTGGAAGTTTATTTCAATCTGCAGCCACACAAGTCTGAATTACGAGTCTTAAAAAAGAGCACAGTAACTTTACAACAGCTTTGCCAGCAGCTCCTCTTCAAGGGCCCATGTGAACAAGTGGTTCATCAAATTCAACACCGCTGCTTACACCTCGCGGAAGAAAACGAGCTACTTGCTACGAAACAAACGCCCGGGACAATGAAACGAGGCGCCTTCAACATTATAAGAACAGTCGCCAACTCGTTATTTGGAGTTCTGGATTCGAATCACGCCACGGAAATGTCGGAAAAAACTGGTTCATGTCACTGCCCCAAAACTAGACTTCTATCTTGGACGCGACGATCAATATCATGAAAGAGAACCAGGAACCAATTGACCAACGATACAAGGCCCTAGAAGAAAAACTTGAAGAAGTGGTAAATCAAGGGAATAATGTCACTGATGCCCTCCATCAATTCCAGCTTCAACAACTATTTCTTTCCTGGTCTATCTACAGCATGGTCCTTATGGGTAGTATAGAAAGGACCCAAACAGCGATACTAGACATGATGTCGGAAACTCACCAAGGACAAATAAGTTACCTCTTACTATCGCCTCACCAATTTCAACCAGGAGGCAACAAAAATAAGGACTCATCTCCCGGCTGGTCTTTATCTGCCTGTGGAACCAGAAGATACCTTTCAGTTATATAGGCTCACGTCGGTGGAAGGCCGCCTGACCGCAAGCTATTTTCCAAATTAAAATACCATTAATCGGCTTGGAGGAGTTCGCATTATTTAGAGTATTCCCGATTTCGACGTGCTATAACAAAACACTCATAAAGGTTCGGCAATCATGCAACTACCTTGCCGTTACCGCTTATCTCGATCGATATTACCCGGTGGCCGATTTCGAACTATCGAATTGCGTAATGGTACACAATTTATCTCGTTTATGTACCCAGTCGCATCCCATTTATTATCACGGAGCAAGTGAGAACAGGTGCGAAATCGACCTCTTGAACAACATCTCGATGCCAAAATCCTGTCAACTGGAACCAATTATGACAACCGCCGCCTGGATAGAAATTCCGAAAACGAATAAATGGATTTATACTGTTACTGAGGAATCATCTTTAAGCATAGTCTGTCCTCATTCCACTAGCATATTGAAGGATCAGGCATCTTAAGTCTCAAATCAGGCTGTGTCGCAAAGCAAAACCACATAATTCTGCAGGCACATCAAACTCACTCCAGCAATTTGACCATCTCCCATTCGAGGTTGATCCCTGTCGATAACAACGTATACGCCACCCAGTTGTCCAAAATCAAATTCAACATAAGTGGGGCCAATCCGCATGCAAACGAAATACAACAGTTAGCAAAGGAAATCAGACAGCAGCAACTTGAACTGCCCAGCAAAATACATCGCCATCAACTTCACAACACTGTTCTGAGTTCATTCGGGCTTGGCCTAGCAGTTCTCACCACCTTCAGCTTAGCGTGGAAATATCGAACCCTCATATGCAGACAACGGAAGACGAAACCGGTACCCGCTCCAAGAGGAAATTGCCCGGACAACTTCACCATACACATCTAAGAATCTGATGACCCTACGTATCATCAGCGGGGGGCAGCATGTTGAATTCTATGCTTCTAATATTCATATTTTGCATATTTTTTTTTACTGTAATATTATACATACAATATACATTATATTGCAATGTAAACGTAAGATATAATAATAATTTTTGGCGCAAAAATCCATATTGGATCTAGGCCTTGAAGTGTGTTAGAGCACTTCATTCAAGACCGTAACGGTACACTACAGTATACTGTAGGAGGCAATGTGCTCAGCATTGCGCTCGCCCGAGATTATTACCCTGATTTGACTCAGGTACTCATTCACAGCTGAGTCGACTGGTATCCGACGTCAAATCACGATACAAATTCCACTGTCACCAGTGAGATTTGAACCGCGACCTTCCGCACGACAGCCTTGTGCTCTAACCACTCAGCTATCCGGACAGATAGATAAGATATACGCGAATAAATTAATGACCGCATTGAAATCTGCAAACATTATTCCACGTGCATGTAAATTGCAACCTAAGCAGATCAATGTCGCACATTTTTTCCCACAAGGTAGCAAGGTGCATTGTACTTTGTGATCATCAGCATTTTTTACTATTTTCGCGTATGTCTTACGGATGCACAAAATTTGTATTTAAACTAATGGTGGAAAATAAACAGTTCAGTTCGATCGGAAATAAGCCACATTTTTCTTCTTCTCTAGCGGGGCTGCTAGAGACGATCGAGCTCGGTACCTGAGTTGGTGTATCACCAAATCAAGAACCCTTTCCCCATTGGTGTTTCACCAAAGGGTTAACATTTGTTAATTGTTCGGTTGGTGTTTCACCAAACAAATATGAAGCGAGCTATCACAGCTTATGGGCTGTGTAGGCGGACCTTTGCCTCTACATGGGGACCTAGGCCTCAGGTAGTAATATGGATATATGTTGCTATCATTAGGCCAATGTTCGCTTATGCATCCGTAGTGTGGTGGATTAAGGTGAACGTCGTCGTCAAAGATCCGCTTACGGGTCGCTTACGATACGGAGAGTGGCGTCCCCGAGGTAGCCGAGCAAGTGATTCTAACCCCCTAGCTGGCATAATACTGGCATCCTAGGTAGTAGCCTCGAGAAAATTTCTCTATGAAGAACGAACTGCTAATGACCGATGCACACCAGGACACACTAGGAGTCCTCCGAGTCGTCGACAACTCTTTTTCGAGGTCGATGGAAGTGATGTGAGCCTAGCTCTGCCAAGGTGGTAGTTGTGGCGTGTATTAGGAGGAGGCCCAGGGACCCTGGTCGGGTAATGTGCATTAAACCGGTATTAGTAGACCGTATTGCCCTGAGCAAGCCCTGATCCGTCCATGAGTTCCGGAATCAGCTAATCGTAAGCCAGGCCTCAGGGAACTGTGGTAGGGGCTTTGTCCCCGAGGGTATACCCATTCCAAACTATTGCGGCACGCCCCCTTGATACGCTGGTAAATAATTTAAATGTCGAACAAAAATAAATCAAATGAGGAGCGCCCCTCGCCCCGGCGCCCAGCGAAGGACGCAACAAGGGCTGAAATACCCGACGAGACATCGAGACGCGCATATGGAGAGAAGGACTCGGAAAGTGATGCGGCACCGGCAACGGAGACGAGAACCCAAACCATAGTGCAGTGTGCAGTGCTATAATTGCGGAAAGAGGCACAGTGCAAACTGCCGAAACTAACCAAATGGTTTCGAATAGCAGCCGAGTGAGAGGACTGTCACTGTGGCGGGAGCTGAAGAGGAACGGCTTATTAAGAAATGCGCGGCAGTTGTAAAGATCGTGCAAGCAGAAGTGTCTTCCATTCGTAAAACGTAGGGTTGGTGGAGTCCTAGTCGAACTAGTCCCGAAGACAATAAATAAAGTTATGTTCTGTAAAGCAGTCAAGGGGCTTCTGGGAAAAAAAGCTTTGGTTTCCAGCCTGGAATCCACGTGCTCTCTGGAAATCCGAGACCTTGACTGCCTGACAGAAAAGAACGAGGTAGAAGAGGCCATCAAACGCGAATGTCCGGAGGTAAAGAATGCCCGGTTTGGTATCACCTCTGCCAACTCCCAAGGCCAAAAACTCGCTGTGGTGGAAGTTGCCGAGCAATCCGCGAGGAAGCTTCTAAACAGCGGGAAAATAAGAATTGGTTGGGAACGAATCCGGGCCGTCTCAACCAAAAGTTACAGATGTTTGGATTATGGACGCACATCTGCAACCTGTCGGGGACCTGATAGAAGTGCAACATGCCTTAAATGCGGTCAACCAGGCCATAAAGGGACCACTTGCAATGAAAAGGAAAACTGCGTCCTACTCAGGGGCCGTGGCGCGACTGATAAGAACGTTGCGCACATTGCAGACTCGGAGCGGTGTCCAGTCTTCAGAGCAAAATTGGAAGGAGCTAGGACGCGGTCAACATGATTCGCATTCTACAAAGCAATATGCACCGCTCACGAGTTGCTAGCGCAGCTCGTTGCGGAGATCAAAGCTGATTTAGTACTCATCAGCGAGCAGCACTAAAGCAGGGACCCAGTTTCGTAGCACCCTGACATATCAGGTACCGCTGCCATCTGGGTTCAGGACGGAACCCTCCTTAGAGTTCTTACCCAAGGCCGAGGGGACGGCTTTGTTTGGATTCGGTGTTCAGCGATAACGTTTTTTAGTGTCTATCTTACGCCGAATGAGACAAAACCGGATTTTTGACGCAGGCTTGATGCTTTGGAGGACGCTATCTTAGGCACGGATGGGCAGATCCTGGTCGGGGGGGAAATCAACGCTAGGGCACTTGAATGGGGCATACCTCACACAGACTCCAGAGGGAAACGAATTCTGAAAATGGCGGCGAGAACAGGACTGGTAGTTCTAAACACCAGATCCACCCTAACGTTCCGGCGCCTGGACTGCGAGAGAAGCACTCCACAAGTTACCTTCGTGTCGGAATCACTGGTGTCGCTGATGGACGTGTGGCGTGGAAGGCTTCACTGCAAGCGGCCATCAATACATCGCCTTCAAAGTGGCGGACACAAACTCTCGCTGTGCACCACCCCGGCGCTCTTTCTGTTCATGGAACGTCGCGAAAGTGAAAATCGGGAGGTTTGTCGAAACTCTTGGAACAAGTGGGGCGCTCTGGAGGGTACTCCTGTCGTAAATTCAGTTATGAACCTGATAATGACCGCCTGCGGAGCCTCCATGCCCAGGAGGGCATCGAGACGTGGCAAACCTTCTATGTATTAGTGGACGATAGAGATCGCAGAGCTCCGGAAGCAGTGTCACAGGCTCCGCCGCTTAACACAACATCTAAGCGACCAAGGGGAGGCATGTACTATAGTGATGGAATACAAATCAGCCAAAAGGAGACTCTGCAGCGCAATAACAAGAGCAAAGCTCGCTGCTGGCAGGATCTGGTCGACAAGGTGAATGAGGACCCGTGGGGACTCGGCTACAAACAAGTAATCCGAAAAATGGGGGCCCTGCGCAAACCCTGCTCACTTAAGGCCGAACAGATAGACCCCATTCTAGTGGCATTATTCCATGCGCATCCCGTATGGGATGATGACGTCGGCGCGGAGAGCACAGGGGACTCCATTTTTCTCTATAAAAAAAGCTAGAACAGGCAGTCCTCTCTATGAAAAGCAATAAGGCGCCAGGGCCCGATGGCATTCCACCAGCGATATACAAACTGGTATTCCAATACCGGCCAGACCTACGCCAGGCGGAAGGGAGATGAGGCAAGGGAGGTTGTTGCTCGCGAAGAACGGCAACACACTCTAGACGAGTGGCAGCTCTCTTGGCAAAATGAAACTGGAGGCAGATGGACTGCGCGGCTCATCGACAACTTAGGTGGGTGGCTGAATCGGAAGCATGGTGAGAATTTTTAAGCGGGCATGGAAGTTTTCTGTCTTACCTGCACAAGATTGGATAGGCGCAATCTCGGATTGTGTGCTTTGCAATGGAGTTGCGGACGACGTCCACCACACTTTTTTTTTTGTGAAAGTTGGGATAGGGTTCGTCAGCAGTTCTATTTAAACATAGGGGATATCTCTCCAGACAACATTTTCGAAGAGATGCTGAGGAATGCTGACAGGGTAGGCTGTGTTCCCCATTACGCTCGGGTCCTTCTTGTTGCTAAAAAGATAGAACTCGACCAGTGGAGGAGCCGAATGGCAGGGGGTTCCTTGAACTAACAGTTCCCTTCCTCCTCTCCCCTCCCGTTGGGGAAAGGAGTTCCCTGAATTGAAGGCTCCGCAGGCCAGGAGATTTCGGGGACTAGCCCGAAGTAATGTGACAAACCGTTCCAGGCTAGCTCTCTGACGATGGTGAGGTGTTTAGTGGGTAGTCCGACGACGTACCGAACCGGAAGTCCAACACTGTGTACATAACTGCATTCACCTACCTCAAAAAAAGGTGAAACAAAAGAGTTTTCACAGTGCAATGAAATGTGTGTCTGGGTATCACCGGAGCCATGAGCAACACATCCGGCGCAGCTCAATTTGCAGCCCTTGGATTTGTTTATTCAAAGCACTGCCATGAGAGCAGCTTATAGATTAATTCGATTTGATCTATGGGAAAACAACGGGCAAGGCGGACACAGAGCATTGGAAGAGTCATTGGGAGAACTAAATCTAGTTTTCTCAATACCTTCCGATTCTCGGATCCCCATACATCTGTTTGGTAGAAGATATGATGTCAGCTTGAAACGAAGAGAAAACTGGGGCAAACCAGAAGAATGCATGCCAGGATATACTGACTTCTTCTACACCGATGGCTCAAAAACAGAAAATGGTTCTGGAGCAACAGTCTTCCTCTCGAAGGAGCACGAGAAGTGGGCTTTACCTTTGGGACAATACGCAACGGTCTTTCAGGCTGAAGTGTATGCGATCTTAAGGGCGTCTACCTGGATGATTAACAAGCGGTTGGAGGGTAGGCGCATCGCAATTCATAGCGATAGTCAAGCTGCATTGAAGATGTTGAGTAGTAATTTGATCACTTCAAAAATCGTTCAGAAATGTAGAAACCGATTAAACTCTGTTTCTAGATTAAATACGGTGGAATTACAATGGTTACCTGGTCATTGTGGTGTAGAAGGAAATAGAATCTCCGATGCGTTAGCAAAAGTGGGTTCAACTTCCCCTTGCCGGGACCGGAACCAGCAATTGTGGTATCAGTAGTATTGGCTGATGCTGCAATAAAAAGCTTAATGCTGCTAGACACCTCAAACCTTTCCTGTCAGAACCAAACAAACATACTGCAAAGTTTATCCTGTCGAAAAGCAGGAAGGGTTGCAGAAGTATTGTGGGCATTTTGACGGGTCATAATTCACTAGCTGGTGATATGTTCAGAATAGGAATTATCCAAGACGATACGTGCCCATCCTGTAATGAGGAAGTGGAATCCATGGAACATTTTTTATGTGATTGCCCCGCCTATGGATGCATCAGACATCAGATTTTTTGTGCTAATGTTCTTCAGCTGCAGCGGGTAGCATCATATCGATAACAGAAATCCTGTGATACATAAACGAATCCAGGATATTTCGTTAGATGGGGGAATCGAGTACAATGGGCCACTAAGGTCTGCGTGCTCAGAGGCTTTTAAAGCAATGAATTTAGCTCTTTGAATAGTAATTTCAATCAGTTGTGTGCGTATGACTCATGTGGTTAAAGCGCTGGGATGTCGTAGCGGAAGATCGCGGTGCAAATCTCACTGGTGGCAGACGGATTTGTTATCGTAACTGGATGTCGAATACCAGTCGACTCTGAGTCAAATCAGGGTAACAATCTAGGGCGAGAGCAACATTGGTCACATTACCTCCTACAGTATACTATACTGTAGTGTACGGTTAAGGTCTTGAATGAAGTGCTCTAACACACTTCAAGGCCCTGATCTAATATATAATAATTTCAACCAACGGGAGTTGTTTCGAGATTAATTACAAAAACTCGAGACTCCTATTGTCATTGCTTGTTGCTCAGATGTATTCTGGCGCATAATGTTAGTGTCATGGTTTCTGTTGTTTTTTGGTTTTGGATGCCTATGAGAATCACAGAATCGTTGTACATTCTCTACCTCCACAGTACGGGCTATAGTCTATTTGACCTACAAGTTTGACAAGATTGTCCAGAATTCGTCGAACAAATAGTTCGACTTTTACCTGAATTGTTACTATTTTCTTGCTTGAATCGTCTGATCTTGTTAGTCTGGGTTGTCGTTCTAGTGCCATGATGTATAATCCTACCAAGTTTGGTTGAAATCGCACTATTACTAACAAAGTTACAATAGGCCAAAGTTATCGCTTCTTTGCAAATACAAGACTTTTGAATATGTAATAAGTTCTGTTTCTTGATTGCAGAAGAATGGCTGCTAAGAATTGAATGATGATAAATATCAATCTAGGTATCTCTAAAGATGCAGAGAACACCTACCTGACAAAACCGCTGGGTCGCAGTTAGGATGACACCGTCTTTGCTGTCAATATACACGCAGGTCGATTTTCCGCGCACAAAATCGCGGCATTGTACATAAACTTCAACTTTCTACAATTAGCTTATGTATCTTCCAATATTTTACGTCATGAAATTTATACAATTAAGTGCCACTAACAGTGCACACACTTCCGGCTTATATTCAATTTTTATGAATGGAACCTACGAAACAAATGCAAGCGACATTAATAATTAGCACTTGCAACGCAAATTCCCAAAACGAATTCATTCAAATTGATTACATTCAACAATAACTGTCGAAAACGAAAAGCGTCGTCATATTGCAAATGATACAACAAACTCTCTCTCACGCATCGCAAAACTTCGATTTTCCCAACTTTTCTGCGTGCCGCATTGCGCATCCGACTTGTTGTATATTGCCTCATTCAAGACCGTGTAATGAACTTCATTTGACAGTTCTCTCATTGCGGACGCACGCAGTCGCTCCGAGACCCTAATGGATTTTTCCCCGAAAATGGATATTCTCACAAAATATGAGCAAATATTACATGCTAGGTACTAACGAAACAAATGCACACTCAAATGTCTTTATAAAAGAAATACACAAAACCTTCATTCCCTGTTCTGTATATTTCGTATGGTTCCATATCAGGTCGAAATTTAAGTTTCAATTGTCGTTTTATATTTTAGTGATCACTGGGATTGGCTTTACCCGAAAAATTAATTGTCCTAGTCGCCGCTTTCCTCAGCTCTTCGTCGCTGTAATCTTTTCCCCTTTCATAGTTTTACTTAAAAGGAACTGCAGAAAACAAAGGAACTACTTTTATAAAATCCAACCTCAACAGTAGATTTCGGGAGTCACTTGATCCCTTCATCAATGTTACATCTCCTGTGATGTAGCACTGATGGAGGGAATAAGTGGTTCCTGAATATAGCTTTATGTATATAAAATAAATAATACTATCGAAAAAGCAAAAACTATCTAGTTATTTCAAATAATTTAATCGCTGGAAATAGCACAAAATTACACTTTGATCATTTTGACCCGCTATAATCGTGTTCGTAGTTGTAGAATTTTCAGCAAAATTTCCAATATTTACCTCACACTTTTAGTGTTTTGTGTGAAACAAAACCTGATTAGAATCGGTTCGATGTCTGCCTGTGCATCCCTTTACATATAATGAGTGGCGCCATTTTATGTTGAGTTTAATGGTGGGCTCCCCATACGTGCGAAAGGAAGGTGCAAATTTTTTTTCACGAAATATGGCCATTGTAATGTAATAATGTAATAAACTTTTCGAAACTCCATATTTGATATTGAGTGAAACACAGGGAAGTGAGTGTAATAAGTCTCATTCAAATCACAGTGATGCATCTAATGGAAATCTAAGCCTCAAAATACATCTCATTCCGATATTTACACAAATAAAGTTAATAATATTATATTAGCATATTTTAGAAGTTTTTCCGGCAACCCGCGAAGGAAATCGAACTATCACAAATTATAGGAAGCAAAACTTCCAGAATTTATGTGAAATTCATGCATTCTAAATCGTTTAACGAATTGGTATTAATACCACAACAAGCTCACATGAACGGAAGGTAGCAGGAGAACATTTCGTTTTAGCTAAGGAAACATTGGTTGAGCTTAATTCAGATAGATATACATTTGCACATTAAACCAGTGGTATTCAATATATGTACTGCGCACTCCAGATATCCCGGTTCTGTGTCGAGGCTCACCAACTCGATATCCCTAAATGCTGCCTGGCCTCCTTACCTACGCCGTCGCTCCATGTCAGGCGTCGTTATGTAGGCTACGGGATCGTCCATCCCATATAGAGGCAGTGGCAGTGGCATATAGAGGGCCAAAAATTCTTCGGAGGATTCTTCTGTCGAACGCGGCCAAGAGTTCAGAATTTTTCTTGCTTAAAACCTAAGTCCGAAGAATACATGAGAACTGGCAAGATCATTGTTTTGTACAGTAAGAGCTTTGACCGTATGGTGAGACGTTTCGAGCGGAACAGCTATTGTAAGCTGAAATAGGCTATGTTGGCTAAGAACAACCGTACGCGAATTTCATCATCGTAGCTGCTATCGGTTGTGATTTCCGACTATACGAGTAGATAGGAGAAATTATCAACGGTCTCAAAGTTGGATTCTCGTATCTTTATTCTTCCCGTTTGGCCAGTGCGATTTGATGTTGTTGATTGGTTGGTTTTCAGTGCTGGCGTTGCCACTACATATTTCGTTCTGCCCAAGATCTCACGCCGCCTGCTCGATCTGGATGAAGGTAGACTGTACGTCTCCGGTCGTTCTTCCCATGATGGCGATATCGTCAGCATAGGCCAGTAGTTGGGTGGACTTAAAGAGAATTGTAACCCTTGCATTTACTTCAGCATCACGGATCACTTTCTGGAGGGCCAGGTTAAAAAGAACGCTTGATGACCGTTGTTGATGTTCTGGGCGTATGGGGCTATCCGGCCTAGCAAGATGGCGGAGAATATCTTATGGATGGTACTCAGCAACGTGATACCTCTATAATTTCTACACTGTGTGGTATCTCCCTTTTTATGTATTAGACAGATAATGCCTCGTCGCCAATTGATTCGCTGTCCCATACCTTGAGCTTAAGTTGATGAACCTCTTGGTGTAATTGGTCGCCTTCATATTTAACCAATTCGGTTGTAATTCCATCGGCTCCTGGCGACTTATGTTAAGCCGATGAATTGCACCGACTATTTCTTCTATGTTTAGTGGTGGCAGTATTTGTCCGTCGTCTTCATTTGGCGGGACCTCCAACTCGCTGATGTTCTGGTTGTTTAGTAGTTCATCAAAGTACTCAACCCATCGCTCTAATATGCCCATTCTGTCGGAAATCAGATTTCCCTCTTAGTCGCGGGAGGGTGAGCATCGAGGTGTGCAAGGCTTCATCCTGTCGACTTGTTAGTAAAACTTCTGCGCCTGATGCGATTACTCTCCGTACTTTTCTAGTTCACATACCTGTTGATTCTCCCAGGCTTCCTTTTTCGATCTGTGAAGTCGCTTCTCCGCTCGCCGGAGTTCGTGATAAATCTCCGCGCGTCGCCGTGTCTTTCGTGAATGCAACATTACTCGGTATGTAGCATTCTCCAGTTCCGTTGCTAGGTTACATTTATCGTTAAACCAACCGTCCGGACTCTTTTTGCAGCTGGGGGCCAAGTATGTTTGTGGCCGTATCCATGATAACGTTTTTCAGGTGATTGTGAAGATCATTTGTTGATGCTTCATCTCCGGGATCTCTGTTGACTACGGTTATTGCGGCATCCATTTCCATCTTATAGGTGTTGCGGAGGGCTGTGTTGTGAATGGCTTCAGTGTTAACTGTCACCTGATTGTCAGAGGCGAATCTAGGTGATATTGTTATTCGAACTCGGAGCACCATGCCAACGAGACAGTGATCCGAGTCTATATTGCTCCCCACCCATATGTTCTGACATTCATCAAGGCTAAGAGGCACGTAATATATGCATATATTATATGAGAGTATCCACTTTCGGGTAATATTGACATTCATAGTCTTGAATTTGCAATGAAGCGACAAATTTGACCTATTATAACTTTGTTAGAAATAGTGCGATTTTCACTAAACTCGGTAGGATCATGCTCTTCGTTATAGTCTACATTACTAGAACTGAAATTTTGTGGGGCTGGGATGAACTAAAGGGGGGTTTTGCTGCCAATTACTAAAAATTATAGTAATATATGGTTATTAACTTTATCGGAAAGGATGTCGGTATGGAGGATTTTTCGGAGCATAGGTACCATATAGTGGCAGCCTCTTGAGCTTTTTCAGGTTTTTCGGTTAGGTAATTTCTGAGAATGGATCCAATAAAAAAAAGGTCAATTACAACCCCACGCACTCCCCACTTCCAACAAATGTCAAAACTAAGAACGGGTACTAACCGAGATCTTTCATTTGGTACTCCACATGACTATACTTGGTAGAAAAATGACACCCCCGCTTTGAATGTATGGGGACCCGCTTACATTCAACTTATAAGGATGTAACTCACTGCATGCGTGAGCGCTCACAGTTCCCACTTTTACACCGACTTTGATGTCAATCACTACAACCGTTTCTGAGAAAAATGCCTGTGGCGGACACACCGACAGACGGACAGACAGACAGATGCATAAACAGACAGACAGTAAACCAATTTTTAATGAGGTTTTATTTTACACAAAACCTTAAAGACAAGCACACAAATGAACATTCTGTTCCCTCAATTTGAGTAAGAATTCCGGCCCTACAAATCGAAGGATAAAGTATTAAAATGTGGAATTCCGAACAGTGTTCCTCTCCGTCCTGGATTTCTCCATGATAAATAATTCCTCAGTTCTTGACAAACCCTGGTTGGTTCATGATCATTTGATCGATATCGTGAATGTAGTTGTGTATTCATGGTTACCAATTACCTCTTTCGACTTTGCTTTATGTCGAGTAATTACCAGAAGACATTTTTCTTAGCATCGCCCGACATGTCTGCCATACCTATACATCCATAAGTCAAAAAACCCTACTTACTTTCCATCTTTACAGGGGCCCGTCCTCCTTTGTTGACTGAGATTATGGCCCCTGGGGCCTATTAAATCTCATGAACATTTATTTGCTAAGAAATTCAATGAGTTTTCATGATGGGCCTGTCACGGCACATGAAAACGAAAGCAGTCAGGCTCCAACTTTACTTATCCCTGATCTCGGCATTTTTTTTACGAGTGGTTACTGTTTCCGTATATGTTGATTGGTGAAAGCACCTTGAAAGTAAGTTTGGCTCCGGTGTTAGAGTCGATTTGAAATTAGATTTTGACGCCCAGATACTATGCCTCAAATGTCCCAAATATTCACCACTACGAGAATCCTCGCTATGGAGAAAAGAAGACTTTCTATAAGTAACTGGAATTTAGGGAACACGAGCGAAAAGTAAGTATAATCTGGCCTTGTTTCCAGAATGAGCTCTATAACAGATTATTCGGGCATATTATCGATTAAGAACTGTCGAAACAACAGAAGAAGTTTATGAATTTCTGCCAGCTTCACCTCCTCCTCGCCAAGAATCTCTCCCACCACCTTCAACATACATCAACGGGGACCTTAGTATAACTTTGAACTGTAAAATATCCGGTGAATGAACACATTAAATTTAAAATCGACTACAGTGCTGGGCAGCCCCCGGAACCGTGACCATTATGACGAACACCGAAATGAGTACAATTATGGTTCATATGCTTTTGCCTCCATCATTAGAAAGTTGCAAGAGAAAGAACTGCACCAGACTTGACACACTCGACGTATTCACACATAACCCATTAATAGTGCTCAATATGCAAATTCTACAAATGCTAGTACTGAAGTAGTAGTATCAGCCCCAAAATTTGTACTATGCCCGCCATATTGGAGAATCATAAGGAAATTGATCACCTCAAACATTCAAGTTACATCACCACCTATCTCCTTCATGTGATCTGCTTGCTCTCGCCCAACATAATCTGCAGCAAATGAGTAATTCACAGGGAGCGACTAGAAGGCGAAAGCGACAGTGCAAAGGTCGTAAGAAAGGATAACAAATCATACTGCTAACTATACCATGCAGTGGATTCCATTATCGCAACATGCCTGCCGAATATGTTACCCTAAAGTGACCCGGCACCGAAGAGCAAAGGGGCATTGTTTTTAGGAAGCCTTGGAAATAGCCGAAATACATTGACCAAAACCCACAACGATGGCTTGTGGGTATAGATAGTTTGTTATGCCTCACAGACTGACAATGACTACCGTCGTGCAGAGTAGGTTGGTACATGAAGTGGGGGTATATACTGCATCTAGACTACTAAACTCAAAGTACTATGCGCATTTTGGCAGCACGATTACTGAATTGATTAATTGATTTCGTAACCCCCGGCAAATCCCGGTCTACATGGATGTGTGTTATGCTTTGTGTTTGCCTCGATACTATAAGTTTATCACAGCACAGCCATCAATTGCTGTTAATGAAACTAAAGAGTCTTACTCTTACTGAGAATCCAGGAAGGTAAATAACAGTGCCAAGGACTAGGATACGGCTAATATAGTGTCCCAAAAATTAATAAGTCTGAATCAGAAACTGCGAACGCCAAAATCATATTACCATATTGAGAACTGTAAGCAATTTAGACAATCGGAAGGATACGTCAGAAATGGTAAGATCTATCTTCCCGCGATAAAAATATATTAAGAAACTTAAGATTCATTCACTAGTAATTGGTATTAACAATATTACTGGAAAAAATTAGTCCAACCGTCGTGGATGATGCTGTATTTTGATACCGCCTCTTCACCACCAACCTGGGGAGGATCACTTGTTCTCACAATGGCCTCGTGGCTCATCTGCCTTCCACCTTCCGGAATGGTAATACTCGATTAACCGAGCGAAGAAACCAAAGGCAACTAGTTTAGCTAAGGTGCCCTTAATCCGATGTATTTTGAGCTAAATCTACAACTATTGTTATCCCATTGGTCGCAGAAAGCTTGCCTTAATACTGTTGCTCTGATTGACCACCTGGAAATTGGATAAACAGGAGCAGCATTTCGTACACCGCCTCAATGAATCTTCCTCATCTATATGTATAAAATATTGTGGCAGGTGCGATTGTCACCAAAATTTAATCCTATAGCCCAGGAGATGGTTTATGTAAAGTTTGCATGAAATGTCAACATCGGATTTTTCCATATAAAACGTATATCCGTTGCGAAAGCAACTACAAATAAGTAGGTGCCCACGAGCGCCCGCTGTATGTATATTGTACTGATGTTATACGTAAGACAAATACCCGCTGTAGCACATTCACGCATGTCTATTGCCAAATACCTATTGACTGTCAGTGAGTGATCATATTAAAGTTCTTTTCATCGAACTCGCATTGTAAACAGAACCTTACTAAAATCGGTTCAATCTCTGTCTGTTCGTCGCCTCTATCATAAGTTTTTCTGCGATAAAACGCACACCAACTGGCATATTTATAGGAATCCTAAATCGGGAAGCAAAGAAAGTGGTCGCTGTCACCGAGCGGTCCATTGGAAAGATCTTTACGACAAACTGGACACTCGGGATGGCGATAGAGATCTGTATCGAATTGCCAAAAACCGAAACAAACGCACACAGGATATCGAACGCTTTTGTTGCGTTATGACAAGAACGGTGCTTTGTTTACTGACGTCGAGGCGTGACAGATAGATAGCAAGAATATTTCGAGTAAATTTCAAATGAAGACGGTGCTCATCCAATCATTCTCAACATTGGCAATGAAACGAATGAAATCGGGGAAAACAACAAGACCTGACGACATCGCATCTGAGCTCTGGAAAGCGAAGAGCTGGGACGCAACACTGCGGCTCAATGAATTCTTTAATCGGATTATCACAGGAAGGTAGAACACCGGTTACTTTTCCACACTATGAAGACTTATAAACACATTGTTCACAATTATATTCGTAAAATCGTTGAAATAACCATGAATCAAGTCGGATTTGCCAAGAATTGCGAAACTACTAACGCAATACACGAGAGAAGCATTGCCTTAATGTAACATAACCGTAACGTCCCCACGTACTCGAGGAGGGCGATCAGATCCGAGTCTGCAAGGGACTCATCTGAAGTGGCTCTGTCACGAAGCCTCGCCGGAGGTAATCTGGTACCATGGGAACCGGGATGGCCCTCTGAGAGCATATATGCTCCAGGAGAATTCCGGAAGGATGTGTTCTCGGTATGAAGGCTGAGCCTGCACTCAGTATAAACCAGTACCGCTGTGCTTGCATGGCGGGGCTCTGATTGTGGTCCCAAAATCAATCCGTGTCCGAAGAGGACCGTGGGATTATGCCTTCACGGCAGGTACTCACGTTAAACCCTCAGGACTTTCATGTTAGCGCAACTGGTGCTCAGAAGTGGCGGTGAGGAAGACGGGGCGGCAACCCTGTCGGCCAAACAAAAACCAAGTGGCCGAGGAGAACCTTCATAGTGGTGGCACCAGGAGACGCTGTACTTACTTTGGCTTGCCGGCCGTGATGCAGTAGGAGAATGCTCCAAAAGCCCAATCAGGGCGATCAGACCCGAGTCTGCACGGGGGGCCTGAAGTGGCAAATTGGTCACAAAACCTTACCGGGGGTATACTGGTACCACAGGAACTGGGATAGCCCCTGGACTCTCATATTTCAAGTGAACTCCCATTGTATGCGAGTACAGCTCGGTTATTGGGAGTTCCATGGGGGTTGTGGTTATGCTCAAGCGAGAAGAGACCTTCGGGCCTCGGCGTGGTGTTGCGTTTCAACACGCGTGCCATACTCCTTAGTTCGGTAGAGATCTGGGTGTGTCTTGCATCTACCAGTATGAATGAGAAGCCATGCACTTGGTATAGACTGGTACCATTGTTGCTTTTCTCAGCGCGGGCCTGATTGTGGTAACAGAATCAATCCCTGCCTTGAGAAGACCGTTGGATTAAGTCGCAAGACAGGTGCTCACGTTAAACCCTCAAGAACTTAACTGTTAGCGCAACTAAAGTCGAGGGGCAATGAAACGAATGAAAACGGGGAAAGCCACATGACCTTACGACATCGCATCTGATTCCTTTAAAGCGAAGAGCTGGGACCCAACACTGGCGCTCACTGAATTCCTTAATCGGATTATTCAGGAAGGAAGAACACCATCTGACTGGCAAGAAAGTGCCACTGTTCCAATATGGAAAAAGAAAGGTAGTCCAACAGAACGTTCAAATTACCATCAGATCCGGTCACTTTCCCATACTATCAAGATGTTTGAATGCATTCTTGACAACCGTATTCGCGAAATCGTTGAAATAACCGAGAATCAAGCCGGATTTGTCAAAAACTGCGGAACTGCTGACGAAATACACGCTGCGCCCATATTCCTTGGCGGAAATATACGCGATAGACAAATGTGCCTCCTTTAATGTGCAAAGGAACTACATGGGGCAGAACATAGCTATTCTCACCGATAGCCAAGCAGCGATCAAGGCACTTAGGTTCAACCAGGTGAACTCTAAACTGGTATGGAAATGCCTTAAGAGACTGAATACACTCGGCTCGTCCAACAAAGTCTGGATACTTTGGGTTCCAGGCCATGCTGGGTTGGAAGGCAACGAGGCAGCGGATGAACTAGCCAAGAAGGGAGCAGGGACGCCTTTACACGGACCAGAACCATTCTGTGGAATCGGAAACGGTTTCATGGCTATGAATCTAAGAAATTAAGAGAAACGGTTGAGGGAACTATATTGGGCGGGCCTACCAGGGATCGAGCAGTCCAGGGTGCTTATTGGGGGATACGAACCCATGCGTACAAAGGATTGCTTAAACCTCACCAAAAAGAACCTCCGAATCATAGTGGGAATTCTCACTGGTCATTGTCAGCTGAACTATCACCTAGGGAAGCTAGGGATATCTACGGACACTGCCTGCAGGTTTTGTGGGGAGAAGAACGAAACTTCTACACACGTCCTGGGACAGTGTCCGGCACTTGTGCAAAGTAGGTCGAGATATCTGGGAGAACACTTAATACTAGATGCAAAGCTGAAACATCTGGAAGTGGGGAATATACTAAAGTTCCTAAAGGTTACAGGCCAGCTTGAGATACTAGGATCAATTGGTACACTATAACCAGTAAAACGGGCACAATAGTTCTTCAAGGACGCGGTGCGACTTTCCCTTAACAGAATAATAATAATACTCGCGCACGCGGAGAAACGCCGTGAGAAGCATCGCCCTCTTTACATTGCATTTCTGGATCTAGAGAAAGCGTTTGACCGTGTGCAACACGAACTCATCTGGTATGCTTTAGGACAACACTTAGTACCAGAAGAACTCGTGTGCTGGGTTCAATTGCTCTACCACGATCCGAAAGTTCGTGGTATGGCGGTGGTATCAAAACCGCTTCCTGTCTCTGTAGTGTTCATCAAGGAAGCGCCCTCTCATCACTCCTCTTTATTCTTGTTATGGACACTGTCATACGGGATATCCAACATTCAGCGCCCTACACACTGCTCTATGAAGATAATGTCTTCCTAGCACCTAATAGCAAAAATCACCTCGAGGAACTTGTCCAAAAATGGAATGATCGCCTCATGCAACACGGTCTCAGATTGAATCTAAAAAAAACTGAATTTTTGAGACCGATCCCCATGAAACAGGCACAATCACTGTCAGCTGCAGTGATCTGCCCAGAACTGAACGATTTAAATACCTCGGGTCAACGCTATCAGCCAATGGAGAATTGCGTTATGAAATTGCTTCACGTATTCACGCAATCTGGATGAAGTGCCGTTCCACAACTGGTGTTGTTTGTGATCGACGTATCAACAAACATCTCAAATCTGACACGTTTTGATCACATCCGAATTGAGGGTATCCGCGATCGTTATGGGGATGCATCGATAGTGGAAAAATTGCGAGAAAGGCGTCTTCGATGATATGGTCATACAATTCGTGCTAACGAGAATTCACTTGCAAAGATTGGTCTGAACATCGAAGTCGATGATGAACGACCAAAAGGTAGGCCGAAAGAACGGTGGCTTGATACGCTGGATGGTCATTTAAAAGCCTCGAGATTGCATCCAGATCAGACATTTGATAGAGCCAAATAGCGAAACCGATCACGACGAGCCAGCCCCGCTTGTGAACAGAACAAAGGCTGAAGAAAAAGAAGAAAAAGGATTATCCGTATTCCAAGTGGAATCTCAACTGCCGAAGGAATTCGGCCTTCGGTGTTGTTCTCCAAAGTCTGGAGGTTATCTATAGAGGATGAATTGTGGATCTAGTTTCCCCTCCACATTGGATGCCACGGTGGCCAAGTTTCTCGCTACTGGGACGATGCACTAGCTGGATAGGGATGGGTGGAGGACCCTTGCTCCCTTTCTGCACCCAAGACCCTTCCAAATTTCAATTTCTTCTTATCTATAGTTATTTCCTCCCCATTACCAGCTTTTTTTCCACGGGTGGCCGACAACTTTAGACACTTTTAGTATGCCGAAATAAGTAAGTACTATCCCGAAGCGAGCCAACGTAAAGAATGAATGAATCTCCCGGGCAGCTTTGCTCCGAGTAGTCGCACACCCACCTAAGCGACCCTCTCCAGTTCTCGTACTTTGTTTCTGTTTAAGGTTTTGCGTAAACACAAAACCTTATTAAAATCGGTTTACTGTCTGTCTGTCTGTCTGTCTGTCTGTCCACGTATTTTTCTCGGAGACGGTTATAGCGATTGGCATCAAATTTGGTAGAAAGGTGGGAACTGTGAACGCTCACGCATATAGTGAGTTACATCCGTTTACGTCGAATTTAAGGGGGGGTCTAATTTTGTATTTTTTTTTTCATCAAATATAGTCATGTGGGGTATCAAATTAAAGGTCTCGGTTAGTACTTTTTGAAGCCGGTCTTAGTTTTGACATTTATTGAAAAGGTGGGGAGTGCGAGGGATTGAAAGTGGTCATTTTTTTAACGAACCCATTCTCAGAAACTACCCAACCAAAAAATTTGAAAAAAATCAGGGGCCTGCCACTATATGGCGCCTAGGCTCTGAAATACCCTGCATACCGATACCTAAAGTTAATAATAGTACATTACTAGATTTTTTAGTAATTGACAGGAAACCCCCCTTAAGTTCACCCTAGAATCACGAAATTTTGCAGCAATGTAGGCTACAGCATAGAATATGATCCTGCCAAATTTAGTGAAAATCACACTTTTACTAACAAAGTTATACTGGTTCAAAACTGTCGCTTCTCTGCAAATTCAAGAATATGAATGTAAATATTACTTGAAAGTGGAATTTTCACATAATATATGCATATTTTACGTGCTACATGCTAATGAAACAAATGCACATTCAAATGTCTTTATAAAGGAAATACACAAAACCTTTCATACCTGAAGCGCTGAGCTTCCGGTTTCCCGACTTGTTTATATATACATTTCTATTCACGTCATGCATGCCGATTGTATTATAGAAAACACAAATTTGAATAAAAGTCGAGCCAAGGATATCGAAAGGGCCTGTATTAGCTTTTACACTAAACAGGTCAGTTGGTTTCAAGCCGATTTTGGCGTCTTTAAGAATAGAGTTCTGCTGGGTCCATGCCTAAGGCTATAAAGCATAGCAACTCCAGTTGGCCTTAAGCCGTAGTTAGTTTCGTTCATTTTTGTCCGATGGATTTTCTAAACTCATCAACCAGTGAGTGTACATTTATGTAACCGTCGATTTTGGTTGTACACAATAATATGATAATTTCTTTTAGATGGCTCTCGTTGAAATGAGCGACCTCTTTCTAAACCGCTCTACTGCTTATGTCAAAACTATAGGCCTACTAAGCTAAAACACCTATCGCATTTCTTCAACAAAAACGTCCACAGTATGTACTCCAGGAACAAGAAATCGTGTGTATATATAGTGCAAGAATCTCGACAATTCAGAGAAAAATCTGCCTTGAAAAAACAATTTGAGCTTAAGGAACTGGGTAGAGAATCCATGCAGTGACGAAAATAGGCGGAGGATGTGTTTACTGTTGCTTCGCCCCACCCGCCTTCATTTTGTCTGAATTACAAAACATGCTCGACAACCTTGTTCTCGGCGTAAGCGGATGAAGCCCACAGATAATTGGGTCTAGAATGGGGTAGCGAAGGGACTAATACCAAAAGCAAAAATCTATTACAGGCTTTTGCACATCTAGACGTAATTCTAGCTAACGGAAATAGTGTAAGCACCTTCCGGATAGCCAGTACTGGCTGAATCATACATTTGACCTGATCTGGCGACCTGGACTTTAGCGAGGAGTGATCACCAGCCAATTAATTTCGGAACTATGACAAGAGCCGCCCAACAACATACCAATGCCGAGAAGGACATCCGTCAGGTTTAGCATTGAATGAGAAAACCTGCGGCTAATAAAGCACTAAAGGATTTAACGCGTCCATGCCTATGAGATACGCCTCCTTAAGCTGGCTATCCGGCGGAGTAAGAGTGAATGTTTTAAAGAGCTGGGCTCAGAGGCAGGTGCAAGACGTGTTGATTCAGAGGCCGCCCGTCCCTACAGATTACGTGACACTTTCCAGATATCTCTGAATAGGAGACAATTTCTGCAGTATACAGTTACTACATAGATTGCTGCCGCTTGTTGATACCCAAGGAGGCCTTTCAAATCAGCAGTGTAGGTTCGGTAATTTTGCATACGAAAATAGAGTTTCTTTTGGTTTTCACCCTCAGCAAGAATTTTATCTTATCCCTCTTCATTGATTCTTTTTGCATTGTATTCAACGAACTGTACGTAACATTCCTGCAAAAAAAAACAAAAAACACACAACTCCTTCTACTTACTTTCTGAACGCTTACCTATGTATTTCGGTGTCCGTATTTCAATTTTGCTCACTGAAGGTTATTTCTTCTCAATCATTAATACGGCAAAAATGATAGCAAGGAATGCCAGGCCAGGGTAAGTACTATCACCGAAGACCTTAAATACGGTAGCTAACGGTAATGTGTACATACGATTACAATTCCCCCGTGACGTCAAAATCCTATAAATTGTTCAGTTGTCTGCACACGCATACTTGCATAAAGAGATTTCAAGTTTCTCTGAACAAAAAAGTAGTCCTTGGAACGTTCGATGCAGATACTTCGCATTAGTCCCCTTTGTGCAGACTTAAATTTATTCTCGTATGAAAATTTGTTTGGCAGTAGTGAAAGCGAAAATAAGCATAACACAAATATCCCTTTTTCCGAATCAAAAGAGTATCACTTTTCGCCCGTTTCATGAATATAACAAACGTTTTTTGTGCAAAGCACTCACGGTTTCCTCCTATACAAATATCTGACATTAAATTTGCATTACAAGACGATATTCTCGGAAAATATCGCACCACCATCTCCCGTTACCGTAGCATCTGAAGTTTGTTGTGTATATTTCGACCATAAGGACTGCAAGCTGCTTCGTTTTTGCGGCACTTCTGAAACTTCCCGATCTGCCACCGAAAATGTAATCGTGTGAGCGTTCCGGACAATATTTCTTTTCCCACGTTCGAATATACCGCAATATAGGATTCAGATGGATTTAGCAAAGCCATGAGCCTTACCCTAAAGCGCACTTTACAGTAAAACAATCTTTTGTCTGCTAACGTGCACTAACTTATTTGAAATATTAATTTGATGCTAGACAAAACACACAATTTTCCGCCGAGTATTCTGTAATCGACTTCCCACCGTCGTCATATGCTGGCCTAATTTAAATTTGCCACATATCCCCAGTATCGCGCTATATTAAAATACGCAAGTATATAAAATTTTCATAAAGCTAAAAAAATGAAAAACGAAAAAACTTTTCATGTCCTCAAGGTTATCATCAATTTCAAAAGTTTCCCTACGTAGTAATGGTCCAACGGAAAAGGACAGGATTTCTCTCCAAGTGGATATTTTGTTGTTGCTGAAACTTTCCTTTCGTGAAAAATTTTTCAGTCTGATAAGCGGAAATGGATATCTTCTTTAATTTGAATCTTCCTTATTCGCTTCCCACAAAAACTTTCCAAAAAGATACGATTTCAAAAATTTACGTTTTTGGATCTTTTATCTGTTAAGTTTCTTGCAGCATGTGTATGCGTAGGAAGGCTAGAAATCCGAGAAAATACCACTAAACTTCTCAATTCATTATTATTTGTGGCTACCTCTCCACTAGCATCCCCATTCCGACGTAATGTGTGCCTATAAATTCTGTCGGTGTTGAAACATCAAACCTGAGTTATATTTTCTATGAGGCACTAGCACAAGTCCTGATTTGCAAATATACTCCGTAGGGACTAAATATATTATTCTTTTTTAAAAAATATGATATGGAGGCAGAAAGCCTGGCTTGAAGCTTCAGGGATGAATAACATTGGGTTTTACATTAAGAAACTCTCAAGGATATGTACAAAACCAAAACGCTTTTCAACGTTTATTTCATTTACAGCAATTCCCATTTTAGTTGATTCAGGCACTTTTTCTAATTTTGCCTCACTGTAATATAGAAACTCAGGGATTTATTGATAAATTTTATACACTGATGTACAATGTAAAAAAGTAAAAGTGGTAAAACACGCCATGTTTTCTATGAAATCTTAAGGGGGTCATCCCATGTGAAGGCCGTTTTTTTTGCCTTTTTTGAAAAATTATTTTGGAGGACTGGATAAAGATAGAAATGTGATTTTTTCACCATATATTTATTGATATCTCTAGTATATGTGATGAATTTTTCAGCTTGATATCGTAGCTAGTTTTCGGAATATGTGTCAATTAATGCACCCATCTTCAAAAGAAGGTGTTTTTCTGCTGCCACGCTGGAGGGCACTGTGTTCATCTGAGGAAAAAAAACTAAACGGCATTTTAATGTGGATAATATTCCACGGTCCGCAAACTAGGATAACTAGAAAATATTAAAAGGTAAATTTTTGGTGGGCTTTTAAACTTAATTTTTTGGATTTTGGAATTTTTTTACAGCTTTTTTTATGAATAAAAAAAACGACAAGTCCGATTGCAATTATCCTAGTTTGCAGATCGTACAAATATATATTAAAGAAGTGGTGAAAATTTCAAAGAAATTGGTTGGATAGATTTTGAGCTATGGTGGCAGCCGATTTTCAAGATGCAGTTTCGAGAAAAACGCATTTGAAAATTTAAATGTGATTATCAACAGTAAAATTTTAACTCACCATTAATCTGCTGTACCTGGTCTATAGAGAGCACCCTCGGTTTTTTCAAAAAATTCTTGTAAGGCAGATTGTTGCTCTCTGGTTTCAATTCTGGCTCTTTTAGCGAGGTCAGTCGACCATAGTTCGGACCGCCAAATTCGCGCTTCATTACGGCGGTCGACATAAACCTGATATATGTGACCAACTTGACATCCGATTGTCACTAGGATTTTGAGAATGCCATTGAATCCTTCATTGAAAATAATTACAGCCAGAAAAGTAGCTATTCCTACGACCTTGGCCCCAGAATGAAGGTGTTTAGGAGCAAAAGTCCAGATCAATGCATTTAACGACTCATTGTTATTCTGGGTCTCTGCTCCTAAACATCTGTTCAAAAGATCATCTCGTGACAAATCTTTGCAGATTGGTTTGATAACTGTTTGAACTTCTTCAGTCAAAGGTGCCTTCTCGTAGTGGAAACTATCCAGTTCTCCTTTAACTTCCGCTTTGCGCCATTTGCACCAACTGTCCTCGCCTGCTGGACAATTTTGATGCTGAGGATTTTCGTCTGTAGAACATTTATGGAAGAAAGTCGCCCAAATTTCTTGCTTCATTCCTTCTATTAAATTTGCGTGTCGACGAATAGCTAGCCCAAAAAATGTAGTGAGGTCGTTAATAACCTTATCAGTAAGTTTTCCAGCCCCTTTTCCACCAATGCCTTTGTAATTCTTCTTTGCATTTCTAAGCCGCGTTCCCATTCTATTCTCAACATGTCCTACGCATTCCTTTTTTACTACTATGTATATTTTATATTTGCAAAAATTTGCAGAAATACCGGAGAAAACTCCAGTAAAATCCAATATACTATATACAAAACTTGTCGCAATTGGAACATCCATGTTCATACTTGCTAAAAGTTTCTTTGCTGATGTTGATGCGAAGTCTTCTTTCTTCTTCTCTGATAAGTATCAATTCCCATGAACTACTCGTTTTCTAGTGCGAGCATGACGTTGAACGTTAAAGCGATCACCCTTCGTACGATCCATTTAAAAAAATCATTGAACACACAAACAACACAATACTTACAACAAAATATAACTGAGTATAGCTTGAAAGCCTTTCAGTTGTCACTCTATACTGGATTATCCTTTTTATTCCCAACAGCAAATAAGTTTAGACAATTGATTGGTTTTTCATCTTTTTATATTTATATCTGTGTTCGAATTTATAAGGCTTAGGTAAAAAACTAAGAGGTAAAAAAAGATTCGATGCTCTTTCTCATGGAGTACTCTAGCCGCGGGTGCAAACTCCTTACCTGTTTAACACTGTAACGACTGAACGACGCGGAATATCAGAAAATCTCTTTGCCCACATATTTTTAGCTTCCTTTTCGAAATCTTCCCTGGATATTCATTTTAGTTTGTTTGCTCTCTGTTTCTTAATCAGTTCTATTTTCTCCGTACTTTTTAACTGATAACTTCTGTGCCAGATGCAAAACGCTTTCAAAAATTAGAATCCTTCAGTGAAGTACAGACAGTCTAAATTCAATAACCGTAGAACTTATATTTGACATTTGTTAAAGTTTTTAGATGTTTAACTTTCTTTACTTCGTGTCACCGTATGCTCGTTAGAGGCAGAAGTGAGACTCGCTTCATGTGTTTCTCTTCTGCCCCTAACTCATGGCACACTTTTCTCGCCGGTCCTCCACTCCCGTGGCGAGCTCCGCAAAGTGGATAGATCCGCGCCATCTATTCGTTCGCATTCACAACATTCGAAATAAATTTCAAATGCTGCGAATCCTGCCGCGCCACATATTCTCCACTATATATAGATACAACACGTGCAAAAAAAATCGATTTCGCCAACCCGACACACGGGACGATCCCCTTAAAATAATAAAACAATTGCAAAAAGGTGTATATACATCCGCGATAATGACACCGAATTACATTCTCCTGAGTAATTAACTGGGGGTTTCCCCGATAACATATCGAGTGATTGAAGAAATTCGAATTACAGGTAGGTAAAAAAGAAGAAAAATCATTCTCTGATCATTCGAGTGTGAACATTTGACATTTGTCCTGCTCTTCACCAAAGGGTGAACCAAGTCTGGCAGCCGTTGAACTTCTTCTTCAGACATTCAAACCCCGCTCAACGAAACTACAGCATCTACGATCGAGAACTGCTCGCCGCGTACTTGAGCATTAAGTACTTCCGTTTTTCCCTAGAATACAGGCTGCTCACAGTATTCGCGGACCATAAGCCACTCACATATGCTTTGAAACAAAAGCCCGACAAAGCGTCCCTCGTTAGTTTCGGCACCTGAGCTTCATAAGTCAGCTCACATCCGACATACAGCACGTGTCCGGCAAGGACAACATAGTTGCTGACGCTTTGCCACATGTCTCCAAGGTAAACATCCCCGCGTCACTCGACTTCTCGGCTATCTCCAAGGCACATGTAGATGACGCAGTACGTCAGAGCCTCAAATCCAACCCCAAATGTAAATTTCGGGAGTAGCCCATCTTCGGCTCGAACCTCTCTCTTTGCTGCGAATAGTCGGAAAAGGAACCCCGCCCATACAGTCCGGCTAGCTTTCGTAAGGAAGTGTTCCACGCGATTCACGACGTAGCGCATCCAGGCATCAGGACATGAAATCGGTAACTCACCGAGAAATACTTCTGGCCCTCCATGAATAAGGACATCAACTCCTGGGCCAGAGAGTGCATCGCGTGCCAGAAGTGTAAGGTCAACAGGCATGTAAGGAAAGAAGTGGGTTCATTTCCCCGCATTACCAAGCGGTTCCACACCATATACCTCGACATCGTTGGCCCTTTGCGAGACTCACACGGTTACAAGTACTGCCTTGCAACCATCGACAGGTTCACACGGTGGCCTCAGGCAATACCTCTTAAAGGACATTAGGGCGCAATCTTGTGCCGAAGCCCTCTGTTGATAGTGGATTCCTCGCTTTGGTGTCCCTGCAGCGATCATCAGTGATCAGGGAATTCAATTTGAATCCACCCTTTTCCCGGAGTTAGGCAAACTCCTTTGTTTCAAACGTCAGCGGACCACCGCATACCACCGTGGCATATTCGAACTCGCCACGAGAGGGGAAAACCAGCTGTGAAAATGCCGTTGGTTAGCTGCAAACGGGTCTTAAAAACTCGATCGCCCTTTTCTTCTGACCGCAACTTCCATCGGCGCAGGACGTACCTTGGAACATAGTAATAGGGAAGTATTCTCAGTATACTGTGATAGAACAGCATACAGTTTTGTAAGAATTCGTATAAATAGTGACTTTGAGAATTAATAAGAAATTAACGGGATCTATTGCCTTATAATTGGAACGTTCAAGTCCGTCGGTGTTTCCAATAGGAAAACTTCCCAAATCCTGTTGCTTTCCGCATTTTCACTCAAATGTCAAGTAGATCTGCTCCAAAGATCGACAACGCTTGTGGAAACAATGGGTGTGAAATTAGTGATAAAAAATTAGGGGGACCAACCAATTATAGTAGAGGTTAATGCTGCCAATCAATTGCAAGATGACACTGTCAAAAGGCTTGTAGTAGGATCATGCTGGGTAGCGGAGAGCTGCGGGTGACAAAGTTATAGCTTTTTTTTGAATAAAGTCACAAAAGAAAAAATAAGTGCATCTTATTTCACACGCAATAAAGTGGGATTTTCTTTGTTTTATGCTCACTTGCTTCTTCAAGTTTAACAATAATGACTCGTAGATACTCTATTCTAAATGTAAGCGCAGGACTTACTTAATTTTGTTGAAAAATTTGAATATATGGGAAACCGCTTGCTATCCTGTTATTGTGATGCCCCAGACATTTGAAACAGTTTAAAACGTTAATGTAAGAAAAATGGTCCAGAGCCAACAATAAACCAAGAAGCAGCAACAAAGAGGCGCCAAATCTCGTTGTGCACCTTTCGGATAGGGATGAGGTAGGTAAGTGATATTGGGTGCCGGTGTGTCGATGTCGCCTAGATAGTTTTCTTGTGTGTTTCGCACATTTGGAATCAAAAAGATTCCTTTTGATAAATTTATATTGCCAAATATAGTAATATACCATTATTAACGTAATTTAATACTTCAGTGTATGTTACCTACACTTTGGGTCTTAGTTACTTCTCATCTCATATGAAAAGCTCGGCTCAAGTATCAAACGCCGCATGACCATATTCTGATAAAAAAATGCACATTCCTTTCAGAAACATGGACCCCCCCCCCCCCCCAAACGCAACATAAAAGCTTCCCACTCACTGCATGTGTTACAGGTGTTATCAGGGCACAGGTTTCCACCAAATTTCATAACGATATCTTTATTCGTTGAGTAAATTGAGTGTGACAGGCAGGCAAACAGGCAAGTAGACCGACAGCCTGTGAAAATTGTTAGATGTCCCAACAGACGCTACCCCGAGTAGCGGATAAGGGTCTACCTGTTAACGTGTAAATATGTATTCATACACTTTCATTTCAGACTGTTCAAAGACCGGTGTTTACTCATTTCTAGAGCGTGGACCAAGTGGCTATGAGAAGGATACCCAGAACATGAAACCATCATGAAAGACGAGAGAAGGAGTAAATTTACGGTGCAGGGGCTCGGAACAATAATCCAGCCGGCTTTTAAGAGTGAGCAAGCGGACTTGCGGTTGGCGATATCCCTCGACTGCAGTGCCTCGGTGGTGGACAACTTAGTTACCGTGGCGTCTAGTACTACAACTGATTAAGATTTAGATTAAGCATTTAAACATGGTTCCACCTTACTGAGAACACCAGTAAAAACACCAAGGATAGATGAGCTGAAAGCATTCAGTGCCAGTATGGCCCTTGCAGGGATGATTATGAAAGTAGGATGGTCACAATATATTAGGTTGTTGCAAATGAAATGTCGGATATTTGAGTAAAATTTCAAAAAACTATAACTTTTATGAAAATTAATTTTATTAGTCAAAATAAGAACCAGCAGCTTCAATGCACTTCTCCCAACGAGATACGAGGGCATTTATTCCAGTTTCGTAAAAGTCTGGGTTTCTAGAGCTAAGAAATTCTTCAAAGGCACTTTTGACAGCTATTTCATTGCTGAATTGTTTCCCCGCCAAAAAGTGATCCAAATGCTTAAAAAAGTGGTAGTCGGTTGGCGAGAGGTCGGGTGAATATGGTGGATGAGGAAGAGTCTCATATCGTAATTCATTTAATTTTTGGACCGTCATTCTGGAAACATGAGGTCGGGCGTTATCATGGAGCAGTATCACTCCATCTCTGTTGACCAATCTAGGCCGCTGAACACGTAATTTCTTGTGCATTTCATCAAGTTGGGCACAATATTTCTCTGCATTAATTGTTTCACCACGCTCCAAAAACGAATAATGAATAATTCCAGATGCAGACCACCAAACAGTTACCATTACCTTCTTCGGGTGAAGGCTCGGTTTTGGCATGTGTTGTGGAGGCTGATCGGCATCTAGCCATTGCGCTGATCTGCGACGGTTATCATACAATATCCACTTTTCATCGCATGTCACTATTCTGCGCAAAAAGGGATTGTTCCTGTTGCGGTTGAGTAGAGAACTGGATATTTCCATTCGCAGCGCCATGTTTTGCTCGTTGAGTTCATGCGGAACCCACTTATCAAGCTTCTTCACCCTTCCAAGCTGTTGTAAGTGCCGAGATACTGTCGAATAGTGTACGCCTATTTTCTCTGCAATGTCACGAATCGATGATCGGGGATCAGATTCCACTATCAAACGCAACTCGTCGTTGTCGATCGATGGTCCTGGGTGTCCACGAGGTTCACTTTGGAGGGTCATGTCGCCTGATCGGAATTTTTCGAACCGCCGCTGTGTCGTTCGTTCGTTTGCTGCGTCAGCTCCAAATGCTCTGCAAATGTTTCTGGTTGCCTCCGCTGCGTTGTGACCAAGTTTAAATTCATATAGAAAAAGTAGACGTTTTTGACTCCCTTCCATGCTTTTTTCTTTGAGTTTTACTTGGAACTTCAATGACGATTGAAACTGAAATGACTCCTTGATCGAACGGACGACTATTTATACTCAATTATCCCATACCACCAGAGTCACCTTGCGGCAGTTTTAAACATTAAAATCATAACTAACTTCACTTCATTGAAAAATCCGACATTTCATTTGCAACAACCTAATATTTTTAGGAGCAATGGCTCGATCTTGATTTATGCGGGGCTAGCTTGGGTAAAGATATGGAAAATCGGATCTAACACTAACAAACTAAGCGTGGTCTACAGAAGAGCAATTCGAAGGGTGTGTTATGGCTTCCGAACTGTCTCAGATCAAGCGGCGTTCTTCATCTCGAGAATGACATCGATTGACATCTTGGCAGATAAGATGGTAAACATATTCAATGCAAAACCAATCTGTTTTTTTATATCAGACGAAGAACGCCGAAAGGGGGAAATCTGTAAATAGAAGACAAGAACGCTAGAAACACACAAGGAAGGATCGTGGTCCTTCCATGAAGGAGTGGTGGAAAAAAACGGCAACGTGAGATCAATTATAATTTTACCCAGCTTCTCGCGGGGCATGGAGTATATCACCAGTACCTGTGCAAGTTTAAAGTTGGCACCTCACCCGATTTTCTAAACTATAAGGGTGTCCCCGATTATCCAGAGCACATATTTTTTCTCTGTCCAAAATTTATGGACCTTAGGCGAGCTGCTTGTTCTGGAAAATCTGATGCGCAGAAAGCAAGCATGTGAGGGGCATTGGGATGCGATCAAATCGATCTAGAGCAAACTACGAAACGCAGAAGAGACCGGGAAATCGCCGTTACGTACGCAGCGTAGAGAAAAAAGGAAAAGAAATATTACGATGACACCACGCGACCCAGCCGCATTCGCGCGCTTCTTCAAAAATACAGCAACACAACTAACTATAACTAACTAAGCGCGATATACCCAAAGACGCACAACATCAAGCAATCCTCAACTCCTACTTTTCTGGGCCCAAGACCAAAGGCTCGCCCGTGATTGTGTGGTTTACAGAAACCGTCCAGGCATTTGATTTGCCAAACGACAGCTGGCGGACGTTACGCTCGTGGCATTCCTAGCCATATTCATTGATGCCTCAGCCATCGCAGTAGCCAAAAGGTGAACTAAATCTGGCAGCCGTTGAACTTCTTTTCCAAGAAATTGAATACAACTCAACGGAAATACAGTACCTATGATCGTGAGTGGTTAGCCGCGTACATGGCAATCGCCCAAGCACAGAAGGATGACGGAGTGCTTCTGATCCAACTAAGATTGAATTAAAGAGAGTTAGAGCTTTTCTGTGGAGTTATTTGTGCAGCAAGACACGAAACAATACCGTCGTCATTGGCATTTCACGTGGGAAATTAGTTTTGACAGTTTTATATTTTTATGAGCATTAGTTGCCGGACTACTGAAGTTTCTTGCCTCGAGTTGTGAAGTCATACAACATGGTGAGGGCTTTTCAGTCTTTTCAAACACATAATTTCTGTGAATTCCGCCATTAGTGAAAATAAGGCAGCGAGTCTATTCTGCCGAAAACAAAGGAACTTGCCGTGTCAAAGCTTGGAAGATAGTGCTCATATCTATCATTAAGCCTAATAGCTTTTATTGGTAAGTGCATCTCCCATATCAAATTTTACAAAAATTTGTCTTTAATACACTACATACGCCACGCGGACATGCATTGAATGTTCTAAACAAAAGCTCAACAGGTAAAAGGCCCATATCCGAAAGCTTGTCACTTGCAGTAAAGCTGAAACTTCGTTTCCTCGTTATCCGGTTGGCTTATTAAAGTTGGTCAGTAATTATGCTTCGAGAGTAATTTTATGTGATATGATATGTGTATGTAATTGGAACTTTTGACATTGGTTATAGACTAACCTTCACTTGAGCAGGTTTCTAGACTAATTTCCAACTACTAGTAAGAGATAGTCTACATTTATTCCTTCCTTACATTGTATGTAAGCCAGACCATTCATCATAATGCAAGATTTCGTACTGAATTAGGATGCGAATGAACAAGTGGAATAGACAACTTTGACCTACTATACTTTACTAATAATAATAGGATTTTCACTGAAGCATTATTTCCTGAACAGGGTAGCCCATTCACGATCGAAAAAGTTGTAATGGTGGCTAGCATCACTTGTTTGGGGGAAAATTGTTTTCTGGAATGTCCACTTTATCTTTTACCGCTACAAAGTTATAGTATTTTTAATAAATAGTGCCAGAAAGCTTGACCTTACCACCAAAATTACAATTTTCAACTGCGCTATCATTTAATCCCGGATGTGATACCACATTACATTTGCCATTGTAAAGGTCACCGTCACTCTGAAGATATAACTGTTCAAAGTCTAAAGAAAATTCATAAACGGTTTTTCGTTTCAATTTCAAAATGCAATATTGTAAGTGTTATCTCGCGACTACTATTTGCATTGTTGAATGGGGGGCTATTCTGCTTCTTACCCTTTAAGAGGGGCAACAATTGTATTCGGGGCTACGCCATGCAGTGGAATCCAATCTCCCAAGATGGCCGACAAGCGATGCAGAACAGCAGGGGGAGGGGTTGGTAACCATGGATCCTGTTTCTCAATTAGTGCGGCCAATCATTAGCAGATGGTGGACTCGAAACCATTGGGATACAATGAATTCATGTAGAATACAGCACTTTGACATTCAATAACTTTGTGAGTAATAGTTAGATCGCCTTCAAAGCAGATTTGTATATTATCGCTTATACTGATGCTAAATTTCATAATTCTAACGTAAACTGAAGGAGAGTTTCCGAGTATATTTCTAAAATATAGTTATATGCTATTTTTAACTTTTTTTTGTGTAGATATCGTAATAGAATGTATTTTGAGACCTAAATTTTGTAGATATGTCTTGCTGCAATTTTTTTTAAATTCTTCCGATGGATAGGCTTTGAAAACGAGACCTGTTTCACTTTTTGGGGCACACGTTTTGAGTTCTCACTCCCCTGTGTTTTAATCAATATAAAAAAGATAATTTTTGAAAAGCACTACTTGATCTCTTTCGTTTGATACCCTACATGGTCATATTCTGTGAAAAAAGTTTGCCCCGCTAAAACCCAACACAAAAGGGTACCACTGCATGCGTAGCGGTTCACAGACCACATATTCACAACAAATTTCGTGACTTTAGCTCCAATCGTTTCGTAGTAAATCTCGTGTGGCAAACGGACAGGCAGACACACAGGCATTGAACCGATCCTAGCCAGATTTTGTTTCACATATCCCTTTAATCTTTTGCATATAAATTTATATCACTCACTGTATGTGTAGGATTCCATAGCTCTTATATGTTGAGCGGATTTCATTTGAATCGGTTTAGCCGCTTTGGAATAAAATGTGTGTGGCAGACACTTAGTAGTCGGTGAGCACTATTTTTCCAACAAAATGTTCTTAAATATATTCCCCAGATATTAATAGAAGGAATAAGCTTTCTAGCAATTATTTCGATCTTTTAACTCACTTGAACTGGAATTTTTTGTTTAAAATTACAACTTCTTTTGGAAAGCTTTCTAAAAACTGAAATTTTGACTATTCCTTCGATTAATAGCTGCATTCATTAATCAACATCATATTTTTTTCTCATTTCAGATAATCCAAACGCGCTGTTCACCGCCAGACACCTTTTTGAGGAGAACCACCAAGAGATTGTCTACAAGAGCCGTATACTATAATATTTTTAAAAAGGGACTACGCAGTTCAAAATATAAGAAATGCAGGACCGGTACACGTTTTTTATGTATTTATTAAATAAAATGTCCCATTCCAAGCAGGCTCTCGTATTTGTGCATATATCGATTTCTTCCTCGAGCTGATAAGCAATGTTAATTGGGTTTTTTATACAAACGTTTTCTTGAGAGTAGCTCTGAAGGTATTAGAGCGCTTCATTGAAGACCGTAAGGGTATATTACAGTTAACTGTAAAAGACAATGTGGTCAGCATTACGCTCGCCCGAGATTATTATCCTGATTTGACTCAGGTACTCATTCACAGCTTACTTATCTAGAATCCGGCATCCAGTCATATAATAAATCCGTCCGCCAATAGTGAGATCTAAATCGTGACCTTCCGCTACAACAGCGTTCTAACCACTTGAGCCATCCGAAACTTTCTTCAAAGTACTTTTTGAATATTGCCCACTTTGTTAGTCTATTGGTCGGCCTGCGAGAATAACCTTTTCTCCTCACTTTTCTCCCGAACAGGAACACTTATTGATGCAAAATTTGGTAATCATGGTGGCTTACAAAAGTGGGGTGATACATTTTTTTACCCTATATAGGAATGTTGGGTATCAAATGAAAGGTCTCGATTACTACTTTTCGAAATTGGTCTTAATTTTTTTATTTGCTGTAAGGGAGGCTAGAATGATGCCAATTAGTTCAAGGTGCAATTCTCAGAAATTACACAACCTAAAAATTTGAAAAGTTGTTGTGGCTCCTGCATCTAGGCCTCAAAATACCCTCTAATGCCACATCTGCTCAAATAAAGTTAATAATAGCATATTATTAGTTTTTTTAGTTTACTATGTTCGTTAAGTTCATTCCTAATCCAGAAAGTTTCTGGTAGTATAGGTGTTCTTATGCAGCACCGCTTTGGGATATTTGGTGGAAATTCCACTAATATTAGCAAAGTGAAGAAGGTCAAACTTGGCCCTTTTCCATCAATTTACAGCTATCTACAAGATAAAATGTCAGAGCACTTCAAATTGAGCATTAGGCGTACTCAACGCATACACACACCAACTATATACAAATGCAGTCACTGTTTACGACAACTTTCATAGCTGAAGCGCCGAGCTTCTGGTTTCTGACATGTTTAACACTAGTTCGGGGCGGGCAATATATTGAAAAAATCTTCACAGCTTTGCTAAATAATTGCACACCTATAGTCACAATTTCTGTAGGTCCTCCCTGGTTGCTGGGATATGAGCAAAAGCTGCCGATTTTATCGTTGGTAAATACGGCAAGATGGCTTCCTGAGATAAGCCAGTGGCGGATGTAAAAATATTCACACCTGTAGACAATCAACATCAAGCGAATGCGTTTTTGTGGGGAAGCTAATGAAAATATGTAAAAAAATATGTAATTACTGTTGAAAGCATATTGAAACATTTTTAACAGAAGGGACATTTTTTAAATAACAGCAATTTTAAATGCCAGGAAAAATGTTTTCTCTCACATTTTGAATTTATATTCATAAATACACGTTCAGAAAATGGAGCATAAAGTTTTGAGGACATCTGGCATATGAGAGTAGCTCTAGAGCTCAAGTAGGATACCAGGTTGTTTGTCCCGGGGGGACTGTTACTCAATAGACAATCAAATTACTGATAGAACAAAAAAATCGCAACTTAGTAAGCCGCATGTTTCCTGGTAAGGATACTTTACCAGAGGTTTAGGGAGTGCATGATATTTCCAGTAGCCGAGGAAAAGCTGCGGGAAAGATATGGTAGGATTGGCGACAACGAAGCCTAGCTTTGGATAGCATCCCTAACAGAGGTTGGAGAGTGTCTGTGAAAACTAATCGTGGCCTTTTCTTCAATATATTCAAGACGTGTTTAAAAGAAAGACTACCCCCTCCCAAGGGAAAAAGCAAAAGTAGATGTTCTTCTTCTCCATGAGTACATTCGTGCTGGGTCCATTATTGTGTAATATCGTGTATGACGGCGTACTTGTTCTTCTCCTTCCCAGAACAGGCTACAGCAAAGTAGTGGAAGCGGTAAACTCCTGACTAGAAACAGTCGGGCTCACCTTGCCGGGCGAGAAAGCAGAAACGGTCTAGATAACTAAGAAGAACACGGTGAAGGTGGAAGTCGCCTCTAGTACGTCTATCAAATACTGGCAGGTAATGATTAACGTTGAATTTTAAAAAACACTTGAATTATGCATGTCAAAAAGGAATTAGCTCCACTTCGGCACGTGCAAAAATGTTGTCGAATGCTGGCGGGCCGAAACACCGTAGGAGATTGCTTCTAGTCAAAGTGATGTAATGTGTTTTTCTTAACACTTCACCTGTATGGGTGGAAGCTTTAACAAACTCGCGGAGACTAAAGCAAGTAAATTCGATTTACCGATTGATGACTTTCGGGGTTTGCAGCACTTTTAGAACCACATCGGATGAAGCAGTACTAGCATTATCGGACATGATCCCAGTAGACCTTTTAGCAGAAGGGGCGATGTAACGGAGGATCCAGCATATGCGCTGTGTTATTGTCTTTTTAAGATTTTTACACCTCCGCGTATAAACAAGAAAACATCCAAAAAACATGCAAACATTTAGACACAAGACTACTAGTGAAGGTACTGTCGGGCAGTTCGAATCGACGATTCGAATGTTCATCATTCTGTGCGGCTGTGGTGATGCAGTTAAGAGTTCAAACAAATGGAATATCCTTGAACTGCAAGTGAGAACACACACTTAGACAATCGGTAAAAAAACTTTCTCAAGTCAAAGTCAAGTTAACAACCCACTATAGAGCCAAATACTCCATTTCTCAAGTAAGGCGGTTCGCAAATTGCACAGCGCAGCAAAGCAAGAATTTAGATACACGTGTCCAAAAAGTCGCATCACATCCACGTTCTGACCGGTTAGCTTCAGACCAAGCCGAACTGATCGTGGAAGACAACCTTAAATGGTGCAGTCTATTCAATGTTGATTTGATGACCAGAGAACTGAAGATTGAGATGCTAACCCAAAATGTGTGCTGCTTGTGATTTTTCGCGTATAAATCGAAGATATCAACTACGTCATGAAATGATACAAAAATGAGTCAGTGTTAATCCACCTGTGAAGCGGCTTTATCATCATCATCAAAGGCGCAACAACCGGTATCCGGTCTAGGCCTGCCTGGTAAGGACATCCCAGTTTTGTACCGAGGCCCACCAATTCGATATCCCTAAAAGCCTACGCCATAGTTCCATCTCAGGCAGAGTCTTCCAGATCTTCTTCTTCATTATAGACTTTCCGGGCTGAATCATCCTCACCCATACGGATTAGGTGACCCGCCCACCGCAATGCTGAGCCGGATTTTATCTACAACCAGATGGCCGTAATATCGTTCACAAATTTCATCGTAAGAGATGCTACGGAAAGGTCCATCCTAATATAAGGGGCCATAAATTCTTCGAAGAATTCTTTTCTCGAACCCGACCAAAAGTTCGCAATAGTTCTTACTTAGAACCCATATCTCCGAGGAATATATGAGGACTAGCAGAGTCGTTGTTTTGTACAGTAAGAGCTTTGGCCCTATGGTTGAGACATTTCGACCGGAACAGTTTTTGTAAGCAGAAATAGACTCTGCTGGCTACCAATAACCGGGCGCGGATTTCATCGTCATAGACGTTATCGGTTTTGATTTTCGACCCTAGATAGGGGAAGTTATAAACGGTCTCAAATTTGTGGTCTCTTGTCTCTATTATTCTGGGTTGACCAGTACGATTTGATGTTGTTGGTCGGTCGGTTTTTGGTGCTAAAGTCGCCACCATATATTTCGTCTTGCCTTCATTGGTGTGCAACCCAAAATCTCCCGCCGCCTGCTCGATCGGGGTGAAAGTAGATTGTGCATTTCGGGTTGTTTTTCCTATGGTGCCGATATCGGCAGCGTAGGCCAGCAGTTAGGTTGACTTTAAGAGGATAGTGCCTATTGCATTAACATTATTGACGTTGAATGGATGCCGAATTCTCTCATACCCGTGTACAGTTTTACTGTGGCTATGCTATCATATTCGGTCTTGAAGTCGACGGAAAAGTGGTCCAACTTATGGCCATATTTTAACAATTTTTTCATCGCATACCGGATAGAAGCGGCTTAGGGCTAATAGTTTTCACTAGGCATTGATAAGACCCTGATTTTGACAAGCGGCGATGTGTGAACTCACTGCTCATTACCGAGAACAACATTTGCCGCTCGTAAGTAAAGTGTCTCTCTGTACGAAACGAACATGCAAGTTCATATTAAACGAGATTCAATGCTTAAATCACATTATCGGCAAAAAAAGCAATTCGTATTGATCCCATAAGGTATATGGCCTTTCAAAATTACAGCAACCCAAAGCCCTCAACATGCAGATTTTATTGGATTTGCGGGCGGAACCAAAAATTTGACTATACTGCCAGTAGACTTTCAAAGAAACCTCAATACTAAGGCCTAAGGAAGCTATTTACACCTTCAATACCTGCTTGAATATATGTCAGGAAGTGAGAAATTTTCAATATTCAATGCTGCACTTTTCCATTCCAAATATTCTTTTATATATCTGAAATCTCTGCATATAGAAATTAATAATGATATTCCAATAACTAAAAGAACTAAGAAGCAAAGCGAACGAAAAACGTCTTCATGGACCCCGCCGCTCATATAAGTTCACTTTATATGATGACGACAGCATACACGCCTTGGAGTGAAACAAATTAACGTGGAATGCAATAATTTGACTTTGAATAACTTTGTTAATAATAGTTGGATTACGTCCAACCTTTCCAGAATTATGTTCTCTATAGATTACATCAGTTAGCGCGATAAATAACAACGGAGGTATGATCAAAAAAATTTAATTACCTGAATTTTCTATATAAAATTTAATAAAAATAAAATCTGTTTGTCTCATATAAATTTAAAGTAAGCCAAGTCCTTTGAGAATCTACTTTATTTAAGCCTTCGCAATGAATTCAAAAAATTTTGTGGGTTTAAAGTGCGTAGTTTGGGAAAAAAAGTTCGATTTGCCCTAAAAGGGGGAAACTTTTGTTTCTTATGGCACCTTCTACTCCCATCCCAAATTTTATGTCAATCGGTCTTGACTGAAAGAAGTCGGAGGTGACACCCGATTTTCCGCTTCAATGAGTGGACTATTTATAATCTCAGACAGATTACTTTATTATGGCGCAGGATGTATAGAAAGTGGAGAATTTGCTATTAACATAGCATGTTGGTCCCAAGCCCAGGTAAAGGAGAAGGGTTTCAGGTAACGTACTTCATATTATCCTGCTGGAACGTCTACCGCAGTCGATGCGTCTCGGTCCTGCCGAGAAAAGGGTAAGGGTTCTTGACCCATGGACGGAGTCAAGGCGTAAGTAAGTTAGTCCGAGCAAAACAAATACGCGTCTGCATGCTAAATATTGACACCCTAACTGGAAAGACCGAGAATCTCGCAAGAGTCTTCCGGAAAAGACACATTGATATCAGCGCTCTGCAAGAAATGATCTGGTGTCAACAGCTACAACTTAGAATGCGAACGCGGTAAAAATGGTTACAACCATTTTTTTTTATCTCAGAGGGTTTCCGTGATGCCATTAAAAAAATCGAACAATTTGATGACCTTCTGATGAAGCTCATTATTATATCAGCTGATTGGACTATTCATTTCTTTAGCGCGTAGGTACCACAGACAGGTCTTATGCCAAGAATGACGCCTTCAGGCAACTTTTCGTTGAAAAGACCTGCAACGTACCTGCTGATGTCTACATATATCATTATGGTCGCCGACCTTAATAATCATTGAGGTGAAAATACAGGTGGTAACAGGTGCCATGGGGGAAAGGGGTTTGGAGCGCGCAATGCGGTTGACGAGCGTATAATCAATTTTGTGGACACACATGACCTTTCACTTATGAATTCATGAGTCATCAAACAATTGTCTCATCTTCCTATATATTCTATTATATTAGGAATAGTGAAACGCAAATCGACTATATTCTGGTAACACGTCAATATTGTCTATAAGACCATCGCACCTCAACATCGGCCGTTGAGTGCCGTCTTGCGAATCAACCGACCGATAAAACAACGTAATGAACGCACTGGCCCCCAACAAAGAAGAAATGATCTCACTTACACGATTATCAACCATTATCATTGTGCAAGAATCGAGGAACCAAATTAAAGACACGATTCACAAAGCGTCCTCTGCAACCCTCGGGATTACCAAGCCAAGTAAGCGGTTCACCAACCGATATACTCGTGAATAACGATGGTGAAATTAAAGTACGTGAAAAAAACGCCTCGACCACAAGTTTCTCGACGATAAAACGCTGGTCAATTATCAAATTTATAAGAGTGCCGAGCGGTCCGTTACAAAGATCTTTACGATAAACTGGACACTCGGTATGGCGAGAGAGATTTGTATCGATTTGCCAAAAGCCAACACGAACGCACGCAGAATATCGAACACTTCTGTTGCGTTAATGACTAGAATGGTGCTTTGCTTACCGACTGTCGACCCCCAATACATAGATGGCGAGCAGATTTCAACTAAAGAATTTGTTCATCCTCCACTTCCACAGTGATTGCCGACATTTAGAGCAATTCCTCCTGTCAGCGCAACTGATTTCAAGGAAGCCATAAAACGAATGAAATCGGGGAAAGCCGCGAATCAAGCCGAGTTTGTCAAGAACTGTGAAACTACTGACGCAATACACGCTGCGCGGTTACTGATTGAGAGACACGCATTGCATTTCTGGATGTGGAGAAAGTGTTTGACCGTGTGCCGCAAAAGCTCATCTGGTATGCTCTACGACAACACTTAGCGCGAGTAGAACTCGTACACTGGGTTCAATTGCTCTACCACGATCCGAAAAGTAAAGTTCGAAGTGTGTCGGGTGTATCAAAACCGCTTTGTGTCTCTGTTCGTGTTGATTAAGGAAGTGCCCTGTCAACATTCCTCTTTGTTCTTGTTATAGACACTGTCACACGAGAGATCCAACGTCCAGCACCCTATATATTGCTTTATAAAAATGATGTTTTCCTGGCGTCTAATAGCAAAAATTGATCTCGAGCAGCTTATCCAAAAATGGAATATTGGGCTCATGCAAAACGGTCTTAGATGGATCTGAATAAAACTGAATTTTTATATATATATTTATAACTTGACCAATCTCCATGAAACAGGCACAATCACTATTAGTGCCAGTAACCTTCCCAAAACTGAGCGATTTAAATACCGTGGGTGAATGTTATCAGCTAATGGAGAACTGCGTTATGAGGTTGCTTCACGCAATAACGTATATTTTTCTAATCAAACAAACCGACCGTAAAAGAACAATTTACTCACCACATTCAATAGTCCCATCGAAAAACCTGGAACGCGAAAAGCACATTACCCTAGACCCCATCCAGATCAGGCCTCTGCCCGAACAATATGGAACAATCGATCAAGACCAACAAACTCCGATTTTGAATAGGACAAAGCTAAAGAGGAAGAAGAATGCAGAAAAAATCGCCCTCCATCCTTTATAGAAGGTTGGTGCTCCACCGAATAACCAAAACTACAAAAAACAGACACAAGAATAGAAAAAGGCAACACTATGAAGAATCTTCAGATTTCCACAGTTTGGCTAAAATGCTTCAACTCCTGACCAGTAAATCAATAGCACATTATTACAATAACAATTCAATATTCAAACAGCCGGCCAAAGAAATGAAACGTAGTTTACGAGCCTATTTGAAGAAATCGGACAATTTAAATAAAAAGCGAATTTCAATTAATATCTAACCCAGAAAAAGAAAGAAAAGGTAGTACCAATAACTTCAGAAATCAGCTGAGTTCCTACCCGAAGAAATAATCTAATTTTGACGGTTTAAGGTTCAAAGAACATCCTAAGTTGCTCTACTGTCTCAGCTGAATCTTTGCCAGACACTTCAACCTAATGGTTCGATGCGAAATGTTACAAAACTCGACGCGACTTAATTTGACCAGAAGAGCAGAAAGTTCTCACTCTAGAAGGATTTATCCAAATTAGATTAGACGACACGAACCGGTGTGTAGGCGACCTTATCATATTTCTAGCTATTACCTTACCTCCGACTTCGCTTTGTAGATACCAACTACATATCTTCCTCAATCAGGCTTAATACCCCAATCATATTACCTGGCAGTGTCTTTATGTTAAAATTGCAAAAAAGGGTCCTTTTGCAGGTTGGCGCTCATCTACGTTAAAAAAACAGGAGAAGATGAGGTGGTAAATTATCAACTCAGGTGCTAACATGGCGCCTATCCATCATTGTTGAGAACTGTGATATATATCCCCCGCATCATACCTCTCAGGAAACACAAATTGATTTCCTTTCCCATAGCCCACTTCTCTTCTTCAGGTGTGCGTAAAGTGTCAGATGCACGCACGGATATGTGTGGGCGTACGTCACACTCCAGAAAAGTTTCCGCTTTAGGTGCGAACGACCATGCAGCCTGGAACACAACTTGCTTCAATATTATTGGAAATTTACGATAGAAGGGTCCCTGCCGACTGGTTTCATTTGCACAGATTTCGATATTCAGTTTTATTATTCAGGAGAGGGCTGCGGTAATACAAGCGAGCCTTAATATAAAATATGTATGGCTGCAGGAGGAGCACAGGGAAACTTCCAAGTTACATCGACGCCGTAATGAAGTTTTGTTTATTGTTACTGGCAGTGGGCGAAAGTGGGGCTAAGTAGTTAATAGACGATTTTGGCAAGTTTATTAAATTCAAGAACGCAAGTTCATCTGCATTCCTTCGGGAGAAGATAGTCAATCTGTCTTTTGGTTTAGAGAGAGGGAGGTATCAATTTAGTGTTTGTGTGTAATGTTTGCCCCTTGAGAAATATGAGTGATCATATTAGAAGCTACCGAATGGCCATAACTTTATGACGCATTAGCAGCACTAATATGTGGACACCTACATGCATTCATACTATTAATTAAATAAAACATTCGTAACAACTTGTTCGATTTATATCACGTTTCCATTCAAGCTTTAGTCGAGTGAGTCCTTATTTCCCGGAGTAGACGTATGAAAGGCAAGTAGGTTTGCGTGACCTCGTGCCCATTCATTTTGTGAAATTTTCAATTTGCGCTTTCCATGTACATACTTTTGCAGTATTTTGTTTCCTTTCGAAACGCAATTACATTAGCCTCTCTTCGGAACGTGACTGCACCGAATTTCAATTGCGAATCCTTTTCACTAAGTTACGTAAGTAAAAGAAAAACTATGAAACTTTTCTGTACTTCAAATTCGCAGAACATGTCGGTAGTACTTCAACTGTATTTCTATCCATTACAGTTCTGCAAATTTCTACCCGAATTAAATCAGTATTTATAATAAAGTTTAGAATAAGAATAAATATAAACAAAAAAGAAAGAAATGTTCAAAAAGAAACGAAAGAAGAAAAGACTTACACTTTTTACACCCCGAGCTCTGCGTGGCGTGTATCTGTTGTATTTTATGAAGGACATTACTTGTCTCAAAAAAAACAAAATATATGTATATAGAAACGTAATAAGGTCCTGGACTGGTAAAAATATACCAGAATACTTTTTGTTCCTTTCCTTGTTTTTGCTCCTGAGTCTTTCCAGCGACGCACACGCGAACGGAACAATGTCTCGCACACACTCCGACCAGAAATTCTTGGAGGCTACAAATGCGATATTCTCTGTATGTCACACATTCAATGGGGAAAGTGTCCCCGCAGCTCCACGAAACTAAACTTCACCACAAATCATTACAGAATTTTTCCAGCGAGAAGCTGACGAAATTCATATCGGCGGCTCCTCTCTGACAAACGTTTTGCCGTTCGTTAATCACCCCCTTTTGGCAGGTTATCTTTTCTTTCGCTTTTCATCCTGCCGCCTCACACCCATCTACATATTTCGCAAAACTTGATTAACGACGTTTTAGAACACATATTGGTAACTACAAAGTAGAAAAGATCGCCCTTCGTCACAACATTGAAAACTATCCACCGCTATGTTAGCTCATAAAACCAATTCCCCGACGTTCCGACTACGCCTCCACGACATCCATCCCCTCGCTTGCCAACTTCCTTTCAGGAATCCAACGTTTTCCAACTCTCTTCTTGCCAAAAAATCCACTGCGATCCACGTATTGCGAGAATGGAATGCATTCTTCAAGCCAGGATATTATTTGGAAGAGATTTGAAAAGAAAATCTACTTGGTAACAAACAAATGCAGGAAGCGGAAATTCGGGAGTCGAAGAAACTACTTTAAACGTAAGCAATTGGACGAATTCCACGATAAGCGGTTCAAGTAACAACGACGACATTTTGAAATGCCGGTATTCTATCCAAAATTCATTGGAATGTATTCGAATGATGATTTATGAACGATGTATTACGACATTTTTGGGACAAAGCTTCAATTTATTTTTAAAAAAATATGCCTAAATCACTACAAAATTCACTGGGATCACTGTATTTTCGAGCTACTAGTTCTTGCAAGACTCCTGTTATCCACCGCCTCGCTCGCGAAGTTCACAATCCCATCGGCCGTTGATCAGCTTTGCCCTACGAACGGGTCCCCATCCCGCTACACTAGCCTTGAATTCGATTGAACTTCGAGAGTTCATGTTGCTGCAAGATGCGCATGCGCCAACGGATGCGGCAAATCATTCCCTTCTGTCAAGATCAATTTGTCCGAATGCATTCAGTAATGTGCAAACTGCGGCGAAAGTTAGGATAATTGCACATTATAAAATGCCTTATTTGAGCAAATTAATTCAGAAAAAGGCGAATGAGACTCCGCTCCCGTCGCGAAGGCGCGGTCACAACAAATGTCCAGAAAAATCGGACGCAAGGAAACCGAATCTTCAGCGGAAAGTGGAGACAAACTACTAACCCAGACAGATCTGCTTGACATCATTCTTACTGAAAGGTTTGGAGAAATTCACATTCGTAGGAAATCGCTAGGTTCGCACCCACTAAATGAAAATCAATATCCTTAACAACTTAAAAAGTCCTATGAATCTGTTCTTTATTGTTCAATTTCAAAAGTAGATGATGCAACTCTGAAAGGTGAGTACGGGTTTGGCTCTTCATGGACATTGAACGCGCATTTGATAGCGTTCGTCTTCAAAAACTTTGTGATAACTTCAGAGAGCATGGTATCGATGATACTTTAATTAACACAGAGACTAATATGTGCTCATGTGGATGTCGATTGCTATCTAACAGTAGAAGCAATGCAATGCTTCCCCAAAGGGTGAAAGGGTGAAATATCTGGGAGTCACTCTAGGAAAAAAGCTTCTTTGGAACTAACATGTATAATAGAAGTAAAGTTGAAACGAGCTCTAACAGATTATGGGCTGGGCAGAAGGCCTTGGAGTCTATATGGGATGTGAAGGCAGAGAGTACTGAAAGAGTTATTGGCAGAGCTCACCTACGGGTGTGCTATCTGGTTTAATTTGAGTGCTAGCCAAATGGAGAAAATAAGGATCTTTGAAAGAAAATGCCTGCGTGCTTGCACGGGGCTTAATAGGACTGCTTCGTCAAACTATGAGCACTATGTAACTAATGAAGTAATGTATGCAGCTGCTGCTGTGCCAAGAATCGACACAGTTATCGTCAGATTGATTCGAAATCATATAGTGCGATCTGCTTCGCATGGTGAGAACCCTTGGGTTTCGCAGCCGTTCTACCCAAATGATGGGTATTTCGAGAAAACTCTCACGACAGGCTTCATTCCTCCCGAAGCGTTCGTGTATCTTGACAGGAATGGTCTAATTCTTGATTCTGCCGGTGATCCGGTTATGTATCATATACATAGACGGGCCACGGACAAAAGGATAGAATACCCCCCGAATTTGACAGTGGGGGCTCCGGGATTCGACTGGAGATACTCCAGAGCGAGAGCAATTGATATTAAGCGAGATGGAAAAGAGAAATCCTGGTACTGGTGGCTGCGGGATGCCGATTAGCGGTGGCCGTGCTCAGTTCTGCCATTTGCTTCTTGGTGGGGCTTTGTAAATATGTGCATATTGAATGGGTGCTGATTTTGTCTCCAGTTGTAGCTTATAAATATACACGTTATTATTCTTTGTTTTTTTTGTATGGATGTTATTGTAAAAAAAAAAAGAAAATGTATAACATAAAATATATAATTATGATAGTTTTAAGAACAATAATTTAAGTTAAAAGTATCTTTTGAAGCGATCAAATATTTATTATTACTTTTATATTTCTTTATTTGCCACTAAGGCCAAGTGAATTCTGTCGGGTTTTTGACCATTTCCCGACAACTTATTGTAAAATTGGATTTTTATTTCTTACTGTTTCTCTTCTCTGTCTGTAAATTGCTATTCGAAAACTTTGAGAGCCCACAGTGGCCATTAGATTTAAGTTATTTTTGTTATTTTAAAAGATTCTTTTTTATTGTTCATTTTTCCAATCTATATACTATTGTTACCTATTTCTTAAAAATAAAAATGATTTTAAAAACAAAAAACAAAACAAAGTTATTGGCAGAGTGAATTCAGTTCTTACAACGCCTTCTGATTCTTGAGTTCCCATATATCTGTTGGTAGATGATATGAAGTTATTCTGAAATGTAGACAAAACTGGGAAGTCCCAGAGGTGGAATATAGTCCCATGGTGGAATATACGGAGAAGTTCTACAACTATCGCTCAAAAACAGAACAGGTTTCTGGACCTGGATCTACCTCTGTTGAAGGGCAGGCGCATCGCAATCCGCGGCGATAGCCAGGCTGCTCTAAGAACGTCAAGTAGTCCTTTGATCATTTCGTAACTCGTGCAGGAAGGTACAAACCGTTTGAACTTTATTTCTAGATTCAATGCAGTGGAACTATTCTGAGTACCTGATCACTGTACCAGAGTTTTGCTATTAAAATTTTCAAAAGATAATTAAAATGGCAATAAGATATTTTGGTTTCTTTTGATTTTTCAGCCAACTAAACGGTTATCATTTTTTTCGTTAGACAGGTCCGTTGAAATATAATCAATAATGAAATCGAAAACAACAGAAATCCTTGATTCGTAACGATATCCAGTAGATGTTCTAAAAACAACGATAAACGGGGTAACATTATTCATTCATCAGAGTACATAGACATGACAGCGACCAAGTAGATTCCATTCAATAGGAGATTAGATACTGAAATCAGAACTAAATTGAAGCACGTGGTGCCGTTTAGGTTGGTTTTGAAATCTATACTTCTCCTTTTATGATTTTGGACTCCAGGCCCGTTCTGCTTCGATTTACCAATTCACAGTGTAAAATGAGAAACACAATAGCGGAGTTAATGCATGCGCGCTCAGTGAGAGAGCTGTCAAATAAAGTTCATTACACGGACTTGTGTGAAGCAGTATACAAAAAGTCCGCGCGCAATGCAGCACGCAGAAAAGTTCAGAAAATTGAATTTTGGCGATCTTTTCAACTGTTGCTTTTGAATCTAATTAATATGAACGAATTCGTTTTGAGAACTGCAGAAGGCACTATTTGCATTGCTAGTACTAATTATTGATGCCACTTGCGTTAGTCCCGTCAATTCCATTCATAAAAATTTAATTTAAGCCAGAGGTATGTGCACTCTTGGTGGTGTTTAGTGGTATGAACATAACATAAAATATAGGAAGATATAGGAAGATGCATGTATTAATTACGTAAACTTGAAGATTATGTGCAATGCCGTGATTTTGCGCGCGGGCAATCGACTTACGTGCATATATTATGTTTTAAAAATCAAGCAATCAATGTCACTAAGTGTGTTAAGCCTCGGGCTTAAATTCAATTTTTATGAATGAAAGCGGGGGGACAAATGCAAGCGACATAAATAATGACCACCTGTAACGCAAATAGTGCTTCTGTAGTTCTCAAAATGAATTCATTGTAGAAAATGAGGGTTTTCTTCAGGTACTGGAAGAGGTGGACAAATCTGATTATGTACTTCTGTTTTCGCTTTGAACTTGCGAATGAAATTATCATATTTCTTATTCGTCGCTCCAAACAATGCCATTTGCGAACGTGTGTTGCATCTCCGAATATGCTGTAAGAAATATTTGGATTCTTGACTAACTCCAGCAATATGAGTTAGAAGTGACTCTGACAGCTCAGTCAATGGTGACAAAGTGACTTTGCCAGTGAAACAGCACATCCCAGGTATTTCTTACTGAAACTACAAAACGCAGCACCTACACAGCCATTAGGCTAATGAGTACATTTCAGTGCAATTTGAAATTGTAGTCTTCATATTAATTGGATGCTGCTGTATTGGGATCGATTCTCATTCTTAATCGAGCCTGTAATGAACGTTCAGCTTCACATCGTGTGTCTTGCTCTCCGAGTATTACAGCAGCTCTGAAAGTAGACGCTTTTGATAGAAGATTTGTAATTCGTACACCATGTTGTTGTGATGTTTGGGGAGCCCTTGAAGTGGAAGCTCAAATTCATAGGTTGTTAAATCATCCATCTCGCTTTTCTAATGTTCCAGCAGAAGCTCTAATCCAATAATTTGTTGGCTTAGGTGTTATTATTCTCATGTTTCAGCAGCTGCATACATGCAAAAGGGAAGTGTACGTAAGTTGCGACATTTAATGCCAAGGAGGAGAGTGGAACTGAAAAGTGGTAATTTCTTTCACTGACCCATTCTTAGAACCTAACCAACCGAAAAATCTGAAAAATCAGAAAGCTGCCACTTTGCGATGCCTGGGTTCCGAAATATCCTCCATACCGATATCTGCTCAAATAAAGTTAATAACAGTATATTGCTATAATTTTTAATAATTGACTACAAAACCGCACTTATCAGTAATATACGTTATAATGGAAAGCTTGATCCTAGCAAGTTTGGTAGATATCGCCCTAATACTAACGAAGTTCTAATAGGTCAAAGGTGTCGCTTTAGCAAATTCTAAGACATTGAATCTCACTAGCAGGTTAAAGTGAATATTCTGGCATACGCAATATATGCATATATATTACGTACTAGGTGCTAATGGGACAAATGTCTACTCAAAGCGTCCAGCTTTTTGTTTCCCGGCTTATTATATAATAGGTAGAAGATTAGCGGGTAAGATTTCTTATAATTTTAACTTGAGGTTCAACAAGTGCAGTGCTTTCCTGTTATTTTTTTTATATACTGTGCAGCCTTCTTTCGAATGAAACATCATATATTATTGTTTCGAAGTTTGATCTTGGTCCAATGCTAGATTTTGCAACTTGAGGCAATTGAGAACCATTGGTTCTTATAGTTGGGCGTCATTGAATTATATTCCCCCTCGACAAGAAGTATCTCTATACACATCTTTTGGGCACATACCTATCTCACTCTTTCAGTGTCTCTCCGCCTCGCTTCCTTCAATAGCTCGGTTTGTATCTCTAAAATTGTGAAGGCAACTGTAATATTCGTTTTGAGAATAAGCTACTTCTCCTTCCATTTGAACTCGTATTTCACTTCAGAATCGTTCACAATCTTCTGGACTACCCAATCCAAACGAATTAGATACTATTTGTAGCAATGACGAAGTAATTTCCTTAATGCTGCCTTGTTTGAAACACGTGAAGGATTTCAATGGACCACGATATCTTTCCTGAAACACTCCCACTACGCTGATGACATCAGTTTGTTCCCTTATTAACCAGCACCGAACTGAATACTACTCGCGTATCAACAGCGCGGGATCCGCCTTCGTTGCATTGTCTAAAATCTAGTAATACAGTTGTACCAAAATCAAGTTGATACTGTTCCGTGCTAATGTTCTCTCTGATTTGCCTCTTTAGGAGTATATACCACTGTTACTCAAAAACTCAAAGCCTTCATCAACACTTGTCTGCGACGTGGCATCGGGGTAGGCCCTGGTACAATTTCGGCCAGTTGCCAGTTGCGAACGAATCAATCAAAAGGCAGAATTGGCAATGGATAGGTCACACATTAAGAAGGTGCAACAATTTCATTACTGCCTAGACAATGCTGTGAAACCCACTCCCCCAAATATATTGAGGGTGATGACGAGGATATCGCTTCCGGAGGACTTGGCGCAGAACAGTAGAGAGTTCAGGTACATTCAAACGAACCGTGAGCGATGGTGCATAGGCGTGGTTGACTCAATATGCAACTTCAAGGGGTGTATGTATTCGGAATTGGAACATACCTGTCCGTACCTACCGAAGGATGTGTCCCACTTTGACTACAGAAATGTTACAAAAGTATATAGCAGCGAAGGAATAGCGGTGTGATTTGATTATTTTATTTCTCGCCGAGAGATGCGATTTTAATATCAGCTTCATATGTCACAGAAATACCGATAGCATAGCATGTTGACATCACTATCTCCATCGTAGATTGTTTGCGGAATGCCTAAGTACTTGTAGACCAAATTCCACCCGAATATCACGTCTGACCATGTAAACTATGATAAAAAATTTTTAAGGTGCTTATCAGTGCCTGCAAGGAACTTGATGTCATCTAAGTACATCCCTCTACAAAACCATGTCTTCTGACATTATTCACAAAAAAGGAAAAGGGGCTCATTAAATACTTCTGGAAAGTTGGGCTTTGAAATGTTGGTAGACCTAGAAGAGTGCAATGACGGGGTAGTATGCCACTCCTTCATAACTATCGCCAAAAACTTTTCTAGTTTGTAATCTATGCGATACAGACGTAACACATCGATTAGTCAGGTTTAATTCATTTAGCAACCAACTGGTTTTATTTGGCCTCTAGTTGTCCAGCTTAGCAGCTCTTCTACTCTACGGACAGAATGCCATTAGTCTCAAAGTGCGAATTGATCTACATTCCACTAATAACATTATGAACTTGTAGATAATTGGTAAGCAAGTAATCGCTATTAGTTCTGCGAGGCCCAGAGTCTTTTCAGGGACAAAGCAAGTAATCTTGGCACTAGAAATAAATATTTTGGTGCGTAGTGAATCGCCATTCCGTTGAAATCTATATTTGTTCTTAATAATAGCTTGTAATCCGCGTGGCATTGCATTTACGAAGTTTTTTTGTTGCACCTCTTGAAATGGTTCTCCATTCTTCCTGAAGAACAATTTATAAGTTGCTTTTGTTTGATTTGTCCGGGACAGACATATCCCCGATTTTATTTTCAAATATGTTTCCCAAGTCCTCCATAACGTCTACCTTCTTGGAGACTTGGAGAGTAGCGACAATTTTGTTTTTATTGTGTTTCCGGTCATTATATTGACAATAAATGTAATCTGTAGATTGGCCTAAATTTTCCCCGCTTCTGTGAAGATGATATTTGAATATATTAATATAGGCCTTATGGTAAATATTCCCATCGAAAATGTGCAAGTCAACCGTGAATTGTAAAGTGCGCGAGTAAGGAGTCAAAATGTGCACACTTAAAGTAAGACAGGACTCATTTTCGGAAACTACCCAACCCAAACATCCGGAAAAAATCAAGAAGGTGCCCTCAGATAAAATCTAGGCCTCAAAATGTGTTCCATTCTGATATCTGCTCAAACAAACTTATTAATACTATATTACCAACATTGAGGAATTGACTGGAAAACCACCCTTAAATTCATCCTAAGACCACCAGCATAGCGGACAATATTTCGTATACACCTACCAAATTTCATGGAAATCTGGCCATCAACGCCAAAGTTATAGCAGTGCAAAGCCATGCAAATAAGATTCTGACGTCATAATCAACGAGAATGATTGACATTCGAGTGAACAATATAAAAATTCCACTCGTAAAGAATCTACTTCTCCTCAGGCCTTTCTAAGGGTTTGTATGAAACAAAACCTTATAAGAATCGATTCGATGACTGTCTGTCTGTCACACCCGATTTATTGGAAAACGACCAGACCGATAGTCACGAAAATTGGTGATATCGTCTAGTCTGTTATTCCCTGTACATGCAGGAAGTGGCGCTATTTTATGTTAAGTTTGAGGGGCATACATATAAATGGAGAGTGCAAAATGTTTTCCACAGAATGTAGCCATGTGGTATATCAAATGAAAGGGCTCAATATTTGATATCGGGTGGAAGGTAGGAGGGTGAGGGCTGAAAATATGACCCCCAAAACGTATAACAGGTCTCGTTCTCAGAACCTATCCAACCGAAAAACCTGAAAAAAATCACAACCGAAATCTAGGCCTGAAAATACATCCCGTTCCGATATTTGCACAAATAAAGTTGATAATACTATCCTGGCATATTTCATGCTAAAAGTACAAAATCAGGTACTTGCAGGATAACAGGAAGTTTAAATTGAATGCAACTATTATTAACAAAGTTATAGAAGGTGAAACTTTTACATCTTGTGTGAATTTCGTACATTTTAAAACGTTTATGCCGTTATCATAACATATCAATTCGTCAATACCACAAAAAAGTGAGCTCACGTGAATGGGAAGTCCCAAGAAACATTTCGTTTCAGTTTTTTAATCATTTAATATCAATATCGATTACATATGTATATTTTTATATGTAACATATGTATGTGTTTGTATGAGAATAGTAGTAGTAGTAGTGCTTAATTCAGTTAGATATATTTATATATTAAAAAAGCGGTATTTAATATACGTACTTTAGATGTACTTATGAAGGAAGTACATCGGAAATATGTGTACGATCAGTTTATATACATGCATATATAAGTATAATATTCGGTAATAGGCAATGTTTGTTTGTTTGTTTAGGATGAGCATAACATCTACGTATATCTTGCAGTTCGAAAAAGTATAAAGGAATATTTTGGGTTTGTAGCCATATACAAATTCGTAGAAATTTTTTTTTACATCAAATGAACACTAAACCTTTATATACGAAGCGCTAGCTTCCGGTATTCCGACTTCTTTTCATTTATTTAAAAAAATTCTAACTTAATTACGGAAAAGGTAAGCAAACGAATACAATACTTTTTTGGTACACTGTATGTGTTGCTTCAACAACGACTTACACTAAAGTTCCTTGTTTCTTATGTTTATGGGACTGAGACCGAAAAAATCACTGGTCAATGGAGTGTTGGGACCAAGAAGAAAACAATGGTCTGCAAAAAAGTTTGGCACCACCAGAAAAAAATCAGATCCTCTTCATAAAATGTACCAAGAGGCGCCACGACCATTCTGAATAAGTTTTATATTTAAAAATAAATCTTTGAAATAATAAATGTGACTTCACATATTTTTATATGTACTATTTATATCTCTTTTGAGTAATACCGTTGGGAAAAACAGATATCTAATTTGTGCAAAAACATGTTATGCTACGGCAAAGCGGAATTCATTTTTAAGGTTTTGTGTAAAAATCGATTCACTGTCTGTCTTTCTGCCAAACGCACTTTCCTCCAAAACGGCTAAACTAATCTGAACGAAATTTGGTGGGCTTAGTTTCTATGGAACTATGGTGAGTGACATGAATTTACGTGGTGTTTAAAGGGGGGATGTACATTTTTTTCATGGAATATAGCCATGTTGAAAGGTCTCGGTTAGTACTTTCCGAATCTGATATTGGTTTTGCTGTAAATTGCAAAATGATTGCAATGAGTAAGGAGACAAAATGTATAGACTTAAAGTGAGACAGGACTAATTTTCGGAAGCTACCTAATACAAAAATCCGGGAAAATTCAAGGCGTTCTTATATGAAATCTAGGACTCAAGATATGTCCGATTTCGATATCTACTTAAAGAAACTTACTAATACTATATTACCCACTTTTAGAAATTGACTGGAAAACCCCCTTAAATACATCCTCGCCTCCCATACGCATGCTAAGGTTCAGGCAAATCCGCCGATTAACGCCCAAGCTTCTGCAGTTCAAATCAATTTCGCGCGAATTTACTGCATCTGAAGCCATGCCATGGAACGAGAATAATTGACATTCGCTTGAAATATTAAAGTCCCATTTATGAAGAATCTAGTTATCTCCAGGTTTTTCAGAGTTTTGTGTAAAACCCTTATAAAAAATCTAAGCTTCAAAATCTGTTCCATTCCTATATCTTCCCAAATAAAATTACCAATAGTAAATTACCAAGTTTTATAAATTGATTGAAAACCCCCCTTAAGTTCACCCTAGGCGTTTTGCACGGGCATGGAGGACAGTATCGCACACACGCATGTCAAATGTGAAAATCTAGCTATTACTGTCTAAATTATCAGTTCAAACTTATCAACTTTGTGCGAATTAACTATATACTAAACCATGCAAATAAGATGCTGACGTCATAATTAACGAGAGTAATTGACATTGTGTCCGGATAGCTGAGTGGTTAGAGCACAAGGCTGTCGTACGGAAGGTCGCGGTTCAAATCTCGCTGGTGGCAGAGAGATTTGTATCGAGATTTAACGTCGGATACCAGTCGACTCAGCTGTGAATGAGTACCTGAGTCAAATCAAGGTAATAATTTCGGGCGAGCGCAGAGCTGACCACATTGCCTGCTACAGTCTACTATAGTGTACCGTTGCGGTCTTGAATGAAGTGCTCCAACACACTTCAAGGCCCTGATCCAATATGGATTGTTGCGCCAGCGATTATTATTATTAATTGACATTCGAGTGAAATATTAAAATTCCATTCATGAAGAATCTACTTCTCCCAGCCGATCGATCGAATCGATTAAATGTCCGACTGTCCGTCTGTCCGTCTGTATGTCTCTCTACCACACCCGATTTATTCGGAAACGGCTGAGCCTATTCATACAAATTTTCGTGAAAATATGTGGTTTGTGTGCCCCTTTACATGCAGCAAATGCCTCTATTTTGTGTTAAGGTTGGAGGAGGCTCTCCATACATGCGAAAGTGGGAGTAAATTTTTTTTCACAAAATATGGTCATGTGGGATATCAAATGAAAGAGCTCGAATAGTCCTTTGCGGTCTTATTTCTGATATTATACATAGGGTAGATAGACCTCAAAATGTGTGCGATAATATAAGACATAATCATGAAAAGTTTGAAGGCAATCCCACTGTTATTAACAAAGTTATAGAAGGTCAAAGTTTCGCTTTTCAGGTAAATTTATTGCACTCTTAGACGTGTATGACGCCATCATCATATAATATAAAGTGAACTTATATGAATGGCGGAGTCCATGGGGACGTTCAAGTTTCCCTTTTCTGGCTGTTTTAGTTATTTGCATATCAGTGTCGATTACACGAGGGAGACATGCGCGGTAGTAACCAATCTAATTGTCATGTGTGTACCTGGTTTTTTAATTTACGTACGTATTTTGTGCTCGAAATAAAGTGGAAAAGCTTGAAGATTTATTAATCCGGTAATAGACCATGTTTATGAACACGGTATTTATGTCGTTGATATGTATGTACATATGGGTATCGTAGAGTTTAAGAAAATATTGCGGATTATATTGTATTCTTAGCTACATATGTATGGATGGATTGTGAATTGCTCACATAAGAAGAACACAAAACCTTTTACCGGCTCCCCATACATACAAAGGGGGGATTCAAAATTTTTTTCTTCACCGAATATACTCGTGTAGGGTATCAAATGAGAGGTCTCGATTTGTACTTTTGGCGTGAATTGTAAAGTACGTGAGTAAGGAGTCAAAATGTACGCAATTAAAGTGAGACAGGACTCATTTACCTAAAAATCCGAAAAAAATCAGGGTGAAATCTAGGCCTCAAAATATGTCCCATTCCGATATCTGCTCAAATAAATTTACTAATAGTATATTACTACTTTTTAGAAATTTACTGCAGACCGCTAATTAATTAACAGCGTCCTAAGTCATACAAATAAGATGCTGACGTCATAATTAACGAGAATAATTGACATTCGAGTGAAATATTAAAATTTCATTCAAGAAGAATCTAATTCTCCCTAGCGCTTGTTTATATTTGATGTTGGTTAAATTCTTGGCATTTACTAGTAATATTAAACTCAGAGTGTGACACGTATGAGTTTGACCATTATCAATACAGGGCTTTCCATCAAATGATTTATTTAAATCGCTTTCTGGAAAATTAAGGGCAATGGAATTTTTAGCTATGTGACACAGAACTGTCGTGCACTCGTCGCTCCTCACATCTTTTTCTTTTTCTTCAGCCTTCAATTCACAAGCGGAGTCGACCCGTCGTGATCGGTTTCGTCATTTTATTTTATCAAATGCCTGATCAGGATGTAATCGCGAGACCTTTAAGTGTCCAGTGTATCAAGCCACCATTGCTTTGGCTGGCTTTTTGATTGCTTACCATTGACTTCGATATTCTGACCAATACTGGTTATTGAATTCTCATTAGCGTGAATTACGTGACCACACCATCGAAAACGCCTCTCGCGCAGTTTTTCCACAATCGTTGCAAACCCATACCGATCGCGGATATTCTCATTTCAGACGTGATCAAAACGTGTCACGCCGCGATTTTAATACCTCGGGTCAATGCTATAAACCAATGGAGAACTACGTTATGCTCCTCACATAGGGAAACACAAAACCTTTTATACCTGAAGCGTCAAGCTTCCGGTTTCCCGACTTGTTTAAATTCAGCTCATGAAAAACCATCTAAATAATTTAAAATTAAGAAAATAGCTATTAAAAAATTTGTTTGCAGACCTGTGTTACCAGTTTTTTTATATATTATATAAGTTGTCCTCAGTACCTTCGTAGCTGGGGACTGAAATCAACAACGAACACTGCAGATAGCAGCGATACTGATAAAAAGAGGTCTCATATAACGTTTTGATTGAATATTTTGAAAACTGAATATTGAATTATTGGATGAGGTTAATTAAGAAGAGTTTATTTGAGAAATTAACATCCGCGAAATCATCCAAAGGTAGAAAAAGATATTAACCGCTTTTTGAAGGGAGAACTATTGAAGCGCAATATAGGAGTTTGTATTTTATGAAATGGTGCGAATAGAAATAGTTAATGGCATAATAGAAATTTCTGTTGGCTTGATCATCAGAACTTTTGCACGAATTACCTTCATTACTTTATACCATCCTTAAAACTTAGACCAATAAATTTAATCAGAATATTGAGTGTGCCTTGGGAATAAGAGGCGATCTTTACGCCAAATAACCGACCAAATACTGTTTACTCAGCGCATCTTATCTCTTATTGTACTTTAAAACAGAAAAGCGCTATCACGCTCAACCAGAATCTTTTTGAAGCTATATAAGTCACTGCTATTTTGAAAGCAATTTCCTACTATCCATGCAAATTGCTTAAACCAGCACCGTGTATATCTAAAACTTAAGTTTAAAACTAACATGCCCACAGGAATGTAACGAAGAAACCATTAAATGTGATCCATGAAAATAATAGCCAAATGTTTTGAGAGTTAGTGTGGAAACTCATCAACATTATTCATTTGAAAGCGATTATTTTTTTCAAATATATTTCTATTTCCATTTGCAACCAAGGAATTTCCAATAATTTCTATCCACGAAAAACGAGGACAAACTCATCTGGATTCAAATATTTAGTGACCACCGGACCAAAATGAGCATTTCACTGGAAGTAGTTTTTAAATCCTGAATCCTTAAATTGGCCCAGCAAGTTGCCTAGGGGACCATAATCATATGCACAAATAGTTGACAATGTTCCAAAACACTGCACACATTGTGCAGTTTGTCATACGCCCCAAGCTGCTGCAAAATATCCATTCAGCTAGCCGGACCTAATATAGAAATTTCGAATTTCCTGGCGTCCACTAGAATGCTTTCGGAGCAGACACACCGGTTTCCCATTATTACGGTTCTCCTCAAATTCCTAGCACACATGGGATCGTCCGCATGTGTCTGTCCTTAAAAGCGTACATATGTGAAATAATTTGCATATCGGCATTTAAGGCGAATTCAAGATGCTGGCGGGCAAGCAACATTGAACATTGTTTTCAAAAGATTACAAGAAATTGATGTTTAACGTGTAGAATGATATGTTGAGCAGAATATCCTGGAGGCGAGCCCGAAAAAACCTTACATAAGATACCCTTCATCGTGCCTTCAAACCGTTGTTTGATGCAAAATAAGATTATTCAAGGGAAAGCTCAATAGAGATATCTTTTATAATAAGTTGTTTTGAAATCAAACTCTGGGCGAAAAAGATTACTTTTCGTTTTGACAGTAATTCCATAAGGACACAAATTGGAAATTGATACGAACTTTATCTGTCCGATGCAGACTTACGTCTCGGGAGGCTGTAAGGATACTAAACATGAATTTATATCAGCACAAGAAAAAAAAACATACGTAAATTTTTTCCCTCAAAGGATAGGCGCTTCAAAAGTAATATCTTTTGACGAAGGCCTACTTATTTCCACATGGGCGTTTGGTTTAGATACAGCAGATATTGCAACAATGGTTACAAAATAGCTGAAAAAATGAAGAAAGTAAATCATACTAGTAAGAGACATCCAGTAATCATGTAGTTATTGTAAAGTAATGGAGAAACACTGTATAGATAGTTTATCTTCCACTCTCCGTGATTAAGAATGTTTTGGTGGGAACCATCCTGAAAGAAGAGCTATTCCAACATGCGGGGGAATACCTAATTGCTTAAATGACAGAAACCAGCTAAACATTATGAAATGGTGACGGTCGTATTGCTAGCTGAGTGTGTTCAGTAAAATTCGTTTTCACATCAATGATGTACTAGGTTTTATAGGAATTCTCAAAGAGTACCTTTGCTGACTTCGTGACTATCATCACTGTAAACGGCGCAACAATTAGTGTTAAGTCTAGGCCTACCACAGAAGGAACTCCAAAAAGAATACACAAGAACTGGTAAACTATTTTCTTGTATAGTCAGAGCTTCCCCCTTACGGCGCATCATTTGGAGTGGAGCAGTTTTGATAGACTGAAATAGGCTCTGTTTGCAGCCAAGAATCGGTCACGGATTTGGTAGTTATAGCTATATTCGGTTATGACTTTTAACACTGGATAGTAGCAAATTACAACGGTTTCAAAGTTGTACTCTCCGATCTTCATTATCTTCACTTGACCAGAGCTATTTGACATTGTTTTTAACTAGGTTTTCGGTACTGGCCACCATGTATCTCGTCTTTATTGTTGTGCAACCCAAGTTCTCCTCCTCATCGCCGCCTATTCAATTTGGACAAAGGCAGTTTGACGGCTTGTTTTTTCTATTCTGTCAATGAAGTATGCCAGCAGCTGGGCATTTACGTCAATATCGAGGATGACTTTCTCCAAGGCCGGTTTAAAAATTATGCATGATGAGGTATCCCCTTTTATTAGACAGATGATAGTGAAAAGTGTTTTAAGTGATCTGGCTGCTTTTCTGTGGCCTCATACATTGGTCAGAGTCAGCTTAGTCAGTCTTTTTAAGGTTTTTCGTGAAACAAATCGAGTGTCTGTCTGTCCGACTGTTCGTCTGTCTGTCCGACTGTTCGTCTGTCTGTCTGTCACACACGATTTATTCAGCACGACTGTCACGATAATTGGTAAGAGTGTGTGACCTGCTATTCCCTTTATATGCAGCAAGTGGCGCCATCTTGTATTAATTTTAAGGGAGGGCTCCCCATACATGTAAATGGAGGGTGTAAATTTTTTTTCATAAAATATGGTCATCTGGGATATCAAATCAAAGGGATCAATTAGTACTTTTTAAGATTTGCCATCAGGTGAAACATTGGGGAGTGACGGCGCAAAATATAACCAGCAAAAAGTGTAACAGGTCTCGTTCTCAGAACCTATCCAACCGAAAAATCTGAAAAAAATCACAGTAATCTCTACGAAATCTAGACCTCAACATACATCCGGTTCCGATAACAAATAAAGTTAATAATATTATATTTCCACATTTTAGAAACTTCCCCGGCAACCCCCCTTATCGTCATGACAGAAGTGCATGGCATTGGCATGGGTGTAATAAAGAACATAATGCACAATTTGGTTAAGTCTGAAAGAAATCCAATTATTATTAACAATGCTATAGGGGGTGAAACTTTCCCATTTTTGGGAATTTCGTGCATTCTACAACCTGTATGACGTCATCATCACATATCAATTCATCAATACCACAACGAAATGAGTTCTTATGAATGGGGTCGTAAAGAATTATTTTGTTTTATGTTTTTAGTCATTTGTATATGAATATCAATTACTCCAAACAAACATGTGTGTATGTAGGTATATAGTATATGCGTGCTAATGAACTTTGCGGGTAGTGTTTAATTCAGATAGATATATTTGTACATTAAACCAGCCGTATTTAATATACGTACTATATATGTACATAAATGCTTTTTTGCAAGAAGTAAATCGGAAATATGGGTACGCAAATAAATGTAGTGTTCGGAAATAGGCAGTTTGTTTGTTTAGGGTGAGTATGCTATCATAGAAGGCTTTACAGTCGATAAAAATAGGTTGCAATTAATACTCATATTCCAATTACAAGATAAAGGGTCTCTGGTTTGAATGGCCGGTGTTGAGTTAGTGAGAGAATACACCGAGAACTCCCCACAACTTATAAATCCGCACGCATAAATAAATCTGTCTTAGCAAAGGGCTCCCCAGCAAAAATGCAAGTTGACAAATGGCTGCCAAAGGCTATTCACGTGTTTGCTGTCCATTGCCTTCGACTTCCATTCATCGGTTCGCTCCTGGTCTGACTTCACTCCACTCAGAGTTCAGTAGTCCTGAAAAATTCAGTGCCATACAGAAACAAAAAGGATTCAACGAAACGGGAAAATATCTCTTCGTATGCGGATGGCCTTTGAGCTGATAGTGCCTTAGGATTAACGCACTGGCAACGTGCTATGCCACCCTTCCACTACCCTCAAAGGCTTTATTAGTTTGAGATCAATGCAGTACAGATTTAGGACATCGATTAATCAGTTCTGGATGCTTTCAAAAGCCTCGGCATAAACCATGTAATGTAATCATATCGTCTTTTATCACTGGCCCAGCATAATATCTTTAGCTCCAATGCTATAGAACTTATTTTACTGCAGTTATTCGAAAGGTTTTGCTTGTTCAAATCAATTGTAGTGCCTCATGTGCCGCATATTTTAAACATGTATAACGTCATAGCCGTGTGGGTAATCAAATAAAAAATGTCAAAATTAGTACTTTCAGATTAGTAGGGATGAAATGTGCAAACCTAAAATGAGTCAGTACTCATTTTAGAAAACTATCCATCCAAAAATCTAGAAAAAAACAGGGTGATGCGCGCACATATATCTTAAATCTAGGCCTCAAAGTATATACAATTTTTGGTCAATTGTTGTATTAACAACTTTTCAAACTGATCAGTTCATCCTAGAAGTACCAATATAGAGGATAGTATCGCGCATAATGTGGAAATCTGACTATTAGTATCAAAGTTGTAGTAGTTTTAAACTATCACTTTCCCTCGAATTTACTGCACCTTAACCCATACAAATAAAATGTTGACGTCATAATTAAGGAAAGTAATTGTAATACTCATACGAGTAAAATTCTAAAATCCCATATACGAAAAAGCTACTTTACATCCATTGAATTTTTGCATCTGGTTTACGTAAACTTTTGCACACTTACTAACAATGTTGAATTTATTACTTTCAAGAGCATATTACATATGTCAACGGCTCTTCCAAATAGTGCATCTAACGTAATCTTGCCGTGTTTCTAGCGATTAAATTATTTGAAATAATTAGATGGTTTTTGCTTTTTCTCTAGTGTTATTTATTTTATTCGCATAAACCGACATTCACAGAAATCACTAATAATTAAAAAACTCTGTACAAATGGAGCTACCATGAAAGCTTCTCATGTAAGAAACACAAAACCTTTCATATTTAAAACGCCCATCTTCCGGTTTCCCGGCTTGTTATTCTTTTTGTTTGGTGATTGTTTAGTGAACTTCGAAAATTGAAAATACATACATATGCAAATCCAACAGGAGAAAAAACCGTGGTACAAATGGTTGAAATTTTTTTGTATGATCAATATTTTTTTTGTCGAAATCAGTCATAAGGAATGCATATACATCAGATATTTGCAATATCATGCGAGATAGCAGTGTGAAGTGTTTTTAAAGTCCGTTTAATTCTGAATTCAAGCGATTTATTTCATTTCATAATCATATGGCGCAGCAGAGTTGGCAACATGTGCAATGTTACGAAAACGAGCGGATAGATGACGCCACTGGCGCTCTCCGTGCGTTTTAGAACTCGCCACAGGAGTGGAGAGCCAGCGGTGAAAAAGTGCCGTTGGTTGGAGACAGAGGGACCGCATGGGGAACAACCGGTCTCTTCTACTCCAGCCTTCACCGCAGACAGTCAGCGCTGTACTTTCGACGACAACTTAGTAAAAATAACAATCCAGAACACATTCTGTATCGTTCGCGACTCCTATATAAGTCAGAAAAGCATATAAGTGTATCATTTTATTGTTCTTGCAAATTGTTTAAGGAGTGTAAAACAAGAAGAACGGTTCTCTCTCACAGCAGAAAAGTTTATCTGGCTGCACTTGATTGATTTCGATTTTGAGGAAAAGTTCATCCGTTAATTAATTCAGTTAACAGCTAGAAATAAAATTTATTTTTTAGTGGACATTAATCTGGCACTTTTTATTTTGACAATTATAAAAAAGAACAATCATTCAGGCCGCAATCCGTCCAGTGGATCCGTAACTTCCGTTGTCCGTGTAGGATTGCAGAAAATATAAAAATAAAAACGCATCATGAGTGCCCAGAATTCTCTCTTCAACGTGAATGAGGATTACAACCATATCTAATGAAGTTTCTCGCCTAAGCCGCATATGTTGGCACTCAGGAATGCACTTCTCCCCTCCTTGCAGCACTGAACTTTTGTATTATATAAGCCCAGCGGTAGAAGACGTGAGTTCTCTGTCAGATTGATCTGCACCGTGAGACTGTGCTTCAGAGTAAGGAGCACAAAAATTACTCAGTGGTACGCCCCAAAGGGGATTTCTAAAACGATGATGCTCTCTTGAAACAAAAGGAGCGTAAACATTCGCCACAGAAGAGACCATATATAGGCAAAGTGATTTTTTGATATTCGGAGTCGTTCGGAAATAATAGTGTTAAACACGTAATAAGTCGCATGTCAGATTTATGTCGATCGCCGTAATAAAGCTCGTATTTATCCGTCCGAATGACGTTCGAATAACTTTGCTAAAAGGACAAGAATTGGAACAAAGGTTGTACATGTGTTTCTTGACGAAACCTAAGGTTTATGGACTAGGTATAGCTGACCACTAAGGTCAGTTAAGATTTTACGGCTAAAAATCTCATTGTACTTTTTAAATGCATTTTTCTCGAAACTGCATAGTGAAAATCTCCTGCCACCAAAACCCAAAATCTATGCAACGAAATTGTTTGAAATTTTCACGACTTATTCAGAACGTATTTCTGCGGTCCGCGAACTAGGATAATTGCGATTCATTCAGTAGTTTTTTATTGATTGAAAAAACACCAAAATTCACAAAAAAGTTGAACAAGGCACCACAAATTTAGTATTTAATAGTTTTTAATAATCCTAGTTTGCCGACGTTAAGTCTGCACGTTAAAATGATGTTTACTTTTTTCATTAGGATGATCGCAGCGCCTTCTAGCGGGGCAGCAGAAAAACACCTTTTTTGGAGATGGGTGTATAAATTGCTCTGTATTTCAATAATGAACTATGCTATTGGACTAAAAAAATTATTACGCATGTTCAGTATGTTAATAAATATATTGAGAAAAATTCATAATTGTTTCTTCATCCAGTTCTTCATAAAAAATTCTTAAAAAAGCGGAAAAAAAGCAGTCTCCACACGGAAGGACCCCCTTAACTGACCACGAAACAAAGACTTATGGAGTTGAGAGATATGAATATCACTTTCACTGAGAGCCAAGTGCAGGAGCGAAAATACCATAATAAAGTACAGCCCTGCATAACATGCAACGCGGTAAAAGGAATTTCACGATTGCGTTGGTTATGGCAGCGCAAACTGTGCAAATATACCGATTCACAACCATATATAGCATGACGAAAGAGCTTGCATGTAATTGCTAGTATTTCGATGACCCTCTGAATGAAGTCTGTCTTTAATTCTCACCTAAGATGATGAGCATCTAATGAGGTGCGAAAAGCACTTCCTCTCTACATCAATACATTCAAGAGTACCAAAGTCAGTGGTGTTGCCGATTACGTATGGGATATTTCTCGGAGGATAGAAAAGGAGGATTATTAACATTCCATAGAAGAACATGAGTGAAATAAGAGCGGGGGGGAGGGCGCCATAATTATCACAAAACACCTCCAATCATGATTGGCAAAGAGTATAATGAGCGTTGACGGAGCGAATTGGCACCGCCAAGCACAGTGTCACACTTATCCTAAGAACTCAAAGGATTTCGGATGTGTTCACCGTGCGGGTCATCTTCGATTCAACTTCGAAACTTCTGGATACACGCCTTTCCCATAAAGCAAATGTTCCTAACCTATCTTATAAAGTAAAGTTTTCTTTCCCATTCCTTCCTTCCTAAAGAGCTTGTAATTTTTATGGTTTTGTGTAAAACAAAACCTTATTAAAATCGATTTACAGTTTGTCTGTCTTTTTTTATGGATGGGGTGGAAATCTTAGAAAGACACAACCACGCCAGATTACAGTAGTGTGTGGGATTCTCACCAACTAAACCACCTCCACTTTCTCCTTCTTCTTTCCCCTCGGAACCGCTGCAAAGCGTTACTTCGCGGGGAGGACTAAACTTGTGCGCTCCGCTTTGCTAAGTTGCTCGGAACCGCTGCAAAGCGTTACTTTGCAGGGAGGACTAGACTTGCGCGCTCCGCTTTGCTAAGTTCACCCTGTATACTTTTGTTTGCGGAGTTCACCGTACAGCAGTTTGGCTTCGACTTCAACATTTCCCCGACGATGTTTTGCGGGCTTATGCTGATTATCAGAGAGTCTTCCAGGCTCTCTGAATAAAATCTTGGACAGTGGAACATAACATGCTCCAGGTCCTCAGGTGCGCAACCTCGTTCATGACAAAAGGGAGAATTATCCAAACTGAATTGGTGGAGTTACTTCCTGCAACCACTAAACCCTGACTGGAATTGCGTCAGATGTTAGTTAATCAATGCAGGGAATCTAAGTGCCCAGCGAGCCTTCTGCGAGTCACCCCACTGTTCTTGCTAATTTTCCGGTGACTCCCGCGTTGTCACCTTTCGGTATTCTGTATCCTTTTTAGGTAGATTCATATTCCTTTTCTCATACAGGCAGCGTGCCTCACTTGCCAGAATGTCCATCGGAATCATTTCCGCAATGATACGCGCTGCCTCGCCTGATATTGTTCTGACGGCGCTGCACAACCTTGCCGCCACTACACGGTAAGTCATGTTCGCCCTCTTCCGATTGCTCTCACACGCAAGTGCTTCATCCCAAACTGGGACCGCATAATATATATTGTGTGGCGCAAACCACTCCGGCCACAAGTAATCTACGACTGTTTCATGGACCTCCAGTGTTAGGCACCATCCGCGCTAATGACACACTAGTATTTGCCGCTTTGTTACGGGCACAGTCCAGGTGTCCCTTAAAATTGATTTTAGTGCCAATCAGTACTCCCAGGTATTTAATAATCGGCCTCGAAGTGGTGATGTGGCCACCAACACGAATATGAACCGCATTCCGATTTAACTAAAATAGTCCATTTCTTTGCAAACCACAATTTTTAGGTACACCGGAACATAGACTAGGTTTTTTACAATCAATACTCGATAGATATTTACACGTTAGAGGCAGAAGAGAATCATCTCGCTTCATGTGTTTCTTTCTGCCCCTAACTCATGGCACACTTTGCTCGCTAGTCTTCCACTCCCGTGGCGAGCTCTACAAAGTGGATAGTTCCGCGCCATCTATTTGTTTGCATTCGCAACATTCGAAATAAATGCTGCGAATCCTGCCGCGCCACACCGCTCCCTACAGTTGGTAATCAACACCGCCTCCAATTTTTGTTCCGCAAGTTCATGCTGAAGCATCTCCAGCCACACTTTTATGGCACTAATGGTTTCGTTAGTGTACACTTCAACGTCTTCAAGTTGTTTCGCGTTGACAACCATGGCCAGATCATTTTCGAAACCGATTACCGTTACCTCCTTTGGCACCGGAAAGGGCAAGTATCACGTTATACATCACGTTTCACGGGAGAGAACCGAATACTTGCTACGTTTTCTGCGCTCCCCTTTATCCGGGAGGAATAGCGCCATCATGATATCGAGCAGAAGATACGGACAGGTCACTTGTGGTCTTCGCCCTCTTATCTTCTTCATAACCACCCTATACGCTGTTCCCCAGACGCTTTGATCTGCCTCAATACAAAGTTCCTTGAAGCATTCTCGCTTGCTGGTCCATGTAGCCTGCTTAAGCCTATATGTACTACATGTACTTGCCGTCCGTAGAAGTGTAGTCTTCCACTAGATCATTGGCAGATCGTTCTAACTTGAAAACATGCAGCCCGCAACTGCGCAATGTTTTCATCCCATCAACAGTTTAACCGCCTTTTTGCGAGGACTCGCCGCTCTCATTATGCGATCCGTAATTTGCTCTACTTTTTCTGAAGCCGCACCGCCGAGATTGTGGCCTCCCAATAGCATCTCTATGAATGCATCCTCTTAAAACTTTTCTACGGCGTATGTCCCATATTCGATCGGGAGGAGCATTGCCTGATGGTCGCTATGAGTATAATGCGCACTGACAAACCATGCCATTCTCCTCGCCAATGTGGTATTCACATATGCCAGGTCAAGTATTAATCCCAACCCTGTCCCACGAAAGGTGGACACATTTCTCGTATTTGCAAGCATCAAGCCTAGCTCCGCGAAAACCTCGAGTAGGATACGGCCACGCGTTGAAATCACCCGCTATATATATATGTAGATGCCAAATCCAATTTCTGACAACTGCATCACCGTTTGATTGGCTTGATTTCCACAAGCCCATATTGCCGTCTCGCCAGTTACACCTATAAGCCAGGCACCACTCTTATTGTTGCGATAAAGCTCACTGATTATGACAGCTTCGATTCCCTTCTCATGGATGGTCTGCGACAGTAGGTCTTGCGCTGCCTAGCAGTGGCTGAGGTTGATTTGTATCAACCCCATTTCATTACTGCATATAAGACTCTCCTAAACACTGGGCAGCTGCTGATGCCTTCAATGTGCCTACCGACGACGCCCATTTTCCCCTTCCATAGCATACACGGGATGTCCGGATGACTCAAGAGGTTAGAGTGCTGGGATGTTGTAGCGAAAGGTTGCGGTTCAAATCTCACTGGTGGCATAAAGATTCATTATCGTCATTGGATGTCGGATACCAGTCGGCTCAGCAGTCAAATCAAGGTAATAATCTCGAACGAGTGCAATGCTGACCAATTGGCCTACTACAGTGTATTGTAGTGAACCGTTTCGGTCTTGAATAAAGCGCTCTGGCACACTTGAAGGCTCTGATCCAATATGGATTGTTGCGCAAATTGAGGGCATCTAAAGCAGTACTTGGCGAGTAGCTGTTGCCTGAGTCCGCAAACGACCCAACTTATTATTCTTTATCAGCCGCCAACAGTTTCAACGCTGCTTCAGCTGGATGCCGTTTGCGTAGCTTTATATGCCTTCCTCATTACTTTGATCGTCGAATTTTGCAAACCAAATAGTCCGAACTGCTTACTCGTGATTTCATCAATGTCTTTACATTATATCACAAGCTCCTGCTGGCCCGTATTTGTGCCGTCTCCCCTAAGGACTTCTCCACCTTGACGAGGAAATTTTCAGTTGTTTTGCTCAGAGACTCCTTTTGGGAAACGTCAGATTCAGCTCACGCTTTCTCCAAAGTTCACCAGCTCTGGATCTGATTTGACCTTGCTGAGGATTTTGGCATCTTTCATATCACCTTTTTTCGAAATTCAATCAATTCAGGCCATAATCTTCTTTCACGCGTCTTATTTTTCCTTCCGCAATCCATGGTCTATGCTTCCTTGAGTCCTTTTTGGGGCTTTACCTTCCTTGGGTCGATTTGAACCGGCGCCACTGTTTCTATGATTTTGGTCAGGAGCACCTGCTTCCACCGAGGCATTGTTTTCGTCCTTGGCATTAATGGAAAATGCACAAATGGCTGGGAGCATGTTCTTAATGCCTTGATGCCTGGTTCACATTGTGTATGTTGTTTATGAATCCGGACAACTCTATTATTTTTCCTCCGAGTAGGGCAAACGATGATTCATCCGTATTCTGACACTGCTCCTCTGCTTGTATCTCCCACTGGGCCTTTGCGGGAGCTTCCCTGATTTCCTTCTTTCACCAACGTTGTACTGCGACGTATCCACGTCAGGTGTAGTCGCCCCACTATGGGCTAATGAATGACCAGTTTGTGAAGCATATTTCTACACTATATGGGTTCTAGGCGCCGAAATACCCTTAACACAGATTTCTGTTCAAATAAATTTTATAATATTATATTACTATAATTTAGTAGTTTGCTGCAAAACTTCGCTTAAACTCATCTTAGAATCACCAAATTGCAGAAATGTAGGCTACAATATAAAGCATGGTCCTACAATTTGGTGGAAATCGCAATATTATTAATAAAGTTATAAAAGGTCAAAATTGTCACGTCTGTGCAAATTCAAGACTTTGAATGTCAGTATCACGCGAATATGGATATTATCAAATAATATATTCATATATCATATTACGTATTGTTGGGTCAAATGTCCCCTCAATTGTTCTTATAAAAGAAATACATAAAACCATTCATACTTGAAGAATGTAGCTTCCAATTTTCCGACTCATTACATTTACCTTAAAGTGATAGTCTCTGGGATGATTGCGTTCGTTGCGTTGCGATTTGAACCGCGACCTTCCGTACGACAGCCTTGTGCTCTAACCACTCAGCTATCCGGACACAAGTACCCTTCCAATTATCGGGGGTTTACTTCATGATGACTTGCCATAGCAGTCCTTATTAGAGGCGATACATTTCAGTAGTAAGATAGTTTCGAAATTTGCAGTTGCTCCATTAGAATTGAAATTTCATCGGATGTTGCTCTCCCCAGAATCGTAGTGTACTGCTGAGCTGTTCATGATGAGAAACCTACCGGTAACGTCTCTGACAGCACCATCGAAGCCATCTCCATCGTAATGAGCTGTACTTTAGCGAAATTATTGCTAATTGCGGCCGCTTCTGCCTTCCTCACTAACGCATCAGTAGAACTCCTTTTAATGTGGCGTACACTATGCTGCAATTCTCACACCTTTTCACTCCTAAATGCAGTCATCAATAAGGCTCGCAACTCTTTGTGTTCATCGACCTGCCCACACATTTCTCTACTCAGCCAGCTCTCGTAAGACCTTTTTCAGATAAAGCCACCTGCCCCAGAGATATGGATACTTTTAATATTGATAAAGGGCTTATTATTATTTTGGGAATTTGTGTTAATTGTGCTGCTGAATGACAGTCGACGCTCTGCTACAATGCATCGTAGTAGAGACAAGCGAAGAAAGTGATCAATTATCAGGGAACTTCTTGAGACCGATAGCACTCCTATGCTATGCATATTTAGGAGACAATTTTAAGCATGGTGCTGATGGCGGTTTGGTCGATATTCGTTGCGCATCAGTCGCAAACCAATTAACCTTGTTCAGTCAAGGTCCTCAAATCAGCAGAATATTGCTTTCCAGAGTACAGAAGAATATTGCTGCAAGAGGCAAATGACTACTCTCCAGAGACCCGCCATCTTAATCGCTCAAGGTGGAGAAAGAGAGCATTATATGGCCCCCGAAAAACATGCGCTTATTCCAAAAACCAAGCCTAAACCGTTTTTGATAGCCAGCCTTCGTAATTCAGTCCCTATCAGATTCGAGACATTTCGGTAGTAAGGTAATTTGCGGTTGCTAGCCCACAAATGGCTATCCCATTGTGTACTTTAAACGCTAACTCACATTGATTGCTGAAATATTCATTACTTCGCTAGCTAAGCTGACACGGAAGAATTTGTGATTTCGGGCAAACATAGCACCTACTTCCCTTCAGACAATGACAAAGTACACAATCAAGAATTTCAGTTCATTGAGTTAGACACATATCTACAAGTTGTTTTCTATAATCAATAGCAGCAAACATAAATACCCAAGGTATTCATCAATGTATTCCTGACACAGCTCTCTAAATAGACCGCAAGCAGGAGAATCAGAAAAACAGGTTGATTAATTTCCCATCGAAAAGGCAATGTTCATCCCCCCTGACTCTACGGGGCCCATACTTCCTGCATCTTTCGAAATGATAAATCCAAAGGAAAACCTTTTCTATCAGCGGAACAATAATTAGAAATGGGATCACGTTTTCTCGTAGATATGTTTCGTGGCCGATTGTATTGAATCCCCAAGAAAAAACCGTAAAAAATCAATAGTTTCAGAAAAACCCTCATTCTGTTCACATATTTCTGATTTCTGCTTACCAAGCGGGACCATATTCATGTATATATTATATAAATTATAGCCAACTGCCTCCATTCACTCCATTTGTGAATTTTTGTGATTTTGATAGAAAAAATGCTTTTGTGCTCATCCCAATGTTGAACGGTTGCAACGGAGTTTTCATCCCGAAAATTGAAACCATCCCAATACGCCTAGGAAAACATAAATCCCTTTCACAATATGCTCCAACGCCGATACAATATTTCAAGGGTATCTATTCTGAAAGCGTCGGTAAAATTGGAAAAAGGCAAGGTAAGGATTTTATCCTTTTGCAGCATCCCCGTAGGAAGACCAAGTGTAGGTGCACACTTCTGGCGTATCTTATGTTACGGTGTCCTGCTGGGACGGTGAAAACACAATTTCCTGAATCTGAGTCATAAGTATTGTATTATGTATTGAGGAAAGGGCACGATTATAATACCCCAAATAAAATGTTTCTTTATGTAGAATTGTGGAAATTGCAGACTCCTGGCGAGTACAAAGGAAAGTGGTACCCAATTAGTCATGCGGATGAATGTTCGAGGCACATTTGCAGACTTGGGTTACCGACGTGGGGGCTGGGTAAATCTGAGTTTGCCGAATCGTGCCTATCACTTGATGAAAGGGGCTCGGTAACTGTAGCGCTACATTTGAACTTGTAACTTTCCGCTTCCATTCCAAGCCCCAGTGACTTAGTTGCCGAAGGTGGTAAACTCTATTCAAAATGTTCAGCTTTACCACTGCATATTCATAGCTCTTAGAAAACTTTGATATTGCAAGTATGAGTTTCCTTTGAAACTGATGGCATATTTGGTAGATTACCTGCTTGATAATCACGTGTAACTGAACATTGTCAATTGGAAATTGAGACATTTCATTCCATTCTTCTACTCTTGAACCCTTTAGTTGCGGCCGTCCCCTCTACTGTTCCGACTATGAGCCTTACACACTGAATTCTTTAAGGTAGCTGGAATTAGAATCCACATCTCTGATAGAATTTCAAGTTTATAGTTTTCTTCGCCATTTTTCCTTCCTTTGGCAGCAACTGATTTATGTTAGCGTGTTTAAGGGTTGCTTTTAAGCTACTCTGACTCATATCGAGGAGACAGTCACTGGTTAATCGTTTTGGTCTGTTGGAGTCACTTGTCTTCTTAATTTCTCTTTTACGATTGAACCTTGCTCAATTTTGCTCGGCAGATATTGCCTCATAACACAAATGCTGACTAACGGCCGAAATCGTTTTGTGAGCACAAATTCGTTTTCAAGTGTCTGCGTTTTTGGATTCGAATAAACCTTTCTATGAAGCAAATTTTACCCAAAGCTAATTGACCCATCTCAAATTTTTTTATGTGATTACTAAAACCTTAACAAAAGAGGAAAATCGCCCTTGGTTTAAGCATTACTTCTTTCCGCGTTGATTAATTGAAATTTTTTAAAATTCTCTATTCATTCTCCTTAGAATTCACTGCGTTCCCATTCAGGGGAAACATTAATAAAAATCCCGACTATGACATCTTCAATGCTTTCTGACAAAAGATGTCTTGAAACGAAAAAATATAACATTTCAGGGCAAACGATTTTCTAAAGCGCCGGGCCATTTTTCATTTTGGCTGAATTTTATGGCTCCTGCATTGCTTAGGAAACTTGAGATGTTTTCCATTAAAAAGGTTATCTTATTGTTTTATGATATCGAATCAGTGTTTTGGAGCTCCAAGTTTGCAAACTTTCAAAAAACGTGATTATGATTAAAACAAGTTTACTTTATTTTGTGTAAAATTCCAGGAACAAGTCGGCATACCGCAAGCTGGGCAATTCAGGTATAAAAAGTGTTGTGTTTGCCTATATCAACTATATATATCAACTTCGAGCGCGTGGCAGTTGCACTTGCATAATAATTTAAAATTCAAATTACACAAATAATTTTTAGGAATTAAAATTCAACGCCGTCTCTGTCGCTAGTAGTAATTTTTATTCGGCGGGTATATACATCCGCACTGAAGAAGGAATCAAGTTTCTCCCGAAATACCGATATATGCCGAATAAAAATTACTACTAGCGCACGGTTGTTGGCAGCCAACAGACCCTATTTCAGGTTACAAAAAAGTTTCCGCTTGAAACGTCTCATCATAGGGTCAAAGCTCTTACTATGCAAAACAATGATCTTCCCAGTCCTCATATATTCTTCGAAGACCTATAAGTCTATAAGGGCAATATATATGGTAGCAAAAGAAGACGAGGCAGACCCTGCCTGAGATGGAACGATGGCGTACGCTAGGACGCCAATCAGCGTTTAGGGATATCGAATTGGTGGACCTCGGTGCAAACCCGGGATGTCTGGAGTTCTTTATTAAGGCAGGCCTAGGCCGGATACCAGTTGTTGCGTCGTTGATGATGATGATGACTAGCGACGGGACGGTGTTGAGTTTTAGGGGGTCATCCCGTGTGAAGGCCGTTTTTCGTTCTTTTTTTTGGGAATTTTTGTGAAGTACTGAATGATAGTAATAGGCACGAAACTTGGCAGTATTATGCACGAGGATGTTCACTGTGTTGCTTCAAAATTTGGTACGCCTAGGATGAATTTAAGGAGGGTTTTCCAGGCAACTTCAAGAAGTGGGTAATATATTATTAGTGAGTTTATTTGAGGTGAAATGGGAATGGGACATATATAAGCGCATCATTTTGATTTTTTCAGATTTGTGGGTTGGGTAGTAGTAGTTTCCGAATATCAGTGCTTTCTCACGTTAAGCGTGCACATTTTGATTCCTTACTGGCACATTTTGCAATCTATGTCAGAAGTTCCCTTTTGACCTTTCATTTGATACCTCCCATGACTCTATTCGGCGAACAAAATTTTTATATCTCCCCTTCGCATATATGAGAAGCCTCCTTCAACCTGCACGTAAATTTATGTGACCCATTGTATGCATGGGATTTCATATTGCCTATCCACCAAATTTCATTCGCATCGGTTTAGCCGTTTTGGAGAAAAGTGCGTGTGACAGCTTGAATTGATTTTAATAAGGTTTTGTTTTACACAAAACTTTAAAAATGAAAAAAATATTCCTTCATTAATTGCTTAACTAAAAATGTACATATGTACATACATATCAAAGACATGCATATTTTGTTAATCCTAAGTTAACAAGCTTTGCCCATCCAAATTGATCTAACACAAATTCATGGATTTCCGCTTTATTCCGTGCGCAAAAACGTCCATACGTACACAAGCGTCCATCCTATTGAACATTACTCGCAAACTTCATTAGCACATACATGTATATACACACGCATGCTTCGAGCGATTCATACTGACATATAATCCCATGGACGTTTACACCGTTGCCTTATATTATCCTTTATATCAGTACTAAATTTTATACTTCTAGGAAGCAAGCGGAAGGAGCGGGTATCGGAATGAGACGTATTTTGAGGCCTAGATTCCGTATAGATGCACCACTAACAAGTAATGTTTCACTTTTTGGTTCATACTCCCATATGTTTCATTTCATATCAGAAATAAGATCAGTTTCGGAAGTACTAATCGAGTCCATTCATTTGGTACCTCATTTGACTATATTCGGTGAAAAAAAATGTTACACCCCCTTTCGCATGTATGATGAGCACCACTTAACCACTTAAAAATAAAAGACATTTTAACGTGCGGACTTAACCACAGTTCACAAACTAGGATTATTAAAAAATATTGAAAAGTAAATTTTTGGTGCTTTGTTATACCTTTGTTTTGGAAATTTTGTTGTTTTTTCGGAGTTTTTTAAGGTTTTATTTGGAAAAGTCTACGTTGGGATTTAGGGGGTCCATGTAAAAGGGCGGTGTAAAAATTTGGGTCATGTGGGGTATCAAATGAAAGGACTCGATTAGTACTTTTCGATGCTGGTCTTGGGTTTGAGATTTGTTAGAAAGGCGGGGATTGGGAGGGATAGAAAGTGATGATTTCTTTAACGCACCCATTCTCAGAAACTACCCAACCGAATAAAATATTCTCTATTTCGATATCTGTTCAAATTAAGTTAACAATAGTATATTACCATATTTTTGGGGAAATTGAGTAGAAACCCCCGTTGAGTTTATCCTAGAGTTATAGAAGTTAGTAGTAGCATGAAATATAATATGAAGCATATTATCCCCAAGTTTGATCAAAATAATACTATTACTAACAAAGTTACAGTAACTCAAAGTTGACTTTACTGTGTAAATTTACTACAATTAAATATCTATATCACACTAAAATGAGTAGTCAGACATGCTAAATGCGTATACATAACGGGCTACGTACAAATGGGATAGTTCTGCACTCAAATATACTCACAGAAGAAGCAAACGAAACCTTTCATACCTGAAGCTCTGAGATTCCAGTATCGGAAGCTTGCGCTTCGGGTATAAAGGTTTTGTATTTATTTTACGTAAGAAACTTCAACACACATTTTTCTACCTGTATATAGCTAGAAATCCAACATATTCGTTCATATCTTTACAAACTAAACGACATACGTACATATCACAGCCATAGATGTTATCCTCACCCTAAACAAACGAACTGCCTATTTCCGGATACTGTACATTTATATGCACGTATATAAACTCGTACCCATATTTCCGATTTACTTCGTGCACGAAAGCATACATATGTATACATATAGTACGCATATTAAATACGGCTGATTTAATGAACAAATATATCCATCTGAATTAGGCACTACCCGCAAACTTCATAAGCACGCATATACTATATACCTACATACACATATTAATAATGATTGGATTTTCTTCAAACTGATCAAATTGTGCTTTATATCATCCGTTACACCCATGCCAAATTTTGTACTTCTAGGATGGATATAAGAGGGGTTGCCGGGTAAATTTCTAAAATATGGAAATATATTATTACTAACTTTATTTGTGCAGATATCGGAACCGGATGTATTTTGAGGCCTAGAGTTCGTGGAGATGCACCACTGTGATTTACTTCAGATTTTTCGGTTAGATAGGTTCTGAGAACGAGACCTGTTACACTTTTTGATGGTCATATTTTGAGCCCTCGCTCCACTATGCTTCACCCGATATTAAATATTGGAGCAGTTTCGAAAAGTATTAGTTGAGCCCTTTCGTTGGCCACATTCTGTGAAAAAAAACTTGCACCCTCCATTCACATGTATGGAGGGCCCCCTTAAACTTAACACAAAATAGCGTCACTTGCTGCGTGTAAAGGGAACAACAGATCACATACTCTCACCAATTTTCGTGACAATCGGTCCAGCCGTTTCCGAATAAATCGGGTGTGACAGACAGACAGACAGACGGACAGACTAATAAGGTTTTGTTTCACACAAAACCTGAAAAACGGTCCAATGAATCGCAATTATCCTAGTTTGTGAACCATAGAAATATGCTCCGAATAAGTCATGAAAATGTGAAAGAATTTCGTTGTGCAGTTCCGAGGAAAACGCATTTAAAAACATTAACCACAAAATTTTAACTGACTATTAATCTGCTATACCCATAAACCCATGAATCTTCGGTTTCTTAAAAACACACATACAAGGCCTTGGCTTCAATTCTCGCTGTTTTAGTGAAGTCAGTCAAACGTTGTTCCAACCGGTAAATTTGTATTTCATTATGACAGTCAACATAAACCTGACATACGACATTTTATAACGCCTGCTTAACACTGTAATTTCTAAACGCTCCAAATATCGAAAAATCGCTTTGTCCAAATATTCTACATTTACATATCTAGATACAATTAATTAGAAAAAAATTGATTCCTCGGGTCCAACACACGGGATGCTCCTTAAATTGCTAGCTTGTTGCTTTGGAAAGTAGTCAGTCGATTGTAGTTAATTACATATGATTCACACCAGCAGTTCAACATTATTAGCAAATTTGAAGAAGTTCACGTAAAACAGATAATAACAAGTCAGAATACCGAAAGCCAGTTCAAGAGAATTCCATGTTCATTTAGGCTTAGCTGAGAATTTTATTGACCTGTTTTTCGCTGGTGAATATTTTTAATAAATGCCTTTCACATGCTGATTTGAACTAATGATGTTGCGGCTTGTCGGTAAGTGGCTAGTGCTTTCAGTTCAACTGGATTGCTGGTTCTTCCAGCGTAACTGGCAGGCCGAACTGTTCGTGGATGGCGGGCTTAAGAATGCTAAACATTTCTTCATTTATTCCTAACCCCCAAGATATATATATTTACATATTAAAGGCAGATATTGTTCTCATCTTAACAAACAAACATTACTTGTACCCTATGCGCCATTGTATATACACATATATGCATGAAATTAATAGAAAGCATCTCAATAATTGTTCTCTTTTATCTGTACGCATTTTTGCTCTAATAGTTATATTTTTTCAACTTACGCTCACGCTCATCTAATTAATCTCATTACGTCTCTTGTTGCAGTGGTTGTGAACAAAATGTTCCAAATACATGTATTTATCATCATCATCATCAACGGCGCAACAACCGGTATCTGGTCTAGGTATGTCTTAATAAGGAACTCCAGACATTCCGGTTTCGCGCCGAGGTCCACCAATTCGATGTCCCTAAAAGCTGTCTGGCGTTCTAACTTACGCCATCGCTCCATCTCAGGCAGGGTCTGTATCATCTTCTTTTTCCACCATAGATATTGCCCTTATAAACTTTCCGGGCTGGATCATCCTCATCCATAGGGATTAAGTGACCCGCCCACCGTAACCTCTGGAGCCGGACTTCATCTACAACCTGACGGTCATAGTATCCCTCATAGATTTCGTCGTTTTTAGGGTACGGAATCGTTCATCCTCATGTAGGGGCCAAATATTCGCCTCTCGAACGCGGCCAATAGTTCGCAATTTGTATTGCTAAGCACCAAATCTCCGAGAAATACATGACAACTGGGAAGATCATTGTTTTGAACAGCACGAGCTTTGACCCTGTGGTGAGACGTTTCGAGCGGAACAGTTTTTGTAAGCTGAAATAGGCTCTGTTGGCTCCCAACAACCGTGCGCGGATTTCAGCGTCGCAGCTGTTATCGGTTGTGATTTTCAACCCTAGTAGGAAGTTGTAGTCTCCTATCTTTATTCTTCCCGTTTGACCTGTGCGGTTTGATGTTGTTGGTTGGTTGGTTTTTGGTGCTGACATTTCCATCATATATTTTGTCTTGCCTTCATTGATGTACAGCCTAAGATCTCGCGCCACCTGCTCGATCTGGATGAAGGCAGTTTGAACGTCTCGGGCGGTTCTTCCCATGATGTCGATATCGTCAGCATAGGCCAGTAGTTCGGCGGACTTGGACTTAAGGAGAATCGTACCTCTTGCATTTACCTCAGCATCACGGATCACTTTTCCCAGGGCCAAGTTAAAAAGGACGCATGATAGGGCATCCCCTTGTCGTAGACCGTTGTTGATGTTGAATGGTCTTGAGAGTGATCCTGCTGCTTTTATCTGGCCTCGCACATTGGTCAGGGTCAGCCTAGTTAGTCTTATTAATTTCGTCGGGATACCGAATTCTCCCATGGCCGTGTACACTTTTACCCTGGCTATGCTATCATAGGCGGCTTTAAAGTCGATGAAAAGATGGTGCAACTGTTGTCCATATTCCAACTGCTTTTCCATCGCTTGCCGCAGAGAGGAAATCTAATCTGTTGCTGATTTGCCTGGAGTGAAGCCTCTTTGGTATGGGCCAATGATATTCTGGGCGTGTGAGCCCATCCGGCCTAGCAAGATAGCGGAGAATATCTTATAGATGGTACCTCAGTAAATGCTGCATTGTATAATATCTCCCTTCTATGTATGAGACAGATAATGATTCGTTATCAGTCGTCAGGCATTGGTCCGCTGTTCCACACCTTGAGCACAAGTTGATGAACCACTTGGTGTAATTGGTCACCTCCATATTTAACCATTTCGGCTGTAATTCCATCGGCTCCTGGCGACTTATGATTTTTAACCCGATGAATTGCACGGACTGTTTCTTCTATACTTGGTGGTGACAGTATCTATTCGTCGTGTTCAGTTGGCGGGGCCTCCAACTCGCCGATGTTCTGGTTGTTCAGTAGTTCATCAAAATACTCAACCCATTGCTCCAATATGCCCATTCTGTCGGAAATTATGTAGATTTCCCTCTTTGTCTCAGCAGGATGAACATCGAGGTGTGTAAGGCTTCATCCTGCTCACTTGCTGGTAAAACTTCCGCGCCTGGTGCGGTTGCTACCTCTACTCGTCGAGTTCACAGACTTGTTGGTTCTCCCAGGCTTTCTTTTTCCGTCTGTCAAGTCACTCCTCCCGGCGTTTGTGATAAGTCTCTGCGCGCGCCCGCGTTCTTTGAGAATGCAACATTACTCGGTATGTAGCATTCTTCCGTTCCGTTGCTAGCTTACATTCATCGTCAAACCAGCCGTTCCGACTCTTTTTGTGGCTGAGGCCAAGTATGTTTGTGCCCGTATTAATTATAACGTTCTTCAGGTGATTGTGAAGATCATTTGTTGACGTTTCATCGCCAGGGTCTCTGTTGACTGCGGTTATTGCGGCATCCATTTCCCTCTTATAGGTGTTGCGGAGGGCTGCGTTATGGATGGCTTCAGTGTTAACTCTCACCTGATTGTCAGAGGGGATTCTGGGTGGTGTTGTTATTCGAGTTTCGAGCACCATGCCAAGTGATCCGAGTCTATATTGGCCCCCTATATGTTCTGACATTCATCAATTTGGTCAACTTGGTTGTGGACCGCTTTCCGTGCAAACCAGCCAACAAATATTTCGTGTGACACTGCTAATTGAATGATCCGCAGTCCGTTATCATTTGTATTTTGGTATACGCTATGGGACCTATAACAACACCAGGCAACGTATCGCCTGAACACCGACTCCTTCCCTACTTGGCTGTTAAAATCCAAGTATGATTTGGATATCATATCTTGGAGGCTTCTAGGGTTCGTTCTATTGCCTCGTAGAAGGTATCCTTCTCCGACTCTGCAGTCTCCTCTGTAAGGGCGTGAACGTTAATGAGGCTTATGTTTCTAAATTTGCGTCGCAAGCGCCGAGTGCATAGCCGTTCGCTTATGTTTTCAAAGCCGATAACAGCAGGTTTAATTTTATGGGTGACTATGAAACCTACCCCGAGCACGTGGTTTACTGGATGGCCGCTATAATATATGGTGTTGCGACTCTTCTCCAGGAAACCGGTCCCTGTCCAACGCATCTCCTGTAACATTATTACATCAGCCCTATATTGGAACAGGGTATCGGCTAGCTGCTTGGCAACTTCATCTTTGTACATGGAGCGCACGTTCCATGGGAAAATGCGCAAATCCTTATTCCTTTGACGTTGTGGAGGTGGAGATCGGGTTTGGTAGTAGAGCTGCTAGTGTTGGTTCAGCAGGCGTTTCCTAGGCTTTATGCTCCATCGTGGGTACCAATCCTCGCTTCGCCCTGGGACCTATACTACCCTTTGACCATATTTATACAAGTCATTAAGTAAAGACGGCAATGTATTCTAAATGTGAAATATAAGTAGATGTAAGGATATTCTAAGGAACTCGCTTTGTTTTCGCTAATATTTTGAAATTGTCATTTTTTGAGGTTTTGTGTGAAACAAAATCTTATTAAAATAGAGTCATACAGTTTACATACATGCGAATGGAGGGTGCACATTTTTTCAGAATGTAGCCATTTGGCGTGTCAGACGAAGGGGCTCAATTAGTACTGTTCGCAACTGGTCCCATATTTGACGTCGGGTAAAACGAAATCACAACCGATAACAGCTACAATGATGAAATCCGCGCACGGTTGTTGTCAGCCAACAGAGCCTATTTCAGCTTACAAAAACTGTTCCGCTCGAAACGTCTCACCATATGGTCAAAGCTCTTACTGTACAAGACTATGATCTTGCCAGTCCTCATGTATTGCTTGGAGGCTTGGGTTCTTAGCAAGCAGAAATGCGAACTCTTGGCCGCGTTCGAGAGAAGAATGCTCCGAAGAATTTTTGTCCCCCTACATGAGGATGGACGAGGACTCCAAGTAAGAAACTCGAAATATGTAACAGGTCTCGTTCTCAGAACCTATCCAACCGATGAATCTGAAAAAATCACAATGGTGTATTTCAACGAAATCTTAACCTCCAAATACACTCCGTTCCAATATCTGTACAAATAAAGTTAATAATGGTATATTGGTATATTTTAGAAATTTAGCCTACCTGCGTAAGTGATAACATAAGGCGTAACTTTGGCAAGTTTGAATTAAATCCAACTGTGATTAACAAAGTTGTAGATGATGAAACTTTTACATTTTGTGTGAATCGCGTACATTCTAAAACATATGTTACTTCATCATAACATATCAATTCGTCAATAGTACAATAAAGTGAGCTCACGTGAATGAGAAGGAAACATTTCGTTTTAATTGTTTAATGATATATATGTCAGTATCAATTATTCCAGGCAGACATATGTATGTATTTATATGTATATGTAAATGAAGCTTTGGGGTAGTGCCTGATTCAGATAAATATATTTGCACATGGAACAAGCGGTATTCTATATACGTACTTTATATGTACATCAGTATACTTTTACGCACGAAGTAGATTTGAAATATGTTTATGAAAATGAAAAATATATATATTTACAGCTACTACGCCCCATCAAGCCTGACACTGTTTGAATTCGAGCAAATGCCTGACAATCTTCTTCTTGACGCAAGAGGTTGAAGTCCAAAAGTGATTGCTGGTGATTTCAACGCTTAGGCACTTGAATGGGTTTGCAAAGAAACAAATGCAAGGGCCTTAGTCTAATAGAGACTTTTGTGCACTTTTATATAGTCCTGGTGAACTACGAACTACTGTCCGATTAGTGATCCGGCCTTTGATCAGCTTGCTAACAAGCCTGAAGAGCGGCTCAGAAGGTGGTATGTAGAATTAATCAGAAACAAAAAGAGTGCATCTATACGGAAACCCGCCAAACCCTCGAGCGCGGCATCCAGCGAAGCAAAAGGAGATGTTTAAGGAGCTCTACTTTGAAGTGGATATAAACTCGTGGTGGAATGCCGATAGAACTGTGAAGTGACAATTCAGAGACCGTTCATTTCAGCAGATCAGGTGCCCAACCCTTGTCAAAAATCATCCCGGGGCTATTCCCCCAGCAAGAGAGGGTTACAGGCACTTTTCAGTCACCCCTGAATAAGACAGCAATTTCACCAGTCACCAGACACGAGCTGCTGGAGATCAGGGGAAGCATAGTAAAGGTCTCGACGGTGTACCGAATAACGCCCCTAACCTTCCCATGAAATCCAAACAGGGCATGTTCGCTGAGTTGTTCGAAGCGTGCATGTCCAAGGGGATATTTTCAGTGGCATGAGAGCGACAGAAACTTGTACTGGTGCCCAAGTCTGACAAACCTCCAGGTTCTGGACACTGTGAGGGAAGTGTTAGAGCGGGTAATCTATAATAGATTACTTCCGATTGTTGAGAACCAAAGCGGCATGGGATCCATAAAGAAAGATCAGCAATTGATTCCATCAAATTGGATATTGATTTGGTCAAAGATGCAATACACGGAAAGGGAAGTTCCAGCAAACATTGCGTGGTAGTAACACTGGACACGAAAAATGCATTCAATTCGAAAAAATGGAATATAATACGGAAATCCCCAGTTAGATCAACTATAATCTCAACCAATTTCTAACGGGGCATAGAATATGTCGACAGTACTCTTACAGGTTTAAACTGGATACCTCACCAGATTGTCCGAACTGCAATGGAGTCCCAGAGGACTCAGAGCCACTGTCCAAGATTTGCGGAAGAAAGGAAGAACCTAGAGAAAACTCTAGGAGAAGTGCTGGTACCAGAAAATCTGGTGTCGAGATTGCTAGTACGAGAGGAAGATTGGGATGCAATCAACTCCATGATCGCGTATATCCAGAACAAACTACGAAAGGCAGAACAGAGGAGAAAGCCGCGGTTAGGCACGCCGCTTAGAGAAGAAAAGGGACGAAGCTAGGGTGAATTTACTCCGGTTATGCAGAGCAGGGGGAAATTCGGGAGTGGTTTTAGTTGGTAAAGATCCACACACCGGTGTATCCGGTTCAGCGTCTGCTGAAGATTTCCACCTCCAGACAGACATACATTGAATTGATTTTAATAAGGTGTTGTTTCATACAAAACCTAAACAAGCCGGAGTCCCGGAAGCCAGCGCTTCGGGTATAAAGGTTTTGTGTTCATCTTATGTAAGAAACTTCAACGCACATTTTACAAAACATATGTACATATTACAGCCATAGATCTTATACTCACCCTAAACAAACAAACTGCCTATTTCCGAATACTGTACATTTATATGCACGTATATAAACTCGTACACATATTTCCGATTTACTTCGTGCACGAAAGCATACATATGTATGTATTTTTTTTTTGTGCGTACACGGAGGTGGAAAATCTTAGAAAGACACGTCCGCGCAGCTCCGCCGCCCGAACGGCAGAACAACAGCGGGCGCGTGTGGGATTCACACCCACTAAAAACCACCCCCGGTCTCTCCAGCCCCAGCCCCGCGGGACCACCATTGAGGTATTACTTCGCGGGGTAGGTTTGCCCTTAGGCACTCATCCTTCTCCTATTTGCAGCTTTCCTCCTTCTTTGTTCTTTCAGCAACTCCTCCTGCATTTGGATGATTGCGGAGCTAACCGCAAGCCACTTCTCCTCGGACTCCAGCATCTCAGTAATCAAGCTCTCCGGGGTCACGCTCCTGCCCAGCACCTGGTTTAAGCTCTTTCTCTCCATCGCAAATCGTGGGCAGTGAAACATCACATGCTTTGGATCCTCCGGTATGCCATCGCATCTGGAACAGTTCGGAAAGTCATCCAACCCAAAGCGGTGCAGATACTGCCTGTAGCAACCAGCGTGTCCCGTGAGGAACTGGGTAATGTGGTAGTTGGTATCCCCATGTTTTCGCTCAAGCCACACCCTAATGTTGGGAATGAGCCTGTGCGTCCACCGACCTTTCGCAGACTCGTCCCATCTGCGTTGCCAGAGATCAAGCGACTCTGACCTTGCCGCATTTCTACGCTGTGCATGCCCCTCCATATGTCTTGCATTGTACAGGACACTCATTTCTTTGGCCAGAATGTCAACCGGGATCATGCCTGCCACCACCAATACTGCCTCATCTGATGTGGTTCTAAAAGCAATGCAAACCCTCAAAGCCATCCGCCGGTAAACCGAGTTCACCTGCTTCCGTCTCTGAGAGTTTGCAAGCGCCTCTGCCCACACAGGCGACGAGTAGAGCAGGATGGAGCGCACCACTCCGGCTAGCACCAACCTCCGGCAATGTTTCGGCCCACCAATATTTGGCAACATTTTTGCAAGTGCCGTGGTGGCACTGGCTGTCTTTTGGCATGCATACTCTAGGTGCTCCCTAAAACCCAATTTGGTGTCAATTATTACCCCCAGGTATTTGATAGCTGACTTTGATACGACCGTATGTCCACCGACCTCCACTTTTACAGTGTTATTTTTCCTGCGTTTCGTTATCAAGACCGCTTCCGTTTTCGCGTCCGCCAAGGTCAGCCCGGCCTTTTCTAGCCAGGACTTTACCGCTCTCACTGTTTCCGTTGCGTAAACCTCCACATCTTCTGGGCGTTTTGCTGCAACAACCACAGCTAGGTCATCAGCAAAGCCGACAATCGTAGTCCCCTCTGGGACGGGAAGAGCAAGCACCCCATTATACATGATATTCCACAACAGGGGACCAAGCACCGATCCCTGTGGTACCTCGGCTGTGACAATGTACTCTTTGGGGCCCTCATCCGTCCCGTACCAGAGAGTCCTCTCTGAGAGGTAGTTTTCCACCAAATTCGCTAAGTATCCGGGGACACCTATGTCAGCCAACGCCCCTTTGATTCTATTCCAGTTGGCCGAGTTGAATGTGTTTTTGACATCCAACGCCACCACGGCACAGCAGCCGCCAGAAACCAGTGCACCTTTTGCCAGGTTTACCACCATGCCAATTGCGTCCACCGTAGAGTGGGCGCGTCGAAAACCAAACTGGCGTTCCGACAAACCATTGCTGGCTTCGACGATGGGCAGAAGTCTGTTGTAGATGACTCTCCATCATCTTCCCCATTGTATCCAACAGGCAGATAGGACGATACGACGCTGGGTTTCCAGGTTGCTTGCCAGGCTTCGGAAGCAACACCAACTTTTGCTTTTTCCACTGGGCAGGGAATATTCCTTCTTTTAGGCACGCCTCGAAGGTGTTGGCGGAAAGGTCGGGCCTAGTCTTCACTGCCAGTTTCAAAGCTCGGTTGGGGATGCCATCCAAACCTGGGGCCTTGTTGTCACCGACCCAACCACATATTTCCCGCAGTTCCTCCACAGTTACAGGCGGTATTATGCCGTCATTTGGCTGGACAAAAACTTGCCTTCCCCTATTTTCGTGGTGAGGGAACAGAGTGGTAACAATCTGCTTCAGGAGGCGCGGATAGGTCACCTGGGGTGATTTCCGCAGCCTTTTCATCACCACTCTGTAAGCCTCGCCCCAAGGGTTTATGTCGGCATGGTCGCACAGCTGTTTGAAGCAGTTCTTTTTGCTCCTCCGAATGGCTTCCTTTAGGCGGCCACGCAATTGCTTGTGTGCCTCCTCTCGACCGTCGCCATCGGGTTTTCCCCTGAGTCTCTGGCAAAGCCTCCTTGCCCGAAAACATGCGGCTCGCAAACTTGCGATTTCATTGTTGCCTACTGGGGAGCAATCGCCTTCTGGGCATAGTAGCATCGCATGCCTCCGTCACCCATCGAGTGATCTGGGTGGCATTCTCTTCGGAAAACGTGTCCCCCTCGAACGCTTTCACTGTCCAGCCAAGCATACCACCCGGCATTCTACGAAAACTCTTTTTCGAGCTCGATCCGCCCTTGATCTCTATGCAGATTGCCTGGTGGTCGCTGTGAGTATAGTCCTCACTGACATGCCAAGCGATTCTACTGGCTAAAGTGGCACTCACGTATGTCAGGTCCACTATAGACCCCAGGCCCCTTCCCCGGAAAGTGTACGAAGACCCAACATTCGCCAATACCACGTCCAGCTCCGCGAATGCTTCGAGGAGAACACGTCCCCTGACATTAGTTATCCGGCTGCCCCATTCAAGAGCCCAAGCATTGAAATCGCCTCCTATTATGATCGGCCAACGTCCTCTTGCATCCAAAACAAGAGCAGCAAGCATCCGCTCATACTCGACGAGTGTAGCGCTGGGTGGAGCATAGCAGCTGTAGATGTGGATGCCCTTCACCTTCGCTCTGATGAAGCCCTCCTCCGGGTGCTCCATTATTTCCTGGAAGGCTTGTTCTCCACAAGTTCACAGCGCTGCTTGGCCCGTTTGGTCTTTGACCCAAACGCTACCACCGCGGTTTCGGTATGGTTCACTTAGTATGGCCACATCGATGTTTTTCTCGCGGATGGTTTGCGCGAGTAGATCTTGCGCCGCCTCGCAGTGGTTGAGGTTGATTTGTATCAACCTCATCTGCGATTTGTGCTAAGGGCTCTCCTGTATTCCGGGCACCTGCTGCTGCCTGCAATGTGCCGATGGTCCACACCCTCCTTTCCTTTGCACAGTAGACAATTTGGGTCAGCTCCGCAGTCCTTGCTGATGTGGCCTTCCACTCCGCATCTCCTGCATTGCTTTGACCTGTCATTTGGGTTAGTGCATGACTTCGCAATGTGACCAAAGCCAAGGCATCTAAAGCACCGTTTTAACGCCACCTGTTCCCTAAGGCGACACATAACCCAGCCTATTCTCACTCTCCCTGCTGCTAACAGTTTGAGTGCGTTCTCCACTGGTAGGCTGATGATGGCGGTTTGTGTTCCCCCATAGGCTTTCCTTAGCGTTTTCACCGCTGACTCTTGTAGTCCGGCAAGATCGAACTGTTTCTCCAACGCTTCGCGAACCTCCTCCTTCGTCGTGATTTCATCTATATCTTTGCAGATTATAGTGATCTCCGGCCTGCTAGCTCTTATGTCGGCTTCCTGCCCTAAAGTCTTCCCGATTTGGCTTAAGAATTTTTCCGCGGTTACATCCTTGGATTTCTTAAGTTCCAACATAAGATCTCCCTTCTGCGACCGTCTAATACGGCTGACGTTGTCTCCCAAATTGGTGAGTTCGGGGTCTGCCTTCACTTTCCTGAGAATGTCGGCGTATGACCCTTCGCCTCGTTTGGAAATGAAAATCACCTCCGGTCTAATCTTCCTCCGATAATTTCTTTTCCGCGGTTTTACCTTCCTCCAAGCTTCCGCATCCGCCTTTGAAGGTTCGATCCCTTTTCTCGAGGTGGCCACTGCAGTATTTTCCCTGGTAGCTTCAGACATACTTTTCATGAACTCCGCCTTTTTCGGAGTTGAGTCCTTTTTTCTTTTCGGAGTTTGCTGGCCTGTTGAGTCATTCAACTTCTCGCGCAGCCTCTTCCCCGGTTTCTCCCCTTTTGTGTTTTGAACCGGCGTTACTTGAGTTGCCTGGTTCACTTTTCCAATCGGCGACTTCCCTACTCGTTCATCCTGGGCCTTGCCGTACGTCAAACGGATGCCTCTTATCATGGCCCTTATATTTTGGTGAATGTTCCTGCGCTCCTTTATAAACTCACACAGCTCCATGATCTTTTTACCGAGGGCAGTAAAGGCAGCTCCAGACTGATCATTGCCCAAAACATCGCTCGGGTGAATCGGCGTCAGCGATTCTTCCGCATCGAAGACTCCCGCTATACGCTTCCCACTTGGGGTAGCGATCGTGGGGGCTTGTGCCCGTGTGGGAGGGGATCTGCGAAAAATCGAGCTCCTTCTGAACGGATCCATCACTGGAGTCAGTTCAAGTTCCTCCCGTACGCTTGTAACATTAGATGCCACAGTAGCCAAGGTTCCCACTACTGAGGCACTGCGGTCGTTGGATATCGACGGCCGGGAGCCCGCTTGCTCACTCCCAAAAACCGCCGGCACTGGGTTTCCGAAGCCCTGCACCGTAACTTCATTCTTCTTCTGCTCCTCCATGTTTGGTTTTATTTCTGGGTATCTTTCCCATAGCCAATTTTTATCCACGGGTGGGCGTTTACTTCCCACCTACCCGGCCTGCGCATAAACATGCCCATACACGCACATCTCCGGATGCGTGCATGTGCATGGGCATGACACATTCGCCGAGCATTCCCTTAACCGCACATACATATGTATGTATATAGTGCGTATATTAAATAGGGGTAGTTTAATGTACAAATATATCTATCTGAATTAGACACTACCCGCAAACATATACAATATACCTACCTGCACACATGTCTGTTTGGAGCAATTGATATTCATATAGAAATAACTAGAAAACTAAAACAAAATAATTCTATACGACCCCATTCATAAGAACTCATTTCGTTATGGTATTGATAAATTGATATGTGATGATGACGTCATACAAGTTGTTGAATGCACGAAATTCCCAAAAAATGACAAAGTTTCACCCCCTACAACTTTGTTAATAATAATTGAATTTCTTTCAAACTTCACCGAATTGTGCATTATGTTCTTTATTACACCCATGCCATTTTGTGCTCCTGGGATGAACATTTCTAGGTAAATTTCTAAAATGTGGAAATATAATATTATTAACTTTATTTGTACATATATCAGAACCGGATGTATTTTGAGGCCTAGATTTCGTAGAGATGCACCACTGTGACTTTTTCAGATTTTTCGGTTGGATAGGTTCTGAGAACGAGACTTGTTACACTTTTTGTGGGTCATATTTTGAGCCCCTCCCCTATGTTTCCCCCAATATAGAACCAGTTTTGAAAAGTACTAATTGAGCCCTTTCACTTGATACCCCATATAGCCACATTTTATGAAAAAAAATGTTCCACCCTCCATTCACATATATGGGGAGCCCCCTTAAACTTAACACAAAATGGCGCCACTTGTTGCATGTAAAGGAACCAGCAGATCATATACTCTTACCAATTTTCGTGACAATCGGTCAATAAAACGGGTGTTTCACACAGACAGACAGACAGACGGACAGACAGAGACCGACTCGATTCTAATAAGGTTTTGTTTCCTACACGCGGTATGGGCGCAATGCTGGCATCTATGTTGTTTGCGAATTAGTAAAGTTGGTAATGTAATATTATTAAATTTGTTTGAGCAGATATCGGAATAAGACATGTTTTGAGGCCTAGATTTCATATAAGCATGACTTTCAGATTTTTAAATTGGGTAGCTTCCGAAAACGAGCGCTGTCGCACATAAAGTTTGCAAATTATTACTCCTCACTCACTCAAAACTAATCTACTTCTGAAAGTACTGATAGAGACCTTTCATTTGATATCACACACAGGGGAAGGTGAAAAAATCGCTCCCCCCTTTAAACTGCTGCAAAATTTATATCACTCACTGTATGCCAGGACCTTCATAGTTCCCATATGTCCGAGGTTTTGTATAAAACATAACGAAAAAAGTATAAAATACCAAATGTTTCCAAGAAAATTGTAAAATAAAGAAACAATTCCTAAAAGCTTAATTTTGAAGCAAAATAATTAGCAAAAGAAGTTTATATGTCTCAAACAAAGATTATACTGGTATCAATATAAAAACAAGTCGGAATACCGGAAGCTGGTGCTTCGGGTATAAAGGTTTTGTGTTCATCTTATGTAAGAGACGCACATTTTTCTGTCCGTATATAGTTACAAATCCAACATAATCCTTCATATTTTTCCAAACTACGAGACATACGTACATATTAGAGCCATGGATATCACGCTCACCTTAAACAAACAAACTGCCTATTACCTACTGTACACATATATGCACGTATCTAAATTTATCGTACCCATATTTCCGATTTACGTCTTATATCTAACTGAATTAGGCACTACCCGCAAAGTTCATTAGCACGCATATATTATATACCTACATACACACATGTCTGGCTGACAAATAACTAAAAAACTAAAAAAAATAATTCTTTGGGACCCCATTCATAAGAACTCATTTCGTTGTGGTATTGACGAATTGATATGTGATGATGACGTCATGCAGGTTGTAGAGTGCACGAAATTCACAACAAATTGTAAAGTTTCACCCCCTATAACTTTGTTAATAATATTTGGATTTTCTTCAAACTTGACCAGACTGTGCATTATATTCTTCATTACACGCATGCCACTTCTGTACTTCTGGGATGAACATAAGGGGGGGTGCCGGGTAAATTACTAAAATGTGGAAATATACTATTATTAACTTTATTTGTGCAGATATCGGAACCGGGTATATTTTGAGGCCTAGATTTCGTAGAGATACACCACTGTGATTTTTTTCAGATTTTTCGGTTGGATAGCTTCTGAGAACGAGACCTGTTACACTTTTTGTGGGTCATATTTTGAACCCTCACTCCCCTATGTTTCATCTAATATCAAATATTGAACCAGATTACTAAGTAGTACTAATTGAGACCTTTCATTTGATACCCCACATGGCTACATTCTGTGAAAAAAAAATTTTCACCCTCCATTCACATGTACGGGGAGCCCCCCTTAAACTTAACACAAGATGGCGCCACTTACTGCATGTAAAGGGATCACCAGATTACATACTCTCACCAATTTTCGTGACAATAGGTCTAGCCGTTTCCGAATAAATCGGGTGTGACAGACAGACAGACAGACAGACGGACAGACGGACAGACGGACAGACGGACAGACAGACACCGTCTCGATTCTAATAAGGTTTTGTTTCACACAAAACCTTAAAAAGTACACAGTTTACTTGCAGCAAACAAAACAGCTTTGCATATAAACAGTGGGAGAGTGGCCATTTTATCCTGCATGGCCAATTTCCCCCACAGGTGGGTCTTTCGTCCGGATAAAGGAACACTCAACGGATGTGTTGTAAACATCCAGAGAACGACGCGCATAGGAATGCTAATGCGCAGGTCGAATACAAAGGCCTACCCGGAGATAAAATAAGCTGTAGAACTAAATATTGAAGGCGGATAGGTCAGTTTTTTTAAGGAAGTCCGAAGACATAATAACAGGGGTTTTTAGAAACGGCATGTACACCGAAATTCGGAATCTGATGACCGCAGTGTTTCAGTAGCGGGAAACTTGATTATGGCATCTAATTCTACAGGATATAATGGTAAAGAGAAATGCGGCCCACAGGCAGGCCAGACGAGGGTAGCTTTCGGGGGATACAGAATATAATTTTCTATAGAAAAAATTTTCAGATCAGATGCGTATAATTTTCATCCCGAACAAAATTTTGATCATGGGTCCGGATTTTCTCTCTACGGCCCTGCCCACTGCGGATTATTTTCATAAGAGCTCAAAGTTTGAAACGTCACCTCCGACGACAACGTTGTCTCTTGTCAGACGAGACTCATCGTAGGGCTCAAAAGGGACGGCAGATAGTCCCCAGATCCACATCAAGCCTGCTGGTGCAAATGGCCAATGTACAGTGCAGCAAATCAGGGCAACGATTCTTCCACAAAGGAACAGAGTTCATGAAGGAGGAGTGAAATATCCACGGAAATATCAATGGAGGACCACGCACAAGCATGGCAAGTGACGGGGGAAATCCACAAGTTAAGGGAGGAGCAAAAATTTTAAAATGGGAAAGTGGCGGTACTAGTTGGGATGCTAGAAGCTGGGCGCTTAGGGTATTCAAGTTTTGTATTAATATTATGTGAGTAACTCTCTATGCATGGTTTTCAATTCGTACATAGCTAAAAATTCCAAATATTTTATCATAAATTGCTAAACTCCAAGGTATACATACATATGTAAACATAAATTTTATGCTAATCCTAAATAAAAAAATTTTGCCCATCCGAATTGATCTAACGCACCTTCACGCATCTCCACTTTACTGCACAAAAGCTAATGTACTAACTTACATCCATGTTCATATTATTGGACTCTATTCGTAAACTTTATTAGCACATACATATACATACACACAAATGCAAAAGTTTGACATTCTATGACTTTGTTAATAATGATGAATGTTGAACTTCTGTGGTTCGGTTAAAATATTCTAATATACTATTATTAATTTTATTTGTGGAAATATTGTAACTTGATTTCTGATTGTTTAGATTTTCCGGTTGGATAGGTTCTGAGAACTAGACGGGTTTTAGTTTTTTGGGGTACACATGAGCCCATGCCTTTTGCTTTTTTAAACTGGGAAACTGGAAACGCTTTCAACTTGGCCGTTACAGATTTTCAGATGTCCGGAACAATTTGTAATGATATTAGTGGAGATAGGAGATCCAGTCGATCATCCTGAGTGGCCGATAACGACCTAGAGGGCAGAGCTATCCCAAAAATCTAAACAAATTGGCAAAATTGACCGTGAAGGTCCGCCCACAAAGATTGAAGCTCTATCAAAGTGCTCGGTCGACACGTTCTTGCACGCCTCTGTGCTAGCCAGGCTCGGGAATGTGGGAGGGTCCTTTGAGCGCTTTGATCCCTCACGCTTCATTACTTAAAACAACGTGCCTTTTCCGATGCGTGGGTCCGCACCGGATTTTAAATTCGACTCTAAGTAGGATTTCGCGACGGCCTATCGAATGAAAACCAGAACGCGAGCTAAATTGGAAAATAAAAAAAAACCGGCTCGACCGCGCGCGTGGAGCCGTAAGTCTCCGGATCCGAGTGCCGCGATCAAGGAGGGGAAGATCCACGACGGATCACCGTCTCAATTGCCGTCTCTTCCGCCTCAGATCTTGTACGAGGCGCGGCCTCTGAGGTTCCCACCCTTCCTCGACATCCTCCGGCCAGTGATTCGTTTAGAGGATGTCCCTTACATATGAATTCCGCGGGAGTAAGGAGGAACTAAGGGGAGGAAGTCCTCAAACTACTTCAGATTATTCAAAATTCATTGTTTATAAAATTCTATGATATTAGCCATAAACACAAAAATGAAAATAAAAATAAACAATTATTCAAATACAAAAAAGAAAATAATAAAACAAATGAAAAATAAATAAAAATAAAAAAGAAAATAAAATAAAAGAAAATCCAAACAATAACTCACCCAGGTCGTCACGCCGAGCTCGGTTGGCGGCTGGTGTACCTATTTTATTGTTTTTAAAATTCAAAATATTAATTATTACAAGATATATAATCACACAGCGCGGGAATTCCAAACTCTACTTCGCCGCCAAATATTAACTTTAACTCATTTGAAAATTCAATTATGCGTCCCTTCAATTGTTTTCTATGTCTTTGTTTCAAATCACTGTGCCTTTATTATCTGCTAACGATTGAACTTATTCACTGCACCTCTGCTTGAAAATCACTTGCGCTCCCGAGCCCTCGTTCAACAAACACTTCCGTTCCTTTTTCCTCTTCTCCAAAACTTTTCCAATTCCTTTTTCTTCTTCTCCCAGACTTGTCCAATTCCTTTTTTCTTCTTCTCCCAGACTTGTCCAATTCCTTTTTTCTTCTTCTCCAGCCAGCAAACCAAAAAACCAAACTCTTTTCTTTTCTCCGTCCTCACTCCGCCACCCAAAAAACCAAACTCCTAGTTATTTTTCTGTGCACCGTTTCCCTCACCAAGCACCGCTTCTATTCCCGCTACATAGCCTTTCTCACTCGCTAGGCAATGTTGCGGCAACATGCGCATGCGCCTGCGGATGCGGCAAATCATTCGCCTCTTGTCAAGATCAATTCGCTCGAATGCATTGAATAATGTGCAATCTGCGGCGAACATTAAGGCAATTGCACACTATTAAATGCATTGTTTAAGCAAATTAATTAAGAAAGAGCCGAATGAAATTCCGTTCCCGTCGCGCAGCCGCGGTCACTACAAATTGATTGATGAGTTACCATCCTCTCTAATTTCAACTTTGGAAATGCAAAGTATTCTGGGGGACTCAAATCCGAAGAGTAGAAGGAATGGCTCAACTGGGATATATAGTATATACTTTTTTTAGCCAGAAACTGTTGAACAACAGTGGTCGTGAAAGAGGAAAAAGTTACTATCTTTCGCTGCGTCTGGCCTCAAATGTTGGATACGTTTGCAAAAACGGCTCAAAATTTCCTTATAAAGCTTGGGAGTGACAATTCGACCCTTCGTAACAAATTCGTGGTAAATGATCCCTTTGATATCGAAAAAAAGGGCATTGTCTTCACTTTCGACTTGTAAATCGAAACTTTTTTGAAGGCGCCGGGTTCGGTCCACGCTACTTTGCGCTCTGGTGCTTTGTTTCCGGATCATAAGCGACCATTGATTTTATCCAATCCAGGAAATATGGATCATTTGCGATTATTTTGAGAAGATCTTCGGCATAAGTGAGGCGACGTTCCTTTGATTCGGCAGTTAACGCATGCGTTCCGGTTTTTTTTTTTTTTTTTTTTGAAGCGTAGTCTCAAAGCTGAGAGCATAGAAATCAAGCTATCTAAGAAATAAGTTCAAAAATCGGCAATGTAGCGGTGTGCGTTCCTGTGTATAGTATAAGGCAGGAATGCGTTTAAAAAAGTAATTCTGCCAGCAATCTAGTGGATAAAACGAGAAACGCATGGGAATGTTTATGATAAGTTTAGTCGTGCTATACGTGCTACCAAGAGAGAGAATAATATAATACAATGCTTTAAAGAACATTGCGGCTCTAAGCTTGCTGCTTCTATGTTTGGTAGAAAAAGTTTTCCATGCTCTATGGAAACGGCAGAAATTAGTTTTCCTACCAAACGCTAACGAGCAACTAAGAGGTACCTCATCAACCAGCCCGACTTACCTTAACAAACACGATAACAAATATGGTACAGAAGGGACTGCTTCACGCTGAAGATGTTTCGTTATCGAAAACAGACTATAATTGATTAGTGCAATGTGCGCACCCTACTCGCCAAAGGTACCAAAGATTGCCAGAAAGCTCGTTTTCTCCAACTTGAGCGGGAATTCCAACTATATAAACTGGACATCCTGGGCCTAAGCGAAGTAAGATCTTGCGGGAATGTCCTTTGTACTCTGGAAAGTCGAGTAGTAGCAGACGCGAATATGGAGTCAGATTGTTTTTGGTGGCTATCACAAAGCGCACTTGATCTCGCAGTTGGTTTCCGACAGAATTCTGACTGCAAAATTCCCGTCCAGGTTAAGAATATAATGGAGAAGGATGCTTTCTGCGAGAACTACACACAGTTCAGGAGAGGCTTCTTAATCTTTATCATCTCATGGTGGCATACATTCGTTTACGTGCTGAATCGGCCACAAGATAGGAGAACTGTGACCACTGCGTCATCGTTACATGCGGATACCGGCTGTTCGAATAAGCAGAAAATAAATCATTTCGGTCATCACATGGAATAAACCTGCTGGCCTTTATGTCTCCCCGCAGAGTTATTTGTCCCTGCACATGCAGTTACCCCAGAGCTGCTACTTCCATCCTTTTTCCGTCGTATCATCGGGGTACGCCCGTCAGGTACTATTACTCTCGCAAATGAAGAAATTGGTCAGCGCACAGAGCTGGCACATGTACACATTGTGATCGGAAGACGGAAATGGCAGTGGGTAGATCATACATTAAGGAGGGGTGTTAAGCAGTGGAATATACTCTCCCAAGATAACTAACGGGTTGGTCGCCCCACGGAAACTTGACGCAAAGCAGTAGAGAAGAGGTACAGGCGCCTCAGAAAATCGTGGTGGAAGCTGAAGCGCATTTTAGGTAACCGCAAACGATTTCAAGTAGGTGTTGATGACGCGCTATACCCCACTAACGGGTAAATGGCAACCATATTTATATGGGAGCCATAGTTTTGTTTTAAACAAGTTTATCTACAATGACCCCCATAGATGTAGTATTGAGCCGGGCTCAAGACGGGGCATCCTTCCAAAAATGCTTTGCTATCCAAGTTGAATGTCAAAAATGCATTCATTTCAGCCTAGGAACGGATAAAGAAACTCATTGCTGGGTCCTTACTGTGGAAAGTTATGTACACTAGGATCGCTGTCTTTGCGCTGCCGAAGGAAATTACGATAATCGAATGACCGAAGTAGTTAAATTGATCCGCTTTGTCATCCCTGCGCGTTCAAAGTGTTTTTGTGGTATGGGACCACAACCGAATCGGAAAGTCATTTTAACATTCCGCTGGATCACCTTTCCTTTAGCGATCATGGTATATTTCAATAACTGAATAAAAATTAGCTAACCTTGCTCTATACACGGTAGCGGTCAGCTCATATATGAGCACAGGGTTTCATCCACACTTTGGCGCTATTGTTGCCCGCTGCTTCAGCTCCCCACGAATTTCCCAGAAGCTTACAATTTTCTTCCAGTATCCTGTACCTGAAAAGCTTTCGCGTATTACCGCAAAATTGAGTTAATCATAAATCAACTTAACTTAATTTGAATTAAATTCCGTTTCGACGAGCCACCTTATTTTCTTATTTAATGCAGCACCAGTGGTAAGCCATAATCACAATACATACTTTTAGCAAATGCGTACATAACAATAATAAAAATAATCGCTGAAAAAGGAGTCCTAGGTCGCAAACTCAGAACGAAGTAAATTTCCAATATTTCCTACAAACACGCTACCGGGCCCTAGTACCTTGCACTCAGGATGTAAGAAATATGGCACATATATCATACAAAGGAACGTCATCGCTTCCTCCCTGAATGTTCGGATTTGTGTTAATTGCACTGAACTTGAGAATAATGCGATGCTTGCGTCCCCTATTTCCAAGCAGATAGCTTTTTATATCCTTTACATGTACGTAATTGCCGAGATGCTGGCTTCTCACTCCGCTTCCATTAGCCTAGTCGCAATTAGTCAGGCTAGAAGCGAGATGAAGGAAAGCAGCCCTCGCCCTAGTCACAGGGTTTAATTGATTATGATATTTATGTGAGTCTTCTGAATAATCCTGCTTATGTTTATTGCTAAGTGTTCTAAGGAAATTCTACTACCTCTGAGTAGTAGTCGAGGGATAGGTTGTTGTTGACTGCCTCTAGTAGCATACGGAGAAGTGTACTTATCAGGGTTGCTGGTGTATAATGGTTAATTGCCATAATAATTAGGGTGGTGTTTGTTTAATTGAAATAGCGAGATCAAGGAATGTCTTTTTGTAAGTGCTCGCCTTTTTCCTTCCACTTTCATTTTGTCACAATTAGATACCAGAACGAAGCTAGGGCCTGTTTTCCTTCGGTAGGAAAATTCGGAATTCTGACAGTAACAAAGGAGTTTTACAATAATTTTGACCTGAGTTTTCATCTACTAAATTTTTGTTATACAATATAATAATCACATAGCAAAAAAATTAATGGCGTCCGTGAAATGTCGGATTAGATTATTATGACAAACGATTTTTCAAGATTGTGCAATTGTGGATTAATTCGACTTCTAGTTATTCTGCATTTTGTAGAAGGCTCCCAGCAAGGTAACTCCACAAGTGATTCATTGAAAATTTCGAGATTCTAATTGGTTTTAAGGGGAAATACCTCTAACCGGTTCAGGAAACTCAGAATTCTTTGCATCATAATATGTTGTTAATCTTCCTTTACAAAGAAGCTGAAGGATTACAATATGCGACGCAATCGCTGAAAGGCTGGAAATCCTCACAATTATCGATTGTTCGTTCTTAATTATTATTTCAACGCGTTTTTCTCAAAATAATGTTTTTCAACTTGGCATGCAAGATAACTCAAAAAGTACTTCCTTGATTTTACTAAAATGCTGCAAACACCGGAAGCTCGTGCTTCCGCTATAAAGGTTCTGTGTTCATCTCTTACAAGAAACTTCAACGCACATCTCTCTATCCGTATATAGCTACAAATACAAAATATTCCTTCATCATTCATTCATTCATTTTTTTCCATGTAAATATTGTATTATAGCCATAGATATTATCCTCACCCTAAACAAACAAACTACCTATTTCCGAATACTGTACATATGTACGTATGCGAGTATGAATTGATCGTATCCATATTTCTGATTTACTTCGTGCGCAAAAGCATACATATGTACATATAGAGTACATATCTTAAATACGGCTGATTTAATGTCCAAATATATCTATATTATTTAGACCCTACCAAACTTCATTAGCACGCATATGCTATATACCTACATACACACATGTCTGTCTGAAGTAATTGATATTCATATACAAATGACTAAAAACTAAAACAAAATAATTCTTTTCCCCCCCATGCATATGAACTTACTTCGTTGTGGCATTGACGAATTGATATGGGATGATGACGTCATATAAATTTGTAGAACCCACGAGATTGAAAAAAATGACAAAGTTTCACCCCCTATAACTTTGTTAATAATAATTGGATTTCTTTCAAACTTGACCGAATTGTGCATTATGTTCTTTATTAAACCCATGCCATTTTGTGCTTCTGGGATGAACATTTCTGGGTAAATTTCTAAAATGTGAAAATATAATATTATTTACTTTATTTGTGCAGATATCGGAACGGGATGTATTTTGAGGCCTAGATTTCGTAGAGACGCACCACTGCGAATTTTTTCCGATTTTTCGGTTGGATAGGTTCTGAGAACTAGACTTCTAAGAAGTTTTTACACAAAACCTTAAAAATAGGAAAATTAAAGAAATATCAAAATAATGTAGAAGAGTGAAATAAATCTAATATCAATATATAATAAGAATAAGAAAAACGAAAACGGAAAGGAGAAAAACGTTTGAATACTCTTACCCAGAGCCTTCCTTTTTACATGAGATACTAAAACACAGGAATGAAAATTCTTCAGTGAACGGACAAAAAGAAGAAATTAAATCGAAAACTTCGTTCTATTCAAGTTTCGTATAAAAGATAAATAATAAAAGTTGGATGTTGCACTTATAGAACCCAATTCTTGCCCAAAAGTTTCTATATTTACGGTTAGTACTGATACGATCGGCAGTATGGACTTTTAGCAATTATATTCCGAAGAGAAGCTTAATCCCTTCTTAGGGGATTTTACTGAATAACGCCATTTATGCGCACTTCTGTTTGTTTTCTTTATGTGGTTAACTGTTACGTGTTTCCCTCAATATATTCTCGTGATTAAGATAAATTATATTACACATTTTATTTATGGTGTTCCCATTAAAAATGCAAACTTTGTCTCTTATTTTTTGTTTCGTTTGCGGATTGCTGTTCGAGTGTACATTTAGTGTAAGTATATTGATAAATTGCCGTGTGTGATATTTAATTTTCATTCCTCGCCAAATCATAAATTTAAAACCACTTCCCTGTTGAGCTCCGTCACCCAGTCATACCGATTGCCCACTCTTCACGCCACTAATCGCACACTTTTTACGCAAATTCGAATGCAATTACTGCATACACTAACATTAATTCGCAATTTATGTCTTTTCTTCAGAAAAAAAATTACAACCCTCTACTGAACAAAATTTCCACGAACTCTTCCTCAGGCGAAAGAACAAATCTTTTCCCAAACATCTTCCGCTGTCAAAGACCAGCACCCACCTCCCAATACCAACTGATCAGCTGCCAACCTCAACAGCCGGACCCGGTCCCGCTAATTCTCACTTTTGCAGACTCTAACCTTGAACTTAGAAATTCAAGGTCGGCGGAAGCAAAAGCAAAACCTGCAACAAATTGCATTACTTGCGACGCGCATTTCTCCCAGCAAAGGGCAATCACTTTGCCTACATTCAATAATAGGTATCGGTAAATCGGGGCAAGTTTATGCACAAGCTAGGGAGGAAACGAACATTTTGCCCGGCCAATTCTTGCTGGCACTAATAGAAAATTATTAATATATAGAAATTGAATCGTTGAAATCAAAATGGATTTTTGGGATCAGGGGAAAATGACTATTATTACTTACTGTTGCCCATGTCGCAAAGCCTGGGACGCAACAAAACCTCGATTTCAAACGAATGTGGAAACACCATGTGCAGTAATAATAACAGGACCGTTGCAAGAGCTGCGGAGCTTTTTTCGTTTCACTTTATAGACTTCTCACTATCGAGGAGTAGAAAGTCGACCAACCTTACGGCTATGCATCTGGCTGGAAAACACTGAGTAAAGGTCAGGTAGCTCTGTTCGCTGCGTATCTCATAGCTTCCAGGTTTATTTTTGAAAAGGCGTACTCTGTTGTAATTCCCAAAAGGGAAAATAGTCATAAAATTCAGCCACGAATCATTTGGCCTAACTTTTTCCAAAAAGGGAATCATGGAACGCCTGTAGCAGTTTTAGGGAATCAGATTACAAAACCGGCTGAGGTCTTCAGCAAAAGTACTACGATATTTCATGTGGAGATATACGGCATTTTTTTTTTTGATAACAGGAAAACGGCTCAGAGAAAACGGAAGTCGAACCTATTCTGACGGTCAAATTGCGTTGCCAATTAAATGACCAGTCACGACAAAGCTACTACTAGTTAGTGCTGATACTGAGTAGATTTAATAAAATATTCCTGACTAAATTCCAAATGATTTTTTTTTAAGATGATTTTAGATTTCCCCCTAAAGGTCTAGTACTGCAGTGATGGAACCTGAACTCTAGAATAGGCGATGCTTAGGTAAATTTTACGGTAATAAGCTGTCATCAGCGCAAATTACATCGGCATGACATTAAAAACAAAATGGTAGGTACAGACCAATTTCAACGGTGATTTATTATACCAGATTTAAAATAATCTCACGATATTGATCCAGCGGATCATTTTCGTCTCCATTACACCAAGGCGGAATTCGTTGTCTTTGGTTGCTAACCAGCACTCAAAATCATGAACTGCGACACCGCAAACCACACTGCGGTTCACTATTGACAGAGAGCAACGTTCTGAACAGGTTACCGACAGTGATTGTGCCTGTTTCATTAGGATCGGCTGACAAAGTTAAATAGCGAGAGGGCGCTTCCTTGGTGAACGCCAATAGAGACACGCAGCAGTTTGGATGTATCTTCCACACTTTGGTATCTCTTCTATAGGTCAGAGCAACGGGAAGTAACCCAGTACACAAGTTCCTCTGGCTCTGGGTAGGGTCAAAGTGCATGCCAGATAGGCTTGTGTGGCACGCGGTCAAATCTAGATTCAGAAAAGCAATATCGGGAAAGTACTGCTTCTCAAGATATTTCCACGGGAGCCTTTGTATGGAGTGTATGTAATGGGCAGGAAACATCTTCTTCAAGGTTGATACGACGGCGGTAAACAAAATTTATTTAACATAACGGGTAACAATTCACTCGATATTTTCAATATTCCAAGGCTTTCAGAAACGGCAAAATCGATGAGTGCGTGGCCTACCAAAATAGAGTAGCTTGCAGGGTTTATTTGCCACGTTCACGTCCTATGTTACAGTTTTTAGTACCGCAATATCGAATCTTGCGGCAATCCTTGTCTCAAAAATCCCTACACATTTCAGGACAACACCAAGAACAGTTCCGCCGCGTCACCTGAGGTGTAAACGTTAGCATTGTTGGGGGGATGATATTCAGCCTTGGTGAAGGTGAAAACATAATGGCCCCCGAATTATACAGTCTACTCTGACAATCAGGTGAGAGTAAAAACTGAAACCATCCACAAACAAGGCACCCGTAACCTCTATAAGGTGGAAATGGATACCACAACTACGGCAGCTATTTGATCTCCTAGAGATTAAGCATCGGCAAATAACAACATTATTATTGGTATGACCACAAACACATTTGCAATTACTGGTTCGATAATGCTGTAAACTAGCGATTTCACAGACCAAGAAAGGCAGAACTGTGTGATTCAAAGGGTTTGTGTAGTCACAAACGGCAGAGATTAACCGCACTAGACGCGAAAGCCAGCAAACCGGGAGGATGATTCCACTTACACCTCGTTGCACCTACTGTCGAAAGAAGGAGCTGAAAAATGGAAATCGGATGGGTAAATTGGAGTGACAGGTTGAGTATTTTGGTAAATTGCACAACAATCAAAATTTTGGCAAGTTGGATTATGCAAGTTGAAGAAAACGGGCAAATGCTGCCATCAACAACCATAGAAGAAACGGTCCGCGCAATTCATCAGTTTAAGAACCATAAGTTGACAGGAGCCGATGGAATTAGAGCCAATTTGGGTAAATATAACCACGGCCGACTATACCAAACGATTCATCAAGTTAAAGTCAAGGACAGACAAAATATCAATGCCATATATAATATATAAACAAGTCGGCGGCGATAGAGTCGGAGTAAAAATAAGAGTTGTGGAATTCAGGGTTAAGATGAGTAGCAGCTAGACAAAAAGAAAATCAAGAATTAAATTTATATAACTTTACTCTTTTTATTGATTATGTGAGAAATTATGGGTCACCCGATCCAATTAAGTAGGTTATCCTAATCTCATTGATTAGAGCTCCTTTCTAAGGAAACAATAGTAGCAAGTAAAACATCGACCCTTCCGGAATATGCTTGAAGACTCAATGAGGCGAAATCAACAAACACGGCCGCCACATCAGGGACAATTACGAAAAAACCTAAATTCCCTTAATATTAGTTTTAACACCAGCATAGCCATTACCCCGACTATTACTACAAAAGAAAACATATGTTAGGAATTTCATAGAACCTAAAATGCGTTAATTATACATACGCGCCATCGTACACAGTTTGCACTTCAATTCCCCTCAAAATTTCCCGAAGCGCCCGCACTCCTTCTCCCAAGTGCTCTTATCTCCTTAATGTGAGACCTATCCATTGCCACTACTGCCTTCTCATCAACTCGTCAACGGGGGGTAACTGCCCTGTGCCCTCACCAAATTATTTTTCCGAAATAGTGTCAGGATACCCTAGCATATGACACATTGCAGACAAGTGTGGAGGAAGGCTTGCAGCTTTTGACTAACAATGGAGTCACTTTCCATGTGCTACTCTTGTATAACGACGCAGAAACAACATGAGCAGTGAACAGTTTCGACTTGATCTCGGTGTTGAGATAACTGCATTTCCAGATTTGAGGTAAGGCAGCGAAAGCGCATCTGCCGCTGTTAATGCGCCGAGGAACATTCGATAGAAAGCACACGTTCTGGATATAAAAATTCATTGAAGAATTCGAAGCTCTGCCCATGTAGACAGGGAGAACGCGATGACGTGTCAAACTGGGAAACTTGGTTTTGTCAGTAACAAAACAGAAAATTATCAAATGTTCCGAAACCGTTCAATTATTTCAATCTTGCTGAAATAATGAACTGTAAGAAATTCCGATATTTCCCATACCTCCTCACTCAACATATACCCCGTTCAGTTTTTAAACTATCGTGCTGGCCTCTCCCATGAGGTTAAATGAAACATTTGAGTAGCAAGCAATCCGGTTGATCTCCCACGACCCACACAAACTTCATACAAAAAAGTTTTCGCACTTCACATTAAAAGTTTTATGCAAACTCAATATTTCGCTTACTTGAAAGTTCCATCCACTCCCACTTCAATGTTGTTTGAAAGGGTTGAGTTTTCAGGAGGAAACTATAGTACACAAATCGAACATTTTCCAAAAGCAATGGCTACCATGAAAATAGTTTCTGTATTTTCGAAACAGGAGAAAAGGTCAACAGTTTTCCACTTTGATAGTTTTTATTTTCGAAAAAAAAGACTGTCTAATGAAATAAACACCATGAGCTAAAAAATATCTAAAAAATTACAGATTTTTTGTGATTTTTGCTTGACCGATTGTTTGCATACCCCGGCTCCATTTTCCCTTATTCACAACTTAGGCCATCATACATACATATATAACGTGGGCACAACCAATATACAATTGGCCATTCCACGTTCGCAAGAATACTCATAGCAAACGGATGGAAAAAGGATTGAAGAAATTGTTGACACTAAAATACATCCCATAGATATATATACGAGTAATATGTACTTCCCTTTGTTTTTCGACAGGAAAAATCATCATCAATCATAATCAGGATTATACATATGAGATAAGATAAAAGGAGGAAGCTGATGATACCAAAAAGAAATCAAGGGGTCAAATAAAAGCTGCAGCAAAAAGAGCAAAGCATCCGATAAAATGATGGGGATGTTATTGGGAGCCCCAACATTTTCAAATTGTTGGGTAATAGAAGAAGCATAAAAACTTATTTTGCAGTTCGTGGTTCGACAGAATTTCCCTTCAAAGATTATAAAGTGTGCGACCACTTCAATACCGACATCGAAGGTGCTCGCAACCATGTGGACGCACACCAATGCCCTTCATCATATACGCGGCACTAACACCAGCCCTTATGCGCGGAATTGTGCTCGGGCAACTTTCGTCGCGGCCGAACTTGTGCAAGACTTTTCCATCTGCATAAAATTTCAAAGAATGTGATGGGGTTGAACCTCCTTTGTAGATATACTCTTCTTAGAGTAGAGTTTCCGAATTACGATCACCCGTAGTAATAGATACTATGGGAATAAGTCAGCGGAAAAGACATCCACTAAGTAGATAAGGGTTTGGCAAAATGAAAAATCACCGGAATACTCAAGTGATATTGAAAATATTCAATTCCCGTCCTATCGTATGGCAATATTGAAATCGGCACTATGTGTGTTTGAAGAATGTTTCACCGGATACTTCCTAAGATTCTGCAATTCAGTAACAATATTCAATTGTTTTTAAGGTCTCCCAATACATGCAAAAAGGGGGGGGGGTTACAATTTCTTTTCGCAGAATATGGTTATGTGGGTTATCAAAGGAAAGTATAGAAGTATATAAAGGACCGAAGGCTCAAAATGTATGCCCAAAAAAGTGCAACAGGTTTCGTTCTCAGAACCTACCCAACCGAAAAATCTGAAAAAATCACCATAATGCAGCTATATGAAATCAAGGCCTCAAAGTACATCCCGTTAAGATATCAGTTCCAATAAAGTTAACAATAATATATTACCATATTTAAGAAAGTTACGCGAAAGCCCCATCTAAGGTCACTCTAGGAGCACCAAAAGCGACAATATAGAACACTGTTTTGAAAAGTTTGAATACAATCTAACTATTAGTAACAAAGTTACAGAAGGTCAAAGTTTTTTTTCGCGTAAATTTACTGCACTCTAAGACCTGTATGACTCTGGCAATGTGCAGTGTCTGTTTATTTAGAATAAAACACATTAATTATGCCTTTGATATGTACAGTATGCAAAATTCGTATTCGTACACCCTATATTTTGCGGGTTTTTGGGTTATTTCTGAGAAATGATAGAAAATTCGTTCAATCCTATATAACAATTTTTTACATAAATATGTATGTAGTTGTTATAGAACATTAATCTTAAATTTTATTTACACTCGTTTGTTCAAGAGAACAATTTCCAAATTCAATCGAAGCAAAATTCGTATTCGTACACCCCGACTAGCGGCTTGAACTCAATCCCTGTACGATATTAATCATTTTGCACTGTAAAATTCTAACGGTAAATTCTTGAAAAAGTGTGGTTGACAGTTCGAGCTAAAGTGTTTTGGGAATTACAAATAAAGAGTTAATTCTTTAACAAATTTTCCAAATGAGTCGAAAAGGTAGTGAATTTTCGAACAGTGATCGTAAGATAGTGATACAGCTATACAAGGATGGTAAATCCTTGAGACAAATTGCAAAAATGATGCATAGGAGTCACTCGACAATTCAATCTGTAGTAAAGATTTACAATTCGTCTGGTAGAATCGAGAAGAAAAAAAGAAATGGAAACAGATTAATTTTGTCAAGGAGACACCAATCCTTTGTTCGGCGTGTTGTTCGACAGGATAACACGATAAGTGCAGTGAAATTAGCAGGACTTTTGCAAAACCAGTTCCAAATTAAAATTACACTCCAAAGTGTTCGGAATTATTTGCGTAGATTCGGTATACAGAGCCGGACTCCCGCTTCTAAGCCATTTATCAATAATGTCAATAGAAGAAAACGGTTAAACTTTGCAAAAAGATATCTAAACAAGGATTTTCGTTATTGGAAACGAGTAATTTTTTCAGACGAGTGCAAAATTAATCTAAAGTTGTCGGACGGACGGGTTCGTATATGGCGAGAAAAAAATACGAGGCTATATCCAAAAAACATGCTTCCTACATTTAAGCATGGAGGTGGTTCGTTGATGATTTGGGGATGTTTTGCAGCTTCTGGTGTTGGAAACTTGCATTTTATTGATGGAATAATGAACGCGAAGCAATATGTGCAAATTCTTAAAACTAATTTACATCAGAGTGCACAAAATTTAGGAATTCGTAGGAAGTATATATTTCAACAGGACAATGATCCGAAGCATACGGCACTTCACACGCGGCTTTGGCTACTCTACAATTATCGAAAGTGTTTAAACACGCCTCCACAGAGTCCTGACGTTAACCCAATAGAAAATTTATGGTCTATTTTCAAGAAGAATCTAAAAAATTACAGTATTAGGAATAAAGAAGACCTGAAAACTGCCTTGCAGACCGAATGACAAAATATTTCACCGAACTTAACCCAAAAATTAGTTCAATCAATGCCAAATAGGCTTAGAGCAATAATAAAACAAAAAGGATTTCCCACGAAGTGCTAACACTATATTTCTAGCACATTTTTTGAAGTCTGTAGGTGTACGAATACGAATTTTGTTTTGAGTTTTATATGAATTACTGTTTTTATTATTAAGTTTAAAATATATTTTATACTTGTTATTATGTACATGAATTAACCTCTTCATTTGCTATAATAATATACAATTTATTTATCTCTTAATGTTATATTTGACTTAAAAATAACAAATAATAGGTAAAAAAATGGGTGTACGAATACGAATTTTGCATACTGTATGTACCTTGGAGTTTGGCAAGATATGAAGGAATATTTTATATATTAGTTATATACGAATGGAAAATCGGGTATAGAGAATTTCTCACATAAGATGAACACAAAACCTTTATACCTGAAGGGCCCAGCTGCCGGTATCCCGACCTACTATATGTATGTGTTTAAAGAATCGTTTGGTTTATTTAGGTCGAGATTCGATTTGCAGTGCCAAGAATTACTGATGGCTGACGACAAAGGTAAGTATGGAACAGCTTCTGAGCAACGTAGTCACCCATAATTGGTATTTCCATTCTGGGATTTGGAAAGTATTCAGAAGCAAAACGAAATACAAAACAGACTCCTCGCGATATTGGTGGAAAATCGATTCCTGGAAGAATTCGAAAGCCACAAATGCAACATCAGCTAGAGATTCAATAACACACCCTTGCATGCGCATAAGGAGAAAACAAAGATGGGAGATCGCTGAAGGAATCATGAAGGTTATGGAAACCGAAAAGGCAGGAAGAAATAGGAGAGTAGGCAGGAAGGCATAGGAAAGTAGAGCTGTCACAGATTGAGGAGGAGAGGTTGGACAATCTATACCTGGATCTCCTAAGTTTGTCCGTAGACACCGGGGCACTAATAGTTGATTTTGGAAGAGCAGGGCGACACTTCGACATTGAAAAATAGTTCCAAAAATTAATGGAACTTATGACCATCACTAACGTAGCTCAGGCAAACAGGTAATTTCCAAGCAGGACATTTAAATAGTGTCGGCCCAAGAACCTTCGGTGTACCGGAGACAGGTTCGCGGTCTACAAGGAAGAAGAATGCTGGCACTTTAATGCTTTCGAGGATTCTAACCGGAGATCTCGTGGCTGTCCATGTTTTTTTGAAGGTCAGCAGATTGTTAAACTGATAAAGAACTACGATAGGAAGGTGCTACAACTTTTCATTGGCTGCGATGCCAACACAGAAAACAAGATCTAAAAAAGCAGTGAAACTAGTTGTAGGAAATGAGTAGCACTTTCTTGAATTTATCGTTAACAATAGGTTAAGCAGGACGATGCCAGTTATAAGCAGCAGGATCACTCTCTAGACCATTCAATATCAACGAAGAAGATAATATTTCAGCTTACAAAATCTGTTTCGCTTGAAACATGTCACCATAGCGTTACCGCTCTTAAAGACAGACAATATTTTACCAGTTCTTATGTATTTAAGTGTATGGGCCGCATTCGGGAAGAATTTTGCGAAGGGGCAGGTCCATAAGCGACGGACGACTCCGAAATCTATATAACGACGAAACCTATGAGCAATACCACGAGCGACCGTTTAGTAATCCAGCTTAATAGGTTGCGATGGGAGGGTCAACTAATCTGTATGGATGAGGATGATCCGGCCTATATCTATGGTAGAATTAGAACACTTGGCAGATTCTACCTCAGATAGAACAATGGCATAGGTCAGGACCCCAGACAGCTTTTAGGGATAGCGAATTGGGGGAACTCGGGGAAAAATCAGGATTTCTGGAGTTTCAACACCGGATACCAGTTATTGCGCCGTTGACTAAAAATATGCAATATAGGAAACAAGACCGGTCCCTGATATAACCCTAGATAAAACTCTTATGAGCGGGCTTGTCTGGAGCTGGAGGGTGTGAGATGAACTTTTGATATCGGATTACAGAATAATCAGATTCAATGTTGAGAGCAGCTCTGAAATTAAAAAAATAGTACGGAACCACCGTAAATAGGAGTGAGAGTCCTTTCTAACACAATTGGGCAATATCATGGCTCACCTAGAGTTGGAATGGAACCAGTAGTAGAGTCACCATTGACACAAACGAAACCAGTTGTCTAGGTAAGAAAATAACTTCAACAAAGTACTTAACAAAACTAACCAACCAACCGATACCATCATTCCAAAAACAAGTAAAAAGGGTCCGTGTCACCTTAAATCTTACAAACCGATTGCTCTGAGAATGCTTTATGCTGCAAGTAGGAGTGGGTCTTAGACAACTACAATAGAACTATCCATCGCCAGCATGTTGCCGGGCAGGGCGATCAATCAAAACTGTCCGATATTAGTTGATGATTGTATTATACGATGCAATTGATTCCAAGGAAATTTTTTTGTTTTCGTTGGTTAAGATTAAAAACGCTTTTGATATCACAACGAATGCAGAAATACAAAATGCTCTTCGGCAAGGCAGTGAAGAACATCCTGCCCTTCTGGATCGAACCAGATAATAATAATAAAGACAAGTAGAACTGCCAACAGCAAGTAGTTCTTTTGTCAGAAACATAACACAAGGCTCATAGGATGGCGAACTATCACCAACAATGAATACTATATTAGTTTATGACCTCCAAAGGGAGCTACCAAATACCGTAAAAGAAAGATCAAATAATACGCTGCCGATATCATTATTAATCTGCAACGGTAGGTATAATGACACCATATATTACGAAGGGGGAATCACTAGTAACTGATGCAGGAGGACAGGGCTATGCATCAATTCCACCGAGACCGCTATTGTACCATTTACTAGGAAGCGCAAGCTTGATCACTTGAGAGCCATTAGGTTGCATAGCATAGAAATTAAACAGACAACTGGCCAGGGAATGAGAAGAATCGCCGTTATATGGGCTAGAGCCCTTTTGTGGAATTTGGCAATAGTTCGTAGCCATAATAATAAAAGAGGGACGCGGAATGATTGGAGAACTATACTGAATGAACTAATCGGGAGTGGAGCAGCCCAGAGTACTCAGATATGAGCCAACTCGAGGAGAAAAGCATTGTGATCTAGTCGGAATATTCACGAGTCACTGTAAGGTATACTACCACCTGGGAATATCTACGGCAGTGTCCGCATACATATTCTATAGGGAAAGTAACCTTCGTTATGTGACAATGTCCGGTACTTATGCAAAGTACGTAAATGCATCTGGGAGAATACTTAATACCAGACCCTAAGCTAAAACACCTGGAAGTAGGAGACATCACAAAATACCTGTCGTTTATAGGATTGATCGACATACTATAGTACACTATACCCATCAAAAGGGCACAATAATTCTCGTAGGATGCAATCCAACTTCCCCTGATACCGTTAGTATTAACACCGGAGCAAAATTATAGATAATTCTATGCAATCAATGTGTATGTTAACTACATCAAGCGATACTCTTAGTTCTACTTACTGAAGCAAACGTTCGCGTTACGAATGGATTTTATGCACTTCTCTGTAATTACAAGTGTTCTCATTTACGTACATACATGCTTTTGAGCACGGAGTAAGACAGAATATTCGAATGCGGTCGAGCAATTTAGGTGCATACATTTATATATGTATGCATTAGAGCACAGTAATAGGCAATGTTCGTTTGGTGAGAATGAGCGCAATATTTTTGTCTTTAATATGTACATACAGGTATGTATATGTTGGAGTTTTGTAATACATGAAGGATTATTTCGTATCCTAAACTATGTATGAATGGAAAAACGCACTTAAAAATTTCCTCATACAAGATGAAAGCAAAACCTTTATACGCGAAACGACCAAATTCGTTTCATGTGTCTGAGGTATCTCGGCATCAGCATTTTAGTTCTCTTTGTTCAGTGACGAGCGGATGAAAAATTAATTTCCCTACATTCAGTATATTTTAGCATTGCTTACCTAACTCTCTTCATAACCTTCATTTCCCTCCTTACAATTTCCTATTTGCCATTCCGATATTCACTCCCTTTCGAAATATTAATTAAAAAATGGCAGTGCTTACTACCTTTTTAACTTCACACGAAACCTTAAAACTCATTTAAAGTTGAATATATCCAAATTTCGAACACTTCGAAAAACATTTATTCACCTTTGTTGTTATCTACCCATAATTTTAAATTATGTTGCCCATTGCGAAATGCAATTCTAACATTTGTTAGTGGGTGAAGCAACACATTAAACTTATATCAAAATCTAGCTGGTTGGTCGGAAACCCTTTTTAAGGGCGACAGAGATAGGAATGCAGTTGATGATTTGGAATTGAAACCTAGAGGGGTTCACACGTAAAATGCAGCGGTAGATAAGTTAAGGCTGTGTACACTATTTTAGCGGTTCTTAACATAATCTATTCAAGTATTTCGAGCCAGTGCTTCTTTCTTTCGAATCTCGTAATTTCCTCTTTTCCGTTGTTCGTATAGTGAAAATAAATCGAAGAAACGAAGCTGATCCCATCCCCTTTGTCGCTGCTAAGACATCTCAAATTAAAATTGTCTTCGGTGACATTTCACGCAATTACTCCATCTTCCTGCTTCCTGACTTGAGCCATCGCTCCATCTCAGGCAGGGTCTGCCTCGTCTTCTTTTTCTACCATAGATATTGCCTTTATAGATTTTCCGGACTGGATCATCCTCACCCATAGACATTAGGTGACCCGCCCACCGCAACCTGCTGAGCAGGATTTTATTCACAACCAGAAGGGCATGGTATCGCTCATAGATTTTGCCATTCTGTAGGCTACGGAATCGTCGTCCATCCTCTCTTCGAAGGATCCTTCTCTCGAACGCGTTCAAGAGTTTAAAAAAATGCAGGCCTCCGAGGAATACATAAGGACCGGAAAGATCATTGCCTGGTACTGTAAAAGCTTTGATCCTATGGTGAGACATTTTGAGCGAAACAGTTTTTGTAAGCTGAAATGGGTTCTGGTGGCTGCCAACAACCTTCAGCGGTTGTGATTTTCGACCCTAGATGAAAGAAATTTTCATCGGTCTCAGATTTGTAGTCTCCTCTCTTTATTGTTTTCGTTCGGCCAGCGCGATTGGATTTTGATGGTTATTTGGTCTTTGACGTTGTCAGCGTGTACTTCGTTTTGCCTTCATTAATGTGCAGCCCGAGATCTCAAGCCAACTGCTCGATCTAGATAATGGTAAACTATACATATCGGGTTATTCTTCCCATAATGTCAATATCGTCAACGTATGCGTATTGGGTGGATTTGAAAAGGATGGATCGCGAAACACTTTTTCGAGGGCCAGGTTAAAGAGGACGCATGATGGGGTATCCCTTTGGCTTCGACCATTGTTGATGTTGAATGATCTCGAGAGGGATCCTGCGGCTTTTATCTGGCCTCGCACATTGGTCAGAATCAGCCTAGTCAGTCTTATCAATTTCGCCGAAATACCGAATCCACTCATGGCCGTGTACAGTTTGGCTATGCTGTCATAGGTGGCTTGAAACTGATGTCCATATTCCAACAGCTTTTCCATCGCTTCCCGCTGGGACTTTGACTTACAGCACTGCGAATTTTGCAGCCCAAGTTGGTGCGTCTAGTTGGTGTTATTTTGAAGAACTAAAATTCAACTGCCAATAAAAAATGGACTCCCTTAGAGTTTCTGTATAACTATGTACACCTTTTAATATAAGGCTTAGTCGCGGTGAACTAGCTGCGGCATTTGTTAAAAAATCACTGAACAAACTGAAAACTGGAGAAACATTCCGTTCGACTGGACTGCGCACTAAGAAATGAATGAATGCATTTTTTAAACATTATTCTACATTGAATTTAAAGGGGACATGTAAAAGGTATGTATAAAACTACATGCAGCGAGTATAGTCATGTGGTGTATCAAATGAAAGGAAGCCCTATATTAGTTTTGATATTCGCTACAAAGGTGGTGAATATTTTGAAAGAAATATCTCGGTCCACCCACATGGTACCTAGGCCTGAAAATACACTCCCTACCAATATCTGTTTAAAAAAGCTAGTGTGCTACTATATTTATTTTACTGTATTTTATAAAAAATTAACTAGTAACCCCATTATGTTTATTCGAGAATCATTTAGTTTTGCAGCAGCATAGGCTATTTTATAGAACATAATACAATGATAATATAATAAGTAAATAGTTATGAAAGGGAAAGTTGTCACTTTTGTGCAAATTTATTGCAATATAAGACTTTGAACGTTAGTATCGCACTAAAGTGAATGGCCAAACTAAACTAAACATTACAAACTAGGTACAAATGAGGCAAAAGCCCACACAAATATTCTTATATAACACACAAAACGTTTCATAGCTGAATCGTTCAACTTCCGGTTTCCCGACTTGTTATATATATAGATTGTCAATTATCGAGTTCTTGGAACAGGACTTGTTCTCCGTCCGTCTGGGCTGCATAGCCAACATCACTCGCGCTTGAAAACATGTTTCTAGTTGTTTTTTTCTCAAGAGCATAACGTACAAGATACAATGCAGAAAAAAATTAACGAAAAGTCTTCATATATATACATGCATGGGTTTTCGCATCTCAGCCCGTTCACTTTATTGTGGGATTGGTATACAATACATCGCTACAGCAAACCAACAAATCTGTGAATTTAAAAAGCACACGGAGCAGCCGCACCAGGCGCGGAAGTTTCACCAATAAATCAGAATGTGACGGACAGTTGCACCATCTTTTCATCGACTTAAGACCGCCTATGATAGCATAGCTAGGGTAAAACTCTACACGGCCATGAGAAAATTCAGTATCCCCTAAAACATATGCCATATCATACGTCCTCTTGAATCTGGCTCTGGAAAAAGCGATCGGAGATGCAGATGTTAATGCAAGAGGCATCATCCTCTTCAAGCCCACCCAACTACTAGGCCACGCTGACGGTATTGACATTATGGGAAGAACAACCCGAGATGGACCTCATTCAGATCGAGCAGGTGGCGCGAGAGAAAGTAGTAACGGTAGCACCAAAACCCAAGGAATCAACAACATCGAATCGCACTGGTCAAATAAGAACAATAAAGATAGGCAACTAAACTTAAACCGTTAATAAATTCTCTTATCGAGAGTCGAAAATTACAACCGATAACAGCTACGACAATGAAATTGCCTATTGCAGCTTAAAACAAGTCGGGAAACCGGAAGTTAGACGCTTCAGGTATGAAAGGTTTTGTGTATTTCTTTTATAAAGAGATTTAAGTGTGCATTTGTCCCATTAGCATGTAGCACATAAAATATGCATATATTATGTGAAAATAGCCACTTTCAAGTGATATTGACGTTCATAGTCTTGAATTTGCAGAGGAGCGATAGCTTTGACCTAGTATAACTTTGTTAGTAATAGTGCGATTTTCACCAAATTTGGCAGAATCATGCTATATTGCTGCAAAATTTTGTGATTCTAGGGTGAACTTAAGGGGGGTTTCCTGTCAATTACTAAAAATTATAGTAATATACCCTTATTAACTTTATTTGAACAGGTATCGGTATGGAGGGTATTTCGGAGCCTAGGCAGATTTTTCGGTTTGGTAGTTGCTGAGAATGACCACTTTCAACCCCCGGCACTCCCAACCTTTTCAACAAAAGGCAAAACTAGGACCGGCTTCGAAAATTACTAACCGAGACCTTTAATTTGATACCCCACATGACTATATTTGATGAAAAAAAATGTACACCCCCCTTTTGCATGTATGGGGACCCCCCACCCCCCTTAAATTTGTCGTAAAATGATGGATATGCGTGAGCGTTCACAGTTTCCGCCTTTCTACCGAATTTGGTGTCAATCGCTATAACCGTCTCCGAGAAAAATGCGTGTGACGGATGGACGGACAGGCAGACAGACACACAGACAGTAACCCGATGTTAATAAGGTTTTGTGTTTACACAATAAGGTTTTACACAAAACCTTAAAAACTGTTCCACTCGGCTCGTCTCACCATAAGACCAAAGCTCTGACTGTACAAAACAATGATCTTGCCAGTCCTCATGTATTCCTCAGTGGCTTGTATTTTTAACAACATTTTGCGAACCCTTTCCGCTTTCGAGAGCAAAATCCTTCGAGGAATTTTCGGCCCCCTAAACGACGAAATGGATAAAATCCGGCTTAATAAGTTGGGGTGGACAAGTCATTTAATCCATATGGGTGAGGATGATCCCTCCCGGAAAGTCTATAAGGGAAATAACTATTGTAGAAAAAAAGACCTGGCAGACCTTGCCTCAGATGTAGCGTTGGCGTAGGCCAGACGCCAGACAGCTTTTAGGGATATCGACCTGGTTTTCTCATATAAATTGAAAGGTTTCTCATATAAGTGGAAAGTAAGCCGAATCCCTTGAGAATCTACTGTATTTAACCCCTGGCAATAAATTCTGGAAATTTGTTGGGTATAGAATGCTTGGTTTCAGAAAAAAGTATTATTTATCCGAAAAAAACTTTTTATTAAAAAAAAATTAGTGAAAAACTACTGACTTAACATTGTATGGAGAAGAAAGCCACATTTTTGTGCTTTTGTATTTTTTCACTCTTTTTAAGGTTTTGTTTAAAACAAAACCTTGTTAAAATCGATTCAATGTCTGTATTTCTGTCTGTCTGTCTGTCACACGCATTTCTCTCCAAAACGGCTAAACCTATCCGAACGAAATTTGGCAAACGGATGGGAGCTATGAAATCCCACGCATACAGCTAGTGGCATAAATTTATGTGCAGGTTAAAGGAGGCTTCCCACATATGCAAAGGGGAGATATAAAAATTTTGTTCGCCGAATATAGTAATGTGTAGTATCAAATAAAAGTTCAAAAGGGAACTTTTGGCATAGATTAGAAAATGTGCGAGTAAGAAGGGGGGCATACATGCAAAGGGGGGATTTCACCGGATATAGTTGTGTAGGGTATCAAATGAAAGGTCTCGATTTGTACTTTCCGAAACTGACATTAGTTTTGGCATAAATTGCAAAGTGCGTGAGTAAGGAGTCAAAATGTATGCACTTGAAGTGAGACAGGACTCATTTTCCGAAACTACCCAACCTAAAAATCCGAAAAAAATCAGGGTGGTGCGCTTAGATGAAACTAGGCCTCAAAATATGTCCCATTTCGATATCTGCTCAAATAAACTTACTAATAGTGTATTACTACCTTGTAGAAGTTTACTGTAAAACCCCCCTTAAATTCACCCTAGGATCCCCTTAAATTCACCCTAGGATCCCCTTAAATTCACCTAGGACTTTTGCACCAGCATAGAGGAGAATATTTTCTATATAAGTGCTAAATTTAGTGGAAATCTGGAAATTAACGCCAAAGTTATAGCAGTTCGAACTTAGCAATTTCGCGCGAATTTACTGCTTCCAAAGGTATGCAAATAAGATGCTGACGTCATAATTAACAGGAATAATTGACATTCAGGTGAAATATTAAAGTCGCATTTATGAAGAATCTATTTATCTGCAGCCCTTTTTAAGGTTTTGTGTAAAACACTTATGTGAAATCTAATCTTCGAGAGATGTCCCATTCCGGTATCTGCTCAAATAAATTTACTAATAGTATATTATCAACTTTTAGAAATTGACTAAAAAACTCCCCTTAAGTTAAGGTTTACTAGATTTTGCACCGACATAGAGGGCAGTCACGTGCATACACATGCCAAGTTCCATGAAAATCCAACTATTAGTGTCAAAGGTATAGAAATTGAAACTTATCAATTTCGTGCTAATTAACAGCATCCCAAGCCATACAAATAAGATGCTAACGTCACAATTAACGAGAATAATTGACATTCTAGTGAAATATTAAAAATCCATTCAAGAATCTAATTCTCCCTAGCCCTTTTTAAGGTTTTGTTTGTAAAACAAAACCTTATTAAAATCGGTTTACTGTCTGTCTGTCTGTCCGTCTGTCTGTCTGTCTGTCTGTCTGTCTGTCCGTCACACGCATTTTTCTCGGAGACGGTTGTAGCGATTGACACCAAATTTGGTAGAATGGTGGGAACTGTGAACGCTCACGCATATAGTGAGTTACATCCTCTTACGACGAATTTAAGGGGGGGTCCCCATACATGCAAAAGGGGGGTGTAAATTTTTTTTTTATCAAATATATGTGGGGTATCAAATTAAAGGTATCGGTTAGTACTTTTCGAAACCGGTATTAGTTTTGACTTTTGCTGAAAAGGTGGGGAGTGCGGGGGGTTTAAAGTGGTCATTTCTTTAACGAACCCATTCTCAGGAACTACTCAACCGAAAAATCTGGAAAAAATCAGGGGGCTGCCACTGTATGGTGCCTAGGCTCCGAAATACCCCCCATATCGATACCTGTTCAAATAAAGTTAATAATAGTATATTACTATAATTTTTAGTAATTGACAGAAAAACCCCCCTTAAGTTCACCCTAGAATCACAAAATTTTGCAGCAATGTAGGCTACAGTATAGATCATGATCGTGCCAAATTTGGTGAAAATCGCACTATTACTAACAAAGTTATACTAGGTCAAATCTGCGCTCCTCTGCAAATTCAAGACTATGAATGTCAATATCACTTGAAAGTGGCTATTTTCACATAATATCATATATGCATATTTTACGTGCTACATGCTAATGGGACAAATGCACGCCCAAATCTCCTTATAAAAGAAATACACAAAACCTTTTATACCTGAAGCGCTGAGCTTCCGGTTTCCCGACTTGTTTATATTTGATGTTGGTTAAATTCTTGGCATTTGCTAATAATATTAAACTCAGAGTGTGAAGCGTGTGAGGTTTACTATCATCAATACAGGGTTTTCCATCAAATGATTTATTTAAATCGCTTTCTAGAAAATAGAGGGCGCTGGAATTTTAAGCTGTATTACACGGAGCTATCGTGCACTCGTCGCTCCTCACATCTTTTTCTTTTTCTTCAGCCCTCAGTTCACAAGCGTGGTCGGCTCGTGGTGATCGATTTCGTCATTTTATTTTATTAAATGCCTGATTATGATGTAATCGCGAGACCTTTAAATCTTCATCCACCATGGTTTTGGCCGGATTTTTGGTTGCTTACCATTGCTTTCGATGTTCTGACCAATACTGGTTGTTGAATTCTCGTTAGCGTGAATTACGTTACCACACCATTGGCTGATAGCATTGACTGGAGACATTTAAATCGCTGATTTCTGGCAATGGCAGTAACCTAACCTTCGAGATATTTAGATCGCTCAGTTCTGGCAATGGCAGTAACCTGCCCAGAACTGAGCGATTTCAATATCTCGGGTCAATGCTATAAGCCAACGGAGAACTACGTTGTGCTCCTCACATAGGGACCTTTTATACCTGAAGCGTCAAGCTTTCGGTTTCCCGACTTGTTTATTTTTTGAGATATTAAAATATAAAATATTTGGGAAAAGCTACGCATATCAACCAAATTTTTGGAATTTATTTCGAGGAGTTAAATACAATATATTTTCAATGGATTCGGCTTACTTTAAATTGATATGAGAAAATCAGGTTTTACTTTTATTGATTCTTATATTCAGGTAATTACATTATTTTGATTACAGCTCCGTTTCTGTTTATCTCACTGACCCCACTTTCAAAGTTTTCTTAAACACTTTAAAAGAGCTTTGGTGATTAGTGCATGGTTTTCGAATTATTTGCGAGAAACCGTTGAAAGAAATTTTTTCGATGAAAATACATGTTTGAACATGAATAACTTTAAAACTACTACTTGTACGAAAAATCTTCACTAAACATGTTTTGCTTCGAATTGACCAGTTAATCGATTTCTGTCGTCATTTCGAAAAAAATGTCCCACCCCGAAGGCGGGGGGGGGGGTTCGTATGCCTCCACCCTAAATTTCATGTCAATGGTTGTTGATTGAAAGAACTCGGAAGTCGCACCCGATTTTCAACTGACTAGACGATATTGAAAACTAATTCATCTGCAGCCAAAGCTTTGAATAAAATATAAAATTATTTTCTACATTGACGACGGTAAGCAAATACAAAGTGTTCATGTAATTTCTTATGGATTTCGTGGAGACAGCCATGAGAACTTATCATGGAAAGTGAAATTTACAAATATTTAGGTTTGAGAATATGAAACGGCATGAAAAACCATTCGTAGAATTGCCTGAGGCACTATCAATGCGATTCACTCGCAACACTTCGACAATATAAACTGTTTAACTGGAAAAACTCACCTTTACTTTTACGTGGAATTCCAATATTCTGGCGGGAGTTTTGCCTCGGAACATTCCAACGAAATGATTCAAGCCCGGGAAGTTTCTTCATTTCCACATCAGATTCTTTGGCCTTCACATCGTCAACCTCAACTTGATTACTTCCTTCCACATTCCAAATGTCGTAGGCTTTCATAGGCGGCCAATTTTTCGAATGCAATGGAGGAACCGCTGATAACGACCAATAGACACACGAAATAATGATAGCACTCTGCACCAAAATAACACTAAACATGATTATGAAATTATTAACATGATAACATCACTGTGGCCCCAACAAAGTGAAAACTAAACATTCCGCACTCAACAATTTCAAACGAAACCAGAACCTGGCAAATCTGCTTCCAGGAGAAACTACCAAACACTAAAGTGGCTCATTCTCAGGGGCCCAGCGAAAGGCATCAAGATTCTTAAGATATCAACTTGATTACGCGCAAATTAGCAGCCCAACAATTCCCGCGCGCAAGATCAACCTTAACAAAGTTAATGCACCTCCAGATTACACTACAGTCCAAGAACCTGAGTTCGCAGCACCGTGAATTGTGCCAGTAAACTGAGCAATTTCTAGGTCAGGTAACTTCTCGATGGTGCGTTTATGAGGAGGAGATTCATCGCGGAATTACCGAAGAAAGCAGATGTAAAAACATGTAATGTTTGCATTTACTTACCATATGTGCACATACTCGAATCTCACACTAACATATATGGTATTACTGCTTAAGAGTACCGCAAATCAGGGTTAAAACGATAATTGACATTACTTCTCATTCATACTTCAAGGGAATTATGAAACATTTAGAAGAAGGTCGCCAATATCCCAAATCCATAAAGTTCAATGAAATCTAAACGTTCACAATCTGAATATGAGCCAGCGATTGCTCGCCGAGCAGTAACTGTGTTTTTGGCCAACTTTGCAAACGACTGTAACTGGTATCAGCCTCACTCGAACTGACCTTAGCGACCTCTGTAAATCGTTAACCGCAGGGGCATATGGCAAACTAGTTGTTCACGATGCAGAATACTTTTCACTGAAAGGTTCTCCCTTCAGGCAAGTGACTTAGAATATTTTTCTAAATTAGACTGAGGAAACGGTCAGTGCTTCTTTATGATAATAAGTGATGCACTCTTCTACTCAGATTATGGGGATATAAAAATTTTATTCATGCAACCATAGACGTGACATTTTCCCAGTCCTCTTGGCACTGTCAAACTGGGCGAGTAGAGAAACAGTTTTTCAGGCTCACCTAGCTCTGATCCTTGTATTTGTAGGTTCCTTTTATTTTAACTTCATTTATGGAAGTAATTATATAAGGTGAAATAATGTATGTGTGCATCAAATCAATCAACAGAAAAGAGGCTGCCGAAGCCCTGGATCCAAACAACTCTATTTTTATTTATGAATTGATTGGTACTGACTCCGCCAGTCATCAAAGTAGGTAGCAGACTCAAAACCACTCAATTCCCAAATAAAAATACGAGACAAGTAACTCTATCTTTATATGAATCACCGTTCGAAAGCATTTAAAACAACCTGATTCATAATCCTTAGATATGCGTAGGAGATTTATAATGAGGACCACTTCCGTTCTCGTCTCCGCTAGTAATAACCCAACACCGTTCCATTATTGAGGGAGTTACTAGTGGGAAAAAAATAGGACTAAGATCCGCCTTTAAGCCTTGGTACAACTGTATAGTCACAGTAGTACAGTTGTTGAAACCATCCCTGAACACCGTTGATTGGAGCTCCTGCTGTGGGTCATCCATTTAGTCAGCACTCAGACCATTGCTATGTAGTCAGTGTGAAGAATGGTGTTCCAACGTGCACTCTACTCGCAGGAGGGGAGGAATTAGGCTTATCAAGTTCAGCACGAACCGCTTCCAGAATATGGCTGACAATAAGCACAGGGAAAACAATTTTACTAAGAGATGTTGATGACCCTTGACCATCATAGAAGGTGAGAAGTCCAAAGAGACTTAAATAAATAACTGCCAAGACCCCAGAAGAATAAATCGGTTAATAATATCAGCGCAATTAAAAAGCACCTTCGAGAAGTATAATAACTAGGCGTTAATATCCTCAAACTGAATCAACTTAATTATGAAATCTACAATAGGTCTCCTGCAATCTTTGCTGCTGGTGTAAATAAAATAAGAAAAAAATTCAGAGTATCCAAATCATATGTACATATGTCACTGAAAACCCATACAATGAGAATATTTGTGTTCTACAATATGTGGCTGTTTGACTGCCTCAAACTGTAGAAGAAAAGAAAGCCTTATGTTCCATTTTGGGAAGGCTATATGAAGAAGACTCTAATTCTTAATTTGGCCTTTTTGGTAATTTTAAATACCGTTCTAGCAAAACATCGCTTTAGCCGCGTTCTCCGGTTAGTGGCTACCACAGTTTTACTCGAAATAGATAATTCAGGAATATTATACTATTATCTGCAAATACCAACCCTAGAACAATTTTCTGAGGTCTTGTGTACTTGGATCACCGATACTTGAAACAATTTATACTAAGCGCAACCGAGGAGAAGTCTGAATTTATGTGCCAAAAGTCAACATAAAAAGGTATTCTGATGCATAAACCTGTCAACTGAGGCAATGCCCGATGAGTTGTTTCTGCTCTAAACAAAACCCTTCGTAATGTTTAAAAAAATTGTGCATTTAACGCAAATGAAGCACCGCTAGACCATATATTATAGCGGCCATCCAATAAACCAGGTGTTCCGAGTAGAATTCTTAGTCAGCCAAAAAATGAATCCTACTTTTATCGGCTTTGAAAACATGAGCGAAAAGCTATGCACTCTGCGTTTACAAAGCAAATTTAGAAATATAAGCCTCATTAACGTTCATACCCCTACAGAGGAGACTGCAGGGTCAGAGAAGGATACCTTCTATGAGGCAGGTGAAGGCACCCTGGAAGCCTGTCCCAATTATGATTTTGATATCGATATTAACAGTCAAGTAGGGACGGAACCCATATTCAGGCGATAACTTGGCTCCCATAGCTTACATAAGGATACCAATGATAACGAACTGCGGATTATTCAATTAGCAGTGCCACACGAAATGGTTGTGGAAAGTCCCCGTTTTGCGCGGAAAGCCATCCACAAACATACGTGGGCCTCTCTAGATGGGACCACTTTCAACTAAATTGACCTTAATGAATGTGAAAAAATATAGGGGGGCCAATATATTATAGACTCGGATCACTATCCCGTTGGCAGTGTTCCGCGCCAGAATAAAACACCGCCTACAATCTTCTTTAACAAACACCGCGCTCCGTAACACCTATAAACGGGAAATGGGTGTCGCAATAACCGCAGCTAACAGAGGTCCTGGAGATGAAGAATCAACAAATGATCTTCACAACCACCTGAAGTTATCATTAATATGGCCACAAACGTACTTGGCCTCAGCCGCAAAAAGAGTCGGAACGGCTGGTTCGACTATCTTACATTCATAGCAGCAATGGAACGGAGGAATGCCGCATACTAGGCAATGATGCACTCTCAAAGAACGCGGGATTCGCGCAGACGTATCACGAACTCCGTGGAGTGGAGAAACGACTTCACAGAAGGAAAAAGAATGTCTGGTAGAACCGACAAGACTGCGAATAGAGAAATGCAAGTTGTTTTCACCAAATATAACAATGTTGTGTATCAAATTAAGGTCTCAATTAGCACTTATCGAAGCCAGTCTTAGTTTTGATATTTATTGGAAAGGCGAGGACTGCAACCCAAAATACTAGATATCAATATCACGCTAAAATGAATAGTCTAAGATGCTCCTGTGTGGAGTTGCCAAATCTCCCATCAGGCGCGTCCCTTCGTGCGGATAAGGGAATGCTCGGCGAATGTGTCATGGGCATGCACATGCACATGCACGCATCCGGAGATGTGCGTGTATGGACATGCTTATGCGCAGGCCGGGTAGGTGGGAAGTAAACGCCCACCCGTCGATAAAAATTGGCAATGGGAAGGACACCCAGAAATTAAACCAAATATGGAAGAGGAGAAAAGTAGTTTTTTTACGGTGCAGGGCTTCGGAAACCCAGTGCCAGCGGTTTTTGGGAGTGAGCAAGCGGGCTCCCGGCCGTCGATAACCAACGACCGCAGTGCCTCAGTAGTGGGAAACTTGGCTACTGTGGCATCTAATGCTACAAGAGATAATGGTGGAGTGGAAATTAGGTCCACACCGGATCCTTTTAGGAGGAGTTCGAAGCTTGGGAGATCACCACCGAGAACAATGGTTCTTTTTGGTAGTCGAGATTCGTCGCGGGACTCTGAAAGAAATACGAATAGTCCCTTAATCGAGATCATTCTTTGTGGCGCAAGGCGCTAAAGCAAACGGGAACATACCGGAATGGCGTTCGTTACACTCGGGGAACGAATAAATGAACTGTGCGAGTTCATCAAGGAGAGGCGGAATATCCACCAAAATATCCGAGCCTTGATAAGAGGCATTAAATTGTCTTATATCAAGGACCTCGAAGAAAAGAATTCCCAAGCGTCAGTTGGCAAGGTCACAAGGGAAACGCAGGTGACGCCTCCCCGTGATAAAGCAGGCGGGAAGACAGGAAAACGGGCTAGAGACGGTACCAGCGAGCCTCTTGGACCACAGCAAGTCCCGAAGAAGAAAAAAGCCTCTTCACCAAAGAAGGCGGAGCCGGCGAGGGTACCCGCGGAAGTCGGTAATCTCACGATTGCAGCCACAACACCTACAAAAGTGGAAGAAACCAACGCCCGGAGGCCCGAACAATGGACTAAGGTGAGCAACAAGAGAAAAAAGGACAAAAAGAAGCTCCGCCCGGAAATAATAATTATTTCCAAGAAGGGAAATATGTCCTATGCCGACATCCTCCGAAAGGTGAAGTCAGACCGGGAATTGAAGGATTTGGGGGATAGTGTGAGCCGTATCAGGCGAACACAGAGAGGGGATCTGATGCTGGAGTTAAGTAAATCCGCCGACAAGTCGGCTGATAACTTCCGCGGGCAGGTGGAAAGTGTACTTGGAAGGGAAGCTGAGGTAAGAGCTCGGAAACAGAAGATAGTGGTTGAATGCAAGGACCTAGATTAAGTCACCTCACGGGAGGACATCTGTGCTGCGTTAAAGCAGCAGTTCAAACTTGGCGATATAGACCAGAGTGCCATAAAAAGGATGAAGAAGGCATATGGTGGCACACAGACCGCTATTATTAGTTTGCCGGCGGAATCAGCTATTAAGTTAATTACCGCGGGCAAGGTAAGAGTAGGTTGGGTCGTGTGCAGGCTCAGGGAGCAAATATCTCTAAAGAGATGCTTCAGATGCCTCGATTTCGGCTATTTTGCGGCGGCATGCACTAGCCAGCATGATAGGTCGAGGAGTTGCAGGAAGTGTGGGGAAGAGGGCCACCTCATCAAAGATTGCACCGGAGATCCACGGTGTATGTTATGTAGTGGGAAAGAGGGCGTGGACGGCCGGCATATTGCGGGAAGCAGCAGATGTCCGGTATATAGAAGGGAGCTGAACCGCACAGGCAAATGAGATTGATACAAATCAATCTCAATCACTGTGAGGCAGCTCAGGACCTGCTCTCGAGAGTCGAATGTCGATATCGCGGTTATTTGCGAGCCGTACAGAAACTACGGCGGTGCGACTTGGGCGGTGGATGCGTCTGGCAACGCCGCAATCTGGGTGTGCGGAAGACAGGCCATTCAAGAAGTCATGGCCCCCCCGGCAGCCGGTTTTATAAGGACGAAGGTCAACGGTGTCCATATTTACAGCTGCTACGCTCCTCCTAGTGCAACCTTAGCACAATATGAGGAGATGTTAGACAGTCTGGTGTTGGACGCTAGAGACCGCAGCCCTAAAATCATTGCGGGCGATTTCAACGCGTGGGCCCTGGAGTGGGGAAGCCGATCGACGAACACCAGAGGTCAAATTCTGTTGGAGTCATTTGCGGAGCTGGACATCGTGCTGGCCAACGTTGGATGCGTGCTCACCTTTCGAGGAAGGGGTCGATTGTTGACCTGACATTTGTTAGCACTTCACTGGTGAGGGAGATGGCTTGGCAAGTGAGTGAGCACTACACCCCACAGTGACCACCAGGCCATCTTCCTCCGCATTGGGAACCGGGGAAGCAGTCAACGACGCTCTGAAGGTGGAAAGGCTAAGGCGGCTGGCTGGTCTATCGGAGCTTTCGACGAGGAGACATTCCTGCCCGCATTGGAGGGAGCCCATGATCCGGATGGAACAGCGGTGGAAAGGGTCACACAGCTGTCTCAGCGTGTAACCGACGCATGCGACGCTACGATGCCACGACGACGTTTGCACCACGGCAAGAGGCCAAACTACTGGTGGAACACGGAGATCGCTACCTTGAGATCCTCTTGTCTCCGAGTGAGAAGACTTTCCCACAGGACAAGGGGAAGGCCGGAGCACCAGGAGCGTGAGGAGGAATACAGGGATCTGCGAAGCAACCTTAAGAAGGCCATTCGGAGAAGCAAGCGGGAATGCTACCAGAAGCTCTGCATGGAGGCTAATACGAATCCATGGGGTACAGCCTACCAAGTTGTAATGAAGAAGATCCGCGGGCGAAAATCACCTCAGGTGACATGCCCACGGCTCTTGTTGCAAATAATTACAATTCTTTTCCCGCAGCAGGAGCAGGACGAAAGAGAACCCCAACTGGCAGCTCAGCAGGACGTCTTCTCGATCCCTGATGTTACCGAAGAGGAACTTTGGGAAATCTGCAGACGTATTGGGGAAAGCAAGGCTCCGGGATTGGACAGAATTCCGAACAGGGCTCTGAAGGTGGCGGTCAAGGCCAGACCAAGGTGGTTCGCAAGCACATTCGAATCGTGCATGGCGGAAGGAGTGTTTCCCGCCCAGTGGAAGAGGCAGAAGCTGGTCTTGCTACCGAAGCCCCGAAAACCACCCGGCGTGCCCTCTTCATATCGCCCTATTTGTCTCTTAGACACCACGGGGAAGATGTTGGAGAGGGTGATATACAACAGGCTGCTCCCGTTCATCGAGCTTGCGGGTGGTCTTTCAGAGCGCCAATATGGGTTTCGACGAGCCAGTTCTACGGTCGATGCAGTAGCAAAGGTCGTGGAATTGGCTCGAAATGCAATGGCCATGGGCAAATGCTGTGCTCTGGTGACGCTGGACGTCAAAAATGCTTTTAACTCAGCCAACTAGGGCTGGATTAAGGGCGCTTTGGCCAAACTGGGTGTTCCTAGCTACTTGGCTCGGCTCATCGAGAGTTACTTTTCGGACAGACTTCTCTGGTACGAGACGGACGACGGGCCGAAGGAGTACATTGTGACAGCAGGTGTGCCTCAAGGTTCTGTATTGGGACCGCTGCTGTGGAACATAATGTACGACGGAGTGCTTGGCCTTCGCGTGCCGGAGGAGACAATGCTGATTGGTTTTGCGGACGACTTGGTGGTAGTTGCAATTGCAAAGCATTACGAGGACGTGGAGCTTTATGCAAATGAAGCCATTCATACCATCAAGTCATGGTTACCAATGGTCAAGCTGGACCTGGCGGACGAAAAGACGGAGGCGGTCCTCATTACCAACCGTAGGAAGAACAACACGGTTACCATCCAGGTTGGTAATCGTGAGGTCGTCTCAAAATCGGTTGTCAAATACCTGGGGGTGATGATCGATGCCAAGCTGAGTTTCAAGGGACACTTGGATTATGCGCGAGAGAAGGCAGCAAACGCCAGCTCATCCCTTGCAAGGATGATGCCTAACGTGGGAGGGCCGAAGTATAGTCGCAGGCTACTCATCGCGGGAGTGGTGAGGTCGATCCTGCTATACGCGGCCCCTGTCTGGGCGGGAGCGTTGAACCACGCTGTCAACCGGAGGAAGATATGTTCGGCATACCGGCCAATTGCGCTAAGGGTGTGTAGCGCATTTAGGACGGCGTCGACGGAGGCAGTGTGTGTTATTGCAGGAATGATCCCTATAATTCTTCTAGCGAGCGAAGCACACTGGCTCTACAAAAAACGGAAGGCAAATCCAGCCGAGGTGAATGCGGATTTCCGAAAAGCCATCAGGAGAGAGTTGTGTGGCAAGTGGCAACAACGGTGGGATAACTCCGACAAGGGCAGGTGGACCCATACATTGATCCCGTGCATCGAGAAATGGGTCAACCGAAAGCACGGAGAATTGAATTACCACCTGACACAGTTCCTTACGGGACACGGTGGCTATAGGAAGTACTTGCATCGCTTCGAGTTAGACGAGTCTCCCAACTGTCCTGAATGCGGTGCTACACCCGAGGACCCGGAGCACGTTATGTTCCATTGTCCCAGATTTCTGGAGCAGAAAAGGAGGTTGAACAGCATCTTAGGGGCGGACATCGAGCCCTCCAAGCTGGTGGAAGAGATGTTGAAGTCGGAGGAAAACTGGATGGCGGTAAATGAGGTAGTAGCCGTGGTGCAGACAAAACTCCTGGAGTTGGATCGAGCTCGGAAGGCGGCGCGACGGAGACGTGACATGGACGAGCTGGTATAGCGAACCAGAGCCTCCTCCGCGAAGTAATACTTCACGGTGGTCCCGCGGGGAGGGCCTCTTACCTCTTCAAGCTTAAAACAAAACCTTATTAAAATCGAGTTGATGTCTGTCTGTCCGTCTGTTTGTCACACCCGATTTACTCGGAAACGCCTAGACCGATTGTCACAAAATTTGGTAAGAGCCTGTGATCTGCTGTTCCCTTTACATGCAGCAAGTGGCGCCATTTGGTGTTCTGTTTAAGGGGGGCTCCCCATACATGTGAATTTGTGGTGTAAATTTTTTTTCATAAAATATGGTCATCTGGGATATCAAATGAAAGGGATCAATTAGTACTTTTCATATTTCCCATCAAGTGAAACATTAAGGAGTGACGGCGCAAAATATAACCAGCAAAAAGTGTAACAGGTCTCGTTCTCAGAACCTACCCAACCGAAAAATCTGAAAAAAAATCACAATGGTGCATCTCTATGTAATCTAGGCTTCTAAATGCATCCGGTTCTGATAATAATAGTAATAGTAAATAGTAAAGTTAATAATAGTATATTTTCACATTTTAGAAATTTACCCGGCAACCCCCCTTATGTTCATCCCAGAAGTATAAAAGACATAGGTGTAATGAAAAACATAATGCACAAGTTGGTAAAGTTTGAAGAAAATTCAACCATTATTAACAAAATTATAGGGAGTGAAACTTTGCTATTTTTTGTGAATTTCGTGCATTCTACAACATGTATGACGTCATCATCACATATCAATTCATCAATACCACAACGAAGTAAATTCTTATGAATTGGGTGGAAAAGAATTATTTTCTTTTAGTTTTTTAGTCATTTGTATAGGAATATCAATTACTCCAAACAGACATGTGTGTATGTAGGCATAATGAATATGCGCGCTAATGAAGTTTGCGGGTAGTGTCTAGATAGATATATTTGTACATTAAAGCAGCCATATTTAATAATAATAATAATAATCGTTGGCGCAACAATCCATGTTGGATCAGCGCCTTGAAGTGTGTTAGAGCACTTCATTCAAGACCGTAACGGTACACTACAGTAATGTGGTCAGTATTGCACTCGCCCGAGATTATTACCCTGATTTGACTGAGGTACTCATTCACAGTTGAGTCGACTCGTATCCGAAGCGCGAACTTCCGGTATTCCGACTTGTTTGTATCTGTTGTAGGTTAAATTCTTCGCATTTGCTAATAATATTAAACTCAGAGTGTGAAGCATATGAGGTTAACTATTATCAATACAGGACTTCCCACCAAATGATTTATTTAAATCGCTTTCTAAAAACTAGAGTGCAATGTAGTTTTTAACTATGTGCCACGGAGCTGTCGTGCACTCGTCGCTTCCCACATCTTCTTCTTTTTCTCAGCCTTTGTCCCGTTCACAAGCGGGGTCGGTTCGTCGTGATCGGTTTCGCTATTTTTTTTTCATCAAACGCCTGATCTGGATGTAATCGATCGAGGATATCCTTATTTCGGATGTAATCAAAACTTGTCACGCCACCAGTTCAATGCGACATCTTCACCTCCATTATCGCAAGACGCCGTTCACTCTCTTTTGTAGTCGTCCAACACTCAGAACCATGGAGAGCGACAGGACGGACGACATTGCAGTAGATTATAGATTTGAGACATTCGTTGATACATCGACCACAAGGAACACAAGCTATGGAATGCTACTTCATCCAGGTCGCATTAGTGCGTGAAGTAATTTCATTACGCAGTTCTCCATTGGCTGATAGCATTGACCCGAGAGATTTAATTCGCTCAATTCTGGGCAGGTTACTGAAGCTGACAGCACTGAGTAATTTTAATATCTCGAGTCAATGCTGTCAGCCAATGAAGAACTGCGTTATGCTCCTCACATAGAGAAATACAAAACCTTCTATACCTGAAGCGCCAACCTTTCGGTTTCCCGATTTGTTATTATTATATTACATATATTACAACATCGTCTTTAAACAAATAATATATTGAACACGGGTTCGCGATAATAATAACAATCGTTGTTGCAAAATTCTATATTGGATCAGGGCCTTGAAGTGTGTTAGAGCACTTCATTCGAGACCGTAACGGTACACTACAGTATACTGTAAGAGGCAATGTGGTCAGCATTGCGCTCGCCCAAGATTATTACCCTGATTTGACTGAGGTACTCATTCACAGCTGGGTCGACTGGTATCCAACGTGAAATCACGATACAAATCCCACCAGTAAGATTTGAACCGCGACCTTCCGTACGACAGCCTTGTGCTCTAACCACTTAGCTATCCGGACACTCGCAATAATGGAGACGAAAATGTAGCGTTTCAACCATGTTGGCGAAATCACGCGCGTAGAACCCAGTTAGGATTGACATAAACATAGAAGCTGATTGGAAACGACCGAAGCAAGTTTGAGAAGCTCTCCACTAGGACCAAGCTTATTATCATCAAAATAGTGCTAATTGGGCTCCCCAGTGCGACGACTGATACCTACCATTACAACGCAACAAGACAGAAAATTAGTAATCAGTCAGATGGTCTCTTTACTTATAGGTATTTCCTGCAACGATTTCAGCAGAGTCATAGTTTTACCATACTATGCGTTTACACCATCGCTATTGATCACAGAATTGACTCTAATAGACAGCGTCGAGATAAACTTCGGAACTATGTATCCCCTGGGCAGACGATATCGGGCACCCATGAAAGCAATAGAAAATCCATGTAGTCTGTATTGTTATTTTACTGTGCCGTAACGTAACGTGCCATATTTGACAAACATATATATATTATTGTCTGGTTCAAGCTTTGGGACATAAATCCCAAAAAGTTGGCATTAAACCTCAGTAAGCTGCGTGAAACTGAGCTAAATGAAACTATATCTTTCCAGCATGAAATTCGATCGAGCCGATGAAATGCACCAGCCTCGATCTAAATTCATTACAACGAGTCCTCAATACGAGTATCTATCAATGAATCTTCTTGTATGTGTAAATGTTCTCCATCATCATATTTTACTCAACTCCCACGATGGACGCGGATTGACCGACACTACTTTTGCCTTTCGCCTATCCAGCAATTTCAGTGGCACAATAGCTATTAGAAACGAATTTTGATCGGTGCGGCATTGGTAACCATATACAAGTCATGGTTGGTACTGTCATTGAATTCCCATTTGCATGTTAGTTTGAATTTTTCCCCTTACCCATACTGGCAAGCAAGATAAGTGATCTCGAGCAACTTGGCCAAAAATGGAATAATCGCCTCATGCAACACGGTCTCAGATTGAATCTGAATAGAGCTGAGTTTTTGAAGACGATCCCCATGAAACAAGCACAAACACTGTCAGCGGCAGTGAAGTTCTCAGAACTGAGCGATTTAAATATCTCGGGGCAACGCTGTCAGCCAATGGAGAATTACGTTTAGAAATTGCTTAACGCATTAGCCCAACCTGGATGAAGTAGCGTTCCACAACTGGTGTTCTTTATGATCGACGTATCAACGAACGTCTCAAATCTAAAATTTACCGCAATGTCGTCCGTCCTGTCGCTCTCTATGGTTCTGAGTGTTGGCCAACTATAAAAGACAATGAACGACGACTTGCGGTGAAGGAGACGAAGATGTTACGTCGGACTAGTGGCGTCCCAAATTTTGATCACATTCGAAATGAGGATATCCGCTATCGTTATTGGGTTGCACCGATCGTGGAAAAATTGCGAGAGAGCCATCTTCGATGGTATGATCATGCAATTCGCGCTAACGAGAATTCACTTGCCAAGGTTGGTCCGAACATCGAAGTCGATGGTAAACGACCAAAAGGCAGGCTGAAACAACGGTGGCTTGATACGGTGGATGGGAATTTGAAGACCTCGAGATTGTATCCAGATCAAGCATTTGATAGAGCTAAATGGCGAAACCGATAACGACGAGCCGACCCAACTTGTGAACGGGACAAAGGCTGAAGAAAAACAAGAAAACCTGGGAAAACAGTCTTTATGGAGATCGTTAATCATAGACCTTAAGAATGTATGCTTTCTTTCGGACAAATCTAAGTCAATGTATAAAGCTGATGCCTGGTGAGCATTTAAAGAAAACTACTGATCACTAGCTGAAGATTTGGCAGCCAAGCTCATCCTGTCGCGTTTTCAGTTAGCGAAACTGAATGAAGTCTTCAATCTTTTCGAAGACCACGTGGCCCAGGCTTCGTTGTAATGCTTATAGGGTCCATTGACAATTGCACAAATCGTAGCAGTCGCAAAGTGTAATGAAGATGAAATTTACTGCGACTTGCTAAAATATGGTAATATGCTATTAATAACTTTATTTGAGCAGATATCGGAATGGGATGTATTTTGAGGACCAGATTTCGTACAGCTGCAGCATCATGACTTTTGTCAGATCTTTCGGACTTACGACTCCTCAATCCCTAAATAGAAATTCTTTTTTTAGAGAAAGGAAAATTTGCTTAGACCTCAATTTCACCTACGTATTATACGTACATACATAACGTACCATCTTGCTCGAAATGGAAACTGCAAGTCTGTTTAATGGGCGTATATGGAAATGGGTATCAAGAGTTCTTTTGTATTATATCTTTGCTAATGAAGTTTGTATCTAACATGGCAGAGCACAAAGCTATAATTTTCCTTTCGGTAAAACTGTAATGTGTACGGTATGATCACCTACTGATCTGCAGCGCTAGAAACAAGATGTAGGTAACGACTTTACACCATGAAGGTGCAATCCATTGTAAACCAAGATTTCATGCCTCCGATACAAATAATTATCTATCTTGCTTGCTCATAAATTCTTAACAGGTAATCTGTCTCCAGCCGAGAATTTAAACTGAATGCATTTAGCTCATAAGGCGTAGTTACAAATCAAGACAATTTGAATTAACCTTATACACTTTAAGGAAGCTATATCTTTAAAGGTGGTAAATTTAACCGTGAGAGAATTTAAATCAGAATGTTTTAACAACTTTTGAGATATTATTTATAAAGAAAAGTAAGCCTTTTGGAACAAATTTCATGAAAATTCGAGACTTTGATTTAAATTGCTCACTTCGCACAATAATATTCATTTTAAAATTTTGTGCAAAATAAATAGAGCAAGTTGGTCAGTGCCAATCTTTTGCCTCACATTTCCCTTTCTGTCTGTTGGACGCACTTTCATCAAAAATGATGGTGCTACTGACATGAAATTAGGTGAAACGTTAAAATTCTGAATCCACAGGCATGTGGTGAATGACATAGTTCTACATTAAGCTTAAGGAGCGTCCCGATACATACAAAAGGGGCATGCAAATTTTTTTCACTGAATATAGTCACATGGGTTATCAAATGAAAGTTCTCCATTATTACCATCCGAAGCAGGTTTCAGTTTCGACATCAGTTCAAAAGCCGGGGTATGAGTGCCAGAAAGCTATCACTTATTGGAGAAGTATATGTTTTCTAGACCTCAAAATACTCCCCGTACTAATTTCTCCTCAAATAAAGACAATAGTTGTATATTCTCACTTATTGCAATTTACCAGAAATTCCTCTTGCATGCAAGGAGTGCATAATTTGGCAGTAATATAAGTGTCCGAATGGCCCAAAACGTTAGCTCTTGTAGCAGAAGGTCGCGGTTGAAATCCCACTGGTGGCAAAGGTACTTTTATCGTAATTAGATGTCAGATACCAGTCAACTCAGCGGTGAATGAGTGCCTGTATTAAATCACGGTAATAATCACGGGCGACCACAATGCTTACCACACCGTCTCCTACAGTGTACTGTAGTGCACCGTCACGATCTTAAATGAAGTGCTCTAACAAACTTCAAGGCCTTGATCCAATTGAATTGTCGCGCCAGCGATTATTATTATTTATATAAAGCATCACTCCAAGAATCTTGATGGAAATACAACCATTTTTAAGGAAATTGTAATAAGTAAAATTTATCTACGGTATGTACATTTCCGGCGTCCCCGGAGAGCAACCTATAGAGATTATTCGAAGAGGCAGCCAATATTGTCAACGCCAGACATCCCTTTGTAAGCTGGATGGAATTGTAATAAATTCAAACCAGCCCAGCAAGCATCTAAATGCAACTAAATGGAAGTACTCGTCGACACGTGCCAGTTTGCCTCTTTGCTAGCCAATTCCAGAAGATGTTTCATGTTCTCGAAACGATCCGAAAAGTAAAGTTCGAAGTTTCGTGGATACATCAAAATCGTTTCGAGTTTCAATCCATGTTGATCAAGAAAGCGTTCTCTTGCTACTTCTCCTTGTCCTTATTATGGACGCTGTCATACGGGACATCCAACCTCCAGCGCCAAGCACACTACTCTATGTAGATTAGGTTTTCCTATAGTCAAAAGTGAAATGATCGCTTCATGCAACACAGTTTCATGAACCGATCCCGTTGAAAAAATAATAAATATCTCGGATCAATACTATTAGTAAATATTGAACAGCGTCACACATCAGCTCAATTTGGATGAAGTGACATTCTAGATCATGAATTCTTTGCAATTGCATCTCAAATTGAAAATTTACCACAGTGTGGTCCGCTCTATCATCTCCTATGATTCTGAGTATTGGCCGCATGACACCATCCAAAATGAGGACATCTACGATCGGTATGGGATCGCACCAATCGTAGGGAAATTGCGAGAGAGGCATCTTTGATGGTATGGGCATGTAATTAATGCTGACAAAACCTCACTTGTCTAGATTATTCTCTAGCAATTACCAGCAAGAAACCAACAAAATCACCGATGCTACTAATCAAGAGCGTTTTACCCAAACATGTCCTAAATCTTATTGGTGGGCGATCCTACCTACTAAAAAAATCCTATCTACTAAACAAATATGTATCGAACACGTTTGGAGCATGTTTTGAACGAGACTGTGTGAGAGCCGTGAGAGATCTAGGTACAGCACCTGACAATATTATGGGAACTACAACCATTTTCTTGAGACGCCAAATTTCTTTGATTTCCCGAGACAGTGCCTAATACTTCACCTTTTTCTTTTCATTTTCGTTCATTGTTGCTATTATGGGAAATGGCAGCATCAAAAATGTACGCGAAGTAACCCGTCTTGTCACCTAACATCAGACTTGTTATGTAGTAAATGAGGATCAGTTGATACTTCCAAACTTTATTTAAGAAAATTGGTGTTTTAAAGCGTAGATGTCATATTGGAGCCTAACTTTAATTTTTCGGCTGAGCGGTTTCTGAGAATGACCCCCTAATTTAAAGGACTTCTTTCTAAGCTCCTCACCTCTTGGTTTTGTAATTCCTATCAAATCTAATTGATTCTTTTTTTATACCTGATATGACTATATTCCCTGAGAAAATATACACCCTTATTTTGCACGTATTGAAACCCCCACCCCACTTTGCCAACACTCAACATAGAACTATATAAACGAAACCAATACAGCTGGCAGGCGAGAAAGCAGAGACATCTATATTTTTGGTTACTATCCTCCTGTGACAAAAGAAAATCCTATCATTTGCAAAGGAGGAGTGAAAAACGCTAGTGAAAATTTTATTTCCCGCATTTACCAGATGATTCGCTATAATGCTGAACAGGAAAATGAGACGCAACGGGAAACAATATCATTATCATTAAAGTGGACCCAGTAAATTTCTGGAAAATATACTTATAATAAATATGTTAATAGACTATTATTAAACTAATTTAAATAAGTATCGGTATGGAGAATATTTTTAGGCCTAAATACCATGTGGATGGACCACCCTTTGCAAAGAATGTCAAAACTAAAATCGGCTTCGTAAATTACTAAGAGACCTTTCATTTGATACCCCACATGATTATACTCCGTAAAAAGAAAGTATACACCCCCCTTTTACATGTATGGGCCCCCCACCCTTGAACACAACATGGAACTATGTTACTCTATGCATGCAAAGAGACTCACAGTTCCCACCTTTCTACCAAATTGTGTATCAACTGTATCCGAGATGTAAGGTGTGACAGGCCGACAGAGAGTAAGCTAAAATCGGTTCACTGTCTGTTTGGTCTTGAAAAGCAACCAGTGCAAATTTAGGGGAAAAGATAGCCGAAACTAGCTGTGCAATACTGTTTCGGAAAATAATGAGTAGACTTTTTTGTCTGAGATGGGATGTATGTTTAGTGCGGGAGAGGATCGCAAAGGACTGTAGAGGAACTTCATTGCACATAAAAAACAAACAAGCATTATCTACACAGCACACTCATGTATACATATATGAACGCAATCGATCAATAGTATTCAATATTTCCTCTTCACTCCGAGTACAAATTCATACGTGCATTATATGTACATAAATTAAACAAACTTCATTGGCATATACAAATATATATGCCTGTCTCCAATAATTGATACTGATATGCACATAACTAAAAAAAAAACCAAAAATTAAAAATTAAGATGTCCTCTCGTGACAGACCGCTCGCATGAGATGAAAGAGATTTGTTGACGCCGTACCACAACTTTTCAAAAAATGTCTTATCTTATCGCTTATATTCATACCAAATTTAGTGCTTTTAGGATGAACTTAAGGGGGTTTTCCGGACAAACTTCTAAAATATCGCAATATGGTAATGTTAACTTTAGAATGAGTAGATGTATTTTGAGTTCTAGATTTCACATAGATGCATCATTCCGATTTTTTTCAGATCATTCGGTTGGATATGTTCTGAGAACAATACCTTTTTCACTTTTTGGGGCGCGGTTGAACTCTCACTTTTGTGTTTCCCTATGTGAGGAGCATAACGTAGTTCCCCATTGGCTTATAGCATTGATCCGAGATATTGAAATCGCTCAGTTCTGGGCAGGTTACTGCCATTGCCAGAACTCAGCGACTTAAATATCTCGAAGGGCAGGTTACTGCCATTGCCAGAATTCAGCGATTTAAATATCTCGAGTCAATGCTATCAGCCAATGGAGAACTGCGTAATAAAATTGTTTCACGCATTAATGCAACCTGGATGAAGTGGCATTCCCAAACTGGTGTTCTTTGTGATAGACGTATCAGCGCATGTCCCAACTTTAAAATTTACTCCAATGTCGTCCGTCTGTCGCTCTCAATAGTTCTGAGTGTTGGCCGACTATAAAGGACAATGAGCGGCGTCTTGCGGTAATGAGGACTAAGATGTTGCATTGCACTGGTGGCGTGACACGTTTTGATTACGTCGGAAATGAGAATATCCGCGATCGATATGGGTTTGCACCGATCGTGGAAAAATTGCAAGAGAGGCGTTTTCGATGGTGTGGTCACTAATTCACGCTAACGAGAATTCAACAACCAGTATTGGTCAGAACATCGAAAGCAATGGTAAGCAACCAAAAAGCGGGCCAAAACAATAGTGGCTTGATACGCTGGATGGGGATTTAAAAGCCTCGAGATTACATCCTGATCAGGCATTTGATAAAATAAAATGACGAAACCGGTCACCACAAGCCGACCCCGCTTGTGAACTGAGGGCTGAAGAAAAAGAAACAGATGTGAGGAGCGACGAGTGCACGATAGCTCCGTGTAATATAGCTAAAGATTCCATTGCCCTCTATTTTTTAGAAAGCGATTTAAATAAATTATTTGATGGAAAGCCCTGTATTGATGATAGTCAACCTCACACGCTTCACACTCTGAGTTTAATATTATTAGCAATTTAACCAACATCAAATAAAAACAAGTCGGGAAACCGGAAGCTAGACGCTTCAGGTATGAAAGGTTTTATGTATTTCTTTTATAAAGAGATTTGGGTGTGCATTTGTCCCATTAGCATGTAGCACGTAAAATATGCATATATTATGCGAAAATAGCCACTTTCAAGTGATATTGACATTCATAGTCTTGAATTTGCAGAGAAGCGACAGATTTGACCTAGTATTACTTTGTTAGTAATAGTGCGATTTTCACCAAAGCAGGATCATGCTCTATGCTGAAGCCTATATTGTTGCAAAATTTTGTGATTCTAGGGTGAACTTAAGGGGGGTTTTCCTGTCAATTACTAAAAATTATAGTAATGTACTATTATTAACTTTATTTGAACAGGTATCGATATGGAGGAGGAGGAGGATATTGTGACAGCCCCCTGATTTTTTTCAGATTTTTCGGTTGGGTAGTTTCTGAGAATGGGTTCGTTAAAAAAATTACCACTTTCAACCCCCGCACCCCCCACCTTTTCAACAAATGTCAAAACTAAGACCGGCTTCGAAAAGTACTTATCGAGACCTTTAATTTGATACCCCACATGACTATATTTGATGAAAAAAAAATTTACACCCTCCCTTTGCATGTATGGGGACCCCCCTTGAATTCGTCGTAAAAGGATGTAACTCACTATATGCGCGAGAGTTCACAGTTCCCACCTTTCTACCAAATTTGGTGCCAATCGCTACAAACGTCTCCGAGAAAAATGCGTGTGACGGACAGACAGACAGACAGACAGACAGACAGACGGACAGACAGTAAACCGATTTTAATAAGGTTTTGTTTTACAAACAAAACCTTAAAAAGGGCTAAGGAGAATTAGATTCTTCTTGAATGGAATTTTAATATTTCACTCGAATTTCAATTATTCTCGTTAATTATGACGTCAGCATCTTATTTGTATGGCTTAGGATGCTATTAACCAGCACGAAATTGATAAGTTTGAGCTTCTATAACTTCGACATTAATAGTTGGATTTTCATGGAACTTGACATGTGTATGCACGAGACTGTCCTCTATGCCGTACACGTAGGATGAACTTAAGGGGAGTTTTTTAGTCAATTTCTAAAAGTTGATAATATACTATTAGTAAACTTATTTGAGCATATACCGGAATGGGACATCACTCAAAGATTAGATTTCACATAAGTGTTTTACACAAAACCTTAAAAAGGGCTGCAGATAAATAGATTCTTCATAAATGCGACTTTAATATTCCACGCGAATGTCAATTATTCCGGGTAATTATGACGTCAGCATCTGATTTGCATGGCTTTGGAAGCAGTAAATTCGCGCGAAATTGCTAAGTTTGAACTGCTATAACTTTGGCGTTAATTTCCGGATTTCCACGAAATTTAGCACGTATATACGAAATATTGTCCTCTATGCTGATACAAAATTCGGGAATTTAAGGGAGGTTTTTCAGTAATATACTATTAGTAAGTTTATTTGAGCAGATATCGGAATGGGACATATTTTGAGGCCTAGATTTCATCTAGGCGCACCACCCTGATTTTTTTCGCATTTTTAGGTTGGATAGTTTCCGAAAATGAGTCCTGTCTCACTTCAAGTGCGTACATTTTAACTTCTTACTCACGTACTTTGCAACTTATGCCAAAACTAATGTCGATTTCGGAGAGTACAAATCGAGACCTTTCATTTGATACCCTACACAACTATATCCGGTCAAAAAAATTTTTGAATCCCCCCTTTGTCCACCAAATTTCGTTCGGATCCGTTTAGCCGTTTTGGAGAAAAGTGTGTGTGACAGACAGACAGACAGACAGACATTGAATCGATTTTAATAAGGTTTTGTTTCACACAAAACCTTAAAAATGGAAAAGTACTAATTGAGCCCTTTCATTTGATACTCCATACGGCCATATTCAGTCCACACCTTTTCACCAAATTACGAGATATGGAGTTCAGCTGTTTCTGAGTAAATCGGTTGTGACAGACAGACAGACATTGAATCGATTTTAATTTTATGAAACATAAAACCTTAAAAATGTTTACATGGAATTCCAAATGTAGGAATGGAGATAGCGATTCTCTTGCTGAAAACATACTGGAAAAGCTATCATAACGGCGATAATTACAGCGAGCAAAGCATCGAATGCGGCATATGGGATCCTCGAAATTCACTCAACACTCCACTAAGCTGTCTTCAGTCAGTCCATATATATAACCAACTTCGATCCATTCGATGAAGACGATATCGTATATAGTATGTATGACAGGCAAGCAAATAGATAAATGGTAAACTGAGTCTAATGTGGTTTTCTTATGGTCGTTTCTTAACAGAAACAACACTCAGTTTTCCAGAATCAGAGAACTTTTAAAAAAAATTAAGAAATGGTTTCATAGGCGTCGGGTTTTCCTCAAATTTTGAGGAGAATTAAACCCACACATCATACATCATGCAGAGGAGCGTGCAGAAACTGATTGGATGGGCACGATTCACTGAGCCTCCATGATATGTAATCCATTCGGTTTATTTTCAGATTAATACTCGACATATGGAACAAATAACGACGAATACCCGTATATCATTACCAATATGAATAATGGCATATGTAGAGCATCTATGTACAATAAAGTGAATGGAAGGAATACAGATATTCGTGAAACGAATAAGCATTCGATAAGGAATCAATCAGAACTGTCACTGGAATCTTTTGGGAACAGCTGGACTAAAAATGGAGGAGACTTTCTTAGTTAAAGGTGAAAGATTCGCATTGTATGGATATTCATCATTTTCCAATTTGTTACTTGTTTTTGCGCATATGCACGTAATGAATATCTTCAATAAAACCACATCAACCTTAACCAAATTAGTTAATGGAAATACGTCTGAAAACAGGATATTCTCAGATATCTCATTCTCATATGAATCATGTAAAATTGCATAACATTCTCCTTTGCTTTGCACTCCATTCCATAAAGCAACACCCTTATTCGAATCGTTGACTGAGTGATTGTTGTACCACCCAATTTACGCAAATAATACTCCGTTCTAGAATTAAGTTGTGTGAGAGGTATACACGCAATGGTCGTTTGGTGCGAATAATTCGGACGAGGAATACGACTTTGAACAACTTTGTCAACAGGTGTAGGTTTTGCACCAAATTTTCCATATTACATCTACTACTGTGATGATTTCGCAGTTAATTTCCAATATTAATAATTTTATTTGAGTAGTTGATTTCATGCCTGACTGTTTGGTTCTATTCGTTCTCAGCTTTTACATTTTGTGGTGGATAGTACTAACTTTGGTCATTTGTGTTAAAACAAGCCGGAAACCGGAAGCTCCGCGCTTTAGGTATGAAAGGATTTGAATTCATGAATTCATTTATGCATAGCTCTTAGTGTATGTACGAAGAATGTACCCGATGTGATACTGAAATTTGACGCAAAAGAGGCAAATCGGACCCACTGTAACTTTGCTAATAATGGTAGCATTTCTACCAAACTTTCCATTAGACTGCTTTATATTAAAGCCTATATTAATGCACTTTGTGGGTTTAGGATGAACTTAAGGGGGTTCGCCATACATTTCAAAAATCTATTAATATATTATTGTTAACATTATTTTAACAGATATCGGAATGGAGGGTATTTCGGAGCCTTGATGCCATATAGAACAATCATCATGATTTTTTTCAGTTTTTTCTGTTGGACGGTTTCTGAGAATAACGCCTTAATTTAAATGACCCTTTATAACCCCTCACTCTCCTGTTTCGCAATCGGCTTCGAAACTAAAATTGGATTTGGAAAGTACTAATGGATGCCTTTCATTTGTCACCCGACATGACTATATTCTGTGAAAAAACACAATCCTCTTTTGCATATATGGGAATCCACCCCCCTTAAGTTTCACGTAGAACAATGTAACTCACTGCATGCGTAGGCGTTCACAGTTTCCACCATCACACCAAATTTGATATAAATCAGTACAGCCCTTTCTAAGAAAAGTTCCTGTAACAGACAATGAATCGATTTCAATAAGGTTTTGTTTTACAGAATTAGAAGTACAATAGAATGACAGATATTCTTTTTAATTATGATGTTAGCAGCTTATTTGCATAGCTTAAGGTGCAGAAATTGATAAGTTTGAACTGCTATCACTTTGACACTAGAAGTCGGATTTCCATGAAACTTGGCATGTGTATGCTCAATACTATCCTCTATGCTGATACTCTCAGGATAAACTTAAGAGGGGGTTTTCAGTCCACTTCTAAAAGTTGGTATTATACTATTAGTAAGTTTATTTGAGTGGATGTCGAAATGGGGTATATTTTGAGGCCTACATTTCATATCAAGGCACCAGCCTGATTTTTTTCAGATTGATAAGTTGGATAGTTTCCGAAAATGAGTTCCATCTCACTTCAAGTATGCGTATTTTGACTCCTTACTCGCAGACTTTACAATTCACACAGTTTCGGAAAGTACTAATCGAGACCTTTCACTTGATCTCCTTTGTATGTATGGAGAGCCCCCCGTAAATTTATGTCACACATTATGCGTGGGATTTCATGTCCACCAAATTTGCTTCGGATCGTTTCAGCTGTTTTGGAAAAAGGTGCATGTGACACACAAACAGACAAGCGGCCATTCGGCAATGGATTATATTGTGGAATGGTTCCATTGCAATGGCAGCTATCAACAGAACTGTCGCCTTTCCCCATGTGTCTAAAGCCTAAGTACTCCAATGACATGACGTAAACATGAATCAATAAACGCTTGGACCAAATGACAGGGTTTTTTTCATGCTACTTCTATATAGCATCGCCGGGAGAGAACTCCAACCTATGTATCAGCATTTCAAAACAGCAAAGGCGGATTTAAAGCTATTAATATATTTGCTGTTCTGATGGCCTAATGGTTAGAGCAACGGAAGGTCGCACTGAAGAATATAGACTGGAAACCTTGAGTTGATTAGTAATTATCTTAAGCTCGGCTCTCTTGTTTGTTTCTCCAGATTCAGCCCATTTAGCAAAGGTTCATCACTCTGAGCGACAAAAGCGGATGTCATGTCAAATCACACCTTCTCCATTTTGATCCTTTGTTCCGTTCGGTAGCGGGGGCGGATGGTTTGGACCGGGTTCACCACTTGAATCGGCCCTGATAGTCGAGTCGAGAGGTTCTCAAATCACAGCCTAAAATATTAAATCATCGTCGCTTCAGTCGAACTTGAAGTGCAATGCTACATAGACAACTAATGTCCTTATTTCAGGAGCGACCAGAACAAGTTGGTATGATTCCTTATTCCAGTAGACTTATATTTGCTTGCATAACTACGAAACGTTGATTGCGGCAGGGTGAGTGCCACTGTGACAGATGTTGGATCTGAGAGAGTTCGTCAAAGAAAATGTGCAAGACATCCCGCAACAAACAAGCGATAATGATTGCGTCTGCTTTGTTGTATATATGCAGAATACATAACCCGAGATCATAAGATTACTTTCTCTCAAAAGAATATACCTTACTTCTACACTACTACAAAAGAATCATTTTAGATATATTGCAAGGGAAATTGACCTCATCCAATGATGAATCTCAACTTTCAGGTACTGATCGTGACAGGGATCCTCCTATTACTGTTTCCACCCACGCTACAGGCATTGATAGTTGAGAAAATTACTACTGAAATAAGTTATACACAGATTAGAACAGAAGACGTAGAAATCGTAAACAAATACGATATTATCTTACACATCATCCACCCCACCGAAATTTTAGGAATTGTCAGCTGACTAGAAGCGACTATAAAGTCAATAAAAACCGATTCAAATAAGGACTTGGCACTCCTCCAAATTGAAAGTATCAAGAATTCCGCCAAAACTCTCATTCCACGCAAATCTAAACGAGGGCTTATCGACCTGGGTGGAACCGCCCTAAACTGGATATTTGGTACAATGGAAAACGACGATCGACAGGGCATTCAAAACCACTTAAATATCATCGACACGAACAATCACAATATAATCGAACAAACAAACCGACAAGTAAAAATTAACGACAAATCCAACAAAACCTTTAATCTCCTAAAAGACGCAATAAAACCGCAAAAGGATCGCAGAGAAATTCAACCAAATACATAGACTAGAAGAAAATCATACGACTCAAAATTTAATCCTCGAACAAATGATTCGGTTAGACATAATAAAATGACAAGTCGAGAACATTCAGGACAATATTGTTTTGGCTCAAGCAAATATATTTCATCCCAGTATACTTACCGACGAAGAAATTAAAACTTACGATACCGATTTTCATAAGTTTCACAATATAAAGTTACGAGTTGCTAAATTCGTCAACAACTTAATAATCATTGCAATTAAAATCCCAACCGAAACGTTGACATTAAAAAAGAACCTTATATTTCCCATAGCAAATTGAAATAACAACCAAATAGATGAAGAACCAGAGTATATTATTGAAATCGATAATAGAGCATATTCTTACCAAAAGGAACACTTAAGGAACTCCCACTGAGCAAAAATTGTATTTTCAGACATGGTTGTAAATTTATCAAAAATTCAAATTCCGAATTTACTGAAACCAAAGAAGATATTGCAATACTTACCAATATGAAAAATGTAACCTTTAACAGTTCCTGCGACGATTGGAATTTGTATTTAACGGCAACTACTTTGTAAACTTTCAAAATTGTGCAATTGAAATTGGCCGTAAAACATTTAGTAACAAAGTAACAAAATTTGTAAGTAAATTCAGAAGTTTGGAAAATCAAAACCTACCTTCTGTAATGGTTAAAAGTGTGGGAGGAAGACCAGGTCGATCATCCTAAGTGGCCGACAACGACCTAGAGGGCAGAGCTATCCCAGAAACCTAAATAAATTGGCTAAATTGATCGTGAAGGTCCGCCCGCAAAGATTGAAGCTCCATCAAAGTGCTCGGTCGACACGTTCTTGCACGCCTCTGTGCTAGCCAGGCTCGGGAATGTGCGCTTCATTACTACAAAACAACGCGTCTCCGCACCGGATTCCAAAACAGACATTAATAGGGTCTTCGTGACGGCCTATCGAATGATAATCAGAACGCGAACTATTATAAAATTGGAAAATAGAAAAAACAAGTCGGGAAACCGGAAGCTAGACGCTTCAGGTATGAAAGGTTTTGTGTATTTCTTTTATAAAGAGATTTGGGTGTGCATTTGTCCCATTAGCATGTAGCACGTAAAATATGCATATATTATGTGAAAATAGCCACTTTCAAGTAATATTGACATTCATAGTCTTGAATTTGCAGAGGAGCGACAGATTTGACCTAGTATAACTTTGTTAGTAATGGCGCGATTTTCACCAAATTTGGCAGGATTATGATCTATACTGTAGTCTACATTGCTGCAATTTTGTGATTCTAGGGTGAACTTAAGGGGGGTTTTCTAGTCAATTACTAAAAATTATAGTAATATACTACTATTAACTTTATTTGAACAGATATCGATATGGAGGGTATTTCGGAGCCTAGGCACCATATAGTGGCAGCCCCCTGATTTTTCGGCTGGGTAGTTCCTGAGAATGGGTTCGTTGAAAAAATTACCACTTTCAACCCCCCGCGCTCCCCAGCTTTTCAACAAAAGCCAAAACTAAGAGCCGCTTCGAAAAGTACTAATCGAGACCTTTAATTTGCTACCCCACATGACTATATTTGATGAAAAAAAAATTTACCCCCCCCCCCTTCTGCATGTATTGGGATCCCCCCTTAAATTCATTGTAAAAGGATGTAAGTGTCCGGATAGCTGAGTGGTTAGAGCACAAGGCTGTCGTGCGGAATGTCGCGGTTCAAATCTCACTGGTGACAGTGGAATTTGTATCGTGATTTGACGTCGGATACCAGTCGACTCAGCTGTGAATGAGTACCTGAGTCAAATCAGGGTAATAATCTCGGGCGAGCTCAATGCTGACCACATTGCCTCCTACAGTATACTGTAGTGTACCGTTACGGTCTTGAATGAAGTGCTCTAACACACTTCAAGGCCTAGATCCAATATGGATTGTTGCGCCAACGATTATTATTAAAAGGATGTAGCGTGAGCGTTCACAGTTCCCACCTTTCTACCAAATTTGGTGTCAATCGCTGTAACCGTCTTCGAGAAAATGCGTGAGACGGACAGACAGACAGACAGACGGACGGACAGACAGACAGTAAACCGATTTTAATAAGGTTTTGTTTTACAATCAAAACCTTAAAAACGGCTCGACCGCGCGCGTGGAGCCGTAAGTCTCCGGACCCGAGTGCCGCGATCAAGGAGGGAAAGATCCACGACGGATCATAGCCCTAATTATTGCCTCTTCTGCCTCAGCTTTTGAATGAGGCGCGGCCCCTGAGGTTCCCACCCTTCGTCGACATCCTCAGGCCAGTTTATCATTTTGAGGATGTCCCTAATTAGCAGTTCCTCCTGGCTCTCGACCTTCCATTTTTCTCCTTTTCCTCGGGAAGATCTTTCCCTCTTCTTTTCAAAACAAAAACCAAAACGACTTGGCTTTCTTCCACCCAACTCTCACTTTTTTTCACTCCTTCGCCAAAAAAACACCAAAAAAAAACCAAAAACTTCACTGCTTCTCTTTTCCGTTTTTTTCCACTCTCCAGTCTGTCCCGCATCGCCTCCTCTTTGTTCTTCCCGCACCGCTTCATTTGCCGCTACATAGCTTTCAGCTCTCTCTAGGCAATGTTGCGGCAACATGCGCATGCGCCTGCGGATGCAGCAAATCATTCGCCTCTTGTCTAGATCAATTCGTCCGAATGCATCAAAAATGTGCAATCTGCGGCGAACATTAGGGCAATTGCACATTATTAAATGCATTGTTTAAGCAAATTAATTAAGAAAGAGCCGAATGAGATTCCGCTTCCGTCGCGCAGCTGCGGTCACTACAGTCAAGATCCGAACTTAAACTAACCTTTCAGGAACTCATTGTAAATCAAGGACAAAATATGAAGGAAATATGATACAAGAATTAAAATACCATAAAACAAAAGTTGTTACAATCAGTTCAGTTAGAACATTCCTCATTGTCATCATATCAATTTTCATAGGTATCATGTATCTTAAAAACAAAGCTTTCAAATTAAAAATAATCAATAAAGTAGAAGAAAATAAAAAAAATAATCAATAATAAAGAAGAAAATCCAAACCTTAATGGAGGAGGAGTTACGTTACCAGAAACACCTGACCCAACAAAAATTATGTCTCGCACTTGTGTCACCAACGTGACCAAAGAGTCCAGTTGCAACATTCCAGAGTGGCAGATGTTTAGTCTGCAAGTTTAATATTTCCATAATTCAGAAAACGTATTTTATGCATTTTCACCAACTAGATTAAGTTAGTCTTAAGACCGCCGCGTTTGATTCAACAACCATTATTTGAAATAAACAACCATTATTTGAAATAAAGTTATAATAATTGAAAACAAAAAATATAGTTTTTTTTGGGATAAGCTAAAGCTTATCATTTATTTCCTGTAGCAGAACATCGATCACATAGGATGCCCATTGATCTGACTTGTGCTAATACGTACAAATAATTTAATTGCACAGTTCCCAGCGGCTGGAAGCACCGATCTAAAATATTCAAATTCCTATAGTCTGGACTAGTCGCTGCGTCATTTCGCCTTAATGTGACAAACGGCCATATTGAGATACGGGTTTTTGGTCCGTACACCGGCGAAGTTCTTCTTTCGATATTATCAGAGGAAAGAGTGAGTGAGTTTGTAAAAGAGTTAATATAAGCAGGACTGAGAACGTTGGTGAAGAATTAACCCCAACTTAATGTTGATGTGAGACGGAGAAACATTTGTACGATTAATGAGTCGTGAAACATCAAGTTCAGTGCCTCCACCGACCGAAATAACAAAACGAAATATGCAAACTATTGGAGCCCCTCCATACTCAGCCCATTAAAACAATTAAGAAAAATACGCTGACCAGCTCGCCTGAGAATCTTAGTTTTATTGGTGTCTATTTTCAGTTTGTTTGCCATTTGGCCAAAATCCATGACTCAACAAGTAGATGTTGTCGTCATAATTCAGGCATTTGAAGGCAAACGACATCGTCCATTATATCTATCCACGCCCTCCACAGAAGGCAGCAATAATGAGAAAAAGTATCGCTAATAGAGTTGACTCTGCTTTGAATGACAAACTACTCTGATATTTTATCTTGATACAACCCATAACATTCTGCACTATCACATGTTAATAACTATTAGTTTCTTCGAAACGCCCCGCCTCCATACAGCATTTCAGAGAAACTTCCTGTTGACTCTATCGGAAGCTCCCTCGAAATCGGTAATTTAAACTTCACAAGAGCGTACGGTAATAAAAGTTGTAAGATGATACAGCACGAAAACCAGCCTGATCTTTGTCGATTGAAGCCACGAAGTATTCTTTAATACGTTCCAGGATTATTGATACTATTTTATTGGCGGCAACAGGAACACCTCTCACAGCCATATCTGCCATAACTGTAACTGGAATTTGCAGCTCCGCAGGAAAACCGCGTTACGCTAGTGCTCATTTGAGCATATTGATGTCAAAAATAATGTTGTGAGAGCAGCAAGAAGCAAGTGGCACCTCGACTTCTTCTCACTGTGGACGAGAAGCCATCGTTAATGTCCATCACATGACCATCGAAAAGCGTCCGAGGAGCTGCAACACTTTCCGTGATGACATAACCGTTTTCGAAATTGTTCTTATTTACAGAAGCTCCTCCTTCCCTCAACAACACAACAGTTTGATTTCTTACCTCACAGCGTCCACTACACTGTATTGCTCATACCTTACTATAGTAAGGAAATTTGCAACGTGTCGCACTCACCTCCGCTCGCAGTCATTAACAGAGCTCTAGGCACTTTACGTTCAACAACGCGTTTCCACGTTTCCGGAGACAGTTCTTGTGACGTTCTTCTGCGAGGCGGCAGAACATTTCACCCGCAGCGGAGATAAGGCACCCTAATTCTTATCGATAAGCTCTGGCGAATTCTTCAAGAGTTGGAGTCGTTTACACAACAAACAATTTTCCGACTGCTTTGCAACACCTAAATTGCGGAGACGCTCCATATTAAATTTGTCGGGCCAAGGATCTGATTCTTTGCGGGCAGACACAGTATCTAATAGGCAGTACCCACACTAAAATGCCCCGACTGGCAAATTTATTGCGGAAGCTTATCCGTACACATGATCGGCGCTAAAGGAGGAAAAACCATAACCTTCGTAAGATCGTATTGATAAGAGAGAGATGAAAAGAATATGTCAGCCATGGCACTGATGCGTGCTCACCCCCAGTATTTTCACGTATTCACTTCTGCATAGAGAAAAACGTACCAACCTCACCAACCCATTAGTAAGTCCGGGCGGACAGAGCAATTTGAAATCCTGCGTACTGGCACTGATTTCCCTTCTTGAGGGGCAAGGGAGAGTGTGGTAGCTATCTAGTATCTACCTGTGGATACAGTAGCGATGCACAAGCATATCTTTTGTTTCGCGTGATCAAGAGGTCAATCTGATCAGATATTCCTTGCCGATCAGTCATGTTGTGGCAGATTCTGTCCCCGGCTGTATGCTGCCGATGACGAGGCGGTGAGAGTTTTTGAAATCTACAACTCTGCTCCCAGATAATGAGAAACGCCTCGCGGAACGCGGGAAGTTCTCCCCAAAGTCCCTCCATTCGATACCATTGTGGAGGAGCGTGCTCATATTCCAGAAACCGATCAAAAATCTCTCAGAGGTGTTGTCGACGTTCGGAAGCAAACTAATAATAATAATGTCTATCCGTTGCCTTTCACGAAACAATTAATATTTTGAGTGTTTTCTCAAGCTCCTACTCAAAGGGGCAGAAAGCATCATTTGCTTTTATGATGATTTGCGAGCCCCTAATTGATGTAACATTAAGCTAGCTAAACTATCCATGGAATAGTTTAAAGACAAGATTCACTCTTCAATGGAGAGGAAACCGACAATATCTTCATTAGCTGTGAAAGGGAGAAAGAGAGGGTTTTCATATTGGGTAAACAAATTTAACAAGATATTGCCTGATAGCGACTTATTATAACCTTACTATACTTACTTATCATCATCATCAACGGCGCAACAACCGGTATCCGGTCTAGGCCTGCCTTAATAAGGAACTCCAAACATCCCGGTTTTGCGCCGAGGTCCACCAATTCGATATCCCTAAAAGCTGTCTGGCGTCCTGACCTACGCCATCGCTCCATCTTAGGCAGGGTCTGCCCCGTCTTCTTTTTCTACCACAGATATTGCCCTTACTTATTTATGCTTACCCCTAAAAGAATGTATTCCCGTTCCCACACTTGAGGCCTTTTTAGACGCCGTTATAGATGTAGAAGAGCATTTCCGTATAACTAAACGCATGCCTTAGATTGACTTTCGTGGCAAGGAGGTGGTGGAAATGGCCATTAGAGCGGAATGAATTTTTCCATTCGAAGATAGGCATGCCAACGTTACTTTTGCAACAAATCCCTCCGGTTTAGTGCGATCGGATAAACTGTCAGACCCAATACGGCTTTAAAATGTAACATACAAACACCTGCCGGGCAAAACTTGGGGAAGATTTTTCGACAGACAAGATTCACGTGCAAATAGAAAAGACGCAAAGCCGTGTTTGAATTAAAAGTGTTATTAAACTACATTCTCTCTCTCAACAATAATATCACTAACTTCTAGCGCCGGTAGCCGCAACTCCATCGAATTTTACAATGACCGCCATGACGCTTTTTTCATCTTCCAGCCATTGGAAACTTTTCTTGGTTGCTATTATGACTAGGACTTTGCTGCTAACCATTCTCGTCCTTACAACAGACATATTTCTCCCAATGCACTCAGTTGCATGCACGTTCTTAGTCGTAGGTCACGAAAAGCACATCTGTCACTGGTTTCTCACCATTCCTGGCATTTAGTTTTTCCACACGGTCGTTGTTGCCACTATCGACTTTTATTGATTTTTGTCCCTTACAAGTGATTGATGTCATTTAATTAATTCCGTGTAACAAGTTCAAAGAAACTGTACCGCAATGAAACCTTCAGGCCACCCCGGTACCACTATGAAATATAAAGCAAACCAACCAAGTTGGCAAGAATAATTTATGGATGTAATTTGGACTAAATATTTTTATTGCCATCAAGCAGCTTGCCCACGGCGGAGATATATGTATGTTCGTGGAAGTTTGTTTGAAAAAATCCGTAGCAGTTTCAGATAACAGATTTATTTTACAATCAAATAAATACAATATTTAAAAATTTGTACAAAATAATACTAAATATTGCTAAAGCTTCTTGGCAAGACGATTAGAAGTACTCTAAGTCTAGTTCCTCCTTAGGAATTACATAACAAAAACAAATTTTTAATAAATTATCTTGAAATTATCCTATCCTATCCTGGACGTCCGCACTTAGCGTACGAATACCACACCGAACCTACTGTGAAGGGCGCTAAGGCATGGATGGAAATTACGAGTCATGGAGTGACAAAGGGAATAACCCTGTACCGAACAAAAGAATATGCAAATTACACGTTTATAGACAGTGAGTTTGCAAGCCGCGTGATTTCCTTTTGAGCCGAGTGGTGGTCCTTTGGCTGACAGCCATTTGGCACTGTTGATATGCGAAGCAGGTGCATGCATCCATTGGTATTTCATAAAGCTTTCATTAGCAATCGTTACTTCCTCTTGCCATCAATGTAAACTCACTTTTAGAACTTACGGCACATTACGTATATACTCAGATATTCAGGCAAGTTCACCTAAATGGTTTCAATATTAGGACCATTGGGGTTGTCCTCTAACTTCCGCCACACGACGTTGCACATTTCACGAACGAGAGCCTTCTCGCCATCGTCCATTTGCTCAGCATTTTTCGCATTTACAGCATTTCCGTTGCGATCCCTTTCTAGCTGCTCCCGAACTTCAAGGACTTGCAGTGCTCTAACGACAGCTTCTGGTCGATTAGAGATTGGGTCTGGGACCTGTTGCGAAGCATTTCCACGTTCCTCTTCTAACTGACGAATCCTTCGCTCAAGCGAGCGAACATATTGCAATGTTTGATCGCTGAGTGTCGACCTCAAGTTCAGATCCTGGAAAAAAAAAGATTGAGTTGCATATTGTTGATTAAAAACTGATTAAACAAGAAAGATTGGCAATTCCACCAAAAAGTACTAAAATAAATATGCAATAGGACCACATAATGAGCAAAAAAAATGAAATGAATTGGAACCGTGATGGCAACACATACCATACGACGATCTTACAGAAAGAAATACTACGATGTTGTGGCTGCTCAAACTGCAAGGCGATATACAACCAACAAGCAACTAGATAAAAACAGCATACGTCAGCGTCAGAAAATAAAACAAGCGTACTCATTCACAGCTGAGTTGGCTGGTATCCGACATCAAGCCACTGCTACATGTGAGATTTAAAATGCAACCTTCCATACGACAGCTTACATCTACCCGGATGGAGATGGCAACGCCAACACTAAATTAAATGCAAATTCTGTATGGCAGCTTTTGGCACCACACCATCGAGTTTCTTGTAAAGCACAGATATTGATGCGCCTGTGGTTTGGAAATGTGATATCGTTCTAACCTATCTTTAGTGTAGTTCATAGACCATACCTTCCCATCATATTTCAGCAAGATATCACCACAATCCACCTTGGCACTAAAATCATCCATTATTATCACAATATCACCATTGGGATAAGTTCCTCTGAGTGCGTAGAGTTACTAATATTATGGGCACAATAGTTCTTCAAGGACGCGGTGCGACTTTCCCTTAACAAAATAATACTAATATTATAGAAAACAACCTTCGCCCAAAATCCTCCTCTTTAGCGCTGCACAATTGCAAGCTTGCAAACTATGCTGGCAAAGTGCGCATCCAAGAATTGTTAGCATCAATCCGTGACAGTATTCATGTCCTCTACTGTTACTTATCAGAATACAAAACACAGTAGCCAAGGTTTGGGCACAGAATGTCCGGGTCGTATGTATAGAATTCCCGCTAAGTTGTTCCCGATATTATCATCGAAGAGCTTGAGCGCAAACCAGATACCAATCAAAGCCCGCTTCCAATAGGCCAAGATCGTAGCCATTAACTCAGTTTGTATACAAAATATGTTTCGAGGTTTCAGCAGCACAATAGATTTGAAATTCATAGGTTGGTAACGTGCAAATATCCACCTCTTGTAATAGCCCAAGCAGGAAATATTTTGTTTTTAAACTGCAACCCTAAACATTGCAAAAGTTGCGCTAATGAACATAAGTTTGAGCCCGTACACCACCACACAAAAGAGCATGTAGAGAGTCCCAGTTCATGAGGCCTACTTGCTGCTAGGGGCTTTTAGTAGCCGAATGCAGTAGTATTATGAAATATGATGTAAATTTTATCATAAAATTAATAATTTAACTCTTTCTAAACATTCTGCTGGACTACCTTTCTTTTTCCGCCATTCCAGGCGGCGCTTTCTTACCGATCAGATGGTGTTCAGTCCTCTTCATTCAGTAAGTCAAATACCGTTCTTATCATTGACACCAAAGAAATGCTCGATATTCTGTATTTGTTGATGTTGGCTTTTGACAAGTCGATATAGATCTCTCTCGCCGTCCCGATCTAGATGGCTCAGTGGTAAAAGCGCCAAGCTGTCGTGCGAAAGTTCGCGGCTCAAACATCACTGGTGACAAAGTATGATTTGCATCGTTACTGGATTGCGAATACCAGCGGCTCCGCGGCAGCCCTGAAGCAGGAGGTAAACAAACCAAGCAATCAGATCCGTTAAAAATCTTGCCCACTCGTACTCAATGTTTTTAATCCCACGCATACGGTTAGTGACATTGATTTACTTGGAGTTTAAGGGGGGGCTCCCCATACATGCAAAAGGGGTATGTCAAATCTTTTCTTCATCGAATATAGTCATTTGGGGTAGGTCTTGATTAGTTCTTTCCGAAACTAATATTAGTTTTGACGTAAATTGTAAAGTCAAAATGTACACAATTAAAGTGGGACAGGACTCATTTTCAGAAACTACCAAACCCAAAAATCCGAAAAAATCAGGAAGATGCGCTGATATGAAATCTAGGCCTCAAAATATATCACATTCCGATATCTGTTCAAATAAACTTACTAAGAGTATATTACCAATTTTTAGAAATTGACTGAACCCCCTCCCCCTCCTCTCTGGGGAGCACAGGCATAGAGGGCAATATCTCGCATATGCATGTCAATTTTCATGGAAATCCGGCTATTAGTGTCAAAGTTATAGCAGTTCAAACTTATAAATTTTGTGCGAAGCAACTACTTCCTAAGCCATACAAATGGGATGCTGACGTCATAATTAACGAGAATAATTGACATTCTGTCTGTCACACCCGATTTATTCGGAAACGGCTCAATACCACACAAAGTGAGCTCACGTGAATGGGTTTTAGGTTTTTAATAATTTACATATCAGTATCAATTACTCCAGACAGACACGTATGTATTCATTTGTATACGCGATTGAAGGGTCGGAGTAGCACCTGATCCAAATATATATATTTGTACATTGAACAAGCGATATGTAACATACGTACTTTATATGTATATATGTATACTTTTATGCACAAAGTAAATCGAAAATAGGTCTCCATCAATTTATATACAAGCATGTAGAATACAGTATTCGGTAATAGACCATGTTTGTTTGTTTAGCGCATAAGCGCATAAGAGCATAAGATCTACGTCTGTAATATGTACGTATTTCTTGTAATTTGAAAAAAGTATGAAGAAATATTTTGGGTTTTTAGCCATATACGAATGTTTTTGCCAAAGATTCAGTCATTGAAGGACGTTCGTACATTTGATAAGAAGCCGACAGTATAAATTCCGACAGTAAATAACAGTAATTGGCTGCAGTTTTTTCACCCACGAACTTAAACATTGGGCCAACTGTATCGCGAGAAAAACAAAACCATCCGAACATGCACCCGTTTCCATATTTCATCGCCGACACTTGAATTTTGACGTCGTCAGGTCGTAAGTAGCCGAACATAACAGATTTCATCTGTTGAAAACAACATAAATTTTGGCTAACCGATCCACGAAATACAGTCCAACCTGAGCTCTTTCGCGAATCAGTTAACAGTTATAACAGTTTTTTAAGGTTTTGTGTATTTAGGTGGAGTTTAAAGGGGGGCTCCCCATACATCCAAAGGGGGGATTCAACAAATTTTTTCACCGGATATAGCCGTGTAGGGTATCAAATGAAAGGTCTCGATTTGTACTTTCCGAAACTAATATTAGTTAGTTAATTGCAAAGTGCGTGAGTAAGTAGTCAAAATGTACGCACTTAAAGTGAGACAGGACTCATTTTCGGAAACTACCCAACTTAAAAATCCGAAAAAAATCAGGGTGGTGCGCTTAGATGAAATCTAGTCCTCAAAATATGTCCCATTTCGATATCTGCTCAAATAAACTTACTAATAGTGTATTACTACTTTTTATAAATTTACTAAAAAACCTCCCTTAAGTTCATCCTAGGACTTCCGAATTTTGCGCGAGCATAGAGGATAATATTTCGAATATACGTTTCATGGAAATCAGGCAATTAAGGTCAAAGTTATAGCAGTTCAAACTTAGCAATTTCGAGCTAGTTTACTGCTTCCAAAGCCATGCAAATCAGATGCTGACGTCATAATTACCCGGAATAATTGACATTCGCGTGGAATATTAAAGTCACATTTATGAAGAATCTATTTATCTGCAGCCCTTTTTAAGGTTTTGTGTAAAACACTTATGTGAAATCTAATCTTCGAGTGATGTCCCATTCCGGTATCTGCTCAAATAACTTTACTACTAGTATATTATCAACTTTTAGAAATTGACTAAAAAACTCCCCTTAAGTTCATCATAAGTGTACTAAATTGTGCACCGACATGGAGGACAGCCTCATGCATACACATGTCAAGTTCCTTGGAAATCCAACTATTAGTGTCAAAGTTATAGCAGTTCAAACTTATCAATTTCGTGCGAATTAACAGAATCCTAAGCCATACAAATGAAATGCTAACGTCATAATTAACGAGAATAATTGACATGCCAGTGAAATATTAAAATTCCATTCAAGAAGAATCCAATTCTCCCTAGCCCTTTTTAAGGTTTTGTGTAAAACAAAACCTTATTAAAATCGATTCAATGTCTGTCTGTCTGTCTGTCACACGCATTTTTCTCCAAAACGGCTAAACCGATCCGAACGAAAATTGGCAAACAGATGGCATAATGGCATAAATTTAGGTGGAGTTTAAAGGGGGGCCTCCCCATACATGCAAAGGGGGGATTCAACATTTTTTTTCAGCGGATATAGTTGTGTAGGGTATCAAATGAAAGGTCTCGATTTGTACTTTCCGAAACTGACATTAGTTTTGGCATAAATTGCAAAGTGCGTGAGTAAAGAGTCAAAATGTACGCACTTGAAGTGAGACAGGACTCATTTTCGGAAACTACCCAACCTAAAACTCCGGAAAAAAATTCAGGGTGGTGCGCCTAGATGAAATCTAGGCCTCAAAATATGTCCCACTCCGATATTAGCTCAAATAAACTTACTAATAGTATATTACTACTTTTTAGAAATTTACTGAAAAACCCCCCTTAAATTCATCCTAGGACTTCCGAATTTTGTACCAGCATAGGGGACAATATTTCGAATATACGTTTCATGGAAATCAGGCAATTAAGGTCAAAGTTATAGCAGTTCAAACTTAGCAATTTCCCGCGAGTTTACTGCTTCCAAAGCCATGCAAATCAGATGCTGACGTCATAATTACCCGGAATAATTGACATTCGCGTGAAATATTAAAGTCACATTTATGAAGAATGTATTTATCTGCAGCCCTTTTTAAGGTTTTGTGTAAAACACTTATGTGAAATCTAATCTTCGAGAGATGTCCCATTCCGGTATCTGCTCAAAAAATTCACTAATAGTATATTATCAACTTTTAGAAATAGACTAAAAAACTCCCCTTAAGTTCATCCTAAGTGTGCTAAATTTTGCACCGACATAGAGGACAGCCTCGTGCATACACATGCCAGGTTTCATGAAAATCCAACTATTAGTGGGAAAGTTATAGCAGTTCAAACTTATCAATTTCGTGCTAATTAACAGCATCCTAAGCCATACAAATAAGATGCTGACGTCATAATTAACGAGAATAATTGAAATTCCAGTGAAGTATTAAAATTCCATTCAAGAAGAATCTAATTCTCCCTAACCCTTTTTTATATTTGATGTTGGTTAAATTGTTTTCATTCGCTAATAATATTAAACAGAGAGCGTGAAACGTATGAGGTTGACCATTATCAACACAGGGCTTTCCATCAAATGATTTATTTAAATCGCTTTCTAGAAAATAGAGGGCAATGGAATTTTTAGCTATACTACTCGTCGCTCCTCACATCTTTTTCTTTTTCTTCAGCCTTCAGGTCACAAGCGAGGTGGCTCGTGATGATCGGTTTCGTCATTTTATTTTATCAAATGCCTGATCAGGATGTAATCGCGATACCTTTAAATCCCCATCCAGCGTATCAAGCCACCATTGTTTTGACCGGCTTTTTGGTTGCTTACCATTGCTTTCGATGTTCTGATCAATACTAGTTGTTGAATTCTCGTTCGCGTGAATTACGTGACCACACCATCGAAAACGCCTCTCTTGCAGTTTTTCCACGATTGATGCAAACCCATATCGATCGCGGATATTCTCATTTCAGACGTAATCGAAACGTGTCACGCCACCTGTGCAATGCAACATCTTTGTCCCCATTACCGCAAGACGCCGTTCATTGTCCTTTATAGTCGGTCAACACTCAGAACTATAGAGAGTGGCAGACGGACGACATTGCAGTAAATTTTAGATTTCGGACGTGCGCTGATACGTCGATCACAAAGAACACCAGTTGGGGAATGCTACTTCATCCAGGTTGCATTAATGCGTGAAAAAATTTCATTACGCAGTTCTCCATTGGCTGATAGCATTGACTCGAGATTTTTAAATCGCTGAGTTCTGGCAATGGCAGTAACCAATGGAGAACTACGTTATGCTCCTCACATAGGGAAACACAAAACCTTTTATACCTGAAGCGTCAAGCTTCCGGTTTCCCGACTTGTTTATATTTGATGTTGGTTAAATTCTTGGCATTTGCTAATAATATTAAACTCAGAGTGTGAAGCGTACGAGGTTGACTATTATCAATACAGGGCTTTCCATCAAATGATTTATTTAAATCGCTTTCTAAAAAATAGAGGGCAATGGAATTTTTAGCTATGTGACACGGAACTCTCGTGCACTCGCCGCTCCTCCTTTTCTTTTTCTTCAGTCTTGAATTCACAAGCAGGGTCGTCTCGTCGTTATCGGTTTCGCCATTTTATTTTATTAAATGCTTGATCAGAATGTAATCGCGAGACCTTTAAATCCCCACCCAGTGTATCAAGCCAAGATTGTTTGGGCCGGCTTTTTGGTTGCTTACCATTGGCTTTGATGTTCTGACCAATACTGGTTATTGAATTCTTGTTAGCGGGAATTACGTGACCACACCATTGAAAACGCCTCTCTCGCAGTTTTTCCACGATCGGTACAAACCGACATCGATCGCGAATATTCTCGTTTCAGACGTGATCAAAACGTGTCGCGCCACCAGTGCAATGCAATATCTTCGTCCCCATTACCGCAAGACGCCTTTCATTGTCCTTTATAGTCGGCCAACACTCAGAACTGTAGAGAGCGACAGACGGACGACATTGCAGTAAATTTTAGATTTGGGACGTGCGCTGATACGTCGATCACAAAGAACACCAGTTGGCAGTAACCTGCCCAGAACTGAGCGATTTCAATATCTCGGATCAATGCTATAAGCCAATGGAGAACTACGTTATGCTCCTCACATAGGGAAACCCAAAACCTTTTATACCTGAAGCGTCAAGCTTCCGGTTTCCCAACTTGTTTAGATATTTATGGCTTTCGGATCGGATAGACATACAGCAGGACAACCTATCATAAATAAGATATAAAAAAAGTGGGGAAACTGAAAGCTTGACGACCCTATGTGAGGAGCATAACGCAGTTCTCCATTGGCTAATAGCATTCATTATCATCATCAACGACGCAACAACTGGTATCCGGTCTAGGCACGCCTCAATAAGGAACTCCAGATATCCCCGTTTTGCGTCGAAGTCCACGAATTCGATAGCCCTAAAAGCTGTCTAGCGTCCTCAGCTACGCCATCGCTCCATCTCAGACAGGGTCAGACTCGTCTTCTTTTTCTACCATAGATATTGCCCTTATAGACTTTTCGGGCTGGATCATCCTCATCTATACGGATTAAGTGACCCGCTCCCCGCAACCTGTTGAGCCGGACTTTACCCACAACCAGACGGTCTTAGTATCGCTCATAGATGCCGTCGTTATGTAGGGTACGGAATCGTCCATCCTCATGTAAGGGGCCAAAAATTCTTCGGAAGATTCTTCTGTCGAACACCGCCATGAGTTTGTAGTTTTTTTGCTAAGAACCCAAGTCTCCGAGGAATACACAACGACTGGCAACGGCACGATTTGGATGAAGGTGGACTGTACATCTCCGGTTGTTCTTCCCATGATGTCGATATCGTCAGCGTACGGCAGTAGTTGGGTAGACTTGAAGAGGATGGTGCCTCTCGCATTTACATCGACATCGCGAATCACTTTCTCCAGGACCAGGTTTGAAGAGGACGCATGATAGGGCATCCTCTTGTCTTAGACCGATGTGTCCCATACTTTGAGCACCAGTTGACGAAGCACTTGGTGTAATTGGTCGCCTCCGTATTGAACCAATTCGGCTGTAATTCCATCGGATCCTGCCGACTTATGGTTTTTAAGCCGATGAATTGCACGGCCTGTTTCTTCTATCCTCGGTGGTGACAGCATTTGTCCGTCGTCTTCAGTTGGCGGGTCCTCCAACTCGCCGATACTTTGGTTGTTGAGCAAATCATCAAAATACTCAACCCATCGCTCTAATGCGCCCATTCTGTCGGAAATCAGATTTCCCTCTTTGTCTCGGCAGGATGAATATCGAGATGTATAAAACTTCATTTTGCTGAATTGTTGGCAAAACTTCCACGCCTGCTGCGGATGCTCCCTTAACTTTTCTAGTTCACAGACCTGTTGGTTCTCCCAGGCTCACTTTTTCCATCTGTGAAGTCCCTTCTCCGCTCAACTGACTACGGTTATTGCGGCATCCATTTCACCCTTATAGGGGTTGCGGAGGGCTGTGGTGTGAATGGCTTCGGTATTCACTCTCACCTGATTAGAGGGGATTCTAGGTGGTGTAGTAATTCGAGCTCGGAGGACCATGACAACGAGATTGTGATCCGAGTCTATATTGGCCCCCCTATATGTTCTGACATTCATCACGGCTGAGAAGTGGCGGGGTTCAATCAGCACGTGGTCAATTTGATTGAAAGTGGGTGTTTGTGGACCGCTTTCCGCGCAAACCAGGTACTATCAACAGCCATTTCGTACGATACTGCTAACTGAATAATCTGCAGTCCATTATCATTGGTATCGTTATGTAAGCTATGGGAGCCAACGTACCGCCTGAATAAGGGCTCCGTCCCTACTTGGCTGTTTAAATTTCCAAGTATGATTTTAATATTATACTTGGGACAGGCTTCGAGGGTCTGCTCAGCTGTCTCGTAGAAGGTATCCTTGCCTTAACCTACCCAGAAATGAGCGATTTAAATATCCCAGGTCAATCTACCAATGGAAAACTGGATAATGAAATTGCTTCACGCTGGCTGAAGTGGCATTCCACAACTGGTGTTCTTTGTGATGGACGTATCAGCGAACGTCTCAAATCGAAAATTTACCGCAATGCGAAGATGTTGCTTTGGAATAGTAACGTGATACGTTTTGATCACATCCGAAATAAGGATATCCGCGGTCAATATGGGGTTGAACCCATCGTGGAAAATTGCGAGTGAGGCGCAATATTGTTCTGAACATCGAAGTCAATGGTAAGCGACCAAAAGGCCGGCCGAAACAACGGTTGATACGCTGGCTGGGGATAAAAGCCTTGCGATTACATCCAGATCAGGCATTTCATAAAACAAAATTGCGAAACCGATCACAACGAAACGACCCCGCTTGTGAACGGGACAAAGGCTAAAGAAAAAGAAGAAGATGTCAGGAGCCACGAGTGCATGACAGCTCCGTGTCACATAGCTAAAAATTCCATTGCCCTCTATTTTTTAGAAAGCGATTTAAATAAATCATTCGATGACAGCACCTGTATTGATAATAGTCAACCTCATACGCTTCACACTTTGCCTTTAATATTATTAACAAATGCCAAGAATGTAACCTACATCAAATATGAAAAAAGGGTGGGGAGAATTGGATTCTTCTTGAATGGAATTTTAATGTTTCACTCGAATGTCGATTACTCTCATTAATTATGACGTCAGCATCTTATTTGTATGGTTTAGGATGCTGTTAACTAGCACGAAATTGATAAGTTTGAACTTCTATAACTTTGACACTAATGGTTGGATTTCCATGAACCTTGGCGTGAGTATGCATGAGGCTGTCCTCTATATCGGTGCAAAATTTAGTACACCTAGGATGAACTTAAGGGGAATTTCTAAAAATTGATAATATACTATTAGTAAATTTAATTGATCAGATACCGGAATGGGACATCTCTCGAAGATTAGATTTCACATAAGTGTTTTACACAAAACCTTAAAAAGGGCTGCAGATAAATACATTCTTCATAAATGTGACTTTAATATTTCACGCGAATGTCAATTATTCCGGGTAATTATGACGTCAGCATCTGATTTGCATGGCTTTGGAAGCAGTAAACTCGCGGGAAATTGCTAAGTTTGAACTGCTATAACTTTGACCTTAATTGCCTGATTTCCATGAAACGTATATTCGAAATATTGTCCCCTATGCTGGTACAAAATTCGGAAGTCCAGATTTCCACGTGTATACGAAATATTGTCCTTTATGCTAGTTAGGATGAATTTAAGGGGGGTTTTTCAGTAAATCTCTAAAAAGTAATAATATACTATTAGTAAGTTTATTTGAGCAGATATCGGAATGGGACATATTTTGAGGCCTAGATTTCATCTAAGCATGTTGTGTTGGACTAATCGCGTGACACGGCTTGATTACATCCGAAATTAGGATACCCGCGATCCATATGGAGTTGCACCGATCGTGAGACCGGCGCCTTCGGTGGTATCGTCACGTAATTCGCACCAAAGAGACTAAAGCCTTTTTGTACCACATGAACGACAAAGGACTTCAGTTTTTCAGGCAATTGTACCGGTGTGAACACGGACCGAAAACCTTAAAAAGTAATACAGTATGTGCCGTCAAGAAGAAGAATGCCTTTACTTTATTCAGGGAAAATCGAAAAAGGCACTTTAACTAGATATATCCCATCACAATAGGTCGTGGTAGCGCATATATAACCAATATGTATGGGTTGATTATTGATTTATGATAATTCACTGAGTGAGAAGTGAAGGATAATAAGTTAACAAAATTAGTGTGAGGATCCGAAAAAAGGCAATGGGTTTTAATGTAACTGACGATAATAACTGAAGCATCCCATGATTGGGTAACCCCATGGATCGCAGATTTCATTTTTCGGGGTATGTAGTAGACTCCGTCCTATCTATTTCATTGATTTTAAGAAGAACCTGCCAACAAATTTTAATGTCCGTCACGACATATTCCCCTTACTCAAATGAAGTTAAACATAAATTGTGAAAGGCTGGTTTGAACTGCGTTTCATCAGTTTTCTCAAAAGAGAAAATACGGAAACACTACTATAATTGTAAATAATTTACACGCTCCAATATTCACTGCGATCAGCATTTTGCCAGTCAAACGTTTAGCCAAAAAAAAAAATTACAATCGATGGCCCCTATTTAAGTATGTACGTAATTTTCTGTGCAGTTACGAATTACCTCAAATTACCTATCCCGATAAATTTCATTAAAAAACATTCAAACCTCAATCGTGTAAAATAAATGTTGAATTGCTCAATAAGCACGACTCACTTTTCTGCGCGAAAAAAACTCAAATAATACGCAAGGAACGAAAAAAAATTATCATTTACGTGGAAATCAATTGAGCAATGAAAATGGTAATGAATGGTATTTGAACTTACTTTGGTTATATTCCCAATTTGCCGCTCGTATTGTCGCAAATTGTTTAGAGTCTCATCCGCATTTGTACTCGAACTGCTTCCGTCACCATCATCTCGGAGGGTGGGTCGAGTTGAGGAGCCGCAATTCGCGCATAATGTATTAGCCGCTACATGCGCCCGCTCCTCGTCTAGATACAAACATAACTCCTTTAATTCTAAGTTATCACGAATTAGTTCCTGTTGCTTGTCGTCCAACTGTCGCAGTTTGTTCTAAAAAAGAAAGCGATATATGCTATCCCTTAAACTAATCACTATATTGACGATACGTACTTGGTACGCTGAGACTTCCTGACGCATAACACTTGCTGTATATCGACCGAAACGCTGCCATTCTCTAGCCAATTTCCGACCTTTTTGGCGATCATCGTCCAAAAAGCAACACAAGTCTCTCAGTTCTTGATTATCTTCGCTTAACCTCTGATTAGCATCCTTCAAGGCTCGTAATTCAGCTAACAAATTCTGAAAAATGGAAAAGAAAGATTCAGAAAAAGCTTATTTTCTTTGCCCCACAACTTAACCATATTGTATGAGGCTTGGGGGCTTGATAAACCCATTCCCCCTTTATGCGAAACATGGGGCAACATTTTTTTCACAGAATATAGTCATGTGGGGTATCAAATGAAAGGACTCAATTAGTACTCGAAAGTGATCTTATTTCTGAGATTGAGTGAAATACAGCAGCGTCTCGTCCTCCAAACCTATCGAACAGAAAAATATTAAAAAGCATCTATACAAAATTTAGGCCACAAAATACATTCTCTTCTGATATTTTTTTTTTGTTGAGGATGCTGGGAGTCCTGGGTTCACATTCACTTAATGACGGGCCGGACCACTGGGCAAGCAACTTACTTCCCCTCTTGTGTATCTTTTCTGGAATCGGCGCCCAAGTTTTTCAAAAAAGTCAACTGACGATTTCGTTAAAAAATGGGTCCGAGGACTACAAGAGAGGAAGTTAACTGCTTGCCAAGTGGTCTGGTCCATCATAAAGTGAGTGCAGGACTAAATATCCTCAACAACAAAAAAATCACTTTGGCCTGGTTTAGGTTTGAATTTCCGACGGATTTCACTTCAATATAATTCTCCCTCATGTCGTGATTATATATAAATGGAGCGATTACCACCTGTCGCCATTTTCGGTCACGCTACTTCCAGGGTAGAACTGAGGCAGCGTCTGCCCTGGACGAAACCGTCTGTCAACTTTTCTGATATTAGGCAATCCAACTAATATTAACAAAGCTAGTTGTATCACGTCATTATCATATAAAGTGAGCTCATATGAAGAGCGAAATTGGAGTTTGGAGGTATACCAAGGAATATTTTGAATTTTTACATGTGCACGTACTGGAAAAAGGTGCAAAGAAAGTTTCTGGCAGAAGATAAACACAAAATCTTTATACCCGAAGCATCCAGCTCCCGCTATTCGGGCTAATTTAACATATAAACGATATATAGCTAAAATCTAAATCAGAAAGTCAAACTCTTGACTGTGTACAGGTGTGGCAGAAGAGTTTTTCTTCACATACAATTTTACGAAGTGGACTTAATCTCTTTTGTCTTCGTGAATTGAAAGCTTTCGTTGATTAGTAGTTAGCATTTTGGGAGAATTGGTGACTGTTGACCTGCAAGCACAGACATCTAATAAGTTGTATCCACACTCAATGGACCAGACTTACCAATGTATTGGGGAAGCTTATCCGTACATATCATACGCACTAAAAACATGTCAGATGTTGAAGACCTACAATGTGTACGCATAAGTTTCCCCAATACATTCGTAAGTCCGGTCCATTGGGTGTGAGTACTGCCTGTTAGATATACTGTGCCACAGGTCCCCATACGTCTCACTCCAGATTCACGGAAAGGCTCGTCGATACACATTGACCAACACTAAGATTCTTTAAAACGATCAGTTTGGCGGAAGTTTTTGAAATAGCCAGTTCTAACACCAAATTTCACTTTCACACTCACTTTCAGTCTCTGAAGGCTCCACATACTCTAGTATCAAACTTTCTATAGTTAGTTGTTCATTGTTAACTTGTCGCTTTATTCCGGGAAAACAAACTGCTAGCATTTCCGATCCCGCTCTATAACGCAGATTTGCCGATATTTTCAGTATTACATGCCAAGAGGCCTGGCAAAAACCGTCTCTGGAGATATAGGCCTCTACGACTTGAATATGTAAATTTTCCCCCTTCGAACTATTTCTCCCTGCCTGTATATTGAATGACAGCCCTTCTTGTTTATCGTCGCTCAATCGTCGAGAGAAACAAAGGGATGATAAGCGAATTTTGGTTGGAAACGGTAGATACCTGTCTAGTTCCGTATATGGCCCCACCATGGGAGGCTATTGGAGTCTTATTGGTACGTAGTTTAGTTTACTTAAGTTTAGGAAGACCCATAGCTCGAAGCAGTCACTCCTTTTGTTAAGTCCATTGTACTACCCCAAAAAACACCTATTGAATGGCCTTCCGTCTGCGGCGTTCGCGCGGATTCTTCATTCATCAAGGTGTCTTTTTCTGAGATGTGAGTAAACCGGGCAGCTGCATAGAAAGTGAAAAGCCGCCTCCTCCTCACTTTGAATGCATATAGCTGAGACCAGCAGCCCAAATTTTTCCATATGGTAGTTTAAAGATTGTGGATCCAGACCCTTGTCCCTTTGTCAGCTTCCTCATTACCAGCGATGTATGAATGACCTAGCCCTCATATCAGGAACGTTTCGTTTAGTCCGCCAAATTTAAACAGCAACTAGTGGCAACTCCACACCAACTGGCTTGACATATTGTTGCTGTTTAGTGCTGCACGACTGTACGAACAGATTCGAATAGTGCGACTTCGCCGTTTTTGTCGCAAACATTCTTTTCCTGCCAATGAAATAGCATATATCTTCACCTGTAATATTTTCGTCATTATCTGAGGGGTCGGGCCAGTTCCATAACCGAGAACCGAGAAAGCCCCTGCGCCCAATCCGTCTTCCATGACTGACCCGTCGGTGAAAATTATTAAGTTTTTAATCCCAAAAGACTCATGGCCGTTTATCGAATATTCTTCTCTTTTGATGATAACGACGGAGTAGAGTAGAGTTTCAAAAACGAATCTGGATGATATGATCGGTCGGTATCAGAGCCACCTGATTTTTGTCAAAGAATTTCCAGATAGACGCGCGATCGAGTCTATATACGTCATTAATTGCGTTTTTGTTTCACTTTCAAATGAATCGAATAATTTCGAGTGCCGCGGTCGCCATAGAACTCATTACTCCAGTAATATAATACTTAGGCAACTGTGTGTCAAGGTTGTCGTACGAAATGTCGCGGTTTAAATCCTACTGGTGGCAGTGGAGTTTATATCGTGATTTGATGTCAGATATCAGTCAACTCAGCTGTGAGGGTCAAACCAAGGTAATAATCTCGGGCGAGTGCAATGTTGACCACATTACCCCATATTTGGTACTGTAATCCCGTAGTGTACGGTTACGGTCTTGAATGAAGTGCTCTAACACACTTCAAGGCTCCGATTCCAATTAGATTGTTGCGCCAACGATTATTATTATTATTTGTCTCGTTTACAAGCGGAGTCGATTCATCGTGATCAGTTCGCTATTTTGCTTTATGAAAAACCCAGATCTGGATGCTATCGCGAGGCTTTCAAATCCCCATCTAGCATATCAAGTCATCAGGTCACCGTTGTTTCGGTCGGAATATTGGCAAGCGAATTATCGTTAGCGTGAATTACGTGACCATACCTTGGAGACGCCTTTCTCGCCATTTTTCCACGATCCCCATTTGGGATGTGATCAAGGCGTGTTGTGTGACGTTACTAATCCAATGCAACATTTGCATCTCCATTACCGCAAGATGCCGTTCATTGTCTCCTATATTCCCCCAATACTCAAAACCATGGAGGGCAACTGGGTGGACGACACTGCGGTAAATTTTAGATTTGAGAAGTTCGTTGATATGTCGAACAGAAAGACACCAGCTGTAGAACGCCACTTCTTCCAGGTTGCGCTAATGCGTGAAGCAATTTCAAAACGCATTGGCTGATACCTCGGATCAAGTATTTAAATCACTCAGTTCTGAGCAGGTCACTGACACGGACCGTAATTGTGCCTGTTTCATGGGATCGGTCCTCGAAAATTCAGTTTTATTCAGATTCAATCTAAGACCGTGTTACAACAAAGAGGAGTAATGAGAGTGAACACCAAGCTTTTGAATCTGCGCCAACAGCTTCCCACTGTCAGTAAAGTTCAGTCTCGACGAATAAACAATGCATACATACATCAAACTGGAATTTATTATCGATGTATATATCGAATGTATCCGTTTTGGTGAACGTTCCCAGGTTTCACCTATCACAGCCCTATATTGTTCCTGACTTCAACATTAGCTTGGAGTTGAGATATGCTCCTGAATACTTAACTATTTGTACCAACTGGATTGACACCCCTGATAAGATAGATGGCATGTAGGTGTCCAACTAAGGTTCCTAGTGACTATAACTAGTCCAGCCTTCCTAGCTTTCACCGTGAGTCTGTTACGGAGCCACCAACTGTGGATTACATGCAGAGTTTCATCCAAGCGGTCAAATATTGTGTCCACAAACTCACAAAGTCCGGTACTCTGATCGTATGGAATTCGCAATCCGACGAGCTGCCCCGAGCGACGAATACGCACATATGGCAAGCTGTGGCCGAACAAGCCGCCAGCAATGTAGTGAAAGTATGCTGTAAGAAAGGAATAATTTTCTTGGACCCGTCATCTTATTTCGCTCCCGCCCCAAATGTTCAGCTTATCGCTCTAGAATTCCCCCTCAACTCTCTTTCGATATTACTCCCGAAGACGGCATCCACATTGCAAAAACCAGTCAAATTCTCTTCTCGATAGCCAAAGGTTGTCACCGGAAAGTCAGTCCCCATCCGAGGCATGACTTACGTTTCCATAGCAGAATCGATTTGAAATCTGTAAGTTACTTTCTATCACAGTAACTTGCAAGGAATACTTTAACTGCATTGTTAAGCTCCATCACAAAAGAAGTGGGCAACGAAATGCTTAGATAAAAAAGGAACTGTTTTCAAATAAAGCGACGACGTAATTCATTCCACGTCTTAATCGCGATTTATTGGTAGCTATGTGTTTGATTTCACGCGCACGTGCTGTATATTTTTTTCTTTATTGTTTTGACAACTGATTAATATTTGCGTTCCAAAGCGAATGGCAATGCAAGTCTAGATGCACCAAAACAAGACACGTAACATTTTGTCAAATGGCGTCTTAGGGATAGAAATGCCAAGGGCGTAGCCTGCAAAATAGCAAGCAAAGTAACGTAGACTTGTACACTTGTAAACTAGGCTTCGGTGCAAACGGACCAAAGTTATCCCGTTATTGGTAAAAGTAAACTCAGGTTCATCCTGGATGGATAACAAAATAACAAATAAAGAGTCTCGGCTCCAACTCAACCGATACTAAACCTGAAAAATTCCGATGCGCACAAATGTTGAACAACAGCTGCGACGTACTGCGTCAAAGCAGCCCACGCCAATATGACATTGGAAAAGATGTTACCGGATGCAGGGTAATAATGAATTCTACAGTAAAGTACATACATTTAGCTGGTGCTGAAATATTGGAGGCAGCCAATTAAATGCAAGCTGCAGTCTTTGAAAAAAGGCTTACAAATTTCCTTGGTACTCATAAACCACCGCGATGGCAAACCATGTGCTCCAAAAAGAAACATCTACTCAAGAGAATATTGTTTCACCTTACTTTAGATGGAAAGGTCTAGTGACGTAAGTGATATTTGAAAGGAATTCATCATATACGATTTCATAGTAACTTAATTACATATTATCATATGAAAAGAGCTTCTTGTTTCTCAATCACAGAAATCAATTTCTACATCCAAAAATGCATCAATAAAAGTCAAAATCATCAATCATTACTGACATCGTAAAATCCGCGAATGCAAATTTTTAGACAGCCCAAAATACTTGATTTTATTGTATCTTCGGAACACACTATGCAAGATAACTTTCTCCCCATAAAAGATGTAACTCAAAATCGGCTCGCGTGTTTTTATTGTTACATTATGCATTCGAATAGAAGAAGTAGAAGAGAAGTGACCGCTTTTCAATGGAGAAATTATACAACTGGAGCTATTATAGCTGAGCAAGTGCAATTAGTGCACTTGCTGATAACATGTTACAACTAATTGCATTCGCGCTTTAGTTATTATAAGGCAATTAGGCTGTATTTTGAAGAGGAAAACTGGTTAGCTGTCAGTCATTCAATTTGGATTGTTCAATACGTACGAACATTGATGTCGATAAGGACAATATAAGTGTTAAATTTGGGAAAAAATTTGGAATTTTTCCGTACTCCCAATTCATGACACGTGTATTGAAATTACTCTCTGGAAATATCATTTTGGTGCGATAAAGTTTATGGAAATATGAGGGCTGAAAGAAATCACATAATTCACAAGTACTGAAGCGGAGAATGTTCGTGATTTACTGGATCTCCTGTGGAATGACGATGCTCAAATTAAAGTCCGTGAAAAGAAAATCCTCTACCATAAGTTTCTCGATCATAAAACGTTAGCCAATTGACAAATTTACAAGAATGCCACCCGGGAAGCAAAGAAAGCGACCGCTATTGCACGAGCGGTTCAATACCAAGATCTTCACGATAAACTGTACACTTGGGATGGCTACAGAGATCTGTATCGACTTGTGAAAAACCGCGCTTACCGATCGACGAATCGCGACGAATAAATGGTGGAAATATTTCGAGCAAATTTCAACTAAAGATTTTGCTCATCCCCCACTTCCACACACACTACTGACATTTGGAGCCATTTCACCTGTCAGCGCAAATGAAGTCGTCCAGGCAATAAATGAATGAAATCGGCGAAAATGACAAGATCTGAAGCCACCGCATCTGAGCTTTGGTAAGCGAAAAGCAGGGACCCAACACTGTGGTTCAGTAAATCCTTCAATCGGGTTATTTGGAAATGTAGAAAACCATCTCACTGGCAAGAACGTACCACAGTTCCAAAATGGGGAAAGAAAAAATAGTCCAGCATAATGTTCAAATTACGGTCCAATCTGGTTGCTTTCCACAACATGAAGATTTTTGAATGCATTTTTCAAAACCGCATTTGCGAAATCGTTCAAATAAACGTGAATCAAGCCAGATTTGCCAAGAACTGCGGAACTATTGATAACACACGCTGCGCGATTACTTATGCAGAAACACCGTGAGGAGCATCGCTCTCCTTTCATTGCGATTTTCGATCTCGAGAAAACGTTTGATCATGTGCCACACGAACTCATCTACAGGGTGCGGCAGCATAACTTCCTTTTTTCAAAACTCAATAAAAACTATTGTATGAATCGGTGAGTTTCATCATATGATGAATATTTAACTATTCAACTCGGAAAGATGCAGAATGTGATGCTCCCAGAAGAAATACATCTTAGATCAATACCTCCACAATTTTTTAGTTGTTTTTGTTAGTCGATGAAAATACGAAGAACACAATGACGAATAACACTGGCCATATTAATTTTGCAGTTTAGATCATCTATCCCCGCAAAAGGGGTAACGGTTCAAGTGTCGTCTACCTCTACTCATTCATTTCTGTATTTCATTATTCATTTCTCGAAGTATCCCGGTTTCAAGTACACAATCATTGACTTATTTTGGTCACATCTCAGAAAAATCACGTTAAAGTCAGTGCGAGTTTCACCCAACGTCGGAAAAGTAATATCTTGCTTCTGCAATGAATCTTATTAATCTGAAAATAATTGGCACGTGTTTTTTGAAGAATTGCTAAAAGTATCTTATGAGTATTTGTTTTTTGTTGAAAAAGTGGATATATTCGAGCAGAACTGATAGAAAGTCAAAAAAAAACATTGTGAATATGTTATTGGAACATACTATTTTGTATTACAATATGACTTCTAAGCCATGCTATCTAAAAGTATAGAGGGTATCTTAGACTAAGAGTAGATGGCGCCACAAAGTTGTCATTAAAAATTTCGGGGAAATTCACCCAGTTTGTCTAAATAGGGTTAAACATTTTTTAAGTATCCCGGCTATGAGTGTCGTGGATAAGTAGTAACAAAAGTTTGGAAAAAGAGCCGAACGACTAATGTGGAACCATCGCGTCGCTCCAGCACAAGTATCAAGAATTATTCCAGAATCAAATCTAAAGAGAACAAAGCCGTCCAGCAGTATACCAGACACTTGGTGAGAATGCAATAACTCACTGGAGTTCCAGGACAATTGGATCATATTTTTAAAACATTCGAAAAACCACTTCACTTGCAATCAAGGACGTTTTACCAGATTCAACGCCAGATTTTAGCCGATTATTGAAAGCAGGTACAAACAATATACCGAAGTGTGCGAAGTAGTGTGAGACTCAGAAATGCTTGACTACCATGCAAGGTTTTTTGGATGATCGAAATAAGATTCTAAAAGCGGGAAGTACTGCTGTCAGATCAACTAGAACGATGTGCAAAATTAGGGCAAGTAGCAATTACCAGCAGCAATATCCAAATGAAGCTCTCCAGAATTGAAATTCTCAAAATCGATGGTTCCATGATCTATTTTCTGAGATCATTACCAAGCATGATCTTACAAAAAATTTAGGTACGCGCAAATCTGGTCACTGAAGCTTATAAAACATCTACTCATACCACCATCCAGGGAAAACTAACATACAGCATGGTAGTTGTTGAGGGAGCGGTGTGAAAACCGAAGATTGGTAGTGACAGTAATGTTTGAATATTTACAAATACTTGGAACCCTCATTAACTGCACTTACTAGTACGAAAGCTCGATAGAACTACACATACATTCTATGAACACATCCACCCAAGCAACAACCTCTGACGGAATTCTTATCAGCTTTGCAAGAAAAATCATTCAAGGACATCCAAGATTTGTTGATTCTGCTAAGCCCAGTATAGAGAGCACCTGCAGGCTTTGTGCTAAAAAGCACAATACTGCTGTATCTAGCGAAGAGCCCAGATACTGCGTCATCACCTCATGATCGCAAACCCGAGCAGCTTACAAGGCAATGATTGTACTCAGGGTGAATTCTCAGCTATCTTAGTTTCTGGTTTCCAAATAAACGTCCTGGCAAAACGGATATGTTAGAAGCTTCAATTGACTTAGCTAAATGGCAACATTGAAATCCAAGGACGCGAAAATGGCCAACAATACACTATAATTAGAGTCAAGTTACAATTAGTCTTAGGTCACAACGTTCTCAATGAGAGTAAAAGGACAATTTCTCCGCAGCCTACAAGGTAATTAGATGCAAGCACGTGGAAAATCCCAGGGAACATTTAGTTGGCAGACCCAGACGGTATAAAGTTTTATTATCACCTTCTATCGATTGGACAAAATGATCTGGGAGACAACCCTCCTAAACTACAAAATACCGTGCTGGGTTGGATGAAAGCAGGAACCGTTGAGCAATGTACTCCCGACAGCGCAGCATGTGGAATCGGAATCAACTTGCAAAATTAAAAACAATGCATCACACATTTTTGGCCGATGGACCAAGCAGTCTTTGAGGTATGAAGTTGCACTTCCTTTCATAACTGACCCGTATAAGAGTCTAAGGGCATAGCTCTTCCAAGATTCTATGTATGGACGAGTATCAGCAACCCGCCTGTATACAGGAGGTTACAGTCTTCCCCAATCGAACTGCTACCTGCATCATCATTGTGTCGTTAAGCCTGACAGTACCGCAATAAAATTCAGAGTTGTTTTCGATGCGTCGGCTAAAAGTACTTCCAGTGTTGCACTCAGTGACATTTTGTTGGCGGATCCTACCATTCAAGTGAAACTCTACGCTATGATGCAGACAGCCGGTACGTGATAACGATAGACATTGAACAAATGTATCGCCAGATCGAACTCCTAAAGCACTTGGGACGCAGTCTCGAAGGACTGGTAAAACAGTACCAATTAAACACCTTCACGCATGGAGCACAGTCAGCCTCATATCTTGTAACCAAGCATTTCGACACTTTGCCACAAAAGGGCTGGCCAGTCATCCTTTTGCAGCACAAGCAATATTACAAAACGTCGATGTCGACGACATTGTTATTGAGAGACCAAGCAGAGCTCAAATTCCAACTTTTCAAGTTCAACAGACTTCTTTTCGAACAACTACACCCGCACGCTTTAGTTATGCCTTGGTTTTAGCGAGAGTGAGGACAACTACATCAGGGCTATCCTGGAGACAAAAGACTGATTAGTTCAAGAGCAACACAACTTCAACTGACTCCACTTGAATCTCCAAACGTACTATTAGCATCTTCGCCCAACTCGGACTCGTTGCTACAATCGTGTCGATAGCAAAAATGTTCCTTCCGAAGGTATGAAAACTAAAATTTGACTGGGATGCGGCACTGCAATTGGAAGAAATTTCGTGAAGAATTGAAAGCGGTGGAAAATATAGATACAACTTCTAGACGGATATCTCTCCTAGACAAATGAAAACGCACATTAAAAAACGACGATGGTTCGAAGTACATATGCAAACAGATCCTCTGCGACACTTGCTGAACACCGCCATGGACAGATATGCAGACAAATTCCTAGAAAGGTGTCAGTCACAACCCAACCCACTAGTTGCCGAATGTCTGGGCATTGAAAGAATCAATTCCCGCAAAGCCTTATTCTCTATAACAGTGATAACCGTCTGTTAACTTCGCCATGCTATTAACATAGTATGCTGGTCCCTAGCACAGGTAAAAGAGGAGGGTTTGAGGCAACGTAGTTTATACTATCCTCAGTAAAATAAAAATTAAATGTTGAGATCAGGGAAAGAGATAAATAGAGTATAGTTGGAGTTATTCCACTATCCTAAATGCTACCTGATTTCTCTTGATGGTACGTCCCACGACAGGCCGACCAAGAAAATGCATACAATCTGTTAGAAACAAGATGATCGGATTGAGTCACAAGTCTCGGAGGGCCTCGCTAAGGCGTCCACCCAAATCGACGCAGCGACAGGCCCGGCCCTGTCTAGAAATGGGCAAGGGTTCTTGGCGCATTTTTTTAGTGAGAACAACAAAACGCAAATCGACTATATTCTCATAAGATGCAGACATTTTACCACTGTCACTGATTGCAAAGCCGTTCCCTATGAGACCATCGCACCTTAAGATCGACCGTTGATTGCCGTCCTGCGAATTAAGCTACCGATAAAACAGCGTGAGGAACGCACTGGCCCGCCGCGCATTGAATTGTGGCAATTTCATGAGAAGAAAAAAGAAATGATCTCACTACCGCGATGACCAGCCATTGCAGATGCATCCTACTTACTACTCATTACGAATGTGGAAGAATCGTGGAACCAAATGATCAACAAAGCGGCCTCTTCACCCCTCGGGGTCACCAAGCCGGGTAAGCGGTACATCAACAGAAATACTTGGCTTTAGAATGACGATGTTGAAATAAAAGTCTGTGAAAAGAAACGCCTCTACCACAAACTTTTCGACGATGCAACACCGGGAAATTTGCAAATTTACAAGAATGCTAACCGAGAAGCAGAGAAAGCAGTCGCTGTCACCCGAGCGGACCATTGCAAAAATGTTTACGATAAACTGCACTCTCGGGATGGCGACAGAGATCTGTATCGACTTACCAAAAGCCGTAACGAACGCACGCAGGACATGGCACACTTCAGTTACGTTACTGATAAGAACGGTACTTTGCATACCAACCGTCGAGCCCCAACGGATGGATGGCGAGAATACTTCGAGCAGATTGCAACAGAAGAATTTGCTCATCCCCCACTTCCACAATCATTGCCGACATTTGGAGCAGTTCCACCTGTTAGCGCAACTGAAGTCGAGGAGGCAATAAAACAAATGAAACCGGGGAAAGCCGCAGACCTAACGACATCGCATCTGAGCTCTTGAAAGCGAAGAGCTGGGAGCCAACACTGTGGCTCAGTGAATTCTTTAAACGGGTTATTTGGGAAAGAAGAATACCATCTGACTGATAAAAAAGTACCACCGTTGCAATATGGAAAAAGAAAGGTAGTCCAGCAGAATGTTCAAATTAACGTCCCATCCGGTCTCTTTCCCATACCATGAAGATTTTTGAACGCATTCTTGAGAATCGCGAAATCGTTGAAATAACCGTGAATCAAGTCAGATTTGTCAAAAACTGCGGAACTACTGACGCAATACACACTGCGCGTTTAGTCATGGAGAAACACCGTGAGAAGTATCGCCCTCTTCACATTGCATTTCTGGATGTAGAGAAAGCGTTTGACCGTATGGTACACGAACTAACGCAATCTGGGTCATCTTTGTGATCAACGTATCAACCAGCATCTCAACTCTAAAATTTACCGCAATGTCGTCCGTCCTGTCGCCCTCGATGATTCTGAGTGTTGGCCGACTCGAAAAGACAATGAACGGCGTCTTGGGGTAATATAGATGACCATACCATCTTCGATGGTATGGTCACACAATTCGCGCTAACAAGAATTCACTTGCCAAGATTGGTTTAAACATCGAAGTCGATGGTAAGCGACCAAAAGGCCAAAACAACGGTGGCTTGATAGGCTGGATGCATCCAGCCTCGAGATTGCATCCAGATCAGGCATTTGATAGAGGTAAATGGCGAAACCGATCACGAAGAGCCAACCCCGCTTGTGGATGGAACAAAGGCTAAAGAAAAAGAAGAAGAATGATAACCGTCTGTTCGATAGGGAAGGTAGAGTAGTTTTCTACACTGGTCGCCACTCTTATTCGCAATACGTGCCAACTCCCATGCAAAACAGCTCATACCGTCACTAATCCACTTCCCCGTACATCCCCAATCCCTATCCCATCCCTTTCCTTCCAGCTTTTCAAGCCCCGTCCCTTCCAAACCAACTACATCGATTGGAGGTTTTTCAGCCTTTCCTCCAGATCCTCCTCATGACTTGCAAATAAAATGAAATTTTATTAGTTTAAGTTCTATAGTTATAACCTTAGATTAAGTTGGCTGCTAAGGTTTCTTAGGTTAAATTGGTTTTAAAAGTGTGATTCCCATTGTTTATGAATAAAAATGTTGTATTAACAAAAAATATATAGTCACAACAGGTATGTATTCGAACAACATAGTTCATATTTTATCCGATGCCCTATATATGTTCACTTTAACAAGACAACACAATCAGCGTAACTCCAATTAAAATTATAAGTAAATTTATTTGAGCAGATATCGCAATGGAACATATTTTGAGGTTTAGATTTCATATAAGCGTATCATCCTGATTTTTTTCAGATTTTTGCATTGGGTAGTTTCCGAAAATGAGCCCCATCTCACTTTGAGTGTGAACATTTTGCTTCTTTAATGGCGCATTTTGAAACCTACGTCAAAACTAGTATCAGCTTTGGAAAGTACTAATCGGGACCTTTCATTTGATAGATGGTTGAAAAAAACTCCAGGTGAATTTATGCCACTCACTGTATGCGTGGGATTTCATAGTTCCCATCTCTCCACAAGGTTTCGTTCGGACCAGTTTAGCCGTTTTGGAGAAAAGTGCCTGTGACGGACAGACAGACAGTGAATCGATTTTAATAAGGTTTAATTTGACAGAAAAGCTTTAAAAAGGCACCCTTAAAATGTGATATTATCCCAAATGTCGGTCGATATTCTTGATAATTTTGTAAATTACCTCCAAAAGTCGGAATAATTACGATTATTACTTTTTGATTTTTCATGAATACGCCATTTAGTTAGTGCTGCAAGATTACGTAAGGACATAAATCGACTATATCATGGGCTCTCAACATTGAGCCTCCACACGATAATTGCTCGGTTCCAAGCTCCTTAAATGTAAAGGAACGCGAATTTCGCTTTGAAATTTCAGCAGCCTATTCTAGGATAGCTAAGCTAACGATCTAAAAAAAAGTCGATTCTGAAAATCTCATAATGTTGTTTCCCCTCTTAAGTACCCTAAATTACTGACAAGCTGCTCAGGACCTGCTAGCAGATAAAGTGTATGAAAAGGAAATCGATGTTGCCATTGTCTGTGAACAACACAAAAGTCCCCATCAAGGCATTTGGGAAACAGACGTAAACGGAAGGACTGCGGCATGAGCTTGCGGTAACCGCATCGCGAACACGATATTGTGATACATTTACAGCTGGTATGTCGCTCCAAGCACAACAATCCCAGCGAATTGCATATTACTAGACTGACTAGGGAGAGACGCAAAAGATGACAACCCAGAAATTATTGCTGGCGACTTCGAACCGAAGAATTCTATTGGAGGTGTTCTCTTGCCTAAACGTCGCTCTCGCCAATATCGGAAGCGTAAACACTTTCAAGCGTGGCGAACTAAAGAAACCAGAAACAAGTTGGTCATCAAGAGCACTAGATGACGATACATTTCTGGATGTTTGCGGTGTAAGGCGGACTTTACTGGAACGGCCGTAGAAAATGCGCCGCAGTTGCCCCAACAGATATATCGACCATTCGATGCTTACATGCCAATTTGCGCGCACTCTCGGAAGGGCAATCTTAACTACTGGAGGAACGCATAAATAGCGAAGTGCGATACGGAATGCCGAAGAAATACGCCACAGTATAAACGAAGATGCCTCGAGTGTAAACACGCACGCAAAAAGTTGCAGTGGGCCATTACGAAAAGTCAAATGTATTGCTTCAAGCGACTCTGTGATGAGGCAGACTCCGATCCGTATGAGTCGATTGCGTCGGCAATAAAAAGGAAAAAGTTCCTTCCTATTATTCGCGCTAGATTGCTGTGGGAGATGGTTTCAATATTGCTTCCCCAGCATCTGGAAACTACTTTCCAACGATACCAATGAGCGCCAAAGACATCCCTCCTGTAATTCTGGATATGATGAAAACGGTTTGGGATACCGCAGCCCCGGTTTTGATCGAATAGGGTTGCGATCGAATAGGGTTTGATAGGGTTTTGTTTTACATAAAACCTTAAAAAACTTCCGACATAGTATCAACACGTATATATCACGCCAGGAAACGAAATGATTCGGCAAACAAGTAAAAGTCTACAAATCGCACCCCATATTTCAGAAAGCGAAGACTGCAGAAAGTAACAGAGAATCCAATTTCGTCTTGGAAATAGTTGGAAACTTAAATAGCTAGTAATTGACTTCAAACTTATTAATGATTGGATATGAGTCCTGCGCATATATATGAATATTTCCACTTTACGTCGTACTTAAAAGCGAATAACTCTCAACTTCTTTCAGCACAATTTCCTCCGCCTTTTCTATACCTTTCGTAATGCCACATTTTTCGTGGACCTCCAAATAAGTCTCTATCTTCTGTTTGACCACATCATTCCAGTAAAATCCTCTACTCTGCAGCCACCCTTTCAAGTTTGGAACAAAAACTAATCACTCGGTACCATGTCTGGGGGTATGGTGGTTTCCCTACTGGTCGCCGTTCAATTTATTCGTTGTTTTTTCAAATGGGTAGGGGTGCATTATCGTAGCCGTAGAGCACTTTTTTGCATGTGCGTCCGATTTCTTCTATCCCATCATTCAATCGCTTTATGCAGACGATGTTTTCCTAGTGTCCAATAGTAGAAATTATCTCGAGCAACTTGTCCAAAAATGGAACGATCGTCTCATGCAACACGGTCTCCGCTTGAATCTGAATAAAAATGAATTTTGCAAGACCGACCCCCATGAAACAGGCACAATCACTGCCAATGGCGGTGATCTACCCAAAACTAAGCGATTGACCCGATATATTTAATATCTCGGGTCAATGCTATCAGCCAGTGGAGAACTGCATGCAATAGCGAACCCTGGATGAAGGAGTTCCGCAACTGGTGTTCTTTGTGATCGACGTATCAATGAATGTCTCAAATCTAAAATTTACCGCAGTGTCATCTGCCCTGTCGCCCTCTATGGTTCGGGGTGTTGGCCGCCTATACGAGGCAATAAACGACTTCTTGCAGTAATGGAGGCGAAGATTCCACTGGACTACTGGCGTAACACGACTTGATCACATCCGAAATGAGGATACCGCGATCGATATGGAATTGCACTGATCGCGGAAAAATTGCGAGAGAAGCGTCTTCGATGGTATGGTCGCATAATTGCCGCTAACGAGAATTCACTTACCATGATTGGTCTGAACATTGAAGTCGATCATAAACGACCAAAAAGCCGACCGAAACAACAGTGGCTTGATACGCTAGATGGGAATTTGAAAGCCTCGCGATTTCATCCACATCAAGCTTTTTATAAAAGAGAATGGCGGAACCGATCACGACAAGCCGACCCCGCTTACGAACGGGACAAAAGCTGAAAAGAAAAGAAAAAAATCACTACAGTAATGTAATGCCGGCTCCACACATTTGGCGTTTGCAGCAAGCTCCAAATCACCGCAAACGTTTGGCAGACCAAACATCGCCATCCACACGTTTACATGTGCTTTAATGTTTTCTGAGCAGGCTAGCAGATTCTCATTGATTTTTCAAAAAAAAACCGACAGTGCATCGAATCGGTTGCAAATGTCTGCAAATCTACAAAAACCAAGCCAAAAACTCTATCCACACGTTTGAATTTGCGATGTTGAGGTTTTCTAATTATATATATCCCGCATAATATTACCCTGCAACTGTTTTCCCTTTTTCAACATAATTTCTCAAAATAATTTTATGAGTATCCCAAAAAATACTGGCGACAACCTTTCCACCTTCGGTCGCTATAAGCGACTTTCGCCTTATTCTAACCCAGGAAGACTATATACCAGAGATTCAATTCACAGGGCATTTTCTTAAATTTTATGAAGACGGAAAATCCTTGCACATCTTTGACTGCGATGGGAGTTACGTGAACAAAATTCTGCGCATAAAGGCTGCTGCTAATGCCGTGGGTGTGCACATGACTCTGCTTTACCGCAAGCAAGTGTCAGCATCTGTCATAACACAGCTGCTTATGGCTTCTCATATCTCAACGGGACCGAAGATTCATTTCGGATTAATGGTAATGGATCTTAATGAAATTACTGAGCAAATTATGCTGCAAAATTCCTCTATGGGAAACTTGGTGGAAGCAAACACGCACAACATTTTCTACAATTGATCCATGTTTGCTCTCCTAGGAAGTAAGGAGGAAATAAGTAGATAGTAGAAGGATAAGATTAGGGAATACATACAGGAAAACCATCTAGGCGACATCGAAACACCGAAACACCTCCTGTATCTTGCTCTTGTTCTAACCACATTGTATAATGAACCCTAGTCTCGTCCATTGTCACATATCATCGCACAAATTCTCTGGAATTACGCTGAAACAGCTTGAAGCGGTGCCTTGAATCATTCTCGCATCGTTGTCGCTGATCGGTTGTGGGAAAGTGCGGCAGCCATCGCGCACAGTTTTTTCATATGCAAATCTCCATGGGAGATGTTTCGCACACATTCAAACCACTTTTTGGTTTGGAAAAAAACACACTTTAGTACATTAACAGAACTCCTTGTTAACAATATTTTACACATTGTTGGAAGTGACGTCATGCAAGCGATAATAATAGTAATCGTTGGCGCAACAATCCATGTTGGATCAGGGCCTTGAAGTGTGTTAGAGCACTTCATTCAAGACCCTAACGGTACACTAGGAGGCAATGTGGTCAGCATTGTGCTCGCCCGAGATTATTACCCTGATTTGACTCAGGTACTCATTCACAGCTGAGTCGACTGGTATCCGACGTCAAATCACGATACAAATACCACTGCCACCAGCGAGATTTGAACCGCGATCTTCCGTACGACAGCCTTGCGCTCTAACCATTCAGCTATCCGGACACAAGCAAGCGTAACTTTAAAACCAGCCCTCACGTTGTTGTCAATCTTCACAAGGAAGCTTAACACGGTTCATTTTATCGTATCACTATATACTCTATGCATGGTGTCTTTGATCCAGTGTAACTTTATAAACAATAGTAAGATTTATATCAAACTTTTCAATATTACGCGTTGTATGACCTGTGTGCTCTCGCCGAATTTCGTACTTATAGAACGAATTTAAGGGGATTTTTATGATAAACTTATTAACTTTATTTGAGTAGATATCGAAATGGGAGTTAATTCTTTCTCATTTCTTTCAGATTTTCTAGTAGGATAGGTTCTGAGATCTGGACCAATTGCACTTTACGGTGACTACATTCTGGGTCCTAACTCCCTCATCGTCTAGCTGTTATAGAAAGTTTGGCCGGTATTAAGTAATTGAGCCCTTACATTTAATAATCTACACAACACAACTCTGATAAAAAAAGTTACAACATAAAAGCATGTCGCTCATTGCATGTAAAATAATGCGAAACAGGTATCGATGCCGAAGAGCAACAAGCAGCCCCACATGAAAACAAGTCGGGATACCGGAAGCTGAGCGCTTCAGGTATGAAAGTTTTTGTGTGTTTCTTGAACTTACGGGGAGTTTTGCAGGCAATTACTAAAAATTATAGTAATATACTATTAACTATATTTGAATAGATATCGGTATGGAGGGTATTTCGGAGCCCATACACCATATAGTGGCAGCCTCTTGATTTCTTTCAGATTTTTCGACTGAATAGTTTCTAAGAATGGGTCCATTAAGGAAATGATCACTTGGGACCCCCCGCACTCCCCGCCTTTCCAACAAATGTCAAAACTAATACCAGCTTCGGAAAGTAGTAATCGAGATCTTTCATTTGATACTCCACATGACTACATTTGATAAAAAATTCGATGTAAAATTATGAAACTCACTGTATGTGTAAACGCTCACAGTTCCCACGTTTCTACCAAATTGAGTGTGAATCGCTATAACCGTCTCCAAGAAAAATGCGTGCGACGGACAAACAGACAAACAAACAGTGAAACAATTGTAAAAAGGTTTTGTTTTACACAAAACCTTAAAAAAATATCATTGTTCACCGCAATATATTTCGAACCCTACGTGAATCAAGCCGGGTTTGAATCGCTTTTAATAAGGTTTTGTTTTACACAAAACCTTAAAAAACACGGCCCAGAAACTCAATCTAAAGAATCAATATGTCGGCAATATGAATATTACATATATAACGAGACTCAGCGCACATTTTGACGAAAGGCACCCGGCTGTGTCAGAACCAAAAAACAAATAAATATTTCCATATATAAGCAGATATTAGAAAAGATTGTCAAGAATATCTAAAACAAAATGGCTGGTTCGATGGGGAATATTAGAACGACTTCGCGAGCTTTTTCTTTGGGGAAACAGGCCACGGTTGATGTATAAGCGATCTTCAAGAAGACTACACACAAGACAATCGTCATCCGGCGCATCGCCTGAATTTGTATGATGGAAAAATTTCATTGCACGACTTTCTTAGGTACTCCGCGCATTTACTCTGATTTTAGCGCTGTACATACATACGCAGTATGTACAGCTCATTGGTGTGCATCCATGTGGTTGCGAGCACATAGCTACGAGCACAGCTGCTCATGGTCTGGGATATGAGATGGCGAAACACATACAAAAAAAGCAACTAGACGCCATCGACACAACGATACACCAAACACCGGCCCGGTGCCGGATGGAGTCTTTAGAAAACAAGTGAACACAACGGAAAATCCAGGATATAATCTAATCACGGGAAAACTTTGAAGGAGCTTCTAGGTATCGCAATCTCAAGTCCCTGTTTCCCCAACAATTAGAAGGTTTCAGAAGTTACAATGATTCCTAAATGTGGGAAGGAGCAAACGCAGCTTGCATCATACAGACCTATAAGTCTGCTACGCATCCTCTCAAAGGTGTTCGAAAAATTACCACTTTCAAAAATATCACATCAGTGGGAAGCAAAGTAATTCCTTCCTCAGTCCCAGTTTGGTACAATCGAGCAAGTTCACACGATCGCCTACAAAGCCGTCATAATTCCAGCATGGACAGAGAGCCCAGCCCAGGATACTACAGATTATCACTGGTGAACCTTTGTCCATCTACAGGGACCTTTGAATTGCTCCAGGAAGAGAGGAGATCTAATTCCAGATGTCGAAGTACAAAGGATGGTTAGCTTCGCATCCTAGCCCCTGAGCCAGGAGGCTTCTACAACAACCTAGTGTCAGTGGATTGAACATTCTTGTAGAATGTAAATAAAGACAAACAAAACGTTGCGTATGTAGACTAATCTGTAACCTTACTTTGTGAGTATACGCTTTGGATACCTCAAAATAATAATCACTTGCATAGATATCAAAAACGCCTAAGCGGAAGCAGCGGTTCTTTCTAAAGTTAACTATGGAGGACAGTTGCAGCTAGCACCATATATACATAAATATATTTAAAAAATTGCTTGTTACTCATAAACTAGTAATTCAATGGTAGTCCTCTACATGACGACGGTAGTGGGCTAAGAACAAGGAATTAAACGAAATTACTATCTCTCAACTTACGACGATGTAATAAAATGACTATAGGTTGATTAGAAACGTTTATATATCCCGAAAATTTGCACAAGCAATAAAACGTTGTAACATGTCCCCGTGCACTGATTAATATATGTATGTTGTGTAAGCATATGTAATGAAAGCACAAAATATTTCATTAATGAAGCTAATGAATTGAAAGGTATTAAATCAGATTTGCTGACTGTACTCAATTTGAGTCGTTGGTATCTTTAAAACGCTCCAACTTTAAAAACCTCAAGAGCTTCACGTGATGAATAGCAGATACGCGGCCGTTACTTTTTAAAATTCATCTAAATTTGTGTTGTACCTGTTAAACCGTGAAAATTTACCGGGATTTATTGCGCAGTTCAGCTGTCTTCGTTCACACTTGAGTCATTCGTACAATAACTATTGCTGCATCAAGTTCCATCTTCGACAATCCAAGCCATTGGTGCATAAATGCAGACCGAATGACTGCAACTAGCTTGGCTAAATTTGAATCTCAGGTAATCGACTCACCTGTAAATGGCGATTTTGCTCTGCCGACAGTCGCCCTGGTAGCATTCCAGCCATCGTTCCTGTTCCGCTTACGGCACCGGCGCTAGACCCCGGATCCGGGTCAGGCTTTCTAACGAATTTCAGCATATCCTGCTGTTGTTGCTGCTGCACTTGAGTGCCACCTCTACCGTGGTGATCGGCCTCGTGGTGCACGGAGACGTGTCCCGCGGAAAATCGATGTGGGGGTGGCCGTTGGGCAAATCGCGAGGGCTGCGCGGGGCCCGCTTTGAGTGATTCCGGGATATAAACGGACGCCAGCTTCGGGATATCCGGTGGATACTTAATATTCAAATGAGGGGGCACAGAACCATCAGGAGGATAATAGCCGGCACACGGTTTAGAATTTTGGTTAGGTAAGTGCTTGAGAATTCCGCCAGAAGGTTGCGGGGGCGGTTGATAGCGTGGTGGAATGTGCGTGGAATGCGAACTACTCAAAACTGCTCCACTTGGAGGATTACCGGCCGCGTGAAAATGATGAAGACTGGACGAAACTTGAGGCAGAACTGTCGCAGAAGCTGAATGTGCGATCTGGGGAGACTGCTGCTGCTGAGAAGTACCAGTTAATGACGTAGAAGCTGGAGATGGCTGGGGCTGCTGTGGGAGATGATGCTGCTGATGCGGATGCTGCGGCGGCTGGTGTATCTGTACCGCCTGCTTTGGGAGCCCAATCAAGTTGCCATTCAGCTTAAGACTATTGCTGGTCGAAGACATTTTCTTCAACGGAATGTTCGTTGGCGATTTCAAATTGGTTCGCGACGACGCGGTCGCCATGAGTTCTGTGAGGAGTTCACTATACCACGATAACCGTCGCGATCGCTGCGCGCATTTGAACTTACGCCGGTGTTTGAGGAGATAAATCCGCACTGAACACTATTTCACTTTGTCGATCATTTCCGGAACGTTTAGCACCATTTTCACTGCATCCGATAATTTTCTTTCCCGAGAAATCTGTGACCCGTTAAACCACTTTTTGAATATTTTATTAGTACTATTTAAGGCACAGTTTACGGGCACTCACAATCGTGGGCACATACGCAGAATAGCATTGGGGTCCGAGTACGCCGTCCTCGTTGTCACTTTCCACCTGATCCGAGTGGCCAGATAAATCTAGAGACGAGTTCACGGAATGAGTCCGCTTGGTCAATATCTAAATATCTCTGGAACCTGTTTTCACACGATGCGTTGCACTGGCCGCCAGCCACTTTTAATCCGTTCCCTCTGAAACAAAATAAGCAGATCCAATGTCAGTCTTTTATCATTGTCTTCACATTACTCGCTAACAGTCCGAGGTGGCCTGGAACATAAGCAACTTTTTCTTTTACTTGTTCGGATTTCAATTACTTAGTACTTAATTTGAGGGCCCTGGACCTCCAACTGGGTAAATTGTTTGCTGTGGTACAGATTTAACATCAAATGTTATTGCAATGATTCATTTTACGACAAGTGTTGCCAATTTACTGGTACTGAGTGGATTCAAGGGTGCGATTATTCGTTATTGTATAAATATATGCACATCTAATCGCGAATTAAAAATACAAGATTACCATAAGCAATCAAGAAAGGCTAAAATGATAGCGTCAATCCCATTTTCCATAATAATCATAAGAAAGAAGAAATTTGGTATAAACTATATTTACATCTGTAAGTTCAAATATCTACTGTATCGATAATGAGAAAAGCAACTAACAAAGGCTTATTTTGGACATTCAAAGCAACTTTTATTTATAATGAGAACCAATTTATATCCAAAACTAAACATATATGATAGCCAATATCCCCTAAATGGGGCATAGCGCGCCATCATTCTTGGTTCGACGAAATGGGCTTTCACTCTCTCCAGGTCTTCTCCTTAACAGTTCTGCGTCATGTGTTTCTAGGTTAACTCACTTCTCGGGATAGTAGATTCCATTAGATCGCATCGCCAGCAATACGTTTGGCGCCGTTTCTTATAGTGTGACCTACCCACTGCCACTTCCGCCCTCTAATCAGCACATCTAGCAGTACCTAGCCACTTGGCCGAATCAGTTGTTCGATCGAATTTTTTCAGGCCAGAGTACACCGATGATATAAACACACGGAGGCAGGTGCTAATGAAAGCTTTGAGCCTTTGGCTGACAATGGTGGTTAATTTCCCATGTGATATTCCCATATAGCAAGATAAAGAGAATATTGAAGTGGAGCAGTCTCAACTTAATATTGGAGATGACGTATTTGCATTTCGAGATCCTAGACAAAATAATGGAGGCCAGTGTTGCCGAAAACGGAAAAATTATGGTATCAAAAATGTGACAAAATAGTATCTACTTTTAAATAAACGTACTTAGATTCAAGCAAGAAGAAAAAATGTTCACCTCTGTTGTTCTATTTTGAATTTGAGGTGAAAATTGTGTGGGCTCCTATTATTCTCTTTTTTTCAACCTTTTCCCCGTTCACAAGTGGGGTCGGCTCGTCGTGATCGGCTTCGCCATTTTGCTCTATCGAATGCCTGATCTGGGTGCTATCTTGAGGCTTTTAAATCACCATCCAGCGTATCAAGCCACCATTGTTTCGGTCTGCCTTTTGGTCGTTTACCATTGACTTCGATGTTCAGACCAATCTGAGCAAGTGAATTTTCGTTAGCATAAATTGCGTGACCATACCATCGAAGACGCCTCTCTCGCAACTTTTCCACGATCGGTGCAACCCCATAACGATCGCGGATTCCTCATCACAAAGAATGCCACTTCAACCAGGTTGCGTTAATACGTGAAGCAATTTGATAACGCATAATTGGCTGATAGCGTTGACCCAAGGTATTTAAATCGCTCAGTTCTGGCAGATCACTGCCGCTGACAGGGATTGTGCTTGTTTCATGCGGACCGATTCTCAAAAATTCAGTTTTGTTTAGATTTAATCTGAGACCGTGTTGCAAGAGGCGATCATTCCATTTTTGGACAAGTTGCTCGAGATCATTTTTGCTATCAGATGCTAGGAAAACATTATCTGCATAAAGCAATGTGTAAGACGCAGGACGTTGGATCCCCGAACAAAGAGGAGTGGTGAAAGGGCGATCCCTTGATGAACACCAACAGAGACACGAAGCGGTTTTGAAACACCCGCCATACTTCGAACTTTACTTTTCGGATGGTGGTAGAGCCAGTGAATCCAGCGCACGAGTTTTTCTGACACTAAGTGTTGTCGTAAAGCATAGCAGATGATTTCGTGTTGCACACGGTCAAACGCTTTCTGTAGATCCAGAAATGCAATGTAAAGAGGGCGATGCTTCTCACGGGTGTTTCTCCATGAGTAGCCGTGCAGCGTGTATTGCGTCAGTAGTTCCGCAGTTTTTGACAAATCCGGCTTGATTCACGGTTATTTCAACGATTTCGCGAATACGGTTGTCAAGAATGCGTTCAAAAAGCTTCATGGTATGGGAAAGTAACCGGTTCTGACGGTAATTTGAACATTTTGTTGGACTACCTTTCTTTTTCCATATTGGAACAGTTTTCTTGCCAGTCAGATGGTGTTCTTCCTTACTGAATAACCCAATTAAAGAATTCACTGAGCCACAGTGCCCGAGGGATGCCACTCCTTTCGTTAGGCCTGTACGTCCATGTATGTCATGGAATATGACTACCATATTGTTCGTACACTGTGAAAAATGGTTTTCGAAAAGCGGAGACTGACGAATGCATATCTAAATACAACAATATAATTAAAACACTAAAACATTTATTCCCATGTAATACAGATTAGGCAAGCAAGGAGAATGAAACAACCAATTGCAACAAAAGTACTAACACGACATGAAAAATGAGCTGATCTAATTAAAAACTAAAAAAGAAATTTAACGTCCAATTCAATTTATATGCTACGTGTGCAAGTAAAGCTCTAAAATAATAATGCATCGAATTGCAATTGTATTGAATCACATCGAAGGAAATTTAGTTCCCAGGTTTCCACAATGCGTTCTGGAAATCATTTTTCGAGATGTGCCGTTTATGGACCTGGAGTTCGAGAAGTCGGTGTAGGACAATACCATATGCAATAACTACCTTCGTGTCGCGAAGGGAATGCATGAGTTTTCTGTCCTATTGTACACTTCCTTTTCCTGTTCTAGTCAGTAAATACCAAGTTAACTAATTCACACCACAATGCTTGACGATTGCATGTATTCCGTGAGATTAGCTTTACCTGTAGAAATACCGATTTCTAAAATTAAATAGGCTGTATTCACTTTTATCAGACCATCGATGTCAATACCAAAAGTTTAAGATTTTTATAGTACGCTCTTTTAAAAAGGCAGACTATTTTCTTGGTTATTTTTAGAGATGAACGATTTTGTCTGGCTGGGCAACTATGAAACTCCGCGACTCGCTAGTCTGCTCTAAAGTGAACCTCTTCCCCCGTGTATGTTGCGAACTTTTTTCCATTGCCGCAGAGCTTTTGAACGGACTTTTCTGTGAATTGCGTGACGTTGTGGCGCAGCGCGGTTACCAACATTCGCAATTTATTCTCGCGGTACTTCATTCATTAATTACCGCGTAAAGTGAATCTAGAACAATCAGGTCATACTAGAACAAAGTGGTGGCCTCGAAGAACCCGCCCGATTGGAACGAGGAAAAAAGGTAGGTTTGTGCGAAAATTTGCAATTGCACCGATTGTGCCCAAGTAGAGCGAGGTAGCGCAGCCAGGACTTGAACAAGAGCCGACATCGTCACATGGCCAGTTTCGGGCTGTTTTTTCTGTGAGCCGCTCGTTGCACAGATGGCGTATGGTGGCTAAACTGTGCCCCATAACGAACCAGGCGCGGTGCTAATATCGGAGACGTGACCGCCCCATAGTTGAATTCTGCCGAGCACGCCCCGTATCAGCGCAGACTGGAAAAATCGTACCGTTTATTTCACTGGGAGAGAGGCGAAAAATTCTGTTGGTTTTTGTGTGCCCCCGATGTCTAGTGTGGAAATCATTCACCAGACCGTTGACCCGCCAGCCTCTAACAAGCGGAAGCTGACTTCGATGACATCGCCAAAGGGAGCCGGAGCCGCCGTCAAATCACAAAAAAGCAAAACGCTGCCACTGCAAGCCGCTGCAGGAAAAAATCAAGTTTTGAGTACTTATTATTATCCGAGTTATCATAATCTCGGGAGATGCCAGATTTTACCTAATACTAGCACTAAGTGCCAAGCATTTAGGCTCGGACGATCCTACATACTTAAAAACTAAAGGGGTGCCTATCCGAGTTATTTTTATTACTTCATTTTTCATACAATAAACATTAAACCGCCGCAAGAGACGGCATCCATACTCTTTTTGAAATTAATCGGTGGAGTTCCGCTCTTGTGGCGAGTTTCTTTTCATTTTAGTCTGCGCATCAGGCGTCCGCTTCGGATTGCGTCGGTGGTGTCTCTTTTTCTGTCGAACGCAGCATTTGTGCATGTGTTTGCCGTAGTCAGAGTAGAGTCTTTTAAGAATTCGGTACAGCCGCGTCTTCGACAATACTCGCGTCGTTAACTTAGCTTTAGTTGTATCGATTGACAATAAAGACGCGGCAGGCCCCCTCAGGTGATTCCCCTTGCTGTGCGCGTCCCTCCCTTTTGGCGACGGAATCCGGAGCTGCGGTTCGTCCATCTGGAAACGCAATTTCAGATGTCCGCGATCACGGCGGACGCGACAAAGTTTAATTACGCTATTGTGGGCCTCCTGGTGACCGATATAGTAAAATCGGCCTCCTACACGGTATTGAAAACAGAGTTGATCAATCGCCTGTCGGTAAGTGAGTCAGCTAACCTGGATCACTTGCTGGCAGGTTTGACGCTGGCCGATCGAACTCCCAGCCAATTGCTTCGCGAAATGAGGCAATTGGGTGGGAGAAAGATCGACGACGATCTGTTCCGGTTTTTTGGAGGTGCTGGCAACTGCGGCCGATAAGATGCATGAGGCGCACGCGTCCAACTATAGCTTCAGCAGCCTTCAGACGAAGTTGGCGAACTGAAGCGCGAGATAGCCGCGCTTGTGGCCAGTATGGCAGAGATGAGGGCGACGCCGGACGCCCAGCGTTCGGGCGCCAGGTCGCGAGCGGTCTTCTGCTCGAAAAGGGCGATCAGGTAGCAGGTCGTCAGGACATTTGTTGGTACCATCGCAGATTCGGAGAAAAAGCCACCAGATGTACGATCCCATGTAAATTCTCGCCTACCTAAAAAAACTAGGTCCGCGGGGGGTCCTGGCGACGGTCATCAAGAATGCAGCGCCACGTCGACACTCTCAGCAGTCCTCCTCCACTCCTCCAAAAATTCAGCCAGATTACTACTGAATGTAGTCTCTCTAAACCAGTGAAGCACAATATGCAGCACCACATTAACACTACTGGTTCCCTTATCTTCTCGAAGGTGTGTCGCCTACCACCCCAGAAGTTGACTATTGCACGGAAAGAGTTTGAACAACTTATGCAACGGGGTATCTGTAGACCCTCGGGCAGCTATTGGTCTTCCCCACTAAATATGGTTCCTAAGCGACTGGCGCCCCTGTAGGGATTACGGAAGGATAGATGTGCAGACTGTTCCAGACCGATATCCCATTCACGACTTTACGCATCATCTCGCAAACTGCCGCATCTTTTCGACCTTGAATTTAACCAAGGCATATCATCATCCCTGTAGCTTCAGATTACATTCCAAAGACGGCAATATGCACACCCTTTGGACTCTATGAGTTCACACGGATGACTCTCCTTGAGGCCGGTTTAGTCCTAAACGTTGATAAATGCAAGTTTCTCCAGGCAAAGGTGAGATTCCCCGGCCACTTCATTTCCCCTGACGGAATACAGCCTGACCCAGCCAGGGTCTAAGAAATTACAAGCTTTCCGCGTCCGAAGACTGTGAAGGATTTGTGGAGGTTCTTGGGCATGCTAAACTTCTATCGTCGTTTCCTGCCCAAGGCCGCCCAAAACCAGTTCATTTTGAACGCGTATTTGTCTGGCCCCAAAACAAAGGACACACGAGACATTGTGTGGTCTGAAGAGGCTGTCCGCGCGTTTGATAAATCCGGACAACAACTGGCTGATGCTACACTCTTGGTATTTCCTCGACAAGATGCACCCCTAGCCGTTTTTGTTGATGCCTCTGACATCGCAGTAGGTGCTGCTCTTCACCAAAAGGTGAACCAAATCTGGCAGCCGTTGAGCTTTTTCTTCAGACAGTTAAACCCCGCTCAACGGAACTACAACACCTACGATCGAGAACTGCTCGCCGTGTATTTGAGCATTAAGTACTTCCGTTTCTCCCTAGAATGCAAGCCGTTCACCGTAGCCCATCTTCGGCTCGAACCTCTCTCTTTGCTGCGAATACTCGGAAAAGGGACCCCGCCCATACATCCCGGCCACCTTTCGTAAGGAATTGTTCCACGCGGTTCACGACGTAGCGCATCCAGGCATCAGGACGTCAAATCGGTTACTCACCGAGAAATAGTTCTGGCCCTCCATGAATAAGGAGATCAACTCCTAGGCCAGAGAGTGCATCGCATACCAGAAGTGTAAGGTTACTAGGCATGTAAGAAAAGAAGTGGGTTGATTTCCCCGCACTACCAAGCGGTTCCACACCATACACCTTGAGATCGTTAGCCCTTTGCGAGACTCGAACGGTTACAAACGCCAGCGAACTACGGCTTACCACCCGCAATCCAATGGGATGCTAGAGCGTTGACACCGGACATTAAAAGCCGCCATTATGGCTCGTGACGATCCGTCCTGAACTCAAGTCTTGCCTCTCGTCCTATTCGGCCTACAAACAACCCGCCGGGAGGGATATGCCCCAAGGCTCCCAAGTGATCCGGTCTTCGACAAGAGATCGGGTCTCACAGATTCGGGATTGCTGCGCCTGCTGAAAGACAACCTTCGCCGTATTAAAGCCACACCTCTCACCCGACAATCGCCCGCACCTGCCTGCGGTCCCAAGAAGTTGGACACGTGTACACACGCCCTGGTCAGGACGGATGCTGTCCGGAAGCCGCTGCAGCCTCCATACGAAGTCCCGTACCTTGTTCTAGAGTAGGGAGAGCATTTCTTCCAGCTCGAGATCGGGAGACATAAAAAGGCTGTCTCCTTATCCAGGCTGAAGCCCGTTTGCGCCCCAAATCAACGTCGCGAATGATGGGAAACGCAGTTGCGAGTTCAGTCGCTGAAACCCCCTAGGTTTCATCTGGGGGCGGAGTGATGTGGCGCAGCGGAGTGAACAACATTCAAAATTTATTTATTTATTTATTGTTAATTCGATTGACAGTTGCCACCACCGGTGTTCTCCGTGGCGGAGTAGGCCTGGATTTAGTCGAAAAAATAATTGAAGTTAGGAAATTAGATTTGACATAAAATTTTTCAATGAAAAAGTTCTAATTTTGATGCACTGTTAAAAATAAACGTTCTAATTGATATTGATGCAATGTTAAAAATAAAACTGTGTTTCTAGTGGAATGTCTTTTTGCTTTCTTCTAACATTTTCGCGGTTTTTCAGTATGCGAAAGTACATTCATAATTACCGCGTAAGGTGAATTTAGAACAATCAGGTCGTACTAGACCAAAACGTCACGTTGTTTTCGAACTGTCAGCTTCCGCAGGGTGTGGTTCCACTTGATGTCCAACTTAGTGGGTTACTTTGTACCTTTTATTACGTGGCGGAAATTTTGTTACTTTTTGTATTAAAAAGACAACACGGACAACTATTAGGAAGAAGAAACAACGCTATCAAAATAAACGCAAAAAAATAAACTGGCTGACCTTCTCGATGTTCCGCCTGTTAAGGCAGATAGGAAGAGTGCGACGACCAGCCAGCCTAAGAGTATTGGGTGTGGTGGTGTTTATCTTCACTCCGACCCTGCTTGCCTTTATTTCCAAATCTACAGCTATTTGACCATCATCACTCTATGAAAGAAGAAGCAGATCTCATTAATGTAGTCGACGTATTTACGCTGTCATATGTCGCTCTGATAATAGTTACCACTTTTTTCGGACTGTTCGTCCTGTATAGAGCATCCCAGATACACTCCTTGTTCACGTTGTACAAAGCCTTCTCAAAGAGCAACTGAATCTTACCGGATCAGTGGAAGGAGCAGATCTGCCAAAGCAGCAGGTGCTGCTATAAAAGTTCCGCAGGGAAACCGTCAAGCCTAAAGGCTTTGCATTACATGAGCGCATTGATTACCAAGATGTCACGCATGTTACGGCGACCGGACATTTCATTCACAAGAGGTTGAACTTCATATATGTTATGCAACTGAGAACCGCGGCCAGTCAAATGTTCCCTTCACCTCCTTTTCTGCCCGCCGTCAAGGATGGCAACCGTTAACTGTTGCTCTGCACTTTCCTAGATTTATCGTGGTACTGCCGCTCAATAGCATCACTTTCGCTTTCAGTTTCCTACGCTCCTCAATTCGCTTCCAAGCCCTGCAGTCAGTTATATTTTATGGTGCCCCTTGAGGACGTGACCACCCGCTTCCCTTGTGCTGGGGAAAAGTGCACTATTGATGACCCAGTGCTCATCAATACTCTCCGGTGAGCTATGTCTGTCGTCTGGTCAGCAAGATATTACTTCCCCTGCTGATAAAAAGCCAGCTCTCGTAAGCTGACTGTGAGAGGATGCGGACGCAACACGCAAGCGAAGGCAAGCGACCATCAAACCCGATGTCAACATCTTGCACATCCAGAAAACAATTGCTGATTTCTTTGGGATTAATCTGATTAGATGTTCTTCATCTTGGGACGGAATCTCCCAGTTAATATTCATTCTGATACTCGTTTCCGGAACATGACAGCGCGCCTAGTGGATGCGGCAAGCATTAATCAGACACTGGATCCACGTTTCCTTCCAGTAGGTTTACTAGAATATAACAGAACAATGCCGGAGGAGAGAGAGAAATGCTCCCCAGAAGCCCGCCATAATACCTCGATCAACCCCAAAATGTCCAACTTGTATCGCTGAAATCCTTGCTGAAGTTGGAGCAATCGAGCATTCTAGGAAACCTCGACACCGACGTCAAGAGCTTAGTCATAAATCTTTAACGAAAGCAAAAGGTCTTAGAAACAAACCAGTCCGATTCCCAGACTCGGTAGCAGTTCCCGAAGTATAAGAAAATTCCAGAGGCTGTTCTACCTTTTTAGTTGCCTTTTACGACAAAGAGGAAATACTTCGAGTGAATTCAACACCTCCCAGCTCAGAGGGGACTTATTACCTCAGAGGAGCACCGACATCCCGGCTTGAAACCACTTCCTGAGACGCCCCTGGTTTTTCCCTCATCCTGTTTCGAATAGGCTTGCTACCGTCCAAGACGGTTCTCGAAACTGGAAAGGAAAATAAGTTTGTGAACCAACACGGAGGCACGAGAAAAGATCCCTAGGCTATTATAAAATTTAAAAGCGTTGTTACAAATAAGGAAAATTGAAAATGCGCAGGAAGAAAAAGTAATCAATGGGAGAAAGTTATTGCATCGACCAAAAGCTAAGACGAAGTTAGCACAACTAATATATTGGACTTCGAAAAATCTGTACCATCTTCAATCTTGAACTACAAATCAAAAATAAAGTTTTGAAGGAACACGATTTTATTCGAAAACACCCCATCTTATGGAAGAATATTTAAATGCACAATTGTTATATATGCGCTGAGTGTGTCAGATTATTCACTGTAGTGTGATATCAATATTCACTGTTTTGGATTGATCTAATTTTACACAAAAGGGTCAATTTTAATGCATCATAATTTTATTAGCAATGGGAGCATTTTCATCAGACGTATCATGTTTAATATCAGAGCCTATATTCCAGTAAAAATTTAAATTTAAATCGATTTGATAATTTCGGAGAAGGAGATTTGCTTGATTTTTTGGGTAGATATTTTGAACTTTCACTCAATTCGGGAAATAAGATCAGCTTCGAAAGTACTAATTAAGCCTTTTCATTCGATACACCGCGTGACCATTGCACTCTCTAAAATAACGACTACTCGTTGCATCTGAAGAGATCCACAGACCACACCATCTCATCATGACAATAGGTTCAGCTGTTTCCGAATAAATGGAGTGAAAACCATGCGACTATTGTGACTTCACCACCTTCCTGAATGATGTAGAATCTACTACTAATTCCGACCTACAGTCGGCAAGTGGAACAACCAACGCCCATTCGAAGAAACTGCAATTACTCAAATAAAATTAATAGCTTTCCATGCTAAATTCATGACTTTCCAAATAAAAATAAAATGTTTCCAAATTAAATTTACAGGATCAAATTTCAGGTAATCTAGAACACAAAAAATGTATAAAAATTGGGGGTTATTTAGATTATATGACTATATTTTTTGATTATATGACTATATTTGTTGTATATTATACCTCCCCTTTACTTGTAGGGTGACCTCTCCTTTAATTCGGTGTAGAATGTTGTAACTAACTGATTGCTTGAGCGTTCACAATTTCCAACTTTTTACCAAGTTTGGTGTTAATCCCTATAACTGCTTCCGAGAAAAATGCGTGTGGCAGACAGACAGACAGCAAACCGATTTTAATAAGGTTTTTTTCACAAAACCTTAAAAACCCAAAGAGTCCTAGCGGCACGAAACCGAAAAGTTTGATGATAAAAATGTGCACATTCCCGACCAGTTCGATAAAGTATGAGGATACATGCGAAATGATAGTTGCAAAAGGAAAAGGCTTTAATCCAATTTCACGTTGTCTGCACAACGACACACATAACAGATGAAACTACAAACTTTCAAGTTCTCTTACAATAAACGTTGCTGCGTTCCCATCTCATTAACTCCCTTCAACATCTTTTTCTGTGACTTAGAGTGTACTAACGTTGTTTCGCAGTTTTTACGGCTTTTCTTCTTAAAGAAAGGGCAGACAGATAATAATACATTTATAGGTGTTTGTTAATCACACAAGAACTATCGGGCAAAGCTTCCAATGCATCAACAAACAAGTAATACTCGAACGGCGAATGTCAACTATGCCCATAGCTTTCACTATTATACCGATTTATACTGTAACTATTCGGAATTGTGGCTCATTAGCTTGCAATCAATTCTGTAAATGCTGTAAGTCAATGCACAGAATACTAAACACAAATGCATTGTGCATCGAGTTAATAAGCAAACGCAGCTCGCCACAAGCACGCCGATAAATGGGCACGAATTGGGTACTTGTTATTCTATTCGAGTGGGAAACTTTCGATTATCTTCCTCTCACTTTCCAATTCACTCTTGAACATGATAGGATCGGCCCTGAATTTAGTAACATTAAAAGCTGATTTGTACTGCAATCAAAATCTACACACTCAAAAGTGAATGCACGCCTGGGTAATTAGCTTTCCGATCAGTTCTACTGCTTTCCATGCATGCTCGGTAAGCATGCTGATGCCGATTACGAAATGGAAAAAAATGCAAATAAGCATATATTTCAGCGACTTATTTCCGTTCAAGTCGATCAGTAAACAAGCAACGACACTCCCTCCCATTCCCAACAGGTGTATTGTGTTTCATCAATATTCCCCCGATAAAATCCACTCAGCCATGTATGCATCATATCTGATATGAGGGCCAGGCGAACTTGCACCTTGCTGTGATTTGAAACCCGGATCATGTGGTGATGTTCTGGCCTCCCCTACCTTTTGCGGAGCATTCATATCACACTCTGCACACACCTTCGCCTTTTGAACAGAATCCACCTGAAGCATGAATCTTGGGGTTAAGTGTACAGCGCGCTTTCTAGTATCGTTCAATTTTATTTGAACGCTTTGAGCGTCGCTGGGGGTAATTGCAGGTAGGAAAAGCAATGGTGGTGTTTGGCAGTCGGCAGGAAACTAGGGTGGAACATAGGAAAGCATCGATGTAACCCTGAACATAGTTCTTACATGTAGTCGAATCAAATTGAATGAATCACCCGTTTGAATAATACCCTTTTAACCCTACTATTATACTAGACAGAATAATGAAAATGGCAAATTTTCCTTGAGGAAGCTTCACCTATTAAAACGGAAATCAGTGGGGACATTGCAACTTGTGACCCGCCACGCATGCATCATTTTAGGTTGCATTTAGAGAGATATATAGCATGGTCTTAGTCATGGCCTTAATTGCGGGAGTGGGGGTATAAAATGAAACATATTCTTAACAAAAATTCAGAAAAAAATACTTACCAACCCGATATCAGTGAAAATAAAGTTGATAATTGTTAACCAAAAGCTCTCCTTAAGAGAGCGAAGCACATTAGGACGTTTTCAGAATCGGACTTTTTTTGTTTGGATAGATCGTTAACTAGAATATGATTTTTTAGATTTTATGAGCCTAGAAGCGATTATCAGGTAAAGGCTCAGGCTCGAACGTAATCACTTCATGTCCCTATATAATCTTGTAGCGCTCTGCAAATAACGTATTTATAATTACTTAGCGTCAGTCCCTTCGACAAGGGCATTTGTATTTGTTCTAATTGTAATTTGTTTGTGAATGAAAGGGCGATCCACTCGTCGGTCATTCTGGAGTAGTGGATTCCATTGCATAGCATAGCGCGTAACGGGATTATCGGCTTTCCTTAAAATAAGGCCACTACCGCTTGGATATGGCCCGTACGCGGTCCAAGTTATTCCAAAGGTTTTGCCTTAGGCAAGAATATTCCGATTACATGACGCAGACATGATGAAAGCTTAGACTTTCCAGTAATAGTGGCGGTCACTATCCATCCATTACGCCTATATAATTTCACAGAGAGAAGGCTGCCGCGGAGCGATCTCATATTGAAGCTAATGGATAAAACAGCGCAGGCGGATACCACTGTCAATGCATCGGCTGACCAGAAGTTCAGTGACGCCGTCGGTAGGAACAAATTTCCTTAATATACAAATTGATCAAAGCCTTGGATATTCTGCCCATTAACGAAAATGCAGCAAGAGTGCGGTGACTCGTCAGACTGAGAACCATGATTTTGTCGGTGTTTATCTTCAGATCAGCCCAGCTTGCCTCCTTTTCTAAGTTTAGAGTGATTCGACCAAGGTCGATCATTCGGTGAAAAAGCAAGAAAATGTGATCATCGTAGTCGAGATGTTTAAGCAAAGATGACGTATCCCAATCTACATTTTTGCATGAAACTACTCAAAAATTCGACAGCAATTATAAATAAACATCTACGTGCTTATAAAAAAATGATTACTGAAAAAAAACCCAAAAGGTATTTTTTCGTCAACTGAATGAACAATAATTTTGAAATACTTAAAAAAAACGATAAAGTCGGGTTTTTATACAAACATATGTACATATGTAGGTATCACCGGGAATCTCCAGAAATCCGTTACTTAGAATTTAGTCTGACTATTACGAGCAAACAGTCTGTAATATAAAGACGGAATCCTACACCACTCTACTACATCATTCGGAAGAGTACGTAACAGAAATGGGAAGGAACACGAAAATATTGCAAGAGAAATGTATCCTTGCGAGAACAATGGTTGCAAGTGAAAAGATGGAGCTATTATACTATCTTGTAAGCACTTCAAAGGACCTGGCGTGGATGGCATCTATCCAGCCATGCTAAAGGAGTGATAGGGCTGTCTATTATGTAATGATGAAGCCCAATCCACGAAATGTTTCTCATGTTAATTCCACACCTATGATTTTTGGCCCTGAGCAAAGGGTATCATCAGAGCCACTAACGGAAATACTATGATACATAAATATTCCGTTACACGATGGATATCGAATAACATGAACCATACGGTCTGAGTGCTCCGAGACTCTACCTCTCCTCCATCTCACACTCACAGACCCACCACCAGAGATACACAAAAATTGGTCACAAGTTGCTGGAAGTAATCAAAGAGGTGGGATTTTCCATTGGTTTCATATTCTATCCAAAATTTTAACTGGGAAAATTGCATTTTTAAAAAACTGCAGGCAAAAAAAATACTGCAAAATGTCGAAAAAGTCTAATCATTTTAATTCAGTGAACTGGAATTATATGTGACGTATTATAGTAATCATTTTAGCATTATATTTTCAGGGATACCAGATATCACGACAGACGATTCCCATCCGAAAGCTCCTTGCAACTTTTTCACGGCCTGCGTTGTGATACAAACAGAAACTAGCAGAACTTATTAGCACGTTTTCGCAGGAGCCATTCGGATTTGGTATATAATTTTTACATCGGGAACGTAATGCTCTATATTAAATTAGTCATAATAGCCTGAACCCAGTGAAGATTGAGTTTTCTCACGTAATTCCCCAAAAAAATAATGTATTAATGTATGTAATGCATTCTTGATAATCGTAATTCATACACAATTCCACACTTTATCTATTTCCTGCCTGGTTTTTTGTTCACGAGCACACCGGATTCCACACTTCCACAAAAGATTGAAAATTCCAGATGTAAACAATGAATTTTATAAACAATCGAGCAACCGCTCCCAACTTTTTGCAGCCATTGTTATTTTATTTAGGTTTGCAATTCAAATTCACTAACTTGGGTGATTTGCCTGAAGCGTCACTTGGCACCAGAAAATTATATGGTACCCCAGAATCCCGGGTATCTCTGCAGAACATTTCACACTTCATGCATATGAACGACGTTTCAAAGGAACTTCCTGCGCATTCGCGGGAGTGTTAGTAATTTGCAGTAAGCTAAGACAGGCTAGGACCCTCGCAAGCACTGGTAACCAAAATTAAATGACACGCTCTTTAGACACAGATGCTGACCAAACAATTGACCATACAAATGGTTTCGGAATATACTATACACAAAAACCCGAGAATAGAGGTCGGTCTGCATGGCTAGGAATGAATAGGAAAACCTGAAACCAGTAGTACTCGTACAAACTCATTGCTCAATGAAACGTTACGGAAAAGTTGCAAATGACCGATTGGAACGCACTTGACTTGCGAACATAACAGTCCGGCGTCCGGTCATTAAGAAGTCAATAACTGCTGCTGCGCGACCATTGCAGATGATGGGCAAGAAACATTGGCCTCTCAAGAGGAAAACGAAATAGTGAAGAAAGGTGACATTGATTTTCTATTTGCGGTTCTTCTTGTTGTGAAAGTTTTCCACACAGGTTTCATTCACATGTGTGGCGGCCGTGTGAGCAGCGCTCGAACTTAATACGACCACGACACCTTTCACATTCCAGTTGATCTGAGACAGTCAGGTTTTGTGCCCAGTCGCCAGCTAAGAAACTGAGCTTGAGCTTACTAAAAATTATAGCCGCGGTGACGAATGTGCCCGCATTTCCATACATATATGCCTACAATATTCACATATATACCTGCGGTTCTATGTTTTGTAAACCACAACTTTTCACGAACAGTCAGCAAGCGAACTCGATAGTGTTCATCAAAAACAGTACCAACGCGAACCCCCGTAAAAACTTTTCTGTGTTAGGATGCGCCATGGATTATATGAGAATCCCCAGTTTGCAGCATAATTACTGATGGTTTCGGAGCGATCTTAAGCCTATCACTTGCAACACTTATCTGAAAACCAGTTGGTAATCTAAGGAAATGAAAACAATAAGGTCCACAAAATATGCTGTAGCAATCGTGGGGTTGGAGAGGGTCAGACCGTCTTAGCACCCAAATCGGATTATAATAATCTCGAGGAGCAATAGTGGTTACAATTTTACATTGTCAGCACTACGCGTAAACAGGTGATGGCAGGAAACAATTTTCCCATCATTAATGGAGATTAGAGAGGTAATTGTGGTAGTGTAACAGACGATTGAACAACGTTGGAACATGGCTCAGAGTGTAAACTAAAATACCAAAAAAACTTGCACTACATAAATACTTGAAATGTTTTGATTGCCCATTTCAGCCCCAAAAATATGGTTCGCCAAACTGAAAAAACTAGAACAAAGAGCGAGCAATTCACAAAGGAAAATTCACAGGAAAGGAAAGTCAAGGTTACAATGCAATAGGGTGCTGCTGGTGAAGCACCAAAGAACCGATTAAAAACTAAAAACATTGAATATCGGGAGAGGAGCCTGCGGGGTTTGCACAAATTGTGGGGCGACACAACCGTCGGCCATCTTGGAAGAATTGATTCCACTGTGTGGTGTAGCCAGCAATGCAATTATTGCCCTTCCTTAATGTGTGACCTATCCACTGCCACTTCCGCCATACGATCGCATCGCGCACGACCTGTGCGAAAAGTAAAGATCTGAACTCCACACACTGTTCCAAAATGATCTGCAAGCTGCCGATGTGGTCAATGCAGGAGGATCTGGAACGGAAAGGCTGCTCTATGTCGACTAAAATTTTGAGATATTCTAGGATTGTTTTAGCTGTTATCTTTGCAGCATCAGGAAGCACGTGGAAAACTTTCTTTGGAATCTTAGCAATCATCCCTGAGATACGGTTATGAACCGCGGTGAAATATTCTTTCCACCTCTTCAATTGTCATATAGGTCAAGATTAAGATGCGACCACATGTAAGCTCTTCCGTGAAACTGTATACACTCCTCAAAGCATTGCGTTCTGCGGCATCTTCAGTTTTCCTGGCTAGCGCAATAGTAAATTCCTTTTTATCATGATGCACACCACGTTAAACTTCTCTGGATTTCGTTCGGTATCGGGATTCGAACGCGTCACGCTCACCATCACTCGCATCGGTCAATACAGCCTACAATCCCTTCCATTCAGCAATCCATTTCCACGACTCAGCGGTCAGCTTCCTTCGAGACGTGGCCGACGAACCTGAGGGTTCAATTCTCATCCATTTTCTCAGACGGGTTACTCGGTGCATTTGCCATCCGATCAGCAAGATAGCTTTCCCACTGTCAAGCGGCAGCTGGATCATACAAGCCATCAATGTTGAATTTGTGGGTCGCAACTCTCCAGCCCTGTGAGAAGTGGCGGTAACCTGCAAATGTCACGTGCTGCATCGAGGAAAAATCTCTGGGGAATTCGAAGTGCAAAGCGGAGCCGGCTGGGTTTCATCTTGTAACCGATATTATCTCAATGGACTATGACATTTTTCCTCAAACACCTCGAGTAGGCTTATGACATCTGTTTGCTCTTTCACCGGATCATGAACAATGGCCAAATGCACTGGATTTGGAAAAAGAGACAAAAAGAATAGGACTGAAGATAAACATCAACAAAACCAAGGTTCTCTGTCTGACGGGTCATCGAACTCCGTCTATCTGCACCAATGCGGGGAGCATTGAAAACGTTGATGAATTTGTATATATATCTAGGAAGCATGGTTTCTACCGACGCTCCGCTTTCACTTCCTTTTCTGAATTCTGTAAACGCAGTAACCTAAACACCAAGATCAAGTTGAGACGGCTCTCTGCTAACGTTTTTTGTATGTTGATAAATGAGAGAAACACATAATGAGCAAGAGTCTATAAAAAAAGTGTGCTGGGTCCTGCCTGCAGACAGCAACCTAGAAAATTTTAAGAATTGACTTCAGTCCTTAAACATATAGCATTCGAAAACGCTTACCTTATCCCTGACATTGAATGAGGTTGCTAACCCTCAGGTCAAAGATTTCAAAACTATTTTGATAGATTCCCGCCAAAAATTACGGCTCAATATTGAAGTGAGAAAAACATACTAACTATTCCGTAGAAGCTCTAAATTGCAACTTAAGGGACTCTAAAAGCTACAAATGTCTAGTCGAAAAATTAGATTTAGATATAGAGCAAGGCTGGCCAACTATCAAAATAATCGATCTGACAATCTGATAACTCCGTCGGAGGTCCAAATTTGAAAGCCTTCATTGAAAACTTTTGGAATTTGTATATATACTTCTCCTGCTCACACCTTTTGTGGAGTATAGGGCAATCCCATAATCTCAGGTTTCAATTAAGACTGTGCTTTAGTTTCATTGTCATCACGCTTAATGGTGTGCAAATGATAAGCCTACAGCAGCGGGAAAGTGCGAATAGGAACACATATCTCCTAGACGACCGGGATTCGACCACGGGGTAACAAGAACGAGAGACTGACACGATCACCGCATCCGTCAAATTTATGTAAAGTAGAAATCGTTTTGTGTTAAGTAATTGACGATGCAGTGGCTAAAGCGGTTTAGAGTCAACCTCCTGGTCCCCACCATCAAAATTTCAATCCTGGTTTCTATCATATTTATTTGCATGTATCTCTCTTCTTGTCCGCGATAGGTTTATCACTTTTGCAGCAATAAGTGTGATGAAAAAAAGAAAATAGAGAAAAATAACAAGTCTGAATAGATTATATAGATGTCCTAAACTCCATAACCCTTACTTGATTTGACTGCTGCCCATTACTCGTGGGAAGGGACACTAACGTAAATACTTTCTAGAAACACAAAAACAATACTCAGCACGGTTGATGGTCGCTCAACAACATCAGAGTGGTCCTTCGCCCTTGGACGAAGAAGAATTAGGCTTGTAGTTTAGACGAAACAGTTAAACAAACCTATCGCCCACGCCTACTACCATATCACAGATCTAGAGCAGTAACCCACAATCGTCAATCGATACCGGATGATGGTGAAACATAATCGAGTTCCTCTTCCAACTAGACAAGAAATTTTTCAAAAATTTTCAGTTGAGCTCGGTACGAAGTCATCAACAAACATAAAGAGAAGCTCGAATACTCCATTTGTAAGGTACCCCATAAACCCAGTTGTCAGAAGAAGCTTAATACCTGCCGATGTCAAACCAATTTATAACGAGGCTGTCTCTTTCGAATTTCGATTGATCATTGGACTAACTATTGGACTAACGATTACTGCGATAGAGGCTCATAGCCTAATCTGCGTTGCGGCTGCCACGATTATTCACCTTGGCAACCAACATCTTGGAGGGCATAACAAATAGGATTTTACCATAATCCGTGGTTCGACTTAACAGCAGAGTCGAAAAATTAAGCAAGGGGATTGATCGTGTTACACAAGCAAATCTTAGAAATCCACCAGGAAGAATACATAGATGTGTTTCGGACATCATTGGAAACTAAAGCAGAAACTTGCGATGTGCTCTAATCGCATCCGCAGGTATTAAAAGAGTTTCAGCAAAGGACAGCACAAAGTTCTTCCGAAATCAGAGATGATTTTATAAAAATTTCAACAACTCAGGTCGGTAAAGTAACCTCAATCTGGATCTAGCGGAAGATTTCTAAAGAAATGTTTGCAGTGAATCCAATCATCGCAAGTTATAAGCACTATGGCTCCTACACTTTATGTGTTCAAAAAGGCCCTGTACGAAATGACTGAAGCTGGAATTGCAAAAGCCCTTGAAAAGGCAGGTAACTGGAAGGCGCCAAGAGGTGACTAAATTTCGAACTTCTGGTTGAAGTGGTTCAAGAACTAATCCGATCTTAGTTCCACCATTTTTCACCAAGTAGACAACTTTTCTCCTGCCAAAGGAGCAGAATGCCTCCTACCGTCCACAATGTCGACCAATTACTTGTCTTTCCATCACTTACAAGGATTTCAAGATTAGGGAACAAAAACGATGCGCAGAAGGCTCCAGGAGCTGTAAAAAACAGCTTATAATCAATACTATAACTGTGAGAGAAGCATTTCGGTAGCCTACATCAATTAAAATCAACCCTCGGTCCCATATTATACTCATGGTTTTTGCAAGCGTCAGCATATAATATCTACGTTCAGAATACTGGGCAGGACCGAGAGTGCCATCCGTCGTAATTCCGCCTGCACGATTCTGCATTAAAACATTACGAAAACATTAACTTGGCTTACGAAATTGGAAAACTAAGTGCTGTTACGTCACTGTACTTAGGTCTCAATCTATGGTGTAATGATCCTGCAAAAGCAAGAGGTGAAATATCTCGGTTTGCACCTGGATATAGGGCTAATGTTGAGAAAACATATTGACACTAAGACAGTGTAAATGGGGGACTTCTAAATAAAAATTCTAAACTGTGACTCGATTACAAACGCCGTCATAATTCCAATATGGATTTATGGAATTCAGCTGAGAGGTTCAACGTGCATATCTAACATCGTGTTGAAAAAGCCCAGTCCGGGATACTACGGATGATCACCGATGCACCTTGATATATGGAAAGTGAATACATCCAAAGACACCTTTAAATTACGGCTGTAAGGGACGAAATTTCATTCTAGGTAACGAAGTATAAAGGAAGGTTAGCTCTCCATGAGACTACTGCAACAGCCTAATGTTAGTCAATTAAAAACAAATCGGACGCTTCAGGTATGAAAAGTTTTGTGTATTTCTTTTATAAAGCCATTTGACTGTGCATTTGTCCCATTAGAACCTAGTACGTAATATATGTATTATGTGAGAATATCCACTTTCGCATGATATTGACATTCAAAGTGTTAAATTTGCACAGAAACGTCAAATTTGATCTGTTTCTTTCTTTGGTAACATTGCTGCAAAATTGCGTGATTCTAAGATGAACTTAAGGGGAGTTTGCAGTCAATTACCAAAAATTATAGTAATATACTATTATTAACTTTTTTTGGGCAGATATCGGTATGGAAGGTATTTCAGAGCTTAGGTATCATATAGTGATAGCCTCCTGATTTTTGCAGATTTTTCGGTTGGGCAGTTTCTAAGAATGGGTCCGTTAAAAAAATTATCACTTTCGACCCCCCGTACTAGACACAGCTTCGGAAAGTATAATACTAATCGAGATCTTTCATTTGATACTCCACATGACTATATTTAGTGAAAAAAAGTACATCCCCTTTTGCATGTATGGGGACCCCCCTTAAATTCGACCTAGGGTGATGTAACTCACTGTATGCGTGAATGTTCACAGTTTCCACCTTTCCACCAAATTCGGTGTCAATCACTATAGCCGTCTCTGAGAAAAATGCGTGTGACGAACAGACAGACAGACAGTAAACCGATTTTAATAAGGTTTTGTTTTACACAAATTCAATAAAATAAATGTGTCGTTCAAATAAACCTTGAGTTGAACTACAACTTAGTAAAAAAGAACAAAAAGCTGACAGACGGTTTCGTCCAGGGCAGAGGCAACTCATTAGACGCTCCTTCCAGGGCAGAGGTGAGGCAGCGTCTGATGAGTTGCCTCTGCCCTGGACGAAACCGTCTGTCAACTTTTTGTCCTTTTTTTCGTAAACATTGGGTTTTACTCAAAAAAGAGGAGTCCGAGAACTGCAAAAGAGGGAGTAAGTTGCTCCCCAAGTGGTTCGGTCCGTCACTACGTAGGTGCGGACCTAGGACTCCCAGCATCCTCAACAAAAAAATATTATTTACAACTTAGTAGTAAACTACCATCATCATTTTAAGTACATATACTCCGCAGGCAATCTTGGAAAATTATGAGATCAAACTACCGTGGAACAACACCATTGCCACCGATCACAGTGTTGATTGCAATAGGCGCCGTCTAGTTCTGCTTCGCAAGGAAGAAAGAGCGTGCTTCATAATACATGTAGCCGTACCGTTGAACCAGAGAACTGCTGAAAAGCAACAAGAAAAAATTCGGAACTACGGTCCTTTGGTGGATGATATGAAGCAGGCATGGAGTCTAGAAAATGTCCAGTTAGTCCCAGCTGTGATTTCAGCGACGGGATTATCTCGAAATGCAAAAAGTGGTCAGCTTTGCAACCTTTGCTATATACCGAAAAGTCCCGTCTGGTAACAGCCAGAAAACTCTACTATACTTTTGCATTGTCTTCTATTTACAATTTTTATGCCCCCGCATTTAAAAACCACCGCGTTACTGCTTGAAATGTTTGTGAAAATCGAAAATATAGTAAAACATTGCATTTTTGCGCTTATGATTCTAAGATGAGTAGCATGCTGTTTTTAACCTTTTCTAAGTAGATATCGGGATTGGTGAATATTATTTAGATGTCATATGCAGACTCTATCCTGATTCCCTTTCAGCTTTATCAGGTGGCTAGTTCCTGAGAACGGTATTTTCATTTAAGAGATCCCTGTGTAACACCCCCAACTTTTCAAACTGATATCAAGACCTAAGCCTGTTTCACAAAGGACTCACCCAGGCCCCTCATTTGTCACCCCACATGGTTATATTCAGCAAAAAATGTATTCCTCCATTTGCATATAGCCCTTAAACTCAACGTGGAACGTTGTCAGCAGGTATAACAGGTTCTGAGAAAAGTGCGTGTGACGGACGGACAGTACACCAATTTTAATAAGGTTTTGTTTTCCACACCAGCCTTCAAAGGGAATAGGAAAAATTAGGTGCTTGCAAAATATGTGGATTTACGTTAATTATGATGTTAGTTTTCTATTCCTAAGGGCCAGAAGACAGCGAATTCGTACGAAATTGATGACTTTGATCAATTGTAATTTTATTAATAATACGATTTTCATGAAAGTTTCCAATATTATGAGCTATTCTATACTTGCTGTACGATTTCGTACTCCTAAACTTAACTGAGTACGGTTTTACCATTTTCCGGAATAGGGTATATTTTGAGGCCTAAATTTTCACTAATAACTGTATTTTTGGGCTGGGTAGTTTCCGAAAGTAAGTTACCCATTACAGGTCGAGGCCTTTCATTTGGCGCCAGTTGAATACACAAAACCATGCCATGTATCTGGATCTTGTTGGTTTTATGTTTAAGAAAATACAATAATTAATAATAGAGAACTATTATACATACATAACTACAAATTTTTTTGACTATCGCTTCAACTTTCCACTCGAGTCAGGCAAGCAGATGGCAGGGGTTTCAAATAAGACGGGCCAGAAAAAGTGTTTAGTATAATTTACCAAATTAAGGAGCAATGGCTTATGTGGAAATAACATCCACAAAATGCTTGCAGTAGAACCAAATAGAATCGAAAGGAACCGACACCAAACAGGATACCGGGTCAAAGGCTGAATGCATACAATGTTATGTATGTACACACAACTAAGTGCTCGTCCATTACAAACGAGTCTTAAGGCCAAATTCTTTCCGCCTGACGTAATTTCCTTCGTGTTAAAAACTGCTCTACTCAAGGCCGACATGCAAACCAAACATGCATTGTTTATTTCCACGACAAACACAACTGAAATGCCATCCCTTCCACCCACTATTGGATATTCGACGACTTGGGCTGGGGAAGGAGCCGCACAGAATAATCAATAAATGCTAAAACTGTGAAAACGTCCGCATCTGAATATAATGGAACAATATGTGGCTAATAATGTGAACGGCTAAGTACACACGCATGTAGACCACAATAGAAACGTACGGAGGAATTAGAGGTTTCCCCCGCGATCACTTAATGTTTTCTTGGGCCCAGTTCATATGCGGACGATATCGAGCTCCGTGATCAAGAACGAAGGCTGCATTCTTCATATGAACACGTAAAAAATCCATGTTTGTTTATAATTTGCTTCAGCTAAATAACTTGGACGCATAGGGTGCTAACATAGGACCGAATCGGGCCCCAATCTAAAGAGCATTTGAAATTTGGTAGGCGACACATTTTAATAATTCACTAAGGGTACTGCACAAACCTGGCCTATTTACAGCAGACGCCTGCGAACCTCTGATCGTAGGCGTTAAATCCACCAAAATCCAGTGCGTAGGCCGCGTCACCATTCGCAATTCGTAAGTTGCGCACAAAATGACTTTCTCGGTGACAAGGTACAAATATGGCTGGCTGAGGTTCGTTTAGAAAAAATGCGAAAAATGCCACTGTCCACCACCACAAGTCGGATCGACTCACACTCCGCGATCGAACACGATATTGACCGTAAAAGGGTATCTTTCACGACGTATCTGCACTTGACAAGCCAATAAACTGGCCAGAACCAAAACGCGATCAAGGAAACACTTTGGACAATATGCTAATCGGCGGAAAACCAGAAAGGCACCTTTAGAAATGGAAGAATTCGAGGAATTCTTGCTCAGTTTCATTCATCACTTCCGAGCACAAAAATCGATCTGCGCGATCTTAAAAGATCTCAGGCAATCTCGGAGGTGGAAACGAATAAGAAAATGCCAAAGTCGCAAAGCCACTTTACCTCAAAGGTACACTCTCGACGGCGCGTACAAAGGTGCGCCGAAGAGCGGGCGGACGATTTAAACCTTTAAGCGCTCGGCACTGTGGGAACTGGTATTTCGACTCGCCGTAAACTACTCGAAGCAACTGCAGATACAGATTGAGCTGCTGCCAGTGTGTAAGATAATCGCGGGCTCTCGAGAGAAACTCCTCTCGGATTAACATGGATTTACCTGTGCGCCTACTGTACACGTTCTACCTGCACACCTCACCTGGGACTGGAATGGTTGTGCGGCTGTGTGCGCTGGAAGCAACAGATTTGCATTAAAACGGCGAAGGAAAGTATGCCCTCACAGCGCAATTGGCGTACGCAAGCATACGCGCGGACGAGAGTACTTTCAGCCAGCAACATTCGCTGAATGTGAACTGCCAGACCAAACAAATCCAGGCAAACTGCGGCAGGTTCAAACCTAATTACTAGAATTATCGAAGTTTGTTACTTATCAGGTGAACGGCGAGATGAATTATTCCCGGGGAAGACAATGGAACCGCCGAGCCAGTTCTCAGCTTTAGCTTACGCCAAAACCAATGAAACATGAATAACCGTTCATATACATACATATATAAGTACGGGCGCCCAAAAGAATAATTTAAGTGGAAGAAGGTTACACTACATTTCAGGCGCAACTGAAAACAGACGTGCAGGGCTTTGGCGGTTTCTAGTGCGGTATTTTATTGTAATCCCCGGTGACTCCTAAGCAATTCAGGGAGACGTCTGAAGGACATAAAGAACAAATACATAAATATAATGTTATATGTTATCAGTCCACAAGCTTTTTATATCAAAAAAACTATCTTCGGAAAGTACTACGACTTTAATATTCTGCTGCCCATTAATGCAAATATAGGAGAAAAATGATGTGCAGCCAGACTGAGGACTTTGATACAAATGTAAAGCCATTTGATCAAGGTTCATCACTCGCCCTCGGGGGTCATCAGCGATCGTTAACATGTCGCCTACGATACAGGGAGTGACGTTCCCGAGATGTCCGAGAAAGCAATTCTGACCGTTAGCTGGCATTATACCTGCGTACTAAGTAGAAGGCTCGAGCAAGCTTCTCGGTGATCAGCGAACCGCTAATGCCCAATACAGATCGGGACGCACTGGGAGTCCCTGGAACTGTCAACCACTCCTTACCGATGCCAATGGGGTAATGTGAGCCTAGTTCTGCAAGGTGGTAGCTGTGGCGTGTATCAGGAGCCGGCCTCTTCCGGAACCTGATTGGATAGTATGCATTAAACCGGTATTAGTAGATCGCGTTGCCCCGATCGATCGCTGATCTCGTGAGTTTCGGTATCAGCGAAGCGAAGGTCAGGACCTAAAAGAACTGAGGTAGGGGCTTTGTCCCCGAGGGTATACATTCGTGACTATTGCGACCTGCTCCCTTGCACACGATGCGCTGGTAAAAAGTTCAATGGGAATAAAAACGATATAAATGAGGAGACAATTAGTATGGAGAAAGAGTTGATTGCGTTTGTAAGCAGCAACAAAATGTGTCGCTAGGCCCCGCGCCCAGCCAACGATGCAGCAAAAGCTAAAATACCCAATGACACATCGGGGTGCGAAAATACAGAAGGAGGCTCGCAAAATAATACGGCACCTGCGACGGAGCGGCAACCCAGACAGTACCACACAGTGCTGTTACTGCAGAAAGAGGTACAGTGGAAAGTGCTGAAACTGATCATATGGCTTCGAATATAAGCCAAGTTGGAGCTCAGTCGACTGTTCTTGCTGAAGCTGAAGAGGAAAATCCTATCAAGACATGCGCGGCAGTTGTGAAGCGTATGCAGTCTGCGTGAAAAACGAGCTGATGGAGCTGAAGGAGCTCCTGGGTTGAATTTCGTACTACAATCCCACTTAGAGAGGAACGAAAGATGCGTAAAAAACTGAAGAAACCATGTGCCCCACTAAGAACACGCAAGCACCAAACGGATCCCAGATTTGCAGAGCGAACAGGGGAAAAAACAAAAAAAGGAAAGGTCATCGGAAGGAGACTTCACTCAGGTACTCACCAGGGCTCAAAAGAAGGTTTGGTTTCTAGCATAAAACTCGCGTGCTCTATAGAAATCCGAAATCTTGACTGCCTCGCAGAAAAGAATGAAGTGGAAGGGGCCATCAAGTCTGAATGTCCGGAAGTAACAAATTCCCAGATAGGTATCACCTCAGCGAACTCTCAAGGTCCACTATGGTGCAAGCTACCGAGTAATACGCAAGGAAGCTTCTGAACAGTGAGAAAATCGGTATTGTTTGGGTTATATGTGGTATACGTGTCGCGATCGCCTCAACCAAATGTTACAGATGTTTAAATTATGGACATACGTCTGCAACTTACCGGAGACCTAACAGGAAGCACCATGCCTCAAATATGGCCAAGCGAATATGTACAACAAGAAGGAGAGTTACGTTCTATTCATGGATCGTGGCGCATCTGATGAGAACGTTGTGCATACTTCGAGCTCGAGGCGGGGTCCAGTATTCAGAGCAGAACTGGAAAGAGCTAGACGCGGTTAACATGATCCGCATCCAAAAGACCAATATGCACCGGAATACAGCCGCTCACGAGTTGCAGGCGCGGTTCGCTGCGGAAATCAAAGCTGATCTAGTCCTCATCAGTGAATACTACCGAAACAAGGACCCAGTTTCATGGCACCCCGACAAAGCAGGTACCACTACCATCCACGTTCGGTACGGCATCCAGAGCACCTGAATAGGGCATGCCTCACCCAGACTTCGGAGGGCAGGAGACAGAACTCGCGGTTTTAAACACAGGATCTACACCGATGTCCTGGCGCCGTTCGGAATCACTGGTGTCGCTGGTGGACGGGTGGCGATTTCTGGAAGACTTCTCGGCCAGCGATCAACAATACATTGCCTTCGAAGTGGTTGTCAGAAACTCTAGGTATGCGCCACTCCCGCGGGGCTGCACTCGACCGTACTTCTGGGGGCTGCAGCCAGCATTGTCTTAAATTCAGTTATGATCTTGATAAAGACGTCCTGAGGAGCTTCCATGCCGAGGAGGACATCGAGACACGGCAAGCCTTCTATGTACTAGTAGACGGCGGAAATTGCATAGTTCCATAAGCAGTGTCACAAACCCCACCACTTGACACAAGGTTTAAACGACCACTAAGAGACATGAACCACAATGACAGAGAAAAGATCAGCCAAAAGTGCACGCAATAAACAGGAGCAAAGCTCGCTGCTGCCAGAACCTGGTCGACGTGGGGACTCGTTTACAAACTGGTAATCCGAAAAATTGGGGCTCGGCGAAAGCCCAGTTTACTTAAGGCCGTGCTGATCGACTGCACTGTTCAGGCACTATTCAGGCACTATTCCCTACGCATCCTGTACGGAATGTTGACAGCAGCGTGGAGGGCGCCGAGGGCTGCCCACTTGTCTCGATAAAAGAAAAAAGGCGATCCTGAGCTGCCGTCTTCATACCGACCATTTTGTATGCGTTAGAGCAGGGAAATGCATAATGCTGTCATACAAGTCGTGGATGTCGTTCATCGAGCAGAGGCATAGAACCAGCAAGCTCGACGGGTGGTGCTCTTCATAACGACAAAACGGCATTCTAGACACTATATAGTATCTTACGGATATTAAGGAATTATCCCCACGCACTGCCGAACAGGCGCAAAGCAGACTTGGCATATTTCTTCGATAGCTAAGCGGATGGATGGTTTCAACCTTGCACTGCAAAAAAACTGAAGAAGTCATCCTCACTAAAAAGAGAATTTCGACCTCACGATAATTGAGTCAAAATCAACAGTTAAGTACCTTGGACTGACACGGGAGTAAAAGATAAGTGTTTCTGAGCAAACCAAAGCAGTAGGTGCACCTGGAGTTTTGACTTTTAATCGGCTAATGGTAAACAGTAGAGGTTCCAAGTCTAGCAGGCGACGTCTCCTGATGTATTCAACCCAGTCTATTATTTGCGGCGCAGAGGTATGAGCTGACGGTATATCCTAAGCGCCTTGCGCACAGACGGGGAACTTTGCCGGTGGCGTCTGCATAGTATACTGTCTCTGAACCGGCCGTGATTTTAATTGCGGGAGTGATTCCTGTTGCCCTTCTTGCAAACGAGTGAACACCATATACAAGTCGAAGGGAAAGAGCCAATGAATGAAGTACTCTTACACACTTCAAGGCCCTGATCCAATATGGATTGTTGTGCCAACGATTATTATTAATATTATTACTCTCTCTCCAAACGACATAGTTGAAGAAATGCTGTGTTATAGATTATGTTCAGGATCTTCTTGTTAGAAAGAAGATAGAACTCGACCGGAGAGGTTGGATAGCAAGGGGTTCCTAGGACTAATAGTTCTCCTCATCCTCTCCTCACTCGTTGTTGAAAGGAATTCACTAATATGCAGGCTCCTCAAGGCGGGGGAGCTCAGGGGCTAGTGATGTGACAAACGGTTCCAAGCTATTTGTTTCGCGCCGAGGTGTTCAGTTGGTAGTTTAACGGCGTGCCGCTGCGAGATTCCAACACTCTGTGCGTAACCGCATTTACCAACCCTTTCCCAAAAAAACAAACAAGGGTTCATCACTCGGTGAAAGAGCAAGCAGATGGTATCAGCGTAGTCGCGGTGTTTGAGGCGATGACATGGCTCATTGAAGCCCATTACATTCTCCAGTCAGAAAAGTCACAAATGTCAAAAAAAGATCAGTGACCAAATATAACCCTGGCAGCCTCCGTTTTCGACTTTAAATACCTCTGATTGTTTACTTCGATGTAACATTCGACATATTGCGTCCTTGGATGTTATTTTGTTGGTTTCTCTTAGTTTCTTCGAAACGTGCAATATTCTAGATGCACTGGTTGTTTAGCCTTTTAGAAGCCTTAACAAATAAATGAAAAGCAGATAGAGAGATACTACTGTTCAAAACTGATTCAGAAGGTGTTGTCTTTACTGAAAGTCCTGAGCGGAAACCAGCCTGCTCTATGTATATTAAGCTATGACGATGAAATCCGCGCACGGTTGTTGGCAGCCAACTGGGCCTCTTTCAGCTTACAAAAACTGGTTCCGCTCGAAACGTCTCACCATAGGGTCAAAGCTCTTACTATACAAGATTATAATCTTATCAGTCCTTATGTATTCCTCGGAAACCTGGCCGCGTTCGAGAGAAGAATCCTCTGATGAATTTTTGGCCCCCTACATGAGGATTGAAGATTCCGTACCCTACATAATGACGAAATATATGAGGGATACCATGACCCTCTGGTTGTGGATAAAATCCGGCACAACAGGTTACGATGGGCGGGTCACTTAATCCGCATAAATGAGGATATGAAAAGTCTATAAGAGCAATATCTATGGTTGAAAAAGAAGACGAGTCAGATCCTGCTTGAGATGGAGCGGTGGTAGGTCAGGACGCGAAACAGCTTTTTGGGATATCGAATTGGTGGACCTCGGCGCAAAACCGGAGTGTCTGGAGTTCCTTATTAAGACAGGCATTGCGTCCTTGATGATGATGATGATTAATGTATCCCATGGCCGCTAAGAATAGTCACAAAAATAACCGTGGTTTTTTTAGCTCAAAAGGTGGAAAAACCTCTTAATACAGTGATTAGGAATCTCGGTTGAGTTTGCTGTCAACGGCTATCACAAGATGCGCCTGCATGACGGTTTCTGGCAGGATCATAACTGCGAGATTCCGGTGCAGGTTCAGGATCATCAAAAATGTTCAGCGCTACTCACCAAAGGAGATTTCTGATATAGAGGAGGAGAAGGTTGATTTTTATAAGCAACTACTTGCATTTCAAGGGTTTCCTAAAGGTGAAATTGTAATGGTGAAGGATAATCTGAGCGCCAAGATGAGCTTTGATAACAAAGGACGGGGAAAGATTTGTAGATTTCTGCAACTTTGATCTTCTCCTCATCTGCAGCACCCTGTTTGAGTACAGTGCCTGATACAAAGTCAGTTAGGTTTTTACTAGCCGGCAAGGAACATCTACCCGATTGCATTGCAATTAGCAGTTAATGGCAGGCTTATCACCCACAATGATGGCCAGCTGAAAAAGTAAGAGCTTTAACGGGATTCTGAATAATATCTTGTGGATGAGATGCCAATCTACCGCAATATGCGAGTACGAACTGCCTCTGCAAAGAGAAGCGAAATTATATTCGTCTTTCTTGACAACTCGCGATGGAGCATAAAATCTGGTAAACGCCTGCTGACCCAATTCCAACAGCTTCACTACCAAACCCTAACCCATCTCCACGTGATGAACGCTGAGAGTTTTTTCTTACCGAAAAGTTGCCCATGGAGAAGGATGAAGGCGAGTCCCCCGCGCCTAAAAACGGGACAGATTGTACCAGCTGGTCCTCCAAGTTGGGAGTTGGGTAGGGCTGACAACCCTATATGGAAAGCCGAAGATACGAAGCCACAACAGGAGCCTCGGACTGGACGGCAACGACAAAGGAATAACGATTTGCGCATTTCCTCATGGAACGTGCGCTACAGAGATGGAGCTGCCAAGCAGTTAGCCGATACCCTGTTCCAATATAGGGCTGATGTAAAACGGCGTTACAGGAAATGCGTTTGCCAGGGACCAGTTTCCTGGAGAAGCGTCGCTACACCATACATTATATTATAGTGGCCATCCCGTAAACCATGTGCTGGGAGTAGGTTTCTCAATATAATAATCGTTGGCGCAACAACCCATATTGGATCAGGGCCTTCAAGTCTGTTAGAGCACGTCAGTCAAGACCGTAACGGTACACTACAGTATACAGTATTGTGGGATGCAATGTGGTCAGCATTACGCTCGCCCGAGATTATTACCCTGATTTGACTCAGATACTCATTCACGGCTGAGTCGACTGCTATCCGACGTCAAATCACGATACAAATCCCACTGCCACCGGTGAGAATTGAACCGCGACCTTCCGTACGACAGCCCTGTGTTCTAACCACTCAGCTATCCGAACTTAGTAAGCCAAAAAATGAAACCTGCTGTTATCGGCTTTGAAAACATGAGCGAACGGCTATGCACTCTACACTTGCGACGCAAATTTAGAAATATAAGCCTCATTAACGTTCACGCCCCTACAGAGGAGACTGCAGAGTCGGAGAAGGATACCTTCTACGAGGCAATAGAACGAACCCTCAAAGCCTGTCCAAGATATGATATCAAAATCAAACTTGGATTTTAACAGCCTAGTAGGGAAGGAGTCCGTGATACGTTGCCTCCCATAGCTTATACCAAAATACAAATGATAACGGACTGCGGATCATTCAATTAGCAGTGTCACATGAAATAGTTGTTGGCAGTAACTGGTTTGCACGGAAAGCGGTCCACAAACATACGTGGGCCTCTCCAGACGGCACCACTTTCAACCAAATTGACCACGTCTTGATCGAACGCCACCACCTCTCAGCCTAGATGAATGTCAGGAAGGCCAATATAGACTCGGATCACTATCTCGTTGGAATGGTGTTCCGAGCTCGAATAACAACACCACCCAGAATCCCCTCTGACAATCAGGTGAGAGTTAACACTGAAGCCATCCACAACACAGCTCTCCGCAACACCTCTAAGAGGGAAATGGATGCCGCAAAAACCGCAGTCAACAGACATCCGGAAGTTTTAGCAACAAGTCAGAAGGATGAGGCCTTGCACACCTCGATTTTTATCCTGCCGAGACAAAAAGGGAAATCGGACAGAATGGGCATATTGGAGCAATGGTTTGAGTATTTTGATGAACTACTGAACAACCAGAACATCGGCAAGTTCAAGGTCCCGGCAACTGAAGACGATGGATAAATACTGTCACCACCAAGTATAAAAGAAACAGTCCGTGCAATTCATCGGCTTAAAAATCATAAGTCGCCAGGAGCCGATGGAATTACAGCCGAATTGGTTAAATATGGAGGCGACCAACTTCACCAAGTTTTTCGTCAGCTTGTGCTCAAGGTGTAGGACAGCGAATCAATGCCTGACGATTTGCAAAGAGGCATTATCTGTCTCATACATAAAAAGGGAGATATCACACAGGGCAGCAATTATAGAGGTATCACCTTTTCTGAGCACTATCTATAAGATATTCTCCACTATCTGGCTAGGCCGGATAGCCCCATACGCCCACAACATCATTGGCCCATACCAAAAAGGCTTCACTCCAGGTAAATCAGCAACAGATCAGATTTTCTCTCTACGGCAAGCGATTGAAAACTGTTAGAATACGGCCATCTCTTCATCGACTTTAAAACCGCCTATGATAGCATAGTCAGGATAAAACTGTACACGGCCATAAGTGAATTCGGTATCCCGACGAAATTGATAAGACAGGCTTGGCTGACCCTGACCAGTGTGCGATGCCAGATAAAAGCAGCAGGATCACTCTCAAGACCATTCGACATCAACAACGGTCTACGACAAGGGGATGCCCTATCATGCGTCCTCTTTAACCTGGCCCTCGGGTAAGTGATCCGTAATGCTGAGGTAAATGCAAGAGGTACGATCCTCTCTAAGTCCACCCAACTGCTGGCCTATGCTGACGATATCGACGAACGACCCGAGATGTACAAACTGCTTTCATCCAAATCGAGCAGGCGGCGATTAGCGCGAGATCTTGGGCTGCACATCAATGAAGGCAAGACAAAGTATATGGTGGTAACGTCAGCACCAAAAACCAACCAACCAACAACATCAAACCGCACTGGTCAAACGGGAAGAATAAAAATAGGAGACTACAACTTTGAGACCGTTGATAACTTCTCCTATCTAAGGTCGAAGATCACAACCGATAACAACTACGATGATGAAATCCGCGGTTGTTGTCACCCAATAGAGCATATTGCAGCTTACAAAAACTGTTCCGCTCGAAATGTCTCCCCATATGGTCGAAGCTCTTACTATACAAGACAATGATCTTGCCAGTTCTCATGTATTCTTCGGAAACTTGGGTTCTTAGCAAGAAAAATTGCGCCGCGTTCAAAAGAAAAATGCTCCGAAGAATTTTTGGCCCCCTGCATGAGGATGGACGACTCCGTAGCCTACATAACGACGAATTCTATGAGTGATACCATCACCGTCAAGTTGTGGAAAAAATCCGACTCAATAGGTTTCGGTGGTGTAGAATACGAAACGAAAATTATTCCTTCTAAGATTTTGTATGAAAGAACGCATACCCTCTTGTATAAATCTGGGAAGTTTGGCGGATGCAGTGGGAGCCATATTTTTTTTGTGGAATTTAAGGAGAGCTCCCAAGCTATGCAAGGGGTTGACGTAGAAAGATCTTAACCAAATGTATCGGTGTGGGGTGCCAAATGAAAACTCTCGGCTAATATAAGCTACGCAACCGACAAAAACTAAAAAGAAATGGAAACCAAGCCATGAAACCGGAAGCTAAACATTTCAGGTGCAAAAGGTTTTGTGTATGTCTTTTATAAAAACATTTAACCCATTAGTACCTAGCACGTAATGTATATGCATATATTATGTCCGATTATCCACTTTTGGATGCTACTGACATTCAGTCATTGAATTTGCACCAAAGCGGCAACTTTGACCTATCATAACTTTGTTAGTAATAGTAGAATTTCTATCAAGTTTTGTAAGATAATGCTCTATATCATAGCCTATATTACTGCATTTCATGAATGAATGAAAAAATATGATAATTTTAACTATTATGAACTTTGTTTGAACATCAGCATCAATATGAAGGATTTTTCAGAGCCTAGGCACCATAAAGTAGCAACTTCAGGATTATTTTCAGATTTTTCGGTTGGGTAAGTTTTGAGAATGGTCCCGTAAAAGAAATGACCCTTTTCCTGCCCGCGCCATCCTCCCTTGTGAATTAAATTACAAAACTGGGAAAAGTACTAATCGCGATCTTTCATTTGAGAGCCAGTATTACTATATTGGTGAAAAGAATGTTACACCCCCCTTTCGCATGTACCGCTTAAATCACATATATATAGTAATAATCATTGGCGAAAATACCTGAAAAAACGTTCAAATTGACTTTTTTGTGATTTAGCCAGCATCTTAAGAAGTAACTACTCGGAATGTAATATCATAGTTTTCCGATTCCTGACCAAAGAACTATTCACCAAGTTTCTAGTTGAACTCGAAGGTCATATTTCTATATTTATATAAGTAAATCAAGGCACGACATGCAAAGGAGAGCAATGAGTCCTTATGAGTTATGTCAGTGTCTAATGTCAATATCAAGGTATACAGAAGAACAACACTAGTATGTCGAAAGAAAAGAAACTTTGAAGCCTTTACAGGGATAGGAACAGGTATAGCGTATTTAAGACACGCCTTCTGATGCGGCTTCATTCTTCTGCAGTATACTCGGTCTGATTTACTTCTATTTCACAATTACAACACACCATTGTATGGAGAACATGGAATCTAATGGAATTTAATCAACATTTGAACTGTTCATATGTGGAGATAGTTCATAAGAAATATTGTAGCGTTTTTCGGATACTGGTAACAAAATTGTACTGGTGTCTACATCCTGGAACTCTATAATGTAATATGTAGTCCTAAAGAAATTTGCTTACCTTTTTCTGGAACTTTCGTTGTCAAGGCACTGAAAACTTGAAGAAAATTGCAATATCATTGCTAAGATACAAAGCATCCATTATCAACCCATTTTAAAGTAAAAGCTGAAGCCAAATCCAAAAAAATCTCTGTTGGGTGCCAGATGAATTGGCAAAAAAGAAAGCAATGGATTGAATTTTTGTCCGTGATTATAGTCAATGAAAAGGAAATTACATCTGAAACGAAGGAAGCTCCCGTTAGACCGGATAGGGAAACTGTTACCATCCTATACTCCGTTATTAACAAGGGCAGGTCACTCAATACATGACATAGCAAGGGTGGTAAATTATGGATACTTATATGTATCTTCAATGTAAATTGATCCAAAAATTCACAATTTCCATTACTATATCAGCAAATTATAACTTGAATATAATTTTCTGATTATATAATCACAATCATTGAAGCGAACTTATGACACAATAAACTAAAGAGTATTTCACCAGGTAATCCGAAAATGCTGACAATTCTAAGCAAGAGCAATTGTATGCAGTGCTCAGGCGATACCAATAGAGTAATTCCTGATGTTTAATGAGGTTGTATTGAGAGTCTAATTTTAACATTCGCCTCGAAACATGCTGAAGTACTCCATTAGGGGAGGGTATAGTAGAGGACAATGTTCAGCACTGCGATGACCCGGGCTTATTATTATTAAAGTTGAACGATATTCGACACCCACCTTATGATACCGAAATACCCTCCATACCGGTATCTATTCAAATAAAGTTAATAATAGTGTAGTATATTATAAAAGAAATACAAAAAGCCTTTCATTTTAGACTTGTTTTTAGTATCGTTTAGGCTTTTCAATAAGCAATTACGCCTGGAGCCCTGCCGCTTATTTTTTTGGCTCTTTTGGCAAATGGTTAAACTCCAAACTACGGGGATGATAAAGGCAAATAAAAAGTATTTATTAATTTCGTATATAGAAATTTATTAATAACTTTACTGCACGATTTCGAAGAGTGTCCAAATGATATACTTTTATTTATTTTAGGAGATAGCACTCCTTCGATGGCTAAGGGACAAGGCGCTAAAAAGAAATTAAATGCCGGTGGTGCAGAAAATAAGGAGAAGGTTGTAGGATTACGATCCACTGTATGGGGTGCCCTGACTGGGTTAGGCTGTGCTGTAACTGCTTTCGTCCTCACCACGCCAACCAAAATACTTCATATTTTTGTTGTACAATAATATTGTATGTATATTTAGCTCGTAGGTTTCTTTTTTCTTTCTTTTTTAATTTTAAAATTTAAATTTAAATTTTTTCCCATTTCTTTCATTTTTTCATTTTTTTTAGAGTAAGATCTTTTAAAAAATTTTTCCTTTCATTCGCAATGTGAAATAACCAAGAAATTTGAAAAAAATCTTGGGCCTGGATGGTTGAACATAGAATTGAGGGTTGTCCAGTCAACGTGGTAATAAAGCTCTGCTTCCCTAGGATCTCGATTTGTTACCGCAGATGATCATCACGCCTTGGAAAACAAAACTAATTAGTCACAGAGAAAAACAACTACTGAAATCCATCTATACCAATATTGGCCAACGTAGATGAGCATAGCGATCGATAACCAACCCTAAGCTCACAAATCACAAAACCAACTAGCCCAAATTACATAACCACTTCAACAAGGCATTCTATCATTAGACTCAAGTCGAACAAAGATTTAAGGAACGCAAGCGAGAGCTACCCCAACCATCGTGCGCATAAACAGAACGATCACCAAAAACAAATCTCATGTGCTGGAACTAATCTGTGAAAAAGGAAGAGTTAAATAAAACAACTAAAGCCTACAAACATGCCGTCCTTGAAGGTTACTGTCAAAATTGATAAATCCATAATGACATAAAAGTCCCTAAAGGTAATAGTGAACGGAAAGTGGAAATACTTAATTTGCACCCTTTACGAGTTAGTGATAAAAATACTGTCCTTGAAGCCCTTCAAGCTGTACATCGACTAAGTGCACTGCGAACATGCTTTGCCCATCAAGCAATCTTCGACGAGACAACATGCGTTATCACATATGTAGATAATCCTGGTAAATATTCCGATCGATGAAGCTCATCAATTGCATGGTGTGCAGCAGGAGGCGAAAGCAAAGTTGCAGAACGAATGAGATTTACGCATATCTGCTTGGCATTCAGCGTGAAACCAGGCAAAGAGCGTACAAACTTATCCTCAATTTAAACGTATGGACTAAGCAGAAACATCGACAGCCGAATTATATCACCTGCCTGAATGGACATAATGGAAATGGAAGGTACCTCCTCCATTTGACTTGAATACTTTTATGATAACCTAGAGAAAACTGCGGAGCACGTCGTCTTTATTTGTCCTAGGTTAGCAGTTGTAAAAGTGTACCCTCAAACAAAATTAGGATCCCACTATGTGCTGTAATGTATGCCCGAATCGGAAAGGGTGTGGGTGGTAGCAATAATAACGATGAAACAAATACCACCCACTGCAGAACCCTGAAATAGAACAAAAACGAACCAGAGGGATTTCAGCAAACAGCTCCGTGCAAGGTGCTTGAATCTAAGAAAAATCTAGGAGGAGCGGTCTAAGAGTGGACAAGCCTCGGGAAGTAATACTAGAACGGAAAATTGGAAAGAATGGAGGACTTTTGGGACATTCAAGCCGGTGGAGGAAGGGTTTACTTCCATTGAAAAATTTAATTTATTTTCCTTAAAAATAAGATTTGGAAATGGTGGGACAGAAAGAAAATATTTCAAAATTAACGAAAAAATATTATGAGGAGTAATTTTATATAAAAACATGTAGAACGTGTGTGAGATACCTAGGCGGGCGATAAAATGGAATAAAATTGGTCCGAAAGGATTGTTGATTTTTGTTGTTGTTGTTCTCTTTTTATCATCATATCAAGTTATAATATAAAATGCCTGTTTTTTAATAATTACCCGGCAACAAATATATCCGTAACTGAATCTAGCTTTTGAAAGCTCTTCTTTTTCTTCAGCCTTTATATCGCTCACAAGCGGGGAGGGCTCGTCGTGATTGGTTTCGCCATTTTATTTTATCAAATGCCTGATCTAGATGCAATCGCGAGGCTTTTAAATCCCCATTTAGCGTATCAAGCCACCGTTACTTCGATCGGCCTTTTGATCGCTTACCACTGACTTCTATTTTCAGACCAATCTTGGCAAGTGAATTTTCGTTATTGCGAATACCGTGATTATACCATCGAAGACGCAACGGTGAAACCCCATATCGTTCGCAGATATCCTCATTTCGGATGTGATCAAAACGTGTCACGCCACTAATCCAACGAAACATCTTCGTCTCCATTACCGCAAGATGCCGTTCATTGGCTTTTATAGTTGGCCAACACTCAGAACCATAGAGAGCGACAGGACGGACGACTTGAAGTAAATTTTAGATTTGAGACGTTCGTTGATACGTCGATCACAAAGAACACCAGTTGTGGAATGCCACTTCATCCAGGTTGGGCTAACGCGTTAAGTAATTTCATAACGCAATTCTCCATTAGCGGCATTGCCCCGAGACATTTAAATCGCTCAGTTCTGGGCAGATCACTGCCGCTGACAGTGATTCTACCTGTTTCATGGGGGTCGGTCGTCGAAAGCTCAATTTTATTCAGATTGAATCTAAGACCGTGTTGCATGAGGCGATCATTCCATTTTTGGACAAGATGCTCGAGATCATTTTTGCTATTAGACACTAGGAAAACATCATCTGCATAAACCAGTGTATAGGACGCTGAACGTTGGATGACCCGTGTCCATAACAAGAACATAAAGGAGTGGTGAGACGGCACTTCTTTGATGAACACCAACAGAGACACGAAGCAGCCTTGTATGGTATCAATCGCTCTAACCGTCTCCGAGAAAAAATCAAAAACCGATTTTGATATGGTTTTGTTTTCCAAAAAACCTTCGAAATAATAATTTTTTCGTGCTCGCAGCGGTAAAAAAAAAGCTGGGAGCAGTTTTTTGGAATTAGGTAGTTTTTATATGCTTTTTGATAAGAAACGTTATCTAACGGGCCTTTTCAAGGTTTTATTGAAAACAAAACCTTATTAAAGTCTCTCCATCTGTTTGTCTGTCTGTCACAAGAACTTTTCTTAGGAACGGCAACAACTGTATTTGCGAAATTTGGTAGAAAGGCTGGAACTCTGAACGCCCCCACATGTAATGAACTACATTATTCGAAATTGAACTTACTGCATAATCCAGTATCTATATTTATCGCAACTATTATTATATTAATTATTTTATTCTACCTATATTTCAATATATTCTATATTCTAATTATGCGGGGTGTCTCGTTTATGGTTTATGGTAGTACACATTTTAATGGTGGATGGTGCTGCTTGAAGAGAATTGGTCCCTGGAATGAGTACCCTATTTTTTAGTGTTACAGAGTTATAGCGTTTTTCGTGAAGTGTCAAAAGCGTAAGCCTAAGAAAATCACAATTTTCCACTCACTCAAAATCGATCGATACCATCATAAGTGGGACACTCTGTGTAGTAAACGATGTTTGTTAATCTAACTTTTCAATAGTTTTTGAGGCCGGCTTGATTTTTTGAGCGCTTGAACCCGGCATCAAATTGCTGCTAAATAATCCTTGGCCTGGAAAAGACAAAAGAAATTTGAGATTTCATTCATTCGTTACTAATAAATTATGAAAAAAACACTAACCAGTTTGCAGCGATGACACGGCGCAGAATAGTATTCAAAAATCTGGTTATTTCCTTGAGCCCTTCTATTGATGGAGTTAGAATGTTCTTTGGAATGCTTTTATGAGAATTTCCGTTCACCGTTCCTTCTACCACAGGCAATTGGTCAACACTATGACAGCTAAAACATCCCCAACGTATTCGCCTGCCACCCTGTGTAACGGTTCTTCTAACGCAATTCTTCGAAAAGTGTTCGTCTGATCTACGCCTCACGCCCGCATTCCCATTCAATCCAAACAAATTGAATTTGGATTCATCATAGAATATTATCCTTCTGAAATCGAGTGTCGAACAATTTACATACTTGTCCGCCCATTTCGAATGCATTTGCAATTTTTTTGGTCGAATGCGGCATTTTGGTAGAACACATAAGCTACCCTTTTGGGGCCTTTTTCCGTCTCAGTGGCGTATTAGGTTCGTCTAGATTTAATTCGCCATTTTTCTTAGTTATACGCTTGGTCCCGATAAAATCGAGAGGCTCTAAAATCATCATCTAGCGTAGGAGCCGCCAACCCGCGACAGTTGACGCCTTGTTGTTGTTATTGTTATTGCGATAAGTTGAATGAAAAAAACACAGAATGATTGTAACTCGATTTTGTTTTCTTGTTACATAGGCAAAGCTTGGTGATAAGCATATATGCGTTGCCTTTTACCCCTTGGTTAGGTATAGCACATCAACCATACCTACACGCCATCGCTCAACTCTCAACTCTCCCCACAACTTCCCGACTCCTAATCTACTGTTCTGCTCTAAGTGCCCTTGGGGCGATCCACTCGTTGGCCATCTTGACCTACCCACCCCTATCTCCCTATCACATCGTAGATGAGTGCCAAGCCTGTGCGCCGGCCAAGTTGTTCGTTTGAGGTAGGGTCAGGCCAGCGTACTCCGATGATTCGAATCAGACTGGTATTGACGAAAGCTTGGAGCTTTTGAGTAACAGTGGAGTTTACTTTCAATGTGCTACTGCCATATAACAACACACAAAGAACACTAGCACGAACCAATCTCAACTTGGTCTTACTGTTGAGATAACTGCATTTCCAGATTTTAGACAGGGCAACGGAAACGGATCTAGCGCTGTTAATGCCTCCAGCAACATCTAGTTCGATGCCGCCGACGTTAAAAACCTAGATATACAAATTGATCGACGCTTTCGATGGTCTGCCTATTAAAGCAGACAGGGAGGGTGCAATAACCAGCCAGACTGAGTATCTTGTTGGTTTTTGTCTTTAATCCGACTTTACTTCTCTCTCCTTCCAAATTCAGAGCCATTTAGCAAAATCCATGACCCGATGAGAAGGCAAACAGATGTCATCAGCGTAGTCGATGTGTTTGAGGAAAGATGTCAATAGCCACGTCCTCCAGACAGGTTGCGGCCCTTGCGGACCCGGCTTTGCGCCTCAAAATCCTCAGATTATATGTCGCTCTGATAGAAGCTATTAGTTTCTCCAGAATGGCCCTCCTACGGAGAGCACTCTAGATACGTGTTCACGCTATCCAGACCTTTCTAGAAATCGATGAAGGGCATGTGCAGCGAAGACCTAAATTCCGCACACTGTTCCAAAATGATCCGCAGGGTGTTAATGTGGTCAGATGCGGGACGATATCGAGCAGAAACCAGCCTGCTCTCTGTCGATCAAGCTTTCGAGATGTTCTTTGATGCATTCCAGGATTATCATATTTTAGCTATTACCTTTGCGACGGCAGGGAGCACACAGATACCGCTCTAACTGGCATACTCAAGGCTGGTGCCCTTTTTTTGGAACCTTAACGATCATCTCCTTCTTCCACTCTCTAAGCAAAAATCTCGGATTGCCGAGTGCAAGCAGCAGATCTGCAGTACCTGCAAGTGCAATAATAAATAACTCGCCGGGAAGACCGCCCAGCGGCTTTACTCCATTGATGGCCGAAATTATTTTTCTTATGATTAGAGGAACAGTCCGTATCCGTACATTACAGTAACTAGCCATTTTATCCAAAAGAGGAGGAACTTCTCCGGATGTAATAAGGTTAAGGACGCTGGTGAAGTGTTCTTTCTACTTCTTCAGTTTATCATCACCGTGGATGAGACGTCGACCTTTAACTTCCTTCACAGGGCCATCGAAAGATTTTCGGCCAGATGCAAGTGCTTTCGTGATGCAGTTTACAGTTCTGAAATCATTTATTTTTTAAATGCTTGGGTGCCATGCCCCAAACGACGGATCCGTGGACCAAAAAAAGTGAGAGTAAATTACTCTCCATTTGTTCCGGCCCAACATCAAGCGAATGTGGACTTAGGATCCCTCACTATCCTAAACAATAATTTAGCTTTAGCCTAGCTTAGGCTCAAGCTATTAGCGATTTCACTTGGACATAATTCTCATCCTTGCCGTGTTTTTGGGAATATATAAAGGAGCGTTTTCCACTTGTTGCCACTTACGGTCACGCTGCTCCCAGGGCAGAGGTGATGCAGCGTCTGATGACTTGCATCTGTCCTGGACGAAACCGTTGGTCCCTATTTCTCCCGTTACCGTTGTCGAGGAGCGCGCGCACATTCCAGGAACCAATCATAGTCCGTTTGCGTAAGCCAAAGGTTTGTCCCGTGAGGTCAGTTTTAGGTAGCAGTAGAGTTTCAGAATTTGACCGACAGTTTGGTACGACTTTCACGGTTACCAATTCTCTGTGCGTATATATTATATGTATACAAATGACTAATGTAGTTACAAATAGTGCAGCTGCAAATAATTAATGCAGCTTCTAGATTAAAATACGTTCCTCGAGAAAGGAAAGTGGCCGAAGTTATAGTCATCCCCTCCCTACTACAACCAAATTTCTCTTTAAGAGATTAAAGCAAATAATTGTGGATCGAAATCGAATACCACCTCACCAATTCGGCTTCCGCGAAAAGCATTCCACAATCCAATAGGTGCGCAGTATCATCCCATTTTTCTCAATGTCGCCTAGACGTTTGATAAGGTAGTGTTGTATAAAGTGCATAGAGACCTCCCAGAAGAATTTATCGATATCCTAAAGCGCCTATTCAGAATGAAATACTAAGCAGAAGTCTTAGATCCAACACTGTTTCTCTTGCATAACAATGATACGCCTTGCTATGAAGCGTCATTTGCGGATGACACTGCTATCCTTACCACAGGTAAAACTACAAAAAAATCAAATTTAAAGTTACAAACAGCTATTGACAATATTGCAGTATGGACCAAGAAATGGAAAATAAAATTAAACGAAAGCAAATCAACGTAAATTAACTTCATAAACAAAAAGGCAATCCAGTTAAAGTCATCATAAACGGGCAAGATGTGCAACAAGCGAGTGAGGTCAAATATTTAGGTATGATATTCGATGTTAAGCTCAGCTGGAAAAGACGCATCCTAAGAAAGGAGGACGAGTTCAATGCCAGATACAGACAGATGTACTGGCTATTGAAGAGGAATTCCCAGCCGAGCATCGACAGAAAACTGCCAATTTATAAGCAGACCTTAACGCCCATATGGATATATGACATGTAGATCTGAGGCTGCGCCAAAGAATCAAATCTGAAAGAAGTACAAACATTCCAAAATAGAGTGCTTAGAAGTGTAGTAGACGCTCCCCGGTTCATTCATAATGAGGATCTGCATAGGGACATGAAAGTGTAGTTGGTTAGTGAAGTCATCAAAGACCAATCAAACGTAGCCACGCTCACATGAGAATAACGAAATCCAAAAATTGATTGATATCGTTAATGTAATGAGACGACTGAAAATAGTAAAGCCGAATGACTTGTTAACCTAAATTATGCCTAAGGACATAAGGAACTAAGGAACAGCCAGTTCCTCAGCGAAGCGAACTAAAGTGCTGGGTAGACCACAGGGTCTTCTCCCAATAAAAACATATACAAAAAGTGGCTGGAACCTGAGGTTGATCTTCTGAATATTTTCACCTCTTAAAAAAATATCTGCAGTACAAAATAACAATTTGTCGACAGCTAATGCATTGATTTTCCCAAACGATGATTGCTGCGACTATAATCCGCGCTTCAAAGCTTCAAGTTCTTCTGTCCGCCATCAACTCCCAGTATAATTTGCGCCATCTTTTAAATGTTTGGTTTCATAATGACGTTTAATGTTATATTCGTGGAGAAGGACTACGGGTTTAGCTGTGGCGCGGCAGGATCTGCGGCATTCGAAATTTATTTCGAATGTTGCGGATGCGGACGGGTAGATGGCGAACTCTCCACTCACTCACTTTCTGAACGCACCAGGGGAGTGGAGAATTAGCGGTGGAAAAATGCCGTTGGTTGGGACAGTAAGGACCGCATGGAAATAAGTCGGTCTCTTCTGTATCCAACCGCGGCGCTGAACACTCGGTATTAGATCGCTCGTGACTTGAATCAAAGTTTAAAAAGTTTTATTATTATTATATTTGTTATTTGACAGTTTGGCTTTTCAACGAAATTATTTGTTATTTGACAATTTGGCTTTTCAACGAGATTGGGAGTTTTCGTGCTAATTGAGTTCCTCTGTTGTACGAACTAAAAAGTTATACTTAATAGCACCGTTTTGCTGGACTCAATGGCGAAATATTGAATGCTCCATTGGTTCTTGAATTTTCTACATTCACAATTTTTCGCTCCTAAACCCGCCTTAAAGTGTTGAGCACTACTTTATTTCACTATGCACAGATTAACGCGAGCAATTATAGACAATGGCAGGAAAATTAAAACTGTGTTGACTCTTGGAACTTATTGGGCTAGTCAATATGACCCTTAGGCTAGAGAGTTTGGAAACCCCTGAACTAGTGCATCAAGCCATCGCTGGTACGGTTCTTGATGATTTATTTGGAAACATTCTTGAGCACTACTGATATGTATTCGAAATGAAAGATAATAATTATTGGCTTCCAATCTAGAGACGTCGGTCCGCTTTGGAATTTACTGATCAAATCACCAGGATCTGTTCATATCATATCTTTGTTGTTGCTTATTCTTTCAAATGCTGACAGTTTCAACTGCAGTCCAATCCTGGAATTTTTTTGTACGTACTGTATGCGCATTCGATTGGGGGTCCCCGTCTCGATCGGTAGCTGCACTTTCGGCGTTCTTCTATCGCAACAGTCACGGCGCTAGTCTTCGTTGAGTCATGTGGATCATGTTGAGCGCCTCTACTTTTGAGCAAATTATGGTTAAAGCTCGTTAGAAGATGGCGCTGGTCGTACCTATCGTCCCGGAAATTCACGAATAGATGGCAGGAAAATGAAGGAGCGAACATTGGATAGGGGTGGATAATGCGGGAGGGAGAAACGCGCGGGGATTGAAACTCGACCAAAGAATATGATCAGCCTGGAACCCACGAAAAGCAATAGGCGCCCAGAAACGCGAAGAGTTTGATTCGATCACTGGGAAGAATTTGTTCGAAGATGTGAAGCGAACACGAGCACCATCGAATGTCAATCCGATCGAAAGGGTGAAGTGAAGGGAGGAGTATTGCAAATCATATGGCAAAAAATAGAGAAGTGTGTATGGTCGTGTGCTCCTAAGCCTTGGAAAAAAAGAACTCAAAGCCCAAAAACAGAAAACAGAGAGCACGACGACACCTTGTCGTCAGGCCGTGGCCGCGGGAACTGGTTGCTTTGGGGCGCTTTAGTTAATGGTCCTCCCACCGGGTTAGTGCTGTTGTGGAAGTACGGGCGTTAAACTGTAGATTTTACAGAGCCAAGCCTGCACCGAAAATATTGGATATGCCCGCATTGATTTAGTATTTAGTTTTCCACACCTCCAGACCTCCATCCCCTGTTTACATAGTAAAGTGCGTTTAATGAATAATACATAGTAAATATGCTACAATGGAACATTCAAAATTAACGAGAAGTTTCCCTGGCACAGCTTTTTAAATATTTTTTAGAAAATGCACTACTCAACTAAATTTTCCAAGAATCAAGGCCAACGTGATTATTTCCGTACATGCATTTCCAAATATGCTTCTGATTCCAATAAAAAGGAAGTCCGCTTCGATTGGAGCTTTGAGCCTCTTATGTTTGTCTTGCACTGGCAAAAAACAACAATTTTCGCAAAACAACAATTTTTATTAACCCTATAAAATTACAATACTAAATTAACCTAACTTATGTACTACCTTAACAGCTGAGCTTAATCTAAGCTACAAACTATGGCTTCAACTAACTTAGCACTAAAGAATACATTGAGAATCCTATAACAAGGTATTTGGAGGAAAATCGGAAAAAACCTCCACTCGTTGTCTTGCACTGGCATTTGGTTTACTTTACTATATTTAGATAATTTAAGACAGGCAAGGCAAACCACAAGGTTTTGAGAGATATTCGGAAAGATTTCGTTACAGGCTTCCTGCAACACCTGTCCGGTCTCATCTTATGATTCGATAACAGACCTGACGTTCGAACCAATAGGCATAGAGACCCCGGAGGGGTATGTTTCGGCATACTTACACGCAGGCCGCGTAGGTGCTAATAGCGGGAAATTTAGCTACTGTGGCATCCAATCTTAAAAGAGATAATAATGAAACGGACAACAGATTCTCACCAACTCCTTTTGGAAAAAGCTCCAAGAGCTCGCTGAAAACAATGAAGGTTTTGGGTAGTCGGGATTCGTCGTGGAAATCGGAGAACAATTCGACTAGCCCCCGCGTCGAAACAATTGTTATTTCTACAAAGCGAGGGGGCGAATTCGTTAACTACTTTCACTTTAGGAACATATAAATGAAATGTGTGCGCTCATTAAGGAGAGGCAGAATATTCCCTGAAATAGCCGGTCTTTGGAAAGGGGCATTAAGTTGTCTTATATTAGGACCCCGGAAAAAAAAAAACTTCCAATCATCAAGTGGCAAACTCACGCAGGGAACTCCTCATGATACAGCAAGTGAGAAATTGAGTAAACAGAGAAAGGGAGGTGGCAGAAAGTACTCGGAATTTAAACAAACTGCGAAGAAGAAAAAGGCCTCTTCACCGAAGAAAGCTGAACTAGCGGAAAAATCCGTAAACGTATGTGGGTAGTTTCTCGACTACGATCTCAGTGTCTGCAATAGTGCAACACACTCAGCAGCCCGAAGAATAGATAAGGGTTACCACAGAAGGGAGATAGGTCCGCAAATAATAACTTGTTATGCGGAGAGTCGGCTGTTGCATCACCTTGGCACGAACATCATCACCAAGGTTGCCAACTAGCCAAACTTCCTTGACAGGATTGCCGGCCACACCAACTGCGTGACATAATATTTTGAATTGGATGGCACGTGCTGGAACTAACATGAATGCTAGCAGTTCGGCGAGATGATGACCGGAGTTCTTGATTCAATAACATCATCTCCCTGTTAAGACAAAGAGATTTGCTCACGTGCCTTTAGTAAATAGTCAAACGCCTAAACACACCCGGGGTAGCTACCCGACGTAAAGACTCGAGGCGGGTTGATAACCCCGAATTTTTTTTTCTTTTTGTTCCAAGGGGCTGCTTAATGGCCTACAAGGGAAGAGACTAAATCAAAAAAACAAACTAACGCACAGACGGATCGACGAATGCCCCTCGTCTTTTCTATTCTTCATGGGGGGTTCGATGACATGGTGGCCCTGCAGCGGCCCACCCCAACCTAATTATTTGTCTCCTGCCGCTTCAAATAGAACACGATAGCCGTAAGCACATGGGAGAACTGACGCTTCCTGAGAGAGGGTTACTGGCCGAACACGTCAATTCAATTTATAATTATTTAATGATTATTGTTCATGTCAAAATGACCTCAGTATTCATACAAATGCGCTAAAAGCCTTGTAAAGGTTCTTTTCTCTCGGGAAATACAGTTTGCGTAGTATTAGGGAAAATTCTTATTTCAAACCTCACCCAATTCATTCGATTTACTTTTTGCTATTTTCTTATATATATATTTTTTTCTCGATGTAGTTTAATATTCGAAAATGTTGCACACCAATTCATAAGAACATTTTATTAACTTTCTTCTCTTTCGATAATATACTAAAGCATTTTCTTTAAAAATAATCCTTTTTTTCATTTCATTTTTCGAGAACTTCAAAAATGTTTTGCTTTTAAGTCAAAATTTGAAGACACAAAAAAAATATTCGTTATTAATATTTTTCAGACACACACATTTGTTTCAAAGTTTTATTCTTAAGTTCCTCGGCTGACGCAGAATATCTAAAGTTATTGGAGATCCATTAAATAGAAAAGTCTTATTTAAGCCTTTGAAGTTCTTTAAGTGTAAAATTAAGACTATTTCAACCCTCCAAAAGTAAATTTTAAGCGTATTCCCATTTAGTTATTATTAGTTTTGGCAACAGTGTAGAAAGGTACATGGAAGTTAAAAGTTTGCGAAAACTATCGGTGGTCTGGACATTTAAGATTATTTGGGATTCAAAAGCAGTCCGCAGTAGCGGCATGGGCCTGATTTGAAAACGGACCTCGTTTCGGAGAATACCTTTATGGTCAGTTGCCTTCTGAAGATAGTCACTTGTTCCTTCCTTTGGATGGTTAACGAGCAGATTTGCTTAGAGCAAAGATCCCTGGCTACTGTGAGCCTTGCCTTTGCCTTTCCGACCTTTATCCAAGTCTCCTTCAGTGCAATTTCCCTGCACATTCGTAATGCCTCGTATATTTGATACTTCCCAAAACGACTCAATTAAACGTTTTCTTCAAGAAATTCTACACCATACCAAACTCAACCTTGACGAGAACACTATTTGTTCACAAAGGCCTAAAATGGTATTGACTCCGCCCACCAACTTTTTCCCAAAGTGGTCGACCAACCTCGTTCGTTTCTTTCCGCATCCCCTGCTCTTTTCTCTCTCCCTAAACTCCCGCAGCTCACTATCGCACGCGTACCACCTCCCCCACCTTCCCCCTCGCCCAACGCCAAACGCAAAACCTATTTGCGAGATATGGACCGGCAAAGCAAGGTAGTGCAGCCACAAAAATAAAAATTCCTCTCCCGCAACCGAAGTTCGAACACTCAAACCCGAAGTATCAAATTAGCAACTCCAAATGCGGGCCAAAAAAAAATGTTCCTTGTAAAAAACTATTTCCAAGAAGGCAGATGTGTCCTACCGGGATATGCTTCGAAAGGTAAAGGCAGATCCGGAACCAGGGGCAATCCGATATTTGAGCTGAATAGATCCGACGAAATATTTGTGGAAAGTTTCTGTGGCAAAATGGTGGGGAGCAAGCTCAGGTTAGAGCTAAACAGAAGGAGATAACTATGGAATGCAAGGATTTAGACAAAATCACTGCGCGGGGAGATATCTGTGCTGCTTTGAAAGAGCAATTAAATCTTAATGATATAGGACAAATTGCCGTAAAAAGGATCGGTGGTGCGCAGACTGGTATTATCAGTTTGCCAGGAAAACTATCGGTTAAATTGATTACCGCGAGCAAAATAAGAATAGGCTAAGTCATATATAGAATCAGGGAGAAGATGCTTCAGATGTCTTGATTGCAACCACTTTGCAGTAGCATGCACCAGCCAACATAAACATGAAAATACGGGGAACAAGGTCACCTTACCACCGAAAACTCACGCTGTATATTGTGCAAGGCGAAAACGGGTGTAAAGACCCGACACATTGCGAATGTCTGGCATTTCTGGTAAATGAGATTCACACAAATTAATTTCATACCGAAATTACAGTAAAGCAACCTGGCTGAAAAATACGTTTGGTAACGCCAAGACAGGTGAAAAGCAGGCCATACCAGAAAGAATGGCTTTGTTGGAGCCTAAAACAGAAGGCACACAGGTATTCTACCGAGACATGAGAAATTCATGGCTCGACGGGATTAAAATGGTGAGCCATTTATTTCAGTGTATAAGAAAGGTATGTGATGCTACAATGTCTCGATAGCAACCTATGTGGAGAATAAAATGGGATTATTTCAAGTAACTGTGACTCGATGCTATAACGAACCCGTTAGAGCGCTACGTACAGGTTGAACTATACGCGAAACAGGTGTCAAACACTGGTAAGGATGAAGCCTAAAACCAGAAGCCAAAATGTGGTTTTATTGAAGATGTGGTGGAATTCATTCTAATATACGCTGCCCCCCTCCGCACGGGTACATTTGACAATATTGTGAACCGAAGGAAAATGGGTGCGAAATACCGGCCAGTCGAACTGAGAGCGTGAGGTAGTGTGTGTCATCATGAATGGGGGGAATGATCCCTTGGAACTTCTAGCCAATAAGACACACTATCTCCACCAGAGAAGGAGGGCGCATCTGTCTAAAGTTACCGCGGGGCTCCGAATACTACGAAGAAACTAGATATGGCAGCAAAGGTGGGATGCTTCTGAGAAGACTCGCTAAACTCAGATACAAATTCAGTGAGAAACGTGTCTTGACGAAATCGTCAAATAGTCTATTGGAGTTTTTTTGAGTGCTCTTCAAAAGGTTAGAGATTAATAAAGTTTTTTAGAGAGACATAAAAGGTTACTGTTGGGAGAACAAGGAGTTAGAGTTAAACACTCTACATCGATAGTAACGAAAAAAACATCAACTAGTCTCCAGCGATCGCTACATCCTGATTAAAAATCCAATTGCTAAAGGAGACGAACGCCTTCAAGAATTCAGCCTTTTTTGTAAAATGGGTGTCTTCATATTCTTACGAAGATTTATGCCTGCGCATTACTGAATGAATGAACTTATAAAGAATGATGAATAAATATATCATAAAGAATTCAAAGTTCTATCTTTTCTTTTTCCTCAAAAAAAAATTAAGAAATGCTTTCAAAAGCGACCGTCACTCGGAGTGACCCCATTAAATCGTATTTTCTTTCAGTCAAACGGATCCTATGGACACGGCAAGCCGAGCGCCTTCAGAAACAACAGCTTAGGGGGATCGGCTTCTTCTGGAAGCGGTTCATTGTTTGGTCATCAAGGACTATGTGATTATTTCACGTTAGGACTCGAGGTCAAGTTTGTTGTGAGATGCTGGAAAAAAAAACCAGCTTAGAGCAATGTGTAAGGCGTTGGTGTTTAATATCGTCCACCTTTCTTGGTGAATACCGCCGGAGACATTCAGCAGCTTTAATGTACCTTCCACAATTCCATCTCCAGCAAGGGAGTTTCTCTGGCACCAGATGATACTGCATTAATTTAGGTGGCATTCAGATAAATATCTTCCCTAGATGCAAGAATGCAATGCAAAGAGTTTGGTGTTTCTCTATAAGCAGCCAGCGCATATGGCAGTTGTACCACAGTTCTTTGCAAAATAAACTTGGTTCATGGTAATTTGAAGGAGCAAGATGGTAATTGCAAAATTTCGCCGGGTTGCCTTTAATAATAATAATAATCGTTGGCGCAACAATCCATATTGGATCAGGGCCTTGAAGTGTGTTAGAGCCCTTCATTCAAGACCGTAACGGTACACTAGAGTATACTGTAGGAGGTAATGTGGTCAACATTGCGTTCGTCCGAGATTATTACCCTGATTGGACTCAGGTACTCATTCACAGCTGGGTCGACTGGTATCCGACGTCAAATCACGATACAAATCCCGTATGACAGCCTTATGCTCTAACCACTCATCTATCCAGACACGGGTTGTCTTTGTTTTTCCATATTATAAAAGTTGTACAAGATGTAATTCAATTACACGACTGAATCAGAGTTTTAGATTTCAACTCTTTGCTTTCCAGAGCTCAGTTGCAATGTCGTCAGGTCCTGTTACTTTCCCCGGTGTTTGCAAAAGTCATTCAAACTATCGGTGCGAATCATGGATAAGGCACCAAACTTTACTTTCGCGACGCTCCACGCTGTTTGCAAATATTTGGAGAATAACTTCCGCGTTGGTATGTCGAAAAAATGAGCAACGTACTAATAACTCAGTGTAGGCAGTCACTTTTTGGCACAGGTTCTCCATTTTCTCATAAAAGCCCGATTTTATTCATTTGATTCGGTCATTGCGACCGGTCATCAGTGAATGATTAAATACTTCTATTAATGGATGCTCGCCATTTCTCCTCTCATAATTTACACAGCCGGTGGGTTTGATATCCGTGCGTGTGCATTGAATACCCTCATGGCAGCGGTTGCATCTGCCTGTTTGCCAACATGACGGTTCTCACCCGCGATGACAATATAGTCGCAAACACCCTACCGGGCTTTATGTAGAAAATTTGCCAGAAGCATCCTTCTCATCATGGGTCGACCTGTCTGTGGTATCTCAGCGCTAATGAAAATAACTATGCGGTCAGATATGGATTTTTATGAATTGGACTAGTTTGCTTACGTCTAGACGCCGCCCTTGCGTCAAGAATCCTTGCTCACTTCTCGACAACGACCTATAACATTGGGAATTTTTTACAGAAAAAACTAAACAAGTACATGGCCATGAGAGAATTCGGTATCCCAATGACCAATTGCGGAGTCAGATGAAAGTAACAAGATCACTCTCGAGAACATTCTACACCAAAAACGGTCTGAGACAAGGGATTCCCTATCCTGCATCCTTTTTACCTGGCATTGGAAAAAGTGGTCCATGATGCTGAAATGAATGCGAGAGGCACCATCTTCTTAAAGTCCATTCAACTACTGATCTATGCTGGCGCTATCGGCATCATGGGAAGAACAATCCGATCATTTTTGTTTGAAATCTGTCTGTCCGGGTTTTATCTTCCAATCTGTCCAGTACTCTATAACTTTATATCTGGAGACTGTGGTGGAGTTTACAACCTTTTTGGAGTGCTGTAGAATAGTCACAATTTTGTATTTAGCACTGTGTGTTTTGGATCATTATCTTGACTAAAAATATAATTGCAGATAAACCCATATTTTCCATGTTTCTGTGAAGATGTCATTTCAAAATATTAATATGGGCTTTGTGGTTCATATTCGCATCAAAAATCTTCAATTTACCTACTCCATTGGCGCTCACACAACCCTATACTAGGATTAATGGTCCTTCGTGTTTTACTGTGAATTTGATCCTTTTCATCCATTTCACAGTTTCGCTTCCTCCATATTTTTATTTTACCGTCCGATTTAAGTATATTAAATTTGGTTTCATCTGTGAAAACGAATATTTCTCCAAAAGTTCAGGGAATGATTCCTGTACATTTTTGCGAACTCAAGCCGCTTCTTTGTCTTAATTTTGTTGATGTACGGTTTCCTATAAGTTTTACGCCTGTGATACCCCAGCATTATGAAGAATATTCCTCACAGTTTCCACCGAAGCGAAGGGGTTGCTTCCCCCTCAGCTGTTTTTGGCGCACTTTGCCTAGGATTATTTTTTCAATTTTGCGCACTATTTGCGGGTTTTTCACTTCCAGTTATATAAATTATTCACAACTTTTCGCTCTTCCACAGTTGTTTCTCGGTCCTTTCGGCCCATATTGCAATTCGTTAATTATTAGCTTATAATGATTGAAATCTATCTCTTTAAGATGTAACACTAAAAAGAATGCAAGGCAATGCGGATTCACTAGGCACCAAAAAGTTTTGGTAAGTACCGTTATCACGTAATATTTCAAGAGAAAATACGTAGAGATGAATCATTTCTAAGGTTTTGTGTAAACACAAAACCTTATTAAAATCGGCTTACGGTCTGTATGTCTGTCTGTCCGTCTGTCTGTCTGTCTGTCTGTCTGTCTGTCTGTCCGTCACACGCATTTTTCTCGGAGACGGTTATAGCGATTGACATCAAATTTGGTAGAAAGGTGGGAACTGTGAACGCTCACACATACAGTGAAATACATCCCTTTACGTCGAATTTAACGGGGGGTCCCCATACATGCAAAAGGGGGGGGGGGTAAATTTTTTTTTCATCAAATATAGTCATGTGGGGTATCAAATTAAAAGTCTCGATTAGTACTATTCAAAGCCGATCTTAGTTTTGACATTCGTTGGAAGGGTGGGGAGCGCGGGGGGTTGAAAGTGATCACTTCTTTAAGGGGGCCATTCTCAGAAACTACCAAACCGAAAAATTTGAAAAAAATCAGGAGGCTGCCACTATATGGTGCCTGAGCTCCGAAATACCTTCCATGCCGATATCTGTTTAAATAAAGTTAATAATAGTATATTACTACAATTTTTCGTAATTGGTTAAAACCCCCCTTACCAAGTTTGGTGCAAATCGCACTGTTACTAACAAAGTTATAATACCTCGAATTTGTTGCTTCTTTGAAAATTGAAGACTATGAATGTCAATATCACCCGAAAGTGGATACTCTCACATAATATATGGATATATTACGTGCTACGCACTAAGAAATACACAAAACCTTTCGTACCTGAAGCGTCCAGCTTCCGGTGTCCCGACTTGTTTTGTGTGTAATTATGACGTTTATTTTGTGTTTTTCGAGTGAGTGCTTATTTTTTATTTTATTTCTAAAAAAGAGATAATAAGGAAAAATTCAGGATATGAATGAATATTGTCTTTTTTATTTAGTTATCAAAATTCTTACTTAATCACGGGCAAGGTAAGCAGACGAATTCATTTTTGGCACGAGAAGTTCATCCAAAAACACCAAACACTCCACTATGATTTTTTCTAACACTAAATTCCATCGCATGTGGTATCCAATATTGAGGATTGAGGGGCACTGCGCTTGTTCGATATCAACAATCGGGAGTCTGCTTAGCAATTCCTAAAAAAATGTTAAAGCCTCACCCCATTCTCCTCGTCCGGATCTAGGCATAAACATGACCTGGCACATACAGTGCCGGAAAAACGAGAAGAAGAGTTCTGCCGAAAACCCACAAAATCTATGGTGGCTAAGCATATGGTGGAATACGGCCATAAAATAAGCGCCGAATATCTAAAAGTGTTAAAACAGGTAAGAACAAGTCGGGAAACCGCAAGCTTCACGCTTCAGGTATGAAAGGTTTTGTGTTTCCCTTTGCGAGGAGTATACCGCAGTTCTCCATTGGCTGATAGCATTGATTCGAAATATTTAAGTTGCTCAACGCTGTCATCTGCAGTAACCTGTCCGGAACTGAGCGAATTAAATATCTCGATTCAATGCCATCAGCCAATGGAGAACTGCTTAATGGGATGGTTTCACTCATTAATGAGACCTGGATGAAGTGGCATTCCACAACTGGTATTCTTTGTGATGGACGTATCAGCGAACGTCTCAAATCTAAAATTTACCGCAATGTCGTCCATCTGCCTCTCTCTATAGTTGTGAAAGTTGACCGATTATAAAAGACAATGAACGGCGCCTTGCGATAATCAAGATGAAGATGTTGCATTGGACTGGTGGCGTGACACGTTTTGATTACATTCGAAATGAGGATATCCGCGATCGATATGGGGTTGCACCCATCGTGGAAAAGATCCGAGGAAGGCGTCTACGATAGTATGGTCACCTAATTCGCGTTAACGAGAATTCACTTACCAAAATTGCTCTGAACACTAACAGTCGGTGCAAAATTTAGTACTCCTAATCAATATACGTAAGTTTATTTGAGCAGATATCGGAATGGGAGATATTTTGAGGCCTTGATTTCATCTAAGCGCACCACCCTTTTTTTCGGATTTTTAGGTTGCGTAGTTTCCGAAAATGAGTCCTGTTTCACTTTAAATGCGTACATTTCGACTCCTTACGCACTTTGCAATTGCATCAAAACTAATGTCAGTTTCGGAAAGTACAAATGGAGACCTTTCATTTGATACCCTACACGACTATATTGGGTGAAACATTTTTTGAATCCCCCTTTGCATGTATGGGAAACCACCCTTTAAACTCCACCTAAATTTATGCCACTCGCTGTATACGTGGGATTTCGTACTTTCCATCTATCCACCCATTTCGTTCGGATCGGTTTAGCCATTTTGGAGAAAAGTGCGTGTGACAGACAGACAGGCAGACAGACAATGAATCGATTTTAAGAAGGTTTTTTTTACACAACCTTAAAAATTAACCAGTTGGATGCCTGGAAAGTTTATTCATTAGCAAACAGCCGGTTGACTCTCTAGCAATTGCTATTCACTGTTATTGAAAAAAACTAATTAAAAATGTCTTCTTCTTTCAGGATATACAAATAATTCTTTAAAATATAATTAAATATTTCTTCTTTTTCAGGATTCAGATATAATAACTAATTTAGCCATATTACTAATTAGAATATTATAGATTTAAATTAGTATAAAAATAGCTAATAAACCCACTGATGAGCAGACAGCGCTGATGAAGGGAACAAGTTGCTCCCGAAATATCTGTATTTGCAAAATAAAAATCAACACTAGCAAGTAGGAAAAACTAGCTTTTATTATTTTGAATAATTTAATCTCTACAAATACCGCGGAATTACACTGAGGTACTCAAAGTATTTAGAGAGGTTTTTCGTTCAAGATCGAATGTATTTTTAATCTTTATATTATATGTTTATATATGATATATGAACCAACAGCTCTACTACCAAACCCTATCTCCACCTTCACGTGGTGACCGCTGGGAGCTCCTTCTTAATGAAAAGCTGCAGACGGAGAAGGATGAAGGCAAGTCTCCCGCGCCTAAAAACGGGACAAATTGTACCAACTGGTCCTCCAGGCTGGGGGTCGGGTAGGGCTGACAACCCTACACGGAAAACAACATGTTACGAAGCCACAACAGGAGCCTCGGACTGGACGGATTACACAACGGCGAACCCGGCAACGACAACGGAATAACGACGTGTGTTCCCTATACAGGGATGAAGCTGATGAGCAGCTAGCCGATACCCTGTCTCAATATAGGGCTGATGTAACAGCATTACAGGAGATGCGTTGTGCAGTGACCGGTTTCCTGGAGAGAGCCGCTACACCATATATTATAGTGGCCATCCAGTAAACCATATGCTCGGAGTAAGTTTCTTAGTCAGCCAAAAACTGAAACGTGCTGTTATCGCCTTTGAAAACATAAGTGAACGGCTATGCACTCTGCGCTTGCGAGGCAAGTTTAGAAATATAAGCCTCATAAACGACTGGAGAGTCGGAGAAGGATACCTTCTACGAGGTAGTAGAACGAACCCTCGAAATCTGTCCCAGATATGATATCAAAATCATACTTGGGGATTTTAACAGCCAAGGAAGGAAGGAGTCCGAATTCAAGCAATACGTTGGCTCCCATAGCTTACATTAAAATACAAATGATAACGGACTGCGGATTATTCAGTTAACAGTGTCACACCAAATGGTTGTTGGAAGTACCTGGTTTGCGCGGAAAGCGGTCTACAAACATACGTGGGCCTCTCTAGACGGGACCACTTTCAAGCAAATTGATCACGTGTTGATCGAACGCCGCCACCTCTCAGCCTTGATGAATGTCAGAATATATAGAGGAGCCAATATAAACTCGGATCATTATCTCTTTGGCATGGTGCTCCGAGCTCGAATAACAACACCACCCAGAATATCCTCTGACAATCAGGTGGGAGTTACCACTGAAGCCCCACAACACAGCCCTCCGCGACACCTATAAGAGAGAAATGGATGCCGCAATAACCGCAGTCAACAGAGGACCTGGAGATGAAGCATCAACAAATCATCATCATTGATACGGCCACAAACATACTTGGCCCCAGCCGCAAAAGTAATCGGTACGGCTAGTTTGACGATGAATGTAAGCTAGCAACGGAACGGAAGAATGCCGCATACCGAGTAATGTTGCATTCTCAAAGAACGCGGGCACGCGCAGGGACTTATCACGAACTCCGTCGAGCGGAGAAGCGACTTCACAGACGAAAAAAAGGAAGCCTGGGAGAACCAACAGATCTAAGAACTAGAAAAGTACAGGGAGCAACTGCACCTTTTTTCATCAAATATAGTCATGGGGGGTATCAAATTAAAGGTCTCGGTTAGTACTTTTCAAAGCCGATCTTAGTTTTGACATTCGTTGGAAGGGTAGGGAGCGCGGGGGGTTGAAAGTGATCACTTCTTTAAGGGGGCCATTCTCAGAAACTACCAAACCGAAAAATTTGAAAAAAATCAGGAGGCTGCCAATATATGGTGCCTAGACTCTGAAATACCTTCCATGCCGGTATCTGTTTAAATAAAGTTAATAATAGTATATTACTACAATTTTTTGTAATTGGTTAGAAACCCCCCTTAAGTTCATCCTAGTACCATGAAATTTTGCATTGATATAGGCTATAATATAGAGCATGATCTTACCAATCTTGGTGGAAATCTCACTATTACTAACAAAGTTATAATACCTCAAATTTGTTGCTTCTTTGAAAATTGAAAACTATTCATGTCAATATCACCCGAAAGTGGATTCTCTCACATAATATATTACGATATATTACGTGCTACGTACTAAGAAATACACAAAACCTTTCGTACCTGAAGCGTCCAGCTTCCGGTTTCCCGACTTGTTTCAGTTTATTTTGGACTTACTGTGTTGTTAGGAAACAATCACCCGAGAAACCCTCTATCGTTAAAATGGTACAGGGAAACTGTGTATGTTGCTTTCCAATTGGTTATTATATTCGTTCTTGAATGAAAAACGTCTTTGAGAACTTAAGAGCACATTTTTCCGCCACACCTGATGAGAAATCGCGAAATATCAATGCATATCCAGAAGAAAAAATGCATTTTTCCCATTTACGTAAAAATATGGACCTAATAAGGCATTAGGGGCGGTGTAGCAGCAGCCGCTGACGTCTCGACCAAATTAAACCGCACCAAGAAATATGGTAACAGTACTAGCGTGATTAAAGGATATGCATTCACATGTACATTCCCCAAAGATTCAAGGCACAAAACAAAGCGGGCGCATCTGCAAACTTTAATTTGACGTTAACTGTTCTGCTATAAACTAGAAAGGCATTCAAGATCTAACTTTACGGAAGTGACCCGACTTGCCTTGGTTCTTCCAAAGTTTAAAAGAACAGAAAGTAGAACTCCCTGAATCCTAAGATATTTAGTTATGCGATTCTGAGCAAAGGGGTGGAATTTGGCGACTGCTAATCAGTGCGAACATACGCAGTATTTTGGTTGCGCATTTCACTCTGCAAAAATACTGCTAAGCTTCCCCGCTTCGGTAATATCACAAATCCGATAGTACTGTCAACCATTAACCGATTTCCAATTTTACGTGCCCTTTGCATTTTTGGGCACTGAGTTCACGTTCTTCGGAAACGTCGGCGCAACTGCCGGCATATCGCTTCGGTATTGATCTGCAATGTTCCCTCCTTCCCTTCTCCGTAAGAAATTCGTGCAGACTACCTACGATGCCGGCACAGGGCATGCATCTTGGAACAAACTATTCTCAAATTTTACTCCTCGCTTCTCTGGGCGCCTATTGCTTTTCGTGGATTTCAGGCTGATCGTATTCTTTGGGTGAGTTTCAATCCCCGCCCGTTTCTTACCCCCGCACTTTCCATACTTATCTAATGTTCACACCGCTGCCTCACTGCCATCTATTCTACCACTATCTAATGTTCGGATCTTTCTTTCACTGCCATCTATTTGTTAATTCTTTGGAATGTCAACCGCTGGTGGCGCCATCTTACTACAAACAATCACCATAAATTGCTCAAAAGCAAAGGCACCCAACTTGATCCACATGGGGTGATCGTCGCAAGGATCTGAACCCATGACTACTGAACGAATACCAGCGCCATGGCTGTCGCGGTAGAAACATTTAAGATTTGAAGTTCCCATTCCAAACCGAGGCCTGATCCGAATGTATAAGAAAGCTTCCCGGATTCCCGAATTTGCCTAGAATAAAATTGTAGTTGAAACGGTGGTCAATGGGGTACAGATCGTGCTGGTTCAATGAGCAGATTTTGTATAGCCTCGTATCAATTGGAAATTGTTAAATTTTAATTTTCAATATCAGCGATGTTTCTCATCGCAGAGAGATCGCGAGTGAGGTATCTTCATTGGAATATTCATGTGATTCGATCTGGGCCTTGTTGCGTGTTGAGACCGCAAGGATACATTTCAGGACTATGATAACCTGTAGAGGGCAGTGTTGTCAGCTCTGTGCCTGCCTGTAATTATATCCCTGATTTGACTCACGCTCACAGGACGTCACATTCGCGGGGTAATTAGAAAAAGAACAGATTATCTAGAGTAGAAAAGGCGGTAAGGTGTGAGTAAGTTAATATCTCTCTCGTTGTCGTAACAATCTCCATATTTTTTGCCTCAAATAAGCTCGACGTGCGAACATCCCAAGAATATATGGATATTTCTATTGTCAATATCGTGTTAAACCAAATATCATGTATGTAACGTCAACATATAATATATAAATTCAATGTATATGTTTAGAATACGTCTTATAGCATATAGCATTGAGGAAGGGAAGAAGTTGTTTCCAAAATATCGGGATATTCGTACCAAAATAAAAAACAGAATAATCGCCCAATAGAAGGCTTATTTTCACTAATAACGGAAATCACTTCTATGCTGCAATCTAACACACCAAGAAAAATTGTGTGTTTTGTATAATTCAAAGAAGCTGAAAAGCTCGCGCCAGGTTGTGTGACGTTACATCCCGATCCAAGAAACAGTAGCCCGGTAACTGGCAGTTACTCATAAAAATATAAAACTGTCAAAATTAATTTCCCGCGTGAAATGCCAACGAGGACGATGAAATATTGTTTCGTGCCTTGCTGCACAAATAACTCCACAAAAATCCCGCGGAAAGCTTTTTTGACTGTCCCGAAAGGAGATTTTCGGAAGAAGTGGATCGCCATTGTCCGACGGAATACAGCTTCTTTGGAGTTAGATTTAAATTGTGAGGATCATGTGAGCCAACATATTTTAAACTTTAACCCCAATCTTAATTGATAACATATGATTCCATTAGAAATTTGGGTCATTATTATTCAAATTCAAATCAAGTCACAAGAGAAGAGATACCGCAGAATATTCAACGTGCCCAAGCTTAGAATCCCGCTCAATGCAAATGCACTTTTTTACGGCCTTTGAATCTTTTAAGAACGTACGTTTTATTGCCGTTCGGGTAAAAATGCCAGAATTTGCTATATAGCTTCTTACCATTACTGCCGAAACATAAAGTAACTTGAAGGATTGCGCATTCACGCACCAATTTCTCACTTTCCTGTTAAAAACTGATTAAAAACTTGGAAAGTAACAAGCAATAAACACAAAACCGAATGCTTTCACTTAGATATTAGGTGTACAAATAAGTTTTCGCGGTTTGTCAAAAGATTGCCCCACCAGAAGGTTATGGAGAAATTGTCAGATGTAAAACGTAATATCCCAAGTTTCGTCATCCGGCAACACCATAACCTTAAAGTACTAGTGATTCCGTATCAGCATCACGTAATTTTTTTCGTGCAAAAATATCAAGTTTGGTGCCGAATAAGCATCATTTGCGGGAACTTTTGATTTACTTCTTTAATTTGAAAAAATCTGCAGCTGAGGCGCATTGATTGCTTCTAGAAGCATATGGTGAAGCTGCTTTAAGTGAGAGAAGTTGTCAGGAATGGTTTCAAAAGTTTAAGAACGGTGAGTTTTACGTGAAGGACAAAGAACGCAGTGGAAGGCCGAAAGTGTACGAAGACATGGAATTAGAAGTACTATTGGAGGAAGATTCGTCCCAAACGCAAAAAGAACTTGCACTTACATTACAAGTGACTCAACAAGCAATTTCACATCATTTAAAATCGTTAGGAATGATTCAAAAACAAGGAAATTGGGTTCCATATGAACTAAAGCCGAGAGACGTTGAACGCCGATTATGCATGAGTGAAATGCTGCTTGCCAGGAATAAAAAAAAGAGTTTTTTGCATCGTATAGTCACTGGTGACGAAAAATGGATTCACTACGATAATCCAAAGAAGAGAAAGTCATGGGTTAAGCCCGGCGAACCATCAACATCGACAGCTAAGCCGAATATTCATGGAAAAAAACTTATGCTGTGTATTTGGTGGGATCAGCTTGGTGTCGTGTATTATGAATTGCTGAAACCAAGCGAAACCATTACTGGAGCTCTCTACCGAACACAATTGATGAGATTGAGTCGGGCACTTAAGGAAAAACGCGCCCATTACTACTCCAGACACGACAAAATTATTCTTTTACACGATAATGCTCGTCCACATGTTGCGGCGCCGGTAAAAACATACTTGGAAACACTCAACTGGGAAGTTTTACCCCACCCGCCGTATTCACCAGACTTAGCCCCTTCCGATTATCACCTGTTCCGGTCGATGGCACATGGTCTGTCTGAGCAGCGCTTCACATCATATGAAGACACCAAAAATTGGGTAGATTTGTGGATAGCGTCAAAAGATGAAGAGTTTTTTCGACGGGGTATCCGAATGTTGCCAGAAAGATGGGGAAAAGTAGTGGCAAATGATGGAAAATACTTTAAATAAAACGTAATGTACTGTTCCTTCACAATAAATTCCTAATTTTTTATAAAAAACCGCGGAAACTTATTTGTACACCTAATAATATTCAAATTGCTCGCTCGATGACGTCAATTGAAGTCACTATAATTAAGAACTGAGCGTTCCGAATTGATGTTTTTAAGGGATATGGTAATTGGGTACATTAACTTAATGCTAGAAAAACCTTTAAGATTGCCAAAAGTTTCAAAAATTACAGAAACATATCAGTCCAATGAGAACCGAATGTAACATAAGAACAATATCGACCAAGAAGGCATATTAATATCGACGATTGCTTAAATGATTTAGCATTTTTCTTAACTTTTGGAGAAATATTTTACACATTACAATTCCTTCGAAGGATCGATTCCGCACAAATGCAAATCACAAATGTTTCCATATTTACGTTCCGCGGCCCCAGTTTCTGTGCATGGTTCTCACCCCTAGGCCGAATTTCAGGGTAGAGTGTTCGAAATTTATGCGTAAAATGTATATTTAGAGTGATTTTGGCATTTAAAAACTTTTGACTTTGACAAAAATATGTCTGATTGAGAAAGGTGCTAAAAACCATAATGTTACATTGCAAATTAAATTAGTACGTTATCTTCCATTTGGCAAATAAAGGCGTAAGGTTTGGAAATGCTAGTTCTAGTGGTAATGTTAAAAGAGCAGAGCATGCAAACACCAAACATGTGATAAAGCTGAGTGGTGCGGTTTAGTGAGAGACACCAATCACCCTATAGGCGAACCAATATTAAAACGATTAAAATAGACACAGGATCTATGCAAAAATATATCTTGAAAAAACGCAGCAATCAATCAATCAGCAGGCTTAAGGGGGTCATCCCGTGTGTCGGGTTGGAAAAATGTTTTTTTTGTATGAATTGTATCTATATATAGTGGAGAATATGTGGGCAAAGGGATTTTCCGATATTCCGAGTAGTTCAGAATTTACAGTGTTAAACAAGTAAGGAGTTTGCAGCCGCGGTACTCTAGCCGAGAGAAAGAGCATCGAATCTTTTTTTACCTGTTAGTTTTTTACCTGAACCTTATAAATTCGAAGGCAGGTATAAATATAAAAAGATGGAAAACCAATCAATTGTCTAAACTCATTTGCTGTTTGGAATAAAATAATCCAGTCTAGAGTGAGCACTGAAAGGCTTTCAAGCTATACTCAGTTATATTTTGTTGTAAGTATTGTGCTGTTTGTGTGTTCAGTGATTTTTTTAAATAGACGAACGAAGGGAGATCGCTTTAATGTTCAACGTCATGCTCGCACTAAAAAACGAGTATTTCATCGGAATCGATACTTATCAGAGAAGAAAAAGGACTTCGCATCAACATCAGCAAAGAAACTTTTAGCAAGCGTGAATATGAATGTTCCAATTGCGACAAGTTTTGTATATTGTATATTGGATTTTGCTTCTCCGGTATTTCTACAAATTTCTGCAAATGATAAAATATACGTGGTAGTCAAAAAGGAATGCGTAGGACATGTCGAGAAAAGAATGGGAACCCGGCTTAGAAATGCAAAGAAGAATCACAAAGGCATTGGTGGAAAACTTACTGATAAGGTTATTTACGACATTTTTTGGGCTAGCTATTCGTCGACACGCAAATTTGATAGAAAGAATGAAGCAAGAAATTTTAGCAACTTTCTTCCATAAATGTCCTACAGACGAAAATCCTCAACATCAAAATTGTCCAGCAGGCGAGGACAGTTGGTGCAAATGGTGCAAAGCGGAACCTAAAGGAGAACTGGATAGTTTCCACCACGAGAAGGCACCTTTGACTGGAGAAGTTCAAACAGTGATCAAACCAATTTATGAAGATTTGTCACGAGATGATCTCTTGAACAGATGTTTAGGAACAGAGACCCAGAATAACAATGAGTCGTTAAATGCATTGATCTGGACTTTCGCTCCTAAACACCTTCATTCTGGGGCCAAGGTCGTAGAAATAGCCACTTTTCTGGATGTCATTATTTTCAATGAAGGATTCAATAGCATTCTCAAAATCCTAGTGACAATGGGATATCAAGTTGGTCACATATGTCGACCGCCGTAATGAAGCGCGAATTTGGCGGTCCGAACGACGATGGACTGACCTCGCTAAAAGAGCCAGAATTGAAACCAGAGAGCAGCAATCGGCCTTACAAGACTTTTTTGAAGAAACGGAGGGTGCTCTCTATGGACCAGGTATAGCAGATTAATGGTGAGTGAAAATTATACTGTTGATAATCATATTTAAATTTTCAAATGCGTTTTTCTCGAAACTGCATCTTGAAAATCGGCTGCCACCATAGCTCAAAATCTATCCAACCAAATTCTTTGAAATTTTCACGATTTCTTTAATACTACGATTTCTACGGTCCGCAAACTAGCATAATTGCAATCGGATGGCTCGTTTTTTTTATTTATAAAAAAAGCCGTAAAAAAACACCAAAATCCAAAAAATTAAGTTTGAAAGCCCACCAAAAATTTACCTTTTAATATTTTCTAATTATCCTAGTTTGCGAGAGATATCAATAAACATATAGTGTCAAAATCACGTTTCTATCTTTATCCAGCCCTCCAAAATACCTTTTTTTGGAGATGGGTGCATAAATTGACACGTATTCCAAAAACTAGCTACGATATCAATATGAAAAATTTATCACATATACTAGAGATATCATAAGTCACGTTTCTATCTTTATCCAGCCCTCCAAAATAATTTTTCAAAAAAAGGCAAAAAAACGGCCTTCACACGGGATGACCCCCTTAAGGGGCTTCCTTCAATATTGTCCTATAATTCGTCAGTATTTCTTGCAAATGCTTTCCAAATGACATAGCAAAGAAAGCTGATGGGAGTCAAATGGCTAGGTCAAATAAGTTGAAGTCTTCTATAAATGGGACAAGTAATAAATCTCATTGTTTTCCACGAATAAGTTGCCTAACAGGGGATATTTTTACAAGTTGATTGACAGGGAAGGACAAGAATATGATGGGTAAGACTCCACCAAAAAGTGATGGGAATCATCAGAACTTTCAAATACATTTCCAGAAACATATGTAAATAAGTCGGAATACCGGAAGCTCGCGCTTCGGCTATAAAAGTTTTGTCTTCATCTTATGTAAGAAACTTCAAAGCACACTTCTATCCATATGTATTGGTTCATATTTTTCCAAACTACATGACATACGTACATATTACAGCCATAGATATCACGCTCACCCTAAACAAACAAACTGCCTATTACCGAATACTGTACATATCCATGCACGTATATAAATTGATCGTATCTATATTTCGGATTTACTTCGTGCACACATATGCACATATATAGTACGTATATTAAATACGACTGGTTTAATGCACAAATATATCTGAATTAGACAAATTCACAAAAAGTGGCAAAGTTTCCCCCCATAACTTTGTTAATAATGGTTGACTTTTTCAGATTTTTCGGTTGAATAGGTTCAGAGAACGAGACCTGTTAGACATTTTGATGGTCATATTTTGGGCCCTCACTCCCCTATATTCCACACAATATCAAATATGGAACCAGTTTCAGAAATTAGTGATTGAGCCCTTTCATTTGATACCCCCACATGACCACGTTTTATAGAAAAAAAATTTGCACCCTCCATTCACATGTATGGGGAGCTCCCCTTAAACTTTACACAAAATGACGCCACTTGCTGCATGTAAAGGAAACAACAGATCACGCGCTCTTACCAATTTTCGTGACAATCGGTTTAGCCGTTTCCGGATAAATCGGGTGTGACAAGCAGACAGACGTCAACTCGATTCTAATAAGGTTTCGTGTTTACACAAAGCCAATCAGACAGGAATACAGATTATCTTAAAAATTGTCCTTTCTTTTCTCCTTTCTCCTTCCTCTGTTGTGTAATTGTTAACGATGTTATTATACAATATAATAGGACCGCGAGAAGGCAGGTCGGTGATAATTGCAGCGGAAGAATTCCCGTCTGACTCCTAAGACCGCTGTGATTAGATAGGCTTACAAGCAAAAAACACACGCTAGACCAATGTTTGCTTGCGCCGCGCGCGTTGAGCTGACGGCGCCACATACATATATATGAAGTACGTATGTACGTAAATCAAAATACACGCATAAGGTATGAAAGGCTTTAGGCATTTCTTACATCAAAATATTTGAGCGGAGATTTGTTCCATTTATACCTAACACGTAACGTATATGCATATATTATGTCAGAATACTCTACTTTAGCATTATACAGGTCAGTCCTAGAATTTACACTGAAGCGACAACTGCTATACCCTTATTAGTAATAGTACGTTATTAATAATAGGGGATAGGCAGGATCATGATTTATATTAGAGCTTATATTATTGCAACATTTCATGATTCTAAGATGAACTTAAAGGGGGTTTACATTCAATTATCGTTAACTTTATTTCAACAGATAGGCTGGGCACCATATAGTGCCAGCTCCTTGATTTTTTCGGATTTTTCGATTGGGAAGGTTCTGAAAGTGGGGCAGGAAGGAAATAACCACTTTCCAGCCACCATAGTCCCTTTCTTTACACCAAACGTCAGAACTAGGATTTTGGAAGGTACAAATCGAGACCTTTCATTTAATAACCCAATTGACTACATTTGAAAAAAAAACATTACACCCACACAAAAAAAAACTAAATGACGCCTTCTGTATCGAGATATGGCAGCATGAAAACACAAAGAAATAGAAACATGCGGGTAGTACCCAGACTTTCCAAGTGAATGGTATTCAATTTGATATTTCTTTAGTTCTTAGGCAGGGTCTGCCCCGTCTTCTTTTTCTACCATAGATATTGCCCTTATAGACTTTCCACAACCGGACGGTCATGGTATCGCTCATAGATTTCGTCATTGTGTAGGCTACGGAATCGTCCATCCTCATGTAGGGGGCCAACAATTCTTCCGAGGATTCTACTCTCGAACGCGGCAAAGAGTTCGCAAATTTTCTTGCTAAGAACCCAAGTTTCCGAGGAATACATGAGGACTGGCAAGATCATAGTCTTGTACAGTAAGAGCTTTGACCCTATGGGGAGACGTTTCGAGCGGAACAGTCTTTGTAAGCTGAAATAGGCTCTGTTGGCTGGCAACAACCGTGCGCGGATTTCATCATCATAGCTGTTATCGGTTGTGATTTACCTAAATTAGGCAATAAATTTCAAATTTTGGCGGTCTGACAAACTTTCCAACATAGTGTTATCAAATTCAAAAAATTAATATATTTGTGTAATTTTAGGTGCGTGCAGTATTTAGTTATGCCATAAGTATGGAAAAAATTGGTCTAAATCGGTTCACTAAATTTGTGTCTGTACTAGTCCGCGCAACCGAAAAACATGTTTTGAGAAAAAGCCCGCTTCAAAATATGCTTATACAATAGAATTAAAACGAAAGTAGATATCAACATAAGGTTTTATATATTTATTTTTGGACATATTATCAATCAAAAGATAAAAATAGGAGGAAACTTTTTTTTGACACTAGAATAGCCCCCTAACTCGGAATTTTCATTACTTAAACAATTTTTCCTGGTAAATAAGAATTCGATTTAGAGATTAGTGATCGTTCACCACTAATGAGCGTCAGCGATGCCTATGCGGCATCGTTTACAGTCTCCCAGGATATTCTTTAGCTTCCTCCAGGACCTTCCGAGAAACTTGCACTTCTCGTTCACTTTTCGACTTTGCACGCTCCTAAAGCAACCCACTCACCGGCACTGCACATTCCACTGGGTGGCATAGCTAGGAATGGAATTGCTGTCCTTCTTTAACGTGTGACCTATCCATTGCCACTTCCCCTTTCTGATCAATACGTTCATAAGTAACTGTCTTCTGCACGATGAAATTCTTTGTTCAGGCCAGGGTGTCAGGTGCCTTGACAGTACGTCGTAGACGACAGCTTGGAGTGACTAACAGTGAGTAGCAGTGGTGAATAATAGCGGTGGTCTCTTTCCACGCGCTAATTTCATATAGCAACACAAAATAAGATTAGAACAATATCAATTTGATTTTGGTGGTGCGAGCATTTGTAGATTTTAGACAGGGCAGCGAATGCGGATCAAGACTGTTAATGCATTGAACGACAGCCGTTACTTCCTTGATGCTCTGCCCATTAACGCAGATAGGAAGAGTACAATAAACCGTCAGAACCTTGGTTTTGTTGGTGTTTATCCTAAGTTAGATTCTACTTGAATTTCTTTTCAAATTCAGAGTCATTTGGCCAAAGTCCATTGACATCCTTCAATTGTCTTATAATTTCATCCACCACAATTTCGACCAATTGCCAATATTTTTTTTCAGGGACACGTAAATTATTACAAATTCCCCATACCTCACTTTACAAAGTTGATGTCACGCTGCCCGTTTTCGTGAATTTGAGTTGCAATTAATTGTTAGAATCATTTCCATTCCATTTCCAAAATTGTAGTAAATCTAGAAATATATTATATGTATACTTTTTAGTGAAAACAAGAGAACAGCGTGTTAGAAAAGAAAGCTGTTCTTCTTTAGCATCTGGATCGTTAAGCAACGTAGTCGGCTTGTTTAGATCGAATGGGCTTTTTCTTTTCTCATAGGCTTGGTCCGGGAGGAGGACGAAAGGCACTTATATCACCAACTAGCGTATCAGGCCATCGTTATTTTGATCTGCGTTATGGTCGTTCAATGGCCATGCCAATTTTAGCTAGTAGTTCTTGTCACCCCGAATTATGTACAAGAACATGCCATCGAAGGCACCTACTTCGCAATTTGTCTAACTGAAGACTTCAAACAACTAGAAGGATCTAACCGGAGTTACTAGCTTGTCCTCACTTTCCGCCGAAAGTTCCATGTCCTCATTTCCAAGAAACTTCGCATTATTTCGCAGTGCCTTCCGTCGGTTGGGAGCTCTCCTAGGTGCACGGTATCCGGGCTGTATGGATTTGTTTCACCACGCCCGTATTAGACCAGCTGCGTCCACATCACCACCTTCCCTTTTTTTCCACTTTTCCCGGTAGAAGCGGAAGAGAAGGCTCTGACAGGCAAGCCTGTAGTCCCCCCCCCCCCTTGAAGGCTCAAGTTCTTTGCCGGGCCTATCTCTCTAATTTTTTGAAAGAATTAGGTAATAGTGTCAGCGATATGCGTGCTGTACTCAGGTTACCCGTTCCTCCCATTAAGGGAGTTGATGTACTATCCTTTATGACTTAACGTGCCGTAGACCCTCGGTGCAGGCTTTCTACGGAAGTGGAGAGCATGTATTAGTAAACTACTACAAACTCGCCCATCACAACAAGGTGGTGTCCGAGGGGGAGGATGGGGCAGGTAGTGTAGGAATTCTCGTGGGTCTTCAATTGGGTAGCTTAAAATTTTCAGAAAAACACCCATTATCTGCATTGCGGAGGATGCTGAATCGGTTCTATAAGTGTTTACCAACACATAGAGGAATGAGAGCGTGATACAGATAAGACAAGTGTAACGAAAGTATGGGCACAGCAAGAAAAATTAAAGGATTCTAAGGAAAATCAACCGAATTGAAACTTCCATTTCACTTTTTTTAGGTTTTGTATAAACACAAAGACTTACCAGACAGACAGACAGTAAGCCGATTTAGGTTTACTGTCTGTCCGTCATACGCATTTTTCTCGGAGACGATTGTCGCTATTGATAGTAAATTTAAATAAATTTTACATCCTTTTACGTCGTCTCCATACATGCAAAAGGGGCCGTAATTTTTTTTTATCATATATAGTCATGTGGGGTATCAAATTAAAGGTCTCGGTTTTTCGCAGCCGGTCTTAGTTTGACATTTGACATTTGTGGGATAGGTGGGTTATGCGGGGAGTTGAAAGTGATCATTTCTTTAACAAAACTATTCTCAGAAAACCGAAAAATCTGAAAAAAGTCAAGGGGTTGCCACTGTATGGTGCCTAGACCCCCAAATACCCTCCATACTGATACCTGTTCAAATAAAGTTAATAATAGTACATAACTATAATTTTTAATCACGAAATTTTTGAAAGTGGATATTCTCACATAATATATGCATTTATTACGTGCTACATACTAATGGGACAAATGCGCACTCAAATCCCTTTATAAAAGAAATACGCAAAACCTTCCATGCCGGAAGCGTCTAGCTTCCGGTTTCCCGACTTGTTATGTTATGTATGTAATTGCTGTAAGGCAAGGGTGGATGGAACTGGCGAGGTATTGAATAAGATCGGGCGGAATTTTGTTCCCCGGTTCCTAGAATGCCCTTCATCATCCTTTTTTGAGGAGATTTTCAACGAGATTAAGATTTACTGATCGGGGAATATTGAGTCGGCATGGGACCTTATACAATAACCATTCTCGTGCCGAAAAAGAAGTATACTTCGGGTTGTTGTTCTACTGGAGGACGAACGGTTTATCTATGCTTAAAGTCTCGTTTTATAACAAATGAAAGCGCAGCACATTGAATTGGACTCCTCTTCATGTTTTAGTCAGTAAATATCAATTTATTTGCCAAACGCTTTGGAGCCCAAAGATTACTGTCTCCCGTGGTGTCACGTCGCGAGTTTTAAACTCTGTATTTGCTCAGCGATAGACATACTCCTATTGAAGCCACTTTACTTCCCCTAGACCACAGAACTGAATACCAAAGGTCTAAATTAAAACACAGAGTATACTTCCTCTTCATGTTCTAGTCAATAAATATCAATTTATTCACTGAAAGTCTAATTTAATTAACTTTCGGCACCATGCTTGAAAGTTGCATGCACGTCACCAGTTTCAATCTTTGCATTAATAAGGCTGACCCTGACCAATGTGCGAGGCCACATGAAAGCAGCAGGATCACTCTCGATACCACTCGACATTAACAACGACCTGAGGCAAGGAGATACCTTATCGTGCACCCTTGTTAATCTGACTTCTCCTCTTTAAGTCCACCATACTGCTGGCCTATGCTGACGGTATCGACATCATGGGAAGAAAGACCCGAGACGCACAAACTTCCTTCATCCGGATCGGGCAGGCGACGTTTGATCTTGGGCTGCACATTAATGAAGGCAAGACGGAATATATTGCGACAACGTCAGCACCAAAAAACAATCAACCAACAACATAAAATCGCACTGGTCAAACGGAAACAGTGGAAGACTACCATTTTGAGACCGTTGATAATTTCTCCTATCTAGGGTCGAAAATCACAACCGATAACAGCTACGATGAGGAAATCCGCGCACGGTTGTTGTCAGCCAACGGAGCCTATTTCACCTTACAAAAACTGTTCCGCTCGAAACGTCTCACCATAAGGTCAAAGCTATTACTGTACAAGACAATGATCTTGCCAGTCCTCATGTATTCCTCGGAGACTTGGGTTCTTAGCAAGAAAAATTGCGAACTCTTTGCCGCGGCCGAGTGTGATGTGCCACCTTATGTGGTTGTTGCCAGTCCACTTGGCAATCCCTTACTCTTGTTTCTTTGTAAATTAATTTATGGTTAGTCGGAGCAGCTAAATGCCAAAACTCCAGACTAACCAGCTATGGGAGCAGCAATTGCCTGAACTCCACAATGATCTAGTCAAGCAGTGTAAATTTTGGGAGCAGCAAATTGCCTGGACTCCACAGAATAAAACAGGCTTGTGTTCGATACTTCCAACGAACTATGTATTTTTAATTCATATTTCCTATTTTATACAATTTTTACCTATACTTAGTAGGCCGGTACATATGAATTTACAGTATTTTAGAGAAAATATTACATAGTAGGCAATGATAATGTGGATAAGTTTACACTATTTTACACGAGAGAAGAATTCTCCAAAGAATTTTTGGTCCCCTACATCAGGCTGGACGATTCCGTAGCCCACATAACATCGAAATCTATGAGCAATACCATGACCGGATTAAAATGTTGCGGTGGGCGGGTCAATTAATCCGTATGGATGTGGATGATCCAGCCCGGAAAGTCTATAAGGACAATGTCTATGGTGGAAAAAGAAGACGAGGTAGAAATAGCTTAAAATAGAGTTTTCTCGGTTATTTTCGGAGGTAAACGCTTTTCTTCTGGCTGAGCGAGTATGAAACGTCGTGTGTCGTAATATCTGCTTCCAACGTCGTGGCGCTTTTGAGCGAACTTTTATGTGAATGAAATCACATTGTTTGCGCGGAGCTCCTCGAAGCTCAAGCGCTGTACAACTCGGGTGCCGTACCCCTTAGTTGCGGCAGAGGTGTTAGATAGTGTGCTAGCCATGGCGGGCCTCTGATTTTGGTCCCAAAATCAATCCATGTCCGAAGAGCACCGTGGGATTATGCCTACACGGCAGATACTCACGTTAAACCCCCAGGACTTTCATATCTGTTTTATATACTCAACCTCACCATTACTGAGTATCCTTTCGGTACGAACTCATGGTATTCATAACATGCGATTTTCAGTGAGCGGATGGAATAGTTGCTGTAGACCGAACTCTTAAAATTTTGTTATCATCGAACTCTAATTTAAAATCCCTGTAAAAAATATTTTCGCTCTCGATAATTCCAGGTATTTCCATCTCCTCCTTAATCAAATCTTTCCGAAATCCTTCTATTGCTTCATCGACTGTAACATATCTTCTAGACGGTTCTGTTGTTGTTGTTGTTGATGTCTCGTTGTTCTTATCGCTGGCTGTATTGATGAAATGTCTGACCCTGATGAAATAGCAACTTCAGCATCATATTAAAGCGACGTGTTCGTTTCTGTTAAAACTGTACTAACAGTCATAAGTCGAAAAGATAATGTCACTTACGCTGTATTGTTATCAGGTAGCACGAGATTAAACGATATATTGTTTGTACTTTGGTTTGCACTAAAGTTGCCTACCTAGAAGAAAAGGCAAACCGAAACCTAACACAAGAAATGTACTTAAAAACTCCATTCTATTCCAATCGATTTGCGAAAACCAACCAATTGTATATTTACCGTCATAAGATCTAATTATACTGCTCTGAACGATTGAAATTACTTATCCTTTCTGCTGCTTCTATTCCATAAAAAGAGAGAAAGAAGACATTTTTTTTCTAGTCTACATCCATTGTTATTATTATATCAATCATTTTATTCTAGTTTACATCCATTCTTATATTAAAATGTCCCCAATCATACGTTCTAACCCCGTCCTCTCTTATGAATCGCTTATCATCTAGGTAGTTTAATGCAATGTTATCAATACATTCTGTATACAAATTACGCATCTTATAAACATGTTACCTCTAAATATTTTTTTTCTAAATAGACAATCACGATAATCCTCTAAACTTAAACCATCCATTATTATTTCCTTAACTCCTATAGCTTTTTTAACAAAACCATCTTTTTCCACGCTAAATAAATACATTCTAGATCTCAATACTATAAATTCTGTCATTATCTCACCATTATTTTCATCTTTCATCAAACCCAAGACTTTAGCATTTTTCTGAAGAATATTATATATATTATCGATAGCATATTCTGATGCATCAAATTGTGTATCAATATCAGACAAAATATCTTTGTAGACATCTTCCGTTTCGATAGTGTAAATGAAACTGTCCGTATCCATGTTATTTAGAATTAGCTTATCATTATACTTGGGTTTCATATAATGATAGTGAAATTCATACATCTTGAGTTTTGACAGATCAAGCACAGTAAATCCCAAATATATTGGTTTATCATAGGAAGTAAATACTCCATCCATTTGGATAGCTGCTGTAAATACAGCTGCACAGTGAAAATTGGGTTTCCAAATAAGCACCCGAGCGCCTAAATGTCTTCCTCGATTCTCCCAATCGGTAATAATTTTTACGTCCTTTCTTTTGTCGACGTTTCCCATTGTTTTGCTATAATAATAATAATAATAATCGTTGGCGCAACAACCCATGTTGGATCAGGGCCTTGAAGTGTGTTAGAGCACTTCATTCAAGACCGTAACGGTACACTAGGAGGCAATGTGGTCAGCATTGCGCTCGCCCGAGATTATTACCCTGATTTGACTCAGGCACTCATTCACAGCTGAGTCGACTGGTGTCCGACGTCAAATCACGATACAAATTCCACTGCCACCAGTGAGATTTGAACCGCGACCTTCAGTACGACAGCCTTGCGCTCTAACCACTCAGCTATCCGTTTTGCTATCAAGTGCATTATTCAAAAGTTTGAAAAAAATTTTCTCAAATGAATTTTTACTCATTTAATGTGTATTTAAATCGATATATTCTTTCAGCCAACTAGATTGTTTAAACTGTAAAATCCAGTTTCAAACCATTTTGAATGCATTGCTGCAGATTCCGATAGTGAATAACATATTTTTGTTTGTCTGTTAAATCCACAATCAGTTTGTTCGTTTTCGAATTATGCGGGGTTTTATTTTCTGGGCTTAATGGCAAATCATTGTGCTCATCATGTTTTGATATTGGATACTCCAAATCAACCTCCAATATGTAACCAATGTCCGTATCTGCTGCAATATTCGAAACATCAAAATCGTTTATATTTTTAACCCACTTAAATTCACCATAGGGAAGCGGCTATCACATTGCCCATCCGTATAGATTAATAGCGTCTCCATACATTAAATATTTGGAGGTTTTTCTGCTGCCACGCTGGAGGGCGTTGTGTTCATCTGAGGAAAAAAAACTAAACGGCATTTTAATGTGGACAATATTCTACGGTCCGCAAATTAGGATAATTAGAAAATATTAAAAGGTAAAGTTTTGGTGGACTTTTAAACTTAATTTTTTGGATTTTGGTGTTTTTTTACGACTTTTTTTATGGATAAAAAAAAACGACCAATCCGATTGCAATTATCCTAGTTTGCGGACCGTAGAAATATATATTAAAAAAGTCGTGAAAATTTCAAAGAATTTGGTTGGATTGATTTTGAGCTATGGTGGCACCCGATTTTCAAGATGCGGTTTCGAGAAAAACGCATTTGAAAATTTAAATGTGATTATCAACAGTAAAATTTTAACTCACCATTAATCTGCTATACCTGGTCCATAGAGAGCAGCCTCCATTTCTTCAAAAAAGTCTTGTAAGGCCGATTGTTGCTCTCTGGTTTCAATTCTGGCTCTTTTAGCGAGGTCAGTCGATGGTCATTCGGACTGCCAAATTCGTGCTTCATTACGGCGGGCGACATAAACCTGACATATGTGACCAACTTGACATCCCATTGTCACTAGGATTTTGAGAATGCTATTGAATCCTTCATTGAAAATAATTACATCCAGAAAAGTGGCTATTTCTACGGCCTTGGCCCCAGAATGAAGGTGTTTAGGAGCGAAAGTCCAGATCAATGCATTTAACGACTCATTGTTATTCCGGGTCTCTGTTCCTAAACATCTGTTCAACAGGTCATCTCGTGACAAATCTTCGTCATTCGTCTTTGCGTCATTTTCACCAACTGTCCTCGCCAGTTGGACAATTTTGATGCTGAGGATTTTCGTCTGTAGAACATTTATGGAAAAAGGTTGCCCACATTTCTTGCTTCATTCCTTCTATCGAATTTGCGTGTCGACGAATAGCTAGCCCAAAAATGTAGTGAGGTCGTTAATAACCTTATCAGTAAGTTTTCCAGCCCCTTTTCCACCAATGCCTTTGTGATTCTTCTTTGCATTTCTAAGCCGGGTTCCCATTATTTTCTCGACATTCATTCGTATGCATTCCTTTTTTACTACTACGTATATTTTATTATTTGCAGAAATTTGCAGAAATAGCGGAGAAAACTCCAGCAAAATCCAATATGCAATATACAAAACTTGTCGCAATTGGAACATCCATGTTCATGCTTGCTAAAAGTTTCTTTGCTGATGTTGATGCGAAGTCCTTTTTCTTCTCTGATAAGTATCGATTCCGATGAAATACTCGTTTTTTAGTGCGAGCATGACGTTGAACGTTAAAGCGATCTCCCTTCGTACGATCCGTTTAAAAAAATCACTGAACACACAAACAGCACAATAAATACAACAAAATACAACTGAGCATAACTTGAAAGCCTTTCAGTGCTCCCTCTAGACTGGATTATCCTTTTTATTCCAAACAGTAAATAAGTTTAGACAATTGATTGGTTTTCTAGCTTTTTATATTTATACCTGTGTTCGAAATTATAAGGCTCAGGTAAAAAACTAACAGGTAAAAAAAGATTCAATGCTCTTTCTCATCGAGTACTCTAGTCGCGGCTCCAAACTCCTTACTTGTTTAACACTGTAATTTCTGAACGACTCGGAATATCGGAAAATCCCTTTGCCCACATATTCTTCACTATATATAGATACAACTCATGCAAAAAAAAAATCGATTTCTCCAACCCGACACACGGGATGACCCCCTTAAGTTCATCCTAAGTGTACCAACATAGAGACAGCCTCGTGCATACACATGCCAAGTTTCATGAAAATCCAACTATTAGCGGGAAAGTTATAGCAGTTCAAACTTATCAATTTCGTGCTAATTAACAGCATCGTAAGCCATACAAATAAGATGCTGACGTCATAATTAACAAGAATAATTGACATTCGAGTGAAATATTTAAATTCCATTCAAGAAGAATCTAATTCCCCCTAGCCCTTTTTAAGGTTTTGTGTAAACACAAAACCTTATTAAAATCGGTTTACTGTCTGTCTGACCGTCACATGCATTTTTCTCGGAGACGGTTATAGCGATTGATACCAAATTTGGTAGAAATGTGGGAACTGGTGCCTGGGCTCCGAAATACCTTCCATGCCAATATCTGTTTAAATAAAGTTAATAATAGTATATTACTACAATTTTTTGTAATTGGTTAGAAACCCCCCTTAAGTTCATCCTAGTACCATGAATTGCAGTGATATAGGCTATAATATAGAGCATAATCTTACCAAGTTTGGTGGAAATCGCACTATTACTAACAAAGTTATAATACCTCAAATTTGTTGCTTCTTTATAATACCTCAAATTTGTTGCTTCTTTGCTTTCTTTGCTACCATGAATTGCAGTGATATAGGCTATAATATAGAGCATAATCTTACCAAGTTTGGTGGAAATCGCACTATTACTAACAAAGTTATAATACCTCAAATTTGTTGCTTCTTTGAAAATTGAAGACTATGAATGTCAATATCACCCGAAAGTGGATACTCTCACATAATATATGGATATATTACGTGCTACGTACTAAGAAATGCACAAAACCTTTCGTACCTGAAGCGTCCAGCTTCCGGTTTCCCGACTTGTTTAACACTATTACACTATCAGTGATATGATCGATTTGTTATGATGATGTTTTTTCTAAGTGAATGTTCACGCGGTATAGGCCAGTAATGATGCTCCAATTGAAGCAGTAAATGTTTTTGTTTCTCACGTTCACACATGCACGTTTTTGGACTGTATACTTTAGGGATAGAATAAAATTCGTTCCCCTAAGTGGTTTGAACTCATTTAGGTTTAATTTGCAATGAGTTAACCTTAATAAAGCCCATCCACTGTGCTCCTCTTGAAACCCTTCCATTTTTTGCACTATTTGTGTCATAATATTTTTAAACGCGGGTTCTAGCTCACTAACACTCATTATTGCATTCATCTTTGTATTAATCTATGTATTAAAAGACTTGATGCTCACAACACATTCACTATGCTCATCCATCACTTTTACAAATTCGGCAAAAAGGTCAATGTTAAACTTGAATACCATGCGTAAGGTATTCCAACAAATAACCTTCCATCCTCTTTAGAAACTCGGTGGCATTCAAAAGAGCCTCGTCCATGTTTTCGTATATTTTCGTATATATTTTCAATTCGGTTAATAGCAACCTTTCATTCCTTTCAAGTTAGCATCAATTGTCTCGCTCACAGTTCGCTTGTGCGAATTCGTTCGCAGATGAAACTGCCACGACGCAGTTCTTATCTCGATTTGCAGATGTGGCAATACATAATTAACAGATTTTAAGAAACTTTTTATATCCAGTAACAATCAATCAGTTTTTATTGTTCACAAAATTCAATCCTCAAGTCCTAATTTAGCATAAATTAGGAACGCTTATCCACAATGAGTTGTTATTGTTCCCATTTGCAAATAGCCTCCATCCAGTCAAACTTGCACTTTGTACGTACGGCAACAAACAATCAGTTTTCTCGTTCGTTCTTTCGTATTGACTTGCGCGAATTCGTTAGAAATTAACGTAACTCAACTATTTATATTAATTTATTCGATAAGCGATTGCCATCACCCCAAGCAATACCCACATTCAAACGATCACCCCTTATCAGCAACCTCACCAGACCCCCAAATCATAACAATCCAGGCGCCACCAAACCTTATCACACCCCACCGCAACAACAGCACGCCAACCCCCATAAATTTACCCATGTACCGCCTCCCCTTATCAGCCCAACGCACCAACAATCCCGCACACAACCCGTGCCAAACCGGCCAGCACAAAACCACCAATTCCCCGATATGCACAAAATCATAAAATTACATTTTTTTTATGTTACAATCCTGCATATGGCGAGTACTTAAAAGCGTTGCTTAAGTAGATATTAATTCATAAAAAACCGCAATTAAGTAATCATTTCACCGAAAATAATCAAACATACTGTTCGCTATTGCCTCATTCCAAGGAGATTCGTTTCCCAGCGCATTGCTTGAATTTGTATGGTGGAAGAAAAGTGTCACACATGTACGCCGTTCTGATGCAATTGGGGCCCCGCGCAGCCTTTGATGCAGCGGAATAGTATGCGTCCACATATTGTGAGCACATAGCTGCATGTGTTATAGCAATTCAAGTACCAACTCGAACACTCACTTCTAATTAACATCTAATGATGTTTCTTGGTCGATCAAAGGGTATTATAGGGCGAAGCGTGGACTGGTTCTCACGATGGAGCATAAAATCTGGGAAATACCTGCTAAACTAACAACAAGAGCTCTACTCCCAAGTCCTACCTCCACCCCACGTGGTAATCGCTGGGAGTTCATTTTTAATGAAAAACTGCAGTCGGAGAAGAATGAAGGTGAGTCTGAAAACCCTACGCGGAAAACTGATGTTACGAGGCCACAGAAAAAGCCTCGGAACGGATGGACTTTACAATGACGAACCCGGCAACGATAACGGAATAACAGCGCATTTTTTCATAGAATGTACGCTCCCTGTACAGACTGAATGCTGCTCAGCAGCTAGCCGATACCCTGTCCTAATATAAGGTTGATGCAGCATGGCAAGAGATGCGCTGGACAAGGACTGGTTTTCTTGAGAAGAGCCACTTCACCATATATGATAGCGGCCATCTAGTAAACCATGTGCTCGGAGTAAGTTTCTTAGTCAGCCAAAACGTGAAACCTGGTATTATCGGCTTTGAAAATATAAGCGAAAAGCTATGCACGCTGCGTTTGCTAGGCAAGGAAATATAAGCCTCAGAAATGTTCACGGCCGTACAGAGTCCGAGAAGGATACCTTATACGAGGCATATTATGTCAAAATATATATACTTTGGGATTTCAACAGTCAACTTGGGACGAAGCTTGTATTCAGACAAGACGTCATAGCTTACAACAAATAATAATGGACTGCGGATTATTCAGTTAACAGAAGCACACGACATGGTTGCTGGAAGTGCTTGGATTGCGCGGAAAGCGGTACACAAACATTCATATGGCGAGTACTTGAAAACGACGCTTAATATACAATATGCACGGAAAGCGGTCCACACGTGGACCTCTCCAGACAGTACCGATTTCAACCAGATTGGCCACGTGTTGATTGAACGCCGCCACCTCTTAGCCTTGATGCATATCAGAACATATAGGAGCCAATATAGACTCGGATCACTACCTCGTTGGCATAGTGCTCCGGACTCCAATTACAACACCGCCTACAATCCCCTCTGACAATCAAGCAAGAAATACTGAAACCATCCACAACATAGCCTTTCGTAACACCTATAACAGGGAGATGGATGTCGCAATAATCGCAGCTAACAGATGTCCTGGAGAAGAAGCATCAACAAATGATCTTCACAACCACCTAAAGAGCGTTTTTATTCATGTGGCCACAAACATATTTGGCCCAAACGCAAGCAAAGTCGGAACGGCTGGTTCGACGATGTATGTAAGCTGGCGACGGAACAGAAGAATGCTGCATACCGAGTAATGTTGCATTCTCAAAGAAGGAGGGAACGCGTAGAGACTTATTACGAACTCCGTCGAGCGAAAAAGGTCTGGGAACTTGAAAAGTACAGGGAACAGTTGTGCTGGGTGCTTAAGTTTTACCAACAAGTCAGAAGGATGAAGCCTTATACACTTCGATACTCATCCCGCCGAGACAAGGAAGGAAATCTGATTTTCGACGGAATGGGCATATTGGAGCGATGAGTTGAGTATTTTGAGGAACTGCTCAACAACCAAAATATCGGCGTGTTGGAGGTCCCGTCAACTGAAGACGATGGGCAAATACTGCCACCACCAAGCATAGAAGAAACAGCCCGTGCAATCCACCGGCTTAAAAACGCCAGGAGCCGATGGAATTACAACCGAATTGGTTAAACATGGGGGTGACCAACTACACCAAGTAGTTCTGCCAGAGATGAAGCGAAGGCGTAGGTCATGACGCCAGACAGCATGGAGAAATCGAACTGGTAACCTTGGCGCAAATCCGGGGTGTCTGGAGTTACCTACGAAGGCCTAGACCGGATACCGGTTGTTGCGCTATTGATGATGATGATGTTTCTTGAATTACTATTTTAAACAGTTACAAGTGAGGAATACTTATGTATATTTCTAAATTTATTGTAACAAAACACTGTTGTTACTTTGACAGTTTGCACAGCTGTTTATGACTGTCACATGCATAAACATACACAAGAAAGCCTTCTAGGCGCATGGACACACCCAGGCACCAATCCATGCGCAAAGCCCACTCTACATAGTATTTTTTGGCTAGTCAAAGCCAGGAAGCAATATGAAACTTGCTAGTGCTAGCAGTGAGAGCACAATTTTCCAAAATACCATTCGCCTTGAAAGTAAAATTACTGTGATTGATGTATAACTTAAAATCTACACAAGTAAAGTAAATTACGTTCCCCGTAAAAGCTCGATTTGCTTCTCCTGTAATGTAGTCATCTTGCCTCATTCGAAATACCCGCCAACCTTCTCTAAGATAGCTATACTGGCGTGGTTGCCATTATCCGTCGTCCGTGATTCACTATCCCCTACTGCTGCGCTCCATTCAAGAAATAACAAGTCGGAGAGACAGACAGATATTGAATCGAAATTAATAATAATAATAATAATCGTTGGCACAACAATCCATATTGGATCAGAGCCTTGAAGTGTGTTAGAGCACTTCATTCAAGACCGTAACGGTACACTACAGTAGACTGTAGGAGACAATGTGGTCAGCATTGCGCTCGCCCGAGATTATTACCCTGATTTGACTCAGGTACTCATTCACAGCTGAGTCGACTGGTACCCGACATCAAATCACGATACAAATCCCTCTGCCACCAGTGAGATTTGAACCGCGACCTTCCGTACGACAGCCTTGTGCTCTAACCACTCAGCTATCCGGACACATCGAAATTAATAAGCCTTTATTTTACACAAAACCTTAAACGAGTCGAAATGCCGGGAGATGCTTCAGATATAAAGATTTTGAGTTAATCTTGTATAAGAAACTTTCTACGCACGTTTTTGCATTCGTACATAGCTAAGAATTCAGAATATTCCTTGATATATGTACTTCCAAACTCTAACTCCGTCAGTCATATGACTTCACTTTATCTGATGATGATGTCATACACGTCTTAGAATGTGATAAATTCGCGTAAAGTACAACAATTTTGCCTTAATGATTGGATTTGCTTAGAACGGATAAACTTCAGGGGACCTTCTACAATACGATAATATATTAATAATTAATATATATATAAATATGCTATTATAAACTTTTTTAGAACATATATTGGAATGGAATGTATTTTGAGGATATTTTTCGGTTGGATAGGCTCTGAGAACGAGACCTGTTTTACCTTTTGGGGTACATATTTTTAGCGCGCACTCCTCTATGTTTTACCAACTATCAGAAATAAAGTCAGTTTTTAAAAAGTACTGTTCAAGCCTTTTAACTTGATATCCCATATTCAGTAAATAAGACTTACATGATGGAAAAGCACTCACAGAGTACATGTTCTCACCGAATTTCGTGACAACATTTTCAACTATTTCCGAGTAAATAGGGTCTAACTGACAGACGGACAGACATCGAACCGACTCTAATAAGGATTCGTTTCACACAAAACGTTAAAAATCGTACTAATGACATTTAAAGTTAAACAAGCCGGGAAACCGGAAGCTAGACGCTTCAGGTATGAAAGGTTTTGTGTATTTCTTTCATAAAGGGATTTAAGTGTGCATTTGTCCCATTAGCATGTAGCACGTAAAATATGCATATATTATGTGAAAATATCCACTTTCAAGTGATATTGACATTCACAGTCATGAATTTACAGAGGAGCGACAGTTTTGACCTAGTATACTACTACTATTATTATTAACTTTATTTGAACAGCTATCGGTATGGAAGATATTTCGGAGCGTAGGCACCATATAGTGGCAGCCCCCTGATTTTTTTCATATTTTTCGGTTGAGTAGTTTCTAAGAATGGGTTCGTTAAAAAAATGATCACTTCCAACCCCCGCACTCCTCACCTTTTCAATTAAGATCGGCTTCGAAAAGTACTAACCGAAACCTTTAATTTGATACCCCACATGACTATACTTTATGAAAAAAATGTACACCCCCCTTTTGCATGTATGAGGACCTCCTCCCTTAAATTCAACGTAAAAGAATGTAACTCACTATATGCGTGAGCGTTCACAGTTCCCACCTTTCTACCAAATTTGGTGCCAATCGTTACAACCGTCTCTGAGAAAAATGCGTATGACGGACAGACAGACAGTAAACCGAATTTAATAAGGTTTTGTGTAAACACAAAACCTTAAAAAATGACTAGTTAGTACTCCATATGGAGAATTCTAGCTTCATATATAGCCTTCATTCTTGGTGGTTTGGATTCGACTTTTTTCAATTATTCCAGAATATGTTCCATTAAGTGTTTTTTGTATCATTATCACATTATCACGAAGGCTGAAGCTGTATATGAAGCTGTAAATCTTCACACGGAGTATTAACTAGTATTTTTTGAGTTTTTAACGTCATTAATGCGATTTTTTAGTTCGGTTCCGATTTAAATCTTGCCTGCGAAAATGCAGGTTCTTTTGCAATTCCCTCGCAATAAGGGTTTTATTTTATTGTTTTATTGTAAAAAAAATAAAATATATACAACTACAGTCAAATCTCTCGAAATCCAAGCTCTTGTAAGTCGAACTATTTCACTGGTGCTTCCGTCAATTTTCTATATAAAATTCAACCTCTAAATAGAATTCCTCCAGTCGAAGTTCTTCTTAGTCGAACCATATTTTGTAACTTCTGGGGAAATATTTCATAACTCATTAAGTCGAAATCAAAGGGTCAAACCACAAATCTTTTTATATTCATGTATTTCAATGAAATTGGGGATAATAGTGAGGCCCGCACTATTTGCACCCAGAGCCCAGATTTTCTCCCTACGGTCCTAAATTCCTTGTTGTACAAAATTTGAGGATTTGAGTCTCTATTTAGAATAGTTTTATGCAAAATACCTAGATACACAAGGTGCTACCGCAGGCAAGCCTGTTCGAAAATCTCTTAGTACCTACTTTATCTCTTAAGAGCAGAAGGTTTGGAAATGCTACCTGTTAAAGGTAACGAGGCATCCGACAACAAACAGTTGATAAAGGTGTTTTCAAATGGTTCAATTTAGTAAAAGGAAGCAGCCTCCCCATAGACCGACCAATACTGGATGAAGAGGCGCCGCTTTCAGAGGCCGCCAAGAATACCCACAGCTGATTCAAAAATATAAATGGGATCTGTGAAAAAATATACCCGGAGGAAGTGAAAGAAAGATTTAAAGGACTTTCTCCAAATTGTGCTACAATTCAACTGCTGAAGATATAAATAAGAACATTATTTTTCACAAGTACTTACACAACTACACTTTAACGCTAAAAGGTGATAAATATTTCGGCCGAAGGCATTTTTTTATAAGAGGTGGAAATCTTTAAAAGACTAACCCCTGGGTTCACGATCCCTGAGAGTGTGGGATTCTTCAACATCATCATCAACGGTCTAGGCCTGCCCTAATAAGAAACTACAAACATCCCGGTTTTGCGCCGAGGTCCACCAATTCGATATCCCTAAAAGCTGTCTGGCGTCCTGGCCTACGCCATCGCTCCATCTTAGGCAGGGTCTGCCTCGTCTTCTTTTTCTACCATATCGACTTTCCGGGTAGGATCATCCTCATCCATACGGATTAAGTGACCCGCCCACCGTAACCTATTCAGCCGGATTTTATCCACAACCGGACGGTCATGATATGCTCATAGATTTCGTCATTCTTCAGAGGATTTTTCTTGCTAAGAACCCAAGTTTCCGAGGAATACATGAGGACTGGCGAGATCATAGTCTTGTACAGTAAGAGCTTTGACCCTATGGTAAGATGTTTCGAGCGGAACAGTTTTTGGAAGCTGAAATAGGCTCTGTTGGCTGACAACAACAGTGCGCTGATTTCATCATCGTAGCTGTTATCGGTTGTGATTTTCGACCTTAGATAGGAGAAATTATCAACGGTCTCAAAGTTGTATCCTCCTATCCTTATTCTTCCTGTTTAATCAGTGCGGTTGATGTTTTTGGTTGCTTCGTGTTCGGTGCTGACGTTCCCACCATATTTTTTGTCTTGCCTTCATTGCTCGATCTGGATGGCAGTTTGTACGTCTCGGGTGGTTCTTCCCATGATGATTGGGTGGACTTAAAGAGGATCGTACATCTTGCATTTACATCAGCATCACGGATCACTTTCTCGAGGGCCAGGTTGAAGAGGACGCATGATAGGGCATCCCCTTGTAGTAGACCGTTGTTGATGTCGAATGGTCTTGATAGTGATCCTGCTGCTTTTATCTGGCCTCGCACATTGGTCAGGGTCAGCCTAATCAGTCTTATTAGTTTCGTCGGGATACCGAATTCTCTCATGGCCGTGTACAGTTTTGCCCTGGCTATACTATGGGATTCTTACCCACTAAAACCACCTTTCACCAAGCTACGACTGACATTTCCTCATCCACCAGCGTTCTTTGCGTATCTAAGTTTCGTTTTTATTGGGAGAGGATCCTGTGGTCCACCCCAGCACTGTGGTTGGGTTCGCTGAGGAACTGGCTGCTCCTCACTAGCTTATATCTTTAGGCATCCTTTACTTTACTCTTTGCAGCCGTCTCATTATATTAGCGCTATCTTTCAATTTTCGGAATGCGTTATTTTCATGTGATCGTAGTCGGTGACTGTGTTTAATTGCTTGGTCTTTGATGACTTCACTAACCAACTCCACTTTCTGTCGCTATGCAGATCCTCATTACGAGTGAACCAGGGAGCGTGTACTATGCTTCTAAGCAGTTTATTTTGGAACTTTTGCATAACTTTCAGATTTGACTATTTGGCCCAGCCGCAGAGCTGGGTGTCGTACGTCCATATGGGCCTTAGGATCTGCTTATAAATTAGCAGGTTGTTGTCGATGGTTAGCTAGGAATTCCTCCCCAATCTGCCTGTATCTGGCATTTAACTCCTCCTTCTTTCTTATTATGTATCTTTTCCAGCTGAGCTTAACATCGAGTGTCGTACCTAAATATTTGACCTCATTCGCCTGTGGCACATCTTTTCTGTTTATGATGACTTTAACTGAATTCTCCTTTTTGTTTGTGCAATTAAATTACTTAACCCAATGAGGGAATCCACATTAGGAGGTTTTCAGAATCGGCTTTTTTTATTGTTAAGATCACTAACCTGGCTATCCCAGAATATGCTGCAGAAATTTCAAAGCGAAATTCATGGTCCTTTAGATTTTATAGAGGTAGAAGCCAGCGATTATCAGGAACAGGTTCAGGGTTCACCGCCCAGTAGGTAATCGCTTTATGTCCTTCTATTGTTGTAACTGTATTCTGTTCGTAATTCTTTTTTTTCTCTTCCTTCAGCCTTTGTCCCGTTTACAAGCGGAGTCAGCTCGTCGTGATCGGTTTCGCCATTTGGCTTTATCGAATGCCTGATCTGGGTGAAATCTCGAGGCTTTTAAATCCCCACCCAGCGTATCAAGCCACCGTTCTTTGGGCCGTTTATTTCAGTTACGACCTTCTGTGAAATATTATAATATCCAAATTTGATTAAATTCTGGATAATTCTTCTTTCAAAAAAATCTCAAAAATATACGTGAAAAAAGGCCTTCTAATGCAGTTTCTCCCCTTAACTTCACCAACAAAGAAAGGCTAAAGTTGTTGATGGCTGGGCCAAACAAGTTGAAAACTTCAATAATACGGAGAAGTAACAGGTCTCATTGTTTTCGACGAATAAATTACCTAGTCGTCAATTATATGGCAAGCAGACCATCATAGGTGAGAACAAGAATTGATGGGCCCAACGAAGAGACATGGGAATCATTCAAAATACATTACCAGAAACGTGGTTTAAAGAAAGTTCTGCAACTTTTGGAGAATCAAAAAGATTCTATTTCGTACTCAAGATATCACTCTAACCATATTTGCAACTCAAATTGTTTTAAAGAACAGAGACGACTATCGTTTTATCCAGGCAATCCATAAGACGTTCTCCCTACCCTGGGAGCAGGACAGATGAGGCAGCGCTGATAAAATATCTCTGACCCTGGACGAAACCGTAGTCTTTCGTGGTAGTTTTTGAACTTTGGTGTTAACTCAAAAAAGGGGCCTATGAACCAAAAAAGTGAGAGAAATTTGTCACCGCTATTTTTTCAGCGCAGCGAGAATAAAGCAAGAAAAAATTGGTACTCTATTAGGAACTAGAACTAGTCCAGATTGACGACGATGGCCTGATATCTAATATTCTTGATAAACATCGAATTCACGAAGACGTTCGATAAATTGCAAGAAACGTCGTCGAGAGTACTGGTGATGATAATAACGCTGCAATGGGGTCAAGCAGTAGATTGCAGGATAGACTGATGCGGAATACAGTCATCTGGGAACCAACCTATCTGTTTTTTCAGGTTCTGATGCGTGGCTCTCCAGAAGCGTGGCCTTACGTCTACCAGTGGGTGGTAATAGCTACACCTTGTACGAGGTGACCCTATCATTAACAGGACGCTACGAATCTAGACCGAGAAGTCGAAAAACACTTGCCCAATCCAATCCTTACCGTGATAGGGGGGGGGGCGACTATGGCACGGCGGAACTACTAACCCCCATACTCCTGAAAATTATATGAGTAATACAATAAAACAAGCCAATAAATTAAACAACAAGCGGGACCCCATACCGTACACAAATTAACCCATCAGGCAGTGGAACATTTCCGAAACACTGAGAGCCAGATGATAACACCTAAGTGCGGAGAAGTTGGGAGATCAGGCAGTGGAGTCAAGGTCAACATTAGTCTACAGCGAAGGACACAACCAACAAAGATCCCCGCTCAAAAAACAGGACCGAACAAAGGTACGTCTGAGTTCACAATATCAGATGTCAGCTTGGAGACAGGTCTCAGTGGTGCAGGCGCTAAAAGTATTTGCGCTATCTGAAGGACGGCCTGAAACCAGAGGACCTTAAGCAGGCTCAGGGCAGAATTATGCCTTCAACATCAGAGCCAAAAAAGCAAGGGCAGCGGAAATCAGCCCCAAAAGGCACGTGCTCCCAAGACACCTAGACCCGAGTCCAAGAAATGAGAAATCTCAAGGCGGTAAAGGGCATTTGATTGGCCATACTGTCATACTTCCGGACCAAATACTCACTCCTGAGGAGCCGGAAATAATTGAAAAGCTCATCATCATTAATATGTGTGCGCAATGGGAATAGTAGCTCGCGTTCACCGGAATACGCTTTCGACCAGATCTTATACTGGTAGACTGCACGGCGGAGTACACGATCGAGGTAGTCGACCGAAGCCTGGAGCCATTTGAACGTTGTAACTGCCTCATCCATTCTAGATTTGTTAGCATTCCTGTGCACTTGCACAAGGAGAAACCAAGGAAGGATACTTCGGAGGACACATCAGGTGCTAAACGTAACCCGGTTTCCGACGGAATCGGGGAAGCCAAAGAAGCGGAGAAGACAGGACGGTGAAGAGAAGTGAACCTGCTGCCCCCAGAAAAGGAGAAGATGGACGACCTTGATCTAGGCGTTCTAGAGCTCAAATAGGACAGTGAAACGCAAGAAACTGCCCTATCGGAGGAGGACGGTAATGGTCCGACATTGAAGAAGAGCCCCAAGCACAAACGGTGCCGATGGCCACAATTAAAATAGTCCAGGTAAACCGCCACCATGCAAAAGCTGCATCTGCAGTAATTGCATGGGTAAGTTCCAAGGATATCATTGGAATAGTGCTGGGTCAAGAACCCTGGGTATACCGGGTCCAAATTTGCTGTCTGCAAAGATGAAGTATGCGAATAATTTGGGATTTCTCTTGCGAAAAATTTTGAGCTTGCAACATTTCCAAAAGAAAGAAAGTAGCAGGTTAGCGACATTAATCGAAGAGGTGAGTACCTTCTGGAATTCATCCTCAGTAATAAGTTAGAAATACATAATGTAGGGAACACACCAACATTCGTGATCAGCATCGGACAAGAAGTACCAAGCATAACTCTAGGGAACACTCAGATGAGTAGCTAGGTCAAGAATCTGAAGGTGCGGGATGAGCTTTCTATGTCTGATCACAAAATAATCAGATTCGACATTGAGGGCAAGTCAGAAGTAAATAAAATAATAAGGAAACCCAGGACGACCTCAACAGAGTCGTCGTTGGTGCATATGAGGCCAACTGTCCAGCTAAGACAGTTAACTCATCAAGGGACGTACCTTGGTGGAACAGGAATCTAGTCAGAATGAGAATGCCAAAACTCTTCAACCAAGCGAAGATGGAAAATGGGACATCTACTGAGACCGAGGAAGACAGGATACATCTGCTTCTCAGAACTCATTTCCCGGGGTCTTGCTCTATGGCGGAATACAATAGCATTCGGCCTGACACCCTAAAAATGGACGTAAGGGGTACAAAGGTCAATTGGAAGCTAGCGTATGCTCGGAAGCTTTAAACCACTGAAATCACCCGGAGTAGATGGCATTTTCCCGGCACTGCTCCAGAGAGACACTACAGACACTGTCTGTAGATTCCCTGAGAAGAGTGATCAAACCTCCACATATTCCAGGGCAGTGTCCAGCAAATGAAATTTCTATGCCGCACGTTAATTTGTCAATATACACCTGCATACATGAATATGGAAAGATTTGTGATTTGCATCCCGGAATCGATCCTCCGATTTCGACTTAAAGGAATTGTAGTGTTTAAAAACTTCCCCAAAAGTTAAGAAAAAATACTTCAACTTAGAACACTTTTCCACTTAGAATACAAATTCGGAGATTAAATAGGAAACTGACGGGAACACCAATAAAAGGCCGAGCAGTTCGAGTTAGAGAATAATTCGACTTGGAGGAATTTCGACTTAGAGAGATTCGACTCTATATATGAAGCTAGTATATGCTGGTCGAAGTCTCCATAACTCGAACCATTTTTTCTGGCAAGACATACGTGAAAGCATCCAGACGGATCCGCTTCCGGTACAGATCAGTGCCTTTCATGCACCTTAACTGTTTGGCGGGAAATTAGAGGGGCGCATCAACATCGTTTCGAAAATACTGAAATAATTGCACAAGACTTGAAAGCCAAATTACGTTTTCCGAGAGCTTCGTTCTAGGATATACATACAAGTCTGTATTTGATTCGGCTTGATCAGCTTAGAAAGGACCCCAATCCATGTAAGCATGGGCATCAAATTAGTCGATTACTGCCATTAGATTTGAAAAGAAACAGATTTTGTGGAGAACTAAACCAGTGTGGACTTGTTCAACATTTTGGCTTCAGGTTTTGCTCTGTAAATCTGCCGTTCTGCAACACATACAAAGACCAAGGAATAACGCTCCGTAGACACCTCATACGGCGACTGCTTTAGATATTGACACCCCCTTTGTTTAGTATTTCTGCTCTTTGCTTCTTTTTGGAAATCTGGGAAGCACGCACCTTTTTCTCCTTTTTGTCATACGATCTCCAATATTACCTCTCTCCTTTCCCCTATGAGAAAATGCCGGCTCTTTCGATCCCACCGATAGTTCGTGTGCATTACATTTAGAAGCAAACTCTTGGAAGTGCTCTAGAACTTGGGACAAAGTCTTCCCAGTGCAATCTCTGCGAATCTGGTTGTTTGTCTTTCTGAGCGCCTATTCCTTTTCGTGGGTTTCAGACTGATCGTATTCTTCAGATGGGTTCCGATCCCGTCACGTTTCTCCCCTCGTAATTTCCACTTCTAGTCAATGTTCGCTCCTTTGTTCGACTGCCATCTACCCGTAAATTGCTTAGAAGCCGAGCCGCTAATAACGCCATCTATATGCGATTTTAACCGTAATTTGCTCAAAAGTAAAGACACCCAACAGGACCCACATCGAATGATCACCAGGATGTTAATCCAGGACATCTGAACGAAGACCAGCGCTGTGGCTACCACGATAGAAAAATCTCAAATCCCAAGTTTCTAGTCGGAACCGTGAGCTTCATACTCCAACGTAGTATTGTATGCGAAAGGTATTCTAGTCAACACGAATTTAAGTGAAAATTGGGGATTAAATTCGTCTCACCTTCTGTTTGAAAAGCTATACATGCTTAATACACGCTTTTTGTTTTAAAGGGGAGAAAGTCACTCTTTAGCACAAAATAGAAGAAATAGAAAATGGTCAAAATGGACCCCACCGTCTGAATTTTGGGTCTAACATTTATTTATTTTTTATTTTATTTTTTAACTTACGCACACGCTCAACTAAGTAATTTCATTACGTCGCGTTATGCGTAGGGCGGTTAGTCTCTGCTAGAAGCAGAAATACAGATGACTTGCGGTCCTATGGACTCACGACAAAAATGTCACGAAAGCTAAACGTTCATGCAGTATAGTATTCAAATTGTTGCAAATACATATATTTGTAGAAGTCATTTAGTAAAGAAGGTAATGTATTATAAATGTCAAATATAAATTGGAAGAATACTCTAAGGAACTCGCTTTGTTGTCTAATGTTGTTTGTTATTAATACTTTGACATTAAGTTCAGTTTGTCTTTTTATTTATATTTCATTGCTCTCAGGAAAGGATTCTAAAATGGTGTTTGCTTTTGTTTTTTCGTTATTCGTTTTTTCATATTTTTCAAACATCTAAAGTACACACTTAAAAAAGATACTCAAAATCGAAGATTGTAAGCAATAAGTATATATGATGAAAGATCTATGATAAAGTTAACAAAAATTTGATTTGTATTTAAAAAAAGGGTTATTTTTTTAAAATGTAAGAACTATGAAATCCCACGCATACATCGAGTGGTATAAATTTGGGTGGAGTTTAAAGGGTGGCTTCCTATACATTAAAAGAGGAATTCGTGAATTGCAAAGTGCGCAAGTGAGGAGTCAAAATGTACGCACTGAAAGTGAGACAGGACTCATTTTCAGAAACTACCCAACCTAAAAATCCGAAATAAATCAGGGTGGCGCGCTTAGATGTCCCCATACATGCAAAAGGGTGGGTCTAAACTTTTTTTCACCAAATATAGTCATGTGGGGTATCAGAGGAAAGGTCTCGGTTAGTGCTTTCCTAGTTTGGTCCTAGTTTTGACATTTGTTGGAAAGGCGAGTAGTTTAGCGGGTCGAAAGTGATCATTTATTTAACGGGACCATTTTCCGAAACCGTCTGACTGAAAAATCTGAAAAAAAACTAGAGGCTTCCACTATATGGTGGCTAGGCTCCGAAATACCTTTCATGCCGATATCCCTTCAAATAAGCTTCATCCTGCTGATTTGTTTGTAAAACTTTTGCGCCTGGTACGGTTACTACCTGTACTTTTCGAGTTCACAGACCTGTTGGTTTTTCCAAGCTTCCTTTTTTTGGCTATGAAGTCGCTTCTGCACTCGCCGGACTTCGTGATAAATCTCCGCGCGTGCTCGCATTCTTTCCGTTCCGTTACTAGCTTACATTTATCGTCAAACCAGCCGTTCCGACTCTTTTTGCGGCTTGGGCCAAGTATGTTTGTGGTCATATTTACGATAACGTTTTTCAGGTGATTGTGAAGATCATTTGTTGATGCTTCATCTCAAGGATCTCTGTTGACATTTCCCATTAAAGGTGTTGCGGAGGGCTGTGTTGTGGATGGGTTCAGTGTTAGCTCTCACCTGATTGTTAGAGGGGCTTCTGGGTGTGTTGTTATTCGAGCTCGGAGCACCATGTCAACAAGATAGTCATCCGAGTCTATATTGCCCTCCCTCTATGTTCTGACATTCATCAAGGCTGGGTGACGGTGTTCAATCAATAAGTGGTCAATTTGGTTGAAAGTGGTCCCGTCTGGAGAGACCCATGTATGTTTGTGGACCCCTTTCCATGCAAACCAGGTACTTCCAACAACCATTTCGTGTGACCCTGCTAATTAAATAATCCGCAGTCCGTTATCATTTGTATTTTGATATAAGCTATGGGAGCCAACTGACTGTTATAATCCCCAAGTATGATTTTGATATCATATCTGGGACAGGTTTCGAAGGTTCGTTCCACTGTCTCGTAGAAGGTATCCTCCTCTGACTCTACAATCTCCTCTGTAGGGGACGTGAATGTTAATGAGGCTTATGTTTCTAAACTTGCCTCGCGAGCGCAAAGCGCATAGCCTATTCCATGCACATGGTTTACTGGATGACCACTATAATATATGGTGCAGCGACTCTTCTCCAGGAAACCGGTCCTTGTCCAACGCATCTCCTGTAACGCTGTTACATCAGCCCTATATTGGGACAGGGCATAGGCTAGCTGCTCAACAGCTTCATCTCAGTACAGGAAGCGCATGTTCCATGATAAAATGCGCAAATCGTTATTCCTTTGTCGTTACCGGGTTCGTCATTGTGTAATCCGTCCAGTCCGAGGCTCCTATTGTGGCTTCGTAACTTCGGTTTTCCGTGTAGGGTTGTCAGCCCTACCCAACCCCTAACCTGGAGGACCAGTTGGTATAGTTTGTCCCGTTTTGAGGCGCAGGAGACTCGCCTTCATCCTTCCCCGTCTGCAGCTTTTCGTTAAGAAAGAGCTCCCATCAGTCACCACGTGGAGGTGGAGTTAGGGTTTGGTAGTAGAGCTGTTGGTGTTGGTTCAGCAGCTGGGTTTGTCTTTAGGCACTCTCCCTTCTCTTTCTTCCGGCTTCCATGCTTCTTTCCTCCTTCAGAAACTCCTCCTGTATTTTCACGATTGGAGAGGAAAAAGTTCTCCTTTGACTTCAGCATCTCCGCAACTAATCTTGGTTCAGATTCCTCCTCTCCATTGCGAACCTTGAGCAGAGAAACATCACATGCTCTAGTTCCTGCGGTATACCACCACTTATAGAAAAATTCGATGAATCATCCAATCCAAAGCAGTGCAGATACTGCCTGTAGCAACCACCTCCCAGCCTCCCATGGTTCCGCTCAAGCGGAAGAGACTTACCACATCTCCGTTGCCAGAGATCATTCGACTCGAACTTGACCCCATTCCTATGTTCTGTGTACCCTCAATACATTTTGTATAGCACAGCACACTCATTTCATTCGCCAGAATGTCGATAGGGATTATGCCCGTCAGCACCAGCAATGCCTCATCCGATTCAGTTCTAAAAATACTACAAACTCTCAAAGCCATCAACCGGTAAACCGAATTCACCTGCTTCCACCTCTGGAACTCTGCAAGCGCCTCTGCCCACATAGGTTCCCACAATGCCCACAATGTTTCAGCTCACCAATATTCGGCAACATTATTGCAAGCGCCGCGGTGGCACAGGAGCAGATATAGAGACCTTTGCAGATACTAACAAAATTCACATAGGCGGAAAAGTTGGTAGAAGCCTTGGGGAAAGAAGCACCCCGGAAAAGGGGAGATAGGAGGATTATATGACCAGAGATTATTATCATTTCTATACAAAATGGAGGACATTACTCTGACATTTTCAGGTATAACGGCGGACAAATTCTGGAGTTAAACTAAAAGGTCGTTAAGATAGACAGTCGAAATAAGGGCTAACAAGTGGAAGTTCGTTATAATCAAGGACATAGCTGAGGTCGAAATGAAGGAAGAGGTTCGCTAGGCTTAGTTCGACCTTATTCAATTTCAGCGGTAAAAACACAACGGAAAATCTACGCTGGGAGAGAAACTCCATGCCTCCATCGTCAGCTGAGTAATGGAGGCAACATTCAAACTATTGGTGGCAGGAAGAGTAAGAATAGAATGGGTTGTGTGTCATCTTAGGAAGTATGCGGCACTTAAACGGTGCTTAAGTTGCATGGGCTATGCAAAGACATATACCAACGCGGAAAGCAGGTCAAAGAAATCCAGTAAATGCTGAGCGGAGTGCATAAGTACTCCTAAGCTGACCCACATTGTGCACTGTAGAAGGGAAAGAGGGGTGGACAATCAGTACATTGCAGGTAGTAGCAAGTTCCCGGAATACAGAAGAGCCTGCAATACAAATTGCAGATGAAAACATTCACGAGAATGATATCAATGTGGGCATAATGGGAGGGCAATAATTGATCCATATCGAAAACACAGAGAAGGCATTTAGGTCAGGGATCAAATGAGCCAAGCGGTAGTAGTGTTTTCGCACAAGAGACAGGAGGAACACAGACAACTGCGGTACCACTTAAGAGAGGTAATTCGCCAACTCAAAAGGAGCTGCTTCGAACAGTAGTGCCAAAATTTCCATTTAAAACCATGGAGTAGGAGTTATAGGGTGGTCATGAAAATGTTGCAAAGATCCCCCCAGGTAACTTGCCCGTGCCTTCTGAAAGAAATTGTTGTCACTCTATGTTTTCTCACCACCAAAACAGTAGTCTAGGTGAATAGCTCGCACGACTGAGCTTGATCGGACGTGTTTTCCTAAGATTTTTACGTCAAGAAAATCTATATACTCTGATCTGAAGAGCCGCAACACGTGACAAAGCATCAACGCCGACTTTATCTCTTCCAGGCACCCGTTGAATATAGGAAGTGAGCTATAAAGCTCAAGTGCCGAAGTTGGCGAAGGGACATTTTGTAGGGCTTTTATTCCAAAGCAAAAGTGAGTGGTTTATGGTCCGTGAACACTTTGAACGGCCTGCCTTCAAGGAAATATCGGAGATAATTGCGAGGTGCGCGGCTAATAATTCACGATCGTAGATATTGCAGTTCCGTTGAGCGAGATTCAGCTGTTTGGATAGGAAGCTCAACGGCTGCCTACGGCATTGTCTGAGGCATCGACAAATACAGCTAGAGGTGCATCTTGCTGAGGAAATACCAGAAGTGTAACATCCACCAGCTGTTATTTCATTATCATCATCAACGGCGCAACAACTGGTATCCGGTCTAGGCCTGCCTTAATAAGGAACTCCAGACATCCCGGTTTTGCCCCGAGGTCCACCAATTCGATATCCCCAAAAAAGCTGCCTCGCTGTTACTTGGTGGCCTCAAATACCTGGACCGCGTCACAATCAGAGGAGAATCTTTAATTTTCGGCCCAGACAAGAAGGCGACTGGCAAAAAACAGCGCAAGAATCTTTTCAAATCCTTAACAGTTTTCGGAAGGGGAAACTTCGAAATCACTGGGTCCGGTTGGATGCCTTCAGGGGTTATCATGTGGCTGAGGAATCTCCACTGTGATTGCCACAATTTGCATTTCTCAAGGTTAAATACTAGACCGGCTCTAAATGCTCGAACTCAGGGAAAGACGCGACCAGTCCATCATCCAAATATGCAAAACGGAAGTGCATGAATCTCTGAAAGGTTTGCGCCGCGTTCCTAAGTACAAAAGTCGTCCTAGTAAACTCGGTAAAGTCCGAAAGCTGTACATATTGCCGTTTTTCGAATGTCTTGTGGAGCTACAGAGATTTAATTGTATGCCTTGACTAAGTCCAAGGTCGACATGACAGTTTGCAATAGAGTACGCAAAATTGTGGATGAGTAGAATGGGGTCTCAGTCTGGAATCGTCTGAGCATTTAGACGTCTGTAGTCGCAAATGCTCTACTTAAGAAGCTCTTCGAACTCTTTCCGCGCAACTGCGAGCTTTTGCGGTGGTAATGGATGCATCTTAGACAAGATCCGGGAACCAGTAGTGCTGATATGGTAATGAACATCATGCTTAACGGACTCAGAGAGACTTCGCTCGGTAATGATGTTGCTGTATTTTTGAAGAAGTGCGGGAATGCGTAGGTCGGAAACGTCTTCAAAAACGATAGAAACAGTGCTAGGTGAGTTGAATGAGATTTGTCCTGATGACAGGACAGTTGTGGTTTCAATGAGAGACCCGTTATGTAGATCACTAACAACCCATAATAGCGCAGGAAATCTGCGTCTAAGATGGCAATGCTGATATCCGCGATAATGAAGCGCCAAGAAAACCCTCCTTAAAGTGGTAGACACAAATCTACCTGCCTGCAGCCACATATGCGGGTCAACGAAGAATTTGCTGCCGCTAGTTTCAAAGATGACGGTATTAAATTATGACGGAGGGATACAGGAAGAACTGAGACGTCAGCGTCTGTGTCGACAAAGTAGTTGTGCCAACTTACGAGCCCGCAGATTGTGAGGCAACATGGTGCTGCGGGTGGCAGTCGCCGGAATTCCCGGCAGTCTAGTTTATTTCGGTGAGAAATTTCTTAGTCTTTCGGCGAACCTCCGATGGCACCAACATGCGTCGGTACTTGCCGAAGGTCCCGACGACTTACTATACGATCTTGATCTAGTCCTACTTCCAGAACCCAAACATGGACGGCCTTTACCAACTCAGAGACGGTAGCTGTTAATGCTGCCACCATCTGCAGCAGCTGAGCCACCTAGCTTGATATGTTGCGAGACATCTCGCCAACTATGGGTTGCAGGTAGACCTCATGAATATTGTCCGCGATAGCGGCAAACGTGTTCAGAAACTCCGAATTCACACAGGCCAGGATAGCCTGTCACCACTAAATTGCTTCATTTCACGCAGAAGCTGGCTTGGCGCATGGTCACCTAACGTTAGCTCTGTAGTACATAGGTGGTAGAGATCTAGCCAATCTACTTAATGGGAGCGCGGGGCTCTCGAATTTTCTTATTAAAAAGATGGGGCCGAGAGTCCAAATCAAATGTAAAAAAACAGCGAATTACAAAAAAAACACGGGAAGTCCTCGAGCAAGTGAAGGCTCCTCATTTCACATACACTGCAAAGAAAGAGAAGGTGCAAACCTTCCTTCCTTCCTTGCGGAGGAAGAGCCCGATGAGGTCCTTAAAATACTCCGGAGACGGAAACTGAGATCAAGTTCCTCTCAGTGTCACGTTTTAGTACGAGGAGATCCATTTTCGAAACACGAATTCTGCCGCACTTCCTCGTGCATATAAACCCGGAGAGCCGGGGAAGCGATTTGATCGGCATCAAGTCGCTTGATTACCAGACGATTCGTTTTGAACGCCTACTGTTCTCTGTTTATGATACTCGAATCAGCAGCCTGTTCATGCTGATGGCCGGTGGACAGTGGCGTCCACAGGCTGAACTTTAAACAAACAGTTTGGAAGAAATTCCAATAAAGGTTTATTCGGGGATATCGATAGGAATGCCCACCTCTTCATGGGGAAAACGATAGTACAATTTCGTCAGGTGACAGGAACTTGAGCAACGAGGAAATAGTTCAGTATCTTCTCAAGTAGGAGAACTTGACGCTGGAAACAATTGAACAAGTCGTTCCTAAGGTTAAACCTCGCAATAATATCGAAGGATATGAAAATGCAGACATAAAACGGTTGAAAAAAGTGAAAAGCCTTTTGCTCACTCGCACCAACAAAATCTATCGGAGATATGGGGATTATCATCATCCCATATTCTTGAGATCGCGCGGGATCTTATCCGCCAATATTACATAAATTAAGTGAACTCCCAATGGTGGGAAAAGTTAAAGGGTATTTCACCAAGCAATTCAGAATCCATTTTTAAGATTTTGTGTAAACAGAAACCCTTATTAAAATCGGTTTACCGTCTGTCAGTCTGTCTGTCTTTTTTTAAGGCAGTGAAAATCTTCAAAAGACTCTGGCCTGGGCACGGCAGAGTGTGGGATTTTTACCCACTGAAGTGCTTTTCCCCAAACTGGGACTGCATACAGCATGATAGAGCTCCCCACCCTGGCTATGAGCAGCCTGTAAGTATGCCGCGGGCCTCCTACGTTCGGCATCATCCTTGCCAGAGCAATACTCTTTTACAAGTATGCTCTGTGTGCTGCTTAAAATTAGGTCCTCCGTCTATCATCACCCCCAAATATTTGATGGCCGGCTTGGAAGTGATGATCCGATTCCCGATTCTAATTTCTAATTCGTTATTTCTTTTTCGGCGTTTAGTGATGAGGACCGCTTCCGTCTTTTCCTCCGCGAGTGCCAGTCCACCACTCCCTAACCAAGCCTTAACAACACTGATTGCTTCGCTTGAGTACAACTCAGCATCCTCGACATGCTTTGCGACCACAACCAGTGCTATGTCATCGGCGTAACCCACCACCGTTGCCTCCTCCGGAACTGGAAGGTTGAGTACATCATTATACATGATGTTCCACAGTAGTGGGCCTAGTACGGAGCCCTGTGGGACGCCCGCCGAGACAACGTACTCTTTAGGTCCATCATGGGTATCATACCAGAGTGTCCGCTCTTTCAAGTAGCTATCGATAATAGCGGCGAGTTAGGTGGGAACACCAATCGTCGCCAGAGACTTTCGTATAAGGTTCCAATTGGGCGAGTTAAATGCATTCCTCACATCCAGGGTGACCCCCACACAATATTTGCTGGTACAACCCCTTCCGTGAACTGCATTTTCGGCCAAGCCAGTAACCATTTTGAAGGCATCAATGGTTGATCTGGCTTTACGGAACCCATACTGCCTATCTGAAAGACCCCCTTGGCTCTCGACGACCGGAAGTAATCTATTATAAATAACCCGCTCCAACATTTTGCCCATAGTGTCTAGAAGACATATGGGTCTATAGGAGGACGGTTCCCCTGGATGATTGCCAGCCTTAGGTAACAGCACCAGCTTCTGCCGCTTCCATGGTGCAGGAAAGATACCCTCCGACATGCACGTTTCGAACAGCTCCGCGAACATATCCGGTTTACATTTGACGGCAAGTTTGAGGGCCTTATTGGGTATGCCGTCAAGACCCGGGGCTTTACTGTCGCCTATTCGACTGCAGATTTCCAGCAGCTCGTCCCTGGTGACTGGTGGAATCGGCGTCACATTCAGGGGGCACTGGAAGGTGTCAGTACCCCCTTTTGCTGGGGAAATAACCCCTGGATTATTTTCAACAAGAGTATAGGGCACGTGATCTGCGGAGACGATCGGCCTCTGAATCGTCCTGTCACGATTTTATAGGCGCTACCCTAAGGATTTATGTCCGCTTCTGAGCAGAGCTCCTTAAAACATTCCCTCTTACTCCACTGAATGGCGAGTTTGAGGTTCTTGCGAGCTTCCTTATAGGCATGCTCCTTTTGCCCCTGATCGATGCTACCTATTGCCCTCTGAGCCGTTCGTCTGGCTCTGTGGCAAATCGATCGGAGGTCTTCTAGTGGGGAATGAGCATCTCCTAGGCATCTACGCGTCATATGCTTTAGAGATGCTCTGTGTGACATGGAGAGCTCTAGCCGTGGAGGTGCCTGCTTTGCTAGGCAAGTCGAGCCACACCTTCATGAATGTCTGCTTATCCATCACTTTGACGGACCATCCTGGTGTTCTTCTGGATTTCGGCTTCCGGGGTGCGGGTCTCCTGCCTTGTGGCTCCGTCTTTAGTTCAAAGGTGATTGCCTGGTGGTCGCTGTACGTGAAGTACTCGCTACATTGCCAGGACATGTCACGTGCTAACGCAGGACTGACAAAAGTCAGATCTACAATTGAACCAGTTCCCCTTTTCCGATAAGTGTTTATATCGCCTTCGTTGGCCAGAACTACATCCAACTGGGCGAATGTTTCTAATAAGCACCGCTCCCTTGCGTTAGTCCCTTTGCTGCCCCACTCCATAGCCCACGCATTAAAGTCACTGGCTATCACCTTTGGACCTCGTCCTCCTGCGTCGTGAACAAGATCGTCTAGTGGGTCTTTAAACTTAAGCAGTGTGAGGCTCGGTGGGACGTAACAGCTATATACGAATATACCGCTTATTTTTGCCCACACAACGCCTCTAGCCGCCTGAACCATGCTATATTGTATGACTTGACGACCCATATCGTCGCTCGAATCTGTGACCCATATAACACCGTGAAGATTTCTGTACGGTTCACTAATGATAGCAAGTGGTCTGCGCAAGCAAATCTTGTGCGACCTTGCAATGGTTAAGGTTTATTTGTATTAAGCTCATTTTTTGACTGCAATTAACGCCTTCCTAAATTCTGGGCATTTACCACTTCCGGCAATATGCCGGTCATCCCTTCCGTCCTTTTCTTCGCACAAAATGCATTTGGGGTCTCTCTTGCACTCCTTGGCAATATGTCCTTTTTCCCCACACCTTCGACATCGATCGGACCGATCGATGCCGCTAGTGCATTCCTTCGCGAAGTATCCAAACATTAGGCATTTGAAGCAGCTTTTTAAAGAGATATGTTCCCTTAGTCAGCGTATAACCCATCCAATCCGAACCTTCTCAACGGCCAACAACTTCTGCGCTGACTCCCCATGCATGCAAAAGGGGGTGTCAAAATTTTTTTCATCAAATATAGTCATGTGGGGTATCAAATTAAAGGTCTCAGTTAGTACTTTTCGAAGCCGGTTTTAGTTTTGGCATTTGTTGGAAAGGTGGGGAGTGCGGGGGGTTAAAAGTGATCATTTCTTTAAGGGGGCCATTCTCAGAAACTACCAAACCGCAAAATCTGAAAAAAATCAGGAGGTTGCTACTATATGATGCCTGGGCTCCGAAATACCTTCCATACCGATACCTGTTCAAAGGAAGTTAATAATAGTATATTACTATAATTTTTTGTAATTGGCTGGAAACCCCCCTTAAATTCATCCTAGCATCCACGAAATTTTGCAGTGATGTAGGCTATAATGTGGACCATGATCTTGGTGGAAATCGCACTACTACTAACAAAATTATAGTACGTCAAAGTTGTTGCTTCTTTGAAAATTGAAGACTATGAATGTCAATATCATCCAAAAGTGGATACTCTCACATAATATATGCATATATTACGTGCTATGTACTAAGAAAAGCACAAAACCTTTCGTTCCTGCAGCGTCCAGCTTCCGGTTTCCCGACTTGTTACAAAGATAAATATGTTATTCCGGACGAAGTCACGAGAGAATTAAAGTCGATGGCAGCGAGATACAAAACCTTATTGACTCAGGTATAGAAACGAATAGTGTAACTGCTGATGCGGAAGGCAATTACATCGTGATGGATGATGCTCTGAAGCTCGAACTTATAGGGGAGTACTTTGAATCAGTGTATCGACCCAGAATCGACTTAGAGCCAACGCGGCTGTCGGAAATTGTGGAACGAGATGTCCACAATTTCGAATATAGTCTGAACGGCACTACAATTCTCCAGTTTAGCTCTGCTAATTTATTGAACAATTGCTTCTTTCCAGGGCAATGGAAGAAAGCCCTAATGTTCCTAATCTTAAAGAGAGGGAAGGATTCATTAAGTACTAAGAGCTACCGCCCAATCAGTTTGCTGCCTAACATCAGCAAGGTGTTTGAAGTTTTGGAATTATTGTCGAATGCGCAATTCGGATTTTGATCTGGACGTTCAACAATACATGCAATAACGAAGGTAACGTCTGATATTTGCTGGCGGATTAACAATAGTGAGTGCAAAGGCGCTTGCCTTATAGACATGGAGAAGGCCTTTGATACCGTCTGGTTGGATGGACTGATTTTCAGGCTCCTGAAGAACGAGTTTCCTGGTCACCTCGTAGCGATGATGTATGGCAACGGACGGAAGTCTCACTACTAGTAGATAATTTCATGTTCTGAATGGATTACAACAAGGGACAGTGACTGCGCCTACAGTTTTTGCGGTATTTGCCGGCGAATTACTAAACTCTTTCGATTTTAATGAATCATCTAAAAGGTCGTTGGTTTCTTTTGCTGACGATCTGATAGCCTACACGGCACACAAGAAGGTAACTGAGGTGCAAGTTGAACTTCAGAAGATGTTCAATGATATTAACTTCTTCACGAACAGCTCGCGGATAAATTTCAATGCACAAAAGTGTGAAACGATTCTGTTTCGAAATTCCTTGGCGTATGCCAGTAGGAACTCGAAAAAGAATTGGAAACATTTTCACATTGTCGCGAACGAGGATAGTTCTGAGCGCATTCTTCATAAGAACTGCGTTAGATACCGATTTGATTTAACGAACACGTTAAAGTCGCGCTAGAAAGCGCTCGCAAGGCATTCATGTCCGAAAGGTTAAGATTATTTGCTAACTTACTTTTATTATTATTATTCTGTTAAGGGAAAGTCGCACCGCGTCCTTGAAGAACTATTGTGCCCCTTTTACTGGTTATAGTGTACCTGTTGATCATAGTATCTCAAGCAGGCCTGTAACCGTTAGGAACTTACTTTAGCTAGACCGGTACTCTGGTCCTATCTGGTTTAATTTCAGTGCTAGCTAAATGGAGAAAATAAGGATCTTTGAAAGGAAATGTCTGCGTGCTTGTACGGGGCTTAATAGGACTGCTTCGTCAAACTATGAGCATTATGTAGCTAATGAAGTGATGTATACAGCTGCTGTTGTGCCGAGAATCGACACAATTATCATCAGATTGATTCGGAATCATATAGTGCGATCTATTTCACATGGCGAGAACCCTCGGGTTTCGCAGCAGTTCTACCCAAATGGTATTTCAAGAAAACTCTCACGACAGGCTTCATTCCTCCCGAAGCGTTCGTGTATCTTGACAGGAATGATCTAATTCTTGAATCTGCCGGTGATCCTGTTATGTATCATATACATAGGCAGGTCACGGATGAAAGGATAGAATACCCCCGAAATTGACTTTGGGGGCTCCGGAATTCGACTGGAGATACTCCAGAGCGAGAGCAATTGATATTAAGCAGGATGAAAAAGAGAAATCCTGGTACTAGTGGCTGTGGGATGCCGATTAGCGGCGGCCGTGCTCAGTTCTGTCATTTGTTTTTGGTGGGTGTTTTTAAATATGTACATATTAAACAGGTGTTGCTTTTGCCTCCAATTGTAATTTATACATACATTTATTATAAAAAAAAATATATATAATATATAAAGCAAAAAGTAAATAGTTTTAATTATGGTAGAGTTAAGAGCAATAATTTAAGTTAGAAGTATAATTTGAAGCGATTAAACATTTATTATTATTTCTTTATTTGCCACTAAAGACAAGAGAATTCTGTTGGGTTTTGCAAATAATTGCAATACATAAATGCTAAACAAAACGGCAAACAAAACGGAAAAGACAATAAAAAATAAATATTTAACCAACAGATAAATTGAAACTAACTTGAAACTCCCCCTCTCTGTCCTGACCAATGCCTGACTGACTCCCAAAAACGCATTTCGCACTTGATTCCGTTGTTAACGACTTGACGATTTATTCGAGAAACGTATGCTAACACGTGGCCGATCTAATCGACTAAGGCTGAAAACATAGTGGAGCGACAAACAAAGCGAAGATTCTATTATGAATTTTGCAATCAATTCAGCTCAGTTTGACCTACTAATAATAGTAGGAATTCTACCGAATTTTCCAGTTTAATGCCTTAAATTACTGCTAAATGTGGTATCTCAGCATAAATTTTAGGCGTTTCCAGTAAATTTTCAAAATGTAATATATATGAATTTATATGAGCAAAAACCGACATTCCTGTAAGTCCAACGCAGAACGACGTCATTCACTGCTCCGTTCTCTTCACTAAATTTCGGGGAAATCTTGCTTGTGATTCTCAATGTTTGGAGATGCAATACTGAGAGTAGAATGTGCGCAGGATATCTATTACCTAATACCCTGCCACTGGGAGCAACACGTTGATAATGCACTGTATTCGGGAATTTCGCACATACATAGTTGCAAAAACAAATATTTTGAAGATGTGAGAGAATTGAAAGTTCAGGGAAGGAGAGGGGTCCACAAGGTTTTTTTGGTTACTGTGGATTAATTATCTCATTTGACCATTGATTAATCTTATTTTGTCATTATAAATTTCTCGGACTATGGCCAAGCAATACTTTCTACCTCTCAAAGGACAGCTTATCTCGGAGGCTAACCGACAAACTTGTTCGACAGTTTCAGGTTTTCTCCTGAACACGAACTGGTGAGGAGGAATAATTTCCGAATCCAAGTGCTATTGTAGCTAGTGGGAGTTTCATGAATAGCTTTGATAGCGAGGATTGATCGATCTAAAGCATTGCAGTACGTTCGATTTCTACTTTCTTTCGGCATCGTCGCATTAAATACGGCAAGACACTATCAAATACGTGTGTCAATTAGATATTGACAGATCTTGCAATTCTTGGCATCTTGAAAAATTGAAAGGCGTTTTTCAATCAAATCCACAACTAACGCAATAATATTAGCTGTGGATTAGACTAAAAAACGCCTCTTAAGTGTTGAGCAAAGATTGAAACTTCCTCGGCATCACTCTTAGCTCAGCTGCCAACTGGGTTCCTATTAAGGTAGTAGTTAGGTCATCATCATCAACGGCGCAACAACCGGTATCCGGCCTAGGCCTGCCTTAATAAGGAACTCCAGACATCCCGGTTTTGCGCCGAGGTCCACCAATTCGATATCCCTAAAAGCTGTCTGACGCCTGACCTACGCTATCGCTCCATCTTAGGCAGGGTCTGCCTCGACTTCTTTTTCTACCATAGATATTGCCCTTATAGACTTTCCGGGTGGGATACGGATACGGATTAAGTGACCCGCCCACCGTAACCTATTGAGCCGGATTTTATCCACAACCGGACGGTTATGGTATCGCTCATAGATTTCGTCATTGTGTAGGCTACGGAATCGTCCATCCTCATGTAGGGGGCCAAAAATTCTTTGGAGGATTCTTCTCTCGAACGCGGCCAAGAGTTCGCAATCTTTCTTGCTAAGAACCCAAGTTTCCGAGGAATACATGAGAACTGGCAAGATCATAGTCTTGTACAGTAAGAGCTTTGACCCTATGGTGAGACGTTTCGAGCGAAACAGTCTTTGTAAGCTGAAATAGGCTGTGTTGGCTGACAACAACCGTGCGCGGATTTCATCATCGTAGTTGTTATCGGTTGTGATTTTCGACCCTAGATAGGAGAAATTATCAACGGTCTCAAAGTTGTATTCTCCTATCCTTATTCTTCTTCGTGTTTGTGTTTGACCAGTGCGGTTTGATGTTGTTGGTTGATTCGTCTTCGGTGCTGGCGTGGCCACTATATATTTTGTTTTGCCTTCATTGATGTGCAGCCCAAGATCTCGCGCCGCCGGCTCGATCTGGATGAAGGCAGTTTGCACGTCTCGGGTGGTTCTTCCCATGATGTCGATATCGTCAGCATAGGCCAGTAGTTGGGTGGACTTAAAGAGGATCGTACCTCTTGCATTTACCTCAGCATCACGGATCACTTTCTCGAGGGCCAGGTTAAAGAGGACGCATGATAGGGCATCCCCTTGTCGTAGACCGTTATTGATGTCGAATGGTCTTGAGAGTGATCCTGCTGCTTTTATCTGGCCTCGCACATTGGTCAGGGTCAGCCTAGTCAGTCTTATTAATTTCGTCGGGGTACCGAATTCTCTTAGGCCGTGTACAGTTTTACCCTGGCTATGCTATCATAGGTGGCTTTAAAGTCGATGAATAGATGGTGCAACTGTTGTCCATATTCCAACAGTTTTTTCATCGCTTGCCGCAGAGAGAAAATCTGATCTGTCGCTGATTTGCCTGGAGTCAAGCCTCTTTGGTATGGGCCAATGATGTTCTGGGCGTATGGGGCTATCCGGCCTAGCAAGATAGTGGAGAATATCTTGTAGATGGTACTCAGCAAAGTGATACCTCTATAATTGCTGCACTGTCTGATATCTCCCTTTTTATGTATGAGACAGATTATGCCTCGTTGCCAATCGTCAGGCATTGATTCGCTGTCCCATACCTTGAGCACAAGTTGATGGACCACTTGGTGTAACTGGTCGCCTCCATATTTAACCAATTCGGCTGTAATTCCATCGACTCCTGGCGACTTATGATTTTTTAGCCGATGAATTGCACGGACTGTTTCTCCTAAACTCGGTGGGGGCAGTATTTGTCCGTCGTCTTCAGTTGGCGGGACATCCAACTCGCCGATGTTCTAGTTGTTCAGTAGCTCATCAAAGTGCTCGACCCATCGCTCTAATATGCCCATTCTGTCGGAAATCAGATTTCCCTCTTTGTCTCGGCAGGATTAGCATCGAGGTGTACAAGGCTTCATCCTGCTGACTTGTTGGTAAAACTTCCGCGCCTGGTGCGGTTGCTCCCTGTACTTTTCTAGTTCACAGACTTGTTGGTTATCCCAGGCTTCCTTTCGCCGTCTGTGAAGTCGCTTCTCCGCTCCGAGTTCGTGATAAGTCTCTGCGCGTGCCCGCGTTCTTTGAGAATGCAGCATTACTCGGTATGCGGCATTCTTCCGTTCCGTTGCTAGCTTACATTCATCATCAAACCAGCCGTTCCGATTCCTTTTGCGGCTGGGGCCAAGTATGTTTGTGGCCGTATCCATGATAACGTTCTTCAGGTGATTGTGAAGATCATTTATTGATGCTTCATCTCCAGGTCCTCTGTTGACTGCGGTTATTGCGGCATCCATTTCTCTCTTATAGGTGCCGTGGAGGGTTGTGTTGTGGATGGCTTCAGTGTTCACTCTCACCTGATTGTCAGAGGGGATTCTAGGTGGTATTGTTATTCGAGCTCGGAGCACCATGCCAACGAGATAGTGATCCGAGTCTATAGTGGCCCCCTTTTTTGTTCTGACATTCATCAAGGCTGAGAGGTGGCGGCGTTCGATCAACACGTGGTCAATTTGGTTGAAAGTGGTCCCGTCTGGAGAGGCCCACGTATGTTTGTGGACCGCTTTCCGCGCAAACCAGGTACTTCCAACAACCATTTCGTGTGACCCTGCTAATTAAATAGTCCGCAGTCCGTTATCATTTGTTTTTTCGTGTAAGCTATGGGAGCCAACGTATCGCCTGAGTACTGGCTCCTTCCCTACTTGGCTGTTAAAATCCCCAAGTATTATTTTGATAGGTGGGGTACAAACTTCGAGGGTTCGTTCTACTGCCTCGTAGAAGGTATCCTTCTCCGACTCTCCAGTCTCCTCTGTAGAGGCGTGAACGTTTATGAGGCTTATATTTCTAAACTTGCCTCGCAAGCGCAGAGTGCATAGCCGTTCGCTTATGTTTTCAAAGCCGATAACAGCAGGTTTCATTTTTTGGCTGACTAAGAAACCTACTCCGAGCACATGGTTTACTGGATGACCACTATAATATGTGGTGTAGTGGCTCTTATCCAGGAAACCGGTCCCTGTCCATCGCATCTCCTGCAACGCTGTTATATCAGCCCTATATTGGGACAGGGTATCGGCTAGCTGCTCATCAGCTTCATCTCTGTACAGGGAGCGCATGTTCCATGAGAAAATGCGCAAATCGTTATTCCGTTGTCGTTACCGGGTCCGTCGTTTTAAAATCCGTCCTGTCCGAGGCTCCTGTTGTGGCTTCGTAACAAGTTGTTTTCCGTGTAGGGTTGTCAGCCCTACCCAACCCCCAACCTGGAGGACCAGTTGGTACAATTTGTCCCGTTTTTAGGCGCGGGAGACTCGCCTTCATCCTTCTCCGTCTGCAGCTTTTCGTTAAGAAAGAGCTCCCAGCGGTCACCACGTGTAGTAGTTAAATGGTTTGAAAAAATCGAATTTTTTTCTTTACATATTTCGAAATATACTTTCAGTATGAAGAAATGTACTGTTAAAATTTCAAATCGAAGTATTTCTAAAGTTACAGCGAATGAAGCACCCGCGGTAGGTGTAGAAACGGCCAACTAGCCAGCAGCAGCTCCTCAATCATTCCTTTCATAAAATTTCCTTGATATTATAGTCAGCTGGCTCAAGTCTTCCAACTGTAATGTATGTTTTGTTGTGTTTTTTTCCAACATTTCTTATAAGTACTGTACGAAACATTCAATTACCTAAAATTTTTTTCCTGAAAGTATTTACATAGACAAAGCATTCACTTTTTTAAATCGGTCAGTTGTATCACCTGCAGGATTCGCTTATTTCAAACTGTCCATTCATAAATAGCAGGCCACAAGAAAATTTTAGTTGTCTTTGGCTGTTTCTATGATTTTCGTGCGTAGTTTTTGGAATCGTGTTCATAATACATATCAGTCGAGTTTTTTAAGACAATGAAGCCCATGGTGTTTTACGTAGGCACCTGTCGTGAGACTTAATCCTACGGTCCTCTTAAGACACGGATTGATTTTGTGACCACAATCAGAGCCCCGCTGAGACAAGCAACAACGGTACCAGTCTATACCAAGTGCATGGCTTAGCATTCATACTGGTGGATGCAAGAATTACCCAACTATGGAGTACGGCACCCGTGTTGATACGCAACACCACGTCGAAGCCCGAAGGTCTCTTCTCGCTTGAGCATAACCACAACCACCATGAAACTCCCACTAGGGGGGCCAACCGCAAATAACCGAGCTGTCCTCACATACAACAGGAATTCACCCGAAGTATGTGAGTCCAGGGGCTTTCACGGTTCCCATGGTACCAATATACCCCTGGTAAGGTTTCGTGACCAATTTGCCACTTCAGATGAGTCCCCGTGCAGACTCGGGTCTAATCGCCCTAATTAAGCCTTTGGAGCATTCGCCTACTGAATCACGGCCGGCAAACCAAAGTGATCACAGCGTCTCCCGGTGCCACCACTATGGAGGTTCTCCTCGGCTACTTGGTTTTGGTTTGGCCGATAGGGTTGCCGCCCCATCTTGCCGCCGCCACCTCTGAGCACCTTTCAAGACAATGGGAAGAAAAGGTCCGTTATATGAGTATGGGAAGGAAAATATTTCTGCGTTTGGGTTGCAGTAAATTTACCCGGAAGAGACAACTTTGAGCTACTGTAACTTTATCAGTAATATCATAGTTTTGATAAACTTGGGAATAGCATGCTTCATACGTTGTCTATGTTACTGTTACTGCACATTCTTTTAACTCTATAATGAACTTAGAGGGAGGAAAGCGTTTTTAATTAATTTCCCAAAAATACAGTAATATACTATTATTAACTTAATTTGGGTAGATGTCGGTATAGAGAGTATTTTGAGGCCTGGGACATAGAGGCAGCTGGATGATTTTTTCAGATTTTTAGGTTGGGTAGTTGCTAAGAATGGGTCCTTTAAAGAAACCATCAGTTTCGACCTACGCACTCTCCACCTTTCCAATAAATGTCGAAAGTAAGACTGGCTTCGAAAAGCACTAATCGAGACCTTTCATTAAATGCCACAGATGACTATATCCGGTGAAAAAAATTGTATATCCCTCCTTTGCATGCAGCCTTCTTCAAACTCCACCTTAATTGTTTGTTCATAGTTCCCATATGTCCACCAAATTTTACACGGATCAGTTTAGCCATTTTGGAGAAAAGTACGTGTGACAGACAGACGGTAAATCAATTTTAATTGTTTTACACAAAACCTTAAATAAACAAGTGGTTCTATCATTTATGAACGGTTGAACAAACACATGTGTGCATGAATGCTGCAAGCGATACGATTAACAGATCCAAAAAAAATCAGGATGAATGGATTATCTTCGCAAGCTCTTTCAGAACAAAGTAGTTGAACGCTTCTAACAGTAATTATAAGAAATAGCTGAACGAAATACAGTGGTTCTATCATTTATGAGCGCACTCTATATATTAATTAACAAATAAGAATTTAGGAATATACGAGGAGAATTTGGCAAAATCTCATTCGTAAGTGTTGTTATGAGAAATCTACTGTCGCGTTTTACTCGAAATTACATTTTCACCGATTTAGATGTAATTCGAATCCCTTATTCTTCACACCTGTGCCGATATGCGGAACCTCGAAAATAATACATTATCTAATAGTAAATCGTTTTTTAACAATTTAACAAAAAAAATAAGACAATTTTGAATTTTTCTTTTCAGCAATTCGCATTTGAGGTTCAGCATATTCCACCACAGAAGACCGTATGCTTCGCGGAGTGATACTCTTTTTTCAAGGAGTCTACTTTGACCATAAAAAGAAATTAATCAATGCAGGCTCATATATATAATATATTTTAAGCTTCTATTAAAATCATATTAAAATGATTTATAAAAGGGGGAAAATAGTTGTAATCAACTTCATTAACACTACCTCGGAATACCGAACAGGGTTTTTCTTTTCCACAGGAATTTTCAATTGGGGAATCCAAATAATAAAAACAACAATATAGCTTACATTTTGACATTTACTTTGCATTTTCTCGATGAAGATATTAACAGACATTTGTATTTATACACATTTCTTAGGTTAAATAGTAGTTTTTTGCACATTTGCTTGGACACAGAGCTGAAAGATACTGCCTACAAACTACAAACAAAATCACATTTTGTGTCTAACATGAATCAAACGAAACCGCAAGTTTAATATTATTCATAGTAGCAATGTATACTCGTAATCCTAACTTAAAAAGCTTACACCCAAAGACAGCTATTGATGTCATACATATTTCGCATATTAGACAATTTTCTCGACAGATACATATTATTATTTCATGGTTCCGCCCACTGGTGAATTGACACTAAAAATTGGCTCATGTTGAGGTTGATGATGGTGAAGGTGGATGGCGTTGATACTCAAGACGCCACTGGAATTGATCTCGATCTGATCAAGAACCTGTGGTAGCGTTTCTTCAGCGCTCGCAAGAATTGACAAATCGGCGACTTCAGCCCGGCTAGCCATCGTGATAGAATGCAATATCACACGGGCCTCTGCGCCGTCATCCGCGCCGGAGGCGGTGGGGGTGGAGCTGAGCGCATCCTATGCATCGATCCCGTTAACTGAGCCTTGCTCATGCTTCCGCCTCCCAGCAGTGACATGTCCTCTTCTTCTCCCGATGACACAGAGTTCCCTTCCGATGGGGATGGTGATGGTGAAGGTGGCGACAGTGCTTCCTGCTCCTGCAGCATTGCTCGGAACTCTTGGATAGACTCATTTAGTGCCCATAGTTGTGAAAGAAGCGAGAGGTCCAACTGCCTGAGGCCAAACTGAAAATGAAAGATATTAACCGATTAGAACGAGTATTCGTGGAAAGATGATAAAATCTAGACATATATTTTCTTTGGTTTTCCATATTTATTTAAATTTCCTAAAAAGCCTCGGAGTCGATAATGCTAATTCTTTTCTATTTTTGATGTTTAGGTCCAAATGGAATGGTTAACCTTGAAGCGTAACTACGAGTCCAGCAGTCCATCACTAGGTTATATTCTATATTAGGCGCTCTTATGCAAATCAACTAAAATCTATTGCGGAATAAAATTATACAGAAATCAAAATTTCGACACAGTTTCAGTGGAAGATTTCCCAAAAGCTCCATAAACCATTCAATATTTCGCGAGATCGCACTTTTTATGCAAATCCAATCTGTCCAGCTTTGTTCATTCCGAGCCAAAACAGAAGAGTCTATTGCATGACAAATGATTTCTAAGCACCTATTCCGCCTGGAGTGCGTTCTCCACGGCAGTGGAAATGTAGGTGAATGCTCACAGATAAATATTCAGATTGGACAATAAGCAAACATTGCGTGAATGGGATCGAATATCGAATATGTTGATCTTCCAATCGAAGCGAAATTAATTCAGAATTTCAATCATGCAAATCCAATATTTACCTGCAAACGTTTGCACTTGAGATTTAATTACTGTTGCACAAAAACACTTCATTGCATTAAGTATGCAAAAGTGCGGTGAAGGAGGCATCCTGATTGCTGTGGCTTCACATTTCCACTCTGAAGCAAATTTGCGAGCCTAAGGCACTCCTCACACAATATCCATAAATAACCATTGGGACATGTCGTTAACAGAACAAAAGTTGGTCAGAATTGCAGCGCAGAAGACGTTTTGTAACTTCCAGTTGGGAAGGAATTATTTCTACTTGGAATTCTGTGGAATGACGAGACTTCTAATCGATGTTGGCTCTATTTTTGGATAGTATAATATTTGCATACTATTTTCGTCTATCGAATGGAAAAGTGAATTCCTTCAACTGAAAGATTTTTAAAGTGTCCCTTCGCAAAATTATCTCTCCTGATGTATAATGCTTCTCTATTCATATATGACTCTCTATAAATACGAATAATTTTCGATACTTCAGTTTCCGACGTAGAACTATGTACACACCTTGGCAACGATTACACTTTTTATTTGTAATTTCTTTTGTTGTTGCCTTTCCTTGAATAGTCAGAATACATTGTATCCGACGCCTCTACTGAACGGAACAAGAACTACGTTTTGTTTTGCAAACAAAACCTTAAAAAGAAGGATAAGCGCATAGCTGGGCCTCCTCTTATTTTGCAAAGTTTTTACTTTTTTAATCGACTGGTACTAACACACTTTTAAGCAGACTCCCACCCAAGAAGTTATGATGAAAAGTTAGCCTTTCTCTATATTTTGTAATCTGATGCACGATCTCTCAAATCGTGCGAATTTGGTGGTCCCTGCAGATGCTCGCATCTTTCTTATAGCGAGCTGCACTGGAAATTATTCTTGGACATACTTAGTTCCGCTTAGGCGAATTCTCCAATTTGAAAGACGATTTTAATTTCTCTTAGGTGGTTTTGGCTTGTCACCGGAAGATGCGGATATGGAATGACAAACTGAAACTGATCTTGGACATCAACGCTAGAGCTATCCACCGCTGCTTTTGGAATTTCTGCAGATCTGTTATTTCCACTCGTACGAAAATTCTGGGAATCCGAAACCTTTCCCAGAGAGTGCAAGAAGGTAATGATTGTTAAGCTTCCAAAGAAGGGCACCCGGTTTGAGTATGCTAATTGGAGTGGGTTCTGGTTAATCCCCGCTGTCGAAAAAATAATAGCTAAAATAATCTGGGAACACATCAAGGGCTTAGTCAGCAGGGAGCAAACTGGTTTGCACTCCTCTTGTGCGGACCACATCAACATTCAATGGATCATTTTAGAACAGCGCACAAAACGCAGACCTTCGCTTTACCTGCTCTTCATCAATTTCGAAAAAGCTTTCGATAGCGTGAACACAGAGTATATACTTATACCGTGCTCTACGCGAGAGGCGCAATCCGGAGCAACTAATAGCTATTATCAGTGCGATATATGAAAACGCACGTTCTGTCTCGAGGTAAAATCTCAGAGGGTTTGAAGCGAAGTCTGCCAGGGATGCATTTTGTCTTCGATATTAAATTTCTTTATGCTACCTTGCGGAATCCACTCTCCTAAGATGGCCGGCGGGTGGTTCACCTCAAGGGCACTTAGCGCAGAATAGTAGAGAAGGAGTGCGGGTATCTCGAGAAGTCCTGAAACGCATTTCAGTGAATCGCGGGTGATGGTGCGTAGCTGTGGTTGAGGCGCTGTACCCCATCAAGGGGTAAATAGCAGCCATATATATATTAAATTCATAGCTGAAATTTTCTGATATAGGGTTTACAAGATCATCCTTCTTCAAGAACAAGAGATTTCAATTAGCTTGTGTCACAGCGAAAATTATTATTAAATAATAATCATTTGCGCAACAATCCAATTGTATCTGGGCCTTGAAGTGTGTTAGAGCACTTCATCCAAGATCGTAACTGTACCCTACAGGATTACAGTACCCTATAGGAGGCAATTTGGTCAGCATTGCGCTGCCCCGAGGTTATTACCCTGATTTGACTCAGGTATTCATTCACAGCTCGACTGGTCGACTGGTATCTGACGTCAAACCTGCTGACCACACTGCCTCCTACAGTGTACTGTAGTGTACCGTTACGGTCTTGAATGAAGTGCTCTAACACACTTCAAGGCCCTGATCCAATAAGAATTGTTGCGCCAACGATTATTATTATTGTTATTATTATGTTCCGCACTAGTAAACTTTTCAAATTGCATATATGTAGTTTCTTCGTCGGTGTACCTTGCAAATCAAATTTCACTGATGGCGTAGAAGTGGGAACAGTCAACTCGGCTGTGAATGAGTACCTCAGTCACATCAAGGTAATAAATCCGGGCGAGCGCAATGCTGAATACAAAATCTCTCTCAAGACACCGCTCTCAACCTGCTTGAAAAAAGCTTTGAAACTGAAATCAGCGCGCTAATTAGCATCTTTCAATCCTCACTCCAGTTAGACTGGATTGTTCCCGTATCTACTGCTCCCAATCTAACCTGCCAGTATTATCCTGCAAATAAACTTCGGCAAATCTCCATAAATGAAAGCGAGAATAAAAAGTCGACCGGCTTGGACAAGACTCCATTGATAATCCTTAAGATGTGCTACAATACTAGAGCTAGGGCCACCTGTATGTGTTTTCCACATTTTTCAGTTGAGAAATTTCTGAGGATGAGTCTTTGATTTAAGTGCAATAGTCAAATCCCCACTCTCCTGCCATTGCAACAAATGTTGAAACTTAGTTGCGAAAAGAGTACTAATTGAGATTGATTGATATATTTGGTCAGAACAAGATTTACAGCATTCTTTTACAAGATTGGAGAAATAAGATATGAATACAGCGAATATACATACACTAAGAAGGTATACTAATTCTAACGAACGAATGATTAAGCAAGAATGCTCAGACGCCTTATGAAAAGAAGAATTGGAATAGAACGATGGCTCCTGGGGACCCCCACAAACCATTGAGAGCACTTGATAGATACTGCCAATCAAGGGTCAATGCATACTATTTCTCTGCTATCAAATCATATCTCCACTGCCACGTGGTGATCGTCGAGAGTTCTTGCTTAACGAAAAACTCTAGGAGGAGTGAAGATGAAGACGAGTCTATCGCACCTAAAAATTCTATCAACTGGTCGTCCAGGTTGGGGTTACATAGGACTGGCAACCCCACACGGAAAACTATTCTTATGAAGCTACGAGGCGATTGATAATACATAACTGGAATAACTCTTTTAATCGGCCTTAAATAAATAAACAAATAAATACTGGAAGATTAGAAACGGCGAGTGGCAGTGAATGGATGACTGCATGCAATAGACATGACTATTATTGGCTTTGTTACAAATGGACCCCATTGTCTTAGCAAGGTTTGAAATTATTTCGTGGTAGAGCTACATGACGCAGTGCAGATAACATTTGAATGCTTTTTAACAAGTAATGGGGAGGGTTGACGTATACTTCCTGAAATTGGTCATGGGGGCGTGTGGACGTATCCCTCGCATAAAATTGTTCCAAAAATCTGGAGCTGATGCTCAGAAGGTTTGCCTCTATCCTACCTCAAACACACACACACTGGAGCTGATGCAACTCGCAATCGCTTTTGCTAAAATTTACGATTCAATTCCAAATTTCATCTAGTTATGATATGATAATCTTGGCGCGGCTAGTTCTGTGTGTGCAACTGATTCCCGATCTGTTCCTCCTATTTAATCCTACTTCTGATCATTCCAGACCTGGAATGCAAGAGGCAGGCGGCAGGTGGCAGGCGGCTTACTACTAGAATAAGCAAACATTTCCCGCATTCTAGCAATTTCGCTCTTGCTATGACGTACCTGCCTAGCGAAATGCAATCATGAACGCAACTTTGTTTGGTGATTTCACTTTGATCGCAAAACCTCATTCCTCGATGATTACATTCCATAGAAACTCCGCACCCACTCGCTCCAAATAGGAATTTCATGTTTAACTTTTGGCAAGTAATCCAATAAAGAGCGACGTGCTGTATGCAAGTTTATTGATCTGACGAGTTTACGTATGAATGAAGATACTCATGGCTGGCATCTACGAGCGAATATCTGCTTTCCGTGCGATTACATTTGCTCCCTTGGCTTTGCAACCAAAAGTTGACCGACATTCTAAACAATTTCTAGCGAATCTCCACGCACCGCGGCTTTGGCGCTATCGCGAACCTAAAGCAGCAAGGCCAGTCCCAGATAAGGTACGTGTGTTTAATTTACATTACTTTTACCACCTGTTCCACAAACACTTCAAATGATCTGAAAATGCCCCCAAACTTCCATCCAGTTCCGGATGGTGCTTCAGGAATAATAATGCCTGCATTTGGCGGAAAGCAAAACTCATCATGGGAGAGTTGCCAGGCCAGGAAATATGAACGATGAGCAGCGACCAGTAACTTAGAACGCGTTGGTTTGGTTTCCTTTCCAGTGTCCAGTTTGGCATGAAGGATTAGGAAATGCAGCCCTCACATTTCAGCTCATTCCAGCAAGATACATTAAAATCCTCTGAAATGTGAAGGTCATGATTGGTTTTCTGTTCCATGTTGACGTTGGTATTGTTTTTTTCGTAAAATTCAATTACGGTCAAAAGGCACCTGTTCGCGACACTCTAAAAAATTAGCAACACTCTTTGCGCCTACTCCTCACTCATTCACCTGAAATCCAACGTCAAGAGCATGAAATTAAAGGTAAATATAATTCGAGGAAATATTGTCGAGTTTATAGTTGGTACGTGTTGAAACGTCGCATGACTGTTTACAGGCGAAAATTTGTATCGAACTGAATGTTGGATTAATGCGAACATCGTTTATTGGGCCTCCCTCGTGCTGTTCTGCATTTCAATGAAACTTCTCGGCCCGGCATATTGAGTTTAACGTTTTTTCCTCCAATAACCTGAGCGTGTACTCACGGAATTGTGTAGAGAGGGAGGGTAACAATTTTTGTGCATATATTGCACGGATTTAAATGGAAGTGGAGTTCACCCAATGCAACTACGGTGCAACAATACGTAGTACCGTCCAATTATTGTTGGTGCTTTCATTTACCGTCGCTGCCGCTTTTTTCGAAGGTTATGCATTCTATATAAGCGTAAAGGTGCACTGAATATGAAGGAGAGCGAACCATTCAGCACATTAGCCTGCACATTTTTCAGGATAATTTTATAAAGTTCTCCCCGACTTAGATTATTTTTATTGGATATTGAAATGGGCAGTCCCAGTCTGAATAGTAGCAAACCTATGTAGTAACTATTGAATTGATGGAGTCTTGTAATTTAGACAAAGTGCAGTGCTAGCCAAGTACTCGTAAATATTTCGCAATGAACTCCGGACATGTAAAAATCATGATGAATACTTTGCAAAGAATAAAACATCTGGAAGCGGAAGAGGATACAAGACCAATATAGCAAAGTTGTGTCCATTCGAAATAACATCGGCCCCAGCCCGTAGTATTCCGATGACACAATGCAGACCAATATTCACGAATGCTCGGAGTTTTCCAGTAACAATGGCAGTCACTTTCCAAGTGCTACTATGTATATACGAGGTCTACCAGGAATTTGCTAAATGAATAAAATGGTCTAGCATAGCTTTGGTTAGATTTGCACTGATACCCAGACAATGCCCAACGAAATTCTAAGATGACATGAAGTAAATTTTTGCTTTTTTTAATATCTAAATAATTATAATAATAGCTAAACTTGGCCGATCTATCTAGTGCCTGCCTCGCACGCTAACCAAAGCATTAATTTGACAAGCCAAAGACTGGCCAAGCTTCTCCAAGTAGACTTCATATTTAAATTTGGCAAGCCTAACTGTGATCACACTGATCCACTAAAAAATTTCCAGCCGAGTACATTTCGTAATGATCGTCCATATCAGACTGGAACTATACTCAGTCTAGCCATAAATACTGCCAACATTTTCAAACGCCATAACCCATGAACAGAACGTCGGAGCCAAAATGTTTTTTTATTGTTGGCATAATTCGAAGCACAAATATATGTGTGTACTGCGAGCTGCACTATTCTCTATTTAGAAATTTAAATATTTACGAATGCGTATTTCGTAGGTGGCAATCATTTATATGCACGTACTGTGTGAGCCAATTCCCAACCACCTGTTTACCTTAGACACGAAATCTGCCTGCCTGTTGTCTGTGACAGATTGTCTGATGTCTGAGACAGCCTCAGAAATTTGTCTGTCTGATGTCTGATAAATGATGTTGAAAATATCTTTCGAGTTACATACATAATTTTTCCATACACCTGCAAAACCTTTTAACTTTGTTATTGAAGATTAAGTCCAACTCCACATACGTATAACGTGTTCAGACGACTAAGGCTAATATTCGCTATCCAAGCGAATGCTTACATTTCAGTAGAAAAAAATCGTATTCGCACTTGGAAATACTCGCGTTAATCCAACAGAATTCGTATTCGTACTCGTAAATACGAACACGTTTGTATTCACTTTTGGATATGAGAATGCAGCCGTATTCGTATTCACTTTTGTAAATACCGAGTATTCACTTTTTCGAATACGGATACTATTCGTATTCATAGAAAACCATCGTGCGAATTTATTCGTATATGTAATTACGAATACAAATATGCTCAACACTGCTGCCAGGCAATTCAGCCGCGTCGCGTCGCTTAGCTAAATGTTGTGCCGCGTAGCGCCGCTCAAGTGTGTATTTCTGCCTACAAAATCATATAAAAATATTTTGACAGGCAGTGTTGCTTGCGGTCGTGTCACATCGCGTAACGCAGTCATCCCTTAAACCGTCCTCAACGTCACGAATCACGGAGAAAGCTGCTGGGTTTCATTAAGAAAGTATATTTTCAGTAATGTTTGCTGTCCATCAAGATCGTGTGACCTAACATCACTGAAATATTGGGTTGGGGAAAAAGAAATGTCGTATTTATGATCGAAATTCGACGCTTTATTTAACATTCTTAGAATTATCCGATTTAGGTCAAATGTGCGCCGTTTTGTTCACAAACTTGTTGCCATTTAGAAGGCAGCTTCATTATCCCTCCCTTATAAACCCCTCCCCCCCTTATTTGCAAAAAACTCAGCACTAAGAACATTTTACATGAGATCGGAAGAGATGGTAATCACTTGGTGCCTGGTCCGAACTATACGGTGGGTGCAATAAGGCATCCGATCCGAGCTCCCGTCACTTCTGGCGGGTCATCAAAAATGTGTGAGGCCGAGCGTTGTCCTGGCGGAACATAACACCATTCCTATTGATCAATTCTGGCCGCTTCTGGTCAATCGCCTGCTTCAAACGGTCGAGTTGCTCACAGTGGAGAACCGAATTGAGGGTCTGGCCATAGTTGAGCAGCTCATAGTGGATTCCCTTCTAATCCCACCAAACACACAGCAAAACCTTCCTGGCCGTCAATCCGGGCTTGACGATGGTTTGGGCCGGTTCGCCGCGCTTCGACTGCGATCTTTTTCGCTTGAGGTTGTCCTACGGGATCCACTTTCCATCACTAGTCATTATCCGCTTCAAAAATGGGTGGAATTCGTTCCGTTTTAGCAGTGCGTCGCAGGCGTTGATTCGGTCCAAGAGATTTTTTTGCGTCAACTCATGTGGCACCCACACGTCCAGCTTTTTTGGAATCTAATCTTCTGCAAATGGTTCCAAACGATTTTATGGTTTTGTTTTTAAAATCATTTTTGTTTTTAAGAAATAGGTAACAATAGTATATAGATTGGAAAAATGAACAATAAAAAACAATCCTTTAAAATAACAAAAATAACTTAAATCTAATGGCCACTGTGGGCTCTTAAAGTTTTCGAATAACAATTTATAGACAGAGAGAACAGTAAGAAATAAAAATCTAATTCTACAATAAGTTGTCGGGAAATGGTCAAAAACCCGACAGAATTCACTTGGCCTTAGTGGCAAATAAAGAAATATAAAAGTAATAATAAATATTTGATCGCTTCAAAAAATACTTTTAACTTAAATTATTGTTCTTAAAACTATCATAATTATATATTTTATATTACACATTTTTTCTTTTTTTTTACAATAACATTCTTACAAAAAAAAACAAAGAATAATAACGTATGTATTTATAAGTTACAACTGGAGACAAAATCAGCACCCGTTCAATATGTACATATTTACAAAGCCCCACCAAGAAACAAATGGCAGAACTGAGCACGGCCACCGCTAACCGGCATCCCGCAGCCACCTGTACCACTTAATATCAATTGCTCTCGCTCTGGAGTATCTCCAGTCGAATATCGGAGCCCCCACTGTCAAATTCGGGGGGTATTCTATCCTTTTGTCCGTGGCCCGCCTATGTATATGATACATAACCGGATCACCGGCAGAATCAAGAATTAGACCATTCCTGTCAAGATACACGAACGCTTGGGGAGCAATGAAGCCTGTCGTGAGAATTTTCTCGAAATACCCATAATTTGGGTAGAACGGCTGCGAAACCCAAGGGTTCTCACCATGCGAAGCAGATCGCACTATATGATTCCGAATCAATCTGACGATAACTGTGTCGATTCTTGGCACAGCAGCAGCCACATACATCACTTCATTAGCTACATGGTGCTTATAGTTTGACGAAGCAGTCCTATTAAGCCCCGTGCAAGCACGCAGACATTTCCTTTCAAAGATCCTTATTTTCTCCATTTGGCTAGCACTCAAATTAAACCAGATAGCACACCCGCAGGTGAGCACCGGTCTAACCAAAGTAAGATAGCAAATAATCTTAACCTTCCGGCTAAGATGTGGAGCATAAAAGAGTCTTCGGGGAGACATGAATACCTTGCGAGCGCTCTCTAGCGCGACTTCAACGTGCTCATTAAATTGGAGACGCTCGTCAAGACGCACACCCAGGTATCTAGCGCACTTCTTATGAGGAATGCGCTCAGAACTATCCTCGTGCGCGACAATGTGGAAATCTCTCCAATTCCTTTACAAGTTCCTACTGGCATACGCCAAGGAATTTCAAAACAGAATCGATTCACACTTTTGTGCATTGATTTTCATCCGCCAACTATTCGTGAAGAACTTAATATCATTGAACATCTTCTGAAGTTCAACTTGCACCTCAGTTACCTTCTTGTGCGCGCTGTAGGCTATCAGATCGTCAGCAAAGGCAACCAACGACCTTTTAGGAGATTTATTAAAATCGAAAGAATTGAGCAATTTGCCGGCAAATACCGCAAAAAGTGTAGGCGCAGTCACTGTCCCTTGCTGTAATCCATTCAGAACGTGAAATTCTCTGTTAGTAGTGAGATTTCCGTCCGTAATGACAAAGCACTTGCCATACAGCATACTACACATCATCGCTACGAGGTGACTGGGAAACTCATTCTTCAGGAGCCTGAAAATCAGTCCATTCAACCAGACGGTATCAAAGGCCTTCTCCATGTCTATAAGGCAAGCGCCTTTGCACTCACTATTGTTAATCCACCAGCAAATATCAGACGTTACCTTCGTTATTGCATGTATTGTCGAATGTCCAGATCGAAATCCGAATTGCGCGTTCGGCAATAATTCCTTCTTCTTAATATGCCCGTTCAAGGCTTTCAATACCAAAACCTCAAACACCTTGCTGATGTTAGGCAGCAAACTGATTGGGCGGTAGCTTTGAGGGCTCTCTTTAAAATCGGGAATACTCGGGCTTTCTTCCATTGTCCTGGAAAGAAGGAATTGTTCAATAAATTATTTTATTTTATGGTCTATACCCAGTTCCTGGCCAATCGAGCGAATGCTCACATGCCGGTCTACTTGGATGATTTCGACGATTTTATCGGTTTCTACAACGATTGGCTTACCAGTACGGGGTAAATTTTCGACATCCACTACACCAGAACTAAATTGATCGTATCGGGTCCATTAACTTCACAAATTTTTTCGGCCCCCTTTGTTGCATTTTTACTTCTCAGGTAGTAAAAACGTAACATATGACGAATTTCTTGCTTGGTGGACTCCATCTTTCACGCGCTATAACTTGAAACTGAAACGTACGATCAACACTGTCAAAGAGACACTTGTAGCACAGACTGTCGTCTTCAAATTTCCGTATAGTATGACCCGATGCATAAGTACAACACAAGATATGTTTAAGTGTCGCCATCTATTGACAAATTGCGACATTTCTTTTTCCCCAACCCAATATTTGGCGCTGTGAGAAGGACAATATTTGTAGGAATAATTTTCAAGCAATTCGAGGCCTCACAACCAATATCGGAGATGCCAGTCGTTAAATAGAGCCCCAATTACACAGAAATCTTTATTGAAAAAGTTCAATTCTATAAATCTAGAGAAAAAAGTTGAGGTTTCGAAATGTATATAAAGAAGCGAAACATATAAAAAGTGGAAAAAAGCAAGCTCTGAGTAATCTTGTGTATCTTCTATGTCGGTGGATAAACCTTAGGGGGTTTTCCGATAGACTTCCAAAACACAGCCATATACGCAGTACACTGTGATGGGACATTTAGAGGTTTATATTAACTCTGCCACGTACGGTACCAAACACGTTTGAGAAAAGAGGAGGAAGAGTCACTATAGTCTCAATGGCCGCGTAACATCTAGGCGTCACAGGTAGTAGGTGGGATAATCTCCGACCAGACTAATAATATTTACTATTAAGACGAGACTCTAGATAGCACTCCTTCCCTGTCATTGTACTATTGTACCCTGGTAAGCCCTGGATGTAGATGTGACTCCGATAACGTATTAACGTTAACTGTATCGACTAGGAGCGCCCTTATGTCCCGGAAGCAGGTATCAGACAGAATATTACCTGCGGTCGAGAATGACGAACATCTTCGATGCAGAGGACAAGAAAGATTTCCATGAGTAATTGGATATAGTTCTTGCCGACGATAATATTTCTTCTTGTTATCGGTGACGTTTTTAATGTTGCCTTTCGAGGACGCTGATGACATTTATTTTTTCTCATCGTTTTTTATTGGACCTCTTATGTGAGCAGGTATACTGCGAATACAGTTTCCATAAAGCCTTAACGTTTTCTTTTGGCGAACAAAGTGTTTTTGCGCTGATACACTTTGTGTTTGGGATCAGCCCAATAATTCTCTGTTGTGTTTAAGTAGATTATTATTATTATTAGATTAGCTCTGGATCTATGAAAAGACGCGTCTTGCATGAAGGTACGCGGAAACTTCAGATTATTAATATATGCCACAAAGATGTTTCATATTACGTTAATGTACTGCGCAGATCGTATGCTACCTTCAATAAATTAAATTAGGTCAGGTCCTTCTTCAAGAATGCCGTTCCAAATCATTACAGCTGGTTGATATTTAATCTTTATTAACCAACAGGCGTTACAAAAGCATTCATCCTTTCTTATATGAAGATAATTTGCCACATAAGTCACCGCCTCTAGACAGTATCCTATAAAAAAGTAAAATAGCAAGAATTTGAATTTCGAAAAAAAGAACAGAAAATGTGCTGCAATTATGGCTCAAACACAAGCTTTTATGGACGAAGAAGCAACTTTCAATCATCAGAACTTTATGTTAATTATATCAATTAGTGCGAAATTGTTTGCGAGATCTCTGATTCATTTCCCCATATGACAACCTCTGGGGAGGACAGTTATACATATTTACGAAAGACGGTCCCCTCTTAGTATAGATTTTCCACCAGACGCCACAACTCGATTCAGTTTTGAGCAAACCGCAAAGTGCGTAAAGAAAGATTTTAATAGGAATAGGGATTAATAGCAATTTGCTTGATAGAAAATCGTTGACAAATTCTTGTTTTCCAAATTCGAAAATAAAAAACAATGAGTTGTTATAGTATTATATATGAATATTGACCACTAAATTATACACAGGGGGCGATTGTCGCCGGTTTATTGAAATGTGTTTCAAATCATTACAGGACTTCTCAGTAAATTTACATTTCTCTACTTTTCTGTACTATGTAGATCTGGGGGATCTACTTATTAGCTACTATGTTGTTCTTTCACAATGCGTGGCTTATCCACTATCCCTTCCGTCCTCTTATCAACATATCTGAATCTGCTTGCCTCTTTCTCTGAATCCAAACCAACTTCGCCAAGGTCGATGACACGCTGAGAGCAGGCAAATGTCATCAGTGTAGTTGAAGTATTTGATGAAAAATGGCAGGGTTCACTGAAGCCCAGGATTATTATAACTACATTTTCAATAGTAGAAAGCACGAACACAGCCTGCGGTTAACGTGCTTGACCAAAAAATCAACAAATTTACAACCACCCGATCAGAATATCACCTGAACTGTATTCAAGCCATTCAAACAGGTCGACTTTCTTATCATCAACACTGTCTATTTGTGACTATTGATTTCCACTATTATCTAACTCTAATATTTGAGCTCATTGAACAAAAATCCTCAACTCAGAAATGGGACAAGCGAATAACCTTAGAGATCTTCAGAAGTAACGAGAATCTAGCAGGTATGCTTCCTTAAAAATCAGAATTGCAATTTTCTAAGGTAGAAAAAATCAGTGTAATTATGAGCAGTTCTAGGGGTTTTGTGGTTCAAGCTTGAAATTTTAAAAAAGAAATGAATAGGGAGTTTTGGCTTTAGCGTTGAGCATTTGATTTCCCTTTTTTCAGTACGAAAGTCATCCAGCTGGCAGATCACCGTTGTCTTCAAATTAATAACAACTGATATACTCCACGATAATGCTAGTGAAAGTTTGCTTTCCACATCCATCCACTAACTTATATTTTCAATAATCAATTTAAATTATTAATAAATTAAATCGCACTGCATTGCATTAATTCCAAATCTCTAAGACCTATTAATAACTCCGAATTAGTAAAATAAATTGAACGCCAATGTACACTACATCGGAGAGAAAAAATCAAACCTTATAATTTTCTGTTCCTTTCCAAGCACACTATTTCTTTTTCAATCCCAATTCCACTATCTAAATATTCGAAAAAAGCGGGTGGGTTTATCTATCGTAGTTTGACAGCTATTTCACTCCTTGCCTTTCCCGTTTACACCCCCAGTAACTGGCAAATTTACGAGATGCTATAAATTCCAAAGCACAAGCTGTGCCAACTGAAATGGGTTCACCGTATGTTATCAACATTGTCCTCCTGCACTAAAAAGATACTCCACCGAATTAGCTTATGAAGCTGCTTACGGCTTCCTGCTCTTGATACATAGTTGGTGGTGATTGTCATAGGAACAGACTAGTGTTGTTAAGTCAATTATTGATGAAATGTCCAGGCTAGTGATGAAGCGATGAAGTTTCGGATTTCACTATTGAAATTATACAATTATCAATGCAAAAATTCGTAAGAGTCATCAACTATTTAGAAAACGTAACATATGGAAGAACAGATTGCGGTTCGATAGACAGGAAAACACATGGCACCTGCAAAAATTAGGTAGAACCTGTCAAATCGATGGCTGATTTTGGGAGTTTAAACTACGGCAACACCATTATCGCTATCGTCAATGTCGAAAAGTTTGCCCGTGTCATTTAATTACTCTGATTTATGTTCGAAAAGGACATTCACAAAATCCCGGTTGATATATTCAACGTGTTTTCGTGCGATTCCCGAGGCAGCCTGACGCTTCCCTAGAACTTAATAAACTGCTGCCTGGCATCGTTCATCTCCCAAAACTTAAATGACGAGCTTATGTATGTGATAAAGTTTATGAATTATAACTAATTAGCGCATATCTCAATGTATACTCATATGTGCTGGATATGCTGTAGGCTAATAAGGACTTAACGGACGATGCATTGTAAGATAATTAATGTGCTAATCATTTGGCACAGATACCTTCGAATTTCCAAGTAAGAGCTAAATGGTCGAAAGGATATTTAACGTAGAAGTCAGCTCCTAGCAAAGCAGTCATGAAAGTGATAATAGTTTAGAGCTTTTCATTAAGGTAATTTCACTTCACTGACAATTTGAAGTAGATGAAATCTTTGGGATTCACGCAAAAAGGTTCTTATCCTAATTGCTTCTGCCCTCAGAAAGATTTTTACTTCGTCAGCACATAATTAAATGGGCTTTGGTCTGTTGGACTATTCAGTTTAATATAAAATATTACGAATAAGTGGAACAAGTCGGAAACATAAGACTCGGCGCTTCAGGTATGAGAGGTTTTGTTGATTTTTTTTAAGAATGGTTGGGGTACAATGGGGTACACTTGTTCCATTTATACATGACTCGTACTGTATATACTACCTGTTATACAGTGTGATGTGGTACTGATATTTCACACCTTAGGGAGTAGTAATTTGACGCGAAAGAGGCAAATTTGACCTGCCATAATTCTGTTAAAAATAGTAAGATTTCCAGCAGTGTGGTGCTTTACATCAAAGCCTACATTTCTGCCAAATTCTATGGATGTAGGGTGAAATTAGGGGGAGTCTGCAGTAAAAATTCAAAATATTATAATAAACTATTATTAACTTTATTTGAGTAGATATCCTAGTGAGGGGTATTTTGAGGGCTAGATAGCATGGGTATGGACCACCATAATTTTTTCCACATTTTTCGGGTGGATACTGAGAACGGGTCCGTAAGTAATTCGCATTTTTGGTCACCCTCACTTCTCTCCTTTGCAGACAATTTCGAAACTGATACCTGATTCGAAAAGTACTGATCGATACCTTTGATACCCCACATGGCTATATTTGGTGAAAAAAGTACTGCACCCCTCTTTTACGTGTATGCGGACGTGTGTAAGTTCAACGTAGAGGAATGTAATTCAACGTCTGTGTGTGAGTATACAGTTCCCGCCTTGTCACCAAATTTCGTGTGTAACCGCAACTGAGAAAAGTGCGTGTGACAGTGTCTGTCTGCCTGTACTGTCAGACAGTAAACCGAAAAGTTTTGTGTGTTTTTTTTATAAAAATATTTGAGTGGACATTTGTCCCATTAGAACCTAGCACATAATATATGCGTATATTATGTGAGAATACCCACTTTCGAGTGATACTGACATTCAAAGTCTTGGATTTGCACAGAAGCGACAACTTTGACCTATTATAATTTTGTTAGTAATAGTGCGATTTCCACCAAACTTGGGAGGACCATGCTTTATGTCATAGCCTATACTTCTGCTGCGTGGTGCTAGGACGAACCTAAGGCGGGTTTTCCAGCCAATTATTAAAAATTAGAATAATATACTATTATTAACTTTATTTGAATAGATATCGTTATGTAGGGTATTTCGGAGCCTAGGCCATATAGTGGCAGCCTCTTTATTTTTTTTCAGATTTTTCGGTTGAGTAGTTTCTGAGAATGGCTCCTTGAAAGAAGTAACCACTTTCGACCCCTCACACTCTCCACTTTTGCATATATGGAAACCCCCACTTAAGTTCGACCTAGAATAATGTAATTCACTGTATGCATGAGCGTTCACGGTTCCCACCTTCCCACCATATTTGGTGTCAATCGTTATAACGGTTTCCGAGAAAAATGCGTGTGGCGGACAGATAGACGAACAGACAGAAAAACAGATTAGCTACGCAGAAATTGAAACGTGCGAAGAAAGTTGCTCATATGAGACGAACCTAGACATATGAGACGAACCTAGAGACGAACCTTTATACCAGTTCCGGTACGCCGGCTATTTTCTTCTAGTTTTTGCGACTACTCGCTTTAGTACGATATTGATATTTAGTTGAAGTTAATTTACATGGTAAAGTCAATTTTGAACTTGTAACTTTGTATTTTGAGGCCTGGACACCACATAGAGGCAGCTTCATGATTTTTTTCAGATTTTTCGGTTGGGTAGTTTCTGAGAATTGGTCCTTTAAAGAAATCATCACTTTCCACCCCTGCCACTCCTCGGCTTTCTAACAAATGTCAAAACTAAGACCGGCTACTATACTACTAATCGAGACCTTTCATTTGATACCCAACATGACTATATTCGATGAAAAAATTTTTACACCAAACTCGGCAGGATCATTGTCCATACCATAGCCTACATTGTTGCAAAAGTTTGTGATTCTACAATGAACTTAAGGGGGGTTTCGCAGCGAATTACTAAAAATTATAGTAATATACTATTATTACCTTTATTTGAACAGGTATCGGTATGGAGAGTATTTCGGAGCCCAGGCACCATATAGTGGTAGCGTCTTGATTTTTTTTCAGATTTTTCGGTTAAGTAATTTCTGAGAATGGGCTCGTTAAAGAAATGGCCTGTACTCCCCACCATTTCAACAAATGTTAAAACTGTCACCGGCTTCGGAAAATACTAACCGAGACCTTTCATTTGATACCCGACATGACTATATTTGGTGCAAAAAAATATACACCCTCCTTTTGCATGTATGGGACCCCCCCCCCCCCCCCCCCCCTGAAATTCAACGTAGAAGGATGTAACTAACTGTATGCGCGTACATTCACAGTTTCCATCAAATTTGGTGTTAATCGCTATAGCTGTCTCCGAGAAAAATGCTTATGACGGACAGATAGACAGACAGTAAGCCGATTTTAATGAGATTTTGTGTTTACACAAAAAAGTGTGGTGTCGTCCACAACTCCATTGCAAACCACACAATCCTCAAAACTTCCATGCCCACTTAAAAATTGGCTAAGGAAATGGTCAGTCTCACCATGCTCCCGAATCAGCCACGCACCTAAGTTGCCGATGAGCCGCACAGTGCATCTGCCTCTAGTTTCATTTTGCCACGAAAGCTGCCACTCGTCTAGAGTGCGTTGCCGTTCTTCGCGAGAAGCCACCTCTCTTGGCTCATCTTCCTTGCGCTTGTCTATGGCTTGACGCTCCTTAGCAAGAAGGGTAACGGGGATGACTCCCGCGATCACCACCACGGCCTGTTCAGAGACAGTGCGGTACGCAGACGTCACCCGCCAAGCTCCCCGTCTCTGTACTTGAGCGAGACGTTTAGGGTATACCTCCTTGTTAAGAGCGTAGAGCAGGACAGACTGCACTGAACTCATCAGGAGACGTCGACTGCCAGACGTAGGACCCCCAATGTTTGCCATTAGCCTACTTAACATCGAAACTCTAGCTGCAGCCTTGTTCGCTGCTACTTTGATTTGCTCAAAAAAGCTCATCTTTGAATTAAGAGTCAACCCGAGGTACTTTACTGCTGATTTTGACTCCATTATCGACTCGGCGAACTATATGGGACGCAGGGTCGGAATTCTCTTTTTAGTCAGGATGACTACTTCGGTTTTTTCCAGTGCAAGGTTGAAACCATGAGTAGTCATCCATCCGCTTACCCGTCGCATCAATATGCCGAGTCTGCTTTGCGCCTGTTCGACAGTGCGTCCAGCAACAAGCGCTGCGACATCATCTGCATAGCCGACCAGGCGTGACTCTTCTGGCATGTCGAGTTAAGTTAACTATCATAGGTAACGTTGCAGAGGTCCGGCCCTAGGATGGATCCCTGTGGTACCACCGACGTGACCTCCATCCTCCTTTGACCCTCTAGGGTTTCATAGAGCAGGCAGCGGTTCCTCAGATAGTCCCTCAATATCCGTAAGAGATAGTTCGGCACTTGGAAAGTATTCTCTAGTGTGCTTAAAATGTCTTTACATCTTACGGAATTAAAGGCGTTTCTGACATCAAGCGTTACGAGGAGCACCACTCATCGAGTTCGGCGGCTATGTGTCTCCTCTCGTCGAACGGCGTCCACGACTTGCATGACAGCATCAACTGTGGATCTCCCTGCTCTAAAACCAACCTGCCGGGGAGATAAATCTCCGGCAGCGCGTATCGCTTCAGCGAGTCTACTTCTGATGAAATTTTCGAGCACTTTCCCAGCAGTGTCAAACATACAGAGTGGGCGATATGAAGAAGGCAATTCGGGATCGCCTTTCTTTTTATGGATCAGCACAAGCCTCGCCACCTTCCAACGAGCAGGGAAAGTGCCCTCTTTCAGGCAATGCATCAGTGTGCGGTGCAGACAATGACCAGATCTTGTCAGCAGCGAGCTTTGCTCTTGTTTATTGCGATGTGGAGTCTCCTGTTGGCTGATTTGTACTCTGTCATTATGGTACATGCCTCCTCCCGGTCGCTTAGACATTGTGTTAAGTGGCGGAGCCTGTGACACTCCTTCCGGAGGTCTGCGATTTCCACTGTCTACCAATACATGCAAGGTTTGCCGCGCCTCCATGCCCTCCTGGGCATGGAGGCTCCGCCGATCGTCGTTATCAGGTTCATAACTGAATTTATGACAGTGTCAGCTGCGGCGCCACCGCCCCCAGGAGTACCCTCCAGCGTGGGCCCACCTGTTCCCACAGTTTCGACAAACTACTCGGTAAAATAGTTATCGTTCCGATGCTTGTAGTTCTTCTAAATAAAAATAAAACTAGGTAGCTTGCTCCTACTACAATATATTTTAATAGTTAGTAAATACGTATTTCGAAAGCTACTTACTTTCTTCCTCAGTACTTAAACTACTCGGTGTTCACTTTCGCGACGTTCCATGCACAGAAAGAGCGCCGGGGTGGCGCATACCGAAAGTTTGTGTCCACTAATTCGCAAGCAATGTATTGATGGTTGCTTGCCGAGAAGTCTTCCAGAACTCGCCGGCCGTCCACCAGGGACACCAGTGATTCCGACGCGACGGTTATGTCTGGAATGCTTCCCTCGGAATGTTGGGGTGGATCCGGTGTTTAGAACTACCAGTCCTGTTCTCGCCGCCATTCCCAGAATTCGTTGTGGAGTCTGTGTGAGGCATGCCCCATTCAAGTGCCCTAGCACTGAAGTCACCCCCGACCAAAATCCGCCCATCCGTGCCTAAGATAGCGTCCTCCAGTCCGACATCGTCTCATTCGGCGTAAGGTAGACACTGAAAAACGTTATCCCTAACACCGAATCTAGGCAAAGCCGTCCCCTCGGCTTTGGGCAAGAACCCTAAGGAGGGTGCCGTCCCGAACGCAGATGTTAGCGGTACCTGATATATCAGGGCATGAAACTGAACCCTTGTTTCGGTACAGCTTTGGTCTCCCCAGCGAATTGCGCTAGCAGCTCGTGAGCGGTTGCATATTGATGCATATTTATTTGTAGGATGCGAATCATGTTGACCATATCCTAGCTCTTTCCAATTTTGTTCTGAAAACTGGACACCGCCCCGAGCCTGCAGTGTGCGCAATGCTCTCATCAGTCGCGCCACGGTCCCTGCATAGGACGCAGCTTTCCTTTTCATTGCAGGTGTTCGTTTTATGGCCTGCCTCTGTAACATTTGGTTGGGACGGCCCGGATTCGAATCCTACACCCTACCAAACCATTCTTATCTTCCCGCTGCTTAGAGCGAGTTTTTGGCCTCGGGAGTTCGCAGAGGTGATACCAATCCGGACATTGGTTACCTCCGGACATTCGCGTTTGATGGACTCTTCTACCACGTACTTTTCTGTAAGACAGTCAAGGTCTCACGGCAAACGCAATTTAACTTCGTTCTCTTGCAAATTCAACGATAAAATCACAAGTAAATGATAAATGCCATTGCATCGTCGTTACGAATTAGCGACATTTAGACATCAGTCAGTTCCTTTCGTCATTCATCTTGCTACCGATGTTAGGAAAACACCTCTCCACTTTTGTTCTCCCTCTCATTTCCCATTCATAGTAACGTCCGCAGGTATTACTGTTCATTTATATTTGATTGTATGCAACTTTCCAGGACAACTTTCTTATGAAACGAGTCGTGAGCTCTACGGTGAACTAAATCCGTAGACGTATACCCAATCTCGGTGGTATCGGATTAAATTGAATACATGCATACATAATATATTCCCCGGGAATAAAGATAGAGTAAAGCTGTTTAGTACTCAAGTAAGGCTTTAGTAAGAAATAGCACTTGAGGTACCTTGAGGGCGGCACGTCAAATGCACTTTAAATTGCTTTCAGAAATGGCAAAAAAAGTTCCTTGCGTGAAAATTTGTTTCTCCGCAGGTGCGCAGATCGTATACAATGCAGGGTTGTTCCTCCAATGCACCTACATATGTATAACAATTTTAATTTAGATAGTTTGGTTTAATGCAACTAATTAGGAGCCAAAATAATATTAACTTTAAAGATTACAACGTTGTATCTTTCTTTCTGAGAAATTAAAACCCAATCACGTGGTTAATTTGCTTAGCTTAGCTTTGCACATCATTGTACATATTTCAACCAACCTTCATTTGTAAAAAGTTCAAGAGGAAGGACATAAACTACTTCAGAGTCAGAGCCAGAGCAGTGATTTCGGTCCGTAAAAAGAATGGGAATCTCACCCATGCCATGAAATTATTACTAAATTATGTTATCATATAACCGAAATTATGATACCCAACAGATATACATATGAATTCGGTTCATTTTGGTGACTCTTCCGATAAATTCGATGCAACGTTCTCACAATATAAATATGAAATATGTCACTGTTGCTGACAAGCCCCCACTATGAAGCTTAGTTGAAAAGAGGAACATGTGAGTCCACCTATGTTCAACTGACATCCGTTCAGTGTATCTCACCATTTCCGTCATGGCAAGGTGTGAAATCATACACACCACTAAACCACTAGAACGTGCAACTAATGCAATTTTGTAATAAACTTTGACTAGAATTTGCTCAAATGCAATTGGAACCCAACTTGCATCTCCTTTCAAGCAACTTGCATTCAAAGCCACCCTCCTAGCAAAGGTGTGAATTTATTACATCCCGTTTGTATATTGCCGTGTTTTAAGTTCCGACGAACTTTGCTCCCAGGATTCCAAGTATCGATCGGACGACACATGTGGACTGTTCCTGGTTGAGTGAGTACCAATTTGTTGCTCACCTCAGTGTCGAATGGCTTCGGGATTATCTAACTCGAGTGCCAGATAGCCGGCCACCGTGTCTACTTCGAGCCCATGAACCTCATATTATTGTTTTGGTTTCACTGGCTTGGGAATCGAGGGTGATACGAGTATCACCTTTATCTAATTTGCACTAGGTGATTTATTTACGTTGTCCGGGATTTGTGTCAATGTTGACGTTAAATCGTTTTAAGGGAAATGATAGCTTGGATTTCTCTCAGGAATAGATATCGGATATCTGTTTTAATGATATCAGATCCAAATTGACGATTCAATTTGCAACCGTTTTCATAACTATATATCTAAATGTTATAACAATGATTACGATACCTTCGGTCAATTGTTCTTTTCTATTATAGAAGGTATTCGCCAGAATTATGCATCACTCAGAATCAACTAAAAATTATAGAATGATTTAATTTTATAAACCTCTATTTCAGAGAAAAAAATGAAACCTATATATTTTAGTATGTTGCATTCTTGGCATTGTCAGATAGTCAACCACATAATTTTATATGAGTATGTGGCGAAGCGAACAACTTGCGTGTGGCGATTCGCACTTGCGTGCAGCAAGTGCGAATCGCGTTAGCCATGACATCAAAAACAATTTTTCACAGCGAAAATTGCTTTCGGATGTCAGTTGAAGCTCGAGAAATCAGGAAAGAGGTCACTCCTTTCAATTTAGTCAAATAATTTGAATTAAGTTAAAGAAATTCAAATAAAAATAATTGACATTTAAAAATAATAAAATAAAGTGTTAAATTACAGATATTCCACTCATCCACGATTTTGCGCACTCTATCGCAAACTGCCGTACTGTCTTGACTTTGGACTTAGTCAAGACATCGGATCCCTATAGCTCCCGAAGACATTCCGAAAATGGCAATATACACACTTTTGGAACTTTTCGAGTTCACTAGGATGTGTTTTCGACTGTGCAACGCGGCAAAAACCTTTTAAAGGTTCATCCACTCTGTTCTCCGAAACACCAACTTCTGTTTCATTCATATTCTTCCTCTGAGGCCGACAATAGCCCACTTCGAGTGCATGTTCCAATGTCTCCTTAAGGCTGGTCTAGTACTCAACGCTGGAAAGTGCAAATTTCTACAATCCCATGTGAGATTCCTCGGCCACTTGACTATCAATGAAGACATCCAACCGGACCCAGCCAAGGTGCAAGCGATTTTGAGCTTCCCGCTTCCGAAACCTCTTAAGGATCTGAGAAGGTCCTTGGGCGCCCCAACCGATCGTTAACGTCTTCTTGTCTGGGCCGATAACTAAAGACGTCTGATTGTGTGGTCCCCAGAAGCTTCCCAGGTGTTTGAAACCACCAAGCAACAGCGAAATGCATCCCTAGCCGTATTCGTCAATGCCTCAGACATTGCCGTAGGTGCTGCTCTCACCAAAATGTGAATCAAACCTGGTTGCCGTTGAGCTTCTTCTCCAAACAGCTGAATCTCGCTCAACAGAACTATAGTACCTACGATCGTGAATTATTAGCGGCATACCTCGCAATTGAATACTTCCGGTATTCCTTTGAAGGCAGGCCGTTCACGTTAATCAATCACCGACCAGGGAATGAAGTTGGAGTCCTCCCTTTCCTTAGAATTGGGCAAACTCCTCGGCTTTAAATGCCGCCGGACAACCGCGTACCAACTGCGATCCAATGGGATGCTCTAAAGGTGACACAGGACGCTGAAGTTCGCTATAATGACCCAAGACAACCCTTCTTGGTCGCAGGTCCTGCCACTCGTTCTTCTTGGCTTCCAAACACCCAATCGCAAAAAATTTTCTGCAAGTCCCGCGGAGCTGGTATACGAGGAGAACCTGAGGCTCTCCAACGACCCTGTTCTCGACATTAGGTCGGGACTCAACGCTACTGGTCTATTGCGTATACTCAGGGATGCAATTCCCAGGCTGAAGCCGCCACCACCGTGGCTGACGTGTGTAGAGATCATGAATCTTTTCACATATCCTAATTAGGAGGGACGTTCCTCGAAAGCCGCTGCAACCACCTCTCTGCTCGAGCGCAGTCGACATTATTATAGCCTCAACATCAGAGGCACAGTCAAATGGGTATATATGGCTCGGCTAAAGCCCCTCTGCCAATAAGAAAACGTGACCAGGGTGAGAGGCGCGCAACGCGTCCATTTTGACTTGCGGCAGTCGGGTTAAGGGAGCTGTGCATCTAGTTCCTGACTGAAACCACCCTTTGGTTTTAACTGGGGATGGAGTGTTATGACGGAGCGAACAACTTACGTGTCGCATGCTCGCAACAATTTTTGATGACAAAAATTGTTGGAATTCGAGAAGTCAAGCAGGAGGAGATAGGTCACTCCTCTCAATTTAATCAAATAATTTCAATTAAGTTAAAGAAATTAAAACAAAAATAATATTCAAAAATAATAAAATAAAGTATTAAATTACAAGTATATTATCATTTTTGCAATTAAGGGATAATACCACTCTACAACTTTGCAGAAATCAATTCCCCTTATTTATTTTATCCCTATCTATCTAAATTTGAATAGACTAGATCCTCTAACCAGAACCAAACCATATATCTGGATGAAACACTTTCTAATAGGGCAGTAAAAAGACACTAAAAAGAAACGGCATACATTTCGTAAACCCGTATTAAGGGATAAAAGATTCTCGGCGGATCACATCTTCACCAAATTTGTGAAGACTTCAAAAAGAAATTATTTTAAAAAAAATAATAAACATGTACATGCATATGTAGTTATTTTTCATAGTGAAAAAAAAACAACTACAAAGAAAAAGACAACTCCCTCATTCCCTTCTCCACCTCTCCTTTCACATGTTCCATGCCCAGCTTAAGGAAAGTGAACAGATGGTAATGTGAAGGCGCTTGGGCGTCAGAGGAATGCGGAGACGATTAGATTTGTCCATCAAAATGAGTTCAGCACTTGCTTCAGCCATTGGCCGTGCAGAGTCTGAAATTATCGTGCAACATGCACACTCCCTTTGTTAGCATGTCCCTCCTGTTATTCTGAATCGCTCTTTTCAATTTTAGCGCAATAAGGTGCTACCTTACTGCATTGATAGTTTCTCCTGAGCTAGGTATTCAATCAAGATTGTGCCTTTATGGTCCCAAAACACGGATGCCATGTTTTTGTTGACTAAAATGGTTTTTAATTTTTCTTAACTGGAGTTTTTCTTTTCACAACGAGGTAGTGGATGATGGCGCCTCACCCAATTACGAAGAAGACTTCGACGCCGTGAACAGGTTATGTATCTGAATTGCTCTATGTATTTGCCTCAACACTAACGTCGACCAAATGGGTGAATTTTCGGGTTTTCTAGCGTGTCGGTCAGAAAACAGAAGTAGCAGTTTATGGGTCACACAATATCCAAAGACCACTGAAAGGAGGATTATATTATGTAATGGAACCTACTATCCCTAGGGTCGACAATTTGGTCTACTGGCAAGGTTCTCGGAAAATCATGGAGACAGCTGAAGCGTATTGCCCAACCATCAACGGTGATGAGTACGTCTAGATAAAGCGGTATGCCCTACATAGAGGTTTGTGGCAACCATATATCAGAGATGTGTCTAGCTCTTCGTACCAAATCTTGATGCCGAAAATTATGACACATAGAACTTTCTTCTATTCCCGAGCAGAGCTAATTTCGAAGACAATTCTGTGGATTTACTCAATAGCACCACTTTTTTTCGCAAAATCTCAACTGATGATGAGGGATGGTGTTGTTTTCAGATGTGAATGGTAGCACCAAGCCATCTTTTCTTTCCAAAACAAGTAATAGGTTTGAGAAAAAGTTGTTACGGCGGGAAAAAAGTGACGACCTTTGTTAAAGACAAAATAACCACCTTTTTTGCAGCAAAGCGATATATTCTGTTGTCATAGAGGAACAATTAACTACGGGCGACCTGCGTACTCAGGTACTCATTCACAGCTAAGTCGACTGGTACCCGACATCCATTCATCACAAAGATCCCTCTGCAATCAGTGGGTTTTGAACCGCATCGATGGCCACGCGTTTTTATCGATATATCCGATATTCGATTCGGTGTGGTGGTGGTCTCTTAGGGAGCAGTAATTTAACGAGGAAGAGGCAACTCTGACCCACTATAACTTTATCAATAATAGTAAGATTTCCACCAACCTCCAGTATGGTGCTTCATACTAAAATCAATATTACTGCAATTTTACTGATCTGGGATGAACTTAAGGGTAAATATCCAAAATATAATTATATATTATTATTAACTTTATTTGAGGTATCTGCTTAACGAGGAACAGTATTTTGAGGCCTAGATGCTATTTGCATGGACTACCATAATTTTTTCAAATTTCCCTTTCGGAGCTCCGCAACCCACCCTCCTTTTTCTAACTAGGGTCAAAACTAACATTTGCTTCAAAAGTATTAATCGAGACCTTTCATTTGATCCCCACATGGCAGTATTTGGTGGATATAATTCTAGTTGTATGGCGACCCCCGCCCCTTAAGTATTTCCAACATTTCTACCAAATTTCATGACAATGAGTGCAGCCGTTTCTGAGAAAAGCGCATATGGGAGATAACCAGGCAGATAGTGAATCCATTTTAACGCGATTTTGTTTTCCGAAGTTCATGGAGGAAAAAAGGAAAAACTTCACGGATCTGGGCTTAACATCCTACATTTGATTGATGAGACACTCAAACGAGAGGAGAACTGAGCCGTGGTTAATGCTGCGTTAGTGAAGTCAATAAAATTCGCACAAGCCTATCTATCAAGATCTGAGCAAAGAAGTACTCCTGGAGCGATGTATCGGAGGTTTCACACAGAAAATCAATGAGAGTTCGAACCAACTTATTTGGAAAATATCAAAACATTTGAGTGGAGTCATAGTTGAGGTTGCAACTTATGTGGCAGCCTGTGTTTTCAATGAAGGTTCTTTGATTTAGTAACCTTCATAAGAGGGACGAGAATCAGTGGTGTACCAATCGCCCGAAAATGAGTGTGATAAGCTCAGCGGAACCGGGAGCTGAAAAACAGACTAAAGAAGACAGGAATCGTCACGGACAGGAGCACAAAGGTGCTTTAGACGTTATAGTGAATAGCGACATCTTTACGAATCTAGTAAGCCGCTAAAATTCGCTTATGAATGTTTCATTCCAAACTTTTAGTGTTCAAAACTACAAAGCGTTTTTCTCCAACTAACGTTTTCAAAGTCGGTACCCCTCATAACTTGAAAATTACTGCATCGTTCCTTTTCAAATTTTGAACACTATTTCTGTACATAATTTACGAGGTAACACTGGAGAATTTTTCAAATTTTTTTTATTTTACAATAATAAATTAGCTGGTTTGAAAGTTTTGTGTGAAACAAAGGTTGTTGGTTGGTTGGTTTAAGGTTGTCAAACCTTATTAAAATCGGTTCAATGCCTGCCTGTCCGTCTGTCTGTCTGTTATAGCGGATTTACTCGGAAACGGCTGGACCGATTGTTACGAAATTTGGGGAGAATATGTGGTCTATATGTCCTTTTACATACAGTGGCGCCACTATGTGTTTAGTTTGAAGGGGGCTTCCCATACATGCGAAATGGGAGTGTATATTTTTTCACAGAGTACGGTCATATCATGGGTGTCATATAAAAAGGCTCAATTACTACTTTCTAAAACTGATCTTATTTCTGATATTAGATGAAATATAAAGGGGTGAGGGTTCAAAATGTCTGCCCCAAAAAGTGAAACAGGTCTCGCTGTCAGAACCTACCCAACTGAAAAATCTGAAAAACAATCACAGTGATGAATCTATACGAAATCTAGGCCTCAAAATACATCCCGTCCCGATATCTGCACAAATAAAGTTAATAAAAGTATATTACCATGTTTTAAAAATTTACCCGAAGTTCATCCTAGAAGTATAAAATTTCACAGCAGTGTAACTGATAATATAGGACATACATAATTCTGAAAAGTTTGAACACAATGCAACGATTATTAATTATTGGAAGTCAAATTACTGCATTTCATGTGAATTTATTGCTAGGATGTGTATCACGTCATCATAATATGAATAAAGTGAACTTATATGAAAGGCGTGGTCCATGAAGACACTTTGGCTTTTCTTTTTAAGGTTTTGTGTGAAACAAAACCTTATTAGAATCGATTCGATGTCTGTCTGTCCGTCTGTCTGTCTGTCTGTCTGTCTGTCTGTCTGTCTGTCTGTCTGTCACACCCGATTTATTCGGAAACGACTAGACCGATTGTCACGAAAATTGGTGAGAGTATGTAATCTGGTGATCCCTTTACATGCAGTAAGTGGCGCCATCTTGTGTTAAGTTTAAGGGGGGGCTCTCCATATATGTGAATGGAGGGTGCAAATTTTTTTTTCTCAGAATGTAGCCATGTAGGGTATCAAATGAAAGGTCTCAATTAGTACTTTTCGAAACTGGTTCAATATTTGATATTGGGTGAAACATAGGGGAGTGAGGGCTCAAAATATGACCCCCAAAAAGTGTAACAGGTCTCGTTCTCAGAACCTATCCAACCGAAAAATCTGAAAAAAATCTCAATAGTGCATCTCTACGAAATCTAGGCCTCAAAATATATCCGGTTCCGATATCTGCACAAATAAAGTTAATAATAGTATATTTCCACATTTTAGAAATTTACCCGGCAACCCCCCTTATATTCATCCCAGAAGTACAAAATTTAGCATGCGTATAATAAAGAACATAATGCACAAGCCAGTCAAGTTTGAAGAAAATCCAACTATTATTGACAAAGTTATAGGGGGTAAAACTTTACCATTTTTTGTGAATTTCGGGCACTCTTCATGCATGACTGCATGACGTCATCATCACATATCAATACGTTAATACCACAACCAAATGAGTTCTTATGAATGGGGTCCCAAAGAATTATTTTGTTTTAGTTTTTTAGTCATTGTATATGAACATCAGCTGTGTATGTAGGTATATAGTATATGCGTGCTAATGAACTTTGTGCCTATTCAGATAGATATAAGAAGTAAATCGGAAATATGGGTACGATCAATTCATATACATGCATATATGTGTACGGTATTCGGAAATAGGCAGTTTGTTTGTTTAGGGTGAGCGTAATATCTATGGCTGTAATATGTACGTATGTCTCGTAGTTTGGAAAAATATGAAGCAATATGTTGGGTTTGTAGCTATATACGGATAGAAAAATGTGCGTTGAAATTTCTTACATAAGATGAACACAAAACCTTTATACCCGAAGCGCGAGCTTCCGGTATTCCGACTTGTTTATTTTACTGCAGACAGACATGTGTGTATATATGTATATGCTAATAAAATTTGCAGTGTTCAATAAGATGGACGTAGGTGTACTTATGTCTGCGTTCGTGGACAGAGAAAAGTGCATGAAGAGCAATTTTGTGCAGAATATTTATGTCTTTAATATGTATGTACATATGCATATTTCGTTTGACAATATATGACGGAATATTTTGCAATCTTATATATATGTATCAACGAGAAAAGGTTCATACAGAGGTGCTGATATAACATGAACCCAAAACCTTTGTACCTAAAGCGCCGAGCTTCCGGTATTCCGACTTGTTTTTCACAAGAATTGAGTTTTTCACTTCAAAGTGTTCTCAAAAAGTGAACCGCAATTTTACCTCTTTCCGAGATGCTTCCGAACAATTGCTCCCATTGCCTTATTTTTTAATATTTTCTCATGAAAATTTTACACAATATTCTTCGAATCGCGTACGTTAGTGCACCACTGGTCGTAATAAATAGCTTGTAATTGGGTCGTCAAAAAAAAAATTCACAAAATTGTACGTTTTTTGCATGAATTAACGTTGCCTCCCTCCTCCCTTGATTAAGTAAGTTAAAGTTAAGTTAAAGGAATTGTAGCTTCACATCTGCCGTAGTCAACACTGTTTAGTGTAGATCGTCAGTTATGGTAACTCTATAGCTATAGCATTAGCTTAATGTGCTATTACTAACTTTATTTGAACAAATAATATTATGATGCGTATTTTAGGCAGTGGAGACCGTATTGAAGAAGCTTCATAATTACTCAAGTGACCACTTTCAAATTCGGTACTTCCCCTCTAAGCTAATATCAAAACTAAGCCTTGGAAGAACACTTATCGAGACATTTCAGTTGATACCGCGCGTCTTTCTGAATGGGGGGGGGGGGGAGGGCAGAGCTCGGCGTCACCATTGCAACCGCGAATTTAAAAAGATCGTGGTAGGGGAAGGGGTCCATAAAGCCATCAAAAACCAAAAGTCACTTACAAGTCGGGATTATTATTTACACCCGATACAGCTTCAGATTTTGATTATCAAAATTGTTCTTAAGTATAATAGTTAATGAACGACTTATTCTCTAATTGTTATGCTGATACCCAAATTCAAAAGGAAAACTGAATAGAATATGAAAGCAATAATCCTATATTCAATCCTAATCTCGGAAGCAATCGAATGGGGAGATTCGTTCTATCCATTTCATAAGAAAAGTAATTAACAACATTCATTCTCTTATTCCAAGGTAACGTCATCTAATCCAAATGTAATTTTTCATTCATTGTATTATATACTGAGCCCACAAAAATAAAATAAATCTATAATCGGAAAGTAGCCATTGATTGAGCCTGATCTAACGCCCCGCACGAGAAGTGATTCTAGCCAGACTTGATTTCAAAGATTCATCTTCGACAAAAAGGGACAAGCAAGAAAGCCGGTGTGAAACATATCTTTATTATCTAGAATTTTACAACTTTCTCGCCTTTTTCTAAAATCGGGACCCATATACTATTTAATCAACACTCAATAAACATTCAGGAGGTAATTAATATGGATGAAGGTCTTTCGCTCCTGCTTTTTGCCCATAAATTTCATTAGAATCAATAATTCATCGAAGGCGAGAATCCTCTGAGGGAAAGTTACTTCGGCTTCCCTAATCCGCCGGATTGGGAGCAGAATCGATAGCTTAAAATGCACAATAATTCATCAACAGGCAAAGCCCGACAGAGGAAAAGCAAAGAACTAACTAATGACGAGAGAAAATCTCCGCATAAGCAGTCGGTAATTAATAAGAGTAAATTTATCTGATTCGGTGTAAGATATCCGATACCGACACACTAATCGGGTGGCTGGGAACGTGGCACAATTTTCCACAGAACTGTAATGGAAATAATTTATTGATGTCGTCGAATTGGGTCCTGTTGATGGACACTGAAATATAACTAAAACCCAACCTGATGAGGGTTCCCTTCATGACGCTCAAATTTACCACATACTGTGGTGATTGTTGATTTCATTTTCGGCCGTAATCCATATGTATTACTAGTCTGAGCAGCCACATTCAATTTACTTTTATTGAATAAGGATAAGCCTCTTAAAGTAGTTACTTTAAGAAAAATCTAAGGATCCCTTACAGAATGGGAAAGCGGAAAGCACAAATTTTATGATAAAACTCTGCTGATGTGTAGGATTGGTGTACACTCGATATTGCTTCACGGCAGGTATGGCATAATCAATGCAAATCAGAAAATTGATTTTATTATTCGAAGGATGATATTACTTCTTTGCAGATATGACCATCTTAAGAAATGGTTTGAAGTCTTCATTAGACGATTGCGCTTGAGAGCTTGGAAAAACTTCATCGAAACAGTGCATTAATGATGAAGCCAATGGAATGTTTGGAATTGAGACTAAGTTTATTGAGTTGAAAATAATATATTTATTTATTTATTTAGGTTTTATTTCCATTTATTTATTAAGGTTTTATGTCCGTCTGTCTGTCACACCCGATTTATTCGAAAACGGCTAGACCGATTGTCACTAAATCTGGTGAGAATGTGTGGTCTGCAAATCCTTTTACACATAGCAAGGGCAGCCATGCAAAAGGAAGTGCAAATTTTTTTTCAGAGCCATGTGGAAAGGGGGTCGGTTAATACTTTTACATATTTGATATCAGGTGAAACGGAGGGGAATACGGGCTCAAAATATGAAATATGAAAAATCTGAAAAAAATCACAGTGGTGTATATAAACGAAATCTAGACATCAAAATAGATCCCGTTCCGATATCTGCACAAATAACGTTAATAATAGTATATTAGCTTATCTTGGAAATTCGTTGTCGAAAACTCCCTTAAGCTCATGCTAGAAGTACACAATTTGTCAGCGGTATGCAGGATAACATAAGGCATAACTTTGGAAAGTTTAGAGGAAATTCTACTATTATTAACAAAGTTATAAAAAGTGAAACTTTTAGATTTTATATGAATTTCGTGCATTCTAAAATGTGTATGACGTCATCTTAGCATATCAATTCGTCACTACAACAACTTATTTTTTTTGTAACGAAATAAATTGATCAACAATGTATTAAAACGAATTGTATTCAACCCCATGCCAAGCTGCAAATGAAAAGTTTGACTTCGGACAATTTACTGAATAGATGAGCTCTATGGTCATCCTAACTAAAAATTCTTGCTGCTCTTTTATAAATTATGTAGCCTTGTTAATTGGCATTACTTCTAATTTTGACTGACGTCACGTTTTCCAAACTGGAAAGCGCAGATGTCAATGTGTGCCTTCCCAAACGTGCTTACAATTTCCCCCGGCTTACCAGCGAGGGTACAAACTTTTGGTGTGTGGATATGGAATTGTGTGGCCCACACTAGCCTGCCGGCACGCTTGCGTCAAGAACTCCTGTTGATTTTTCGACACGATCGAGACTAGCCTTTTTCGCAGCATATTATTAATTGGCATGTTATTTGTTATTAGTGGCTTCCAGGATCAGTATCTCGATTCACCAAATACCGTTTGCAAGACATTAATGTGAAGCAAGTCGGGGATCGTGACTTGCCGTCGGATATCAATCGCGGATATCTTCATTTCGAATGTGATCAAAAGGCCTCGCGCCACTCGTCCAATCCAATATCTTCGTCTCCGCAAGACGCTACTTATTGTCTTTTATGGTCGGCCAACACTCAGAAACATAGAGAGCGACAAGACAGATAATATTGCGGTAAATTTTAGATTTGAGACGTTCGTTGATACGTCGATCACAAAGAACACCAGTTGTAGAACGCCACTTCATCCAGGTTGCGTTAATGCGTGCAGCAATTTCATTGCGCAATTCTCCATTGGCTGATAGCGTTGACCCGGGATATTTAAATTGCTCAGTTCTAGACAGGCCACCGCTAACAGAACTGAGCGATTTAGATATCTCGAGTCAATGCTATCAATCAATGGAGAACTGCGTTATGCTCCTCACACAGGGAAACATAAACCCTTTTATACCTAAAGCGTCAAGCTTCCGGTTTCCCAACTTTTTTTTGTTTGAGGATTGTGGGATCCGAAGCTCGCATCCGCCAAATGAGGAGCAACTTACTCCCTTTTTTCCACGAACCCCTCGCTATGAGTTCAGTAACCCAAGCATCAGAAAATAAAAAAGCGAAGGTAGCTTTATAGTTTCTTGCCAGATCAGACGCATCTCGTCAGACGTTGCCTCACCCCTGGAGGATTGCACATATGCAAACCGGTTCGTCACGCTGATCCCAAGGCAGAGTTGAAGCAACGTCTGACGAGGTGGCTCTGGCCCGGTAAGAAGCCGTAAAGACTTCGCGTTTTAAGGTTTTAACGGCTAAACTAATTGCCACTAAATTTGGTGAGTGTAGTCTGCGAATCCCTTTACATATAGCAAATGGCGCCATTCTGTGTTGAATATAAGGGGGGCTCCCCATACATGTGAAAGAAGGGTGCAAAAGGTTTTCTCACAGAATATGGCCCACATAGGTATCAAATGAAAGAGCTCAATTATTACTTTTCGATGTTGGTTCTATTTTTGATATTAGATAAAACATAGGGGAGTGAGGGATAGAAACATGAGCCCCAAAAAGTGAAACATGCCTCGTTCTCAGAATTTATCCAACCGAAAAATCTGAAAAAATCATAATGATGCACCTATATAAAATTTAGGCTCTGAAATACATTCCATCCAATTTCTGCTCAAATAGAGTTAATAATAGAATATTACCAGATTTTAGAAATTTACTCGGAAATCCCCCCCCCCCCTTTCATGCTTGAAAAAACTTTTCGAGTTTATATGTACATACCTTTTGTCACCTCCAACGCCTCTTAATTTTCTTACTGGATATTAAGTCCCACTTCATCATACATACTTACAACATGTTTGAATTGCTAAAGCGCTAAAATTCGCTATCCAGGCGAATACTTACATTTCAATACAAAAAAAAATTATGCCAACACTGATGTGCTGTATATGCAATGTTTGTTTGTTCAGGATGAGCTCAATATCTACTTTTAATAATTAGATATACTTTGGCTGCAAAGGAACTACAGGGTGTAGAACATAGCTATTCTCACCGATAGCCAAGCAGCGATCAAGGCACTTAGGTCCAACCAGGTGAACTCTAAACTGGTATGGGAGTGCCTTGAGAGACTGAATACACTCGGCTCGTCCAACAAGGTCTGGATACTTTGGGTTCCAGGCCATGCTGGGTTGGAAGGCAATGAGGCAACGGATGAACTAGCCAAGAAGGGAGCAGGGAGGCCTGTACACGGGCCAGAACCCTTCTGTGGTATCGGAAACGGTTTCATGGCTATGAATCAAAGAAATGAAGAGAAACGGTTGAGGGAACTATATTGGGCGGGCCTTCCAGGGATGGAGCAGTCCAGGGTGCTTATTGGAGGATACGAACCCATGCGTACAAAGGATTGCTTAAACCTCATCAAAAAGAACCTCCGAATAATAGTGGGAATTGTTACTGGTCATTGTCGGCTGAACTATCACCTAGGGAAGCTAGGGATATCTACGGACACTGCCTGCTTTGTGAGGAGGTGGACGAAACCTCTATACAGTGTCCGGCACTTGTGCAAAGTAGGTCGAGACATCTGGAAGAATACTTAATACCAGATGCATAGCTGAAACATCTGGAAGTGGGGAACATACTAAAGTTCCTAACGGTTACAGGCCTGCTTGAGATACTATGATCAATAGGTACACTATAACCGGTAAAAGGGGCACAATAGTTCTTCAAGGACGTGGTGCGACTTTCCCTTAACAGAATAACAATAATTGGAAATATATGAAGAAATGTTTTGAATTCTTAGCTATGTACGAATTGAGAAACATACATAGAAAGTTTTTCACATAAAATGAATCATTATACCTGAAGCGCCCAGCTTCCGGTATGCCCATTTGTTTATCCTCCTTGCACCATAAATGTGCTAATAGAACTTCGAGCCAGGTTAGAGCAGCTTAGTTCCCAGACTCCATAGCCAAGAGCTGCTATAGAATTCCTGTGCTAAAACCAATAACAATGGGGAACCTCCAAAGTGACACGAAAAGTTAACTATCGGTTTCCAGCCCGGGGATTCAGGGATCTTATCAGCTTATTTGCTACTGAGATCAGCCACGCATAGAAGACCGTCAAACTCAAACTAATGTAATATTACAAGATGCCTAAGGGATCTGTTGTTAAGAATTAGCTGCCAAAATTACGTATTGGCAGGAGCAAGTTTGCCTAAAGTTTGTGGCACAACGCGACATAAAACACCTGAAGTACACTTCGTTTATTTGCTATTTTTCTCAGGAAGACAAATACTAACGTTGTATTAATACATCTTGCATTAATATACAAAAGAGCTTTAAAACAGAGGATTTTTTTCTACAGCCCAAAGATAGATACGCGTATCCCTCTACGTTCGTGATAAGAAATGCTTTTATGCGTTTCTGTAACTATAGTTTCTAGCGATATAACCGTGAATAACTTTAAACATTTAGAATCCATTATCACGTCGAAGAAAGTGAAACGATATCAACGCAAAGAACACATCTTAGTGAGAAAAGAAAATTGACGAACGAAGGACACTTTTTACCTTTATTATCATTCACTGATCTCGGGTGGCAAATTTCTGATTTGCCCGCTCGAGAAATTGACACGCTTATGAGTATGTCCTCTATATTATCGAAGCAAATGACAATGGATTCCAGTTTGGTATTATTAGAGGACCGGCTGAAGGAACGTATTAGAACTAAACTTTCCAGAACTCTTAACTGCTGGAATAGTAATCACTTTTACAGTCCTGCGCCCAGTAGAATATATCGAAAAAATACTTCGTGACTTTTCCAAAATGTTGGAATTATTAGCGACTCTATAAGGTAAAATCATCCTGTCTTGAAAAAGTTTATTCTGCAGTTGCTGGAGAACGCTTCTTTTCAACTTTCAGCATCCCAAGTTAAGGACACAAAGATCGCACAAGCCATACACCTTAGCTACTTTCCTGGACATAAAAGTCACTCAACAATGTAACTACTAACGCTATCCAAGAAACTTTAGTTGGGGTTAGTATTTATGTTAAGAACAAGAGTAATCTAATCAGATTCAACAACCCACCATTTGGCCAAAGTTGTGAGCACAGGGATATCCCAAAGCCATCTCTGTGATATTATTGCAGGCTACACTCTTACAAAGCTATAGTCAAAGATAGAGCAATGTCCTTTATCTGTCTGAAGAAGGAAGGTTGAACATTTGCCGTTAATGAGGCAGGCAGGTTACACTCTTTTCTCAAAACTCATTTCCAAGGCCCTGTTCCGCATCGGAAGACAACAACATTCTACCTAAAGACAGAGGAAGGAAGAAGAATTGAAAACTAGCAAAATAGGTATGTTCGCAAGTTAGAGTAAGATGGGAAGTCGGAACTTCTAAGGTACTAAAATCGTCCGTTGTAGATGGCACTACTTCAGAGGGGCCTCTAAATCATCTTAAGGTCTCTCCTAAGGGTGGTACGGAGTAACATCGTCTTGGGTATATACCGAGGACATGGAGACGGACAAAAAAAGCTTTTATTCCGAAATCAGACATAATGGATCGTTTTCACCCTGAATCTTTTAGACCAATTGTTTCGTCTGCACCCAGTACAGGTAAACTACATCGGAACTAATGTTTGAAAGTCTAATCCTTAACATTCATGTCAATATGTTTACTAGGAAGGACGGCCTACCGAAACTGCCCTGAGCTGACGGATGTATTATACGATGCTGTAGAAACTAAGTAAATAGCTCTATGGAAGGCGTGTTCGACAAAGCATCGCATGCAGACCTACAAGGTATCCCACTGGTATCCCACAAGGTATCACACTGGCCTACTAGATAGGCAGAATATTAGAGAGCAGGCAAGTAGAACTTCATCTCCATTGTTATGACCACTGCAAAGAGAGTGGGGTACTATCACTACTGATGTGGAGTATAGTAGTTAATAAACTCCTAGAAGAGCTAACAAATACTCGAATACATGTCCGGGGTTACGCTGACAACATGGTATTAATCTCCAAGGGCAAATATGAGGACACCCTATGTGATAGAATCCAAACTGGATTGAGAAATACTATTACCTACTGCCCATCAGTCAAACCAAAGTCGCCCTAGTATCATTTAAAAGGAGGTACAAGCTTGCTCACTTTGAAACCATTAGAGGGCTTTAATGACTTCCAGTCTACAACAGGAACGAAATGGAAATGCACCCCGAAGATTCTACGTTGGATATTCATTGTAATAATACAGTCAATAATTACATATAGGGTGGCAATCTGAGCAGATAGCACCGAAATCAGCGCAACAGCCAGGGAGTTAGACAAACCTCAAAGGCTGGCTTGTGTGTGTATCACTGTGTTGAATTACTAATACCAAGAGATAACATGATTGAAGGAAGCAACAACATTGAAAGAGCAACAAGGCAAACTGGGAGAACGTGGCAGTAACCTACGGGTTAAACTAGCGATTGATTACCTGGACAAGTCTCCCGCAAGAAAAGGAGCGGGCGCAAGGGTCACTGATCTAAGGAAATGTACTTTGAACCTATAGGTAAGCACACTAGTATATTTCAAGCGGAAATAGATGTCATAGATACATGTGGCTCCTTCAATCTTCGCAGGAGATATAGGGAGCAGAACATTGCTATTCTGACCGAGAGTCATAAACTTAATACATCTCGATACATCTCGATACTCGCATTAAAAGTCAATAAAGCAGCGGATAAACAGGAACCCACTTGTAGAATCGGAAAGGAGTTCATGGCTATGACGCTAAGGAATGAAGACCTATACTGGGCGAGCTTAATTGGAGCTCAAACACTAACAAAATTATTTAAACCTCTCTAAGAAAAATCTCAAGATCATAGGAATAGTCACTAGCCATTGCAGGCTAAATTGTCACCAGGGAAAACTAGGGATATCTGCGGACACTTTCTGCTGGTTCTGTGAGGAGAGGGAGGGAACCTCCTGCGCAAGACAGACAAAGACTATCACTTTCCTCCACTGTCTTAGTGTGATTCCTGATGCGAAGCTAAATTCGAAACTAAACAATGAACTCGGGTTAAATAATCTGTTGATATTCGTAAACGAAGTTCGCCCAATTATCGCCGCCTACATGGTGTGTGGCCTGGCTGGAAACAAAATAATAGGGCCTAACTTAACAACATCCACGCAGCCGCATGTGCATGACTCATGGGGCCTAAGCAATCTTCCACAAACATCTTCCCTAATGCAATCTCGCATTCACTTTCACTCAACCATAGTAAAATCTATTAAGGGGCATTGCCAATCAACTATAATACGATTTAGCAAAATTTGGACATTGAGAAAAACGTGTTTACACTGTTGCTTATCAACCAGGGCACAATAAAAGGACGACAATATATTGCAATACTTCGATATAGTATTTTATTGCCAGCAAATCAAAAATAACTGGCGGCTTTGACGCGGGAGTCTTCTCAATCAACTTATTTCAGATGGAAATATTCAAGGTACGAGAGGGTCAACGACGATTGAGGTATGAGCTGAGTCCGAAATATAGCTATTTTGACTATCAGTCAAACGGTGATGAAAGCCTTAAGGACGGCAATGACATCCTTCAAGCTTGTCAATCAACATAGACGAAGTGCGCAGTGTAGGTGATTCGCCCAGAAGCTATCTACTGCTCGCCAGACATAGTTCCACACTTTGTAGCATGAGTGGATTCTTGGCAGCTGGCGACTCCAGATGATGCAGGGTTACTACCGTTTTTAGAGACCTCATGGATATTTCTAAATGCGAAGTAAGGAAGTTGAGAGTTCACGAACAGAATGGATCTAAGAATTAAAGCTCCCGGATAACATCGTGCTCTAATTTTAGAGCGGTAGCAGGTCCATGCTATGTTGGGAATACAGGAGACCTTTAATACATTTTACCCGAGGAACCCATGCGCGTAGTATACGAAACTATTGCAACAATTACACTCTTATAACAATGAACAATAAAAACGGCAATTAGGTAGCCCCTCATTGTATTTTCTTAAAAATTTACTCTGAAGGTTACGGTGATACTGGAAGACGCAATAAAAACAAAATCTGCGTTCAAGCACAACACGTCGCCTGCTTTCTCATCAACAAACCAACAATCTCTTCCCAAGATATTTGTTTATCATAATGAGTTTCCCATGTTTAAAGCTGTTTCGAGGTTACAACATCGAAGCTCTTTATAATAATATTATGACCCACAAACAAGCTGCGATTATGCAACTATTCACTGATATTTTTAAAGGCGTCGCTAAATTTCGCGATATATTTTGTATGCAATGTGCAAAAATATATAAATCCACTTATTGTGGACAATACAAATAGAGCGAGAGATGATGTGATATATTTAAAATTTCAATCTGATTTTCCATGCAAATTTATGCGGCAAATATGGGCGACGACACATCCAGAGTTGAATTTTACTCGTATAACCATAATGAATCTTAAAAATAAAGCAAACCGTTTTCAAAAAGGTAGTGAATGTTTCAGAGAACAATTGGATGAACAAAGGGTAAAGAGACTTGTTCGAAGCGGTACAATGTACTCGTCAATTAAATGTATATATCGAATGGAAAGAAGAAGGCAGAAAGCGTCCACGGTTTTCCCACTGAACAAATTATAAATTCATGGAACGCCAGAGTGAAAATACGTGCGTGCAGCAAGGCTCCGTCGGAGAACATTAGTATTCCGTTCGATTGGAATAAAAGCATTTCAGATGATATCACCCACTTATACTATCCTAACTATAAATGCGAGGTAATATTGCTTCCACCCTCAAGAACATGATCTGGAAACCTCTTCAACTTAACAGTCTCCCTGTCGAGAAAAATATTGACACCTGAACTCCACATGGTACTGCACAAAACGATTGAGTGAGAGAATCCAATCCATAATATAGCATATATGTACACATATATTTTGTAATATGATGCTGTAAGCCGGTGGACGAACTGGCTCTACCTCGCAGGATATTCGACTGCGCAATTACCAACCATTCGAATCGTTGCTTAACAGAATGATTGGTTGTTTTATGAGCAATGAAGACATGCTATGCACAACTCATTGAAGGCGTTCTAATTAGGCAGTTAAATTAGAATAAATCCAGCAAAGTATTTTATACACAGGTAAGTGAATAATAGCACCAATTGACAGTATAGAGAAACCATCGATGATGAACGGTCTTTACTTGTTTTGTACAAAATACCGAAGGCAGACATAGCATTGTTGGTGAGCTTGGCATCACTATCAATAGAATAATGATTCATAGGTGTATCAATTTCACATTTTCAATACTGTATCCAACAATGCACATAAGACGAATACAGCGAAACTGACAATCTTCAGTCCCACCTGAAACACACCTCCTATACAAAGGACGGCAAATACACTCTTGTATGACACTCAAAGCCTCTTTCAAAGGCAATAAAAAGCAGATAAAGTGTTCGGTCCTTTCAATAAGCATCTCTTCCTTTATCTGCGAAAGAACATAGTTTCAAAATATACCCGGCAGTAGAGGTTCCTCCAAATCATTCTGCAGATAAACTAGTCCGATCGAATTTATGGTACTTTGCCTGAGGATATTGGCGACCGAAAAGGTCTTCATTAGATGAAATAGATTTGAAATCGTGGTGAAGTGCATTCCCGACTTTTCATTATGGTTATCACCTCCATCCTTTCCTGAAAGTTTTTCCACTCTCCAATCAGCAAAAAAAAACTAAAATAGGTATAAAATATTCCTAGAATCCTCCCTTAAGCTAGAGAAAACGATCACTCTGGGGATCTTCATGTTGTTCTCAAGAAGCATGTGCACGTCCCAAGACCCAATCATTGCCCTCACCCAATATAAGTTCTAATTAAAAGTATAAATGTGTAGCCATTGGAAATTTCCTAGTAATTTGTAAAATAGTATCTCGAGGGTGTGCCGCAGAACTTTGCAAAGACGGTCCCAAGTCCGTTTAAGAAAGGAGAAGGAACGAGTAATTTCGCGTCTCAAAGAGCAGGTGGGGCCTTACCGTCAACGACCTTTGGCTATCATATTAGGATAAGAGTTGGTTTTTCGAATGTGCCTTATTCGCTTTCTCCAACTTGACCGACAGTTGTAGCGTTACAAGCAAAACATTCTGGGGTTAAATATCATGAGATGGTGGCCCTCTGGAGAGTACCCCTCTCGACTTGGGGTACTATACTATTGTAGTCTGGAAAGTCTGGAGCTCAAACGTATTTCTCCGAACCGTCAATGATACCGCGCACACGTGGTTAACACACTACGCCCAATTCAGAGGCCAATCACAACCATATATACATACACTGATTGAATGTTTATCGCTTGTCTTGATAAACATTGAATAGCTTCATCAGTATTTTTATTCGCCAAAAAGCAATGCTTTATTAGCACACATCCATTTTCTTCAAACTAACGAAAGTTGCTTCACTACACACTTCAAACTAATAGACCGACAGCTGTCAAATTTATACATGTGCCTTTTGAATATTAGGTTTAACTGAAAGTCATATGGATTTAATACTAGTTACGTCGTCGGTGTGTTAATCTACTAACTTTCAGCCCAACTGTTATACGTATAAACGCACATTCGAAAAATTATATTTTCTAGTGCAAATTTTAAATATTATAAAAAAAGTCGCGAAACCGGAAGCTAGGCGCTTCAGGTATAGAAGGTTTTGTATTTCCCTATGTGAACAACGATGAGTGCATGACACTTCCGTTCGTACATAGTTAAAAATTCAATTGTCCTCTATTTATTAAAAAGCCATTTACACAAATAATTTGATCTGGAAAGCACTGTATTGGTAGCAGTCAACCTCGTACGCTTCACACTAGGAAGCAAATGTGAAGAAGTTAATCTACACCAAATACAAAAACGCTGGGTTCTTCATGAATGGAATTTTAATATTTCACTCGAATGTCAATTATTCTGGTTTATTATGACGTCAGTATCTTATTTGCATGGCTTAGAATGCTGTAAATTCGCAAGAAATTGATAAGTTTAAACTGCTATAATTTTGACACTAATAGCCGGATTTCCATGAAACTTGGCATGCGCACGATACTACCCTCTTGCTGATGGATATTTCTAAAAGTTGGTAATATAATATAATAATTTATTTGAGCAGATATCGGACCTATTTGGAAGCGCACCACCGTTACTTTTTGTCAGAGTTTTGGGAAAGTGTAGTTTCGGAAAATGAATTCTGCCTGACTTTAATTGTGCACGTCAAAACATTGATATTAATCAGTTTCGGAAAGCAGGGGATTGCACTTTGACGCTTTATTTAACAAACTTAGGATTATCCGATTTAAGTCAAATATACGCCGTTTTGTTCGTAAACTTGTTGCCCTCCCTCCTTATTTGCAAAAAACTCAGACAGCTAGTTTTCGCAACCCTCTTTTGAGGCCAACTTAGTATCACCAAGAGCGTTTTTCATGGACCGGAAGAGATGGTAATCACTTGGTGCCAGGCCCGGACTATACGGTGGATGCGATAGGACATCCCATCCGAGCTTCCGTAGCTTCTGGCGGATCATCACAAATGTGTGAGGCCGAGCGTTGTCCACAACACCATTCTTATTGACCAATTCTGGCCGCTTCATCACCAGTCACCATCCGCTTCAAAAATGGGTCGAATTCGGTCCGTTTCAGCAGTGCGTCGCAAGCGTTGATTCGGTCCAAGAGATTTTTTTCCGTCGACTGGTGTGACACCCAAACATCCAGTTTTTTTTGGAATCCAATCTTTTTATGGTCTATACCCAGTTCCTGGCCAATCGAGCAAATGATCACATGCCGGTCTACTTGGATGATTTCGACGATTTTATCGGTTTGTACGACGATTGGCCTACCAGTACGGGGTGTATCTTCGACATCCACTACACCAGAACAAAATCGATCGAGGCAACGCCGTGCTATGCGAATCCTTACATCGGACATCGGACCCATAAACTTCACAATTTTTTTCGGCCGCCTTCGTTGCATTTTTACCTCTCAGGTAGTAAAAACGTGAAATATGACGAATTTCTTGCTTGATGGACTCTATCTTTAACGCGCTATAACTTGAGACCGAAACGTACGATCACAACACTGTCAAAGAGACACTTGCAGCACAGATTGTCGTTTTCAAATCGCCGTATAGAATGACCGGATGCGATAAGTACAACACAAGATATGTTAAGTTTCACCATCTATTGACAAAATACGATATTTCTTTTTCCCCAACCCAATATATTTGATCCTTGAAATTGTGATCATTTTTGTAATTCAATTTTTAAGTGTTAATTTTTCATTTTCTTGGTTGGCAATACATGGTAGTTCTACAAAGAATAATTAATTCCATATATGATCTAAAGTCAAAATGCACTCTAAAATAATATGTGACTGTTCTCGTATATTGTCAGGCGGCCCATGTAAAACAAAAGAAAGTTATTATTTGCATACAAATAATCTTTCACATTAAACTAACGATCATTCTGAGCCATAATATGATGTTCTCTCAAACTTATTTTTGTTTATACATATGTGCCTATGCATATCTTGATAATACAGGGTTCAAGAGGGGATACTGTAAAGTTTTGTTCCGACACGGTTCAGTCGCCATCATGCGTTGGAATAGTGAGGAGCGTGCCTTTGCCGTTGAGGTTTACTTTCCAAGCGGATGTTCGGTTATTGCAACACAGCGTGCATTTCGGAATCGCTTTAATTTAGCCCCGTTGGCTCCCGTCCCAGACCGCAAATCAATTGTTACATGGGTCACTACATTCAGACAAACTGCAAGTGCGGCAAAAGGAAGAACTGGAGTCCCTCGGCCCGATAGATCACCTGAGAACATTGAAGCAGTGAGAGCGTCAATGTTGCGATCGCCACGGCGTTCTGCGCGCAAACACGCATCTGTCCTTGGACTATCCGATCGTTCTGTAAAAAGAATTCTTCGTGATGATCTTCATTTTCATCCCTATAAGATGGCGATAGTGCAGGAACTTTCAGAACGTGACTTCAATTCTCGGATGAACGCGTGTGAGCTTCTTCTTGATGTCGTTCCCGAGGGTGCTATTGTTTTTTTTAGCGATGAAGCCTATTTTCATTTGTGTGGGTCGGTTAACAAACAAAACATGCGCTACTGGGCTGACACCAACCCTCGAGAATTGCATCAAAAGCCTTTTCATTCACCCAAAGTCACAGTGTGGTGTGCAATTTCCTCAGCTGGAATTATTGGTCCCTGGTTTTTTGAGGAAAATGAGGTTACAGTGACAGTGAATTCGGACCGGTATGTAAACATGCTACAGAATTTTTTTCCCACGGCTAGAAAATTAAGATTTGGGGGACAGTTGGTTCCAACGAGACGGTGCAACAGCACACACTTCAAGAGCATCGATGGCTGTTTTGAGGGAACACTTTCCAGAGCGCCTTATCACAATTAGAGGCGATTTGGAATGGCCGGCACGCTCTCCCGGTCTGCCCCCTTGTGATTTTTTTCTATGGGGTTTTTTGAAATCCCGTGTTTATGTGAACCGTCCAAGAAGCCTACAAGATTTGAAGACCAACATCCAAGAAGAAATTGCCAACATAACACCTGCTATGCTAACAAAAGTCATGACAAACGCCAGAAATCGGTTTACGCAATGTATGGAGAATGGGGGACGTCACCTAACAGATTTGATCTTCAAAACAAAGTAAATAAAAACTTTAGACATGTACCTGCATTATAAAAAATAAATAAATATTTTCCGATGCATACAATAGTTTTTATTGAGTTTTGAAAAAAGGAAGTTATGCTGCCGCACCCTGTATATTATAGTTAACCCATTCGCGGCGCAGAACCCACTGGCGTAAATCCAATAGTATGATGATCCGGCAAACCGAGACCTTTGTATGTAATTATCTCAACTTCCAGGTCCAAGAGAAGTTTCCTATGAAAAATAGGAAGTAAACGTAGCCATATTAACATCTAAATCCACCTGCATCCCATCCATGTAAAAAGAAAAAGAAATAAGTATCGATGCTTGCTAACAGCAGAAAAGCAAATCGATTTACCCAGAGACACGGAGTAATGAGTTCCAATTTTCCCATACAGTTTATAAGTGATACAGTATGTAATCATATCTAACACGTACGTGACACATCTGACCAATTTGGGAAATTTGGCCAAGTCAGTGAACATTTTACATAAAATGTGGTTTTATTTGTAAAATTGAATAAACAATGTTTTACTTCAAAATTTCAGATTGACATCTTTAAAAGTTTCACTATTCCTCCTTCTTTCCATATGTGCCTTTATGCTTATAGCCGCTGACATATCCATCGTTTTCCGAAACATCTGCCCTACCTTCGATTCCACGACCCTTTCCTGTTTCATCGAATCTTTCCTTGTGGCTTCCTGTGTATTTACTTGTGTCCGTAAGTCTATCCACTACTCCACTCGACCCAACCACTGTGGTATTCGTTGTTCCTGGCATCACAGCTATCAATTTTTTAGTAATTTCTCCCGGGTTTTGCCTCTTATCCTGGCAGAGGGTGTTAATAAACTGCACGAATGTTTTGTAGTCGATATTCTTGCTTTTAAACTTGTTGAAGGTAATGGCCGTATCTGTCGTAGTTATTTTGGATCCGATTACTCCGGCTTGTTTTAGCCATTTGTCTATTTGACTAAGCGTAATTTTCCCATCATATTTTGTGTTTCCGAACCTGCCGAACGCTTCAAAGGCCTTCTGAAAAGCTACTTCTTCCATAGTAGATATATAGTAAAACGTTACCAGAAATTTTTTGAATTTTGAAAGATAAATCCGGGAAAAAAGGAGATTCAATTTGAACTAACGTCGCATTATTATTTCAGTAATTTCAACGCCTTTTTGATTTCATGTTTCCGAAAAGCAGATTTGAACGCCTTCTCCGTCGAAAAACGAGTGCGATGAATATTGTTCGCAAGAGACTGTAATTGGCATTGACCTAAACTATCTATGAAAAGCCTGATTATAATTGGGAAATCTTTTTTTAAATACTTTACAACTGACTTGAACACTCCGTCACACATCATCGCTCATACCATTCTGTGTTCAAGTCGATGTTTTGACATCGGCAAAATTTAGGTGTACCTTTTCAAATAAGGGCGAACTCTGAAAGAAACTTTTGAGCAAAATGGAAGGATCATTTTTCGGATAGCCGATTATAGCTTGTCCCTTGCAAAACCCCAAACACGTCAAAAAATACGTTAGAGAAATCCGTGGGATGCATTTCACTAACATCTTCTTAGTTAAGCTTACGGGAATGAAATACGCAAGATTAATGCTATTCAGGGAAATAGTTTTCCGATCAAGAAAAAATTTAAATTGATTTATTAGACTATTTCTGAAAAAAAAATTTTGTTTGGAATTCTAATTGATTTTAAACGCGTCGAAAATAATCCCTGCTTATTTTTCTGGAAGACTACATCTGACAAATCATGGCTCAACTTGGTTGGTGGTTTTGTTGTTATAGTCAATTCCCAAATTAATGCAAGATGCAACATATCACGCAACGAAAAACCGTCTCTACATAACCGCTTCGAAGGGAACTGAAACGATGTTTCAAGGCTCGCGATTCCAATCAAGACCGGACCGAAAACTTGAACGCCATCTTTCAATCAGCACCACAGATTCCAGCATAAGCCGGCAAGACTATTCTAAATACAGCTGAACTAACAACAACTCCCTTCCTCCCCTCCCGTTAATAATAATAATCGTTGGCACAACAATCAATATTGGATCAGGGCCTTGAAGTGTGTTAGAGCACTTCATTCAAGACCGTAACGGTACACTAGGAGGCAATGTGGTCAGCATTGCGCTCGCCCGAGATTATTACCCTGATTTGACTCAGGTACTCATTCACAGCTGAGTCGACTGGTATCCGACGTCAAATCACGATACAAATCCCACTGTCGCCAGCGAGATTTGAACCGTGACCTTCCGTACGACAGCCTTGTGCTCTAACCACTCAGCTACCCGGACCCCACCCTCCCGTTGGTGAAAGGAATTCCGTGACTTGAAGGCTCCCAAAGCCGGGAGAGCGGGAGGGCTAGCCCGAAGTAATGTGTCAAACGGTTCCAGGCTAGTTCTCTGATGACAGGGAGGTGTTTAGTTGGTAGTCCGCCAGCGTGCTGTTGCGGGAGTCCAACACTCTGTGCATAAACACATTCACCTACCCTACTCCCAAAAAAAAAAAACACCGGATAATGATGGTTTCCGGGGATTACTGAACAAACGGAATACTCTTCCATTTAAAAGTAACCATAGCCGGATTTAATCAGTAAACTCAAAAAACGAGCTGAGGGATTTCATTCACTCACTTGTAGGAATATTATTGCTATGTACTGCTCGATAAATATCCAAACTAACCCATCTTTCATACATTCCGACAAAACAACTTCTTTTTGGTAAAAATCAAAAGGTATTATGTTCACAGTAAAGACCACAGTTTCTTATATTTTCACATCCATAAGATTTCCTTTCAATGAAATTTTAATTTCGGGGGAGTGTTCTAATTTCCCCTGAATAAGAAGGCCGTCGATCCAGATTTAGCCAAAACAATCGTTAATCTTTCTTATGTGAATATATCTCAAACGCCAATTTTCCGTCTTAAAACTTTACAGGTCAGCAGTAGCGATTGATGAATGGACAGTCTCTTGACACTCTTGACGCACTCCACAATTCGCAATCCACAGCCAGTAAAATTCGGAGCCCAGTACACAACCTTGGCTGATACTTCCCGCGTATGATAGTCGTGAGACGTAAAGACTATATTTCAGTCCGAACCTGTTTTTGGCAAAGAAAAATTCCAAAAAGAGTGTACAAAATCTTGTTTTCCGAAACAGATCTCAGAAACAGTCCTGGGAATTTGCTCAATAGTATCAGGTTTTCCACGAAGCCCGAACTGATGAGGAGAGGGAAGAATATTGTTTGCAGATATGATTGCCAATATTCTCGCTAGCAACAATAGGAAGAAGATTTATTGGAGGAGGAGGAAGTAACCAATTTTTCATCTTTTCCGCACTTTGGACTCATCGAAATTTACGAAATCTTCCGAATCCCAGGAAAATACTGACGCCGCTGCAGCGTATTGGAATCGTAAGTCAAGTGAAGTATTGCTATACTTTGCAGCTCTTTCATTATTTTACCTGTAATTAGGTCATGTAACGGGGTTATCTTTGGCATGTTTTTGACTGCCTGTTTTGAAAGGAATAAATTTTCTCTCGCTCGGGGCGTAACTTTTGGATGATGGACATTTGGCTGCATTGGATTTAGAGGGAACACTAGATGCCACACCGTTTTCTACAGCCCAGTTTTATGGGAACTTCACATTGGAAGAGAGCTGCTAAGAGGGACAAACAGCCGAAACACGTTTCAAGATTTGAATCTCGATCTTTCTTGAAAGTCCTCTTTGATTTTTAAGGTATTTTTGGACACAAAACCTTTTTAAAATCGGCTCACTATCTATCCGTCTATCGGTCTATAACACGCACTTCCCTCAGAAACGAACTGCGAACCCTGTCAGTAGCACATCGAATTCAATATCGGATATATTCAACTTATATAGGCAACAAGCTATATGTATGTATGCATGTGTAGCCAAATATTCGCACATGAAAAACCAACAAAGCCTTTAATACCTGAAGGGCCAAGCTTTCGCTTTCCGACATTTTTGATAGTCACCGGCGATGGAGACCTGTGCTTTGTCACTGTTTTCTCACTTGATGCTAGGCGAGAAATAATTATTGGATCTTGTCAGGTGATTTAGAAGTTGGATTTGTCCCGATTTTTCGTTGCAGGGTGGAGTGCTTGTTTGCGAAAATGTTAAATCCTACCTGATCACCCTTGGTGTTAGATCCCGGGACAGTGCGACCAAGAAAACGCATCCAATGTCGTTTAACACAAAATGATCGTGTTGAGAAACCTCAAGTCATGGCGAAATGATAATGTGTTCACCTCAGTCGATGCGCTAAGGTGGGTGCCGGTCCTTTCGAGAATTGGGAAGGGCGGTACACAAATGGGCGGCGTCAGGACGTGAGTAACTGCGTCCGACCAAAAGAAATACGTGTCTGTACGCTACATATTGGCGCCCTGACTCCAAGCAGCGAGGAACTCGGAAGAACCCTTCAGAAAAAGCCTATGGATATCTGCGCTCTACAAGAAACCCTGCGATATAGAAGGAGAACATGGTAAAAATGGTTATAAACTTCTCTATTTTGGTAGCCTATACACTCAATATGGTGTTGGCATTGCAATCTCAGACGGTTTCCGTAATGCCATTAAAGAAGTCAAACGATTTGATGATCGGCTGATAAAGGTCACCATTATATCAGCTGATCGCACTATTCACTTCTTCACCGCGTACCCACCATAGACAGGTAGACCTGACGGCGGGAAAGATGCCTCCTGGCAACTTTTCGATACAAAGATCTGTAACGTGCCTGCTGATGTCTATATCATCATTACAAATGGCCTTAATGGTCATGTGAGTGAAAAAGTACCATGGGATAAAAGTGTTTGGACCACGCAATGAGGGTTTCGAACGTATAGTTGATTTTGCGGACACCCATAACCTTGTATTTGTGAATACATGATTCATCAAACGATTATCTCATCCTCTTACATATTATAGTGGGAACAAGAAAACACAGCTCGCCTATATTCTCATAAGACCGTCACTGACTGCAAAGCCGTTCCCTATGAGACCATCGCAATCCAATATCGACACCAACACACACAGGATATCCAACACTCCTGTTGCATTCATGACAAGAACTTTGCTTACCCACCCACGACCCGCGACAGATAGATAGTGAGCACATTTCGAGCAAATTTCAATGCATGAATTTTTTCATCTTCTATTTCCAAATGTCTATGGACCTGCCAGCGCAAATGAATTCGAGGAAGCAATAAAATGAATGAAATTGGGGAGAACAACAGGGCCTGACGATATCGTATCTGAGCTCTGGAAAGAGAACAGCTAGGACCCAACACCGTGACTCAGTGAATTCTTCAATCGGGTTATTCGGAAAGGTATAACACCATTTGACTGGGAAGAAAGCACCCCCATTCCAATATGGAAAAAGAAAGGTAGTCCAACAAAATGTTCTAATTACCGTCCGATCTGGTTGCTATCCCGTATCATGAAGGTTTTTAAAAGTATTTTGGACAACCGTATTCGCGATATCGTTCAAATAACTGTAAGTCAAGCCGGGTTTGCTATTTCCAGACACACAGAAAGCATTTGACTGTGTGCCACACAAACTTATCTGATATGCTCTGCGACAATACCTAGTACCGGAAGAACTCGTGCGTTGGATTGAATTGCCCGGGTATATCTAAACGGGAAGCGCCAACGCGCAGCGCCTTATACACTGCTTTGTGCAGATTTTTTCCTAGCGTCTAGCAGCAAATCTGATGTAGCGCAATTTGTCCAAAAATAGAATGATCGCCTCATGTAACACGGTCTCAGATTGAATCTAAATAAAACAGAATTTTTCTATTGAAACGACCACTATCACTGTCAGTGGCAGTAACCTGCCCAAAACTGGACGATTTAAATTGAGAGAATTGTGTTATGGAATTACTTCACGCATTAGCGCAACGTGGATGAAGTGGTATTCCCCAATTTGTGATCGCCGAACGTCTAAAATCTGCCCTGCCGCCCTCTAAGATTCTGAGTGTTGGCCGACTACAGAAGACAATGAACGGGTAATGGAAACGAAGATATTGGATTGGACTAGTAGCGTAACACGTTTTGGTCACATCCCAAATCAGGATATCCGCGATCGATATGTGGTTGAACTGATCGTGGAAAAAGCGTCTACGATGGCATGGTCATGTAAGGCGCACCAATGAGAATTCACTTTTCAAGATTGGTCTGAGCATCGAAGTCGATTGTAAGCGCCTAAAATGCTGACTGCAACAACGGTGGCTTCAGATTTGAAAGACTCGCGATTCATTCACCCATATCAGGACCTTGATAGAGAAAAATACACAACCGATCCCGCTTGTGAACAGGACAAAGACTAAAGCAGAAGGGCTGTCAAATAGGTGCGCCCATATTTCCGAAAATTGAAATAGTTAATCCATCTGGTCGTTAAGATGCCAGAACTTTCAGCTAAGTCCTTTGGAGATTCTTATCTTTGAAAAAGGTTCGGAATGAAAAACGGAGCACACCAAAGCAGTAAGTAATTCACGATGTAAGTTCGTCGTGATACGAAAATCGATCAAGTATTGTGTCTTTTTGATAGTCAGTTGACAAATGTGTTGGTTACGCGGTGGAAACAAAGTCCAGAGTATTGTCTCGATTGAATGCAGTCCAAAACGGCTTTCATTTCTGTGATCCCACTGAGGGTATACTTCGTTGTACTTTTCAGCAGTAAAAAAATTGAATCGCAATGCTCCTTCAAATGGTAATGTGCGATCCTCCATCTTATCAATATTCCTATCCCGCATTTAACTTGGCCGCCTTAATGCTTTGTATGGTAGAAGTAATATTTTTTGAGTTACTTACATTAGTTATCAAGTAAGAAGTTCTGAACCTGAACCTGAAGCCGTTCGTATTTGATTTAATTATTTTCTACTGAGGAGAATTGGCGTTTGTTTACACATCATGACTTGGTACATGTTTTGCATTAAAAGCTTTAACTGCATTATTGTAGCATTGCATGTGGTTTTGGTTTCAGGCACCTTTTGTATGTACACTGCACAGCCTTTATAATCAGCAGTATCCGCCCCGCCACAATTGTTACAGTTTTTGGTACTAGTGTGGGGATATTCCTTGAATAAGTAACGAATAAAGATCAAAATTTCACGATACTGCAGTGGCGAAACCTCTCAGCAGCTTCCTAATATATTTGTATAGCAACGGTATCAACTTATGGAGATAGCTGCACTTCCAGATTTTAACAGAGAAGACCGATTTAGAGCCCTTAATGGCTCGGGCGATATACAATCTAGTCGACAGCCTTGATATTCTTCAGATTAAGACAAATGGGAAGAGTACGATGAACCATTGGACAAATATATATTTTAACTGAAACTGTGGTTTCATTTTGAGACTACGCTAATTTTACGAAGCAATTGACTCCCACATTTTAGTGGACAGAACTCTTATTTTGGGCAAATATCCAAATCCAAAAACTAGCTGACGACTTTGTCGCAAGGGCAGAAGCAGAGCAACGTGACTCGAAACGACTACACGACACTTGCTCCGATTATATTGTTTCGTAAGCCCAACGCGAGTATGAATATTTTTTGCTGCTGTTGTTCGTTAGTATTTATTTTCAGCCCAATTCTCCTTTTACCTTTCCTCAGATCCAGAGTCATTTAACCAAAGGCTTGGTGAAAGAACAAATATGGTCTATTCAGTCCCTCCATATCGTCCAGCGAAAATAACATGAACGATGTCAACGATAGCGAGAAGAAGAAGTATCGTTGACAGAATGCAACCCTCGTGGACTCCGTTTTGAAGTTCAATTTCTCCCTGAATTTTACTTTACTTACTTGTTCCACAGAATGCCTTCCTGCTAGGGCACTCCAGATACACTGTTGACGCTTTGGGATGTTAACTATTCTGGGTTCAAGATTTAATTAATTTCATTCAATTAATCTGCATAACCTCTGAATTCGCCGCGTGGTTTTTAGTAATTTACTTAAAGTTACTTTCCACAAGCAGTAGTTCATTGAAAATGTTCATTGATCTTCTGATATTATTATTATTAAGTATAATATGTTTATACTTACGGAAAGCAGTTGTAAAAATCAAAACAGAATGAGCTTACCTGGAAAAAGAAAATACACGCATTTTTACTTTTGAATTCATGGGCTTGCAATACAGTGTTTTGTTATTGTCTTCAATAAATAAAATAAATATAGAGAGGGGGAAGCTGTTCCAAAGGTTTCTTTAAGGGCACTTTTGACACTCAGAGCTATTCGTAGTGTTTTTCAAACTGTGATTTCTCAGAAATGAAAGAACATATTGCTTGACGTTTTTTATTTTAAAAATAAAGAATGAAACCAAAATAAACAAGCCGGAAAATCGTAAGTTGGACGCTTCAGGTAGGTTTTGTGTATTCCTTTTATAAAACAAACAAGACAAAACCTTATTAAAATCGATTTACCGTTTCTCTGCATGTTTGTGACACGCATTTCTCTCGGAGACGGTTGTAGCGATTGACACCAAATTCGGCGGAAAGGTGGAAACTGCGAACCCTCACGCATACAGTGAGTTCGATAATTCTACGTCGAATTTAAGGAGGCTACCCATACATGCATGCATACATGGGTGTAAACTTTTTTCATCAAATATAGTCTTTTGGGAAATCAAATGAAAGGTCTTGGTTAGTACTTTCCGACGCCAGCTTTAGTTTTGACATTTGTTGGAAAAGTGGCGAGTGTAAGGGGTTGAAAGTGATCATCTATTTAACGGACGCAGTTTCAGAAACTACTCAACTGAAAAATCTAGAAAATATATAGTGCTCAGGCTCCGAAATACTCTACATACCGATATCCGTTAATAATATTATATTACTATAATTTTTAGTAATTGGCGGGAAAACCCCCCTTTAAGTTCATCCTTATGCCACGAAATTGTGCAGCAATGTAGGCTATAATACAGAGCATGAACCTACGAAGTTTGGTGGTTATTAGACAAACCTTCATTGTATTGCATTTTTTTCCAGTTTTCCTGAAAATGCCTTCTGATTTTCTTGTAGGTCTTCGTACAATATATACGCACAATCCAATGCATGAACCAAAAGTTTTACGTCATACTCTTGTTAACTGACGAAACTGCCGATGATGATTTTGCGAAATTAGGTTGAAATGGTTGGGAGAAGCGACGGAAGATTGAGCACTTTCGTCTGAAATATTGAGTTTCACCTACCTATAAATAGCCTACGCTTTAGAATTTAGCCTCGTTGCATCGTTCAATCCACTTAAAGTGGCAATGCGTTTCTTCAGATTTATTGGTCTTCCTCCACCCACCGCTTTATGCCAATAAAATGTAATTATTTTGAAATTCTCTACAGACAGCCAAAGTTCAGTGCCTCGGTAAGCATCTTGTCCCGTCAAGACAAAGTTACTTATTAGCCAGTGCACGGTAAAAATAAACATACATAAATACACTAAATATTTATTCTGCCATCTTGACCTCAGTCGAAACCTCAACTGCCAAGTAAATGTTTTTTGTAATAAAATTTCAATAGCTTCATTTTAATTAAAATTTCACCGCAGAAGAATAAACAAAAACAGCTCCCATCTACTTGCAGGAGTACTTATCTGCCGAATTAAATGTCACAACAGCTTGACGTAGCGTCCTCCCCCGCGAAAGTGATAATCCAACGGAAAATATCCGCGGGTAAAATAAACCCAAATTATTGAATTTTGTTGAAAATTCCTGGTCTGAGGTTGGTCGTTCCCGCCATTGTTCGGGAATTTCCCATGAGGCCATGATTAATTTTAATTTTACCAGGACTCGCCACTCGAACTGTGTTGGGCCGTTATTTATTCAGTATCCTCATTTTTTATGATAGGGATATTTATGCGTCCATTTGCGTTGAATTCAGCTCATGGTCTTCTGGCCATCAGGAAATGTTGAGTTGGATCTGGGCTTCCGTGATTCTAAGATACAATGAACATTTTTTAAGTATGCCAATTAAGTGCTCCCAAGACGGAGATTTCCTAGAAACTGTCAGAAGAATCTCTTGTTAAATGGCAGTTTTGATTTGACTTGATAAGCTGGTCCCCCGTGTTTAGGAGTATTTCGTTCATTTTTATCATAATTTGTTTTTGCTCTCAGACATTAGCCAAATATGTCATAATATGAAGTAATTAATAATTGTGATAAAAGAGTTATTCAACATGATTTTTGGTGATGCCTAGTGCTTAGTGGCATACGTACACGCAAAGTTTGAGGGAATTTGGATCACATAAAAATGCGTTGTAACTAAAAACCCGTTTTATTATTGTTACAAATTATAGGTACACTTGAAAATGTAAGTCCTCGATTTAAAATGTTATCGCTTTACCTGCAGTTTTCAGAAATCTTGCAAATATGGTTGCTCCGAGCAATGTCCAAAAATTCGTGGTTGACGGTGGTGAAAAGGAAGCTTAGGTCTTTTAATGCAAGCAGATTCCGCAATTGTGAAATTCGGAATCACTTGAGTGGATATGGTCGCATAGAGCGCCCCTGGGATCAATCGTCAGCACGATTGAGACAATGTCTCCGTACCATAAAACCATTTATCCGGCCATATGCTAGGTTAATCAGTTTTAGGTTTACCGTAAAACAAAACCTTAAAAAATGGACGGTAATCTGCCTATCTGTCACACACGTTTTTCTCAAAAATGGCTGCACGAATTATTATGAAATTCAATGAACATATGCAAATTATGAAGTGCCACGCATATAGTGAGTAACCTGCAATTAACTTTCCTTGCATTTGCAGAGATCATATTGTCACCTGACGCAGTGCCATAAGTATGCTCGGACTGTACAAATATGTGCCTGCATGGATCAGGGAAGGGCATATGTGCGGCTCACGCTCGTCATGTCAATGAAGCTATCGGCTATCCAGTAACAGTAGCTTCCCGTGTGCAACTTTTATACAGAAATACATAGAGAATATCAGCGCGACCCAGCCTCAACTTATTGAGTGTCGAAATAACAGCATTTCCAGATTTTTCGAATAAGGAAGCGAAACCGGCACTACCATGCATCGAGCCACAACAAGTTCGATGCCACTACTGGCAGAAACAACGTTACTCAAGCATGCAAATTTTCTAGACAGTTGTACTGGCATTTAATTTCAGCTGAAAAGAAAAAGCGCCGGGAACAGAATATACTCGTACTTATATTCCCCTGGCGGGATCCCCTTTGAACGTCAAATTCCTTCGAGATTTTGCCTTATGTTCCACACGATAATTTATGCCATCAATGTTAATAGTTTCTCCGTAATAGTATAAATATAAATTATAAATATATTTTAATAAATTTATTTTTCACAGAATACTATATCAGTTTGTCAAAAAAGCCAACTAAAATAGAAATAAACTTCTATGCTGGGGGTATAAAGGTTTTGTGTTCATCTTATGTAAGAAACTTCAACGCACATTTTTCTATCCGTATATTGATACAAATCCAACATATTCCTTCATATTTTTCCAAACTACAAGACACGTTCATATTACAACCATAGACATTATCCTCATCCTAAACAAACAAACTGCATATTTCCGGATACTGTACATATACGTACACTTATATAAATTTAGGGGTACGATCCCCTATTTCCGATTTACTTCGTGAGCAGAAGCAAACATATGTACATATAGAGTACGTACATTAAATACGGCTGCTTTAATGTACAAATATATCTATCTGATTTAGACACTACCCGTAAACTTCATTAGCACGCATATGCTATATACCTACATACACACATGTCTGTTTAGAGTAATTGATATTCATGTACAAATGACTAAAAAACTAAAACAAAATAATACTTTCCGACGCCATTCATATGAATTCACTTCGTCGTGGTATTAACGAATTGATGTGTGATGATGACGTCATACACGTCGTAGAATGCACGAAATTCACAAAATTTCACAGTTTCACCTCTTATAACTTTGTTAATAATGGTTGGATTTTCTTCAAGTTTGACCAAATTGTGCATAATCCCTTACACTCATACCAAATTTTTTACTTCTGGGATGGACATAAGGCGGGTTATTTGTGCAGATATCAGAACCCGATGTATTTTGAGGCCTGGATTTCGCACAGATGCATCACTGTGATTTTTTTAGATTTTTCGGTTGGATAGGTTCTGAGAACAAGACCTGTTACAATTTTTGATGGTCATATTTTGAGCCCTCAGTCCACTATGTTTCACCCCATATCAAATATGGAATCAGTTTCGAAAAGTACCAATGGAGCTCTTTCATTTGATACCCCACATGGACACAAAATGCAAAAAAAAATGCTGCACCCTCCTCCATGTAAGGGGGGTTCCCCTTAAACACAAAATGACACCACTTTCTGCATGTAAAGATACTAACTGATCACACGCGCTTACCAATTTCGGTGACAATCGGTCTTGCAGTTTCTGAATAAATCGAGTGTGACAGACAGACAAACAGACAGACATCACTCGATTCTAATAAGGTTTTGTGTAAACACAAACGCAAACTTAATTTACACAAAACGTTGAACAAGTCGGGAAACCGGAAGCTAGACGCTTGAGGTATGAAATGTTTTGTGTACTTACTTTATAAAGAGATTCCATTAGCACCCAATATATGCATATATCATGTGAAAATGTCCACTTTCGAGTGATATAGACATTCAAAGTTTTGAATTTGCACAGAAGCGACAGCTGTGACCTATTATAACTTTGTTAGTAATGGTGAGATTGTCACCAAATTTGACAGAATTATGCTCTAGCCCACATTGCTGTGAAATTTCGTAATTCTAGGATGAACTTAAGGGGGGCTTTCCTGCCAATTACTAAGAAATATAGTAATGTACTATTATTAACCTTATTTGAACAGATATTGGTATGTAGGGTGTTTCGAAGCCTAGGCACCATATATTGGCAGGTTTCAGCTTTTTCGGTTGGGTAGTCTCCGCCTGTTAAAGAAATGATCACTTTCAACCCCGCGCACTGCTCACCTTTCCAACAAATATCAAAACTAAGAACGGATTCGGAAAGTACTAACTGAGACCTTTCATTTCGTACCTCACATGACAGTATTTGATGAAAAAAAATGACACCCTCCTTTTGCTTGTATGGGGACCCTCCCTTAAATTCTACGTAGAAGGATGTAGCTCACTGTACGCGTGAGCCTTTCCACCAAATTTGGTTTCAATCGCCATAACCGTCTCCGAGAAAAAAATTGCGTGTGACGGACAGGCAGACAGATAGACGGACAGTTAGAAACCGATTTTAAAATGGTTTTGTTTTACACAAAGCCTTAAAAAACAGAGTCATTATTATCCCAGATTAAAGAGAATTCATTTTCTAAAGAACCAGGTCCTATGGAGGAATTGAAGTCAAAAATTCCTGGCGGCTTCGTGACAGGGGCAGCGGAGCATAATAAAGGCAACATTAAACTTTAGCTGGCCTAAGCCAGCGGGAGAATTGAGTGGTCCTGGGTCATCTACTATTTGATGGCAAAATGGCCTAATTTTGAGAAGCATTAACTCCCAGATTTCAGTGTATGTACTTACTATACACGTAGCAGAAGATATTAGAAACATGCAGTTTGGATCAAACAATAGCTTTACCGTTACGATAAGTCGGAGCTCGAAGCGGAGTTCGAAGCGGAGTTCGAAGCGGTTTTTAACCTTGATCATCCTCGTTCTATAAACGACCGAGCGCAGTGATTCCAAATCTATTATTCAACACTTGATTTTGACGAAAGATACATCAAAAAGTAGATTGCTTCAAACTGTTCATATTCCGGAAAGCAGACTATCCTTATAGTTGAGTAAACTTTCACCATTACTCATAAATTTTAGGCACTATCACTATTTACTGGAGTTTGTGACAAGACAAATGTTCAGACAACCGAAATACTTTACTTACAAATATGCTCCCCAATCTTCGTATCTACAATTATTTTCCAACTGATTGCGCGTGAAATTCTTTCATCTGCAGTTACTTTCCAAAGTCAACCACCTCGCTCAGTTCAATTCTTTTTTGTACAGGCAATAATTGTCTCAAATTGACACCACATATAAAAGGTAATTCCACTTTAATTTCTCTTTTGCGTATTGATCTGATTTCTGCGGTAAGAAGGAAAGTAAAGATGGAAGTGACAACGCCACAGAAAATAGCAAATACGGTCTTTATGCATATTAAACTGGAGACAGTAAGCACTCATAGTCTGCAAACTGTTAAAAGCTGATGTCACGATGTCGTTAACCTGCGCGTCCCAGGAATAATTAATGTAGCTCCACTATCTCCAGCACAAAGTACACCCGGTTCATAGCGCTCTCTCAGTTTAATTTTCCATGTTTTAATTTCATCGCAAATTCCGTAAACAATGCACGTATCTAAGAATACCTGAAAACGGGAGGGTGCATCACATGTATGACAAATAACAAATAGGAGGTAATTGTTCACCTGGGATACATGCAGGGAATTCTCCGGTCTTTTCAACTTGGTTGGGTGGTTCTTTGGACAAATAAAGTGTAAATACTTTCCCGTACCCTATGGATGTTATTCGGTGTCAACTGATACAAATTGTTCTTTATGGTGGCTTTGCTACTTGTTTATTTGGCGGGGTGCAGCCGTGTGGGCAGCATTGGTAGCATAACTTGAGAATAGATCCCAGTTACCACTTGGAAAGTGATTCTTATTTATATTTTTGGTAACGTTAACGATATGAAATGGAAACATTCTTTATAGCCATTCATGGGTTTATTCGGTCGTTCACATTTAAATACAGTGGCTCACTAAAACGCTCAATCGAACAAGTTAACAAATCTTTCAAGGCAGGTGAATTATACAAAGCTATTTCTTCGTAATTCGGATATAATCAATGCAAATATATTTTCCATTAGCTGAGAATCTCGGCAACTAGTATTTGATAATTAACCATTTACATTACGTTTCATTTTTAAGGTTTTGTGTGAAACAAAACCTTATTAGAATCGATTCGATGTCTGTCTGTCACACCCGATTTATTCGGAAACGGCTGGACCAATTGTCACGAAAATTGGTAAGAGTATGTGATCTGCCGTCTCCTTTACATGCGGGAACTGGCGCCATTTTGTGTTAAGTTTAAGGGGGGGCTCCCCATACAGGTGAAAGGAGGCTGTAAATTTTTTTTTCACAGAATGTAGCCATGTGGGATATCAAATGAAAGGTTCAATTAGTACTTTTTGAAACTGGTCCCATATTTGATATTGGGTGAAACATAGCGGAGTGAGGGGTCAAAATATGACCACCAAAAAGTGTAACAGGTCTCGTTCTCAGAACCTCTCCAACCGAAAAATCCGAAAAAAATCACAGTAGTGCATTTCTATGAAATCTAGGCCTTAAAATATATCCGGTTCCGATATCTGCAGAAATAAAGTTAATAATAATATATTTCCACATTTTAGAAATTTACCCGGCACCCCCCTTATGTTCATCGCAGAAGTACAAAATTTAGCATAGGTATAACGAAGAACATGGTGCACAATTCGGTCAAATTTGAAGAAAATCCAACTAGTTATAGGGGGTGAAACTTTACAATTTTTTTTGAATTTCGTGCACTCTATACCCTGCATGACGTCATCATCACATATCAATTCGTCAATACCACAACGAAGTAAGTTCGTATGAATTGGGTGGAAAAGGATTATTTTGTTTTAGTGTTTTAGTCATTTGTATGTGAATATCAATTATTCCAACGAGACATGTGTGTATGTAGGTATGTAGTATATGCGTGCTAATGGGCTTTGCGGGTAATGCCTAATTCAGATAGATATAAGAAGTAAATCAGAAATATGGGTACGATCAATTTATATACGTGCCTATATGTGTACAGTATTCGGAAATAGGCTGTTTGTTTGTTTAGGGTGAGCGTAATATCTACGGCTGTAATATGTACATATGTCTCGTAGTCTGGAAAAATATGAAGGAGTATGTTGAATTTGTAGCTATATACGGATAGAAAAATGTGCGTTGAAATTTCTTAGATAAGATGAACACAAAAGCTTCCGGTATTCCGACTTGTTTAGTATAAATGCTGACTCGAAGTGCAAGAACCTGTCAAAATTCAACCAGAGTAGTTAGCTCTATAACTGAACTGAATGTGCCACCATTGACATGTATTTTGCTAAAGCGCGGCTGTATGAACATGTCTGCTATAAACCCGTATATGGGGTAAAGCGTGTTAACCACACCCACGCACTATCCATTCCCGGCAATGTGTTTCAGCTCCTCCGAAGAGTTTCAGAGAAACTTGCACTCTTCTTCTTGTGATCTACCTACTGCCAATTCGGACTTCTCATCAACACGTTTACCGACATCTGACCCGAACACCGATGAAGTTTTCATTTGATGCTATCTCTGGGCAGCGTACTTCTATAATACGCGCACATGAGCCGATGAAAGCCTGAAACTTTCAAGTAACAGTGCCGGTCACTTTCCATTAACTACTCACATAGAGTAGCACAGAGAGAACACTGACGCAAAAAGGACTCATTGTCTCAACTAATGATAATAGTCGTTGGTGCGACAATCCAATTGGATCATTCAAGCCGTAATAGGACACTACAGGAGGCACACTATAGAAAGCAATGTGGTCAGCATTTTGCTCACCCGTGATTATTATTCTGATGTGACTTAGGGACTCGTTCACAGCTGAGTCGACTTGCACCCCACTTACACTTACGGTACAAATCCCTCTGCCACTAGTGAGATTTGAACCGATCCCTTCCGCATCGATTACTCCGGTCTAGCCCGCCTTTCTCTCTGCTTTGGAACCCTTCACGGCAGGAAATTCCCTTCTCCGACGAGAGAGGGAAGTAGGAATGAAATTTTTTAGTTGAAGAAAAAAACCCCTCCCTTAGTTTCTCCGGAATATCCCTTCTGTGTAGCGCGTTCCAGATATACTCCCTGTTCACGCTGCCGAAAGCTTTCTGGAAATCGATGAAAAGTAGGTGGAGCGGGGATGTAACCTCTGTGTACTATTGCACAGTGATCTCATCGTTATCAATGCTGTCGGTGAACGAAGATTCAGAGCGGACAGCCTCTACCGATCAAGCTTTCCATGTGTTCCTTGATACACTCGAAGATGATTTTATTTATTATCTTTGCAACAGAAGGAAGCACGTAGTTTAGGAAGGAAGGTAGGAAGCACGTAAATAATCCCCCAGTTAGCCTCAGAGCAGTTGCCCTTCTTCAAATTCTTAACGATCATCGCCTACTTCCTATCACGGCGAACCATGTCAGATTCCCAGCATTTAGGAATGAATGAAAGCAATAACTCTGCAGAAATTGCAAGGAGCAATTCGCTTTAGTGTGCTGGTGGGAAAAATAATTTAGTTTCTGTTTGAAGGAGCAGTTCGTATCGGCATATTATGGTGGCTTGGTATTGCACAAGAGATGAAACTTCACCAGACGTTATACTAAGAAATTTGCAAGCTCTGTCGTGCTGAGGAATACAACTGCTGTTTGTAGCACCAACTACATTCCTCTCCAGCACAACGGTTACAATCAACAAGGTCTTGTGATGTCCTTTTGGGGTGTAGCCGACAGATTCATAAAAGCGCTTTTGATGGCTACCACTGTTAAACGACAATTGGATCGCAGAAACGTATATATTGGACTTGGAGGATCGACGATCTGTTCCCCTGCGAACTGAAGCAGTAGCGACGCGCAGGCGGAAGTAAAAGACTATCATATGATGGTTTCTTCTGAGGTACACATTCAGAAAAAGACTACTAATTCTACTAAAAATCACAATGTGGTCAATTTAATTCGATTGCCGTTACCAGTCAGTCGAAAGCCAACTAGCCTTGTGGTAAACGTATCTTGGCATTCAGATCACCATTACAATGTCAGCTTTACGAAGTCTCTCCAACTGTGTATGGTCGCTCATAAAAACAAACTTCTCCTTTATATCGAAAATTTCTTTTGGTGTATAGCATTGCATGCTCTTTCAAAATAATAATCGTTGGCATGATAAACCAATTGGATCTGGGTCTTAAAGCGTGTTAGAATCATCTTTTGCGACCTACAGGATACTGTAGAAGGCAATGGTGACCAATGTGGTCAGTATTGCACTCGCCCGTGATTATTACCCTCATTTGACTCAGGTACTCATTCACAGCTGAGTGGACTGGTATCCGACGTACGATAGCCTTGTGCTCTAACCACTCAGCTATCGGGACAACCTTAAAAAACACCAAAATTCACAAAAAACAGTTTAACACGGTACCAACAATTATAGCTTTTAATATTTTTTAATAATCCTAGTTTACGGACTGCAGTTAAGTCTGTTCGTTAAAATGCCGTTTACTTTTTTTCTTTAAGATGATCACAGCGTCCTCTAGCGTGGCAGCAGAAAAACACTTTTTTTAGAGACGGGTGTATAAATTGCTCTGTATTTCAATAACGAACTATGCGATCGGGTTGGAAAAATTACCATGCACCCTCAAGATGTTAATGAATATATGATGAAAAATTCGTATTTGTATCCAATTCTTCACAAAAAAAAAACGACCTTCACACGGGATGACCCTCTTAATCCGGACCGAAATCTCGCAGTCGAACCGATTCACGGGTTATGAAAGCGCAATAGCTAGTTACTACTAGACAAATATACTCTCCAGAACACTTCTAACTTCAGTTAGGTCCAAGATGTGCAGCTCGCATGCCTGAAATTCTCGCTCAAGTTGGAGGAAACGAACAATATGGGGGCACCCATTGCCATGGTCCAGAAACTAATTATAAGCCTTTTAAAAAAAATTAATATTCAAAGAAAATTTGCTGTAGTTTCAGGCAGAGGCAAATTTATCAGGCGCTGCCTCACCGAAAGTACCACCCCTGTTGACGACTCATGTTTCTTATCATTTATGGCAGAAAATGTCACAAAAGACAAGGGATTGAGCAGAAAAGGTGGTGCATGACAATCATAGCAGGTTTAGTCAATAATTGGGCAAAGCCTTTCCACCGTAATATATATACAATCAGTTTAGAACTTCAAAGTGGAAACCTTCGATTTGACCTTGTTTAAAAAACTTCGAAATGGTATGGTTCCAATATAAAGCAAAAAATCATAAAACATCACTTTCCACCCCTCCCACTCTCCGGATTTCTAACAAATCTCAAAACTAACACCGACTTCGAAAAGCAATAATCGAGGCCTTTCATTTGATACCCCACATGACCATATTCGGCGAAAAAAATGTTTTCCACCTTCTCACCAAATTTCGTGTCAATCGGTATAGTCGTTTCTGAGAAAAGTGCTTGTGACAGACAGACAGACACAGAGACAGACAGACGGACAGACAGACAGACAGACATTGAACCGATTTTAATAAGGTTTTGGTTTACAAACAAAACTTTAAAAAAAGATGAACCTCTCCGCCCTTAAGGCATGCGCAAGAATCTCTATGCTCTCATAAGTAATGGCCTTCAATCTTTTTCTGCAGCCTTTGTCCCGTTCACAAGCGGGGTCGGCTCGAAGTAATGGCCTTCAATAATTTGCTTCAACAATTTCAATAACGTGACTGGTCGAGGAGAAATTTAAATTTCCAACATACCGTGCATAAAGCGCAAGGATTGCTTTAGCAAGACAACGATAAGGACGATAAGTTTATGGTGTCGCCGAAAATTCGCTAAGCATCTGGATTCTGCTCAATTTATTATTTCATTCCACTAAATGACAGAATAAGGCGGGTTTGACGACGCTGTTGAGCCGCCGTAATGCCACTGTTTCTCATAAATGTCCATCATGAATGAATTTTTCACATAAGTTCGGTTGGGGTCGATTTGATTCGAACCTAAATGTTAACACAACTAAAGCAATAAAACACCATTCAGCCTAGTTTAATTCAAGGTAGTGACTATCGTGCTATATATTGCAAAAAATATTTTTAAAGCTACACGAGCACCGTGTTTCGAGCTCCTCGATTTTCACTTTACTTATAAGGACGACAATGTGGCTGTGTTCCCAGAAGAGCACCAAAAATGCTACAAAAACCTCCTAGAAGAGGTGTGATCATCAACGCATTGAAATACGTTTGATTCGGCTGAATATCTAAGATGTAAAATCACTAAGAGCAACACTTCTTATGGGTGATCAATTTATAACGGCAGTGCCTGAAAGATCGTTAAACTAAAACTCGCAAGATAAATTCAACTGGCCAGAACAATCAAGAACATGTCTGCCGATGCGGTAGCTGAAACTTCTTACTTGATTTAACTCCTCAGATTGAAACAGAACACGTTATCAGAGATCTTCATTCGAGACCAAATTAGCTGCAACTATCTACCACGCTCCCCTTGTCCCTCAAAGCAATGGAATCAATACGAATACGCCCGATTTCAAATTGCTCTGAACTTGAGCATCTAATAGGTAGTATTCAGCCTAAATGGTCCGGACTTGCAAATCTATTGGGGAAGGTTATCCGTATATATCATCATCACTAAACTACAGGTAAATACTACTAGATGTTCAGGGCCTACGATGTTTACGGATTAACTTCTCCAATACATTCGCAAGTCCAGACCATTTAGTGTGGATCAAGATGACTACATATAGGAGAGAAAAGGACCGCGGAACGCCATTGTGTATATTTGGGGTAGGAACGAGGTAAATAACTAGCCCGTGACTCATGTGTCTAATGTATTGTTGTGTCGGTGTGTCCATGGCACTTAAAGGGCTTTCTTGTATTTGTTTCTCCATACCATTTCACAAGCCATAAACAGCTGTGCAATGCCACATGCTCGCATCCATGTACTCGCAGCCACGTAGACACTCATACATGGCAGTAACAGTAGGCCTTAAGCACTGAACTTTTCTCGCGCATTTACCGTCGACAGTCGAATATGTGCAATGATTTTTCTCCATAAAAAATATCTTACATACAGTCTTCTTGGTGAGGATACTGGCTACTAGATATACCACAACAACGCAAGTTGAGTCGACATATTGTCGATTACTCTGCCTAATCTGCGCTGCAGTCTCAAGAAAAGTCAGGGACATTAATGCCGCCTAATTCCTAGTTTTTCGTAGGGGGTTTCAGGGAGCAAATGAAGCAAGTCCATCCAACTCCAACTGCTTTCAATCAGCACAGCTGAATTTTCAATCACAAAGACCCGAATTCATGCTCATACCCTTTGGTCAGGGTCGAGAGTTCTCGCCATCGTGGGTTGGAGGTCGATTTTGGAAATTTTAGCGGAAATCCTACTATTATTAACAAGGTTATAGTACGTCTAAATTGCCCCTTTCGTGTAAAATTACTACACCCCAAAACAAGTCGGGAAACCGGAAGCTGGACGCTTCAGGTACGAAAGGTTTTGTGTATTTCTTAGTACGTAGCACGTAATATATCCATATATTATGTGAGAGTATCCACTTTCGGGTGATATTGACATTCATAGTCTTCAATTTTCAAAGAAGCAACAAATTTGGGGTATTATAACTTTGTTACTAATTCCACCATTTCCACCAAACTTGGCAAGATTATGCTCCAAATTATAGTCTATATCACTGCGAAATTTCATGGTATTAGGATGAACTTAAGGGGGGTTTCCAACCAATTACAAAAAAATGTAGTAATATACTATTATTAACTTTCAACCCCCCGCGCTCCCCACCGATCCAACGAATGTCAAAACTGAGATCGGCTTTGAAAAGTACTAAGACCTTTAATTTGATACCCCACATGACTATATTTGATGAAAAAAAATTTTACATCCCCCTTTTGCATGTATGGGGACCACCCCTTAAATTCAACATGAAAGGATGTAATTCACTGTATGCGTGAGCGTTCACAGTTCCCACCTTTCTACCAAATTTGGTGTCAATCGCTATAACCGTCTCCGAGAAAAATTCGTGTGACGGACAGACAGACAGTAAACCGATTTTAATAAGGTTTTGTGTTTACACAAAACCTTAAAAATGAACAATTTCACACACTAAATCCATATACATTACGAGCTATAGCAAATAGAACAGTATCACGCTCACCTTCCGCTTTTCCATTTGCCTTTCACGCGTGATGACTTCGTTAATTTTGTTGTTAATCATGAGCAGATCAAAACAAAGTTGGGTGAATAAGCCACTTGGGGGTTCTGAAGGCACTCTCGGAAAAACAGTTCCGAACGTGCTTCAACGGTGAAATGGAAAGGTTTCTTGCAATATCTAATTGAAAACATATCGAGAAAATATCCCCTTTTTCCACACCCTCTGACTGACTCTCTGATTATATATTATTTCGATTGATACCACCTGAGTGAGTAGAACTTTCATTCTTATGGAGATCCCAAAAAAGAGTTAACTGTTGAATAACCTCCACAAATGTACCGATTTTCAGGTGCAGGTTTATAATGCTGCAAGAAGGATGGTAAAAACAAGGGACTAATGACGGAGAATATTTTCAGTGATGTAGCTGTTCTGCGACACTTATGTACCTATGTGCCTGTGTGTGAACGCAGAATGATCTTTTCATATTTTAGAAAGTCTGGACGTCAAATTTTCCCGCAGTAGCTGAAAGTGATCATTCGCCCGAAAAAGTGACAATCGCAGCCACGGAAAGAGAAATGAATTGGATTTCCAAGATAATTTTTCGACCGACGAGACTCTTAAAAGTCGTTATGTTTTGCCGCGACTGTAGATCGGTGAAGGTTCTTTGCAATCAGTGAGTTTCGATCTTACCGTCAGGTTACAGTGAGTATTTGTTAATTCCCTGACTGAGTAATCAGTGGCAATCGTGGCTCCATTAACATTTGTAGCACGGCCTTTCACGAAACAGACTAACAGCTCATGAAAATTTGTTATTCCTATTACGTAAGCTGCATAAAGCGCGGTACATAGAATAAGTTGAACAATCTTACCGGGGAATAGATAGGGTTGCGTCAGTCGTAATCAAATGAAATACCATAGGCAAGAGTCATCACTTTGTTACTTATATTAATTTTTTCCAATCAAGGAAGCTAAAGATAACTCGAGCAATTGATGCAATTTTATGAAAACTTGTTCTGGGTCAAGCCCTTGACGTAGTCAGCAGTCCCCTCGATACGTGCAGCCTCCAGACCACCCCTTATCGTTCTCCTATGATCGAAACTATAAAATTTCCGGTCATGGAGCTTGGCTTTACTACTCTTACCATTAACCTCAACTGGAATAAAATCCACCCAAGCGTAGCGTTATTTCCATTCAGCTCAAAATCCCATTTCGAATTTAACTGTAACAAACAACATAAAATTTTTATTTGCATTAGGCAAATGCAGCGAAATTGTGTTTGCCGTGTAGTGCCCCAGCCTTACAAGCTGCTTATGTTGGCGCACAAGGTTAACGAGCGTAGTAATTCCATTGTGTCATTCGTGAAACTCCACCGTAATCACGCTCTTCAGCTTTATGAATTGGAATGAAGTGGCGAAGGTGCGTCAATTTCCGTGCAGTTGGAGCAATCATCGATAGTGATTTTGCGAAATTTATCCTTCCAAATGCTCATAATCGCGTAGAATAGACATTTACGCGGGGGTGCCATTATGAGTTTAGCTGGGAGCCAGGATAACAAATAATTAATTGGCATAACATGAACATAAGAGTGATTCACAGCCACTTAGTATTTGTAATACGCGCAACTCTGCAAATTAAGTTTCTGCATTGAACACGACAGCAAATATTGGCTATCTTCAGCATGTGAATGTACATATTTATGTACATACGTTACATATAGTGAAAAGGATGGCCTTTCAAGAGATTTATAAACAGGCATTTGGGCTTCAAAAACCGATACAATAATATCAAACGAAGGCCACGTCCGTTAACCACTTAATTTAGGTAGCATGCGTTCCGGGTCCTTTTTTGTTTTAAAAAATCATTTTTATTTTTAAGAAATAGGTAACAATAGTATATAGATTGGAAAAATGAACACTAAAAAACAATCTTTTAAAATATCAAAAATAACTTAAATCTAATGGCCACTGTGGGCTCAAAGTTTTCGAATCACGATTTACAGACAGAGAAACATTAAGAAATGAAAATCTAATTTTACAATAAGTTATCGGGAAATGGTCAAAAACCCGACAGAATTCACTTGGCCTTAGTGGCAAACAAAGAAATATAAAAGTAATAATAAATGTTTGATGGCTTCAAAAGATACTTTTAACTTAAATTATTGTTCTTGAAACTATCATAATTATATATTTTATATTACAATTTTTTTCTTTTTTTTTTACAATAACATCCATAGGGAGAAAAGGTAATAATAACAGTTGTAATATTTACAAAGAAACAAAGAATAATAACGTATGTACGTAAAATCAGCACCCGTTCAATATGTACATATTTACAAAGCCTCACCAAGAAACAAATGGCAGAACTCAGCGCGGCCACTGCTAACCGGCATCCCGCAGCCAGCAGTACCAGGATTTCTCTGTTTCATCATGCTTAATATCAATTGCTCTCGCTCTGGAGTATCTTCAGTCGAATCTCGGAGCCCCCACTGTCAAATTCGGGGGGTATTCTATCCTTTTGTCCGTGGCCCGCCTATGTATATGATACATAACAGAATCACCGGCAGAATCAAGAATTAGACCATTCCTGTCAAGATACACGAACGCTTCGGGAGGAATGAAGCCTGTCGTGAGAATTTTCTCGAAATACTCATCATTTGGCTAGAACAGCTGCGAAACCCAAGGGCTCTCACCATGCGAAGCAGATCGCACTATATGATTCCGAATCAATCTGACGATAACTGTGTCGATTCCCGGCACAGCAGCAGCCACATACATCACTTCATTAGTTACATGGTGTTTATAGTTTGACGAAGCAGTCCTATTAGGCCCCGTGCAAGCACGCAGACATTTCCTTTCAAAGATCCTTATTTTCTCCATTTGGCTAGCAGTCAAATTGAACCAGATAGCACACCCGCAGGTAAGCACCGGTCTAACCAAAGTAAGATAGCAAATAATCTTAACCTTAAATAATCTTAACCTAATCCGGCTAAGATGTGGAGCATAAAAGAGTCTTCGAAGAGACATGAATGCCCTGCGAGCGCTTTCTAGCGCGACAACATGCTCGTTAAATTGGAGACGCTCGTCAAGACGCACACCCAGGTATCTAGCGCACTTCTTATGAGGAATGCGCTCAGAACTATCCTCGTTCGCGACAATGTGGAAATCTCTCCAATTCCTTTTCAAGTTCCTACTGGCATACGCCAAGGAATTTCAAAACAGAATCGTTTCACACTTTTGCGCATTGATGTTCATCCGCCAACTGTTCGTGAAGAACTTAGTATCATTGAACATCTTCTGAAGTTCAACTTGCACCTCAGTTATTTTCTTGTGTGCCGTGTAGGCTATAAGATCGTCAGCAAAGGCAATCAACGAACTTTTAGGAAATTTATTAAAATCGAAAGAGTTGAGTAATTCGTCGGCAATACCGCAAAAAGTGTAGGTGCAGTCACTGTCCCTTGTTGTAATCCATTCAAAACATGAAATTCTATGCTAGAAGTGAGATTTCCGTCCGTAATGACAAAGCACTTGCCATACAGCATACTACACATCATCGCTACGAGGTGGCTGGAAACTCATTTTTCAAGAGCCTGAAAATCAGTCCATCCAACCAGACGGTATCAAAGGCTTTCTCCATGTCTATAAGGCAAGCGCCTACGCACTCACTATTGTTAATCCGCCAGCAAATATCAGACGTTACCGTCGTTATTGCATGTATTGTCGAATGTCCAGATCGAAATCCGCATTGCGCGTTCGCCAATAATTCCTTCTTCTTGATATGCCCGTTCAAGACTTTCAATACCAAAACCTCAAACACCTTGCTGATGTTAGGCAGCAAACTTATAGGGCGGCAACTTTGAGAACTGGATGAATCCTTCCCTCTCTTTAAAATCGGAAATACTCGGGCTTTCTTCCATTGTCCTGAAAAGAAGGAATTGTTCAATAAATTATTGAACAAAATGCAATAATTACGAATGACAATGTCTGGTAAATACCTGAGGACCACGTTGAGAATGCCATCCATACCGGATGATTTCTTATTATTTACTCTTCTAAATATGAGACAAAGTAATCAAGCAGATTATCACTCGGTATGAGATCAGCCTGCAACGCAGAGCTAAACTGGAGAACTGTGGTGCCGTTCAGGCTATATTTGAAATTGTGGACATCTTGTTCTGCAATTTCTGAAAGTCGCGTTGGCTCTAAGTCTGTTCGGGGCCGATGCACCGATTCAAAGTGCTCCCCTTTAAGTTCGAGTTTCAGAGCATCATCCATCACGATATAATTGCCTTCCGCATCTGCAGTTACACTATTGGTGTCTATACCTGAGTCAATAAGGTGTTGTATCTCGCTGCCACCGATTTTAATTGTCGGCACAGTTACTCGTGATTTCTTCCGGAATAACGTATTTATCTTAGTAAACATGGAATCTGAATCGCTTGGTGAAATACCCTTTAACTGCTCCCACCATTGGGAGTTCACTTCATTTAATGTTGACGGATAAAATCCCGCGCGATCTTTAGAAATGGTTTGAACTCAACCAATATGGGATGATGATAGTCCCCATATCTCCGATAGATTTTACTGACGCGAGTGAGCAAAAGGCTTTTCACTTTTTTCAACCGTTTTATGGCTGCAGTTTCATATCCTTCGATATTATCGCGAGGTTTAATCTTAGGGACGACTTTTTCAATTGTTTCCAGCGTCAAGTTCTCCAGCTTGAGAAGATACTGAAGTATTTCCTCGTTTCTCAAGTTCCTGTCACCTGGTGCAATTGTACTATCGTTCTCCCCATCAAGAGGTGGGCATTCCTCTCGATATCACCGAATAAACCTCTCTTGGAATTTCTTCCAATTTGTTTGTTTAAAGTTCAGCCTGTGGACGCCACTGTCCATCGGCAGAAGGTGAACTCTTCGTCCATCAAACAGAACTTAAATAAGAATAGCGTTATGGACGCTATCGTAAGGAAGAGTCTGTAGTTTCCGTTGAGGATTCCTAAAATTAAAGTTCGCGCGTCAGCAACGCACAAATCCAGATAGGAATTTGCCCTGGGCCAGGTTGGACTCTCTGACCCATATAATTCGCATTTATACTCTATCTGATATTGCTCTATCCAAGATTTGAGGAATACCCCTCTGGGATTGTTTGTGGCGTTTAGCCCCGAGGTATACTTAGCATTCAAGTTGCCAGCTATAATATAATAATTATGCAGCCTATTCAGTTCGAGTATCGTGAACAGAGAATGGAATTCCTCCTTGAACTTGACTCGATTGTTTCCTACTGCATAGATTGACAGAATGTATAAATTCCCTCCTCTAGGCAGTGAAAACAGAATACAAGAGACTTCGATACACCCAAAGGTTTCAAATTCAGGCCCATCCAGTAGTACCGCTGTGACTGCAGACCTAGCAGCGGGCATGCTGTTTTTGTAAATATTCTGTTATGCTGTTTATTTTTGTATTGTGTACGTGTAGCGTATGCTGCATGTTTTCAAACATGGCCAGTATTTTATTGAGGATGGTGTTCATCCCGCCACTTGCATCTTGTTGGGGCTTCTTAGCTCCCCCTTGTCGAACTACTTCTGCAAATGGGATCCCCAAGACGATTGGTGCCCAAGGGTTCCGTTCAACGCCGCTAACACCTTCGTCCTTTGGGCCGATCTCGGTGCCTGCTGCCTTGTGACCTTAACACTGCGGTATGCAGGACATCCACGGTACGAAGCCGGATGCCCTCCGCTTCCGCAGTTGACACAGAAAGTTTTTTCCTTGCCATCTGCTTCAGTCAGTGAACATTCGGCGGCGGTATGGTCTTTCCCGCACTTTACACATCCTAAGGTCATTTGACAGTTCACCGCCGAGTAACCATAGCGCTGGCATCTTCGACACTGGACTATTTCGAATGGCCTGGTCGCTTAAGACCTGATGCCGATCAGATCGCTTCCCCGGCTCTCCGGGCTTATCTGCACGAGGAAGTGCGGCAGGATTCGTTTTTCCAAAACGGATCTCCTCGTACCAAAGCGTGACACTGAGAGGAACTTGACCTCAGTTCCAGTCCCCCGGAGCATTTTGAGCACCTCATCGGGCTCTTCCTCCGCATCCAAGCCTTTCAGAAGGAAGGTTTGCACCATCTCTTCCTTTGGAGTGTAGGTGAAGTGAGGAGCCTTCACTCACTCGAGGACCTCCCGTGCTTTTTTGTAATCTGCAATTTTGTTACATTTGACTTGGACTCTCTCGGCCCCCGCCTTTTTAATAACAAAATTCGACAGCCCCGCGCTCCCATTAAGTAGAGTGGCTAAATCTCTACCACCTAGTTCATAAATATTAATGGGGGGCACCCTTTCCCCCTTTACTTTATTTCGGGTGCTAATTGCATCCCCAGTCGGACCTTTTTTTAAATTTTCACTCGTACTTGCATTATTTTTTACATTAGTTAACATTTTTTCTTCAATTTTGTTTTTCTTCTTTAATTTTTTTAGAAACATAGAGCAGAAACTCACCCAGTTTTCCCTCTTCACTACTACAACTTGCCTGGTTAGCACCCTCTTCTTGGACATTTCCATCGCCACCGTTGTCGCTGTCTCTCGTATCGTCAGCTTTATTGTTTTCTATGTCCTCCACACGGACAGATTTGCTGCCGAAAACTTGTCCGCCCTCAAGGCAGCCCGGTTCCTCCATGGCTGCAGAAGTAGTCGAAGAAAGCTTCACTTTTTTCCTGGCTACCTTTAAAGACGGCGGGCCCGCCTCCCCAGCCATTAACTGCTCCGTAAGCTTTCCATTTTTCTTGATCAATATTGTTATTTGATTTTTCAAATCTTCGAGTGTCTTCGCCAGCTCGCCATTTCTTCTTTCAAGATTGGCTATCCTTACTTTGGCTCTTTTCAAGTCTGGATCCTCCTCGGACTCCACGACCGATCCGAGTGCCCCTAGGCCTTATGGTGGGGGGGCCGATCTGGTCCGCCACCGGTCGGCGGCTCGCCCCTCATTCCCGCCAAGCCAAAAAAACGAATTTTTTCTCAAAATTTTTTAAGGAAAAAATAACTAAGATAACAAATCAAAAGTAAATTATTTTCAATTAAGTTTTAAATTAAATAATATATAATAAGTATTAAGTAATATAATAAAAAATATCTTTTTATATTCTTGATAAAAGTTAATTTAATTTCAATTTTAAATTCTTTTTATTAATAATATTAATTTTTAGACACGTCCGTTCTCTACAAAATGTGTTGCGGGTCTTAGGTATAAAAGGGTATTTTTCAGAGATAGGATTCGCCAATTGTTAATGACGGCCGTGGGCAGCAGAAGCTTCTTTTCAGGCTCGAAGAAAGTAGATTGCCACCAGCGTGCATTTGTGCCTACCCAGGGAAAATTCTCAACGCGGCCGCCATGAACAAGCCGGACTACATGCTGGCTTTCCTGCACGGCGCGAGCGGCGTCATGTAGCAACTTCGTCGTTTGTCGATATTCGGAGTCGTTCGGAAATTACAGTGTTACACAAGTAAAATGTCGCATGCCAGGTTTACGTCGATCGCCGTAATAAAGCGTGTATTTACCTGTCCGAATGTCGTTCGAATGACTTCGCTAAAATCATAAAAATTGAAGCCAAGGATTTATTTGTGTTTCTTCAAGAAATCTAAGGTTTATGAACTAGGTATAGCAGATTAATGGTCAGTTAAGGTTTTATGGTTAAAAATCGCCACCTTCGAAAAGGTTAAACCAATGGAGGAAGTGCATGTTACAACTGCCAAAGCTTCGGGCATAGCAGCCAAAATTGCTCGATAGTGCACAGATGCATTAAATGCACGAAAAAATTCCGCTTTGCTGCAACTGTGATCAAACTGGGCACCCTGCAAGCTATCGTGATAGCCAGAGAGGAATCCGCCAAAGCCCGGAAGTCAACTGAGATATTTTCAGTCAAGCAAATAGTGGCCCAACTTACACAGAGTTTGACCGTGACATGTCATAGACGAAAATTGCTAAGAAATCTCTTCCCAAAGCAGTGAATCAAGCAAACGCCAGATAACCAAACAGGGGTTTCCAAGAATTGGTTGAAGCTTTCGCTTCTGCGCCCAGCAACGAGCAGCGTAAATTCGCATCATATCTGGGACAGGCTTCAAGGGTTGGTTCTACTGCCTCGTAGAAGGTATCCTTCTCCATTTCCTCTCTGTATAGGGAGCACCCGTTCCATGAGAAAATGCCCAAATCGTTAATACTTCTTCGTTTCCGGGTTCGTCGTTGTAAAATCCACCCAGTCCGAGGTTCCTGTTGTGACTTCGTAACAACTTGTTTTCCGTCGACAGTTTTTCATTAAGGAAGAACTCCCAGCGATCACCACGTGGAGGTGGAGATAGGATTTGGTAGTAGAGCTGTTGGTGCTGGTTCAACAGGCGTTTCCCAGGTTTTATGCTCCATCGTGGGTACCAATCCACGTTTCGCCCTTGGACCTATACTACTTTGGAGCATGCTACATACATAATTATACAATTGCGCATGAGAAAAGCCTGGTTCCTTCAAATTCCCACCACACACTTGAAGCGTTTTTCCTTGAGCTTAACAGTCACAGCAAAGAATAAACGCACAGGAAATTGAACCAGTTTGAATTGAAATGACATCTCTGTAGGTATGGATAGGATGCGCAGTATCAGTGCAACTTCTTCTTTTGCCGGTGTGACTTACTTGGACCAAATATGGCATTAATTCTTTCACCGAAAGTCTCGTTCCATTCCAAAGTTCTGATGAATTGAGATGTCGAAGAAATATGACCGATGAACCAATTTTCTAATTCAAACCATGCAGTGGCATACGGAGTAGTTCCAAAGAATTCAAAAATTCAAGCGGATAATTGTCCACCTCTTCTTTATTCGTAGCAGTATCATCTAGAAATTTTTGTTGAATTAGAAAATTTATTTTAAGATTTTGATTTTTTGGTGCTAAAATTGCGCCAATTATGATTTTGGTAGTTTTCAGCAATATTTCGGAAAGAGCGATCAATTATTTGGTATTTTTTGGTAACGCGATAAAGCCACTTAAATTGCGTGCAACTTTGCCATCGCCAATCTTGTTTCATACACAGCTGCAGTTAGTGTTAGACGCCAATTCAAATGATTCTGAGTCTGACTTTGCATTCAACTTTTATTACTTTTTTATTTTCAAATAACAGAAAAACTATCCGGTAATGGTATTCAAAAGAAAAATAAACCCAATTTCTTTTTCTGTTTAAAAAAAATCGAATGTCAGCAGTACGAAAAACGAAGGCTCAAGAAAAGTAGAAGACATTTTTTTCTTAAGAACTTTAAGAACATTAATACATGTAAGTAAAGAAAAACGTAAATTATGCTTAATACTTGGTTGCATGGCCTTTATTTTACATAATGGCCTTGCACCGATCGGTCTTTGAGTCTTTATGTCAACAGCACATAAATTCCCAATAGAGTTGGTCTGGCAATTGCGCTGGCCACTTCAACAACCCCACCCAATTGCCTTGGAAACACTTCTTTGCTTTTCTGCTCGTGTGCTTTTTGTCGTTGTCTACCTCAAAGACCCATTTTATCAGCATTTCGTCAGTGGCGTAAGGCAGCATGATGTTTTCCAGGATAGAGGCATAAAAATGTTGGTCCATTGTTGATTTTATCCAATATATTTGGCCTACACCCTAGAATGAAAAGCAAGCCCACACAATAATGTATGAACCGCCGTGCTTAATTGTTTTTGCAGTATTTTTGGGATTAAAGACGGAATGAGGTGGGCATCTTACGTAGCTACGGGACCCTTTGCCATCATACAAAACAATCTTGGACTCATCAGACTATAAAATGTGTCTCAATTTCTCGGTCTCCCAATAGGTTTTGACGAACTGTAAACGTGCCGTTACATCCCTTTTACTGAGCAGAGGAACTTTTCTCTGACTTCGAGTTTTCAAATTACTCTCTCTTAATCCCAGGTCAACAATTTGAACCATAGCTGCAGCATCACGTTCGTCATTTAGCTAGGTTGTGGTCTTGAAAGGTATTCTCTTGCTGCAACGGGCTAAACACCTCACTAACAAAGGGGACATTGCCTGCTGCTTACCTCGAGTTTCAGGCTCACTTTTGAATTCCAGTGCATTTGCGATTATTTTCGCTGAACACTGCAAAGGACGCTGGATTTCCTGGTACTTTTTTTCCTTCGTTAATCATATTTTTTATGAATTCCCTTTTCTCCGGGATGCAGTGGTCTCCACTACTGTTTTACTGTTGTAATAATAACAATATTTTTTTATTTAAAACTAATCAAAATCAAAATCAAAAAAAAAGTTGTTACTTTTTCATGAAAATAATATTTTGTAGACGAAATTTAAATTTAAACCCCAGAAAACCCTTAGCACTCTATTATTTTTTTCGCTTGGGAAATCGAACATAACCATTTAAACTGCCTTTTCCTGGAGACCGTTTGATTGACTGCTTACACTTTTCAGCTGTGCACATGGTAGACACTCCATATATGATACATCCCGTACAATTGGAAACAAAAATAAAAATATTACAATTAATGTCAAGCGTACACTGCTTTTTTCGCAACTGTACATATGTATAACAGAGATAAGACAGATAAGATGTTTGACGTAGAAAAATGTCTGCAGCTCCCTCAGACGACAGACTGACAAATGTCTGTGTCTGTCCCACACATCGGTCAGACAAATGTCTGAGTCGGCATCAGACGTCAGACAGACAAATGTTTGCGTCATACAAATGTCTGTGTCAGACAAATATCTCTTTCAGAAAAAATCTTTTTCTGCATCAGACAAATGTATATTTGCCGTGTGCATGACAACAGCACATAATACACATACAGCAGACGCTTACAATATATGTGCCTATGTGTTTGTTGTTATTTTTGCTTCCTATATACATTCTACAAGGAGAAATTCGATGTTGTTCGATCTTGTGCAAACTTCACATAAACCATCTCCCAAATATATAAACCCCATTAAGGGGCTCATCCTGTGCGAAGACCGTTTTTTTGGCTTTTTTTAGAAATTTCTTGTGAAGAACTGGATAAAGATACAAATCCAAATTTTTCACCATAGATTAACTAATATCTTGGGCGTGCATAGCCCGATTGTATAGTTCGTTAATGAAATGCAGAGTAATTTATACAACTATATCCAAAAAAGGCGTTTTTCTGCTGCCATGCTAAAGGGCGCTGTGATCATCTTAAAGAAAAAAAGTAAGCGGCATTTTAACGTACAGACTTAACTGCGGACCGCAAACTAGGATTATTAAAAAATATTAAAAGCTAAATTTTTGGGGCCGTGTTAAACTTTTTTTTATGAATTTTGACGTTTTTTCATGGCTTCTTCAATGAATAAAAAAACACTACTGAATGAATCGCAATTATGCTAGGTTGTGGACCACAGAAATATGTTCTGAATAAGTCCTGAAAATTTCAAAGAATTTCGTTGAATAGATTTTTAGCCATAAAACCTTAACTGGCCATTAATTTGCTATACCTAATCCATAAACCTTAGGTTTCTTGAAGAAACACATGTACAGCCTTGGCTTCAATTCTTCTCTTTTTAGCGAAGTCATTCCAACATAATTCGGATCACGAAATACGAGCTTTATTACAGCGATCGACATAAATATAGCATGTGACTGATCATGTGTTTAACACTCTAATTTCCGAACGACTCCGAATATCAAAAAATCACTTTTCCCATATATTCTACACTATATCTAGATACAATTGATGCAAAAAAAAAAATTCCATTCCACGGATCCGCTCGTTCTTAAGTTATAAGGTTACAACGCACTTGCAACAATATTTTATACATATCGATTTGCCCATTCAAAAGTCCCTGGCACGGCCTGTCTTGCTCTACGCTACCTCTAGATGTTTAACTTTCATAAAAAAGTCTGAAAAGCATGCGAATGTGATTCTTACTTAAACATCTAGAAGGAGTGGTTGAGCGTCACATTCGTCACATGATATTTATACTTTTCAATTTTTTCAGCTCAAAATAGTCACTCATTGCAGAAGTATAAAATAATTTTCTCCTCCATCCCCCCTTAAACTTCATATAATATCCTATATATCAACCAATTCTACCATCTCATTAGGTGTGGCCGAAAAAACTGCGACAAATGGACAGACAGAAAGTAAACCGGGTTTGTTTTTACATAAAATCTTAAATACGGATCACTGAATCACAATTATGTTAGTTTTCGGCCCTTGGAAATGTATTCTCAATTAGACATTAAAAATTTTTAAAAAAATCTCTGGATAGATTTTGAGATATCATAGCACTGGATTTTTAGATAGAATTTGGAGAAAAAGGCGTAAAAAATGATGCAGTGTTCGAGGGGGCGCTGCAACGCATTACTTATTTAACGCCATAATATCCGAACAACCTCGCACATCAATACGGATACAATTAATGTAAAAAAAAATCGATTTCCCGAACCCGACATACAGGGTGATTCCCTTAAGAGTATTAAGAGTAGATTTCTGAGAAACACTTCCAAATTAGAGAAAAAATATTTTCGATGAGTATCTCTATAAGTGTCCGGATAGCTGAGTGGTTAGAGCACAAAGCTGCCATACGGAAGGTCGTGGTTCAAATCTCATTGGTGGCAGTGGGATTTGTATCGTGATTTGACGTCGGATACCAGTCGACTCAGCTGTGAATGAGTACCTGAGTCAAATCAGGGTAATAATCTCGGGCGAGCGCAATGCTGACCACATTGTCTCCTACAGGGTACTGTAGTGTACCGTTACGGTCTTGAATGAAGTGCTCTAACACACTTCAAGGCCTCGATCCAATATGGATTGTTGCGCCAACGATTATTATTATTATCTCTATAAGTAAAACAAGCGGGAAATCGCCAGCTCGACTCTTCAGGTATAAAAGGTGTCCCTGGTTTTTATATAAGAATATTTGGGTAGGCTATGGTTCCATTTACACATAGTGCGCAATGTGTATAGTATATGTTGAATATACTCGATATTCAGTTCGATGTAAAACTGACTTTCTATTTCTTAGGGGGTAGTAATTTGTTTCATACTAAACCTTAAAAAGACTCTCACAATGATAATCCGACTGCAATTACCTTCAAAAGCCTGCCAGGGATTTTGATTAAACTTCATAATATTATGCCTTATATTGCAGCTTTGTGACGGAGCTAATTACTTTCAGACACTTACATGGAATTAAAACTTGTTTAACACCTTTCTTTTCTACCGAAGTGATCTACTCCCGAAAAGTTAGTTAATTGCTAGAGGCTTAAGTAGTGCAGTCACTCGGTAGGAGTGATTCTACTGACAGCGCTCCCATTCTGAACACCATGAAAAGCAGGTCCGATGTTCCAAATACGTTCAAATAAACACATTAAGTTTAAAAACAAAAAGGTCATCAACTCACCTGGTAAATCCCAAAGCCTATGTACTTAAGGGGATTCCATTTAATGGGAGGATATTTTGAGGGATAGATATCGTATACGGGCCACTTCATTATTTTTGTTAGATTCTTCGATCGGGTAACTCTTAGAATGGATTCAAGCAATAATCACTTTCTAGCTAGTCAAGATTCGCTTCGAAAACTACTCATAGGCAGCTTTCATTTGATACTACTTATACTTATATTTAATTTTAAAAAAAAAGTTTACACGCCCCTTGTCCATACCTGGGGACCACAAAGAGCACTACTCTTCCTTTTTGCGATATACGCATTCTTGTACTCTGGAATGCCAAACGATAGTAAGCGTGAAATTGGTATTGTACTAATGCTTACGGCAATCCCCATTACTTAGCAATCTGTGTCAAAATGGATCCTACTGCGAAATACAAGTCCAGAATAAGGAACATACCAATTGCATAGCTCTATGCATCAAACTTCCGATACAGAGGATTTCTATGAGCAACTCAATGCATTCCAAAAAGGTGATCATAAAGAATGCTAGTACCTGCTCGGCCAATACCTTCCCCGGACCAACGATAACCCTGAGAAATTTATGGACTCCTGTAACTTCCACCCTTTCGTTATTGGCAACGCATTGTGTGAGCAGAGTCTGCCACAAGGTTAATTGGATTTCAACTGATCAATCACATTACGGTCAGGTAGAGTTAGGAGTTGTCGTCTAGATGTGCGTAATAAAAGAAGCGCTGAATTCAATCTCGAAAGGGATCATCCCTCGATTGCCACGTGCCTCCACATACATTTTGCGACAACTGCTTTTCGCAAGTTGAATAACAACCTACATGATTTAGTTGACAAGCCACTCCATGTCTCAAGCACTATTCAAGGGGTCCACTACATTCCAAAGGGGACCAGACTGATTACGAAATTATCCATCAATAGATGGAGACGCTTTGGAGCTCAACTGCTGTGAGAAATTGTGGAAAAAGTAGTCAAGCGTGCGTGTTAACAAAAGGAGATTAACTATTGGACTGGATAGGAAAGGCATAGAAACTGCCGCATATAATAATGCGCGCGCGGAGTAAAACTGCAAGAGATTAGATATTGTCTTCTATTTCCAGATAAGTCTAAAATTGATAGACCAGTAGCTCCCTCTAAGCCACCGTAGCTTGGTACTGATGAAGGGAGTAAGTTGCTCCCGAAATATATATACACTATAAAATAAAATTGTAGTTTGGAGGAAGCTACTGGTCTATCAATTTTAAAACTGCAAGGCTTGTCGTAAAGAGCGACTAAAAAGTATATAAATTCATGAGCTAGCAATCTGCAAATTTTGAAATTTTATAATATTGTTACCAAAACGTCAACAACGCCTCGGATAGGGACTAACCTCCCAACTTACCTTTGGCTATCGAAAATGGACTATGATTAGTTTCTGGAATATGGGCACACTCTTCGACAAGCAAGGGTCCTCAGAATGCTCCCACTCTCCAACTTGACCGGGAATTCCAACGATATACGCTGGACATTCTGGGCCTAAGCGAAGTCAGATGGTGGGACCCTGAAGAGTATTACTCCCCGTCTTGCGGCAATGTGCTTTTGTTTTCTGAAAACCCAAGTGGTAGCAGACACGAATCCGATGTCGGGTTGCATCTGACAGATACCACAAGGCACACTCTCTTGACCTGGGAGCCGGTTTCTTACCGAATTCTAATTGCTAGATTTTGGTCCAGGTTAAGGAGCAATTGCAATTGCACCAAAGGAAACAACGAACAATTAAACGCAGTTCAAGAGAGGCTTCCTAAAGGTGACTTTTTGATCATGATGGGGGATCTGAATGCCATAGTGGGATCTGACAACACTTTGCTCGTACATGTGATGGGGAAACACGATCATGGCGACGACACCGCTAATGGTGAGAAGGTCGTGGATATCTGCAACTTCCCCCGCCTTGTCATTGGTGGCGCGTTGTGCGAACACAGAGCCTGCCATAACGCCAGTTGAGTTTCAACTGACCTACGCCGTACGAACCATACGAGTAGATTTAGATGTTAGAGGCGTTAGCTGTCACTCGACAGTAGGAGAGTTATTTTGCTGATCGGATGGTAGATATATGGAGTAACCCGCCTGAAGATAACGATGAGCATTAAAAATTCACTTTCCTCGGGTGCTAAACAGATCGTCAGCCATGTCCCAAAGGGGTGCATAAGATCTGGCTGACTGCGGAATCGTGAAAGTGGATCGATGAACGTTGAAGACTCTATTGACATCTACGTGCACCGACGGGTGTAACGCGCTCGAATCCCATACCGGGCAATCCCGAGAAATTCAACGTGCTCTGTGACAAAAGAGAATTTTTATTGCGCCGGTTGGTGAAGTGGAAGATGCCGCGAAATGCAATCGTTTCAAAAATGTATACCACATAACGAAAGAGGCTACATGTGATCGCAAGTCTTTCGATGGTCCTGTGAAGAACGTCAACGGTCGACTTCTCATGCATAATGATGAGCAACTGAAGAGGTGGAAAGTACACTTCACGATGGTTCTTAACCATATCACATCTGGATATTTGAAAGGATATCGGTATTGCGGAGCCTAGGCACAATATAATGGCAGCGTATTGATTTTTTTTTCAGATTTTTCAATTTGGTAGTTTCTCAGAATGGATCCGTTAAAGAGATGATCACTTTCGACCATCCGCACTCCCCATCTTTTCAAAAAATGTCAAAACTAATACCGGCTTCGGAAAGTACAAATCTTTTGATTTGATACCCCACATGACTATATTTGATGAAAAAAAATTTACGCCCTCCTTTTGCATGTGTGGGGACACCCTTTAAATTCGACGTAAAATGATGTAACTGTATGCGTGAGCGTTTATATTTCCCACTTTTCTACCAAATTTGATGTCAATCGCTATAACCGTTTCCAAGAAAAATGCGTTTGACGGGCAGACAGACAAACAGGCAAACAGACGGAAAGTAAAAGCAGACAGTTCCCTCGTGAATCGTATAAGTCGCACGCAGAAAGGCTGTTTGCTCCTTGAGCTTAGGCCTGGGGAGAGTAAGACCCACGATCTACATAAGAAGATCGAGTCATCGCTGGGCAAAGCAGCGGAGGTAAAGGTGAGCTAGGACTCAATGGGAGTTGAATGCAAGGACCTAGGTAGATGAGATCACCACAAAAGCGGAGATCTGCGAGGCCTTAAAGACTCAACTCGATCTAGATTCGATCCTTGAGTCCAATGTGATAAGGCTCCGTAATGCATATGGTGGTACTCAGACTTACCATTCGAAGCAGCAAAAAAGGCTATTACTGTTGGCAAAATACACGTCAGCTGTCGACTGCGAGAACAGATATCACCAAAGAGGTGTTTCAAATGCCTGGAATTGAGACACATTTCGAGAAACTGTTGAAGCAAGTACGATAGATCTAAGTTGTGCCGAAGATGCGGAGAAGAAGGGCATATGGTCAAAGAGTGCAATGCGAACCCTGAATGCTGGCTATGCAGAGAAACACAGGAGAATAACGTCAACCATATCACAAGCAGTTACAGATGTCCGGCATTTAAGAAGGCGCTTTCAGCTTTTCGTAAATGAGGTTCCTACAGCTGAATTTAAATCATTGCCAAGCAACTCAAGAACTGCTCTCAAATCGTACTTGAAAAGGAAGCTGACGTTGCCATTATATGCGAATGTTACAAAGATTTCCACAGTGATATCTTTGTATCAGACCGAAGCGACAAAGCGGCAACCTGGACATGGGAAAACCAAGCAATCGAAAACACGAGCAATAGGCCAGAAAACAGAATCACACGAGCTAAGGTAGACGCATATTTAGCTACTACTCTGCGCGAACCTCACATTAGATGAATTCGTACTGATGGTGGAAAAATTAGCTTCCGAAGCAAGCCGCTACAACCCCGATTTTAACGCTTGGAGCGAAGATTGGGGTAGTCGCGAAACAAATGCTAGAGGTCGCATATTGCTCGAAGTGTTTTCACGTATGAATGTCGTTCTGGCAAATACTGGCGGCGTCAATACTTTTCGCAGACGGGATATGGGATTGTGGCAGATGAACGAGGAATATACGCACAATGACAATCAAACTGTCATCTTCCAAATGGAGCGTAGGACAGGAGCAAAGCGAATCAAGAAAACTGCAGTATCGGGTTGGACATACTTCTCTAGGAAGCGATGTCGGTGGAAATGCACGAGAAAAGGTGGCGCAAGTTCTTGAAAAGATACAAGAAGCGTTTGATGCTTCCATGCCTCGCCGCACGATACTCAAGAAACGAATGCCCAACTTCAGGTGAAATGCTGAAATCGAAGAACTTCGTAAAGTTTTCCTTAAAGCTAGAAGACACAGCTAACGAAGCAGAAAAGAGTTGCACAACCGATATATCATAAGAAGGCGAGGAAAGAACTGCAAGCAGCCATTTCTAGAAGTAAAACTAAACACTTCAAGAGTTTATGCAAGGAAGCGGACTTCGACCCATGGGGAGGTGCATACAAAGTAGTTATTGCAACAATCAAAGGTCAGCGCTCACCGCCGATTATCAATCCTAATTTGCTGCGGGGCATCTTTAGCACTCTCTTCCCACTAGTTTCAAGTGAATCGAACCTACCCACCCCCCTGCCCAGATAATATAGATCCCGATGAAATTCCCGAAGTAACCACTGCAGAACTCATAGAAGCCGCGAAGAAGATTACCGAAAATAAAACCCCAGGTTTAGACGGCATTCCGGATAAAGCACTGACAGTGGCCGTCGAAAAAGTTCCAAGGTGGTTCGCTGAAACATTTACGACGTGCCTCATAGATGCGATTTTCCCGGAAGAGTGGAGGAAACATGAGCTTGTGCTAATCCCGAAGCCAAATATACCTCTGGGTGATCATTCGTCTTATAGCCCTATATGCCTGCTAAACGGCATCGCCAAACTTTTCGAACGGTTCATCTTCAATAGGCTTGTACCAATCACAGAAAAGGAGGGTGGTCTCTCAGATAGACAGTTCGGATTCCGAACGGCAAGATCTATTGTCAATGCGATCAGCACGATGACGGAATTTGCGGAAAAAGCAATGGAGACCAATAAATCTTGCACTGTAGTTACTCTCGACGTGAAGAATGCCTTCAATACAACAAAATGGAGCAAAATAATTGCGGCTTTAGCCAAATTGGGCGCTCCTAAATACCTGGTGCACATAGTCATGGAATTTCTCCGGGAAACGATTCGGATGCTGGACCTTGGACATATACAACAACCTGCGGGAGTCCACAAGGATCTGTCCCCGGTACTCCCCTATGGATAGCAATGTACGCCGGAATTTTAAAGTTGCAACTACCCAAAGGAGTGACAATCATTGGCTTCGCAGACAACATAGGAGTGACTATCGTAGTACGAGGTATTGATGAAACCGAGGTACCCACAAATGAGGCAAATTTTTAAATTAGGTCTTAATAATAATAATAATAACTCTCTCTAACTCCGCCGAAGCCGGTCCCAAGCCCGGTTGTGAAAGGAGGAGGGATGGATAGCTTCAGTCTGAATGGCTGTACGCCACCGCAGCGTCTCAGGGGGTAGGTGAGGAAAGTGCAGGAACTTTGCAGTCTTGCAGATTACTCACTAAGGAAGCTATCTACACACCTGGCAGCTAGGGATAAAATGCACCACCAAAAAATGAGAAGAAGGAGAAATTTAAGGTCCGGTACGGATAACCGGCGGGAGTCGTCTGACTTGGTGACTGAGTCGGGCTCTCGTAATGGACAGCACGGCGTCGAAACCGCTAGTCGTGGGGCGGTTCGACGTCTAGGCGCCACGACGACCAGGAGCACAGCTCCGCCTGCTGCAGCTGTTTCGCCACAATCTGTGGCGACCACTTCAGCAGGTTCGCGTAGGAAGCGGATGAAATGGACTGAAGAAATGAACCTCTTCATCATCCGCTCCTACTACGAAATAACGGCGGGGGCGGGTACAACATCTTACCGCCCCTTGTTGCACCAGAGATTTGTCGAGCGTTTCCCGCAATTCGCGCACGTGACTGTGCAGCGAGTCGCAGACCAGTACCGCTTCATCACTCGCAGTGACACAATCCCGGCCACCATCAGGGAACGTGTTCGACTTGAAGTCATCGGGGAAACTGGTGACCGAGAGTCGATGGGGGCAGAGGCGGCGGCATCAACAACACCACGCCGCACTGCAGGCAACAGGTTCAGTACTCGCCGAAGCACTCTTCTCCACCGTCCAGCTGAGGTTTCCGCTGAAGTTCGGGACGAATTCCAAAGAGCGTGTATAGAATTCTCGGATATGGATCCTTTGCATAGACCAGGTATTCCCAGGCTCTATGCATCTCCAGCAACTCCGGGAATTCTATCTCAAATCAATGATGAGATTGCATCTCGACTGTGTGCTGATATGTCGCTGCTGCAACTACAATCACTTGTGTATTGTGGTGCAGTTGCGGCTATCAGATTGCACGGTCAGAAGATTCGCTTTCGCGTTATTGGTTTGAGTGACAAAAGAGATCCACCATGGAAAATTCCTCTGGAACGTCGGCGGGAATCACTAAGGCAGGACATTGCTAGACTGATTCAGATCAGCACTGGCAATGCCAGCCGACGGGTGAGAAATAAAGTGCAGAGGGTTTACCGGAACTATGCCATCCCCTGTGAGACACCCGTAGTTGAAATTCTGGACACACTAAAACAGAAACTTTCTGTCATATGCAGTCGGTTACGACGGTATGGCGAAAGTTATTCCAGACGTGTCCAGAATGCAACATACGCGAGGAACCAGCGGAGCTTTTTCAGATCTCTCAACGAATCCCAACAGAGCGTCCAGACAATACAGTTCTCGGTGACGGAAGCGAAAGAGTATTGGGGTGGACTTTGGGGGTTACCTGCCCAGCATGCTGAGCATGCTGAGTGGATCACCGCCGAAGGCACCCGCCATGCCAATACACCTGGCATGAATTTCGCGGATGTTACCGAAGAGGAAGTTCGACGAGCCATAAACATCTCGAAGAACTGGAGGGGCCCAGGTCTGGATCGGGTGCAGAATTTCTGGTATAAGAAATTTACCAGCGTACACAGTCGGTTGGCACGCAGTATAAATGAGGTCATGAGTCGGCCGGAGGAATTTCCACCTTTCCTCACTGCGGGAATTACCTACCTTATCCCTAAGAAGGACACGGTGCAGGACCCCGCAGACACAAGACCCATCACTTGCTTACCAACCCTCTACAAATTCATCACGTCCATTATTAGTGGAAGGATCAATGCGCACCTCGAGACCAACAACATTCTGTCCGAGGAGCAGAAGGGCTGCCGAGTTGGGTCAAGGGGTTGCAAAGAGCAACTCATTATCGACTCGGTAGTTGTAGGACAAGCAACTAGAGGCCAAAGAAACCTCTTCAGTTGCTATATCGATTATGCCAAGCCTTTTGATAGCGTTCCGCATACCTGGCTAATCGACATCCTACATCTGTATCGCATTGATCCGAAACTAATAAAGTTTTTGGCGACAGTCATGGAAGGGTGGCATACCACCTTGTCAGTCCGTACATCTGAGGGTGCTAATACCTCAGAGCCCATCCGTATTCGGAGGGGCATCTTCCAGGGGGATTCATTGAGTCCTCTTTGGTTTTGTATGACACTGAACCCTCTTTCATGGCTACTGAATGATGCTAGAGGGCATGGTTTTGCAATAAAATATGGCCTACGTGCTAAGTGCGAACTGACACACTTGATGTACCTAGATGACATCAAGCTGTATGCTGGTACTGACAAACATCTTAGAAGTCTGTTGCGAATAATAGACATGTTCAGCCGTGATATTCGGATGGAGTTTGCATTAGACAAATGTTGAATCCAAGCCATTCGCAAAGGTCATCACGAGCCGCATGCCGGACATAGCATTGGTGGCCTCCACATCGAAGCTATGACCGAGACAGACTTCTACAAGTACCTAGGAATTCTGCAAGGAACCCATGCTCGAGTTGGTGATCTGAAGGAAGCTCTGCTGTCCGAATTCCTGCGACGTGTGAAGCTGGTGCTGAAATCGCATCTCTCGGGGAAGAATAAAATAAGCGCGTTGAATGTATTCGCCATCCCTTCACTGGCTTATGCATTCGGAATATTGCCGTGGACGAAGACCGACCTGGAAAACGTCCAGCGGCGGATACGGACAACTATGTCCAAATTCCGAATGCATCACCCAAAGTCTGCCGTGGAGCGGATGAACCTGCCTCGTGACATCGGAGGTAGGGGCGTGGTCGACGTGGCGGCACAACATCATCGCCAAGTCGACTCACTCCGCGCTTATTTTTACAGCAAGGAGCAGGCGAGTCCCTTGCATGCGGCTGTCTGTAAGGCAGACTGTGGACTGACTCCACTTAACTTGAAGGATCGATCTTTCAATCCTCTGAGTGGGGTGAAGTCGGACCAGGAGCGGATCGATGAATGGAAGTCGAAGGCAATGCACGGTAAACACGTGAATTGTCTTTGGCAGCCATTTGTCGATTTGCATCTGTCGAACAGGTGGCTGTGTGCTGGGGAGCTCTTTGCTGAGACGGAGGGGTTTATGTGTGCCATTCAGGATGGCGTGGTCGCCACCCGAGCTTATAAAAAGCTCATCATGAAAGAACGGGTGGAGAACGACCAGTGCAGAATGTGTGGTTCGGCGTTAGAGACGTTGGACCATCTCATTTCTGGCTGTACTGTTATGGCACCGGTGCAATACATCACCAGGCATAATGCTGTATGTAAGGTTATCCATCAAAACCTTGCATATAAGCATGGGCTGATCACGGGAACATGTCCGGTTTACCGATATGAGCCGCAAGCAGTACTTGATAGTTCTGCTTACAGCATGTATTGGGACCGGCAAGTTCTGACTGATCGCCATACCGCACACAACAAGCCTGACGTACTGCTAGTTGACAAGACGGGTCGCTCCGCGTATATTATTGATGTTGCTATCACCCATAATAGCAACATTGAACGGAAATACGTGGCTCGTGAAATCAAAGAAATTTGGCGTCTCGAGCGGGTGGTTGTAGTTCCCATAATATTGTCAGCTACAGGTATTGTACCTAAATCCCTGACGGCTTCCCTTGATGTCCTGGGACTTTCGCACAGTCTGGTTCAAACCATGCAGAAGTACACCATTCTGCATACGTGCTCGATGTTGCGGGGAGTACTCGACGGATTCTCCCACTGACCTACCACCGGCCACCACCACCAGCGCCCCTTTAGTTTTTAAGTAGGTAGGATCATCCGAGCCTAAATGCTTGGCACTTAGTGCTAGTATTAGGTAAAATCCGGCATCTGCCGAGATTGTGATAACTCGGAAATAATAATAATCGTTGGCGCAACAATCCACATTGGATCAGGGCCTTGAAGTGTGTTGGAGACAATGTGGTCAGCATTGCGCTCGCCCGAGATTATTACCCTGATTTGACTCAGGTACTCATTCACAGCTGAGTCGACTGGTATCCGACGTTAAATCACGATGCAAATTCCACTGCCACCAGTGAGATTTGAACCGCGACCTTCCATATGACAGCCTAGTGCTCTAACCACTGAGCTATCCGGACACATATCACAAATCACAAATCAGGTCTTGGCTAGAGGAAACTTGTCTGACGCTCGCGGCGCATAAAACGGAGGTAGTTTTAATTATCAAGCGAAGAAAGCAAAAGTCGATAAAGATGAGGATTGGTGAACACATCATACAGTCGCAGCCAACGCTTAAATACCTAGGAGTCATGGTTGACCAAGGACTGAAATTCAAATCCCATTTTGAAAATTCAGGAACCAAAGCTTCCCGAGTGGCTACATTGTTGGCAAGAATGTTGCCAAATATAGGTGGTCCTAGGCAAAGTCGTCGTCTCCTGATCTCGAGAGTTGTCAACTCCATCTTGCTTTATGCAGTTCCAGTCTGGGCACCGTCTTTGACGTTGGAAGCAAATAGAAGAATAATCGCAGCCATATACCGATTGAGTGCAATGCGAACGTCGTGTGCTTACCGTACAACATCAGACGAAGCAGCACGTATGATCGACACCTTGGCGAATGAGGGTCCACGCCTCTATGACTCATCATATGCAATCGGACCTATCTTCGGCAATTGGCACGCAGTGAATCTATTTTGGAATGGCAAACAAGATGGGATGATTCACTTAGGAAGCTGGGCAGACAGGATTATTTCAGAGGTCTCTAAATGGATCAAATGAAGGCACGGTGAGGTTAGTTACCACCTAACTCAATTCCTAAGCGGGCACGGAGAGTACCGTGCATACCTTTATCGCTTCGGTCGTGACGATTCCCCGTATTGCCTGACATGCGTGATGGTTCCAGAGAATACGGAGCATGTTGTTTTCAACTGTCCGCGGTTCGCCGCACGCAAAGCGGAGGCGGAAATTGACGTCAGGGCACGGTTAACATACGAGAATATCGTAGATCACATGCTAGCCTCTGATACATCTTGGAGGGCAGTGGAAAAATTAATTAACGCGATTCACAATCTGCTGAGTAAGGAGGAGCTTCGAAGGAAGGTTACAAATATCGACACGAGGCACAGTTCGTAACTGATCCTGCCCCGCGACGTAATACCGAAATGGCAGTCCCGCGGGGTAAGCGAAGAAGAAAGAGGTGGTTTTAATGAGTAAAAGTCTCACATAATCGTATGACAGGAGCCAGCGGTAGGCTTTGAACCTTTCCACCTTCCACCGTATCAGAAAAAAAAAACAAAAACCAGATAGACAGATAGTACACCGATTGTAATAAGATTTTGTTTTACACAAAACCTTAAAAATGGGTCAGCGATCCCGGAGAATCGCAGAACCAGAACTCAAGCAAGAGTTCTATCCATATCAAGAGAGAAAGAATCTAGCAGAATCTCGACAAGAACTAGACCTCCGACCAGGATTTATATATCCCATCCCATCTTATGAATAAAATGAACAACTCAATCGACAAGACTTAGTTACATTGCTTCAAGACGGAGGTGCTTCAATATATATCGCCTTTTCCGGATGTTTCACCTTTTAACCTCGAAAATGGATCAAATACTTCAAAACCCGGGTTGGTAACTATAGATGAAATGACAGCAACAAATTGCTTGAGAGATAGGAAGTAGAAGTCAGTTTTTTACTGCTCTACGAATTTACACTCGGCGACAATACGAATGCAATTTTCTTCATTTCTACGAAATCCTCGTTCAATATTACAATTAAGCAGTCAAATTCCAGTCTTAAAAGGTTGGTTTGATCCATTTAGGTAAACGGAGTTTTTTACTAATAATTTATATGATTACAACTACGAATAAAATGTACAGTTAATCATTAATCATTGCGATACTTTTAATCAACCTTGCAGGATAATTCTAAGAAAGCTAAACGGCAGAGTTTTAAATCTCAAGGACTGGATTATAGCGCAGAAAATGTGATATTTCAGATGATAGTGGCCAAAATTCATGAATCTTGAACTTTGGACGATTGGTATTCAAAGAATTAAGACTAGAAATGGAGGACGCTTTTATTCCTTCGTAGGTTATATAACGATTATAGGAGTCATACTGCTTTTATAGTACGATTTGTTTTAGCCGGAAAGTACTCGTAGGACTCAGTTTCGGCGATTTAACTCTTCATCGGCGCTTCTCTATTACGAGCATTCTCTTGAGAACTGAGAACAGGAGAAAGTTGCTGGGGGCTACAGCTGGAAACCACGGTGGAAGCGGAAGCAATTCGAAGCCCAATTCATGCAATTTCGCCATCGTTTTCATTGATTTGTGACATGGTGTAATAATCGTTGGCGCAACAATCCATATTGGATCAGGGCCTTCAAGTGTGTTAGAGCACTTCATTCAAGACCGTAACGGTACACTAGGAGGCAATGTGGTCAGCATTGCGCTCGCCCGAGATTATTACCCTGATTTGACTCAGGTACTCATTCACAGCTGAGTCGACTGGTAACCGACGTCAAATCACGATGCAAATTCCACTGCCACCAGTGAGATTTGAACCGCGACCTTCCGTATGACAGCCTAGTGCTCTAACCACTGAGCTATCCGGACACGGAAATAACACTTTCTTTTTTTTAAATGGAGCAGTTTTTCCGTGACTTCATCCTTTAAACGCTCCAATGACGCTATGTATTAGTCGCTGTTTATGGTTTTTCCTTCCCTCCCAAGATAGTCGATGAATATTATACCATGCGAATCCCAAAATCTGATGCCACAGCCTAGGCAGTCGACTGTTGCGTCTTTGCACGCTTTGGAATCGGTTCACCACGTGCAGTCCACTCAAATGGCAATGGTTTTGATTCTGTTTCGTCCATTGTTATATATGGACGCATACATTCGAGTTTTTTATGGAGGAAGAGCTTCAATGAGTTCTGTCTGATATCTAATGCAGGTACAAATGCCTGTACCTGGGTCCCCTTTAACTTAACTGAGTGCTGTCCCACTGACTGCATTTGGTATAACTACTTCCAACTACTCTCCTCCATAAGACTAAAGCATGAACAGTACTTATCCAGTAATTTGAAATGACTCTCAATTGATGAGGTATTCTTAGACGAACTAACTGATGGAAAATATTATTGGCTTTACACTACTAATTTTTTTCAATATTTTGCCCAACTCTTCCTCGAAACATTGTCAAACATTCGCCGTTTGTTATGTTTTATCAAGAAGTTGGGGTCATGCTGGAAGGCTGTGTAAATGCCGAAAAATATAAAACATTAACAGCATAAGAAGTTATATCAACAATCTGAGAGTTACCAGCAGATTGTCCATATATATGGTCTCAAGAGAATTTAGTGCGTTGCTATCGAAGAAAATGTGTAAATTACCTTCGATATTAATACAACAAACATTTCTCTCTAATCAAAAAATGTTCTTTTCATTTTATCTAAAAACAAGTCGGAATATCAGAATCAGGTTTTGTATTTATCTTGTGTAAGAAATTTCCTATACAAGTTTTTCCGTTCATACATAGCTAAGAATTCAAAATATTCCTCGATATATCTTTTTCCAAACATAAACTTCGCCGTTCATATGAGTTCACTTTATATGATGTGAAATAAAAAATGTTGAGTTTCTGTAACTATGTTAATAATGTATTTCCTTTAAAGTTTCCAAAATTTTGTATTATATTATTATTCATAACGGCGCGAAATCCTGAACCTCTAGGGTAAACTTAAGGGGGTTTTCGGGTAAATTTTTAAAATATGGTAATATATATTATATTATTAACTTTGTTTGAGCATATACTGGAATGGGATGTATTTTGAGGCCTAATTTTTGCACAAGTAAATCATGGTTTTATTTGACCTTGAAAGTATAAATTTTTTCAGGCATTACGAATTTAAGATTGACGATCTATAACTTAGTCCACTTTGCACCTACAAAAAATATGAATTCCTTCTTTTATTATTTAATGTGCTTTATTTCTGCTTAAGGGGGTCATCCCGTGTGCCAGATTCGCGGAATTAATTGTATCTGTATGTAGAATATATGGGAAAAGTGATTTTTTGATATTCGGAGTCATTCGGAAATTATAGTGTTAAACACGTGATAAGTTACATGCTAGATTTATGTCGATAGCCGTAATAAAGCTCGTATTTATCGGTCCGAATGACGTTCAAATGACTTCGCTAAAAGGACGAGAATTGAAGTCAATGCCGTACACGTGTTTCTTCAAGAAACCTAAGATTTATGGACTAGGTATAGCAGATTAATAGTCAGTTAACGTTTTACGACTAGAAATCGCATTCTACTTTTTAAATACATTTTTCTCGAAACTGCATGTTGAACCAAATTCTTTGAAATTTTCACGACTCATTCAGAACATGTTTCTCCGGTCCGCAAACTAGGATAACTGCGATTCGTTCAGTAGTTTTTTTTAATCAATGAAAAAACACCAAAATTCTCAAAAAAAAATTTTAATACGGCTCCAAAAATTTAGCTTTTAATATTTTTTAATAATCCTAGTTTGCGGACTGTAGTTAACTCTGTACGTTAAAACACCGTTTAGTTTTTTTTCTTTAAGATGATCACAGCGCCCTCTAGCGTGGCAGCAGAAAAACACCTTTTTTTGGAGATGGGTGTATAAATTGCCCTGTATTTCAATAACCAACAATGCAATCGGGGTGGAAAAATTACTATGCACGCTCAAGATATTAATAAATCTATGGTGAAAAATTCGTATTTGTATCCTTATCCAGTTTTTCACAAAAAAATTCTAAAAATTGCGAAAAAAACGACCTTCACACGGGATGACCCCCTTAATATCACTTCTACATAAAATGCATGATTTTCGGGTTATTTACGAAAACCGCTGAAAAAGCATTTTCCGATAAAAAAACATGTTTGAAAATGAATAACTCGAAAACTACTATCTGTACGATAAAATTTCACTAAGAATTTTTTGTTTGGAATTAATTAATTAAGTCCTTCACCCACATCAGTAGTCATTGCCGATATGAAGTCGATATTAGGCTTCCATAATAGCGCTTGGGAAGTCGTCGTATATATATAGATGATTCCATCTAAGGAAACTTTTTCGTAAGTTGATTACAAAAAAATGAGCCTTTCCGTACTATTATCAATATTCCGGAAACATTGAAACTAGTTTGATTGGTTCAGTCAAAGCAGAATTATTAAACTTATTTTTCATCAATCATACAATACATGTAACAGTAACTATGCAAGTTCTCTTTTCGGAAGTATCACAATTCCATATTGTCTTCTTCCAAAAAAAAGTTGTCGGATCGCCAGAACCAATTTATGGCAAAGTATTCATTCGCTGATGTTAGGTAGCTCTATTTTATAACTAGTGACCACGTCTAATGTACAATATTACAATCATAATAAACCGAAATGTTACACATCCAAACCAGCAATTCATCCATATGTTTCTCCTAAGTTTCCCATTAAAGTAACATATAAAGTAAACGACCATGTAAGGAATCTCATAAAATATTGATTGTGTCTCGAAGTCGGGGCATTTTCCCTTCGAACCCTAAGGACAATGGCAATATTTGTGGCGTAGACGTAAGCATTTCGAAACAAATGGTTCCCTTTTCGTTGGGTAGCAATGGTTCAAACAATAATTTATCGATTTGAGTAGCCAAGCAATTTGCGATGATTAAAGATATGATTGCTGGAATCGCAGCCCAGAAAGGGAGATGGACAGATAGGCACTATCGCTTAATGGCGATAATTGATTGAAAAGTAACGGTTATGGAACGTATTCGCAATGTAGCTATGAAAGGCAATCAGGCGCAAGAAAAATAGAAGTTATTTCACTTTAATTACGTTAGTCGTAAAGTGGATACCATTTCCTTATGTTTCGAGTCGATTTTTCAGCCCAGGTCGCCGTTTAACAACTGCTTCCACTACTAGGTCACGCCTAATAACGTTAAATATATTTCTTTCCGATCAAATGCCACCTGCCTGCATGCATCCATCCATGGTGTGCTATCATTTTTAAAACTCTCTCCGAAAATGAAAATACTCGATGCTTGTATAATTAGTAATTGAGATTGATCAATGACGAGCTTCTAAACAACCTGTCCAGAGCGCGCTATCCGGTGATAAATTACTGTTCAAACCCTGCATTCAGCGCCAACTGGAGAGGTTAGTTAATAAGCAGAAAATATACTCGCAGCAAGCACTTCTGACCCTAAACGCAGAAAATCAAGCCCAAAATTACCATCTACTTGTTTTAATGCACCTACACGTACTTTCTATAATTTTATCACGTTCTAAAATGCCATAGGTACTAGCCATGAATTTCCCATCGTGAAATGAGGTTAAACATTTCAGAGTGGATTCGGTCCGCGGAGTGCGGAGTCAGCCTCGAAGATAGTTCGATTCAAAGCATCAAATGGTGGAACCGGTTTCGAACCCAACTGTTTATCAACTAGTCATGTTAGATTCTTTTTTGTCCCCCGTACATAAATTGTTAAATATGCTTGAAGATGTAATTTGCTGGAGCATGAATGAAATAGACTTTAACGTAGTGAAGAGTACATAACTAAACGGCGAAGTTTGTAAAAGTCACCGACCATTTTCGGTCTCCTATGCATGCTTATACTCTCAGTATCTAAATCATGACCTCTGCAGAAGCAGTGCTTTTTGTGTCCTCAAGTGGCAGGATCTGAAAGTTTTTATTGACACTTTGGCACTTAGCCGAGGCAAATGATTGCGCAAATGCTTCCGTTTTTCCAATATGCGACTATCAAGTATATACTTGGTTCCGTTGTCTTTTTATATTTTCTTCAATGTCAGATGCGAATTTCTGTAGTCTTATGTGGCCTAAATAAATGTGATAACAAACTAGTTGAAAAAATGTGATATTTCCGAAAGGTATTTCGAATAGAACATCTTCCGGAAATTCAGATTTGCGGCACTAACTCACCTTCCTGCCAACCGCTCAAATCTGAAATCTGCAAGTTAACCAATAAGGCTGTGTACCAGGCACTACAAAACTCATGACTAATAAGACACGATTGATATTTACTCGCTTTAGCTGACTTGATCGCGATGACTCACCTGAAAATGACATAAGATATTCAATCAACAACCACTGGGCATGGCTTGCGAAAAACCAAATTTCTGCTGCTGAGTTTCTGGCCGACGCTAAGGTCATTGATTGAAATCATAATAAAAACGGAAGACTAGTGAGAAAAAAGAATGCAAATATCACAGGTAGATCTGGTCCATTATTCAAATGAGCCGCCCCGTTGTAGGTCATCGGATCGCATCATATGAATTCAGAAGATTATTGAAAAGGCCAAGCCACAACTTAAAGACCAAGCAGCATAGCCTCATTTAAATTCATTGCTTGCACCCAACGGCGTCGGGTTAGCACCAAATTATTCACACTTTTCTTGTCCATTTCTTTCCTAGTTGTTTCTCTTTAGCTGACGAAATCCAGAAAGATGCAACTTCCGAGGCTCTCGCTACTTTGCGACACCCCAGTCACGTGAAACCCTTCCAGACGCATTATCATCTTCACAAAGGGATTACTTATTACGTAGACATGAACTCTACTGCACACTGGATTCCGCAACGTAGTGCAATGGCTTGAGGCACCCACTATGTGGATACTGGATTATATAATGTAATATAATGAAATTCTCTATTGTGTGGTTGTGTTGTTGGCGTCGAGCCACAAAACGTTCACAGTCCATAAAGGTTCATAGTAAATGCATTTGTGAACTTGAGAACTCAGCTCCCATTCTTATGCCATTGTTCTCTACAATGCACTTCGCTGTTCAGCATGCATTGTATCGTAAATATTACAACTAGGATATAACAGAAGCAAATATGTCAGACCATTTGTATCGTAGTAGAAAGAGAACGTAATGAACCAGAAAATTGAAGGAAACACATTAGCTAAATTTGTGTGAAGTGCAAATTACCTAATTTTTCATAAAATTTTATTATCTAATTTTAAGCTTCTTCAAATAGTGACAAGTATCCTTTTCCAGGAGGAAAGAACAGGGAAATCGAAAAATGCCACAAAAGTAGGAACCGCATGAAACACTACATATTTATTGACAAGCGTGTGTCTCCTTTTTCATGGTGCGCAAATGTACCTCCTTAAGCTAGGAAAAACAACCTTCGACTTTTCCGCATTATATGCAATTTTAACGAAAGTATAGATAGACAGATCGCTTAATAATTAGAACAATCAAACTTAGTATCCAAAAATTGGCGGGTCAAATCTCACTGGTGGCAGAGGAATTTGTGTCATCTGCTGGAGGTTGGATATCAGTCGAATCAGCTGCGGATGAGCACCTAATTCAAATGGCAGTGATGTCCTCAACAACCGCAATACGACCACACCTCCTAGTGTACCAGAGTAGAATTCAAGTGCTTAAATACTATATACTTCAAGACTCAGGTTCAAATTTAAGTGGTGCGCTATCCATCGACTGGGCGTTCGACATTGCGATACATTTTAAATTGAGACGTGCATTGATGCATCGACCACAAAGGATGGCAATTCTGGAACGCCACCTCATACAGTTGAACTGATCCGTGATAGCATTGAGATGACATAGTCACCTGGAGTCACCAAAAATTCTATTTAGTTCAGATTTAGTCTCAATTGGATTTGTTGCAATTACTACTGATATTAAAGTATGTACTCCGAATGCACTCGTGAACACGATCTTATGAAAGCTTAAACCTTTCAAGTTTTCTTATTGGAAAAGGGGATAACAGGAGCGTTCGCATAATTTTCTCCCCAAACGCCGTAAAACTTTTGCCTTGGGGTCTGTTTTTCCGCATAATTTTCATCCCGGGCCCGGATTTTCTCTCTACGGTCCCGGACAATTGTGGTTGCTTCCATCTGCTCCTTCCAAATAGCAGCCTAGGAGGATCATTGATACGGAATAACGTCGAAAAAATTGCCTTGTCAGTTGTAGCTTAAGGATACACTCAAAGTCTTCCTTGCTGGTCGTGAGAGGTGACTAAAAGGAGTAAACATTTATGGGCTAGCAATCTGCAAAGAAGATTTACTGCTACCAGAACGCTGATGGCATATAGCTATCGGAAACGGACTATGATTGGTTTCTGGGATGTGGATATGCTCCTCGACAACGATAGCGAGAGTCCTCAAAATGCTCGTTTTCTCCAACTCGAGCGAGAGTTCCAATGATATTAGCTGGACATTCTGATCCTAAGCGACGTAAGATGGTGTTACTCTGGAGAATACCCCTCTTACATCGTACGGCAATGTGATTTTGTGCCCTGGGAAGCCAAGTTGTATCAAGCGATATCCCACCAATATTGGACCGCTATCAAAAATGCTCTTTTCTTGGGTGCTAGGCAGATCGACGGCCATATCCCAAAGGGAAATCGTGGAATCGCATCGATGAACACAAGGGGCTGAAGGTTCTATTGTCCGCTACCAGTGATGGCAGGCGTAACGCGCTCGAACATCGATACCGAGCAAAATCTCGGGAAAAACAGCGTAGTATGGACCGCGATAAGAGGGAATTTGTTATTGCGGTGGTCAAGAGGAAAGCGGAAGATTCCGGAGAACGCAATGAATTCCAAAGTGTATACCGCAAGAGGACTAACTATGTACTTGCATGTGTTCGCAAATACTTCGATAGTTCTGCAAAGGACGTTAACGGTTAATTCAATCACAAGCAGCCGAAGACTTCACAGCGGTTCTTTACTGTATCAAATCCGGTGAGACTTATCCTCTTGTGGATAAAATGGCTAGTCTCCGTAACATGCGGATATGGACTAGTCCTCAGACATCAATACAATACACAAACGGAGTAAGGCCGCTGAGCTTGACGTTTCCCGGTAGAGCTACTCAAATTTGCTACTTCCACTGGAAAGGAAATTTTGGAAATACGAGACTTTTCCCTGAGAGTGGCAGTTGAAGGTGTATATGCGTGTCCAGTTCCGTCAACATCCTATGAATCACTTTTAAACAAAGGTCCTTACCGATTTCGAGAAAGCTTTCGACTACGTAAGGAGGGAGTGTATCTAGCGCGCTCCACGCAGGACGGGCATTTCGGAGCCAGTAGACACCCGGCACTGAAGATAGGGAATAAGCTGTTTTCGAAGTATCGATATTTGTCAAATAAAAACCACTACTATCGACGGAGAGGGTATTGCATTTCCCTTAACCTTTCCGCTAGAAACAGCGCGAACACACATTCACTATAATAGCTATCATCAGACATATGAAATGCAAGGAGAAATTCCAGCGGAGTTCTTCATGCTGCCTTTTTCAGAGGACGCGGTGGACTCAAATAAATTTTGACATATTTCGTCAAACACCTTAACTATGCTAATGCTATCTGTTTTCTTTCTTACCGGGTCATGAACTTTGGTCAAATGGCTCTGAAAATAGGGGCAAATAGAGTTGTAATGAAGATAAACACCAAGAAAATCAAAGCCACAGTCTGACGGGTCATCGCACCCTCCCTATCTGCAATAATAGACAGAGCATCGAAGACGTTGATCAATTTGTATATTTAGGAAACGTGTTTTCTACACAGTGACACCGAACTGTTAACCCAACAGCAAGATCGATTTCAGATTGTAAACATCCTTTCTATTTTGTATATGAAAGTAACTCGCACTATCACTCGAAGGCTCCTTCGTACCATTCGAGTACGCCGGTCAGATACAATTATAAACGAAAAACTTGGCGTTCAGGCCTATCACCTGAAAGATCGGGAGAGGAAAATGGTAGTGGATACGTTACATTCGACAATTGCTTTGCTGATTACACCAGGCAATGAAATTCACTCTTCCAAGATGGCCGAAGAGTAAACAGGGAGTTCACGCGCCACAGGAAATCTTGGGGGTGCTGAAGCGCATACCGGGTAACCGCAAAACTAGGCTCGTAGGTATGGTTTCCTCACCAAGTGATGTGTAGCAACCATATATATAAACAAGTCGGAATACCGGAAGCTGAGCACCAAGCAAGTTAGTCCGAACAAAACCAACAAGAAAATACGTGTCTGCACACTAAATGTTGGTACCCTAACTGGAAAGACCGAGGAGCACGCAAGAGCCCTTCGGAAAAGGCGCATTGATATCTGCGCTCTGCAAGAAACCCGATGGTCTGATGTCAAAAGCTGCGACATTGAAGGAGAACGCGGTAAAAATGGCTATATACTTCTGTATTTTGGTAGACCACACACTCAATATGCTGTTAGCATTGTCATCTCAGAGCGTTTCCGTGATGCCATTAAAGAAGGCGAACGATTTGATGATCGGTTGATGAAACTCATCATTATAACAGCTGATCGCACTATTCACTTCTTCATCGCGTACGCACCACAGACAGGTCGACCTGATGCCTAGAAAGATGCCTTCTGGCAACTTCTCAATGAAAAAACTTGTCACGTGCCTGCTGACGACTATATCATCATTGCCGGCGACCTTAATGGTCACGTGAGTGAAAAGGCAGACAGTAACAGATGTCATGGGGGAAAGGGATGTGGAGTCCGCAATGAGGGTGGCGAGCGTATAATTGATTTTGCGGATACCCATGACCTTGTACTTTTGAATACATGGTTCACCAAACGATTGTCTCATCTTCCTACAATCTACAGTGGGAACAGTAAAACGCAAATCGACTATATTCTCATCAGACGCCGACATTTTACCACTGTTACTGATTGCAAAGCCGTTCCCTATAAGACCATCGCACGTCAACATCGGCCATTGATTGCCGTCCTACGAAATAAGCCACCGATAAAGCAGCGTGAGGAACGCACTAGCCCGCCGCGTATTAAATGGTGGCGATTTGCCGACAAAAAGAAAAGAAATGATCTGACTCACACGATTACCGACCATTACGAATGTGGAAGAATCGTGGAACCAAATGAAAGACACGATCCACAAAGCGGCCTCTGCAACACTCGGGGTCACCAAGCCGAGTAAGCGGTACATCAACTGAGATACTTGGCTTTGGAATGATGATGTTGAAATGAAGGTCCTTGAAAAGAAACGCCTCTACCACAAATTTCTCGACGGTAAAACTGTTGCAATTGGCAAATTTATAAGAATATCAACCGCAAAGAAATGAAAGCAGTCGCTGTCACCCGAGCGATCCATTACAAAAATCGTTACGATACACTGGACACTCGGGATAGCGAGAGAGATCTGTATCGACTTCCTAAAAGCCGTAATGAACGTACACAGGATATCGAACACTTCTGTTGCGTTAATGACAGGAGTGGTACTTTGCTTACCAACCGTCGAGCCGCAACAGATATGTGGCGAGAATAGTTCGAGCAGATTTAAACTGAAGAATTGGTTCATCCTCCACTTCCAGAATCATTGCCGGCATTTGGAGCAGCCTCACCGCATGAAATCGGGGAAAGCAGCAGGACTTGATGACATCGCATCTGCGCTCTGGAAAGCGAAAAGCTGGGACCCAACACAGTGACTCAGTGAATTCTTTAATCGGGTTATTCAGGGAGGAAGAACACCATCTGACTGGAAAGAAAGTACTACTGTTCCAATATGGAAAAAGAAAGGTAATCCAGCAGAATGTTCAAATGACCGTCCGATCCGGTTACTATCCCATACCATGGAGATTTTTGAACGCATTCTTCACAACCATATTCGCGAAATCGTTGAAACAACCGTGAATCAAGCCGGATTTGTCAAAAACTGCGGAACTACTGACGCAATACACGCTGCGCGGTTACTCATGGAGAAACACCGTGAGAAGCATCGGCCTCTTTACATTGCATTTCTGGATCTAGAGAAAGCGTTTCATCGTGTGCCACACGAACTTATCTGGTATGCTTTACGACAACACTTAGTCCCAGAAGTACTCGTGCGCTCGGTCCAATTGCTCTACCATGATCCGAAAAGTAAAGTTCGAAGTATGGCGGGTGTATCAAAACCGCTTCGTGTTTATGTTAGTGTTCATCAAGCAAGCGCCCTCTCACCACTCGTCTTTGTTCTTGTTATAGACATCGTCACACGGGGCATCCAATGTTCAGCGCCGTATTCACTGCTTTATGCAGATGATGTTTTCCTAGCATCTGGTAGCAAAATACATCTCGAGCAGTAGCAAAAATGGAATGATTGTCTCATGCAACACGGTCTCAGATTGAATCTAAACAAAACTGAATTTTTGACGACCGATCCCCATGAAACAGTCACAATCACTGTGATCTGCCCAAAACTGAACGATTTAAATAACTCGGGTCAACGCTATCAACTAATGGAGAACTGCGTTATGAAATTGCTTCACGCATTAAAGCATCCTGGATGAAGTGGCATTCCACAACTGGTGTTCTTTGTGATCAACGTATCAACGAATATCTCAAATTTAAAATTAACCGCAATGTGGTCCATCCTGTCGCTCTCTATGATTCTGAGTGTTGGCCAACTATAAAAGACAATGAACGGTGTCTTGCGGTAATGGAGACGAAGATGTTGCGTTGGACTAGTGGCGTGACACGTTTTGATCACATCCGAAATGAGGATATCTGTGATCGTTATGGGGTTGCATCCATCGTGGAAAAAGTGCGAGAGAGGCGTCTTCAATGGTATGATCATGCAATTCGTGCTAACGAGAATCCACTTGCCAATATTGGTCTGAACATCGAAGTCGATGGTTAACGACCAAAAGGCCGCCCGAAACAACGGTGGCTTGATACGCTGGATGGGGATTTAAAAGCTTCGAAATTGCACCCAAATCAGGCATTCCATAAAGCCAAATGACGAAACCGATCACGACGAGCCGACCGCGCTTGTGAACGGGACAAAGGCTGAAGAAAAAGCAGAAGATATGTCTATCTGGAGTAATTAATATTGATATACAAATGAGCCAAAAACTTAAAACAAAATGTTCCTTTGTGACTCCCCATTCATGTAAGCTCACTTTGTTGTGGCATTGACGAATAGATATGGGATGATCACGTCATACACGTTGTGGAATGCACGATATTCAAAATAATGGTTGGATTCTCTTCAAACTTGACCAAATTGTGCCTTATGTCCTTTAAACAAATGCAAAATTTCGTAGTTCTGGCATGAACTTAAGGGGGTTTCCGGCTAAATTTCTAAAATATGCTAATATACTATTATTGACTTTATTCATGCAGATATCGGAACGGGATGTATTTCTTGGCCTAGATTTTGTTTAGAAACACCACTGTGATTTTTTTCAGATTTTTCGGTTGGATAGTTTTTGAGAACGAGACCTGCTATACTTTTTGTGGGTCATATTTTGAGCCCTCACTCCCGTAGTAGTTTCACCTAATATTAAATATATAATAATATAATAATTGAGTCCTTTCATTTGATACCCCACATGGCCACATTTTATGAAAAACAATTGAGAGTGCAACCTCCATTCACATGTATGGGGAGCCGCCCTTAAACTTAACATAAAATGGCGCCACTTGCTGCATGTAAAGAGAACAACAGATCACACGCTTTTACTAATTTTCGTGACAATCGGTCTAGCCGTTTCCGAATAAATCGGATGACAGCGAGATCGTGGAAGTACTTGTAGAAACTGGGAAAAATGCGATTTTGCGGGAATGGAGTTTCCGTTTTCATGGTCATATGTCAATACTATGATTTTGATGTGATTACGGTGAAGATTCTACAGATTCAACTATGAGATTTTTCATTGTAGGGAAATATTATTAACATGTTGTGTAGATTGTGTTGTATTGCAAGATCTATATGCAATAAAGAATTTATTGGAAATATAATCTCTACAGTGATAATCACGACCTCTTTGGTTGCAGTCGTTTAGATGCTTGTGTGTGTGTGGGTATGACGAAGGAGAGCGGCAAAACCTTTAAGCACTCAGACCCTCTCAGAATATCTCGTATTTATTTATATATCGTAGAATTGCCGTTAGTGGATTTGATACTACCCACTGTGGTGCAACATCATTAGCAATAATATGATGTCTGATGCCTCCCTAGGGGGGAACTCACATATAAAATGCTCGGTGGATCTCGCTTCGTCATTTCAGGATGGACACATATCATTTTGAAGAATCCCTATTCTGAACATATGCCCTGCTAGAGAATTATTGCCAGTCAGAATGCCCGCAATATTTCTTCAAGTCTACCTGGTTTTCGACAGGATACACTTTACAGGAAGTTTGTTTGGTTCTGACAGGAAAATGTGTAGTATGTATGTTTAGCATTATTAAGGTTCTGCAACCTGTCATTATGGGAAGCTTGTTCCCAGTTTTGAAATGCAACTGAACTCCATCTTCTGCTAAAGCGTCCCAGATTTAACTTCCCTTCTAGAGCACAATGACCGGGTATCCGGGGCAATCCCAACGCATTTAATCTAGAAACAATGTTCTGTCGGTTTCTATATTCCAGAACGGTTTTTAAAGCATATCTTTTCCTAATGGGGTACTAGGGTATCTCACGCCGACGATTACGGCGCAGCATCCGACGTTGACAAGTAGGTTTTAGCAACTGGTGTTCGTCGCTCGGCTTCTCCACCCCGCATTAAAGTCGACGGAAAATATTTTGGGGCTGTGATTTTCTTGATATTCTGGCACTAGGAGAAATGCACTAGCTGCAGATACGAAGCTAACTCTCAGAAATGCTATTGTTTCCCGCATGACTTGTCTTCCACATGCCCATATTGCACCGTTGTTAGACCTATCCTTCACCCAACTAATAATGATAATAACCGATGACGCAGAAACTCAATTTGAATCTAGGGCTTTAAGTATGTTAGAGTACTTCAAGGCCATAATGGCACCCAGGGAGGCAATGTGGTGAGTATTGCGCTCGGCCGGGAATATTACACTGATTTTACTCAGCTACTCATTCAAAGTTGAGTCAACTAATTGATCTCATATCAAACTCATCATTAATAACCACGAAGAAAATACCTAGAGTCTTTAAAGAGTCCGAAGAGACCGGAGTGCGGCGAGTCTTTCAAGATTAGAACCTTAATGGACAGAAACTTATCGCTTCCCAAGAAAGTACACCCTATCTTCACCGCAGAAGGGGACAGGTGCGTCAATGGGAGCACCTTTATAGACAAAGTAGAGTTTAGTCTCAATAATGGTTGAAACTAGTTCTAAATTATTATAAGTCATGGAATTTGAAATTGGAAGGTTGAATGTAGTTACCACCGAGATATTATTATATTATTTATATTATATATATTATTATATATATATTAAGACGATAGCATATCTGCCAAGAATCGCTTCCCCATCACGGGTAAAGCAACTGGTTCGAGATTTTTGATCAACACCTCCCGATACTCGAATAAATGAAGAGCGCGCTAAATTTAGATTGTTAGCAGTAAATTTCACTCGTATTAACATTGGAGAGAAACTGGCGTAGCACTAAAGGGTCCGAGTCTTTTGAGGCAAGATCTTCACATTTGAAGAAATCGTTTAGCTTATTATGGTAGCGAATATGACGAAAGATTTTGCCATTCTCGTCGACATCCATGGCAAGAAACTCTCCGAACGAGTAATGTAGCTCTGCACTATTGCAGATATTACGTAATCATTACACCAAAATGTCACATTGATTACACAAATTTGAGGTTTCGCGCAGTGAAGAGTCTCTTTCCAAAAAGATGTCAAACTTAGTCGTACTATACGAAACCTAGATATATTGATATATGTGGATTGATAGAGATACGAACCGCAAATTTCTTTGTAAAAGCTGAACAAAGAGTTAATTTATTCCATTAATCATGTCTACACGAAATCGCTTTAGAAGCGCTACACCGAGAGAGAGTGTAAGATAATCGCAAGCAACCCTAGTATCGAAATTTTATATAAGTTTAATGGGATACCCACAGAAAACGCTCAACACATCAGAGTCAAAATCGATGATTACATGTGAAGATGCTTCCTGTAGACATTCATGCTCGCAATTGCTTATCTCTTGCAACCTACCACAGGAAGTGTCGTACAAACCACATGTACTAAAACGTGAAAAGATACTTACCATTTCCCTTCTAAGAACAGCCAACTGTGTATCAAGGGTGCTTGTCGTTGTATTACTTCCACTCTGTGAGGCAGTCATCCTGGTAAGAGGCGCAATGCCCCGTTTCGTGTCGAAAGTGGCGAGATTCGCGGCTGCACTGTTATGAACTGGAACACCTGTTACCTCGAGGCCACTTAGACTTTTCGGGAGAGGCGGCAGATCCGGCAAAGACATTCTGTAAAACACGTAAACAATAACATTACTTTCAATGGTGACATTCACATATACGCGCATAATAACTGGATGTGTTCCTTCCAACAAGGATTCAAAATACGACGCTTAAAAGACCTGGAACACTTGCTAAACAGACCGCAAAACGTGAAAGGTATTCAAATAGCGGATTGTGGACGTATTTGCGTTTGTGAATAAAGAGCATAGAATAAGCAAATCTAAGTGGAGTTTGTGCATATGTCCTCCGTAGAAGCAACTAAGATAAGTGTTTCTTCAGAAGTATTTCATTTGCATCATTTGAAATTTTAAATTCTAACTCTTATGAATATAATCATGTAGATGACCACAGAACTGCCTAATTTTTCAATAATTTTTGGATCATATCGTGTAAAACCTAAAAATAGAAATAAATTTCAGCACTCATTACTCGCTGACTTAATTCCCGCCTTTAAGAAAAATTATCATTGAATTTTTCAGCACACTGTAAAAGATAATTATAACCAAGTATGCCTTATATAATCCAAAAATGTATATTCAAATTTAATGATTCCTACCAAAAAAGGTTGCCAACATCTTCTTTTTGCTTAGCTTTTATCCCGTTCACTAGCGGGGTCGACGCATCTTGATCAGTTGCGCCATTTTGTTCTGTAAAGGCCTGATTTGACTGTAGTCGCGAGGCTGTAAAATCACCATTCAGCGTATCAAGCCACCGTTATTTCGGCCGGCCCTTTGGTCGCTTTCCATCGACTTCGATATTCAGGCCAATCTTGGCAAGAGAATTCTCCTTAGCGTGAATTACGCGACCATACCAGCGAAGACCGTCATGTCCGGATAGCTGCGTCGTTCGAGCACAAGGCTGTTGTACGGAAGGTCGCGGTTCAAATCCCACTGGTAGCAATGGGATTTGTATCGTGATTGGACGGATACCAGCCGACTCAGCTGCGGATGAAAACCTGAATCAAATCAGGGTAATAATCTCGGACGAACGTAATGCTGGCCACATTGCCTCCTACAGTGTACTATACTGTACCGTGACGGTAAGTAATAAAATCCTCTAACACACTTCAAGGTCCTGATCCAATATGGACTGTTGGGCCAACGATTATTATTATTGTACCATCGAAGACGCCTCTCTTGCAATTTTTCCACAATCGGGGCACCCCCATAACGATCGTGGATATCCTCATTTCAGACATGAGCAAGGCACGTAACGCCACTAGTCCAACGCAAAATCTTCGTCTCCATCACTGCAAGACGCTGTTCTTTGTCTTTTATAATCACTCATAACCACAGAGGGTGACAGAGCAGACGACACTACAATAAATTTAACATTTGGGACGTGTGTTGGTTCGCTGATTATGAAGAATACAAGTTGGGGAACGCCACTTCATTCAGGTTGTGCTATTGCGTAAAGCACTTTCATAACGCAGCTCCCCATTGCCTGACAGCATTGACCCGAGATATTTACATCGCTCAGTTCCGGGCAGGTCACTGAAACTGACAGGGTAGTGCCTGTTTCATGGGAATCGGTCGTCAAAAATTCAGTTTTATTCAGATTCAATCTGAGACTGTGTTGCATGGAGCGATCATTCCATCCTTGGTCTTGGATTGTTTTCACAAGCATAAATCCTGTCTGGAAATTTTAGAATTTTTCATCATACTATTTGTAGGCCTATTTTCTGTTATAAAAGATTAAATATGTTACTCATTTCTAACAGCCATTAAAGAAGTATAATTAGTCTCTGCTGATTGTTTCTCATTCTCACGTAAGCGTCATAATGCATATGGAATGGAAAGGGTGAAAGTCGTGCTTGAATTTGGTAAGTAAAGTGTAAGTGTATTCATGAAGATCTTCGGCCGCTCTCAACAATTACCTGGGGATAACAGAAATACCCACTGGTGACAGCAAACTTGACAAAAACAAGACAAGGATCGAATTCTGGCCAGTGTATTGTTTCTCGAATGTTCGCATGGGTGTTCCGAATCATAGTATATCTAACAGGCAATTGTCACCCTCAAAGGTGCGGACCTATGAATATATATTTCAAGGGGTCGGCTCGTTGTGATCGGTTTCGCCATTTGGTTCAATCAAAAGTCTGATCTGGATGCAATCACGAGGCTTTCAAATCCCTATCCAGAGTATGAAGCCACCGTTGTTTCGACTGGCCTTGCGGTCGCTTTCTACCGCTTCGATGTTCAGAGCAATCATGACAAGTGAATTCTCGTTGGTGCGCTTCCTCGCAATTTTTTCACGATCGGTGCAACTTTATATCGATCACGGATATCCTCATTTCGGATGGGATTAAAATGTACACGCCCCTAGTCCTTTACCGCAATACGCCATGCTTGGTCCTTTATAGTGGGCCAACACTTAGAATCATAGAGAGCGAACATTGCGGTAAATTTTAGATTTGAGGCGTTCGTTGATACGTCGATCACAAAGAACGCCAGTTGTGAAGTGTCACTTTATCTAGGTTGCGCTCATGCGTGAAGTACTGCCGCTGAGAGTGATTGTGCCTAGTTTATTTAGATTTAACCTGAGACCGTGTTGCATGAGGCGATCATTCTGGACAAGTTGCTCAACATTATTTTTACTATTAGATGTTAGGAAAACATCATCTGCATAAAGCAGTGTATAGGGCACTGGACGTTGGATGTCCCGTGTGACAATGTACATAACAAGAACAAAGAGGAGTGGTGAGAGGGTGCATACCAGATGAGTTCGTGTGGCGAACGGTCAAACGCTTTCTTCAGATCCAGAAATGCAATGTAAAGAGGGCGATGCTTCTCACGGTATTCCTCGTGCGCCGACCGAAAAATTTAAAGGGTTTGAGGTGAGGCCCCCCACTCAAACATGGCAGGGCTGAATTTCTTGAAAATTAATCGTCCATAAATCTTGGCAAGTTTTCAACGATGATCAAATCGAAGTTGAACTGTTATAAACTTAATATCTTGTCATTGTAATTCGTTCTGAAAAAACTCACTAGTTGGCCGACCAAAACCGCGATGGCTTAATACGCTAGATGGTGACTTGAGACCCTCTCGACTCCATATAAGCCAAGCTTATGCCCAAGATAAATGGCGAATCCCATTTAAACGAGTTGAATCCGATACAAAAAGGAATAACGGGATATTTGACCTGTTATCTTTGGCTTAGAAATTTACTGAAAACCCCTCCTTAAGTTCAACCCAGAGCTACAAAATTTGGCAGCAGAATGGGCGATAATATAGGACAAAATAATGAAAATCCAACTATTTTTAACAAAGTTATAGTAGGTCAATTTTCAAATTTCAGGGAAATGTATTGCACGCTAAGACGTGTATGACGTCGTCATTATCATATGAAGTGAACTTTTATGAACGGCGGGCTCCATGGGGGCGTTTTAGTTTTCCTTTTTTGGCCTTTTTTAGTTATTTGCATATCAGCGTCAATTACTCAAAGGAGGCATGTGTTTCACACACATGTATGTGTAATAAGGCTTACGGGTAGTAATCAATATAATAGACATGTATGTACCCGGTTACCAGCGGTTTTTAATTTACGTACGTGCTTTTGTCCGCGGAGTAAAGTGCAAATGCGTGAAGATGAGATGTATTTTGACGCCTAGATTTGAGTTAGATGCACCTTTGTGATTTTTTCAAACTTTTCGCCTGGATAGGTTCTGAGAACAGGACGTGCTTAATTTTTTGGGGCACAAATTTTCAACCCTGGCGAGTATAACAAATCAAAGCAATTAATAAAGGAATCGCGGAACTCAGATCTTCATAGTTTACAATCGGAGAACAGAATAAGTTCCGAGGGCTCCAATTTTTGGAAAAAATCGGTTATTTTACAATAGGTTTTGATAGTGAATACTTCTGAAAATAAGTTTTTACTAATAGTTGAATTCGATTTTGAAAATGAGTATTCAGTGTAACTTTTTAAAGTGAGAAACGGTGATATCCTGCATAAAGGTAGATACCATGCAACCACCATGCTCCATCTTGTCCCTCGTTGATGAAATCAATGCGAATACGCACGATTTCAAATTGCTCTGCCCTTCAACAAGAACGAATGGACTTGCCAATGTATTGGTGAGTTCGGCACTTTTTTGCCTACAAATTAGTGAATAAGTGAAGGTTTTTGTCACAGTACTTCTAATAGATAGTATCCAGACCAAGAAGACTATATACAAAAGATTCATATGAAATGCAGTGCATTGGTGTGCGCCCATGTGGTTGGGAGCGTTGCTGCGAGCACGTCGCAGCACCTGGCATAACAATAGATATTAGTAGCTTCCTACATCCCGGGGGGAACCAAAGGCACAACGTCATTAAGGATTCATGGATCTTAATGGAATCACTGACCGAACGAGGCTTCAAACTTCCTCTTTGAGAAGCGCAACATTCTCGGCAATAAACCCATGTTTGCTTTCCAAGGAAGTGAGAAGCAAATAAGTAGATATATTCAAGATCAATCTTTCGAATGTATCCGTTTTTCGTTGAGATACGATGAGGAAACATACACAAGAAAACGATCTAGGCGACATCAACACATCGCCACACAAATACATTAACCGCATGGGTCTCGGGTAACTTACCTACTTCGTTCCTATCCGAAAGGTGTATGAGATTCCGTTCCCTTCTGCCACTGGATTTGCTCCTCCTATATAAAATCTTCTTGAACCAGTTTCTCCACCCTATAGGCAATAAAACAAAACTACTACTGCTACATACTTAGGATTGGTCCGTACTGATAAGCTTCCCCAAGTCCGGACGATTTAGTGCCGATACCACCTACTAAATGCATTGCGGGGTTTGTCGCCACTTATGTTTGCGTGACTGTCCACGGCAGTGCAGTTGTGGTTTCCATCTCCGGCTTATCAATAGGAATTGATGAGGATTATGCGTTGTTCTTATTTGAAAACATACATTATATCATAGATATATTTGGAAAAAGAAAGGTAATCCAGCGGAACGTTAAAATTACCGTCCGATTCAGTTACTTTCCCATGCCATGGATATTTTTGAACGCATTCTTCACTACCGTATTCGCGAAATAGTTGAAACCACCGTGAAGCAAGCCAGATTTGTCAAGAACTTAGAATTACTGATGCAATGTACATTGCGCGATTACTCATAGAGAAATACCGTGAAAAGCATCGCACTCTTTACATTGCATTTCTAGATCTTGAGAAAACGTTTGACCGTGTCCCACACGTACTCGACGAGCATTCCAGATGGAACGACAACACTTTGTGCCAGAAGAACTCGTGCGCTGGGTTCAATTACTCTACCACGATCCGAAAAATAAAGTTCGAAGTGTGGCGGGAATATCTAAATCGCTTCGTGCCTCTGTTGGTGTTCATCAAGGAAGCGCCTTCTCAACACTCCTCTTTGTTCTTGTTATGTACACTGTCACACGGGACATCCAGTGCCCTATACACTGCTTTATGCAGATGATGTTTTCCTAGCGCCAATAGTAAAAATGATGATGAGCAACTTGTCCAAAAATATGATTCTAAGTGTTGGCCCACTATAAAGGACCAAGCATGGCGTATTGCGGTAAAGAACTAGTGGCGTGCACGTTTTGATCCCATCTGAAATCCGCGATCGATATGAAGTTGCACCGATCATGGAAAAATTGCGATAGAGCGCACCAACGAGAATTTACTTGCCAAGATTACTCTGAACATCGAAGTCGATGGAAAGGGACTAAAAGGCCGGCCGAAACAACGGTGGCTTCATACTCTGGATGGGGATTTGAAAGCCTCGTGATTGCTTCCAGATCAGACTTTTGATAGAACCAAATGGCGAAACCGATCACAACGAGCCGACCCCGTTTATGAACGGAACAAACGCTGTGTATAGATAGACTTGAAATATATATTCATAAATCCGCACCTTTGAGGGTGACAAGTGCCTGTTAGATACACTATGATTCGGAAACTAATCATAAGCGGTTTTCAGTAGCTAAACTTCGTGGCCGTGAGTTCAGTCCCTATCCGAAGCCTTGTTAACGTTTCGTTGCCCATTATCGTCTGCAATACACTGGCCAGAATTCGATCCTTGTCTTGTTTTTGTCAGGTTTGCTGTCGCCGGTGGATATTTCTGTTATCCCCAGGTAATTATTGAGAGCGGCCGAAGATCTTCATGAATACACTTACACTTTAGTTACCAAATTCAAAACACGACTTTCGCCCTTTCCATTCCATATGCATTATGACGCTTACGTGAGAATGAGAAACAATCAGCAGAGACTAATTATACTTCTTTAACGGCTGTTAGAAATGAGTAACATATTTAATCTTTTATAACAGCAGATAGGCCTACAAATAGCATGATGAAAAATTCTAAAATTTCGAGACAGGCTTCATGTTTGTGAAAAAAATCAAAGGTACTTAAACTCTTGCTAAAGTGCAAGATTGAAGTTCTTCATGGTAATAATAAAAGTGTTATATAAGTTTAATTTAATGTAATAAAAGCCTTATCAATATCAATCCACGTTTAATACTTTAAAATTTGCGATTACAATGCAAATCTATAAGAGTGTAATTATGTCAAATATTTTGCTCTTGGACTCTGCCATTATGGAGCAAATATTACGAAGTTCGACAACGTTCCCCGGAATAACGAGAATCCACAAGCAATGAATCAGCTGCTTAGATCCCAGCATTTCAAGGAACATACAATGAACGTTGCTAACGCGCCCGGTGCTCTCTTGCAACCAACAGACATTCTGTTCTCTGTGACCAGTTTCTGAATTATATGCTATGGTACGTAGCTGCCAATCTGAAGGTTTCATTAATAGAACGCCTTTTGTAAACGACCTCGTGCCTATTGTTGAATCAACCTTCCTCTCCACACCAGTAATCACCGATGACTGGGTCATTCTGGTTTACCGGACTCGCATTTACGCATGCCATCAAGCAGAATGAATTCCCGACGAAGTGGAACTCAATGCATTTGGCTTTCTTGTTGACCTTACCACGGTCTATTTTGGATAAATACATTTCCCAGAAGCCTGGCTAGAATGTTTCTTATCATCATATGAATATCAACGAACATGTTGTTCCCATTGTTTACGATGAGAACATACATATATGTATTTGTATGAATCAGACAGCAGCAAATCAGCAAATAATGCTTTCTGATAAGCTTCAATTTAAAGTGATTTTTTTCTTTGGAAATGGGATTAAATGAGCCCAGTTCCAGTTCCCCCTGATTCCAACGATTTGATATCGCAGTAGTAGGTAAAATCTACAAATATGTCGTGTAATCTATCAATTTAAGCATAAAATATTAGAAGGGAAGTTGAAGAAACCTTTATCTGTTCAATATTTTCTCGCTTGAGAGATACTAGATATTTTAATGAATAATGAAAATGATGAAATGATAACCGTATCAAAAGGCAAGACAAGCTACTATGTTAAATTGCACGTGGATTCGAATCTTAGAAATATATTTTTTTTAAATTGATAACACCTAACAGACAGCTGTGTCTAATTTCACCTCATAAACGCCATTAGTGTTTCACTTCTGTTGCGTTAATGGCAAGAACGGTACTTTGCTTACCGGCCGACGAGAAGCGAAAGACATAATGGCAATATTTCTCCAGAAGAATAAGCACTGCCCACTTTATAACAATTCCAAATGTCAGCGTCGCAGAAGTTGAACAGACAATCGAACGAATGAAACCCCCGGAAAGAAACAAGATCTGGCGACATTGCAGTCGAACCCTGCAAAGCGAGGGGCTTTCTGGTTCAGTGAATTCTTCAATTGCGTTATTCAGGAAACTAGACCAGCATCTAATTGACAAGAAAGCAACGTTTCAATATGGAAGAGGGAAGGAAGTTCATCACAAACCATGAACCCGACAAACTGGCAGTTCGTGTTCCCGTTGATGTTCATCAAAGAAGGGCCCTCTCGCCACTCCTCTTTGTTATGGATCCTGTATTGCTTTCGGACTTCAATGTCGAAGTCGAAGGGCTTCAATCTTCATGGAGAGAGTGCGAATAACGGACAACGCTATGTTGACTGTGCATTATATCTTCGCATTCACCGAAGAGTTTAGGAATCGTCGGATGGCCAGACTTTCAACCGAATCGACCACGTGATCCGAAAAGGATGGGTAGCTAGCATAATTGACCTGCCTAGGTGTCGAGGCGCTAACTGTGACTCAGATCATCATGTAGTACGAATAGCCTATCAATAAGCAGGTTTGTATGTTACCTCTCCCAGATGAAGCTACCAAAAACGGTTAGACGAAAATTCAAAACAATGTCACTGGCTCTGTCTCTGACCCAGCTCAAATGTATCGATTAGTTCGATAATGAATGCAAAACAGCACTGCAGGAGATTAATGAAACCCACTGACGATATACATATATACAGCTGCGGTTAAAATAAAAGCGTTCATCGTGCTAATGAAATTAAGAAAAAGGATTCTGCTGAATGCTTATGTTATTTTTTACTTTGGCAAAATATGACTGTTAACAATAAACCCATCAAAGAACTGGATTTGACAAGTACCAGTACGTGGGCTGAAAAACTGCTTCCTACAAACGACAAAGAAGTTGTGATTGACCCAACTGATGGATATTGCATTTCTTAGTTTTTTTGGGTTTTTCTGCAGTTAGCAATCTAGTGCTGTGCAACATTTTTAAAAACAATCTGACTTTTAATGTAGCAAGTCCACGAGGCTTAGGGTTTAAAATCGCTGTGATGTGCGAATGGGGTGGAAATGCATTCGAAATAAATAGACGAGTGAATCTTTTTTGGGGTGTAATGGACCTGGTGAGCAAATTCTACTCTCTAACTTATGCCGGGTGCTTCCGAATTTATAGACAACAGTAAAATCAGTGTATACATTTAGTACAAGAGAAGAAGCTGACATTGGAAAAGTAAAATTCGGATATAAAGTTGACTTTGCCGGGAATAGTACTTTGAAAAAATGTGCCCACACTTCACGTTTTGGTGTAACAAGTCTTGCAGGAAAATATTGTAAAAAGAAATGTGCTGTTTAGGAGGAAAACGTAAAAAGACACTAAAATTAACAGAGAAATTAATTGAAACACTTCAAAAGTACTGTAGCCTAGCGATCTTGGGACATCTAGATAAGGTGGATGAAATATACCAAGCAATTCGGGGTACATTTGATCATTTGAGTTCGACTGATGAGAATCCAAACCATGGAAAGTGTCCAAAGCTTGACTATATTCAAACACCACTACCGCTCGCTTGGTTCAAGAAGTTTTGCAGCCAATATATGCGGCCTTGAGTGGACATGAGCTATTCAACAGATGTAAGGGAAATAATACGCAAAATAGCATCGAAAACGACAGTGGCTCGTTTTGGCACTTTACTCCCAAACATCTCCACATTGATTTTACAGCCATTGAATTATCCAAATTTATTGTTGTTTCTAAATTCAATGGTGGCCTTTTCTCAACTCTTAAAATGTTACTGTCATGGGAGTGTGATATGGAAAGTATTTCGGAGCCTAGCCGCCATATAGTGGCAGTCTCTTAATTTTGTCCAGATTTTTCGATTGTTCAGTTTCTAAGAATGGCCCCGTTAAATAAATGATCACTTTCGCTCCCCCCCGCACTCCCCGCTTCGGAAAGTACTAATCGATACCTTTCATTTGATACCCCATATGACTATATTTGGTGAAAAAAAATTTACACCCCCCTTCTGTATGTATGGGGAACCCCCTTCAATTCGACGTACATAAAAGGACATAACTCACTGTATGCGTGAGCGCTCACAGTTCCCACCTTTCCACCAAATTTGGTGTCAATCGCTGCTACAGTCTCCGATGGCGACACTTAAACATATCTTGTGTTGTACTTATCAGATCGGGTCATATTATCCAGCAATTTGAAGACGACAATCTGTGCTACAAGTGTCTCTTTGACAGTGTTGTAATCGTATTATACGTTTCTGTCTCAAGTTATAGTGCGTCAAAGATGGAGTCCACCAAGCATGAAATTCGTCATATTTTACGTTTTTACTACCTGAGAGGTAAAAATGCAACGTAGGCGGCCGAAAAAATTTGTGAAGTTTATGGGCCCGATACTGTTTCGATTCGCACAGCACAGGGTTGGTTCGATCGATTTAGTTCTGGTGTACTGGATGTCGAAGATACACCCCGTACTGGTAGGCCAATCGTCGTAGAAATCGATAAAATCGTTGAAATCATCCAAGTAGACCGGCATGTGAGCATTCGCTCGATTGGCCAGGAACTAAACATAAAATTGTTTGGAACCATTTGCAGAAGGTTGGATTCCAAAAAAAGCTGGATGTTTGGGTGCCACATGAGTTGACGCAAAAAAATCTCTTGGACCGAATCAACGCCTGCGATGCACTGCTGAAACGGAACGAATTCGACCCATTTTTGAAGCGGATGTTGACTGGTGATGAAAAGTGGATCGTGCGACAACCTCAAGCGAAAAAGATCGGATTGACGGCTAGGAAGGTTTTTCTGTGTGTTTCGTGGGATTGGAAGGGAGTCATCCACTATGAGCTGCTCAACTATGACCAGAATTCGGTCCTCTACTGTGAGCAACTCGACTGTTTGAAGCAGGCGATTGACCAGATGTGGCCAGAATTGGTTAATAGGAACGGTGTTGTGTTGTGCCTCACACGTCTTTGATGACCCGCCAGAAACTACCAGAGCTCGGGTGGGATGTCTTATCGCACCCACCGTATAGTCCGGGCCTGGCACCAAGTGATTACCATCTCTTCCGGTCCATGCAAAACGCTCTTCGTGCTAGTAAGTTGGCGTCAAAAGAGGCTTGCGAAAACTGGCTGTCTGAGTTTTTGCAAATAAAGAGGGGGGATAATGAAGCTTGAGCTTTGACTTAAATCGGATAATTCAAAGTGTGTTAAATAAAGCGTCAAATTTCCATCACAAATACGACATTTCCTTTTCCCCAACCCAATGTGTTCATGCACTTTTTCTTTTTTCACTGTGCATGGGCTAGTGTTTGCTCATCTCTGGTACGTGGACCAAAATGGCTATGGGAAGGATACCCAGAACATAAAACCACCATGGAAGACGAGAGAAGGAGGAAACTTACGGTGCAGGGGCTCAGAACCCCAGTATCGGCGGCTTTTGGGAGTGAGCAAGCGGGCTGCCGGTCGTCGATATCCCTCGACCGCAGTGCCTCGGTGGTGGGCAACTTGGCCACCTTCGCATATAATGTTACAAGTGATTTGGATCTGGAGAAGGAGGTGTTCAAACGAAGTACTACCTTACCGAGAACAGCAGCAAGACCAAACAAAGATAAACTGAAGGCAGATCATTGGACGGCAAAAACCGTGATAACACCCACCGCATATATTCAAGATGCGCGACGGCAGGATGTGCTCCAGGAACAAGAAAGGGATTCATTCAAAAGAAGCTCATCAACTTTGAGATCTCCACCAATGCTAAAGACGGTGAAGGATAAATTACAGGCAAGATCAATAAACGCCAAAAGTGAAGCAGCGTATAAAAGGAATAATTCTGTCGGGGCTTATAGGGAGCAGAGCCCCGATCCGGAGAAATTTCCCTTTATCCAGGTTGGGGCAAAAATTGTTGAGCTGTCCGAATTCATCAAGGACAAGCATAACGTCCACCAAGCGATAAAGAATATGGTGAGGGCTATTAGAGTCCTTTATAATAGATCACAAATGGAGGAAAAGAATACTAACTATACGCCGAACCCCGCTGCACCAACAGTGTGATAAGGGACCCAAGTGACGCCTAACCGTACTACCATCGAATCACGGCGAAATAAACGAGTACATGAAAAAGAGAGGGATCCTTTAAATAATCAGCAGGCGCCTAAGAGAAAAAAAGGAGGACAGGAAACTCGGGAAACCAGCACTAATAGCTCTGAAGGAGGAAAGCGTACAGCGAATGTAGAAAAGTCGACCAGCGTTGCGAAGCACAAGACGAACGGAAACGATGGATAGACTAAGGTTACCAGCAAAACAACGAAAGGAAAAGCAAAAGTGCGAACCCGTCCAGATGCAATTGTTATCTTCAGTAAAGGCAATCTGTCCTACGCGGAGATACTCAGAACGGACAAAGCAGATCCCGACCTAAAAGATCTGAGCGAAAATGTGAACCGAATCCGAAGAACCCAGAAAGGGGATCTGGGTGCCCAAAAGCATGAGATCTATATACAATGTAAGGATCTCGATGCAGCGACATCGAAAGGAGAAATTTGTACTGCTCTGGAGGAGCAATTTAAGTTGGAAGAACTTGCCGAGGAGTCTTTTGTGAGTTTACGGAAAGCCTCTGGCGGTACTCAAACGGACACAGCGCACAATTTGTTGGCGGCCGAAAAAGTTCGGATTGGATGAGTTGTCTGCTGTTTAAGAGAACAGACTACATTAAAGAGATGCTTTAAATACCTCATGTTTGAGCACGTTGCGAAGGTATGCACCAGCAGCATTGATCGATCCGATTGATGCAGAAGGTGTGGGGAGAAGAACCATATTGCCTGGGAGTGCAATAGGGACCCCAAATGTCTATTGTGCGAGGTGACAGACGAGGGACGAGGGACAAGATAACCGACATATTGCCAGAAGTGGTAACCCGGAGTTTAGGCGCTCACTGCAGTGAGAAAATGAGGTTTATTCAAATAAACCTCAATTATTGCAGGGTCGCTCAGGATTTACTTGAGCAGACCACGTTTCAAACCGTCACGGTAGCATATGGGTCACAGATTTGACTGGTGGAGTGGCGATATGGGCTTGCAGTCAGGCAGCCAGTGGTTTTGTATGGGCAAAAAAAAGTAGCGTATATGTATACAGCTGCTACACCCCACCAAGTTCGACGCTGTCTGAATTCAAGGAAATGCTTGATAGTCTTGTTCTCGACGGAGGGGACGAAGTCCAAAGGTGGTTGCTGGTGATTTCAATGCTTAGGCCCTTGAGTGGGGTAGCAGAGAATCAAATGCCAGGGGGCGCAGTTTATTAGAAGCTTTTGCGCAGATGGACATAGTTTTGGCTAACGAAGGTGCTGTGAACACCTTTCAGAAAAGGGAGCGAGACTCAGTTGTAGACCTGACCTTTGTCAGTCCTGCGCTGGCGCGTGGTATGTCCTGGTGCGCCAGCGCACGCTACACCCACAGCGATCACCAGGCGATCTTCTTTGAGATATGTATCCAGCCATAGGGCAAGGACCCATCATGCCCGAAACCAAGAAAGATTTCAGACTGGTCTGCCAAAAACTTTGGATGAACGAACCTTCATAGAGGTGTGGTGCTAAAGTAGCACCTCTATAGAAAGAGTCGTCCATGTGGCCCAAGGCATCGCCAAAACATGTGACGCGTCCATGCTTAGGAGGTGCTCATTCCCCAGTAGGAGACCAAACTATTGGTCGAATGGTGAACTGGCTGGTCTTCGATCAGCGTGCCACCGAGGCAGAAGAGTGGCTCAGAGGGCGGTAGGTAGAGTCGATCTAGGGTAAAGAAAGCGCGCCTATAAGCCAGCCCCCCTCCCCTTTAAGGAGCTCTGTTCAGAAGCCGAGGTAAACCCGTGGGGGGTGCTTACAGAATCCTGATGGGACGATTCAGAGGCCGTTCATCTCCCCAAATCACGTGCCCTACCCTCTTGTTGAAAATCATGCGGGGGTTATTCCCCCACCAAGAAGAGAGCACCGACACATTCCAACCACCTCTGAATGTGACGATGATTCCGCCAGTCACCAGAGACGAGCTGCTGGAGATCTGCGGTAGAATAGGAGACAATAAATCGTCGGGACTAGACGGAGTACCGAATAAGGCCCTTAAGCTTGCCGTGAAAGCCAGACCGGACATGTTCGCGGAGTTGTCCGAAGCGTGCATGTTCGAGGGGATATTTTGCCCGGTAAACTTCTAGGTGAACTATCCCCATACCGACCCATATGTCTTTTGGACACTGTTAGACCAGGTAATCTATAATAGATTACTCCCGGTTGTTGAGAGCCAAGGCGGCCTTGCCGATCGGCAGTATGGGTTCCGTAAAGCCAGATCAACCATTGATGCAATCAAATTGGTTACTAGCTGGGCCGAAGATGCAATTCACGAAGAGGGTAGCACCAGCAAATGTTGCGTGATAGTAACCTTGGATGTGAAAAATGCAGTCAATTCGGCCAATTGGAATCTAATACGGAAATCTCTAGCGAAGGTTGGTAGTCCCGCCTATCTTGCTGCTGTCGTCGATAGTTATTTAACTGAAAGGAGGCTCTGGTATGACACCGATGATGGAAACCAGGAGTACGTTGTGTCCGCGGAGGTTCCGCAGGGCTCCGTATTGAGGCCACTGCTATGGAACATCATGTACAACGATGTACTTAATCTCCCCCTTACGCTGACGACATAGCGATGGTTGTTGTCGTAAAGTATCTCGAAGATGCTGAGTTATACTCAAGCGAAGCAGTCGGTGCTGCTAAAAGTTGGCTAAAGAGCTCTGGTCTGACACTTGCGGAGTAAAAAACAGAAGTGATCCTTATCACGGAAGAGAAATTACGCCTGTATTAGAATCGAGAATCATATCATCACTTCCAAGCCGACCATCAAATACTTGGGGGTGCTGATAGACAGGAAGCTCAGCTATAGGGGGGTGTGCAGTATGTTTGCGACAAATCATCAACTGCAAGTATGGCCCTGGCAAGGATGATGCCAAACATGGGAGGGCGACGGCATACCTCTAGGTTGCTTCTAGCCAGGGTGGTGACCTCGATCATGCTCTATGCAACCCCAGTTTGGAAGGAGGCGTTGCGGATATCAGAGAACGCTACCAAACTAAGTTCAATCTACAGGAGGACAGCCCTGAGGGTATGCTCTGCCTTCAGGACTATCTCAGATGATGCAGCATTCGCCATCTCTGGAATAATGCCAATTGACATCTTGGCAGATGAGATGGCGAACATATGCAATGCCAAGCCAATCTCTTCCTCATCGCGGACGAAGAAAACTGAGAGGGAAAATCCATAAATAGATGGCAAAAGCGTTGCGAACGCTCGGGAAAGGGTTGGTGGACTCACAGGCTCATTCCTGCCATCAAGGAATGGTTGGAGAGACGACACGGTGAGATTAATTATAATCTCACCCAGTTTCTCACGGGGCATGGAGGATATCGTCAATACCTGCACAGGTTTAAATTGGACACCTCGCCCGACTGTCCAAATTGCGATGGAGTCCCAAAGGACCCAGAGCATGTATTCTTCCACTGTCCGAGATGCTAGCACATCAAGAGAATTGGGATGCCGTCAACTCCATGATCGCATCTATCCAAAATAAGAGAGAGAGAGAGGAGAAAAGCGCGATCACGTGCGCCGCGTATAGAAGAAAGGTGACTAAACTAAAGTGAGCTGACTCCACCCCGTGATGTAATACCTTATGGTGGGGCAGGGACTGAGTCGGGGGTGGTTTTAGTGGGTAAAAATCCCACACGCTGGTGTGTCCAGACAGTTTTTCACAAAACCTTCAAAATAGGCGTCCTACTTCTCTAAACTCCTGAGCTTTCACTTCATCAGGAGCAACGGACCTTACGTTAAAGACCTGTTTGGCCAATACTATATGAAGATGGCTTCAGGACCGGAGAATTCATTTACAATGAAACAATACGAAATTTTGCTACAATCAGACATTCCAGCCATTCCATAGTTATAGTTCGACTCATAAAACGATGATGACGGTCAGGATAGCACAAGTGCTGTTTCACAATATGCTAACCGGTCAGTTTCTCATTCACAGGGTTAAAACAAAGAGGTGGGCTGGCCCCTATGCCTTTCAATTTAGCGCTTGACCATGTATGACTTCAACATACGCTGATAGAAAAGGATTACATGGATAAGTGTCGCCATGTCTACGGTGTTTACAACGATCTCTGTATGCTTGGCCATTTGATGTGGATCTGGCATCTGTCAAACTGTCGTGTTATGGTATTGCAGGTATCCTTCAATTGATATTTCGCTTTATGCCTTTTATTGACAGGTACTTGTAACTTGTGAAACTTCTTAATTAGAAGTTAATGAAATTCCGTGAAGCTGCTTACATTTACGTGGCCGCACGCATGAAAATAAATATTTCTTCATGAAGATCCACAGAACGACTCTGCTTGGATCGAGATTTGTACTTCCTGTGTGTAGCCTTTTTGGTAAGAAGTCTTGACCATCTATGTCTGTAAGGGACGAGAGAATACCCAAAAGGCTATTCAAGCACAGTCAGAACTAAGTTCGCCCAAGTCAGTCAAAAGGCAGTTTCTTGCAAGCACATTTTATGCAGTTTGCCCCGTTTTTAACCCAAGTAGGTAATAAACAGTGCAGACCATCCAAGTTGATTTAAACCAAATCCTTCAACAGTTTGCACCTAGCCGAACTTTGCTAGTTTTAGCCATTCGTAGCCCGATCAACTACTATGGGTACTAACAAGACACTGGACGAATTGTTTTCGGGGTACCCCTTGAAACTTTCTATGTTATTTACTATTGTTGCACACAATTTTATATTCGCTCTATCTTCTCTTTTATAATCTATGTCTTTGCTAATTGCCCGAACTTTGCATTTATTACTTCAAGGGTACTCAGTCCCAAAATCAACTGAATCAGAAAAGAAGCGTTTCTTGTATGGTGAGTGAAATCACTTACAAAATAGCCTCCGATCATTCAATTTTATACAAAATAGTTTCTAGAAAATCTTTGACCATTTGATAACAGAAAATTGACCATGCATGCCATTTACAGTTACGTAAGGTGAATCTCAATTGTTCATATTAATAATTCCTGGAAATTTAAAATTTTTAGTTACCAGACCATAATCTAATTAGTTTGATAGCAGCTTAACAACGTAAATTTATATTTAGAATTGCCAAAAATAGGCCACATGGGATCTCTTAAATCTCTGTTTTGTGCGGATCTCAAATAAATTGCTTTGGACCTCAGCTAACTTTAAGCTTATCAAAGCACAGTCCAATTTGAAATTTATCATAGACCCCAGGCAGAGCCGTTGAACAGGTTAAATCTGATAGATTGCAAGATTTATATTTCCTACATTTGTTACTTCCTGTTGCGCTGTTAGTTTCCCCCAACAATGTAGAAAAGCCATCTGAGAAGTTTTGCTTTCCAGCGCGCACCTAAGGAAGAAAGTTTTGAATTATTCACGAAAAAGAATTTCCCAGTTCGCGATTTTATTGAATTCTTTAGGTTTCGTCCTTGGGGTAGTAGTTCTGCGAGTGCTGCAAGTGAACTTGCTTGGAAGACTGTAAATTGATTGTTTCATGCATGCCAACGTATATGCGAATCCGGTTAAGAATGGATATAGTTTGTTTGCACATATCGATTGGCGTGAGCTTGGGGTTGTATAAGTGACAACAAATGAAATGCACACTCTGTACCGTTCATGGCCTCGTTAATGTAATTGATAAAGTCGTTAATGTTCACGGAATCGCTTTACGTTGTCAGACTAATTGCATTACTCGTAGCTTGACATTTTTTTAACTTCCTTGCTTTTTCCCAAGTGCAACTTGTAAAGTGGATGCAATGTTTAAGTATGGACACACGTTTAATTATTGCAAGCATCTTTCATAACAGTGCTTCAGCTCACATAATAACGGATTCCCTACATGGGTTCAAATGTCATGCATGAGAAAGCATGAGTAGATGAAAATACATACTTATGAGCCAAGAATCCACACAGAAAACGATTACCATGTCCTAGAAGTGCTGACAAATTAACTTACCAGCAATAAATTAATTATAAATACTCCAAATTTGCTCGTATATATGTACGTCTTAAAACATGGGAATACACGTGTCCTAGAATAATAATGACCATTCAGATTGTAGGAATCGAAGTCAGATAGTACGGGAGCCCAGGAATATGGCAGTCACAACAAGTAACAAAACATAAAATTTATTCGGCAGCGAACAGAAGAGTAAGCGAATGTAAAACCAAAGTTAATCTATTGTAGATTATCCTCAGTAATCCCCAAACTCCCATCCCAACTCGGCGAAGGTAAGGATAGCTAGAGCTGTGTCCACCCCGGAGAGAGGACAAGAATTAGAAGAATATTTGCACCTCCGGAAAAAGGACAGACTGATAGACAAACAAATAGTCGCACAAACAGATAGTAAACCGATTTTAATGAGATTTTGTTTTACATAAATCTTAAACAAGTCGGAAACCGAAAGCGCAGCGCTTTAGGTATGAAAAATTTTGTTGATTTTTCTTTTGTAAGGATATTTGGTCACACGATCTTTCCACTGGCGTATAGCGCGTAGTGTATACACTTTGAATATATTCATCCAATTCGATGTGGTACTAACATTTTATCTCATGGGGGGTAGTAATTTGTTAGTAATAAGATTTCCACCAAAATTGCAGGACAATGCTTCCTATTAAAACCTAATTACTGCAAAATTTTACGGATCTAGGATGAACTAAAGGCGGGTTTGCGGCAAACTTTCTAAATATAACAATATGCTATTATCGGCTTTATTATATATGCGCATATCGTAATGGCGCGCATTATAATGCATAAATATCACGTGCGAGGACCACTACGATTTTTCGGCTCCTTGAAATAACTGACCCTTTTCAGATCCTCGCACTGCTCCCCTTTACAACCAATGAAAAACAAGTCGGGAAACTAGAAACTGGACACTTCAGGTGTGAAGGGTTTCTAATATAAAAACATTTGAGTGGACATTTGCCTCATTAGTACCTAGCACGTAATGTATCTGCATATATATATATGGCAGAATATTCACTTTTGCGTGCAACTGACATTCAAAGACTTAGAGTTTGCCCTGAAGCGACAACTTTGACCTAGTATAACAGTTGGACTGAAAAGTTCGTAGACTAACACAAAGATGGCGTTATTGGTTAACCATAATCTACAAAGAAACGTAGTCAAATTTGACAGCAGTCGGACTACTAGTTTCTGGGATAGAGCATTTTGAGTCAAACAACTTTTGTTAGTTTAAAGAAAATGGATAAAAAGCAATTTCGTGTGTTAATAAAGCATGGTTTTATGGCGCAAATAATACTGTCGAAGCCAAGGCGTGGCTTGATAAATATTATTCGGACTTTCATCATCAACGGCGCAACAACCGGTATCCGGTCTAGGCCTGACTTAATAAGGAACTCCGAGGTCCACCAATTCGATATCCCTAAAAGCTGTCTGGCGTCCTGACCTACACCATCACTCCATCTTAGGCAGAGTCTGCCTCGTCTTCTTTTTCTACCATATCCTCATCCATATGAATTAAGTGACCGCCCACAGTAACCTATTAAGCCGGATTTTATCCACAACCAGACGGTCATGGTATCGCTCATAGATTTCGTCGTTATGTAGGCTACGGAATCGTCCATCCTCATGTAGGGGGCCAAAAATTCTTCGGAGGATTCTTCTCTCGAACGCAGCCAAGAGTTCGCAATTCTTTTTGCTAAGAACCCAAGTCTCCGAGAAATACATGAGGACTGGCAAGATCATTGTTTTGTACAGTAAGAGCTTTGACCCTATGGTGAGACGTTTCGAGCGGAACAGTTTTTGTAAGCTGAAATAGGCTCTGTTGGCTGACAACAACCGTGCGCAGATTTCCTCATCGTAACTGTTATCGGTTGTGATTTTCGACCCTAGATAGGAGAAATTATCTACTGTCTCAAAGTTGTCTTTTCCTATCCTTATTCTTCCTGTTTGACCAGTGCGGTTTGGTGTTTGTTGTTTGGTTGGTTTTCGATGCTGCCGTTGCCACCATATATTTTGTCTTGCCTCATTGATATGCAGCCCAACATCTCGCGCCGCCTGCTCGATCTGGATGAAGGCAGTTTGAACGTCTCGGGTGGTTCTTCCCATGATATTGATATCGTCAGCATAGGCCAGTAGTTGGGTGGATTTAAAGAGAATCGTACCTCTTGCAATTACTTCAGCATCACGGATCACTGCGTGCAAAAACGCAACAGTCGGCTGACAAGACTATGGCGTCAGTATTTTGGAGTTTGCATGGTATAATATTCATCGACTATCATGAGAAGGGAAAAACCATCAGCAACAACTATTACGTAGCGTTAATGGACAACAAACAAAAAGAAAGTTCTGTTTCATCAAGACCAATGCACCGTATCGCAAATCAATGAAAACGATGGGGAATTTGCATGAATTGAGTTTTGAATTGCTTCCGCATTGACAATATCGTCTAGATTTGGTCCCCAGTGAGTTTTTCCTGTTTTCAGACCTGAAGGGAATGCTTGTTGGAAAGAAATTTAGCGCCGATGAAGAATTAAGCGCCAAAACTAAGGGCTATTTTGAGGCTAAAGACAAATCGTACTATAAAAATGGTATCGCAAAGTTGTATGACCGCTATAATCGTTATATGGCCCTCAAAGGCGTAATAAAATTAAATTTTATAAAATTTTTTCTATGTTAGCCTACAAACTTTTCAGCCCAGGTAGGTAACAACAACATACAATCACGCTTTTTATTATGGACTATATTAGCGCAAATTGCATGATACTAGGATGAACATTAAGGGGAGTTTTACAGTCAATTACTAAAAGTTATAGCGATATACTATTATTAATTTTATTTGAGTAGGTATCAGTGTGGAGGGAATAGTGGCTTCGTGACTTTTTTCAGATTTTTCGGTTGGATAGGTTCTGAGGATGACTCTGTGAAAAATATGACTACTTTTCAGCCTCCGCCCTACCCATGTCCATTAAATTTCAGAACTGAGACCAGCTTTTAAAAGTACTAATCGTGACCTTTCATTTGATACCCCACATAAGTATAGTCGGCGCAAAAAAATTTGCATGTAAATTCCGCATAGAACGATGTAACTCACTGTATGCATAGGCGTTCATAGTTCCCACCTTTCCACCAGATTTGGTGTTAACCGATTTAAACATTTTTGAGAAAGATGCGTGTGACAGACAGACAGAAAACTAATTTTAATAACGTTTTCCTTTAAAAACTAACGAAAATACTAACTGGGATCTTTTATTCGATACCCCACATGGCTATAGTCAATGAAAAAAATTTTACATACACCTTTTACGTGTAACAACGCAATTCATTTTTGAAAAGAAGAAAATTCATGCGCTTTACTCAAACTCCTGAAAGCGCTTAAGTTTGAAGCTTGAAATGGATCTTTTGTTGGTTGATCGGAGAATTAAACAAGTAATATATGTATGGTCGCACTATGTATGTGCGTAATGTGAGAATGGCCACTTGCGCGTGATATTGGCATTTAAAATCTTGAATTTGCAGAGGAAGCGACAAATTTGACCTTTTATAATTTTCTTAGTAATAGTGCGATTGCAACCAAACCTAGTAGGATCATGCTCTATGTTATAGCCTATTTTACACAAAACCTTACAAATGAATTATAAATCGCAATCCCCTCCGGCAAGAAACTCTTTTTGTTCATTTGAATCAATCTGAAATCCAAAATTTACTGCAGTATCGCCAACTCGTTGCACTCTATGGAACTGTTGGCCGCCTATAAAGACAATCAACGGCGCTGCGCAGTAATGGAAACGAAAATATTGCGTTGGAAAAGCGGCCATGATCATACCCAAAATGAGGATATCCGCGATCGATATAGCGTTTCACCGTAGAAAAACTGTGAGAGAGGTGTCTTCGATGGTATGATTACTTAATTCGAGGGAGAACTCACTTGACAAGATTGGTGTAAACATCAAAGTCAATGGGAAACGATCAAAAGCCCGGCCGAAACAAGGATGACTTGACACCCTGGATGGTGACATTTCCATCCAGATCAGGCTTTTGATTGAACAAAATAGCACAACCGACCAAGTAGAGCCATCCTAGGGCCTGAACGGAGAAATACTGAAGAAGGTGCTTTATTAACATATTCTGATAGAGAGGTATCTATATACAATAATAGAAATTCAAACACTTAAACAACTCCGTGGCGACTTTAAAGCAACTAGCCTCGAGGCATATCTTCTACCAAACAGATGAATGGAGATCCGAGAATCTAAAGGCATTTCAAAATCTAGATTCAGTTATCTCAATATCTCAACCAATGCTCTGTGCCCCCAATCTGTTATTTTTCAATAGATTGAAACGTATTAGTGAATGAACTGCTCTAATAGCAGTGCTTTGAATATATGTACAGAGGCCAGCATCCGTATTCGTACACCGTGAGTATTGAGGGAAAAAATTAAGTAATCATGAAAAAATAAAGAATTTTAAACATTATTTTTACATTGCGTAAATTTTATTTAAATACAATATCTAAATCCAATTAAATTTACAAAATAATATTCAAATTCAATTACTCAACAATAAAATAAAATCCAAAAATTAAGTATTCAGTTAAACTGTCGTATAAGTAAACGACGCATTCGTATTCGTACGTTATGAATTTCGAGAAAAAACAACGAGAAAATTAAGCATTTAGTATTTAGTCGGGTAGCCTTTGTTTTTAATAACATGTTTTAATCGATTTGGCATCGACCTCACCAATTTTTCTGTAAATAGAGGGGATATTGCACTCCATTCTTTTCCGATTGCATCTTTCAAGTCTGCCGCGTTTTTTATATTATATTTTTTTAACCCCCTTTTAATTTCCGACCACAAATGTTCTATCGGATTAATGTCCGGTGATTGGGGGGGTGTCTGTAATACTTTAGGGCAATTATAAAGTAACCATAAACGCGAATTGAGAGCCGTGTGTTTCGGATCGTTATCTTGATAAAAAATAAAGTTATCTTGTATTCGTAATTTTTCCGCGCTTGGGTTTAAATTACATTTTAAGATATTCACATATTTGGCAGCATCCATTATTCCATCAATGAAATGCAAATTGCCCGTTCCTGCTGCAGAAAAACACCCCCACACCATAACAGATCCTCCGCCATGCTTTACGGTGGGTATTAGGTTCTTCGGATGCAAGCTTGAATTCTTCTCTCGCCAAATTTTTCCAATTCCGTTCGAGGTGATGATATTAAATTTACTTTCGTCTGTAAATATTACCTTTTCGCGAAATCTAACCGTTTAATTCTATTTACTTTATTGATATACGGTTTCTTTCTTGGTACAGAGTTAAAGAGACCATACCTTTTAAGTGTCCTTCGGACGGTATCAACAGAAACTATGATATTTTATTAAAATGTTGGTGGAGTCTTGCGGTTATCGTTGTAGCACATTCCTTAGGATTTTTTTTATTTGCCTTAAAATAAAACGTTCGTCTCGCGGTGTCCACTTTTTTCGTCCTAAATTTCTCGGCTTATTTCCCAGCATATTCTCCGACTTGTACTTTTGAATTATATACTGAATCGTTGATTTAGCTCGACCAACGATATTACTTATCTCGCTTAACGATTTTCCCTGATTATGTAGGGATACAACGATTTCACGGGTCTCTATTGAAGTTTCCTTGCCTTTTCTGCCCATCCTGCACTTTTTATCACTTCGAACACTTGTTTCGAACTACAATGACGTTTTTGAGTGCTAGAAAAATTCTAGAACAGAAATCATTTCTAAGAATATACCCAAAAATTCAACAGCTGAAATATAACGGGACATTTTTTGCTCGTACGAATACGAATGCGTCGTCGAGTATCGATCATGATTTTTGTTAATTGCTGTTCTTTCGTCAAGTACAGTTTGTGGTGAATTTAGGAAAAAAAAAATTCACAGCATAAGTGATCTTCTGTATATAACTAAGACATAAATGAATTTAGGTGTGCATTTTCAGTTATAACTGTCGCGAAGAACAATTTTTATTTTATAGTGTCTCAAAAGAAATATTTCATACGAATACGATTGCTGCCGACTGTATATCCAAGCGCTGAAAATTGAGTAAGGCATTTGGAGCTGCGCCGAAAGTTTGTGCTTGTAGCACCAGGAATTCTCCGGCACACCGTTCTTTAAAGTGCGGCTCAACACACTTCGGATACGTAAACGAACATCGGTCTTGTCTTGTTCTTCTATAATGACTCCTAGATATTTCACTTCTTGGGAGAGTTGAAGGATTGTACCCCTCACCTTTGGAAAGCAAGGACCATTAAGTTTTCCCTTTTTTTGTAAACAATACTATTGAGATTTTAGGTACTAGCACTGAGGAAAGAGGCACGTGGTCTCCGAAACAATTGTATGCGGAAGGAAAATAAAAATATTTACAGTATAAGGAACAATACCTAGTTCTTTTCTTAATTTATATATTAACTGTAAAAAAAAAGATGAACATTAATTTCAAATTGAGATTTTATTCCGATTTACTGAAAATCCATTCCTTGAGGTAACAACTGTTAACCAAACCAACAGAGCGATTAGCAGCTAGCATTGCCACGTCATCAGCATAAGCTATCCTCGGCACCATACTCTCTGCCGGTATCACAATTTTTTTGGAACGTACAACAATCAAGTGCCCTTTCAATGTCCACCATCATCGCATTTCAAAAATCAAAGAATGGAGAACAGACTGATAGACAGACAGACTAGTGAAAGCGTTTGTGAAATATGCGTACGCTCCTCAAACACGGTATGGAGGGCCCCACAAATGCTAACTTGCTCCAACTTGAGCAAGAATACCGATAATATACTCTGGACATTGAGTGAGTTCAAGCGATTGTACGACGCTGGGAAGTACTTTTCTCTCTCTCTGTTGAGGCACTCTTATAAATCCAGCGTTAGAGGACATAAATCCGTTGATGCATCCATGCCAATATAACTGTGTGCGAGCAGGAGTACAGAACAATGCTCAAACTCATCGCGTACCGTTTTCGTAATCTAAGAATGATCAACCAGAGGAAAAGCCTTTTTGCTGCGCAAACTGCAGGAACACCTGGAACCGTGGAACTCCGACATCATACTAAAGTAGGATAAGTGCACCGTCGAAAACGCAGAGCAAAAGGAATTTCATGATTAAGCTGGTATCGAACCTATTTTCGGTGAATGTATTAATGGCGATCAATAACAGATATTTGAGAACAATTGGAAGAAGGCCTAAGTGAATAGGTGGCACATTGGCGAAGGGCGACAATTCCATTGTGGACTATGTCATGCAATAGAATCCACCATCTCAGGATACCCACAAATCGGTCTAGCAATCTAATCTAACACTAAGTGGCGTAGAAGAGTAGAAAACGATATATATAAATGTAAATCTGTATGCATGCCTCTTCAAACGTGCTCAATTGATTATAGTCAAATCATCTTGAGAATCTTTAAGTTCAGAGAAAAATATAAAAATACTCATCCGGATAAATTTTGATTTTTGATCCAGATCCGGGAAATGCAAATTAAACTTATATTCTTCTAATTAAGTTCAATAAGTTCGAGTCTTATTAATAAAACATTCCTAATATGACATGACTTGGAAAACCACTTCAAAAGCTCTAAGTAAGTGAAGACTAGGAGATGAGACGAGACGAGGTGTAGTTGCAAGAAAGAAGCAATCTTGTTTCTCCATGCATGGTATTTCGCAACTATGACACATAATATATAAAGTGTGACATTTTAATAATCTTACGCTTCGCTCCCAAAGAAATATTTTCATTTGTTGAAAACAAAATCTTATTACGATCGCGTAATTCTCTATCTGTCTGTCTGCCAACCAGAGGTTCTTACATAAAAAGTCAACGAACCCTTTCATGGCTGATCCTCCTTTGGCTTTCGGTTTTCGATTTGTTTCTCGCTATTTAAATTGAAAACTTTTGTATGAGCTATTTTCGATACAATACTTTCCAGAAGGACCATCGGCGTGAGTGATATTTGCGTACTTCCTGCTGATGCAGCATGCGGCCTTGACTGGATTATGTGGGGGAGTTCAAAGGATCATTGTATCTCTCATCAAACAGTTCGGCTACGCTGATGATCACTGCTTGTTATCTCGTCAAATCACGGACATTTGGTCAAGTGGCTTGGGATCTGGGATTTAACGTATCATCATACACTTTTATTTATGAGCGGAAAATGGAAGGTGTCGAACAATGTATATGCTTGTTTTTATGAACGCCACCTAGAATTAACAAGTCGGGAAACCGGAAGCTGGACGCTTCAGGTACGAAAGGTTTTGTGTATTTCTTGGTACGTAGCACGTAATATATGCATATATTATGTGAGAGTATACACTTTCGGATGATATTGACATTCATAGTCTTGAATTTGCAAAGAAGCGACAACTTTGACGTATTATAACTTTGTTAGTAATAGTGCGATTTCCATCAAACTTGGTAAGATCATGCTCTATGTTATATCCTATATTGTTGCGAAATTTCGTAGTCCTAGCATGAACTTAAGGGGGGTCTTGGAGCGAATTACTAAAAATTATAATAATATACTATTATCAACTTTATTTGTGCAGATATCAGTGTGAAAGGTATTTCGGAGCCCAGGCACCATATAGTGGCAGCCTCTTGATTTTTTTCAGATTTTTCGGTTTGGTAGTTTCTGAGAATGGCCCCCGTAAATGGTCACTTTCAACCCCCCGCCCTCCCCACCTTTTCAACAAATGTCAAAACTAGGACCGTCCTCGAAAAGTACTAACTGAGACCTTTAATTTGATACCCCACATGACTATATTTGATGAAAAAAAAATGTACACCCCCCTTTTGCATGTATGGGGACCCCCCCTTCAATTCATCATTAAAGGATGTAACTCACTGTATGCGTGAGCGTTCACAGTTCCCAGCTTTCCACCAAATTTGGTGTCAATCACTACAACCGTCTCCGAGAAAAATGCGTGTGACGGACAGACAGACAGACAGACAGACAGACAGACAGACAGTAAACCGATTTTAATAAGGTTTTGTGTTTACACAAAACCTTAAAAATCAATTACGCTGAACAATTGATGGTATCTTGCAACGAATCAAAGTGAAAAAAATCAGTTATGTTAATTATAACAGTTATCAAAGGTTTTCAGTTGTTTGGTGTCTAGGTTCAGGTGTTTGATGTTTTCTTTCAATGACTGGATATCTATTTCACCTAGAGAAAAACACAATTTTAGCATTTGAACTATTACTTCTACGTTTATTTCAATGCTCCAGCTATCCTAGTTTATCCTAGTTATTATGATTTCAGTGATGTAACGACGGCGATTTTTTTAGAAATTAAAATGCCTGTGACAACTGAAAGACTAAGTAGCAGAAAAAAATGTACTTTGTAGTTTTTGATTAGAATTAGATTTGAGTGAAATTATGCGGTATTTCCAACGATTAATTATCTGAAATAATAAAAATTTGTTGTTTCTTTTCCGTTCCAACTTGTTAGCACTGATGAAGGGAACAAGTGGTTCCCGAAATATCGGTATTTGCAAGAATAAATATTCACACCAACGAAAAAGAAACAACAGGTTTTTATTATTTCAGATGTTTCGTAATGTAGAAAAAAAATGGTGATAAAATTTGGTTTTATTATTCAAAAGCCATACAACAAAAAACCAAAGAATCGAATCGCACTGGTCAAACGAAAACAATAAAGATAGGAGAGAACAACGTTGAGCCCGTTGAAAATTTGTCCTATCTAGGGTCGAAAATCACAAGCGAGAAGAGCTATGACGATGAAATCCGCGCAAGTTGTTGGCTGCCTACATAGCCTGTTTCAACTTACATCTCTTACTGGTGATCTTTCCAGTCCTTTTTCCCTTTTTCGGCGCAAAACCAGGGTGTCTGGAATTCCTTATTAAGGCAGGCCTAAACCGGATACCGGTTGTTGCGCCGTCGATGATACAACGATTATATAATTTCTTGCCTACGAGCATTATCTTGAGGCTTGAGAAGAGGATCAAGTCGCTGGGGCCAGATCTGTGGATGCGGAAGCAATTCCAATTGCCAGTCTTCATTGATTTGTGACACAGTGGGCGCATTCCAAAATACTGATGCCAGTCGATTGTTGCGTCTATGCTCGCTTTGATTCTGGTGTGAAATAATGGAGCCATATTTCGTCCATTGTCACATATCGTCCCATAAATTCGAGCTTTTTATGCAGGAAAAGCTTCAAACATTGCTAAGAATTGATAACTCGTCGCTGTTTTTGATTAATTGTAGACTCACGTGGCATCCACTTTGAACAGAACCTTCACATACCCAAACATTCAAGCACAATATGTCCGACATGTTCCTTTGATATCGTTAGAACCTCAGCTATCAACTTCACTTTGCGGACATCCAACATTTTTTGTGGAACTTTTAGTATTTTCATTGGCAACAGCCTCTTTGGGCGTCCACTGCGTGCATCGTCCTTGGTACTCATTTCGCCTGGTTTAAATTTCGCTATGCTTGATTTTCCTGGTTCGAAGTCCGAATAATATTTATCAAGTCACGCCTTGGCTGCGGCAGTATTATCTGCGCCATAAATCCGTGCTTTATTAACACACGAAATTGCTGTTTATCCATTTTCTTCAAACTAACAAAAGTTGTTTGACTCAAAATGCTCTATCCCATAAATCGTCCGGCAGCTGGCAAGTTTGAACACGTGCCTTTTGAAGGTTAGGATTAACTAAAAATCATATGGATTTAACGCTAGTGGCACCATATATGTTTTAGCCTTTTCCAGCCCACCGTATATGCACAATTTGAGCTGCATCAATGAATTTGCAAACCAATATGGAGAGAGAAAAATGCATCCAGCTTTAGTGAACTACATGCATACATATCAGACATAAAACAAAGTATGAAAAGACATATAGCTAGTAGTAGCAATATTGTGCTGTTAGATAGGACACACGTGGACATTACTTGATATTCGAAAATTGAACAGAATTGATTGATATTGACCTGAAAGTGTAATCCAGCCAGCTACAGATCATATTTCAGTGTACTGTGAAAAATTCTAATTTCCGCTTTTCTCCTAAACATTTCAAACGCTGTGCTTACCACTTTCAAACGAATTTTCCGGAAAACAACATAAATTTAACGGTAACATATTAAGTTGCCATGTAGTTTAGCATATGATTGAGGTGTTGTAATCGCTGCATTAAGCCAGACTGTTATGTATGCACAAACCTAACCAGTTTTCCGCGGGAGACAGTTGTAGTTACTCCATACACGAATGCACTATGCAGTTGGGCTGGTTTCGAGTTAAAAACTTCCTAGATGTACACGGCCGCTTGCCTTAATGGGTTAATAAGAAGCCGAAAACCGGTTCACGTCATTGTCTTGCAATTAAAAGGTAATTTAATTTGCAGGAGTGGCCACTTGTGCCCCATCCGCTACTGGGAATGAAGACGAGAAGTGCTAAATTATTAGTTTAAGGAAATGCTCTCTTGACGTTCCTTTAATAAATTTTAATGTTAGTTTCATAATGGGTGAGATTAATTTCATTGTTACTTGTTACATAGATATATGTTAAATTTAACAGCTACCATTCGAGACGAGCTAACATCAAGGAATAACGTCCAGCAAATTTTATACAAAAGAAATTGGGAAACCCGCTGATAGTAAGATATCCACTTATTGAACGCCTAAACATTCGTGAAATGGTGGACTGCATATTTGTAATGTATACTGAGAGGATTTGACACTATCTACCCAACCGTTGATATCAAATATTTTCCCAGCTCATTTGAACTGATTGATTACTATCTGTTACAATCAATTTTTACAAGAGGTGGCCAGAAAAACAACCGGGGAATAGCCTGCAACGCCATTGTAAAGCATATGATTTGGTGTAGCTAAAAAATCAACGAAAGAAATGAGTCTCTCTTTAACTTTATTATTAACACACCAATCGATGTCAAACAAGGGCAGTATACCAACTTTCCATCTCCTCAGTTCCTACTCTTCTGGAAAGAAGGATGGACTGGAGGACTCTTCATAGATATCAACAACAAAAAGTGAAACCGAGATTTGCCCAACCTCAGCCACCTGATCAGGGTAGTCTTTAAAAAGGACTGCCAGTAGAGGTATAAGTCGGCAACAGCGAGCCCAGTAAGATTTTGGCCATGGAACGTAGAAGCCCATCCTATCTTAAAACGTCAGAAGGCTCTTAAATGGAATCTTCTGATAGGACCCTGCAGCTGCTGCTCAAACAACGGACTATGAGCCAGAAGCTTGGTTGGAGGATTACAGCTCCAGTCTTATCAAATCGGTTTAATAACCAGTTGGTATTCCAAGGATAAAATCAGTTGGGCTATAAACAGTTTCCCCGCATATAAATCTCCAAGCACAGACAGTATAATGACAATCACGCTTCGAAAGCAGGCAGAAAAGGTTGTACCGTGGCATATAGAGATTTACCGGAGCTGTATTTTGGTCAGATTCATACACTCCTCGAGGAGTGCATTATGGACGAACATAGAGAGGATGTCTTCAACTCCGCCATGCTATTAACATAGCATGCTGGTCCCAAGCCCAGGTAAAGGAGGAGGGTTTGAGGCAACGTACTCTGTACTATCCTCAGTAAAACAAAAATAAAATGCTGAGATCAGGGAAAGAGATAAATAGAGTATAGTTGGAGTTACTCTACTATGCTAAATCCTACCTGATCTCTCCTGGTGACAGGCCCCGCGACAGGTCGACCAAGAAAATGCATAGAATGTCGTTACAAACATGATGATCGGATTAAGTCACAGGCCTCGGAGAAATGCTAGGGCGTCCACCTCAGTCGACGCGGCAGGACGGGCCCCGGTCCTGTCGAGAAATGGGCAAGGGTTGTTGACGCATGGACGGCGTCAGGACGTAAGCAAGTTAGTCCGCACACAACGAACAAAACAAATACGTGTCTGCACGCTAAATGTTGGTACCCTAACTGGAAAGACCGAGGAACTCGCAAGAGCCCTTCGGAAAAGGTGCATTGACATCTGCGCTCTGCAAGAAACCCGATGGTCTGGTTCCAAAAGCTGCGACATTGAACGCGAACGCGATAAAAATGGCTACAAACTTCTCTATTTTGGTAACCCACACACTCAATATGGTGTTGGCATTGCCATCTCAGAGGGTTTTCGTGATGCCATTAAAAAAGTCGAACGATTTGATGATCGGCTGATGAAGCTCACCATTATATCAGCTGATCGCACTATTCACTTCTTCACCGCGTATGCACCACAGACAGGCCGACCTGATGCCGAGAAAGATGCCTTCTGGCAACTTCTCGATGAAAAGACTTGTCACGTGCCTGCTGACGATTACATAATCATTGCCGGCGACCTTAATGGTCATGTGGGTGAAAAGGCAGACGGTAACAGGTGCCATGGGGGAAAGGGGTTGGGAGCGCGCAATGAAGGTGGCGAGCGTATAATCGATTTTGCGGACACCCATGACCTTGTACTTATGAATACATGGTTCATCAAACGATTGTCTCATCTTCCCACATTTTATAGTGGGAGCAATAAAACGCAAATCGACTATATTCTCATAAGACGTCAACATTTTACCACTGTCATTGATTGCAAAGTTGTTCCCTATGAGACCATCGCATCTCAGCATCGGCCGTTGATTGCTGTCCTGCGAATTAAGCCACCGATAAAACGGCGTGAGGAATGCACTGGCTCGCCGCGCATCAAATGGTGGCGATTTGGTGAGAAGAATGAAGAAACGGTCTCACTCATACGATTGCCAACCATTACGAATGTGGAAGAATCATGGAACCAAATGAAAGACACGATCCACAAAGCGGCCTCTGCAACCCTCGGGGTCACCAAGCCAGGTAAGCGGTACATCAACCGAGATACTTGGCTTTGGAATGATGATGTTGAAATGAAGGTCCGTGAAAAGAAACGCCTCTAATACAAATTTCTCGACGATAAAACGCCTGCTAATTGGCAAATTTATAAGAATGCCAACCGGGAAGCAACGAAAGCGGTCGCTGTCACCCGAGCGAACCATTTCAAAAATCTTTACGATAAACTGGACACTCGGGATGGCGAGAGAGATCTGTATCGACTTGCTAAAAGCCGTGATGAACGCACACAGGATATCGAACACTTCTGTTGTGTTAATGACAAGAACGGTACTTTGCTTACCAACCGTCGAGCCGCAACGGATAGATGGCGAGAATACTTCGAGCAGATTTCAACTGAAGAATTTGCTCATCCTACACTTCCACAATCATTGCCGACATTTGGAGCAGTTCCACCAGTCAGCGCAACTGAAGTCGAGGAGGCAATAAAACAAATGAAATCGGGAAAAGCAACAGGACCTGACGACATCGCATCTGAGCTCTGGAAAGCGAAGAGCTGGGACCCAACACTGTGGCTCAGTGAATTCTTTAACCGGGTTATTCAGGAAGGAAGAACACCATCTGACTGGCAAGAAAGTACCACTGTTCCAATATGGAAAAAGAAAGGTAGCCCAGCAGAATGTTCAAATTACCGTCCGATCCGGTTACTTTCCCATACCATGAAGATTTTTCAACGCATTCTTGACAACCGTATTCGCGAAATCGTTGAAATAACCGTGAATCAAGCCGGATTTGTCAAGAACTGCGGAACTACTGACGCAATACACGCTGCGCGGTTACTCATGGAGAAACACCGTGAGAAGCATCGCCCTCTTTACATTGCCTTTCTGGATCTAGAGAAAGCGTTTGACCGTGTACCACACGAACTAATCTGGTATGCTTTACGACAACACTTCGTGCCAGAAGAACTCGTGCGCTGGGTTCAATTGCTCTACCACGATCCGAAAAGTAAAGTTCGGGTGTATCAAAACCGCTTCGTGTCTCTGTTGGTGTTCATCAAGTAACCGCCCTCTCACCACTCTTCTATGTTCTTGTTATGGACACCGTCACACGGGATATCCAACGTCCAGCGCCCTACACACTGCTTTATGCAGATGATGTTTTCCTAGCATCTGATAGCAAAAATGATCTCGAGCAACTTGTTCAAAAATGGAATGATCGCCTCATGCAACACGGTCTCAGATTGAATTTAAACAAAACTGAATTTTTGACGACCGATCCCCATGAAACAGGCACAATCACTGTCAGCGGCAGTGATCTGCCCAGAACTGAGCGATTTAAATACCTCGGGTCAACGCTATCAGCCAATGGAGAGCTGCGTTATGAAATTGCTTCACGCATTAACGCAAACTGGATGAAGTGGCGTTCCACAACTGGTGTCCTTTGTGATCGACGTATCAACGAACGTCTCAAATCTAAAATTTACCGCAATGTTGTCCGTCCAGTCGCTCTCTATGGTTCTGAGTGTTGGCCGACCATAAAAGACAATGAACGGGGTCTCGCGGTAATGGAGACGAAGATGCTACGTTGGACTAGTGGCGTCACACGTTTAGATCACATCCGAAATGAGGATATCCGCGATCGTTAAGGGGTTGCACCGATCGTGGAAAAGTTGTGAGAGAGGCGTCTTCGATGGTATGGTCACGCAATTCGGGCAAACGAGAATTCACTTGCAAAGATTGGTCTGAACATCGATGGTTAACGACCAAAAGGCAGACCTAAGCAACGGTGGCTTGATACGCTGGATGGGGATTTGAAAGCCTCGAGATCGCACCCACATCAGGCATTCGGTAGAGCCAAATAGCGAAACCGATCACGACGAGCCGACCCCGCTTGTGAACGGGACAAAGGCTGAAGAAAAATAAAAAATAGAGAGGATGTCTTCTCCAAACGTCACTATACTTCAACGGCTCTTCTCGAGGCAATTAGCTAAACTACAAGCACTATAATCCTGGATATAGATGAGGTCGACCAGTGCAAAAGGGATAAGCGGACCAACGGACAAACCAAACAGGACTTTGCTATTTATCTACTCACCTCCTCATCACCTACATTAAGTCGAGAAGGATTTGAACCTCCTGTAACAAGATCGAATCTATTCAGCTTTTGGGCTAGAGTCATGCAAATATGTACAGGATTACGGCGTTTTGCCCGGGCGCTAGCTTATAGGAGACCATGCCACCAGACTCCGCATACCTTACAATTCGCATTGCCGAAGTGGCGGAAAAGATACTTAAGTGTGACAGTTGTGACGGTCGCGGAAATCGAAAAAAATATTGCATGTTCTTCAAGTACATTATCTCAAGAACATTTTCACCAAATTTAATAACTATGGGAGTATTAGGTCCAAAGTTATAGCTATTTATAACAAATTACTTCGCTGCTCGAGCTTGGCTTTGCATAGAATTTTGAACCTTCTTAGCCGTATATGTCGTGTATTTGAAGCCGCAAGAGAAGCTATAATCGCTTGTAGGCATCATCAAATCTATTTTTTTGAGTCTACAGAAGAAATACTGTATGGCCTCGAAATCGACGACTTAATGTAAAAATATAAATTAATTTTTAAAATGAGAAACACAAAGTTGAAATTTCAAACGCGTGGTTTTGTTAAAATGCCTTTGCGGTGGACACGATTACTAAAAAACTACTTGACCAATCAATGCCAAATTTTTACCACTCATTTACTATAACAGTAGCCAGTCGCTGAATGGACTGAATGGACGACTTTCAATTCAACAATTTTTTTTCTAATGAAATAATTGAAATTTTGCTCAAATCACAGCGAAGGATTTGTCAAAATACGAACTATCAAGTATTTCGACATATCCTTCGTTCAGCGACTAGATAATACTAGATATTTACGAATATATTTTAAAAATCTGTTTTGGGTTGAATCGTTGTCTAGTTACAGTGTCCACCGGTAATCAATGCCCAAAAATAACACTCTTCAAAACCGCTGCAGTTTTATCATTTTTAATTTGTTTTAAATATTTTTTTTTCTAAAAAAAAATTTACAAGTACTTCACAATATGTATTAATCGATGCCGTTAACCGCTTTTTGATAAACATTTTCTAAGCTGTTGAAAAAAATCGGGGAACCTTACTTCTTTGCGATTGCTAGGCTCTAGCTAGAGCCAAACTGTGGACGCTAGGTAAACAATTCTTGGAGACTACAAGGAGAAGGAATAGTATCCTTTGTAAATGATTATGAGCTAGCTCTAAAGACTCCCGTTGCCCATGAAATAGGTCATGTGATGTTGTCTAGAGAGTTTGCGACATCAAAACGGCGTACCATAGCGTTACCCTACCTACCAACTGAACGAAAGAGAGGCTTGCTTTAGGAGCTATAAAAAGAAGAGCTCGGAAGATACTAATTGAGACCTTACATTGGATACCCCACGTGATTATATTCGATGCAAAAAATGTTTACACCCGCCTTTACATGTATGGGGAGCCCCCCTTTAAACTGCGCGCAAATTTATGTCACTCACTTTATACGTGGGATTTGATAGTTCCCATATGCCCACCAAATTTCGTTCGGATCGGTTCAGCCGTTTTGGAGAAAAGTTACAAAAAACCTTAAATAACAAGTCGGAATACCGGAAGTTCGCACTTCGGGTAGAAAGTTTTTGTGTTCATCTTAAAATATGTGAGAAACTCCTAGGCACATTTTTCCATCCGTGTATAGCTATAAATCCAACCTTCATATTTTTCCAAACTACAAGACATGGGTGCATATTACAGACATATTATTCTCACTCTAAACAAGCATAAGCAATTTGCTTACCGAATACTGTACATATCCATGCACGTATATAAATTGATCGTACTTATATTTCCGGTTTACTTCATGCACAAAAGTATACATATGCACATATATACTACGTACATTGAATACCGCTGGTTTAATGTACAAATATATCTGCCTGGATTAACTACCCGCAAACTTCATTAGCACGCATATATACCCCCCCCCCCCCCTCCCCATTCATATAAGCTGACTTTGTTGTGATATTGACGAACTGATATGGGATGATGACGTCATGCACGTTGTAGAATCCACGAAATTCAGAGTAAATGGCAAAATTTTACCCCCTATAACTTTGTTAGTAATAGTTGGATTTTCATCAAGCGTGACCAAATTGTGCCTTATGTCGTCCTTTACACAAATGCAAAACTTTCTACTTCTAGCATGAACTTAAATGGGATTTCCAGCTAGATTTCTAAAATATGCTAATATACTATTATTAACTTCGTTTATGCAGATATCGGAACCGGATGTATTTTGAGACCTAGATTTCGTAGAGATACACCACAATGATTTTTTTTCAGATTTTTCTGAGAACGAGCCCTGTTACACTTTTTGGAGGTCATATTTTGAACCCTCCGAAAAGTGCTAATTGAGCCCTTTTATTTGATACCGTACATGCCCACATTTTATGGAAAAAAAGTGTATGGGGATCCCCCCCTTAAACTTATCACAAAATGGCACCACTTGCTGCATGTAAAGAGAACAACAGATCACACGCTCTTACCGTTTCCGAATAAATCGGGTGTGACAGACAGACAGACATACCTCGAATCGATTCTAACAAGGTTTTGTAACCTTAAAAATCTGCATCACTCACTACTACTATTCCAAGTCATCTTTGTTAAACTCAAAACGGTCACAAAGTCCATTAGGCTAAGAACAGAAATGCGATCGCACTTGAGAAGACTCCAACCATTATTCTGCAGAAAATTGTTGTTTGGGTTGTTGTTGTTTGGGTTGTTTGGGTATTACGTATCTGAGAGTGTTACCAGATCACACCTGTCCCAGAATACAATAAGAATGCTCTACTACCACCTTGAATCATTTGTCATATCAAATATATAAGCTTATCATTAGCTCATTGGATGGACGATAATCCTAAGTAACGCATATCTACACCGTAGAACCGCTGGGTGGAAAGCCCACAAGGATCCGTCGTTGTCAAAAATGACGAAAATACAAAGTGAATATCCAATCGAACCCTACATGAAATTTTCCACGCATCAAAGCCTTTCAGACACGGGGTGAAGTTCTTTGAAAAATGTCAGCCAAATCTATCAACTGCTTTCTCACTATTCTAGTTCTACAAAATCAACAATCTACAATCGACTACAACGATTGCAGGTTTTTTGTAATATTTCCTCCAGATGTCATACAACGCAACAATATAAACATATTATGTAAAATTGTCAAACAATGTGCTGACATACATGCGAAGACATTCTGGGAATGGAAAAGTCAGAGCTGAGGCAACAAAGTCAGGAGATAGCATGGAATGAGGGCAGAAAATAAAGATTCTAGAATAATATAGTTGCTGAAACGTTATGAAATAGCAGAAACAAGAGCATACCACACAATCAATCGATATTTCTACAAATATCATATATACCATATATCCGCGGAATCAAATCAAATAGAAAAATGAAACAGTACCGCCGTTTATTTTTGCTATTTTATCCACAGGCGTCCAGCCCTGAGAAAGGCGGCAAGAGGTTTCTCAAATATCAGTATATGAAAGAGGAATGAATACCCCAGCAAAATAAACGTACGATACTGTTTCATTTGATTTCGCAGGTTAAGGCAGTCTTCATACCCAGGTTCGGATAGATAATTTTCGTTGAAATGAGTTTGAAATTGGCTGAGGAATTGCGACTGCAACTCTGAAAAGCGATTGTCCGATGAGCACGTTCGTTGAAATCAATGGTCTTCTTGGTGACAAGTTACTTAGGGATATCTATGTTATACTAAAGTAAGGACTTCTGTGTTGCTCGTTATTTGACGACAAACACTGCTAGCAAGGAGGTATACAATTGCCACTTCTGTGGATTACGCTGATCATACAAAGTACGCGACTGTTTTAGGCGTAAATTGGAACCTAGGGACGATCTGTAGAAAAATACAACACGATTAATTCGATTAACGGATCCAGTAAATCCAAATAAAACCATTGCGGTGTTATTTACAAAAAGCACGAAACAGAAATATCCTTGCCTTCCAAACAAGAGCAGGTCTTAACAGCATGGGCTATGTAGGCCTCGTTTGGTAATGCAGATACATGTATATTACTATTATTAAATCATATTCACTTATGGGGTCAAAGTAAACCTAAAGCTTTTCTAACGCCGCCGAGATATGGAATGTCATCCAGTGCAACTCTAGACGGACTATTTATTTTCCAACTTTTGCACCACAATAGATAAAGCAGCTTTGCTGTACTAACGATCGACTTCACCAGAACTACATAGTTTTATATGTGATGAATATCCTCTTATCTAAACAGGAATGTTTTCTGTTTTGATATCAAACAGGTTTTTGTATGCAACAACATACATTAAAAATTATGCAATCGCGTCTATTAGATGAAATCCCTGTGACACAAATTAGTATTTATTTTTCATCCAGAGACTTCCAGCATATTCTCACTTTCCATATCGTCCTCTTCCTAGAGACTATGCTTAGCTTTTGGAAATTATGATTCCCTACAAGACTTCCAAGGTATACCCATTCATCTTTTTCACAATGAAGGGGTACTTTCCTCTGCTACTCCGCGAATTGAATTTTAGATACATATAATGCAAGTAATAATAGCCCGTTGGGTTTGCAACTCTTGCTTCATTTTGTAGCCATGCAGAATAAAACAGGAGAACTGTCTAATTCTGTCTAGAAATTGCAATTACAAACCATGATCTAATGCTTGCGGCAGATAAGTGCTCTCCGTGGTAAGTGTCGATAATATCTTCACCTCCATTTAAGTCTTACTCTAAGTTCAAATCTTGTTTCAAATACTATGTCTGAAAAATACGAGAAATTTCGCAATTCCTCTTATTTTCTATGCTAGCTCCACTAGCAACATTTTCTCTTGTTATGCAACTACCAACGAGGCAGATGGAAGAGGATGGGATAGAGAAGCATCTTTGCTGTAATTAAATGACAAGATAGACATCCACTCACAGAGATATTGTTACGCTGTGTAATTAGATCAAGGAAATCAGACATTTTCTCTTAAGATTTCTGCATATAATTCAAATTAAATCCAAAAAGACTGCACCAATGCGAAATTTAAAAGCTTATCGGGGATCGAATTAGATTTTATTAACTCAACAATTCGTTCAACACTATCTTCCACTTAAAATCGCAAAAGATCAACTCTTCAACGATCAACGCGTTACACACTAAGATTTTCAACTTCTTTCAAATTCGGCCTATAATTATTTATAGTGGGTCATGGTTGAGTTGGAAACAACAATTGAATTGTCCAAACTTTAAATAAGATATTTTCTTTTCACTTTTCGTTCATTGACGAAGCTAAAAATTTCGCGGGTCACGCAAAGACTTTTGGGTTTACGTAACTAATGAGACCAATAACGTTACGTCGCGGCTTTGTGTCATTAAAATTTGATTATAGGTTCATTATTATCATTTTATATATTAATCAACTACAATTGCTATAGTGTTTTGAATTAAGATATTCCTACCTATACGGAAAGAGCTTATTGAGAATAATATCAAACCAAAAAATATTCAATTATTAGTTATCATTCCCACAAACACCCCCTGTTTTGCAAAACTGTTTTCAATATTGAGAAAAGTCTAAGATGAGCACTTCTAGTGTGGCAACTTTTATATGTCTCTCCCCATCTAGACTAAGGAGTCGAAAACCCCCTCCTCAATCTAGGGTGCTGGTTGGTGGTGGTGAAATAGTTTGCCGGCGGAGGTAACTGACTGCATTTCAACGGAGCCTGGTCGCACAGAAAAAATACGCCTGAGGTCAGTATATCAAACGTCAGAATGGAGACACACCTCAGTGGTACAGGAGCTCAATAGTATCTACGCTGTCTGAAAAAGCCCTGGAACCAAAAAGGATCCTAAAGAAGGTTCAGGATAAACATAAGCTTCCAACAGCGGAACCAAGGGAAAGGAGAGCAGCAGTCCATAAGTCTAGGAAACTTAAATCTGAGCTCAAGAGGAAGATTATCTCGAGTAGGCAGTAGGCAGTGAAGGTAAGAGGCAGGCAGCCCGCAATTAGATATGTGTGCGATGAAAGGTGTTCGACTAGTTTTGTTGCCATCGAACAACTTGTCGTTAAGCTGATGTGCGAGGGATAGAGTGCAGAACTCGTGTTCACCGTCATACGCTTCCGAGCAAGTTTTTTATGGTATACTAGGTAACGGAGAACATGACGGAATGGCTAAAGGCTATAGTCCCTAAATTGCCAGACAGAAGGAAGTGGAACTGCCGACATGTACTAGGAACGGTATACGAGGGGCAGACATGGTTGTAGGCTATCTTGCCAAAGCCGCAGCTTTGGAAACGAAGAATCTGAAGCTAATAATTGCTAAGAATAGCGATTGTGAGGGGTCTTTGGAAGTAAAGTATAGGGCAAAGGGACACTTCTCACGATCCGGGTAAATAATCGATCTCTATAGGGGGAATTAAACAGCGTAACTGGCTCATCAATTAAAGATTTGGCAACATTGCGGTGCATGTGCACAGGGAGAAGGCGGTAAAATATACTTCGAAGAGCATCTTGGGTGGAAAGTGTTCCGACTGTATCACGGAGGACAGGATCGAGCAGAGAAGTACTTTCCCTGGCCACTAATGAGGAGAAGCTGGACGACTAGACCTGGATCTTCTAGGATTAAGACGGATAACAATAAGCAAGGAAGTGCCATGTCGGAAGTAGACGATGATACTACGACATTGGAAAAGAGCTCCAAGCATTAATGGATCCAGCACTAAGATAGTCCAAGAAATATTCTATCATATGCATCTGAGACCAGAGAAAGGGGTAAAATATAGCTGCGGTCTCGATATTATGCTAAATGCTACCTAATCTCCCATGGTGAGTCCCATGACAGACCGACTAGGCAAATTATTTGTGACTTTTTACAAGCATCACGTTCAAAAATATGCTCATTTTTCTCCATGATTTTGGTGCAGGAATTTCATCGATATTGCCTGGATGACTTCCGGTTACAACGAACATTCGCTTCTCTCATGCAGGATTCCACTCAACACTTCAGAGCAGTGCAACAGTACAATACTGCGCACTAACGTAGATATGCCACCCACGAGAAGCTTCCATGTTTAGTTCAACTTGTCAATACCGCCTGACCAGTCGGCAGCTGGAACGTAGATAGGACTTCAGGGAACCCGTTATCGAATGAAAAATGATTCGGCCATCCTGTCAGACAGGTTTATTTAGGTTGTAAGCGAGAATTTCATATTTCTTTCGACTGTGAGCCAGAATATTATCGATATCTCATCGCTGGTAAACATTTTTTATTTTATAGACATAAAAAGATCTCAAATTTTCATCTCATGACCTTCCACGTCCAGAGTTGAACTAATGATGCCGCTTGGCTGTCGATACGTGGATGGTACTTTTAATTCAACTGGCGGCCGGGTGTAATGAGAGCTCTTTTGGCGTAACTGACAGGCCGAAGTGAACGTTGATAGCGACCTTGAGGCTAACATAGTGATCGAAATGGATTATCTGAATGTCATGGTCTCTGTCTTGTTTGTTTTCGAGAATATGACAAGGAAAACAGTATTGAAAACCGGCACCGTAACGATGAAAGGTTTGTGGAAATCTCTCTAGAAGTTTTACCATCTTCCCAAGGCAAGGATTGAATATTAATCCCAACAAACCGAAACCCCTACAGCGAATGGGCTATCATACTGTGGCTCTCTGCATGGAATATTGAGGGCGCCCAATAATTTATCATCATTATCAACGGCGCAACAACCGGCCCTTTAGTGAGGAACTCCAGACAACCCGATTTTGCGCCGAAGTCCACTAATATTTTTAAAAGCTGTCTGGCGTCCTGACCTACGCCATCGCTCCATCTCCGGCAGAATCTGCCTCGTCTTCTTTTTCTACCATAGATATTGGCCTTATAGATTTTCCGGGCTGGCTCATTCTCATCCATACGGATTAAGTGACCCGCCCACCGTAACCTATTGAGCCGGATTTTATACACAACCAGACGGTCATGGTATCGCTCATAGATTTCGTCGTTATGTAGACTACGAAGTCGTCCATTCTCATGAAGGGGGCCAAAAATGCTTCACAGGACTCTTCTCTTGAACCCGGCCAAGATTTTTCTTGCTAAGAACCTAAGTCTTCGCAGAATACATAAGGACTGGCAAGATCATTGTCTTGTACAGTAAGAGCTTTGACCCTATGGTGAGACGTTTCGAGCGGAACAGTCTTTGTAAGCTGAAATAAGCTTTGTTGGCTGACAGCAACAGTGCGCGGATTTCATCATCGTAGCTGTTATCGGTTGTGACTTTCGACCCTAGATAGGCGTAATTATCAGCGGTCTCAAAATTGCAGTCTCCTATCTTTATTCTTCCCGTTTGACCAGTGCGGTTTGATGTTGTTGGTTGGTTGGCTTTTGGTGCACACGTTGCCACCATATATTTTCTTGTCTTGTCTTCATTGATGTGCAGATCAAGATCTCGCGCCTGCTCCATCTGGATGAAGGCAATTTGTACGTCTCGGGTGTTTCTTCCCATGATGTGGATATCGTCAGCATAGGCCAGTAGTTTAGTGGACTTAAAGAGGATCATACCTCTTGCATTTACCTCAGCATCACGGATCACTTTCTCTAGTGCCAGGTTAAAGAGGACGCATAATAGAGCATACCCTTGTCGTAGACCGTTGTTTATGTCGAATGGTCTTGAGAGTGATCCTGCTGCTTTTATCTGCCCTCGCACATTGGTCAGGGTCAGCCTAGCCAGTCTTATCAATTTCGTCGGGATACCGAATTCTCTCATGGCCGTGTACAGTTTTACCCTGGCTATGCTATCATAGGCGGCTTAAAGTCGATGAAAAAATGGTGCAACTGATGTCCACATTCCAACAGTTTTTCTGTTGTTGATTTGCCTGGCTTCGGCATGGGTTAATGATGTTCTGAGCGGAGAATATCTTATAGATGGTACTCAGCAACGTGATAACTCTATAATATAATTTATATATCCAGATCCAAAAATGAAATGATCCCTCTCATGCAACATGGTCTAAGATTGAATCTGAATAAAACGGAATGTTTGACGACAGGCACTATCATTGTTATTGGCAGTGACTTGCCAAGAAATGGGCGATTTAAATATCTCGGGTCAATGCTATCAACCAATGAAGAATTGCATTATGAAACTCCTTTACGCATTAGAACAACCTGGATGAAATGACGTTCCACAACTCGCGTTTTTTGTGATCGACGTACCAACGAAAGACCCAAATCTTAATTTACCGCAGTGTCCTCCGTCCTGTCGCCTTTTATGGCTCTAAGTCCTGGTCGGCTATAAAAGACAGTGAACAGCGTCTCGTAGTAATGGACACAAAAATGTTACATAGGACCAGTGGCATAATATACTTTGACCATGTCCAAAATGAGGATATTCGCGACCGCGGGTTTGCGCCGATTGAGGAAAAATTGAGAGAGAGGCGTCTTTGATGGGATGGTCATGTCATTCGTTCTAACGAGAATTCAATTGCCAACATTGATCTGAACACCGAAGTCGATGGTACGCGACCAAAAAGCCGGCCGAAACAATGGTGGCTTGATGCTGGATGGTGATTTGAAAGCCTCGCGACTACATCCAGATCAGGCCTTTGATAAAATAAAATGTGAGCACTTTGTAAATCTTAACTACTCCATTTTTCGACCGATGTTAGAAGTAAAAATTGGGTCCTTTTCTTTGATACCCCACATGACCGTATTCTGAGAAAATAAAATCTCCATTCCCTATCCCATGAATGGGGACCTCCTCTTAAACGTTGCGCACAAAAGACTTCAAAGACTACATCCTTTCGTGAAATAGCGAGATCATAGCTTCACCCGTTCTCGTTTCACCCTGGCTGTGACAAATAAACGGACAGACAAATATCGAACCCATTTTAATCAGGTTTTGTTTTAAGAATGAGAAAGATCATTAACAGTGCAATACTTATTGTAAGGTTCCTTTGAAGCATCAGGGGATGGTATTGCTATGTTAAAGAATTTTAGATCGCCGCAAAGAATGGTATAGATATTAGCTTTAGAAAATTTAGCCGAAGGCCTGTATTAACAATCCAGCGCTTTCGTATCCGTACAGTTGCTCAACTCAAAAATGTAACTCCAAATCTAAAAACTACTCCTAACTGAAATATTATATGTATAAACACGTTTTTCCACAATCCCATCACACTCTAATATACATTTCGAAATACGGAGGTCAATCTTTTATGTGTTCATGTTTAAAACTACTTTTCCTTGTTTGTCCCAACTGTTCATATTTTTATCAAATTTCCAACAGACATACAAGTTGACATTGATCACAGACTAATCAGGATTTACGTAAAGTAAAAGTATTCTAGTAAGTAGTGTAGTTTGCCATTGACAATTTGTTTCGAGAATCTAAATGAACACGCGGCGCGACTGATACGACACAGTACGTTGCAATACCAGCCGAGTAGCAAATTGCGGAATAACGAAAGCCTGGTTGGAGTTTGAACAACCGAGCATGGTGGGCATCTATCGAAAACGAACACGGAAAATAAAGGTATCAAACACCAATCCGTTTCGAAATTTCATGAAACTCTCACGGAAATTGGCTACTACGTACGAAAATATTTTGCATGGTTTCCACTGAAAAAAATCACCGACTTTACATTCTTGCCGGTTTCCGGCTAGGAAAGTGCAAGCACCCGTGAATAATGTAAACCTCCCAAAATTCAATTTTGGGCGTTGCTAATGGTGTTCCATTTGTTTGTTGAATATGTAGCAACGCCAATAACACCAATTTTTCCGATGCATGCCAGCAATTGTTCGCTGCACCCATACCGCAGTGGTGGGTTCTTCATGTGCATTCCATAAAAGGTAGGAACAACTACCTCAAGTTCCACATACATACATTCCCTTATCACAGCCGAAATTCTACCGGTGAAATATGAGATATCCACCGACCATTCATTCGTGTCCGTATACAGTTCCCAGATCAAAATCGATGAAAATTTATTTAACAATTCACTCCCGCAAAACCTGTACCGATTCGCCCTTCACCGAGCGCTTTATTTGTGCATTTTTTCCTATTCGTCAACGGAAAATCTACAAATCAGACAATCTTTCCAGTACATAAAATTTCAATTAAATGGGAAAAAATCAATGCGGTAAATTTGTACAATTTTCAGCGAAGCATGCGAGTGAAATGGTGAAACTAGACTTGATTAATTGAACCGAAGTATGTATGTGTCCGCTGCGTAGTGGAGGAACCAATTCGAAATTTGGAAAAAAAAGCGATAATGCCATTACGTGGAATGCATCTCCTGGCATTATTTGAACACGGTGAAGTTGCAATTTGCAATTAATTTAAACAGGACTTTTCACATCTACACCGCCGACCACAACAATGCAGACAGCTTAAAATGGATGAATAGCGAAACAATGTTCCCGCCATTAACCGCTCTGAATTCCCCGCTTCAATATTCCGTTGTTGAGGTCAAAACTGGAGATAAACTGTCACAATGAATACATGTATGTATGGCCTCATAAGAACTGATATATGAGCACATTCGCCATCGTCCAAAGTATACTTAGTTATATTTAATGTAATTAGTTTTGCCAAAGGCTGCTGGTCAATAGTAAAGGGTTTTTAAGACCGTTGCGAAACCAATCCTACATGGGCAACACAATACTATACTAGAGAATCATATTAAATCTCTGTAAGTCATTAATTTACCACAAAAAGGCTGCCGACATCGGAGATTACATAAGTGGTTTCCAAAATAGGCATTAAAAGCAGTTAGCTACTGTTTAAAACAATTATCCTCGTAACGCTAACAGTGTAACATCGTGACAGTCGTCCTTAAATCGATTTAAGAAGCTATTTACGGCGCGAAGCACCAAATCCAATAGGAACTCGTGGCTACGATAGAAAAACTCAGCCGGTAGTGACGAACTAGTTGAAGGCTAAAAGCAGGTAAGGGAAACATACCTTAGAAATATAAATACTAGCAACCCGTTGATAGTGGTATTTATCATTATCAACGACGCAACAACCGGTATCCGGTCTAGGCCTGCCTTAATAAGGAACTCCAGACATCCCGGTTTTGCGCCGAGGTCCACCAATTCGATATCCTCCTGTCTGGCGTTCTGACCTACGCCATCGCTCCATCTCAGGTTTTCCTCGTCTTCTTTTTCTACCATAGATATTGCCCTTATAGACTTTCCGGACTGGATCATCCTGATCCATACGGATTAAGTGACCCGTCCACCGTAACCTGTTCAGCCGAATTTTATCCACAATCGTCGCCGTCATTATGTAGGCTACGGAATCGTCCATTCTCATGTAGGGGGCCAAAAATTCTTCGGAGGATTCTTCTCTCGAACGCGGCCAAGAGTTCGGATTTTTTTTTGCTAAGAACCTAAGTCTCCGAGGCATTCATAAGGACTGGCAAGATCATTGTCTTGTACAGAAAGAACTGACCCTATGGTGGGACGTTTCGAGCGAAACAGTTTTTGTAAGCCGAAATAAGCTCTGTTGGCTCCCAACAACTGTGCGCGGATTTCATCGTCATATCTGTCATCGGTAGTGATTTTCGACCCTAGATAGAAGAAATTATCAACGGTCTCAAAGTTGTATTTTCCTATCTTCATTGTCTACATTTGACCAGTGCGATTCGATGTTGTTCGTTATTTTGGTTTTGGCACTGACGTTGCCACCATGTACTTCGTCTTGCCTTCATTAATGCGTAGTCCAAGATCTCGCGCCGCCTACTCGATCTGGATGAAAGTAGACTGTACATCTCCGGTTGTTCTTCCCATGATGTCGATATCGTCAGCATAGGCCAGTAGTCGGGTAGGTTTGAAGAGGATGGTGCCTCTCGCATTTACATCGGCATCGCGAATCACTTTCTCTAGGGCCAGGTTGAAGAGGATGCATGATAGGGCATCCCCTTGTCTTACACCGTTGTTGATGTTGAATGGTCTCGAAAGTGATCTTGCTCGCACATTAGTCAGGGTCAGCCTAATCAGTCTTATAAATTTCGTCGGGATACCGAATTCTCTCATGACCGTGTACAGTTTTACCCTGGCTATACTGTCATAGGCGGCTTTAAAGTCGATGAAAAGATGGTGCAACTGATGTCCACATTCCAACAGCTTTTCCATCGCTTGCCGCAGAGAGAAAATCTGATCTGTTGCTGATTTGCCTGGAGTGAATCCTCTTTGGTATGGGCCAATGATGAAGCGGAGAATATCTTATAGATGGTACTCAGCAACGTGATACGTCTATAATTTCTGCACTGCGTGATATTCCCCTTTTTATGTATGAGACAGACAATGCCCCGTTGCCAGTCGTCAGGCATTGATTCGCTGTCCCATATTTTGAGCACAAATTGATGAGCCACTTGGTGTAATTGGTCGCCTCCATATTTAACCAATTCGGCTGTAATTCCGTCGGTTCCTAACGGCTTATGATTTTTAAGCCGATCAATTGCACGGACTGTTTCTCCTAAACTTGGTGGTGGCAGTATTTGTCCGTCGTCTTCAGTTGGCGGGACCTCCAACTCGCCGATATTTTGGTTGTCGAGCAGATCAGCAAAATACTCAACCCATCGCTCCAGATTTTCCTCTTTGTCTCGGAAGGATGAGCACCGAGGCGTATAAGGCTTCATCCTGCTGACTTTTTGGTAAAACTTCTGCGCTCGGTGCGATTGTTCCCTGTACTTTTCTAGTTGACAGACTTGTTGGTTCTCCCAGGGTTCCTTTTTCCGTCTGTGAAGTCGCTTCTTCGCTCGACGGAGTTCATGATAAGTCTGCGCGTGCCCGCGTTCTTTGAGAATGCAACATTACTTGGTATGCAGCATTCTTCCGTTCCGTAGTTAGTTTACATTCATCGTGAAACCAGCCGTTCCGACTTTTCTTGCGGCTGGGGCCAATATCTTTGTGGCGGTATTAATGATAACGTTCTTCAGGTGGTTGTGACAATCATTTGTTGATGCTTCATCTCCAGGATCTCTGTTGTTTGCGGTTATTGCGGCATACATTTCGCCCTTATAGGTGTCACGGAGGGCTGTGTTGTGAATAGCTTCGGTATTCACTCTCACCTGATTGTCAGAGGGGATTGGTGGTGTCGTAATTCGAGCTCGGAGCACCATGCCAACGAGATAGTGGTCCGAGTCTATATTGGCCCCCTATATGTTTTGACAGCGGTAGACAGAGGTAGCGGTGTTCAATCAGGACGTGGTCAATTTAGTTGATTTTGATATCATACTTGGGATATACTTCGAGGGTCCGCTCAACTGCCTCGTAGAAGGTATCCTTCTCCAACTTTGCAGTCTTCTCTGTAAGGGCGTGAACGTTTATGAGGCTTATATTTCTAAACTTATATTTTCAAAGCCGATAACAGCAGGTGCCATTTTTTGGCTGACTAACATATATTCCATCAACATGCCGCAATCTGACGAATACACGACAACATTGACGCGGAATCGAAGAAATGCATGTTAGAGCGCAACTCTCAATCCTGCCGAGAATTGAGGAAGAACTCTTCACGCAAAGACGATGCCAAAACGCAAGGACGGTGTCAGCACACAAGGACAGCATCAAGACGCCAGGACGGTGCGAGGACGCAAGAGCCTTGTAAGGACGCGAGCACGATGTTAGTTCCGTCGTTTTCGGTTCCTTGATACAAAATGGACACTTATCATCTTGTCATACTGCGGGAATGTTAGTCTCGGAACATATGCCCAGTAAGGCAGTTATGACTACCCACGATCCCTACTGTACTTCCAAACAGTAAGCATAATTTTCGACAAAACATATTTACATTCGTTCTCCCAGGATGGTCGACAAGCGGTTCGCCCCAAGGACACTTGATGCAGGACCGTAGAGGAGTGCGAACGTCTGGGGGTCTTGGCGGGTGCTGAAGCGCATTTCAAGTAACCGTGAACGATGGCGCGTAGGTGTTGTTTGTATGAAGAACTCTCCCTAAACTCAATAAAAACATGCGCTGAATACAAAGAGGTTTGCAAGCTGGATACTTTCACCGAATTTCGTAGCAATAGCTCTTTTTGTTCTCAAGTAAAATTGGTGTGACTACGGGGTGCGAATGATCTCCCTTCTTGGTTCCAAAAAAAGAATTCACATCACAGCGAAACACTCCACTCTTCGCACCACATCCTACACAACAATAACAAGTTTGCTTCACAAAAGGTCAACATTTTGGCAGTTAGCAGTTAAAAAGGTTTGATTACTTGATAATACATTTGATATGATATTCACGATCATCAACGGCGCAACAACCAGTATCCGGTTTAGACCTGCCTTAATAAGGAACTCCAGACAACGGTTTTACGCCGAGGTCCACCAATTCCATATTTCTAAAAGCTGGCTCGCGTTCTGACTTTCACCATCTGCCTCGGATGGGGCATCCGAGGCAGGGTCTACCAAGTCTTCCTTTTCTGCCATAGGTATTGCCCTTATAGACTTTCCGGCTGGATCATCCTTACCCATACGGATTAAGTGACTCGCCCCCCGCAACCTTTGAGCCGGATTTTATTCACAAACAGACGGCCGTCGTATCGTTCATAGATTTCATTGTTATAGAGGCTACGGAATCGTCCATCCTCTTTTATAAGGCCAAAAATTCTTGGGGGGATTCTTCTCTCGATCAATTTTTCTTGCTAACACACCCCAAGTCTCCAGGGATACATAAAGACTGGTAAGATCATTGTCTTGTACAGTAAGAGCTATGAGACTACGGTGAGAAGTTTCGAGCGGAACAGTTTTTTGTAAGCTAAAATAGGCTCTATTGGCAGCCAATAACCGTGGGCGGATTTCGTCGTTATACCTGCTATCGGTTGCGATTTTCGACCCTGGATAGGAGAAATTTTCAACGGTCTCAAAATTGTACTCTCCTGCCTTCATTTTTCTCGTTTGGCCAGTGCGATCCGATGTTGTTCGTTGTTTGGTTTTTAATATGATAATATTTGATTGAAATCCAAAGACTTCATGTCCCATTAACTAACCACGCCGTCCCTAATCCATCTACCCTAGTCTATTTTTCATTCCACCCCCTCCCCCCAATTTTGTGATTGTTTTCGAATGTTTGAACGTTAATAACCAGAAAGTGAATCAATTTTAATTGTATTTGTGTTATTTTGGCTGAAACCTTAGAAACAGAATATTTCCTAATTTATGAAGTGAAACTAAGAAATGCATCAAACTTCAAAACTTATAAAAATAGAAGGAAATGAATTGAAGTTCGCAACGTTATTCACATAACAAAAAGCGGGCGCATACCAACTGATTTTGAAAGTGCCAGCTTTTGTTGGTTCATATTTCTCGTGTGGATATATCTATCAAATACCTGTCTGGGCTAAAAAGTTAATTTCCTCATTGAAATTTATGTCGTTTTCTTGGGCAGCGATTAAAATCTATTGGATCCACAATATATACTCCAGCCATCGAATGTGATACATTGAGGTAGATATGTAGATGCACCACGGCAATGGCCATGAAATCCAATTCTTTTTAAGACCACCGGACTAAGAGATGGAAAAGAAAACGAACTCCAAGTCCACTTCACTTCCTCAGTATCGAAATTACGATTCCTATGGCGTTTCCTACAATTTGCATCGCTTTTTGATCTGACTAATGCATTGACCATACAAACTACAAACTAGATTGCCAGTGAATGTCGAATCGAATAGATTTGCTTCATGTGTATGCATTGAAGGTGGAATTGTTAGTAGTCCAGTGCTACCGAAACTATCCCGTATCAAACTAAAAACTGATTCATTATTCCAAACAAAACATACCCCTACATACCAAAGATATATACGTATTAATAGAGTGGGTAAAAGCCACGAAGCAACCACCCCTAGAGATACACCTCTCATTCGAGAATCAACTGGTTGAAAAATGAATTAATCAGATGTGCCTATCTGAGCAAAATATGGGCAGCAGTCGTGGCGATGGAATGACGCATTTCGGAAGAGAGTAGATATTAAGAAAGAAAAATATCTGAAGGGTCACAATATTATACTATGACATCTGTAACAAGTCGGAATACCGGAAGCTCCCGCTTCGAATATAAAGGTTTTGTGTTCATCTTATCTAAGAAATTTCAGGGCACATTTTTATGCCCGTATACAGCTACAAAACTACGAGACATACTGTGAGCGTCAAAAATAAGTAAACACCCATCTTTTTTGTATTTAAACTTTTATTGCACAATGTTTATTGATAGAAATTAAAATGTTTTATCATAGCTTGAAAGGCTCATATAATAGAAGTTTATGTCAGCACAAACACTTAAACAAAACAAAACATTTTCAAAAATAATTCATCTTGTCTTAAAATACTCATGAATTTACGCGTCAAAAGAAAGTATACAGTGGCAACACTTCTCGTTTTGTTTTTAATTATTTCCGGGAATCACACAAATTTCTTTGAAACTGTTTATAAGTGAAGTAAGCAAATATAGTGCACTAATATTTTTCGTAGATTTTCTTTGTTTTTGTTTGAATAAGTGCAAAAGTATAACATTTAAGGTAATGGGTAAGCAAACCACAAACAAAACACGAAAAATAATTTTAGATTTACATAAAGAAAAGAAATCTTTGCGTGTAAAAAAAATGCGTAAAAAAAATTATAGATAAATATACGACTCGTCATACTATTGAAAATTTACCGCGGTCTGGGCGACCTAAGAAGCTTACTGACTCCGAAGTGCGGACAATTGTACGAGAAGTAAGGAATAATCCAGTTTCAAGTGCAGTAAACATATCAAAGAAAATAGCTGAGACTTCAGGCAAATCAGTGAGTGCAAGCACAATTCGAAGAGCGCTCCACAAAAATGGTCTACATGGCAGAGTGCCACGTAAGAAACCCTATATTTCTAAAGCGAATCAAAAGAAGCGTATAAAATTCGCCAGAAAGTACCAAAATGAGGCTCCACACTTTTGGGAAAACATTTTATACTCCGATGAGAGTAAATTTGAAATATTTGCGGCGAAAAAGCCACCAAAAATACGGCGAGCGAAAAATGAAGCATTTCTCGACAAGTGCGTTACAAGCACCATAAAGCACGGTGGAGGCTCAGTTATGGTCTGGGGATGTATGGCGGCATCCGGAGTTGGAAATCTAGTTTTAATCGAGTCTAAAATGACTAAAATAGACTATTTAAATATACTGAGGGACAATATCACTCCTAGTGCTGACAAATTGGGACTGTCGGGAAACTGGATCTTTCAGCACGATAACGATCCGAAACATACGTCCCACATTGTTAAGGAATGGTTGTTATACCGAACGCCAAAAACCCTTGATCACCCACCGCAGTCCCCAGACCTTAATCCTATCGAGCATTTGTGGCAGCACCTTGACAGGAAAATCAGACAAAGAAGCATTTCCAACAAGGACGACCTAAAAAGGGCTTTAATCGAAAAATGGAACAACATTTCTCCAGATATTACAAAAAATCTTGTCAAATCAATGCCTAAAAAACTGAATGCTGTTCTAAAGTCACATGGAAAACAAACTAAATATTAAAAATTATTTCTAATTAATTATTGGATATTATTTCTTAGAGAAGTAAATTCTGTATACTTTCTTTTGACGCGTAAAATCAGCAGTATTTTGAAGCATTAATAATTTTTTGAAACGGTATTTTGTTTTGTTTAACTTTTTTTCAGATTTAAACTTCTATTATATAATACTTTTAACCGGTGATGAAGCATGTTAATTTTTATCAGTAACTTCTATGAAATTAAAGCTTAAATACGAAAAAATTAAGTGTTTACTTATTTTTGACGCTCACAGTACGTACATATTACAGCCGTAGATGTTACGCTCACCCTAAACAAACAAACTGCCTATTTCCGAATACTGTACACATATATGCACGTATATAAATTGATCGTACCCATATTTCGGATTTACTTCTTATATCTATTTGAATTAGGCACTACCCGCAAAGTTCATTAGCACGCATATACTATATACCTACATACACACATGTCTCGTTGGAATAATTGATATTCATATACAAATGATTAAAGAACTAAAACAAAATAATTCTTTTCCACCCAATTCATACGAACTTACTTCGTTGTGGTATTGACGAATTGATATGTGATGATGACGTCATGCAGGTTGTAGAGTGCACGAAATTCACGAAAAATTGTAAAGTTTTACCCCCTATAACTTTGTTAATAATAGTTTGATTTTCTTCAAACTTCACCAAATTGTGCGTTATGTTCTTCTTTATACGCATGCCAAATTTTGTACTTTTGGGATGAACATAAGGGGGGTGCCGGGTAAATTTCTAAAATGTGGAAATATACTATTATTAACTTTATTTGTGCAGATATCGGAACCGGATTTATTTTGAGGCCTAGATTTCGTAGAGATGCACTACTAGGATTTTTTTCAGATTTTTCGGTTGGATAGGTTCTGAGAACGAGACCTGTTACACTTTCTGATGGTTATATTTTGAGCCCTCGCTCCCCTATGTTGCACCCAATATCAAAAATTGAACCAGTTTCGAAAAGTACTAATTGAGATCTTTCATTTGATATCCCACATGGCTACATTCTGTGAAAAAAATTTTGTATCCTCCTTTCACATGTATGGGGAGCCCCCCTTAAACTTAACACAAAATGGCGTCAGTTGCTGCATGTAAAGGGAACGGCAGATCACATACTCCTACTAATTTTCGTGACGATGGGTCCAGCCGTTTCTGAATAAATCGGCTGTGACAGACAGACAGACAGACGGACAGACAGACATCGAATCGATTCTAATAAGGTTTTGTTTCACACAAAACCTTAATAAAAATGGTAAGCCTACATAAATATAATTATAATTCCCAATTGACGAAGCAAAAATCTTACTAAAGAACCATTGCTATCCGGAGACACTTCCATTTCATGAGTAATTGCTGGCGAAATCAAAAGAATGTTGCAAGCACAACCGCAGTGAGTGGCCCCAAACGTTATTTAACAGAAACTCATTGCGAGCTGAGCGATGGACCTTCATGTTCTTGGATTCTGCACTTAATTGAGCGCACAAGTCGACAATATACGAGTACATGATGTAAAGCGTGTGTTTCGATGCAATCGAAATCTGTTATTCGCGTTATAAAGTAAAGAACGAAAAATTCACTTCGCAAGTGGGTACACAAAACTCCGCCATGCTTTTAACATAGTATGCTGGTCCCAACCCCAAGTAAAGGAGCAGGGTTTGTGGCAACGTACTCTGTACTATCCTCAATAAAACAAAAATAAAATGCTGAGATCAGGGAAAGAGATAAATAGGGTATAGTTGGAGTTATTCCACTATGCTAAATCCTACCTGATCTCTCTTGATGATGATGAAAATGCAAACAATGTCATTACAAGCAAAATGATCGGATTGAGTCACAAACCTCAGAGAAATGCTAGGGCGTCCACCTCAGTCGACACGGCGGGACAGGTCCCGGTACTGTCGAGAAATGAGCAAGGGTTCTTGATGCATGGACGACTTCAGGACGTAAGCAAGTAAGTCCGAACAAAACCAACAAAACAAATACGTGTCTGCACGCTAATCGTTAGTACCCTAACTGCAAAGACCGAGGAACTCGCAAGATAATAATAATAATCTAATAATCGCTGGCACAACAATCCATATTGGATCAGGGCCTTGAGGTGTGTTAGAGCACTTGATTCAAGACCGTAACGGCACACTACAGTAGTACACTGTAGGAGGCAATCTGGTCAGCATTGCGCTCGCCCGAGATTATTACCTTGATTTGACTCAAGTACTCATTCACAGCTGAGTCGGCTGGTATCCGACGTCAAATCACGATACAAATCCCACTGCCACCAGTGAGATTTGAACCGCGACCTTCCGTATGACTCTTACCACTCACTCACACGCAAGGGCCGTTTGGAAAAGGCGCATTGATATCTGCGCTCTGCAAGAAACCCGATGGTCTGGTGCCAAAAGCTGCGATATTGAACGCGAACGCGGTAAAAATGGCTATAAACTTCTCTATTTTGGTAACTCACACACTTAATATTGGGTTGGCATTGCCATCTCAGAGGGTTTCCGTGATGCCATTAAAGAAGTTCAACGATTTGATGAAGCTCACCATTATATCAGCTGATCGCACTATTCACTTCTTCACCGCATTCGCACCGCAGACAGGTCGACCTGATGCCGAGAAACATGCCTTCTGACAACTTCTCGATGGAAATTGGAAAGCCGTTCTCTATGAGACCATCGCACCTCAACATCGACCATAGATTGCCGTTCTGCGAATTAAGCCACCAATAAAACAGCGTTTAGAACGCACTGGCCTGCGGCATATTAAATGGTGGCGATTTCGTGGGAAGAAAGAAGAAATGATCTCATTCACACGATTACCGAGCATTACGAATGTGGAAGAATCGTGGAGCCAAATGAAAGACACGATCCACAAAGCGGCCTCTGCAACCCTCGGGATCACCAAGCCGGGTAGGCGGTATATCAACTGAGATACTTGGCTTTGGAATGACGATGTTGAAATGAAGGTCCATGAAAAAAACGCCTCTACCACAAATTTCTCGACGATAAAACGCTGGCCAATTGGCAAATTTATAAGAATGCCAACCGGGAAGCAAAGAAAGCAGTCGGTGTCACCCGAACGAACCATTACAAAAATCGTTACGATAAACTGGACACTCGGGATGGCGAGAGAGATCTATATCGTTTTGCTAAAAGCTGTAACGCACGCACACAGAAAATCGAAAACTTCTGTTGCGTTAATGACAAGAACGGTACTTTGCTTACCAACCGTCGAGTCGCAACGGATATATGGCGAGAATACTTCGCGCAGATTTCAACTGAAGAATTTGCTCATACTCCTTAATTCGGTAGAGATTTAGGTATGTCTTGCATCCACCAGTATGAATGCTAAGCCATGCATTTGGTATAGACTGGTACCGTTGTTGCTTGTCTCAGCGGGGTCACAAAATCAATCCGTGTCTTAAGAAGACCGTGGGATTAGGTCGTCCAGGCAGGTGCTCACGTTAAACCCTCAAGGACTTAACTGTCTGCGCAACTGAAGTCCAGGAGGCAATAAAGCTGGAGGAAAATAAGAAGAAGATGGGACCACTTCCAAAAAATGCTGCGACAACCATTTGTCCTAAGCTATTTAAGATAAGGACCCATTGAGTGTTTCCGCAGAAATGAAATATATAACAAAAAGAAAAGAGGTTGTGATGTGTCTATAGATCTTAATTATATTACGTACATTTCGAAATGATTTTACTATCAAAGTGGTGGAAAAAATAATTCCACGTGGCCTTTCCACAGTTGTTTCAGGACTCGTATAAAGATGGAGGATCCCGGCTCGTCATATATGGTATGTGTCTTATTCTCAATTTGCTAGCCTTTATCTCTAGGTCCTAAATTCGTCTGCGGACTTGCCGTCCAGAAGCGTTTACTACCTTCACTCCACGTAGCTAACTTCTTTTTATTTTGCTTGTTACGATTCTCCAGGATAGACAACACAAAGTAATACACTTTATTCATGGTCCACCTATGAATTTTCTCCATTTCATTGTTATCTTTCACTATCAATGACTCCATAAGCCCTTCACTTACTCACAACTGTAGTCGTCCAGTATTGTTTTATCTTTTTCATTCGCTGGACTGTATCCACGTTTTTTCTTGTTCTCATTTATTCTTAGATTTTACTATTCTCGCTTCGTCATCGAGTTTCGTCAAAATTTCTTTGGCGTAGAATTTATACCGCTCAAATGTTTATATCGTCAACATAGGTCACTATTTAATACACTTTGTTTGTGATTCGAAGATTATCTCATATTCGCTATGCTACGTACTCCAGAGCAAAGTTGTACCACTTCAGGACTAGGTCAACTTTTTACTTAATACTAGATCTGCATTGAAGATTTGCATCAATTAACCTTACACTTTGGCATGCGCTGGTGATTTGCTCATAGCCATTCTGAGTCCCACCAATTTTGAAGGGACTCCAAACTTGCACAATACTGTATAATACTAGTATATGCGCGTTTGAACACCATGAAGATCTGATAGACGTCCACATTCCCAGTAATTCTCCAGAACTTCTTTACTGAGAATATTTGGCCAATCATCAATTTTACTATTTGAAATTCGCTTTGATATTGGCCAATGATCTTCTTCTTTTTCTTCAGCCTTTGTCCCGTTCACAAGCGGGGTCGGCTCGTCGTGATCGGCTTCGCCATTTGGCTCTATCGAATGCCTGATCTGGGTGCAATCTCGAGGCTTTCAAATCCCCATCCAGCGTATCAAGCCACCGTTGTTTCGGGCGGCCTTTTGGTCGTTTACCATCGACTTCGATGTTCAGACCAATCTTTGCAAGTGAATTCTCGTTTGCACGAATTGCGTGACCATACCATCGAAGACGCCTCTCTCGCAACTTTTCCACGATCGGTGCAACCCCATAACGATCGCGGATATCCTCATTTCGGATGTGATCTAAACGTGTGACGCCACTAGTCCAACGTAGCATCTTCGTCTCCATTACCGCGAGACGCCGTTCATTGTCTTTTATGGTCGGCCAACACTCAGAACCATAGAGAGCGACTGGACGGACGACATTGCGGTAAATTTTAGATTTGAGACGTTCGTTGATACGTCGATCACAAAGGACACCAGTTGTGGAACGCCACTTCATCCAGGTTGCGTTAATGCGTGAAGCAATTTCATAACGCAGCTCTCCATTGGCTGATAGCGTTGACCCGCTATCGCTCAGATCTGGGCAGATCACTGCCGCTGACAGTGATTGTGCCTGTTTCATGGGGATCGGTCGTCAAAAATTCAGTTTTGTTTAAATTCAATCTGAGACCGTGTTGCATGAGGCGATCATTCCATTTTTGAACAAGTTGCTCGAGATCATTTTTGCTATCAGATGCTAGAAAAACATCATCTGCATAAAGCAGTGTGTAGGGCACTGGACGTTGGATATCCCGTGTGACGGTGTCCATAACAAGGACAAAGAGGAGTGGTGAGAGGGCACTTCCTTGATGAACTCCAATGATACTCTAGGGTAAGGCTTTAGGCGCAACTAGGGCACAAAATTGAACTGGCTGTCCTTTGAAATCAATTCGTCCAGATGTCATAGAGTGCTATTGCTGGTACCTTTGTTCCTGATCCTAATAACTCCAATGTAATTCCATAAAATAAAATGTTTTGAGAGCTATGAAACTTTGGCGAAGCTTAAAATTTCACAGTTTGAAAATCACTATTTCAGTAATTTTAATATAAATATATTCGGAATCAATAACTGCATGCATTTTTCTGGTCAAAAAGCAACATGTTTGAATACGAATAACTCAAAAGCTACTACTTGTATGGAAGATTTTTATAAAACATTTATTGCTTAGAATTGACTATTTAATCGATTCATGTGATTATTTCCAAAAAATGCAGGGAAGAGGGGAAGCGCACATTGGCGCTATATAACTTCTGCTTCTTATGCCTCTACTGACTACTCTGACAAAAGAAACATCCAGCACACCCAAGTTTTGTGTGAAATAAAACCTTATTAGAATCGAGTCGATGTATATCTGTTCGTCTGTCTGTCAAACCCGATTTATTCGGAAACGGCTTGACCTATTCACACGAAAATTGGTAGGAGCGTGTGGTCTGTGGATCCCTTTACATACAGCAAGTGGCGCCTTTTTGTGTCAAGTTTAAGTTTGTTAAGTAGATGACAGACCCAGAACCACTCTATCCTCTAACAATAAAATTAGATCATCAAATGTGCTTTTGAAATCTACAGGGATTTCATGCCTATAAATTGTTCTGTCTGTACAACACCAAGTGAGATATTTTGACAGCGAAACGCTAGGCCATAACGTCCGTTAGGACTTTGCCGGCGCAGTGAGAAAAGATGTACGGGGATTAGTTTTAAATTTGTGCAGCGGTGGCAGACCTAGAGTCCTAGTGATTCTTCGAATGTAAAAAGAACTTTTGGAATTGCTGCGGGTCCATTTCATAGAAATCTGAGAATTTTTTCTGTTTACAAGACCATTAATTGAAAACACCAACCGGTCGAACGAAATTTGTTAATTAGCTAGTCTAAATTTAAGTTCAATTATTTCGATTTCCAAGCTACAACAGAGCACAAAAGTCATTCAGTAGCAAGGTCAAGCCATTTGAAAACTGCATACAATCAAAATGATATCTAAGCAAAATTCATCAAACCATTTATTCAAACCAAAAATCTTATAGTATTTGGCTTTGGCCATATTGTTTTCTTTCCGTATTCATATTGGTATATCAGGCAATGCAATGCAACATAATACATTTCTTGAAGCTAAAAATTATTCCAGGTTCGCAAACCCTGCAGGCACTGCAACTCGTCTCAACGCATCTAATAACTAATTACTACTACTACTTGGGATCTTTCTATTCTGACCACGTCCTGAAGAAATGCATAATTGTTTCGTCTTTTTGACCAGCATCGCATGTAGATTGTATCCGCAGTTGGTGATATTGAGATTGTTGTTCCTCTAATACGAGCAAGAAGATCTATTAAGCACCTCATACTCCTCAACAGTGGAAAACAGTAGAAAGTTTAGTGATTTTGTTTCAATTGTGTTCCACGATGTTGATAGAACGAGCGCTCAGGTGATCTGAGTACTTTTGTACGTACTTTCGCACTTGACCCGGCATTCAAATTATGACTACCGCTGCGTTGATTAAGAAAGAAACCAACGAAATTATTGCGGCACCAATTTGCAGGTTAGGTATTATTTATTTATTGTTTTACCAATTTGTGGAATTTAGAAAGAAAATATCAATACAAGAAAATTATAACCAGCGGAAACACCGATTTTGTTACAAAAACAAAGAAAGAAAGTTCGGATACGCCAATCAGTCAGCACTTTCAAACTTGATTGATCCTTATACGTGCAATTGAGTGTATGAAGATACTCATTAGAATGCTAGCTTTATCTTTAAGGAATATGCTTTCTTTGATCCTGTATTATAGTAAAGTATTTCCATCTAATTAAATTTTCTGCATGTCTCTTCCAAGTTACGTATTTACACTTGTCTTCACATGGTAACATGTTGCACGTAGACTGGCCAATATTCTGCTCTTTAGAGCGTGACAATCAGCCGCCAGCTCGGCAATGGTTACGTAAAAATGGAAAAGAAATACCTACCTTCTACCTCGTAACGTTATTTGCTATTTATGTCTTGAAACCGTACGACGAGAATGTACATAAGAAACCCAGACGACCTGATCGTCCGAGTTTGAGAATTTCTCAGCCGCGACAGTATTAACATTTGACCCTCATTATTCACAAATTCTGTTTTAACTACCATTAACAAGCTAATTTGCGCTAGTACTTTTTAATGTTCGCCTTACAGAGAGGTAATACATATGTACATATGGATGAGTCATGCATCGATTCGTGCAACCACACAAATGTGAAACATGTGGAGCTTCAATAGAAGTTAATTTTCATAAATACAAGAAAGGTGTGCTCAAATTTATGAGTTTCCATGACTTGAATACTTAAATCCACCAGAAATCTGCTGAATTCTGATTAAAACATTCGAGCCTCCATTGCAGCTTGAAACTTGCAAAGAAGCCGAGAAACTTTTCTTCCAGTGTCCAATACATGGAAAAGTATACTCCAAGGAAAACTTCATATGAGGTGCATCTGCTATTGACCCAACCCGCAATCGTGGCGCTCAATATTTCAACCATTTTTAAGGTTTTGTTGAAAACAAACCCACACCCATTTTTTTCTGGAAGGGTTACTCCTATTGATACGAAAGTTTATGGAAATCATCGCACCGTTCTACGTTAAGGGGGTATATATGCAAAAGAGGAGTGTAAAATTTGTTTTCACCGAATAAAGTCATACGGGGTATCAAATTAAATGTCTCGATTAGCACGTTTCAAAGCAGTTATTAGTTTTGATTTTGGCTGCAAAGGGGAGGAGTGCAGGGGCCTGAAATGGGGCAAATATTTCAACCCACCCGAAAAATCTGAACAAAAGTCATGATGGTCCGGGCACATCTAGGCCTGAAAATACTTCCGGTTACGATATCTGCTTTAATAAAATTGATGATAGTATATTAGTCTATTTTGAAAATTTACTACGAAACTGCCTTAAGTTCGATGTAGATCTGTAAAATTTTGCAGTAATACTATATAGGCTTTAATGTAAAGCAGCATACTGGGAAGTTTGGTGGAAATCTTACTATTAAAGTTGTTCCTTTCGCATCAAATCACTACTCCCACGAGGTAAAATGTCAGTAACACATCGAATTGGATATTGGATATATTCGATGTATATATAATACACTAGAAACTATATATAAGTGCAACCATCATGTAGCTAAATATTCTTACATAAAAATCAATAAAACCTTTCATACCTGAAACGCCTAGTTTCCAGTTTCTTGACATGTTAAATTTTTTTGGCAATAAAAAAGGATGAAATCTTTTCAATCTTTTTATCTGTGATTATTGGCGTTTTAGCTTATAGTAAAAAATTATAATACCTCACACAAAACTTAAAAAAGTTGAATTTCAGGTGGATAGAAAGGTAAGAAACTTTATATTTTTGCTATTGTATAATGAAATTCAAGCAATCAAATCAAGCAGGCGTATGACATTTTAGTACTTTATTCAACATTCTTTCTTTCTTACAATTTTTGTATATTTTTTTATATCAAACTTTTATACAATTTTCTAATATATTTTATCGGAATCTGGTCCACTGTAAAGGTAGCAGTGGTTTCCAATTCCGTTGCGTTTTGAAATTATTTGGATTTAGCGTAAAGGATGCGGGTTAAATGAGCCAACTTCCGATAATATTTAGTCGTGGAGACCGTGCTGGGGAATCGAGAGCTTCAGTTTGTTTCTGCTGAAAGCTCTTAAGTTCTTAAAGATACCATACATACCGTGAAAAGAAACGCCTCTACCTCTCTGCCTCTCTGTCAAATTTATAAGAATGCCAACCGGGAAGCAAAGAAAGCGATCTCGGTCCATTACAAAAATCTTTACAATAAACTGGACACTTAGGATGGCGAGAGAGATCTGTATCGACTTGTCGAAAACCGAAACGAAGGCACACAGGATATCGAACACTTCTGTTGCGTTAATGACAAGAACGGTACTTTGCTTACCAACCGTCGAGCCGCGCCGGATAGATGGCAAGAATATTTCGAGCAGATTTCAATTGAAGAATTTGTTTATCCTCTACTTCCACAATCATTGCCGACATTTGGAATAGTTCCACTTGTCAATCGGGTTATTTAAGAAGGTATAATACAACACCATCTGACTGGTAAGGAAGTACCACAGTTCCAATATGGAACAAATCGAGAAACCGGAAGCTGGACGCTTCAGGTATGAAAGGTTTTGTGTATTTCTTAGCACGTAGCACGTAAATATATGCATAAATTATTTGAGAGTATCCACTTTCGGGTGATATTGACATTCATAGCCTTGAATTTTCAAAGAAGCAACAACTTTGACGTATTATAACTTGGTTAATAGTAGTACTATTTCCACCAAACTTGGTAAGATCGTGCTCTATATTATAACCTACATCACTGCAATTTCGTGATGCTAGGATTAAGGGGGGTTTGCAGCCAATTACTTAAAATTATGGTAATATACTATTATAAACTTTATTTGAATAGATATCGGCATGGAAAGTATTTCGGAGCCCAGGCACCATATAGTGGCAGCTTCCTGATTTTTTTTAGATTTTTCGGTTGGATGGTTTCTGAGAATGGCTCCCTTAAAGAAATGATCACACTCACAGCGTTCATAGTTCCCACTTTTCTACCAAATTTGGTGTCAATCGCAAAACTGTCTCCGAGAAAAATGCATGTGACGGACAGACAGACAGACAGCAAACCGATTTTAATAAGGTTTTGTTTTACACAAAACCTTTAAAAGGAAGGTAGTCCAGCAGAATGTTCAAATTACCGTCCGATCCGGTTACTTTCCCATACCATGAAGATTTTTGAACGCATTCTTGACAACGGTATTCGGGAAATTGCTGAAATAACGGTGAATCAAGCCAGATTTATCAAAAACTGCGGAACTACGGACGCAATACATGCTGCGCGGTTACTCATAGAGAAAGAACCGTGAGAAACATCGCCTTGTTTACATTGTATTTCTGGATCTAGAGAAAGCGTTTGACCGTGTGACACACGAACTCATCTGGTATGCTTTACGACAACACTTCGTGCCAGAAGAACTCGTGCGCTGGGTTTAATTGCTATACCACGATCCAAAAAGTAAAGTTCGAAGTGTAGCGATTCTAACAAAACGACTTTGTGTCTCTGTTGGTGTTCATCAAGGAAGCGCCCTCCCACCACTCCTCTTTGTTTTTGTTATGGACACCGTCACACGGGAAATCCAACACCCCGCGCTCCATACACTGCTTTATGCAGATGATGTTTTCCTAGCGTCTAACAGCAAAAATTATCTGAAGCAACTTGTCCAAAAATGGAATGATCGCCGCATGCAACACAGGCTCAGATTGAATCTGCATAAAACTGATTTTTCGACGATCGATCCCCATGAAACAGGCACAATCACTGTTAGCTGCAGTGACCTGCCCAGAACTGAGCGGTTAGATATCTCGGGTCAATGCTATCAACCAATGGAGAACAATTTATTAAATTGCTTCACGCATTAACGTAACCTGGATGAAGACAAATATCTCAAATCTAAAATTTACCACAATGTCATCCGTTCTGTCGTTCTCTATGTTTCTAAGACTATAAAAGACAATGAATGGGATATTGCGGTAAAGGAGAGGAAAATGCTGCGTTGGACTAGTGGCGTCACACGTTTTGATCACATCCGAAATGGAGGATATCCGCGATCGATATGGGGTCGCACCGATCCTGAAAAAACTACGAGAGAGACGATTTTTTATAAAAAAAACGTTTTTAAAATCGGTTCACTGTTTATCTTTTTTAAGATGGTGGAAATCATTAAAAGGCATTGGCCTAAACATTTCAGTGAATCACCACCAACAAAGTAAACGATACTACGGCTGACGTTCGTTGATCAGAAAGAACGCCTTTGGTTGTTTTTTTAGAAGCGACCCCGACTTTAAGAAGATTTTGTTTTACACAAATCTTAAAAATATGACGTCATAGAATTTTTTCAACCACCGCCTTTCATTAGTAGAAGTTAGCTTTCTTTTTCTTTAGCCTTTGTCCCGTTCAGAAGCAGGGTCGACTCACTTAATTAGTTGCGGCATTATGGACTGTCAAAGGTTTGAAATCATCATCCAGCATTTCGGATGTGATCATGGCATGTTACGCCACTGGTCCAAAGCAACATTTTCGTCTTCATTATCGCGAAGCGCCGTTCAATGTGTTTTATAGTCGGCCAATACCCAGAACAATAAAAGACGACAGGGCGGACGGTGTGGTAAATTCTTTATTTGAGACGTTCGTTGATAAGTCGATCACAAAGAACGCCAGTTGTGGAACGCAACTTCCTCCAGTTCCGCTAATGCGTAAAGCAATTCCATAATGTAGTTCACCGTTGGCTGATAGCATTGCCCCGAGATATTTAAATCGCTCAGTTCTGGGCAAGTCACTGCCACTGACAGGGTAGTGCTTGTTTCATGGGAATCGGTTGTGAAAAAATCAGTTTTATTCAAATTTGATCTGAGACCGTGTTGCATGGAGCGATCATTCCATTTTTGAAGAAGTTGGTTGAGATCAACTTTGCTATGAGACGTCAGGAAAATATCATCTGCATAAAGCAATGTATAGGGCGCTGGACGGTGGATGTCCCGTGTGACAGTGTCCATAACGAGAACGAAGAAGACTGGTAAGAAAGCGGTTTCTTGATGAACACCGACAGAGACAAGAAGCGGTTTTAACATACCCGCCACACTTCGAACTTTAATTTTCGAATCGTGGTAGTGCAATTTAACCCAACGCACGAGATCTTCTTGTAATGCCTTCTCTGGGTGCAGAAATGTAATGTAAAGAGGGCATGATTATGATGTTTCTCCATGAGTCACGGCGCAATGTGTATTGCAAAAAGTATAGTCAAAAATTAGATGTTTTACCGAAAGTACAAAAAAAGTTAAAATTTGTAAAGCAATGCAACCTAAAGAAGAACAAAGATAATTATAAAGTAGACCTGAGGGGCAATACGCGGTTGGTATCGCATGCATACTCCTTGCCGCAACACAAGGTTGACGCATGTTTCATAGTAGATACACTAAACATGATCAATGGGAGGAAAACGAAGGATTTCATTCTAGCAGATACTCGTACGCATGATATAGGAAGCTTAGCCTTGATGTGACTGTTACGTAACTCACCTTTCTTCTGCATCCTTTACACTATCCCATGAGTCTCCTACACCTGATGACGTATCATCCAGTCGTTCTTCGTCCTCCATTCCAGAATCCTCTAAGCTAATATGACAACTGGTCAGCGTAACTTCCTTCCCATTGTCGCCGACTTCCACCCAATCCGAGGTTCGTATCCGTGCCGAACGTTGGGTACCATATGGCGAGGAGTCCGTTGAACAGCCCGAAGGATATCGTTTCCGCTGCGATTTACCATCCCAATCACCCTTTTCTTTGCCCACCTTATCACATCGCCTCTCCCCCGCATCAGTCGATTCATGATTGTCGGAATCCTGTTCTGAATTCCTCTTTCGCATCGCTGCTAATTCTGAGATAAGAATCTCATGGAACGCAACCTTCTTCTCTGGTGAATAATTTGGTTTAATGGGATCAGTTGGAAGACGTTCGTTAGATAATGACGAATTGGAGTTAGTCTCTCCGCCCTCTGGCTCAGGACGTTGCTTCAGATTTACGCAGGTTCGTATAGGGGAAGGCGGCTTCTGATCAAAGAAGTGACTTGAGTCGATACTCCTAGAAAGCGCCTTAGGCGGAAGGTACCGACTTCCCACAGAAATATATTGTTCCGTCTTGCTATTCGTAGATTGGGTTTGATTCACTATTATTTCAGTAAAAAGACGTTCGGCAGCATTCTTCAGGTTATTTTCTACTTCGATGTTTTTCACGAAAGCCGCGTTTGCATTGTTTTTCGTATTGTTCACCGTGACGGTATCCTTAGGCATCTTGGTAACTTCTCCCGCATCGAGGGATCGCGATTGCTTCGGCAGGGTTAGGGTTCTAGGCTTGGGGGTTGGCGAAATCTTAGCAACGGGGAAGTCAGTGGTTAGTACATTCGAGGACATTCGAGTAATTGGAATTCCACGGGGGACGTCTGCGTTACTGTTATCTCTCGTGGATTCACTGCAGTTTGAATTACCGTCTCCCCCATTTTCTTCAGATTTACCATCGTTATTATTTGTAATAACAATCTCTGTGCGATTTGATCGGTTATCTATCGTTACAACGTTACTGTTCTTTGAACCACTTGAGTTATTGTTATTGCATTCGTTGATAATGAAGATCTGTTGCTGCTCTTGCTGCCGATCGCTCGCTTTTATGCTGATCTTCCGATCACCGTCTTCGTCGTGGAGAACGTAGCTTCGATCGCTGCTTTGCCGTTTCTTAAGATCGAATGAAGGTGACTTGTAAATAACGGTTCTCCCGGCCTCCGTAGGGGATCCCGCGGTCGGAGCCGTTGTCGTTGGAGATGTTCTAGAAGCGCGGAGGGCCACCGGTGGCGGCGGAGTCGCGCGTGATTCACTACGCGATCTAGCGGAAATACTAGATGCCGGAGGTCGAGGGGGCACGGGCGGCCCCGGCTTCTTTGTCATCGCCTTAACTTTATTCATTATTTCAATACGAAATCATTCAACACCGAAATTTGCCAAACATTCACAGACGCAAATCAGATAAACCCATCTTTATCCACTCAAGCACAATTCAAACACAACTCATAAGCGCCACTCGAATCCACTGCAATTGGCTCGTATTCAACCAACAGCACCCGCGATTATCGCACCAAAGACGACTTTTACTCGGCTAGCGGGTCAAGATTATCTTTGTATACCTTCCTACACCTTTGTATCTATAGATGCAAGAACAGGTATATTGCGATGCGTCGCCGTGTTCAAATTGACCAGTATTCCGCGTCGCGCAAAACACTGCCTCGATTCTGCCCGCAAACAAGCCACGATACAACCAGCGGAGGCTCCCAGCCCGTACTGAAATTGCAGTGCCTCTTACTATTCCACTGGCGGTGGAAGCGGTATCAAGGCGATATGGGGCTCCGAACCTGAACCCGAACTCACAACAGACCGCAAAATCTTGTTGTTGTTACTTGTGTACGCGTCACGGTACCGCCGTCGTCACTCATGCGTTTAAAACAGCTCAAGGGGGCTACAGGTACTACCGGTGAGCGATTGTACACTTGTAGGCACTTCATTAAATTCACATCAGTACTTTGGTTCGAATTTTCACTAGAATCATATATACCTATATATGTATTTCCTTGTATATATGTGCATGTAGATGACGATTAGTAGACAGATGATGCAATTTTCTTGGATTACATAGTATTATATGCTTTTATTGAACTTATTGTCACTAATTTTCATTTGTGTTAACTATTTGCATTATTCTAGATATTACTGATATTTTTCTAGAGACATCAAATGCAAATTCATCATCATCATCAACGGCGCAACAACCGGTATCCGGTCTAGGCCTGCCTTAATAAGGAACTTCAGACATCCCGGTTTTGCGCCGAGGTCCACCAATTCGATATCCCTAAAAGCTGTCTGGCGTCCTGACCCACACCATCGCTCCATCTTAGGCAGGGTCTGCCTCGTCTTCTTTTTCTACCATAGATATTGCCCTTATAGACTTTCCGGGTGGGATACGGATACGGATTAAGTGACCCGCCCACCGTAACCTATTGAGCCGGATTTTATCCACAACCGGACGGTCATGGAATCGTCCATCCTCATGTAGGGGGCCAAAAATTCTTCGGAGGATTCTTCTCTCGAACGCGGCTAAGAGTTCGCAATTTTTCTTGCTAAGAACCCAAGTTTCCGAGGAATAGATGAGGACTGGCAAGATCATAGTCTTGTACAGTAAGAGCTTTGACCCTATGGTGAGACGTTTCGAGCGGAACAGTCTTTGTAAGCTGAAATAGGCTCTGTTGGCTGACAACAACCATGCGCGGATTTCATCATCGTAGTTGTTATTGGTTGTGATTTTCAAAGTTATATTCTCCTATCCTTATTCTTCTTCGTGTTTGTGTTTGACCAGTGCGGTTTGATGTTGTTAGTTGATTCGTCTTCGGTGCTGACGTTGCCACCATATATTTTGTTTTGCCTTCATTGATGTGCAGCCCAAGATCTCGCGCCGCCTGCTCGATCTGGATGAAGGCAGTTTGTACATCTCGGGTGGTTCTTCCTATGATGTCGATATCGTCAGCATAGGCCAGTAGTTGGGTGGACTTGAAGAGGATCGTACCTCTTGCATTTACCTCGGCATTACGGATCACTTTCTCGAGGGCCAGGTTAAAGAGGACGCATGATAGCGCATCCCCTTGTCGTAGACCGTTGTTGATGTCGAATGGTCTTGAGAGTGATCCTGCTGCTTTTATCTGGCCTCGCACATTGGTCAGGGTCAGCCTAGTCAGTCTTATTAATTTCGTCGGGATACCGAATTCTCCCATGGCCGTGTAAAGTTTTACCCTGGCTATGCTATCATAGGCGACTTTAAAGTCGATGAACAGATGGTGCAACTGTTGTCCATATTCCAACAGTTTTTCTATCGCTTGCCGCAGAGAGAAAATCTGATCTGTCGCTGATTTGCCTGGAGTGAAGCCTCTTTGGTAGGGACCAATGATGTTCTAGGCGTATGGGGCTATCCGGCCTAGCAAGATAGTGGAGAATATCTTATAGATGGTACTCAGCAACGTGATACCTCTATAATTGCTGCACTGTGTGATATCTCCCTTTTTATGTATGAGACAGATAATGCCTCGTTGCCAATCGTCAGGCATTGATTCGATGTCCCATACCTTGAGCACAAGTTGATGAACCACTTGGTGTAACTGGTCGCCTCCATATTTAACCAATTCGGCTGTAATTCCATCGGCTCCTGGCGACTTATGATTTTTTAGCCGATGAATTGCACGGACTGTTTCTCCTAAACTTGGTGGTGGCAGTATTTGTCCGTCGTCTTCAGTTGGCGGGACCTCCAACTCGCCGATGTTCTGGTTGTTCAGTAGCTCATCGAAGTACTCAACCCATCGCTCTAATATGCCCATTCTGTCGGAAATCAGACTTCCCTCTTTGTCTCGGCAGGATGAGCATCGAGGTGTATAAGGTTTCAGGTTTGTTGGTAAAATTTCCGCGCCTGGTGCGGTTGCTCCCTGTACTTTTCTAGTTCACAGACTTGATGGTTCTCCCAGGCTTCCTTTTTCCATCTGTGAATTCGTTTCTCCGCTCGACGGAGTTCGTGATAAGTCTCTGCGCGTGCCCGCGTTCTTTGAGAATGCAGCATTACTCGGTATGCGGCATTCTTCCGTTCCGTTGGTAGCTTACATTCATCGTCAAACCAGCCGTTCCGACTCCTTTTGCGGCTGGGGCCAAGTATGTTTGTGGCCGTATCCATGATAACGTTCTTCAGGTGATTTTGAAGATCATTTGTTGATGCTTCATCTCCAGGTCCTCTGTTGACTGCGGTTATTGCGGCATCCATTTCCCTCTTATAGGTGTCGCGGAGGGTTGTGTTGTGGATGGCTTCAGTGTTCACTCTCACCTGATTGTCAGAGGGGATTCTAGGTGGTATTGTTATTCGAGCTCGGAGCACCATGCCAACGAGATACTGATCCGAGTCTATATTGGCCCCCCTATATGTTGTGACATTCATCAAGGCTGAGAGGTGGCGGCGTTCGATCAACACGTGGTCAATTTGGTTGAAAGTGGTCCCGTCTGGAGAGGCCCATGTATGTTTATGGACCGCTTTCCGCGCAAACCAGGTACTTCCAACAACCATTTCGTGTGACCCTGCTAATTGAAGCTAATTGAATAGTCCGCAGTCCGTTATCATTTGTATTTTCGTGTAAGCTATGGGAGCCAACGTATCGCCTGAATACGGGCTCCTTCCCTACTTGGCTGTTAAAATCCCCAAGTATGATTTTGATATCATATCTGGGACAGGCTTCGAGGGTTCGTTCTACTGCCTCATAGAAGGTATCCTTCTCCAATTCTGCAGTCTCCTCTGTAGGGGCGTGAACGTTGATGAGGCTTATATTTCTAAACTTGCCTCGCAAGCGCAGAGTGCATAGCCGTTCGCTTATGTTTTCAAAGCCGATAACAGCAGGTTTCATTTTTTGGCTGACTAAGAAACCTACTCCGAGCACATGGTTTACTGGATGACCGCTATAATATCTGGTGTAGTGGCTCTTCTCCAGGAAACCGGTCCCTGTCCATCGCATTTCTTGCAACGCTGTTATATCAGCCCTATATTGGGACAGGGTATCGACTAGCTGCTCATCAGCTTCATCTCTGTACAGGGAGCGCACGTTCCATGAGAAAATGCGCAAATCGTTATTCCGTGTTCGTTGCCGGGTCCGTCGATTTAAAATCCGTCCTGTCCGAGGCTCCTGTTGTGGCTTCGTAACAAGTTGTTTTCCGTGTAGGGTTGTCAGCCCTACTTAACCCCCAACCTGGAGGACCAGTTGGTGTCCCGTTTTTAGGCGCGGGAGACTCGCCTTCATCCTTCTCCATCTGCAGCTTTTCGTTAAGAAAGAGCTCCCAGCGGTCACCACGTGGAGGTGGAGATAGGGTTTGGTAGTAGAGCTGATGGTGTTGGTTCAGCAGGCATTACCCAGGTTTTATGCTCCATCGTGGGTACCAATCCACGTTTCGCCCTGGGACCTATACTACCCTTTGACCTTGCTTAGCAGAAATTATATTGACTTTCGATAAGGTACATTGCTTTGTTGAATTGTAAATTCAATCTCACATGATTTCTTTCTAATTGTTTTAGCTGCAGAAGGGGATAGCTACACAGTAAGTAAGTGAGGGGGAGTCAAACTGGGAAAACAACACGACAAAATCAGAAAATTAAAACAACAGCATGCGCCTACTATCCCATCCTTATGTGATTTAAGTTATTCTAGAGAAAGGCCCCGATCCCCCTCTGCCATCCAGGAAATCTTTTTTAAAACAATTAATTTAACGGACATGAGTATTATTTTACTTTTCTAAATTAAGTTGGACATTGTATTTTTTAAAGCAAAAACAAATGCCCTGAGGGGATCTATTTATCTTGACAGACCCAAGCAGAGTACTTATTCTACCTGGTTGCCCCGCCAGCCTCGCGGCTGTCAACCTGCCGTCAACAGGTAGGCGAGCCACTCAAGCGGGTGAGTTTCCAGCCGCGGTGAGTTTCGCTAACCTGGTGTAGAGCTCAGACGAACCTCCGCTAAGCGGCTCCACACTACAGCAGTCCAAAGGGTGTGCCTGCTGTTTTCGGAATATCTTTTGGAGCTACAGGGATTTGATCGTTAAGTCCAAGGTCGTGAAAACACGTCAGTTAGCGAGGTTGTGCGCAAAGTCGTGGATGAGTGGTATGGAATAGCAGTCTGAAACGGTCTGAGCATTCAGACGTCTGTAATCGCGACATGGTCTCCATTCCGCGTTGGACTTTGGGACCATGTCTAGTGGAGAAGACCAGCAGTTATTTGATGGTCTGCAAATACCCTGCTTTAAAAGTGTGTCGAACTCTTTCTTAGCAACAGTGAGCTTCGCGGTGGTAATGGACGCACCTTCCAGAAGATATGAGAGCTAGTAGTGCGGATATGGTGCTGTACATCATGCTTAGCTGACTGCGAGAGACTACTTTCGGTAGTTATGTTGCTGTTTTTTTGAAGAAGCGCACGAATGCGAGCATCGGCTACTTCTTCAAACATGATTGAAAGACTGATAGTAGAGCAGATGGCAAGTTTTCTTGAAGACCTGAGCGAAGTTACATCTATAAGAGACCTCTTCTGCAGATCCACTGCGCCTAATATAGGAATATTGATATAATAATAATAATAATAATAATTATTAAATCGCGTGTCTTCAGCAGTGATACCCGCGAGATGTGCCTCCAATTGCTGGAACCAGACCTCCGGGTTACATTGCCAAAACGGTGACACTCGTACCTCCACTGCGGTCACAGGGGATGCGGAGGCACTGGAGTCGTTTGCCGCGCTGTTATCAAACGACATCTGCGAAACTATGCGGATCATTTGCAAAAAAACGAAAAGTCCTACAAACCCCTCGACGAACGAAAAACGCAAAAACTTAATCACAACCGAAGGGAAACTCATCCCCAGAGAGGAACCACTCGAAATCCAATACCAACGACAAACGAAACCACAAGTACCACCGAAGCGCCAGAAGCGACAGCCTGCCCAACTTTGTCTCTCTTTCTGAGATTTTGTGTGAAAGGAAACCTTATTAGAATCAAGTCGATGTCAGTCTGTCTGTCTGTCACATCCGATTTATTCGGAAACGGCTGGACCGATTGCCACGAAAATCGGTGAGAGCATGTGGTCTGTTGTTCCCTTTACATACAGTAAGTGGCGCCATTCTGTGTTAACTTTAAAGGGGGCCATACATGTCAATGGAGGATCTAAATTTTTTTCGCAGAATGTGGCCATGTGGGGTATTAAATGAAAGGGCTCAATTAGTACTTTTCGAAACAGGCCCCATATTTGATATCGAGTGAGAAGTAGGGGAGTGAGGGTTAAAAATATGACCCACAAAAAGTGTAACAGGTCCCGTTCTTACAACTATCCAACCGAATAATCTGAAAAAAATCACAGTGGTGTATCTAAGCGAAACCTAAGCCTCAAAAGACATCCAGTGCCGATATCAGTATAAATAAAGTTAATAATAGTATTTATACATCAAACGGACGTATGTATTTATATATATATATGTAAATGAAGCTTTGGGGTAGTGCCTAATTCAGATAGATATATTTGCACATTGAGCAAGCTGTATTCAATATATGTACTTTACACATGCATACTTTTATGTACAAAGTAAATCGAAAATAGGTGCACGATCAATTTATATACATGGATATAGAATACAATATTCGGTAATAGACGATGTTTTTTTGTTTTGGGGTGAGCATAAAATCTACGTCTGTAATATGTACATATTTCTTGTAATTTGAAAAAAATATGAAGAAATATTTTGGGTTTTTAGCCATATTCGAATGGAAAAATGCGCGAAGAAAGTTTCTCACGTAAGATGAATACAAAACCTGCAGTGATTAGTACCTATTGGTGGCTGTCAATCTGCTGTCAGTAGGTAGGCGAGCCAGCCAGGCGGCTGAATTTCCAGCCGTGGTGAGTTTCGCTAACCGCTAAGCGTCTCCACCCTACAGCGCCTCCACACTATCACTATGCAACCACGTCCTCACTGCACAATCGAATGCAGCCACTGGTGTGCACCAACAGTGTCTACTAATAGTTTCTCCATGTCAGCATGGATCGATTATGTCTTCGAAGAGGGTGTGGAAGTCATCATAAACGAGGAATAATAGGATCTTTAATTTCGTTCAAAACGGGAAACCTAGGTTAGGGCAAAAGTTATGAATCCTACATAACTAGCGCCAATCCTGTCTTCTAGACTAAGCCTAAGTAAACCTAATAGAACGAAAAGTCGAGCGGCCACAGGGTTTAATATAACCGTACCAAAATGTTTGAAAAATGTCCACAAAAAGGCTCAACATGAGTGCAAATAGGACATTTATCTTCGCAAAATCAATTTAAGGTCATGCGGAAATTTTCCCGCTTATTAGAGAGCAAAGGCTTAGCACCGCCATAACCACCCTTTTAACTCTAAGGATTCTGTCAATCATTACCCAAGATCTCCAGGGGAAAACGAGCGGGAGTGGATGCAGGTATCATATTTGAATTCATCAGAGAGCATCCATAATTGAAACTGAGTTCCGTTGTAAACTTTGCGACCAAAATGCCGCACTGCTGAAGCTGCGAGCAAATGCATTTCCAACCAATTATCGCGGATGCTCAGTCTGCAAGGAACTGGTAGCTAAAAGGCAAGTTGCCAAAACTACAGAAATGATGAACTTTCACAAGTCAAGCAAATGGGGACATAATTGCCACAAATCTTGAACAAACCCAGCATCTCTTACAGGCTAGCCGATAGAGTTTCACTTCCCTCCCACCCCTCAAACGAACGCGAAAAAGAATCATCTAAGCGATGCTAAAACTCAAAACTCGGCGCGGAAGATAGATTCGATAAACGAAGGTTCTATCCTTTAGTAACGGAGGCCGAAAAATAATGTAGCTCAACCTCTTCCGATTTACCTTTATGAGGAGAATAACAAAAGCTTAGTAGATAATATAATTTTTATATTGTTCCCATTAAAAAGGAACAAATCTACAAAACCAAAATGTAAACCTACTTAGAAGAGCGTTTTAGAAAGAAGGATTTTGCCCCGAAAGAACCAACACCATAAATACTGATGAGGATTTTAGAAAGAGGGAAGCAGGAAGAAATAGTTTGGGACGAAAAACACCAATACCAATACCACCAAATCAGAGAGTTTCCGTTGAAAATTGTAACGGGGAATTAGACTAAAAGTAAAGAAAACAAAGCGAGAATATTCACAGTTCACCTGGAAGAAGTCCTTAAACCAACCGATCCCCAACCCCCGCTTGAACTTCCCAATTTCCCAATCAATACCGAGCCAAGTCATCTGCGGAATAATGATGCCCGAGCGGTCCATTGTAAACATCTGGCCAGCGAGAGAGATCTGTATCGACTTATCAAAAGGTGACACAGACACAGACAAGTTATCGAACACTTCTGTTGCGTTATTGATAAGGACGGTACTTCGTTTACCGATCGGTGAACTACGATGAGCAGATGTACGGTACATTTCGAGCAGATTTCAAGGGAAGAATTTACCTATCTTACACTTCCACAAACCCTGCCAATATCTAGAACGACTCCACCTCTCAGTGCCACTGAAGTCGAGGAGGTAATCAAACTTGTGAAATCTGGGAAAGCATCAGGACCTGATAACATTGCAGCTGAGCTCTATAAAGCGAAGAGATGGGACTCAATACTCTGGCCCAATGAGTTCTCTAATTGGGCTATTAAGAAAAGTAGAAAGATAGTCGCTGCCCGTCTTATACCATGAACATTTTTCAACCGCATTCTCGACATCATTCAAATGCGAGGTTGGCCAAATACCGCATCGCCCTCTTCACATTGCACCAGAAACCTAAACTGATCTGGTATACATTTTGGGAACACCTAGTGTCAGGGGAACTGGTATTAGCCACACGAGATATCCGGCGTCCCTACACACCACTCGATGTAGATGATGTTTTTCTAGAGGCTTATAGCAAAGTTGATCTCGAGCAACTTGTTCAGTGGATAGTTCGCCTTATACAAAATCGTCTGAGATTGAATCTGGATAAAGTAGAATTTTTGACGACCGATCCCAATGAAGCAGTGACAGTGATCTGCCGAGGACTAAACGATTTAACTGCAATATGAAATTCCTTCACGCATTAGTGCAACGTGAATGAAGTGATGTTTTACGGTTGACATTCCTTGCGATCAACGCATCAACGAACGTCTCAAATTCAAAATTTACCGCTGTTCACTCGATGGCATGATACGCTTGATGGTAATTTAACAGTCTCATCATCAGGAACAATGACCCAGCCGATCTATGCTCTTCAAATTTGCCATAACCTGGACATAATATCAATTGTTGATTTGTCTTTAAAAATATAGCCTAATTTGGAAAGCTTATATCATCTCACACAACTTACCAGCAATTTTAACAGTAAAAAATCAGCCGGGCCAAACGAATTTCCTAATGTTGTCACCGAAAACCCACCCAGGGCTCAGTTTACTTTCTTCTTACAGGCTTAGATAGCTGCATTGACGATGGCTACTTTCACAGCAACTGGAATATAGCAAAGATAGCTGTTGGAAAAAGCCGGCAGAACCAGACAACTTCTAGCAGCAAGCTGGACAAGCTTTAGAGAAAGCAGGAATTGTAGGGTTGGTCGATAGCGATATCAAAAGTATTATTGCTCATTAGCGGTTAAACTTCCGAAACAAATACAGAACACAACATGGACTGAGCCATTCTCATGCTACCGTGAGCAGTAAACTTAATATCAGTAAGGAACTTGCGGTAATATGTTCACTCGATTCAAAAAAGATCTTCGATTTCGTACAAATCAACGATCTTACGTATAAATCGATCATCAACTTTTGTTTGCAGACAGACTGGTTCTGAGCTCTTCATCTAATTAATGGGGGATCTCATTCATTTTGGCTTTACTTAGTGAACTTACTCCTTCCTTCTAGGGCACGAATCACTATCCTCAAACAAAAAAGTTGTTGGTTAGGATTAGACCACTTTAAGCTCAAAACGCCGGTGTTTCCGGTAATACAGTTCATACTCTTGTCGGATTTTTCGATTAAAACTATATTCGCAGCCAATAATGCTGCTAACGCAGAACCGAAGCAGCATCCAATTAACTACCTTTGCCCGGGCAACGAAATCGTCAACAAAATTTTCCCATCGACCCTGACCTATCCCAGTGACTAGGCAACCTTTTCATCCACAGCACCACAGGAACACATTTAAGGACCAACCTTTCACAATATCTTCACGACTGACGTTCCGCTCCCTAAGAATGGCAGAGACGTGATTCAATTTTCCGATCATAAGCTGATTTTCTCTTCGTCATGCTAAGGTAGCTGAAGTCATGAGGAACTACTTGGTAATTGTCGACAAACGCTACCGTACTTTTCGGAGACTATTTATATACACTGGATCTGGATATATCCATAAAAGAGCTAAAACTTAGAGTACACTATTGTACGGTATGTACCTAAAAATCTGATTACTACTACCATTATTTATTCTAATTTGCTTGTTTTTTTGTAAGATGTCCTAAGGAACAGTCAATTTAAGCAAAAGAGGCAAATTTAACTGCATATAACATTGCTAATAATAGTTCGATTTCCACCAAACTTCCTAGTATTATGCTTTATATAATATCCCGGTCCACTGTAACAATTTGTACTTCCTGAATAGACTTATGAACGGTTTCCAGTCAGTGTCCGATATCAGCGTCATTTTGAATTTTGCATTACTATTAGTTACTTTAAGTAGATACCAGGATGGAGGGTGCTTTGAGGCGTAGAGACATCATAATAATTTTCTTAGACTTTTCAGTTCCTAACTTTAACTTGATTTGATTTTAACAAGTATTCTAACCTTTTTGCAGAACAACAAAAAAAAGAGGGAGAATCTATCGAGACTGGAAAAATTGTAAAGCCTATCTTAGGGTAGAAAAATTTGCCTCAACACTGAAGGAATCGCCGTCCACTATTGCTAGTGAAAAACTCGCCAGTGACACAGCCTGATAATCATTTTTAGAAAGGAACGATACTCTCTCGTTACAAATATATGTAAGAAGGATAAAGAACCGGATCAAGGAATAATAGCAAAAAACTGAATGGAGTTAGTCTCCGCATTACATGCATTGGGCAAGTAAGATTCAAGTACCGACTATTTGGGCCCCTTACCCACAAGAATAAGTAAGTTCATCTAAGTTATCGGAAAAAATGCTATGCTGAATGCTATCCTCATACCGGTTACCGATTAGTTAAAAGATGATATGTAGGTCTCATTACACTCATCCAAGGGGAACGATAGTTCTTCAGAACACGAAGGATATTCCCTTTATTATTATTATTAATAAAAGCTAGAGAGCACATTACGTAAAAACTTGATAAATATGCCCTTTTCCTACCAGAAAATTTACAACACGCATAGTTACTGTTCAAGAGAAGGAGCCTTATCTGCTTACGTCCCATGCACATTTGAATCACATGCAACCAGTGGGGACGAGAAATTGATCGCTCTGAAAAATTACTCCGACGATAATAAGGTTGGGCAAATTCGATACTGGGGTACATAAAGTTTTCGTTTCACATGGTTAAGTTACTGTTATGAAGTGGGAGAAGGGGGAGAGTGCTTTCGCCGTTGAATAGTGTTTTTCCATCACTATGCAACTTAACTTCCGGACGTATTTCAATATCGCGCAGTGTGGTTGTGTTCATGGCAGCAGTCAACTTTTCTTCCTATTTATAAAGTTTTCTGTAAAACAGAATGGGGAGATTTAGACATTTTTTCACACAATGTACCCATGTGGGGTGTCGAATGAAAGATCTCCATTAGTACTTTCACGTTTCGATGTTATTTGCTGCGCTTTTATTAAATCCAGGCCTCAAAATACAGCCCATTCGAATATATGCCCAATTACACAATAATAGTATATTTCCATTTTTTGAAAAGTGGCCGAAAACCCCCCTTAAATTCATTCAAGTCATACCAAAGTTGGCAGTAGCATAGGGGATAATATCGGACACAATCCAGTATTATTCGTAAAAGTGAAAGTTTTCCACTTTATTCTACACATCAGTTATTCTCGACCAAACCACGACTATGGATTTCTGTTAATAATTTTTTATTTTTTTTCTCTAAATTTTCAGCGATAAGTGAACCCCATTTTCAAAGATTTTTCTTTATAACTCCGCCATTTTAATAATTAGTAAGATAAAATTATAATCGTGGTTAAGACGATAGAGACAAGTATACCCAATAAGGAAAAGCTTATGTAAATGTAGTAAATGTAGGTCTCGATTAGTACTTTTGGCAGACACTGCAAAGAGAAGGAGTGCGGCCGTTGGAAAGGGGTCAATTACTTCAAGGACCCGCTCTGAGAAACTACTCAACCGAAAATTTGAAAAAAAAAAATTATAAATTATGGTGGTCTAGGCCCATGATATCTAGGTCTGAAAATACCCTACGTCATGATATCTGTTCAAATAAAGTTAATAATAGTATGTTACTGTAGTTATTATTACCAGTCAGCGCAACTGAAGTCGAGGAGGCAATCAAACAAATGAAATCGGGGAAAGCAACAGGGCCTGACGACATCGCATCTGAGCTCTGGAAAGCGAAGAGCTGGGACCTAACACTGTGGCTCAGTGGATTCTTTAACCGGGTTATTCAGGAAGGAAGAACACCATCTGACTGGCAAGAAAGTACCACTGTTCCAATATGGAAAAAGAAAGGTAGCCCAGCAGAATGTTCAAATTACCGTCCGATCCGGTTACTCCATGTAAGATTTTTCAACGCATTCTTGACAACCGTATTCGCTAAATCGTTGAAATAACCGTGAATCAAGCCGGATTCGTCAAGAACTGCGGAACTACTGACGCAAAACACGCTGCTCGGTTACTCGTGGAGAAACACCGTGAGAAGCATCGGCCTCTTTACATTGCCTTTGTGGATCTAGAGAAAGCGTTTGACCGTGTACCACACGAACTCATCTGGTATGCTTTACGACAACACTTCGTGCCAGAAGAACTCGTGCGCTGGGTTCAATTGCTCTACCACAATCCGAAAAGTAAAGTTCGAAGTATGGCGGGTGTATCAAAACCGCTCCGTGTCTCTGTTGGTGTTCATCAAGGAACCGCCCTCTCACCACTCTTCTATGTTCTTGTTATGGACACCGTCACACGGGATATCCAACGTCCAACGTCCTACACACTGCTTTATGCAGATGATGTTTTCCTAGCATCTGATAGTAAAAACGATCTCGAGCAACTTGTTCAAAAATGGAATGATCGCCTCATGCAACACGGTCTCAGATTGAATTTAAACAAAACTGAATTTTTGACGACCGATCCCCATGAAACAGGTACAATCACTGTCAGTGGCAGTGATCTGCCCAGAACTGAGCGATACCTCGGGTCAACACTATCAGCCAATGGAGAACTGCGTTATGAAATTGCTTCACGCATTAACGCAACCTGGATGAAGTGGCGTTCCACAACGGGTGTCCTTTGTGATCGACGTATCAACGAACGTCTCAAATCTAAAATTTACCGCAATGTCGTCCGTCCAGTCGCTCTCTATGGTTCTGAGTGTTGGCCGACTATAAAAGACAATGAACGCCGTCTCGCGGTAATGGAGACGAAGATGCTACGTTGGACTAGTGGCGTCACACGTTTAGATCAGATCCGAAATGAGGATATCCGCGATTGTTATGGAGTTGCACTGATCGTGGAATAGTTGTGAGAGAGGCGTCTTCGATGGTATGGTCACGCAATTCGTGCAAACGAGAATTCACTTGCCAAGATTGGTCTGAACATCGAAGTCGATGCTAAACGACCAAAAGGCAGACCTAAACAACGGTGGCTTGATACGCTAAATGGGGATTTGAAAGCCTCGAGATTGCACCCAGATCAGAGCCAGATGGCGAAGCCAATCACGACGTGCCGACCCCGCTTGTGAACGGGACAAAGGCTGAAGAAAAAGAAGAAGATTTTCCAAAAATCGACTGAAAATCCAGCTTTGTTTATCCTAGAGTTATCAAATTTTGCAGTAATATTCGCTAGGCTATACTGGGTCAAATTTGTCGCTCCTATGCAAATTTACTGCAATATAAGACTTTGAATGTGTGGTGCTGGCAGTGTATTGCCTTGCATAATAAATGCATAGCATGCAGCTACGTACAAATTGGACAAATATCCAAAAAAATATTCTTAACATAGAAAGTCACCTCTAAACAGGACGGTAAGACGTTGTATTATCTCCTCACCGTTCCGCTTGCAAACATGCAGCCGCTTTGGATTATCTGTTCTATGAGGCGATTCATTCATGAAGAACTACAGGTTCATCCGTAGAAATTGGCTGTAGTGACATGACGCAAAACCTATTAGCGATGAGGCTACGTCTTCCAAGATACACAAATAAGCAAAACTGCACTATTGAAATCTTGTTAACAGCTCACAACTTCACGGATAGTGCCTTCACAGCTTACTGTTTTTTGCGCCCTATTGTGGATAGGGATAATTGCTGGGTTCTTCGAAGAAACCCAACAGATAGCTTTTTTTGAATTCTGACCATTATGTCAGCATTGTTAGAAGATTTTTTGCCAAGACTTTTTTATATATTTATATTTCAAATGAACTGAAGAATGTCGTTGCCTACTAAGAGTTTCACGTGCTATGATTTCAAAAGCAGGGAGTGTAAATACTCGCTCGCATAGAAGCAAACACCAAGTAAACAACTTTTCGCGCCGCATAGGTGTGTTTACTACTCACGGACAACGAGTAGGAAGGCTGTAAGGGGCCGAAAAAGCCCCCTTCAATACATTCCATCAATTGCTGGCATTATTATAATTGAATACTGTTTATCACCATATCTATTCGCATATTTTCTAGCTTACGATCTTATACTTATCTATATATGTAAACATACTTCGCGTGGACATGGTGGAGGAGCGATGGTAGGCAGAATGCAAATATTCCATAGTGTATTCTATTACTTAATGCGATATTTTATTACTGTAGTGCCAGACCAACAGAGTATGGTATGTGAGCGAACTGCAGGAATTTAAGGTCAGCTGCTTTTGCCCCCTTTACCACCAGTTTTTTATCATTCATTCTCGACCGGCATTTCATATTGGCTCACACGTTACAAGCTTCGACGTTGGACGGAATCGAATCATCACAAAAAGCCCTACATCTGCTTTGAAGCTTACGAGTATTTCCAATCCGGAGTCTACTAGTTCCCCATTAATATCGAAGAACTCTTACAACGGTCAGCTTTGAATGGAGCATCGGGTAATTATCATAGCGTGATGGGGACTTTTCCTAGGAAACTACAAAGTTCCAAGGCTTCTTGCATAATTTGGTGTATTTCGCACTAAAAAGCTCATTTTCATGACATTAAACGATATGCATGAACGCAACTGCGTGACGAAATTCTGCATGTCGGGATCATTGGCTAATTCCACTTCAAGGGTAGTACGAGGAAACTGCAAAAAGACAGACAGTTCTAGTTGTTAAAGCAGTGATAATGGAGTAACAACATAACACGCGTTTGTCATTTAATTTCGCTACAAGATATGAAGAAAACATACGCAACAGATTGTTGAGACTACATATGGTGACGAAGGACACTGTTGATGTCTAATGTTCCTGAAAGCCTTTTAGAGTGTCCACTTCCACGGGTAATAAAGTACACTTTTGCGAGAACACGTTGCGTAGTACAACTTGTTGGCCTGGTGGCCCTCAGATTCTCCACAGGCTTTCAGTATGTTATCAGCTCAAAGAAAAGAAAAGAGTTTACGGTGTACCGCTCAGATAGATATGGAGGGCCTATATATGTAATCATTCCTTAAAAACTGTGGATAGTATCATCAATCCGGCGGCCTGGTCTGATTATGTTTCAGGTTAAAGTTGCGTAATTAGGCAAGTCCTCACACGACCTCCGCGTGGTGGCCGCTGGAAACCGTCTTCGGGCGGGCCAAGAGTGTGTAGGGCCGGGCTGGGAGTAGGCCCATCCAACTGACGAGGATCTGCTTGTCTGCTGGTCATGTGTTAGGGGCAAGTAGATCTGGCGGGGGGATGGACTGAAGTAACAGCCCGGGGATCGTCCTCCCTGCATCGGAGAAGGTGCTAATAGGACCCCAAGCCAAGGTGGAACAGCATACGCCGAGGGCTGCGTGGCCAATGGGGAGCTTGGTCTTTAGTATGCGAACTCTGAATAACTTGGGCACCTTCAGTTTCAATTAAGACCCTTACCCTGGTGGCCGGGCCAGCCAGGGTGGACATTCTTCCCGGACTACTCGTGGGACCAAGACATGGACTCAATTAATAATAAAAAAACCAAAATGACGATAGAAGAGGAGGCGATGATGCCAGGCGCATCATCGGAGGACGAGCTGCTGGCCTCCAGCCAGGAGACAGTGGCCGTCGAGAGCAGTACACTCGGTGCCAGCCGTAGCACCGTTATGCTGAAACCAACCGCAGGGACCTCCCGGAGCGAGGCGTCAGACGGACTAGTGGATTCTAGCCTGGAATCCACTGTCGTCAGGCTGGGTGTAGCGAGTACCAGACATAGTACTCCTGACCCGAAGCCCTCAGCGTCGGGGGATCCCTCGAAAACGAAAACTGACAAGAATCGCCGGAAACCGGCTAAGAAGCGAAGGTCCACGGGTGTCCTGCTCAAGAGTCAGTACCAGAAGGCCATGCATATTCTCGGCAAGATTGCCAAGAATAAGGAGGCCGGTACTGTCGACGAGCGGGATGAAAAAGACCTCGCTAAATACCAGGAGATTGTTGATGAATACAACAGCAAACGCCGGGCTGACGAACAGAAGGCGAAGCCCATCGCTCTAAAACGTAACCGATCTCAAGACGAGGTCGAACAAGATAAAGAGCGGAGTAGAGTGGGCAAGAGCGCAGACGCCAAGCAACATACGAAGGAAATTGTTCAGCAACCGTCAGCCGGCGGGCCACGTACTGCGAAGACCTTCAGCGATGTGGCCAGGAGTCACTTATGGGTGGCGCTGGCGGATGGCAATTCTGCTAGCGGCAAACTAACGCTGGAGGTGTGGACCAGTGTTGAGGCTAGGCTGTCGGGCATGGTCTATGAACATCTCGTGGAAATCGGAGGCAAACACCCGGGACTCACTCCCCACTTTGATTCATCTCATGTGGTCCGTGGGTTCCACGTAATAGCTTGCATGGACCAGTTCTCTAAGGACTTTCTCGGCTCGTGCGTCGCTAAGATCAGCGACGCTTGGGAGGGCGTTAAGCTCAAGACTATCCCTTACGACGAGATTCCCAGGAGACCGGTCGCTCGCATTTGGTTGCCGAAGATCCGCATGGAGAAGGACAAGCTGGTCCATTTCCTGCGCCTTCACAACCACGGGATTCCCATGGACGACTGGGTTGTTATAAAGGAGGAGGAACCTCAGATAAACAGCCAGCCCGTACTACTCCGCATAAACGAGGAGTGCCTGGAGGCACTGAAAAAGGCCGATTACAAAGTGTGGTTCGGAGTCAGGTATGCCAAAGTAAAAGTGTTCCGCTCCGCAAAACCGGATGACGACCTTGACCCAATCGACGCCGCCAACGAGCTGTTGGAGGAGATGACGATCGACGGTCCGACGGGGGCTGTCGAACCCCCCACGAAAGCAGATCATGCTGAGGGTAACGCAGATAAATCTGCAGCACTCGAAGTGTGCCTCGGCTAATCTGCTCGTCTTCCTCTTAGAGGAAGACATCGACATCGCATTAATACAGGAGCCCTGGGTCGGAAGCGACCGAACCATCAAAGGGCTCCAAAACAAATATTTTAATCTATTCCACAGCACAGGAGACGCTGATCAGGCTAAACCTAGAGCATGTATTCTTACGAGGAAGAGTCTGCACGCTTTTCTGTGCCCGGACCTGAGTTCCAGTGACCTAGTTGTGGTCAAGCTGGAGCAGGTGGGGGCAGAGAACGTGTATATTTCCTCGGCGTACATGGCTCACGACCGATCAGCTCCGCCACAAGAACTACAACATCTGATGAACACCATAACACCAAAGAAAGCCAACCTGCTGATAGGCTGCGACGCAAATGCAAGGCATACGCTTTGGGGCAGCTCTGAAATCAACGAAAGGGGTGAGTCATTCTTTGATTTTATTATTACTTCAAATTTATCGGTGTGTAACAGGGGCAGTACACCAACCTTTCATTTCCCCTGCTCGGAGAACTGTGACGGTTGGGAAGAGGTCCTTGATATCACCCTAATAACCGACAACGGGATTCTTAGGGTGGAGGACTGGAGAGTGTCTGACCAGAGATCCTTCTCTGACCACAGTTGGATACTCTTCAGTCTAGATCTCGCCGCAGAGGTCTCCAAGCCCTTTAGAGACCCCAGGAGGATCGACTGGAGAAAGTTTGGTCAGGTAATTAAGAACAAACTCTCCGGTGCGCAAATTGGTAGGATTGGCACGACAGACGAACTGGAGTCAAAGGTCGGGGCTCTGGAGAAGGCTTTTGATACCGCCTTCAAAGTCTCGTGCCCTGCTAAGTACAGCAAAAAGACCCTGCCACCGTGGTGGAACGAAGATCTCTCTAGTCTCAGGAAGTTGACCAGAGAAATCTTCAACATCTGCTACAGGCAAAAATACTGGCAGCCATACAAGGACTGCCTAAAGAAGTACAAGTCGGCCATCAGGACCGCCAAGAGGCGGTCTTGGCTAGACTATTGTCAGAACATTGAAAGCACTAGTGAATCCGCGAGGCTCAATAAGATTCTGTCCAAGGAACATAAGAGTCCATCCTTCCTTAAAAAGTCGGAAGGCTCCTGGACGGAATCTTCTAGTGAAACCTTGGAGCTGCTGGTGCAAACGCACTTTCCCTCCAGCGAGGAGGACTGTGAGTCAGAACCTCGCTTGGAGGGTTTGCGGCAACCCCAGCTGTGCGAGACTATCAAATCGGTAATTACCGGGGATAGGATCGGCTGGGCTATAAACAGCTTCTCCGCATACAAATCTCCGGGCCCAGATGGCATAATGCCAGTCATGCTACAGAAGCAGCAGGAAAGGGTTGTGCCGTGGCTTGTTGAGATTTACCGGAGCTGTATCACTTTAGGATACGTACCGCAGTCCTGGAGGCGCGCACGGGTGGTTTTCATACCGAAAGCGGGCAGGCGCGGTCATGAGTCCGCGAAGGACTTTCGACCAATCAGCCTGACCTCTTTCGTGCTGAAGACCCTAGAACGCGTCCTGGACATTCACTTAAGGACGATTATGGAGAGAACGCCTTTCTCTAAGTCCCAGCATGCCTACCTCAAAGGAAAATCCACAGAAACCGCCCTCCACGAGGTAATTGGCACGGTTGAGCGGTCGCTGCAGTACAAGCAGTATACCCTTGCTGCCTTCTTGGATATAGAAGGAGCCTTCAACAACGTCAGTACCAACGCCATCAAGGAAGCCTTGACCGGTATTGGATTGGAGGGGTATCTCACGCATTGGATTATATCCATGCTGAGTACCAGGATAATCCAATCCGATCTGGGAGGCAACCACTTGACCAGAGCTGTGAACAGAGGCACGCCCCAGGGTGGTGCTATCTCACCGGTGCTCTGGTTAATAGTAATGGACAAAATTTTACGTACTTTAGACAGCAGCGGGGTGAAGGTGGTGGCGTATGCCGACGACTTGGTGATACTAGTATCTGGGATGTTTCTGTCCATTATGAGCGACATTATGGAAGGAGCGTTGCGAAAGGTGTGCCTGTGGGCCGCAAGATGCGGACTCAGCATAAACCCAACCAAAACGCAACTGATGCTATTCACCACCAAGACAAGGATACCTGAATTCCATCTACCACGGCTGAATGAACAAAGATTGGTTCTTTCCTCTAATGTGAAGTATTTGGGTGTAATCCTGGATCCTAAGCTAAATTGGAGGTTGAACATAGAACTGAGGGTTAAGAAGGCCTGTATAGCCTTCTATGCCTGTAAGAGAACCTTTGCCAGGAAATGGGGTCTCCAGCCGAGGATGGTTCTCTGGATGTACACCGCTGTAGTGCGTCCGATCCTGACGTACGGATCTATTGTATGGTGGCAGGCTTTGAAGAAGAAATACAATAGAACGAAGCTTAATAGGATTCAAAGAACCGCGTGTGCAGGTGCTACGGGGGCTCTGCAGTCTTGCCCGGCAGATGCTCTCAATGTACTCCTGCATCTCCTCCCCCTTGACCTCCACATCAAATATGTTGCAGCGTGCAGTGCCGTAAGACTGCGTGAGTCCGGATGCTGGGCAGCGAAGTCCTATGGCCACAGCAACATTCTAGATGAAATACCTCGAGAAATCTGGGCATCCCCCACGGACTATGTCACACGCAAGCTGAACTTCACGAGAAACTTTGCTGTGGACCTTCCAACCAGGGCAAAGTGGAAGACCGGCGGCGTGTTGCAAGACTATGACACGGTATTCTTTACGGACGGATCAAAGATGGCCTATGGAGTCGGCGCGGGGGTTTTCTCGAATACACACGGTGTATCCAAGTCGTATGGTCTCCCAGGTTTCACCAGTGTATTCCAGGCGGAAGTACTGGCGATATTGGAAGTCTGTCGATGGCTGGAGCGTGATTCGAGTCCCAAGCGTAACATAGCCATTCTGACCGACAGCCAAGCGGCCATCAAGGCCTTGTACTCAACGACGACATCTTCCCGGTTGGTGGGGCAGTGCAGAGACACGCTCAACCATCTGGGCGGCACGCTCAAGATCACTCTCCTCTGGGTTCCCGGGCATAGGAACATAGAAGGGAATGAGCGGGCTGACGGATTGGCCAGGCAAGGCTCTGCTCTTGGCAGTCCCTCGGGGAACACAGTCGGTGTTCCGCTGGCGGCTGTCGGGGGCCGAGTCTACTCGCACTACCTAGCAGCCGCGGGCCTGAGATGGCGAAGGCTTACAAGCTGTGCCAAATCAAGGAGAATTTGGCCCGCTTATAACATAGCCCGATCACGAGAGCTCCTGTGCCAGACGCGTGCAAATGCATTCAAGATTACGGCGGTCTGCACGGGGCACTGGCCCATAGGGGACCATGCCGCTAGGCTCGGCTTACCCTACAACTCGCATTGCCGAAGCTGCGGAGAAGGAAGGGAAACCCTCATGCACTTTCTCTGCGATTGCCCGGCTCTAGCTCGAGTCAGGCTGCGGACACTGGGTAAACCATTCTTTGGGGACCTCAGTGAGATTTCTAGTTACAGGGTCGGAGAGCTGCTTTCCTTCGTGAATGCTACGGGCTGGCTCTGAGGATCCGAGCCAGCTGGACTCCGCTTCCCTGTTCCTATAACAACAGTCACGGTCTTGGGAGTTTGTGGCATCAAAACGGCGCACCAAAGCGCTAATTGGGCTCCTCGGAGCGGCCACTGATACCTACCTACCTACCATCATCAATCCATTTATGGAACAGATTAGGTGCAGACTTACAACCAAGAGAAAAAAATAGTTTCCCTGAAAGGAAGTTGTCCAATGCACAATCTAAGTTATGCCTGAACTCTTACTAAAAGTAACATATCTAATAGGTAAACTACAATTTACGGATAGAGTAACCGAGAACCAGATTGAATGATCGAATGATGATTTTCCTTATTGTATGTTCTTATTTTATTATGAAAATGCTCATTTTAAAAATATTCCTAACAGTAAAAGGTTAATAAAAGTAAACATATCATTGTAATAATCGTCAATTTGCACAATTGCACAAATCGCTGATTACAAAAATAGAGTTCAACGTATCAAAAGAAATTTCTGATTGGGTTCAATTAAATCTTCCAAGAGAGGAAATGAATGGAAATTAAATGTAAGTATGTATGAATATTCTAAAAAGAAAAATCTAGGTGAATGGTATTTCAAGGTAGAAAAATAAATTGATGATATTGTAAATTCAGGTTGGATTAATGAAATCTTCAGGTAGTGGCATTGGCATCGTTTGTCCAAGTATGAAGGCAATAAAACAAAAGGCAAAGAAATTGCTCAAATATAATTACTACAGGCGAAGGGCAAATGGACTAGACCTTGTTTAGATTCAGGAGACAAACTCTCTTGTGGGATATGACGATACGATAGGGCAGTAACGGAAGACGATTATTTGCATTCATAGGACACAACCAGGACCCGAATGGAATTTTTAACAGAGCTCTGAAGCTAACGGCTAATGTCAAACCAGCGCAATAGAAAACACTAAATATAAAGTACATATATTGCAATGGAAACTCAACTGCGTTTTAGTTAGGTTTAGGTTTAGGCTTCGGCATCAGTATCAGCCAATCGAGAAAACACCCTGAGATGTTTTCATCCTGACCACTTTGTATGCTTGACACTGCCGGGAAAGTGCTCGAAAAGCTCTTCACAAAACCTATCCCCACAGCAGTTCGGTTTTACAATAGCAAGATCCACAGTTGATGCTGTCATGCAACTCATGGATGCCTTCCACTGAGCGTAACGCTTGAGGTCAGAAATGCCTTTAATTTCGTAATTAGGAGAGACATTCTAGGCAAACTACGCAAAACCTCTCTTGGGAAAGTGAAACAAAAGGCAGATGGACTGCGCCGCACATTGACAACTTAGCTGCGTAGTTGAATCGAAAGCATAGTGAGACTGACTTTCCTCCTAAGTGGGTCTTGGAGATTTCAGTCTTACATGCACAAGATTGGTAAGGCACGATCTGCAGATTTTGTGTTTTGCAATCGGGTTATGAACGACGCCCATCACACCTTTTTTTCTTGTAAAATCTGGAATGGGATTCGTCAACAATTTTATTTAAACACAGAGGACGTCTCCCTTCCAGACAACATTGTCGAGAAGAAGCCTGGAAACGTTGACAAGTAGAGCCGCATTGCCCATTATGTTCGGATTCTTCTCGTTGCAAGGAAGATAGGGCCCGGCCGGTGTAGAGGCCGGATAACAGGAAGTTCCTTGAACTAACAGTTCTCTTCCTCCGTCATTGGTGACAGGAATTCCGTGATTTGAAGGCTCTCCAAAGCGGAGATGGTAGTTCGACGGCGTGCCGCTGCGGGAATCCAACACTCTGTGTGTAAACGCATTCCTCCTCCTATTCAAAACATGGAGTTGTAGAAACCGTGGAAGCGGATACTTGAACGATTGAACGAATTATCGGGGCAGCAAACTCAAAAGAAACGAAAGAGCTCAAATCTCAAGAAAGTGGAACAGAGATAGAGAACAACTGAAAATCCTGACAAAACACCTATAGCCACTGTATCTGAAAAAAGAGAACTCCGCGAAGAGGATCGGGTAATCCTGGAAATAGGTAGCCCCTGCGAAAAGGGGTACAACTGAAAATGATCTGCGTCTCCAAACGAGAAGAAGAGTCACTAACATTTTCAGAAGAATAAAAGAAATCCAGAACTTGCCAGTTATGAGAAAAAGAAGGAAGAAAGGAAACTTCAAAAAATCCAAGGATGTAATCGCGAACAGATTCTTGACTCAAATTCAAAAGTTTTTACGACAGAAAACAGGCATAAACGCTCGGTAGGCGGATGATCATAATACAAAAGGAGTTTGACAGTTCAGAGGCAACGGAATGACACTGAGCGCTTTCACGTTCCAAAAAAATGGCGTATCTCGAAAATGGGACAATCTTAATTAACGTAGTGCTTGTGAAAGCAGAGGAGTTAGGCTTAACTTTTAGGGTCTGCAACCATTTTAGATATGAAGCAGTGTCGGACATGGTGGACCTGATCGAAATACTCACGCGAAAACGAGTTGGCTGTACCAGATAAGACGTACGAATATCAGCGCTCGCAACGCAAATGAGATGACTTCTCGAAGGGTCGATTAGACACAGCATCTTTATACGTAATATGAGAGAATGATTATCCATATTATCATTCCTCGCAGGACACGATGGCTCCTTCATAGCGGATTCTACGATTCACCGACCTATCTCAAATGCAGTAACATATCAGAAGGTTGAAAGCAGAGATTCTCGGGTAAAAAAAAGTCTGAACGAACTACTGCATATTAATGTAAACTTTGGAAGTATAATTTGGGAGAGACTCAAATCGAAAGAGAATTGACTTGCAGTGGCACAGCTACAGATTCAGAAGAGTTGCTGAAGAAGACAAGGAGGAGGAATACTGAAAGAACTAAAAGAATGAAGCCAATTTTAAATGCCTAGAAGCCGATCCCATGGTTGTCACCTCTTTGTAAGAACAAAAGAAAAGTTGTATGTAAATGTTAATATTAACACTGTCTAATAAGCGAATTTTGAGAACTAAGCAAGTCAAGGTTTTGTTGATTTTTTATGTAAAAATATTTGGCTACAGGATGGTTTTCCCAATACTCGATTCGATATAATACTGACATTTTATCTCCTGGGGAGTAATAATTTGGCACGAAAGATGAAAGGGGCAACTTTGACCTTACTTACTTTCTTAGTAATAGAGTTCGCTTGGGCTGAGAGCGGCTTCTTCAAGTAATTGACTTTTTTCGGATCTCCGCACTTCCCTCCATTTCAGCCAATATACAAATTAATATCTGCTCCGGAAAGTGCTAATCGAGACCTTTCATTTGACACCCCACATGTTGCAGTCCTCTTTTAGGTGACATATATAATTGCCATGCATAGTGTCTCAACCGTGCAGCATTGAGCTCCACCATGACTTCCCAAGACGTTTACAGCTCTATGACATGACATAGACAAGAATTGATGAACACTTAGAGTTTTTCAGTTCAGTCACATTCGAGTTCGGTGCCACGTGACAACAAAAACAACGACGTCTACTATATACAAATTGTTCGACACCTTCAATTCTTCTTAAAGTCGATAATTCCTGAAAGGAGGCGACCAGTGGTTCATCAACTTGAGCTCAAGGTATGGGACAGCAAATCAATGCCTGACCATTGGCAACGAGGCATTATCTGCCTCATACATAAAAAGGGAGATATCACACAGTGCAGCAATTATAGAGGTATCACGTTGCTGAGTACCACCTATAAGATATTCTCCGCTATCTTACTAGGCCGGATAGCCCCATACGCCCACAATATCATTGGCCCATACCAAAGATGCTTCACTCCAGGCAAATCAGCAACAGATCAGATTTTCTCTCTGCGGCAAGCGATGGAAAAACTGGGTGAAATTATGCGGTGTTTTCAACGATTAATTATTTGAAATAAAAAAAACTTGTTGTTTCTTTTTCGTTGGTGTGAATATTTATTCTTGCAAATACCGATATTTCGGGAACCACTTGTTCCCTTTATCAGTGCTAACAAGTTCAGATGGAAAAACTGTTGGAATATGGACAACAGTTGCACCATGTATTCATCGACTTTAAAGCCGCCTATGATAGCATAGCCAGGGTAAAACTATACACGTTCATGAGAGAATTCGCTACTCCGACGAAACTAATAAGACTCACTAAGCTGACCCTGTCCAATGTGCGAGGCCAGATAAAAGCAGCAGGATCACTCCCAAGACCATTCGACATCAACAACGTTCTACGACAAGGGGATGCCCTATCATGCGTCCTCTTTAACCTGACCCTCGAGAAATCCGTGATGCTGAGGTAAATGCAAGAGGTACGATCCTCTTTAAGTCCACCCAACTACTGGCCTATGGTGTCGATATCAACATCATGGGAAGAACCACCCGAGACGTACAAACTGCCTTCATCCAGATTGAGCAGGCGGCGCGAGATCTTGGGCTGCATATCAATAAAGGCAAGACAAAGTATATGGTGGCAACATCAGCATCGAAAACACCCAACACCATCAAACCGCACTGGTCAAACACAAACACGAAGAAGAATAAGGATAGGAGAATACAACTTTGAGACCGTTGATAATTTCTCCTATCTAGGGTCGAAAATCACAACCGATAACAGCTACAATAGTGAAATCCGCGCACGGTGGTTGTCAGCCAACAGAGTCTATTTCAGCTTACAAAAACTGTTCCGCTCGAAACGCCTCACCAAAGGGTCAAAACTCTTACTGTACAAGACAATAATCTTGCCAGTCCTCATGTATTCCTCGGAGATTTGGGTTCTTAGCAAGAAGAATTGCGAACTCTTGGCCGCGTTCGAGAGAAGAATCCTCCGACGATTTTTTGGTCCCCTACATGAGGTTGGGCGATTCCGTAGCCTACATAACGATGAAATCAATAAGCGATACCATGACCGTCCAATGGTGGATAAAATCCGGCTCAATAGGTTACCGTGGGCGGATCACTTAATCCGTATGGCTGAGGATGATCCCACCCGGAAAGTCTATAAGGGCAATATCTATGATAAAAAAAGAAGAGAGGCAGACCCTGCCTAAGATGGAACGATGGCGTAGGTCAAGACGCCAGACAGCTTCTAGGGAGATCGAATTGGTGGATGTTTGGAGTTCCTTATTAAGGCAGGCCTAGACCGGATACCGGTTGTTGCGCCGTTGATTATGATGATGATTCAACTCCATCCCTTAAAGTCCACTTTGGATTTTATGCTTTTGGAATTCTGAAGAAAGCACCACTGTTCTAATATAAAATGTAAGGAACAGTCCAATTACTGTCCGATTCGTTTGTTCTCCTAAACCATGAAGATTTTTGAACACACACGCCCGTCGTAACCATCAACCAAGCGGGATTTGTCACGAACTGCAAAACTACCGACACAATACACACTATACGATTGCTTAAGGAGAAACGGCGTGAGAAGCATCGCCCTTTTTACATTGCATGGATTTAGAGAAGGCATTCAATCGTGCGCCACATAAATTCATAAGATATCCATTGTGCCATCTAATGTCAGACGAACTCGTGCGCTGAGTAAAATTGCTCTAAAGGCGATATGAAGGATAAAGTTTGAGGTACAGTAAGCATATCAACCCGCTTTGTGTTTCCGCCGGTGTCCATCCAGACACAAAATCCTCACGTTCGTGTCATGAGGACATCCAACGTGTAGCGCCCTATATACTCCTCTATACAGATGACGTTTCCCTAGCGTCTCACTACAAAACTTATCTCGAACCACTTATTAAAAGACGAAATGATCGCCTCATGTAGAAGGGTCTTCCACTGCATCTACATAAAACAGAACTTTCAGCCGAACCTAATAAAACACGCCCTACCATTTTCAGTGACAGTGGCCTGCCGAGAACTCTGTGACTTACTATATCTTGGATCAATGGTATCAACCAACTGTGAATTGCGCCTTTTAATTGTTTCACGCCTCAGCTCAACTTGAACAAGTCGCGCTCCACAACTCGCGTCTTTTGTGATAGACACATCAACGAACGTCTCAATTCCAAAATCTCTCGTCATATTCGCCCAGTTGCCCCTTACAGTTCCTAGTGCTGGCCGACTACCAATGACAACGGACTCCGCATGTCGGTAATGCAAACTAGGATGTTGTGCTGGACCAGTGACACACGCTAGGGTGACACTCGAAATGAGGACATCCGCGATCGGTATGGGGTTACACCCACCGTGGAATAATTGTGAGAGAGGCACCTTTGATGGTATGACCATGTTGCCGCACTAATGGGAACTGATTAGCTAAGATAGGCGTGAACATCGATATCGACGGGAAACGACCGGAAAGCCCCAAGCAGATTTTAGTATGGAGATTTAAGAACCCCCTGACTCCACGCGGACCAAGCCTATGCTCGAGAGGTGAATTTAATCTGGACGAACTAACTCTGCTACTGAACGGGTGAAGGAAGAAGAAGACATCTTCTTCATGAATAGTTGTAGATTGGAAAGAAATACCACACATTTATTAGGACACATCAAATTGTGAAGAGTTTTAGTTGAAAGGCAAAAAAGAATGCTGCGGAAGAAATACACAATATGTCTCTTTCTGACATATTGTGACTGACTGTTTCACGTGACGTTCGATTCATATAATTAGCTAACTTAAAAGTCACTATCCATATCCGTTTTTTGCAAACTTACTTTTCCTCCGAATTGTGCATCAGTAGTGAAATGCAAACCTTAATGTTTAACAAAATTGTCAAACTGGAGCACAGAAATATCGCGTGGTATCCTGGGAGGACCACAAAATGATATGGTTCTAGGAAGTTACCCATGTTCCAAAATCAAACAATATTTCTCAACTCTGGGTTTTCATAGACTGCTAAAGCTCATTACCGAGAGAATTCTGCAAAATTAAATATTCCTCGGAATAACCAAACATATTTTACTTTCCGAGATAAACCGACGACCATTTCGCCTACCACGTTAGCCAATTCGTTAAAGTCCTAAGTATCTACTCTAAATGCAAATATTTCAATGGAATTGAAAGTTTAAGGAAACGCCATAACAACACAAATAAAAGGAAAAGAAGTAATCAAGTAAATTACAGTCACAAACGTCTTTGAACCAACAATTTGTAATCGTGTCCCGTTTCACGCGCTTCACTTTTCCACATACAATGCGATAATATTCGACTCTTTGGAACGTACAAAATTGCCTCAGTAAAATTCACGATGTAAAATATGCAAATAAACTTTTCAGAGTTTATCAAGCGTCATTCTCCTCTGAAAATTTACTAAATTATGCAGATTAGCTGAGAAGAATGATTTTATTAACGTGAGAACAGTCCAACTTTGTCGGCACATTCCGGCCCCAGACTGCATCCATTTAATTATTATCTGCAGATAATATCGGCAGCGAAGCAAGGCTATCTGTAATAAGCTCCGCCATGCTTAGATGTAGCTAACTTGAAGATGCGATTCGATGCCATGTGCTTCCGCGGTTATGAAAAATAACAGTTTCTGAGCCATTAAGTTGAATTGATAATTTCAAGGGTCATGAATTTCCCCAAAATATGGGAGATTTTGTTCCAACGACGTCAAACGCTACAATTAATTTGCATTGCGTTCTGCAGATTTGAGGCAGCATATTTGAAAAAGATTGATTTCCATTCTCTGAATATCCACGCGGACAACTTGATAACCAAACCACAAAGGGTTGTATTCAAGAGCTTTGAGGTTATGTAAACAAATACCCAAAGTGGCAAAAACGTACCAACATAAGTATGCTTTATTTCAAATTTAGAAATTAGGATTATTCAGATAACCACTAAAAGTATTCCGGTAATCATATTCAGTCACAAATATTTGCTGATTGAAACTCCACACTTTTTAATTAGCGCGTGTATGCTACGGACTGACCCTGATCTGAGCCGACTGTACTTTCCTTTCCTTACCCTTACCACAGCTGTCATGGTCTTAGGAAAGGCATCAAAGCGACGCAAGACAACGCCAATTGGGCTCCTGGGAGTGGTCACTGATACCTACCCACCTAGCTCCAATTCAACTTTCTGAAACGGTAGCTTCCTGTACTTTAGAAACTTTTCTTGAGCAAAGTGCTCACTTACTCTTCACATGTAGAAAGGACGAAACAACGGTAAAGAGGACTGGTATGTGTAAGCTAGCTATATGTACGAGATCTGCTTGAAGAAGCCAAGTAGCAGCTCTAGGATCATCAATCTTGCTCCGTAAAATGTGGTGGGGAATTGAAGTTAAGTGGTATCGTAGATAGCTTCGCGACCAAGAAAGAGCATTTCGGAAAACCGTAGGCTAGATCAGGGATAGAGTTTTCATTGAAATTTAGCGTTTATTCTCACGAACCTTCATTTGGACACCACCATTTAATGAACAACTTACCAGGCTAGGTGATCCCGAGAATTACATAGGCCGCATTAGGTCAGCAGTCGCGTAAGAAAGACTGTTTCTTCTCTTTTCCTGCAAAATTGCCACCATTTGGTTTCTCTACTCTTCCTACTCTAAAGCGTAGGAAGATGCTGCAACAGTTTAAGAAACCATGCATTGACAAACACAAAGTCGAGCCAGCTTAAGGGGGTCATCCCGCGTGAAGGCCGTTTTCTTGACTTTTTTTTAAAAATTTGTTGTAAAGAACTGGATAAGATACAAATACGAATTTTTCATCATAGATTTACTAATATCTTGAACGTGCATAGTAATTTTTCCAGCCCGATCGCATAGTTCGTTATTAAAATACAGAGCAATTTATACACCTATCTCCAAAAGAAAGTGTTTTTCTGCTGCCACGCTAGAGGGCGCAGCGATCATCTTAAAGAAAAAAAAGTAAACGGCATTTTAACCTACAGACTTAACTACAGTCCGCAAACTAGGATTATTGGAAAATATTAAAAGCAAAATTGTTGGTGCCATCTTAAACTTGTTTTTATGAATTTTGGCGTTTTTTCACGGCTTCTTCAATGAATAAAAAAAACTACTGAATGAATCCCAATTATCCTATCCAGGTCCTAGGACCGTAGAAATATGTTCTACATAAGTCGTGAAAATTTCAAAGAATTTTGTTGGATAGATTTTAGGATATGGTGGCGGCAGATTTTCAACATGAAGTTTCGAGAAAAACGCAAACCTTAACTGGCCACTAATCTGCTATAACTAATCCATAAACCTTAGGTTCCTTTTAGCGAGTCATTCCAACACCATTCGGACCGATAAACGCGAGCTTTATTACGACGATAGATATAAATCTGGCATGTGACTTATCACGTGCTTAACACTATAATTTCCGAACGACTCCAAATAGCAAAAAATCACTTTGCCCATATATTCTACACTATATCTAGATGCAATTGATGCCAAAAAAATCGATTCCGCGGATCCAACACACGGGATGACCCCCTTAATCGACGACACGCTCCTCATCTTCTTTGCGTGCTTGAAAGTCTGTACCTCAAAGGTATCGGTTGTCGTCTGCCTTTTCGCCCACATGACCATTAAAATCAGTGGCAATTGATGATATATTCATCGGCAGTCACTGTTCAGTTCTTTGTGTTGAATCATTGTCAAGGGCATCTTTCTCAAAATCGGGAGATCTCATCAGCGCAAATTATACCTATGAGCATTCAATCAAAGACACCTCTCTCACAATTTTTCCATGATCAATGCCCCATATTGATCGCGATCCCAGCGTATATCGGTCCAGTGCGTGGAACTTCACGAATTAAATATTATAATTCAATTATGAAGCTGATAACGACATTATGCTGGGCTTCCATGCTGTGGAGAACACCCACCCGTGACAAGCCATGTATACATGTATGGTGGACAGCAGAAACTGCCAAGCTGCGAAAGGAATATTATAAGCCTTGCTGTTTGGCAAGGCGTTCAAAAAAGGAGACATAGAGCAGAGTGACAGGGAACAGGTAAGGTAAAAGGATATTCCGTAGCGCGATGAATGAAACTAAAGCACGCTACAGGTAGGAACTAGTCGAAGTCCTGGATGGACATCCACGGGGACTTAGTTACAAACTGGTGACCCAAAAATGTGCGGAAAATCTGTTCACTTGCACTCATTGCACTTTTCATCATAAGACCTCCCAATCTCCATATTCGTGAGATTCAAATGAATATACTTGTCAATAAGAATATAAAACAAATCGGAATACCGGAAGCTGGACGCTTGTGTGAGAGATTTCCTACTCACATTTTCCATTCATATATAGCTAAAAATTCAAAATATTCCTTGTTATATACAACTACGCCGATCATATGAGTTCACTTTGTATGATGATGACGCCATATATATCTTGGATTGCGAAAACCCACGTGAAATGCAAAATTTTGACTTTCTACAACTTTGTTAACAATAGTTGTACTTCCTTCAAACTCCACTCCTATATTCTTACTTACAATGATACCAAATTTTATACCTGCCCCGCAAGTTTTTTAGTCCACGGATGATATAAAGGAACGTTTTTCCATCTGTTGCCACTTTCGGTCACGCTGCTCCCAGGGCAGAGGTGAGGCAGCGTTTGAAGGGTTGCCTCTGCCCTGGATGAAACCGTTGGTCATTTTTGATTTTTGGTTTTTGAATGCTTGGCTGTGATCAAACAACTTGGGAGTAAGTCCCTCCTCATTTGGTTCGGTCCACCATCATGTGGATGTGAGCTTAGGATCCCGCATATCCTAAATAACTACCCAGCTTTAGTCTAGCTTACACTTAAACAACTGGCGGTTTAGTTCAATATAATTCGCAACCTTGTCGTGTTTTTGTGATGATATAAAGGAGCGTTTTTCGACCTGTTGCCACTTTCGGGCACGCTGCTCCCAGGGCAGAGTTGAAGCAGGGTCTGAAGAGTTCCCTCTGTCCTGGACGAAACCGTTAGTCATTTTTGGTTTTTTGATTTAAGTAATATTTGGTACCATCGACAGCCGGGTGTTAATATTTGATGATCCCACTTTGTAACATCACCTTCGTCAAAAAGTGAATCACATCACATCACCTACGATTCGCGGATATTGGTAAATTATTTGAGAAACCGGACGCTGGTCTATGAGATCCTGGTGGGCCAGAGGAGAGTGGTGACCACATCAGTTGTAACGGTGGGATACAGGAATCACCTAGGGACGGATCTTTGGAACGCTTTCTACAATTGTCTACCAAGTTTCAACAGCCAGCAAAGTTGCGCCTGGTTGGTTATGCAGATAATGTTGTGACGACCGTTGCCGAAAACAACGTTGAGTGCGCGCAAAACCGACCTGGCAAATGCCATGTGTTAACGAATGTCCATGATTTCAGGCCCAACGGAACTGTCCATTATTCCAGGCTTTCTTTAGTTAGAATAACTACCACACATTTCAACTAAAAGAAATTTTGACACTGCGTCCTATGGCGATCGACGGACACAACTTAGCAGGAGTTTCAGTCTAGAATCGGCTAATAGGAAATGTCGGGCATCCTACTTCCAGTAGGAAATGCGTTTTCATAAACGTGATGCAGTCCGTTCTGCTTTACAACAGGATTGATCAAAGACCCAGATCTATCAGGAAAAACCGCAAAAGAATACAACAACAAACGCGATAAAAAAATACCAGCTCGATAAACGACTGTGATGATGATCACCTTCCTTGCTAATGAATGAGTGAAGACTCTTTTGGGAAAGCGAGTCGAAAGGCAGATGGACTGCGCGGCTTATCTCACACCTTGGTTTGTGACTGGGCCGAAAAGATGATTAGATTGCTTATTTCTTTCCTGAACATGGGGGTTTTTAGTTCTAGCTGCACAAGATCAGTAGCACAAGGTCCCTTACACTGTGTTCTGCGATAGGGTTGTCGGCGCCATCTTTTTTCCTGTAGAAGGTGGAACGGGATTCGCCAATAACTCTATTCAGACAAAAAAAAGCTCTCTACGGACAATACTGTCAGGGAGCCGCCGAGGAATATTACCAAAAAGAGATGGAGGGGGATTCCTAACCTGGCGGGAAAATGAGAAGGCCAGCCTGAAATAAGGTATCAAACGGTTAGTTGATGGGGGGTGTTCAATTGGTAGTCTAAATATTTACCACTGCAGGAGTCTAACACCCTATGCCTAAACGCATTCACCCAAGGGGGAAATTTGTTAACATCTTAGCGGTAATTATGTTTTCCAACAAGAGAAAGAGTATTGTTTAGACAGAGATTCTTGAGAAAGAAAAGAGAAAATTGAAAAAAACTAATCATTATTCCACACGGCCCGCGGTAGTCCCTCATTTCAAAATCAATTTTATTCACGTTTTCTGCTAATGTGTCACCAGAGAAGGTAAATCCACTGGTGTTCCTAATCAACACACTAACGACATTCAAAACCACGTGTTCTATATCCTCCCGAAGCCGTTACTGCCGCATTTTTTCAGTTAATTTAATTAATTAGCGCTCCGCCAGTTTTTTATGTATTCGTAAAACAAAGGGACCATTTCTGCGGTAATGGTTGTTTTGATGCAAGGCAAAAATTCTGAGGAAAAGTGTGGAAGAAACCTTTTACCGGAGGAAATTGCGAATTTGGTTGGATTTTGTCAACGGCCACTCTGCCCGACGTCACAACAAAAGAAGGTAGGAATGAGATTCATCTTTATCCGCTTCAAACGAGACGAGATTCATTCGTCATTTCTTCTTGTAAAAATCTGTCAGTTTTCCATTTCTCGTTGGAAATTTATTCATGAGAACCGGCAAATTTTAGGATTATACGACGCTGTTCAAGATGTTTCCCGTTCCTCGATTATATCCCAATCCCGCAACAGGAACTGATGACTACGGGGGGAAATTAGGGCTGTTAGTCTTACCGTTTCGTACCAGCTTTCCGTATGGAAGACGCTGACTAAACTAGATGAAAATTTGTTAATGTTGTTAATGTCACTCCCGAGACGATAGAATACAATTTCACGGTCATATCCTTTCCATGCGAAGGTTTTTATCGGAAGTTCAGTGAAACCTATATTGGCTCGAAGGTGGTCAGATGAAGCTTATAAATTATTTGCAACATTGAAGGACAAAATCACCTTTCCATGCGAAATGAATCCTTCTTAGGAAGTCAGCACCCTGCCCCTAACTAGCAAATGGCAACCCCTCCCTGCGAACCTACAGATGGATAGGCTCGACTCAGGCGTGGGAGTTCGCAAACGGCATTGAGTTGTTTCTCGAGAAAAATTATATTCCCGTTCGAGATATGGACCAACCCTCCAAAAGCCGGAGGAGCGAATGAAGTTTTTCTTTTCATTTCTGAGCATAAGCAATGAAAAATTTTAAGGCAACTTTTTATTATTCCGTTTAAATTAGAGGAGTGAGCAAAAAATCAATGCTAACACCGACTAATCCAATTTTCGAGGTTTTCATCATATTGAAATCGACACTCTCCATTATGCTATGGAAATTGAAAGGTTGAAATCGAGACGCCTGCCGAGAACTTCGGAACAAATGCAGACTTCCTGACAAGGATGCGAATTACAAGAGAAGGAAACAAGTCGAGATGGATGCCTTCTAATGTTATTTGCCATTGCGAAAAGCACTTTAGATTTGCATTAGGCATAAAATGTGTAATAAGGGAATTCCTAACGTTTATTTATAAATGTACATCGTTGGGAGTTTGTGATAAATGTAAAGTTATAATTTAATTCCTCTCTCGAGGGAAATCTGTATACGTCAGGAAGTGGAAGCTGGGGAGACGTGTTTACACAATGAGCAAGCCGCGCGTTGAGTTGGTGTTGTCTAACGAACGTTTGTGTAGATTAATCAAACTTTCACTTAGACCGCAATGCAATTCGCGGATTTGAAAGGAAGCTGCGGCGAAATGAAACATTATTTGCTCCCCATATCCAGCTGGGAAACAATAAAAAAATAGAGAGAGGGATTCGAATACATTTGAAAACGTTACTTTAAATGTCAGCGCTGTATGTAGTTATAGGAATATGTACAATGGCTTTCTGCATTGCCCTTTACGATGGGGCATTTAGAGTGTTGAACTCTGTCTCAAATGTGTGGGCTAGTAAGCTGCAAACACCTCCGAGATGGTGGGACTCTGGAGGGTACTGCTCTTTCCATTGCGGCACTGTGCTTTTGTACTCCAGAAAGTCAAGTGGTAGCAGAAGCGAATCTGCTGTCGGACTGTTTCTAATGAGTTCCGTTCGATAATTTCAAATGTTGGATATCCTTACTCCAGCAGAAGATGCGTTCTGCTCTACAGAATAGATCGAAAATCCACATCTAGGAGGGGAGCTTCCGTAAGGCATCCTCTCTTTTCCAGAGAGCCGATTTCTGGCTGAATTTTAACTGTAAGATTCTGGTCCAGGTTAAGGAACACTACATTTGTTCAATTCTACGTACCAACGGAGATTTCTGATATAGTACAATAGGACGCCTTCTGAGCAGCACACGCAACTCAAGAACTACTTTCTAAAAGGGGGCTCTGCCAATATCTTGTGCATTGAATCTTGTGGAGACAGGGTCTTGGTGACCGTAACAGAAATGGTGAACGGATTGATGATTTCAGAACGATCATATAGGGATCAATAGTAGATTTTAGAGTTGTCCTCTGAATGTACATAACAAAAGCGGTGCTGACATTGACTTCGAAGGGGATCATCATCTGATGACCGATTACCTCCGCTTTAATGTCGTTACTTCATCTGCTGACAGGGAAACAAAACGTTGGCCCCTCAAATTCAATACGGGTTGCCTCCTCGGTCCAGCTGTTGTTCAGCAGTGGGTGGCACTCTGGTGCGGATGAAGTTGTTGTATACGTCGCAAAAGGACATTACAAACGTTTCCGAAATGTGGAGGCGGATCTATATTGCTGGCTAAGAGCGGAGGCGAGCACGATTCACGCGAGCTCCATTACCGTGAAAAAGTAGTAGTATGCGCCCTGACAGAAGGAATTTTACTATTGGGCTGGTAAGGGAAGCAGCAGTTGCCGCAAATAGCAACATTTTCGTCATCTTATATCGAGCACTTGCAAGGTCTTCGATAGCCTGCATGGGACGCTAGTAGGTTTCTCATCTACGATGATGAGCAACTGAGAAAGTAGAAGGACATACGATGAAGTTCCACCTTGTGTGGATGGACCATAACATTTGGATACGGACTGCTCCTCCAAATAGAAACGAAATTATCATTGCCGTCAGCGTACTCAAACGGAGTAAAGCCGCCGCTCTATCTGTGCAACTTTTCTGTACAGATTGGGCAACCTCTGCACTCTCCTCTCCACTCCACTCATTTGTAAATGTTGGAAATCTGATCTGAAGTGGCAGAAGGGTATGATCTTTAGGATTCCGAAAAAGGGCACCCGTTTTACATGCGACAAATTCAAGGGTATCTGCCTGCTTCCCGATGTCGCAAAGATATTAGCTAAAATCTTTCTAGAACGTATCAAGGATTACTTCGTAAGCTTCATCAACAAAGAGCAGGCTAGCTTCCGCTCTGGATCCTCTTAACCAGACCACATTAGCACCCTCCAGCTGCTCTTCATTTATTTCGAAACAGCGTGCGTAACGATTTTATTTGGAATGCTGCACGAAGAAAACAAAAGTTAACATCAGAGCAACATATGATATTGCATTGAGGGAAAATTTATAAGGAATTTTAAGTTCAAATCGCCCACAAGGCTGCATTATTTCGCCGAGACTATACCTACCTAAGGTTTTGTTTTTTCAAATCGATTCACTGTTTGTCTGTCACACACACTTTTTTCCAAAACGGCTAAACCGATTCAAACTAAATTTGGTGGACAGATGAGACCGACGAAATCTCATACATACAGTGCGTGAGATAAATTTAAGTGCAGATTATTATCGATGATGTCTTTCATGTCGCACCATAACACCTTCCTCACACCTGGATTACGCTGATGCCATTTACTTGCTTCCTTACTGAGTCATGGACCTTGGCCAAATGGTTCTAGATTTTAAGAAGGCAAGCAGAGTAGGAACACGAACAAAAGTAACATGTTCCCTCTGATGGGTATATGTCTGCTTAAGCAATAGAACCGAACACCGAGGGCGTTGCTTCTAATGATAACTCTACCAAACTCAACATTACCCAACACATTAACGGTGCTAGAGCCGTCTTAGTTGTTTTATCTAAAATCTGGAAACACAGATTCCTCAATCAAATGCCCAATCTCACAATACCGCAGCATGAGAAGGCAACATCCAATAAAATAAACTACTGTGGTGCCTGTCCACACCGACAGTAATGAAATCTTGTGTTCTTTGTTAATTAAAAAATAATATTTGTTGATTGAAATCCAGAAGCCTAAAAGGTAGTCTCATCCACTCGACAAGGCTGCAAGCTTGGAACTTCTACCGAATATGAACAATGCACAAGCGGAAGAACACAATAGTCAAAACCCCGAATAATCGATAAAAGGAAATAATAGGGCAAGCGTAAGCCGGATGCGTAAGGAAGAATAACGAGATTTCCAAAATATCTTTTAGAAAGCCATGCAAACAAGCACAGAAGAATCAAATTTGCCTTTTATGGCGTGATTTCTTAGCCTCGAACCATGACCTTAATCTTGTTAATTAGGGCTTAAGAAAAATCCTTAATATGCGACCACCATACCACATATTATCACCAAATTTCGCTACGATTGTTTCAGTTTTCGAGTAAATCGGGTGTGGCAGGCAGACACACAAACAAACAGGATCGGTTTTATTAGAATTTTGTTTCACACACGGTCGACTTTTTAAGCTTATGGAAGCTCCTTCAATTTAGAAGATGACTTTAACGCAAAAAATGGATTCTGAGAATCAACGCTAACACCATTTACAGGCAAAGCATTATTTGAAGCGCGACAAACACAAAAGTCTCCAGAGCACGCAAACCATGGCAAGGAAACCGTACAATGGACGGGATAAAAATTTTAAACTTCGTGTCAGACAAATTAAAAACTTTAGTTAATAAATATAAGAACGAATCCTCCAGCATCATACTGATTGATCACAAGGTCTTCCACCTTTAAATGCGGAGCTGAAATATGCAAACAAAACTGTTGGGTTGGGAAATTTCAGTCAGTAGCTTGGCGTGAGGTGGTTTTAGTGGGTAAAGATCCCACACTCTCAGGACATGTAAACCCTGGGTTTGTCTTTTTCAGATTTCCATCTCGTAAAAAAATAGAGTGCAGAAGTGGTAGTGGATAGGTCACACCCTTTCAGAAACGACGACAAATGGTATTGCGTGTTGCGTTCGGCGCGTTTGCATTGTCTGAATTCATACTCAAAAATTAAACAAACAAATTCCGATTTCGTTTTAAGTCAATGTTGTTCTGATAAATCTTCGCCGAAGAAGGCAGGAAATGGTTGCCGAAATACGTATTCGGAGAATCATAAAAACCTCATTGACTTAAAAGGAAATTGATTTTTTTTTGGGACGACAAATGCATTGCTGGGTCTACAATGCAATAGAACTCACTACACTAGAGTGGCCAACGAATAAATCACCCTAAAAACACACGGCGCAGATTGATCACCTCCATGTGTACCAATGATAGTCCATGTCTCCATTCCACCGTTTGTTTCGTCACGGTCGACCATATGTGATGATTTTTGTTTTTCTTTTCACACATTCTGCTTCTCTCAGATGTTTCGTAACTCTAGTATAGATTAATATCTTAGTTTGCCCTATGTAGGTAGATAGGGGGTAGGTATCAATGGCCTATTCATGGTTCCCAATTAGTATTGTCGTGCGCCGTTTTCATGGCACAAGGCATGTCGCTCAGACTTTTCAGCGCCCCTCTACCTGGTGGATATTGTCACTGAGTACATAGCCTTAATGGCCGCTTGAATGTTAGCCGTGCTTAGGTACCTCCACTTGGAATACACTGGCGAATCTCGGAAAACTGTATGACTCGAGTGGGACTGTGCGGATCTGAGAAACCCCCACATCGACTCTAAATCATCTTTGACCCGTCGGTAAAGAACAATATGCTATAACCTTACTGTAACGCCGTCGGTCTTCCACTCTGCCTGTTAGTATGAACGAAGGGTTTCTTTGTGTAATGTTTGGACTTACATAGTCTACCAGTCCTGTACCCTACAGCTCATTTAATGCAGAGGTTCAGGAGGAGGAAGTGAGGCAACTGTCGGGCAGAACTTCAAAGCCCCAGTAGCACTTGCGCATTTCCGTATTTACATCATCCCAATCCCGGGCAAATTATTTTATACATTCCATTTTTTTCTCTACTAATCGTCATGGATGTTTATGCTCGTCTTTAGACCCGTCTCACTGCTGTGAGCTTATTACATGCGAAGCATTAAGTATGATGATAATGAAACTGAAGCATAGCGTCACTAAAAAATAGAGATGGAAACACGCTCCTCTCCCGCCCCTCATTCGACGTAAAAGCCCGTTTCTCGAGCAATCCACTAAGGGAAGCACTAAACTTGTTTGAGGAACAGCTTAATCCTTACGAAGAAACATCAGAATGGGAAGTGGGAATAAAATGTATGAACGGATTATAACTTGGGTTCCGGAGAAAAGTCATAAATCAACCTTGGGAGTGCCAGTGGGGAACTCGCTTTCAGCGCATCTGCGTGAAGTGTTCATAGAGAAATTGGAAAAAAATCCTATCCTATTGAATAGAATAGGAGTTGTGAATGTATTTTTCAAGGCAACCTATACGCATCATAGCCTCTAAACAAGGACAAGGCATAATCTTCGCCAGATCATACAATCAAAATAATAGGTAGATAGAACAAGATCTCGTCAATATTGGCGAGTCTCTTTGGTTTGCCATATACTGTTGATTAGATTTTCCTTTTATACCCCTTATGCTCAACGCCAAAGCAATGTGAAATCGTGCGTATGAATATGAATGTCTCGTTGCCATTTACCTTTTGGTGAGGTATAGCGCGTCAACCACACCTACGCGCCATCGTTCGCGGTTTGCTGAAATGCGTCTAGCCTATCACCCCCAACTTTGGTTTTGTTAGTGTTTGGCTTCAGTCCAACTCTACTTGCCTCTCTTCCCAAATCCAAGCCATTTGGTCAAGGTCCATGAGCAATGGGTCTATGTGGAAAAGCAACCAGATGTTTGAGGAAAGATGTCATTGCACATTGAACAAGGAGTATAAAGAACGTCACCTGGTGGACACTTGGATTTCATATGTCGCTTTGATAATAGCCATTAGTTTCTCCGGAATGCCCTTCTTGCGTACACTCCCTATTCACGCTGTCGAAAGCTTTCTCGAAATCAAGGAGGAGTAGGTGTAATGCAGATCTAAACGCCGCCCACTATTCCAAAATGATACGTAGGCTATTGATGTGGGCAATGCAAGGAACGGAAAGCAGCTTGCTCTGTGGAGATCAAGGTTCCAAGATGTTCTTTGATGCGTTCCAGCATTATTTTGTCGTTACGCACCATCCCATTGCCAGGATTGAGAGAACAACTCAGTTCATCAAAACCAATATGATGGAAGTGTTCGAAAAGAGCTTGTCTTCCAGTATTACAAAGAAAGGTAAAAAAGAGCGCGAATTTGGCAAAACAGAGGAGAACAACAAGGGCACTCTTCATCTGGGGAGGGGATCGGTACAAAGAGGTCCAGAAGACTCTGAAGAAGAGCATGAGGTCGGCGAAACTATCATCACGGAGACCCTTTTGGACAGAGACTAACTCGCTCGAGACGAAGCGAAACACCTTTAAATTGTCAATAACTCGGTTCATAGATGATGATGACATATCATGAAATTTATTGCTAAACCAAGGAAACCCTCCTATATGGACCTAAAAGCTTCCGACCGGTTATTAAATGACCGCTTCACTGCATCAATCAATCAATCCGCCCATGCTGGAGTGAGAAAAAACAGTTACACGCTCCCTAACTTAACAGAGGTAGAAATCCAGCTGGTGCAAATAGTAAATTACTTAAGAATGCATCTCGACACCAAAATAACGTGACACCATCCTATCCAGGAATAATATCAGAAACCCTGCAGTTTGCAAGTAAGACCTGGAGACTTTTACTGTAATGAGTTTATGAGATAGTAGCGAGTATTTAGATGTATCCTCGCCTCGTGGCCGTATCTGCATTTTACTAACAGCAGCAAGCTCCTGGCATAGATCCACAAGCTCGTATATAAATCGTTCAGTTCTGGGTAGGTCACTGTAGCTGTCAGTGATAGTGCCTATTTCAGTTTCAATCTGAGACCGTGTAGCATGAGGCCATCATTCCATTTTTGAACAAGTTGCTGGAGATCAGCTTTGCTATGAGGCGCTAGGAAAACATAATTTGCAAAAAGCAATGTATATGACGTTGGACGTTAGATATCCCATGTGACAGTGTCCACAAAAAGAACAAATGGGTGTGGCGAGAGGACGTTTCCTTGATGAACACCGACAGAGATACGAAGCGGTTTTGATATACCCACCAGACTTCGAACTTTACTTTTCGGCTCGTGGCAGAACAATTTAACCCACTGCTCCAGTTCCTCTGGTACTAGGCAGAGCATACCAGAGTTCGTATAGCACACGGTCAAACGCTTTCCTAGATCCAGAAATGCAATGTAAAGAGGGCGATGCTGCTCACGGTGTTTCCTCATGAGTAACCGCGTAGCATGTATTGCGTCAGTAGTTCCACAGTTCTTCACAAACCTGGCTTGATTCATGGTTATTTGAACGATTTCGCGAATCGTGGAGAATGGGTTGTGTTATGGGATAGCAATATTATTGTCCGAATGTTGACAAAAATCGTTGGTGCGGCAATCCAATTAGATCAGGGCCTTGAAGTGTGTTAGAGCACTTCATTCAAGACCTTAAGGGTACACTACAAGGTTACAATGCCCTGTAGGAGACAATGAGGTCAGCATTGCGTTCGCCCGTGATTATTACGGCTGAGTCGACTAGTATCCGACATCCAGTCACGATAACAAATCACCCTGCCACCAGTAAGATTTGAATCGCGACCTTCCGTACATACAGCCTAGTGCTCTAAGGGCGCGGGAAAAGGATAGAATGGGAAAATATGAATTGTTGCCGACAGGCAGAAATCTGAGGGAAGGGCTCTAGAGCGGTGTTTCTATTGCCACTTAAGGAGGTGACATGTGCTTCTAACACTGCTCCATAAACTACCATTGGATATTGGATTGAAGGACACAGTCCCACATTTCATATGCAGCTGCTCGGCCTCCTCAGATCCCAAACGGTGTTTCTTCCATAAAGAATCTGCGCGCTCTCGGCCCCTGGGAGACGCTCTTAGATTCACAAAATCCTGAGAAGAGCGCAAGTAGGTGACAGTCGAACAGACATTTGTAGAAGCTGAAACTTCCAAATATTTTAACGCAACCTGATTTAGGCGCCAATGACAGGGGGAAGCCTTACAAGAATTAGTTGATGACTATCATAAAGGAACAAATTCAGGGACAATATCAGTAGTTTAGGACACCACAAGCATCCCTATAAGTGTATATGACAGTGTCTCAGCTGTGATGGAATCCCACGGCACAGCACCCCGTTTTCTCTTACTGTCCTAGATTAATTACCGGAAGGGAAATCAGCGGAAATTCTAGGTAGAACGGTGGTACCAGAAAGCCAATGCAGGAATCGCATCCCTTCAACATATAATTAGAAAAGTGAAGGAAGCCTAGAAGGCTCTGCGTCGATCGTCCGCATTAAAAGGAGCAGAATTAGAGCGTGGTATGGCAGACAGCGAGATAATTTTATTTTATCGGAAACCTTGAAAATTGCCATAAATGTATGGTGAATGTGTTCCAAGACAGGGGTGAGCCTGAAAAACGAAGGAGGCGACGAACGGTCGTATTAGGCCTCCCTCAAAGTCAGAAGGCGGTTGCGTAAAGAAACATGTAAAATACAATTAGGAATTTCAACTAACAAAGGAATAGCTAGAGATTGACGCCTACTTACCTTGTTGGCAGCTCACTTTTATCCGGAGCTTTTCCGCAGTACACAGCTCCTAGGCTTGGGACTGGAATAAACACACCAAACTCCTCAGTTCCAAAATTGACCGAACTTTAGTCAGTTTATTGTCCTTGCGGATATCTTACAAAATGTCTTACAAAGCTATCAATGTTTTTTCTGACTTTCGGAATGTCTATTGAATATTAAACTTCCAATTTTGCCGACACATGGGACACTGCTGGCTGTTCGGCTGCGAATTTAGCCACTTGACGATGCAATGCATGTGGAAACAGTGCGAACACGCGCCCCAAACCAATGGGCAGTCGTCACCGGGCAGGGAGCACTCTGGACAGCAGTTCTCAAAGGACATTCGGCAAATTCCGCAATTCTCGTCATTCGCAATCCAGCGCCATGTCGCGACGCCCATCCAACCTGTTCGAATATTCAGTTTGCAGTTAGTGCCTATCAACTCGTTCGGCTTTTCGTGTTAGAAATTATTTTACTTTCTCTTAGGAACGGACTAAGGGATTTACTAGACAGACCGCGCGACACCCTCCGACCGCCTATCACTCGGAATTTATGCCAATTTCACTTACTTTTAATCTTCACTTTCATGTTCCGGGTTCAGGAGCCACAAATCCGCACCGTTTTCGTTATAGACTAGATTTTTTGGATAATCGAAGGACCCGGCAAGATGTTTACGGAAAATCAATTCCAATTCAAAAAACGTCAGGTCCAGCTGTTCACCAGAGTGAAGCTTGTGTAGTTTAAGAGTTGTAGTGGGAATCTGTAAAACGCTTCAACTCATTATTGTGAATTGCGTTGTTGACATTTTTGGTTTTGACAACTCGCCTTCTCTTTCACGTTGCTTTGTGACGTCGATCAATCCGTCCTCTTCTCATTATCATCACAGAACTTGACTTTTCGTCTTTTGGCACGCGAAATTCTCCCATTTTCCGTCTAATTTTCCTGAGTTATTTTGCTACAATCGTAGTTGTTATACGAGCAAACTGAGGGCAAACTGCTCGCCCTTTTGATAACGTTAGGGTCGGACGCGAAGCAACATAACTGCTTATTGGTCGCTAAACTCGAATTCCGCAGAAAAAAGTAAACAGGAGCAGTCGCAGGAGCGCGAACAATTTTGCGGGTGTCGCTTGCGTGCGGTGGCTGTACGTGGTTCGAAGCGTTCGCGATTCCCGGCAGCGGCAAATGGGTAACGCAGGGAGCACCAATGTGCCCCGCGAGCGGCACAAATCTAGCTCGAGCGACATCATTCCCGGTTCGCCCGCCAAGGACGGCCAGGCCTTCATTTTCGAGAAAAAGCCAGACGCGCGCTTAATGCTGCAGGGATCGCAGGAGGACGAGGGACCATACTACACCAAACCCGCGACCCAAGCCCAGGACTCCGCCAACTCGACCCCATTGGCCCGACATCGCTCCAGTACTCTATCGGAAGGCATGGTGCCAGCATCGGACACGGATGTGAATAAAAAACCCGCGTTGCCGACCGTGTTCAAGTGGGACGGCGGCGGCCAGCAGGTGTTCATCAGCGGCACGTTCTCTAATTGGAAACCACTCCCGATGGTCAAGAGCCACGGAGACTTCGTGACCATCATTGACTTGCCCGAGGGCGATCACGAGTACAAATTCTGCGTAGACGGGAACTGGAAACACGACCCGAAATTGGTAAGGTCACGTTCGGCACGTCCGGTCTAGTGAAAAATCAATAATCCTTTGTCCCACAGAAAAACATCGAAAACGACGTCGGAACGAAGAACAATTTGGTATCCGTCCGCCAGTCGGACTTCGAAGTGTTCCAGGCGTTGGCCAAAGACAGCGAGGACGCCGCAAATCAGGGCCAAAAGGAGTATTCGCAGGAGATCCCGCAGATAAAGCCGTGGGAGAAAGTGTCCGGGCCGCCGGTGCTCCCCCCACACCTGTTGCAAGTGATCTTGAACAAGGACACGCCGTTGTCAGTGAGTAAAGGCTTCACGGCCCACTTGGTTAAATACAAACTTAAAACTACGCGTTCTTTACGTTTCCCCACAAGAAATTTCTATTTCCAACCCTAAGGAAACTGTATTTTCTGCCGAGGTCCCTTCTTCTGTACAATTCCGTTGTGCTCTAATCATCGAATTTATCTAAGCTTCCCTGCTTCGCGCCACTATCTCAGTTAATGTCCTTTAAATTAGTTGTTACGTTAACGTTGTGGAGCCGCAGTTCGGATCGGTTGGTGACTACATTGAATTTGCTTCACCGATTGGTTAGTGACGTGAAAGTTCTGACATTGCATTGATCTAGTTTCAGCAAACTGCTGACCTTATTACATTCGCTGGAAGCCCTTCAAGCACAGAAACCATGTTTTGTAAACGTAGCAAGCGGGGTAACCTGTGCTTCGGATCTGAATAAAGCAGAGTTCGCTTGATTAGTTACGATGATTTAAAATTCAATGGAAAACGCTCTTCCGATTGGAAGACTGCCTTTGGTAATTATTATTTCCGAATGCGGAGGCGGTTGCACTAACACCTCCCAATGATTCTCACCGCTGGTAGCGATTGAAGCCGTTGTAAAGTTGAAAACAGATCGATTTACCGTACTAGAAGCATAGCGAATCTACGATACGAAGAGCAGCTGGCATCTATTGTAGACTGAACTTTTCGGTTGGACCGAATGGAAGCCGAGTACTTTAAGTAGGCTTAAAGTGAAAATATCTCCGCGCAAACAAAACTTTATTATTCTGTCGTACATAGTAAGCAAAATCATTTATTCTGGTGCTGTGTGAATTTTGGGTTCCGGAGTCAACGATTCTTCAATTGCTCAAGGTGTTGCCTTGCAAGAAGCTCTAGTTCTGTTTCAAAAATCGATAATCTGTGACCAGAAGGTCTGACGAGTGTAGTGAGCGAGGTAGAGCCTGTTGAGTTGTGGTCGTTTGCTGTTGAACAATTTCGGAAAAACCTTTTGATGTAAATTCTGCCAATTCTAACCACACACAGCACACAGGTGTTATTGTAATCGTGATATGTGTTGATGATGTTGGGCACCTACAACAGCTTGCTCGAAAGCAATGCGGAGGCATATTCTTAGTGGCAACACCGATGAAAAGTTTGTGGATTGTGGATAACACTGTTGAAACACACAGCACCGGCAACGTGCATCTAATCAGATCGATTATTTGCGATGCCATAACTTCTGAGCACGCAGAACATGATGTACTCAACTCCCCCGTCTAACGGAAAATTCTGGATTCGTTTATGTATCGCAGGATTTCCGCTAGTGGATATCTTGCTACCCGTTACAATTGGAGCACATCACCACCAAGATCTGAAGCTTGATGCAAGCGGCGCATTTACATAGAAAATGCTCTGTGGATTCCACTGCCTTATTACAGGAGGGACATGTATCATCTTGTACAATTCCTATTCTGAATATATTTCCAGCTAGTGAATTATTGCCTGTCAGAATAGTTACAATACTCCTGCAGATCTTACTGCTTTTCGACAGGTATGCATCTTTGGTTCTGTGGAAAAGTTTTGGTGAGTCTAGCAGGATTTAGGCTCTGTTACGTGTCATTATGGGAAACTTTTTCCCAGTTTATGCAGACAGCCTTAGCCAATGCTACTGATACCTCAATTGCGGGTTCCGGTCCCGGCATGTGAGAGATTGAATCCTCATTTGCTGAGGCATTCGAGATTTCATTTCCTTCTACACCACAGTGACCAGGTTCCCAAAGTAGTTCCAGTGTATTGAATCTAGAGATAGAGTTCAAACGGTTTCTGCATTCCGCGATTTTCGAGGTGTTCAAAGGACTGCTCAAGCCGGCAGTGCAGACTGGCTATCGTTCCAGATTGCATTAATATTTTTTTTTTTTAATTAATTCATTAATTACCCAGTTTGCCGCTCTCAGGAACGCATGTGCTTCATTTTTATTTGAGAGGTCGACTCCCGCTCCAAAACCCTTTTGTGTTTTTGAGCCATCGGCGCATTCCTCTAGTTCTTCCCAGTTCTCTCTACGTTTCAGGGTAACTTAATATATTCTACCAAACCCATGTATTAGGACCCAAGAGTCAGAAGGCATTGTAAGAATGGATCCAGTTCTGCCAGTAATTCTTCTAATACTCTGTGGTATGGCAGCTGCAGGTGAGCTGTTCATTGGTAACAACCGCTTTCACAGCGTTCCAGTTCACCTTGCAACACACAGCCTTGAAGTCTCTCTTTCGCCTTTCAGTTCCTCATTAAGTATTTATCCAATTTTATTTTTGAATTTAACTTTATTAATTAAACACTTTGTTAATTGACATTGTAGTGGTGTAGTCGTACTAAAACTGCATTCAAATCTCTAAGAGAGAAAAATTACAAACGATATTTTTAATTTTAAGTCACGAGTTCAGAGCCACGGTTGGATACCTCATTTGCCCAAAACGTTAGAGGCAGAAGAGAAGTCTCGCTTCATCTATTTCTTTTCTGCCCCTAACTCATGGCACACTTTTCTCGCCGGTCCTCCACTCCCGTGGCGTGCCACGCAAAGTGGATAGATCCGCGCCATCTATTCGCTCGCACTCGCAACATTCGAAATAAATTTCGAATGCCGCGAATCCTGCCGCGCCACATCACTCCGCCCCCAGATGAAACCTAGGGGTTTCGGCGACTGATCCCCGAACTTCGTTCGCCGTTAATCCACAAAGCGGACACGACGTTGCTTCGGGGCGCACGCGGGTTTCAGCCTGGACAAAGAGACCGCCTTTTTGTGACCACCGATCTCGAGCTGGAAGAAATGTTCTCCCCGCTCGAGAACGCGGTACGGGCCCTCATATGGAGGCTGCAGCGGCTTCCGGACGGCATCCGTCCTGATCAGCACGTGCGTGCAAGTGTCCAGCTCCTTGGGCGAACAGGCAGGTATGGACGAGTGTCGAGTGGGTGGTGGCGCCTTGATGCGTCGGAGACTGTCCCTCAGCAGACGCACCAACCCCGACTCCGTGAGACCCGATCTCTTGTCGCAGACCGGATCGCTTGGGAGTCTCGGGTTCTCCCCGTATACCAGCTCCGCGGGGCTGGCAGCAAACTCCTCTCGGCGGGTTGTTCGAAGGCCGAGTAGGACGAGAGGCAAGACTTGAGTCCAGGACGGGTCGTCGCGTGCCATAATGGCGGCTTTCAGCGTCCGGTGCCAACGTTCTAGCATTCCATTGGATTGCGGGTGGTATGCAGTAGTCCGCTGGCGTTTAAAACCAAGGAGTTTGCCTAACTCGGAGAAAAGGGTGGACTCAAATTGCATTCCCTGGTCAGTGATGATCACTGCAGGGACGCCAAAGCGAGGTATCCACTCTCGACAGAGGGCTTCAGCACATGATTGCGCCGTAATGTCTTTCAGAGGTATTGCCTCAGGCCACCGCGTGAACCTGTCGATGATTGTGAGGCAATACTTATAACCGTGCGAGTCTCGCAAAGGCCCTATTATGTCGAGGTGTATGGTGTGGAAACGCTTGGTAGTGCGGGGGAATGAGCCCACTTCTTTCCTTACATGCCTGGAGACTTTACACTTTTGGCATGCGATGCACTCTCTGGCCCAGGAATTGATATCCTTGTTCATGGAGGGCCAGAAGTATTTTCCGGTGACTAACCGGTTTGTTGTCCTGATGCCGGGGTGCGCCAAGTCGTGAACTGCGTGGAACACTTCCTTGCGAAATGTGGCCGGAATGTATGGCCGAGGTCCCTTTTCCGAGTCTTCGCAGCAGAGCGAGAGGTTTGAGCCGAAGATGGGCAACTCCCGAAATTTGTATTTGGGGTTGGACATGAGGCTCTGAAGTGCTGCGTCATCCACTTGCGCCTTGGCAATAGCCGAGAAATCGAGTGAGGCGGGGATGTTAACTTCGGAGACACGAGACAAAGCGTCAGCAACAATGTTGTCCTTCCCGGACACGTGCTGGATGTCTGACGTGAACTGGCTTATGAAGCTCAGGTGTCGAAGCTGACGAGGGGACGCTTTGTCGGGCTTCTGTTTCAAAGCGAACGTGAGAGGCTTATGGTCCGTGAACACTGTGAACGGCCTGCCTTCTAGGGAGAAACGGAAGTATTTGATGGACAGGTATGCGGCGAGCAGTTCGCGATCGTAGGTGCTGTAGTTCCGTTGAGCGGGATTCAACTGCTTCGAGAAGAAGCTCAACGGCTGCCAAACTTGGTCCACCTTTTGGTGAAGGGCAGCACCTACTGCGATGTCAGAGGCATCAACAAAAACGGCTAGGGGTGCATCTTGCAGAGGGAATGCCAAGAGTGTAGCGTCAGCCAGTTGTTGACGAGATTTGTTAAACGCGCAGATAGCCTCTTCAGACCACACGATCTCTCGTGTGTCCTTAGTTTTGGGGCCAGACAAGTACGCGTTCAAAATGGACTGGAGATGGGCGGCCTTGGGCAGGAAACGACGGTAGAAGTTCAGCATGCCCAAGAACCTCCTCAACTCCCTCACTGTCTTTGGACGCGGGAAGCTTGTTATCGCTTGCACCTTGTCTGGGTCGGGCTGTATTCCTTCAGGGGAAATGAAATGGCCGAGGAATCTCACCTGTTGTTGAAGGAATTTGCATTTCTCAACGTTTAGGACTAAACCGGCCTCAAGGAGACGTTGAAAAATGCACTCGAGATGGGCTAAGTGCTCAGACTCAGTGGAAGAAGCGACCAAAACATCATCCAAATATACGAAACAGAATTCGAGGTTTCGCAGGACTGAGTGAATGAACCTTTGAAAGGTTTGCGCCGCGTTGCACAATCCGAAAGTCATCCGGGTGAACTCGAAGAGTCCAAAGGGTGTGCATATTGCCGTCTTTGGAATGTCTTCAGGAGCTACTGGGATTTGGTGATAAGCCTTGGTTAAGTCCAAGGTCGAAAAGATGCGGCAATTCGCGAGGTGATGCGCAAAGTCGTGGATGAGTGGAATTGGATATCGGTCAGGAACAGTCTGTGCATTTAGCCTTCTGTAATCCCCACATGGGCGCCATTCGCCGTTTGGCTTAGGGACCATATGCAGTGGGGAAGACCAACAGCTGTTTGAGGGCCTGCAGATACCCTGTTGAACGAGTTGTTCAAACTCTTTCCGTGCAATTGCCAGTTTCTGAAATGGTAGAGGACGCACCTTCGAGAAGATCGGGGAACCAGTAGTGATAATGTGGTGCTGCACATTGTGCTTCACTGGTTTGGAGAGACTACAGTTGGTAGTAATCTGGCTGAACTTTTGGAGAAGTGCCCGAACACGAGAGTCGGTAATGTCTTCTAAAAGAACGGAAAGATTATTGCCTGGGTGAGATACCATATGTCCCGACGAATTAAGGTTGGTCGTGGAATCTATAAGAGACTTGTTTTGCAAGTCCACCAGCAATCCATAGTGACACAGGAAGTCTGCGCCTAGTATGGGGAAGCTGACATCCGCCAGGATGAAACGCCACGAAAACGTCCTACGCAAGCCAAGACTCACGTCCACTTGCCTATACCCGTACGTGTTTATGCGGGAGGAATTTGCTGCCGCAAGTTTGAGCGGTTGAGAGAAAAGTTGATGTTGCCGAGGTACGGGAAGAACCGAAACCTCCGCACCAGTATCGATGAGGTAGCTGCGCCCGCTGAGGGGGTCGAAAATAGTTAGGCGACGTGGCGCTGCGTTCTGGGTGGCCGCCGCCAAGACCCCCCGCGGACCTAGTTTTTTGCGGTAGGAGAGAATCTACACGGTAGCGTACATCTTGTCGCTTTATCCCCGAATCTGCGGTGGTACCAGCAAATCCCTTGGTCCGTGGACTGTCTTGACGACCTGCTACCTGGTCGCCCTTTTCGAGTGGCAGACCACGAGCGTGCTCGCGATCTGGCGCCCGAACGCTGAGCGTCCAACGTCGCCCGCATCTCGGCCATACTGGCTGTTAAAGCAGCAATCTCGCGCCTCAATTCACCCACCTCATCCGACGGTGGTTGAACGGCCGCCAAGGTTGGGCGTACGTACACCTCCTGCACCTGGTCGGCCGTCGCTGCCAGTTCCTCCAAGGAACCGGAGACGCAAGCGAGGATCGCCTGGGTGCCCTCCGGGAGCCGACGCAGCCAGAGCGACTTGATCAGGTCGTCGCCGATCTTGCTCCCACCCAATTGCCTCATTTCACGAAGCAATTGGCTGGGAGTTCGATCACCCAACGTTAAACCCGCCAGCAAGTGGTCTAATTTTGCCGACTCGCTTGCCGACAGGCGCCTGATCAACTCGCTCTTGAACTGCACGTACGATGTCGACTTCACCACGTCGGACACCAGAAGTATGGACTCTTCGTCCAGGCCGACCACCGCGTAGTTGAAACGGGTCGCGTCCGATGTGATGCCGGACATTTGGAACTGTGCTTCCAAATGCACGAACCACAGCTCGGGGTTCCGCCGCCAAAACGGAGGAACGCGTACGGCGAGGGCGGTCACTTGCGGGTCCGATGGGCCTGCCGCGTCTTTATTGTCAAAAGACATTTTTCTTACCGAGAAGTACGAGATTGAGATGTAAACGCGGTAAGTTTATACTGAAACGCGGTGAACTTTACACCGACACGGCAGGCCGCACCCACAAATGCACGCACGAAACGAGAAAAAACGACGGCCGAAGCGGACGCTCTCCAGCGCAGACCAAAAACACCACCAATGAAAATGGAGAACTCGCGATGCTAAACACCTCCACGCCGTCTCTTGCAGCGGTTTCAATTTTTTATTTTCCACTTTTTAACTTTTAATATATTGAACAATAATTTCACTTAAGTATAACCTTCAAGCCGAGCTGGGGTCCTCCTCGACGGCGGCGCTGGTCGAATTTGTCGGCTGTAGCTGCGGCGTTGGCGGTGCTGGGGACGTCCGTTTGCTGCTGTTGTTGATCGTTGTGAAGAAACGCTCACCAAAATGACGACGGCAATGACGCGGCCACTGACTGCGAGGAGACCGGGCGGTTGTTCAACTTATCCTTTCCGAACGCTGCCGCGCCAAATTGCTCTGAACCTGCTCGCTGGCTGGACTCTGCACAATTCTGATTTTCCGGATTTATTATTTTTACGTCATTAATCCGACCACACACATTGGGAACACTTTTGAAGCGCGGATAGTATTTCCTGCAAAGATTGTCGGAAGGTCGTGGCAATGATGACTGGTCCGGTGCGTGAAAGGTGTTGTGCAGGAGGGCGCGCGTACGGGAAGTCGCGTGAAAATCTACTTCTGGTGAGGGTCCATCGTGTGTCGCGCAGTACACTGTGTAGAGAAGGTTCTCTCGCGTTTTTTCTTGCCTCTGCTCCGACTCGGGATGTGGAGATGCGACACGTTTTCGTGATGTTTACAACGGCACTCCACACTCAACTGTAGATGCGAGCGCGTGAAAATCGCTTGCCGTACGGTCTACTGATGTTTTTGATGGATTTCTCAGTCTTTGGAAGTTCTATTTCTGCCGTGTTGCTCAAACGAATTTTGTCGTTTTTTTTTAAATATCGGGGTCACCAATTAAGTATTTAACATTCTTTATTTTAAATATTTATTGTATACTTATTATTTATTAATAACAAATGAAAAATTATTGAATTCGTTCTATTTTTAACTTTAATTACAAATTAATTGGCATGAGGAGTATTGCTCCTCCTCGTGCTAATTTTTCTCTCGAACTCATGGCACACTTTTCTCCGATCTTCCACTCCCGTGGCGTGCTACGCAAAGTGGATAGATCCGCGCCATCTATTCGCTCGCACTCGCAACATTCGAAATAAATTTCGAATGCTGCGAATCCTGCCGCGCCACAAATACAAAAAAAAACTAAAAAATCGTAGCAGTCAACTGAGTTATGAGAATGACACGCGAAACTCTGCCAGGCAACTCAGCCGCGTCGCGTCGCTTGGATGAATGTCGCGTCTCGCATTTAATTTGACAGTTTTCAATTCGTCTTCCAGCGGCAAAAAGAATCTTTAGTCACCTAGGGAGCTTCTCCAATCCGTTTTGCTAGGGTTTCGACTTTGTATTACAGACAATGACACTTCATCCACAGTAAGAATTCATTCAGCACCCGCCAGTTTGTAATCAACTCTAACACCTTTGAAGTATAGGTCAATTACTTCACTACTTCTCGGTCCCACGCACACCTACATTTCCAGTCTTGAAATCAGCTGAAGTGAGGAAAGCAAATAGCTTCTCTCCTCTGGAATTGCATTTGCTACCACCTCAACAAATATGTTGAGCGTTTGCATCGCTTGATTCTACATACGCTACCAGATCCCTTAGATGGCTAAAGGCAACTATGCTGTTTTCCTCTCGCCATTAATCTGGTATTGTACGATGAGCTGAACTAGGTTCTGCGATCCTTCTTGAAATCAGGACACAAGCTCTCGATCTTATCCAGTGTACACAAACTAGGCAAGGTAATATCAATACGAACCGTCAAATTGCTGATGACATCACTTGGACCGATATAATGGGAAGTGAAATTTAATGAACATCTTGCATCTTTGGAATTATATCTCTGGCTTCCCTTTCTTCCGCCTGTCCCGTAAATGGTATAGAAGAAGTTACTAGCAGGTAGGAGTTCCTTCGCCTGTATGCCCCTATAGAAGGGTTCCGCACGCAGCTCCATTGTGGGAAAGCCCACCGAAGATGCTTCAATTTGCTCTATCTTGTGCGAGCCTCAAAATACAGTTTCCTGATATGATTATGGAAGAAAAGGTGAAGTATCATATAGTAACTGTCCCTGAGCACTTGGTAAGGGTGAAAGAGAAAATTCTGATAGACAGTTTTCAGCCTGTACCCACCCTCCTTAGTGACTGAAGTTCATTTCTGCTGAGCCCTCCTCTTCCGCTAACGGGTAGATTTGGGCTGTAGTACCGCGGACGGGCCGGCACACCCACACACATTTACACATTCCCGTTTTTCTACCATGTTGTATAAATAGAAGGGAACACTTTGAAAGCTCGTTTTGCCGAAATTTCTTGATTGTGGTTCATTCTATAGAGAATTTCATGCTGATTAGGACACTGTTTTTTGTTTTTTTAGACGTCTCAGTGATCCGGAATCATCCACGCGGTCAATTTTTGACGTTTTATTAAAAAAACCTGCAGCAAACAAAAGCTTTCTGTCCTTTTTCTCAAAAAATAAACCTTTTGCAAAAGTGAAAAAATCAAAATTTGAACCCGTCACGTGATATTTAACCTTAAGTTTTCATTTTTCCCTAAAAATTGTATTTTTTGTTTGTTTTTCTATTGAAAATCATTTACTTTTACCATTTCCGAAAACAACAAACAAACAACAACAATCGGACTTAAACAACAAAATGCCTCGCGTTTTCACTAATAATACCAAATAGAGACCGATAACACTTCATCAAGAAAAAACCCAAAACAGCCTTACGTCCCAGATGTACTACTCATAAAAATGTTCATGTTGTCTTATTTTATATGTAACGATATCGGCCTAGGTTGTATCAAAAGCATTTGCGAAAGTAATTTGCACTTTTCAAGCTATCAACATTTTCTCGAGTTGCCTAATACTTTTGGGCAAGGCTGTACTGTGTTCGCAACAATCAAGAATCTTTGCTCTTTGCATGTGAAAACATTTTACTATAGTATACAGGACTTGCACACTCGTGCACAAAGCCTTTTCCTTCATTCTAGCTTACTTGGCGCTTCCATACATTTTACGCTATGGATGTAATCAACGCAGGGCAAATATCACTTTAGTGTTAAGTAATATTTGGTAATATAGTGTCAAATGCCAAAAGTTGATGTTGTACATGTATGGTTGGAGTAATGAAAGGTGATGTTTGTGATATGACTTTGTATTACCAATTTTCTGAAAAAGTGATGTGATACCACATTACCCACTGAGGTGAAGTTTCGCGCATCTCTAGTAATAAAATGGTCACCAAATAGTGAAAGTAAGAACTCTTCTGGAAAGATTCAATTAGGAATTGACACAGTCGCTTGCTTCCCAACTATTTTAAATGGTCATCGTTAATTTTCTCATATACAACGCCAAATATGCCGAAGTTCACTATAGTTTTTAATTCACTCGAAAACTTTGTGCAAATTAATCCCAATTTACTTGCTTCTTTCAGATACCTTCACATACATTCGAAATAAATGCCCGTCATGTAAATATTACTTAGACTAACTCATCATTATCAACGACACAACAATCGGTATTCCGAGGAATACATAAGGACTGGCAAGGTCGTTGTCTTGTATAGTAAGAATTTTGACCCTATGGTGAGAAGTTACGAGCGAAACAGTTTTCGTAAGCTGAAATAGGTTCTGTTGGCTTCCAATAACCCTGCGCAGATTTCGCCGTCATAGCCGTTGTCGCTTGTGATTTTCGACTTTAAGGAGGAGAAATTTCAACGGTCTCAAAGTTGTAGTCTGTTGTATCTTTATTGTTTTCGGGTTTTTGTACAGCCCGAGATCTTACTCCCCCTGCTCGATCTGGATGAAGGCAGACTGTACATCTCAGGTTGTTCTTCCCATACTGTCAATATCGTCAGCGTAGGTCGATAGTTGGGTGGACTCGAAGAGGATGGTGCTTCTTGCATTGACATTTGCATTGCGAATTACTTTTCCAGGGCCAGGTTAAAGAGGATACATGATAGGGTATCCTCTTGTCTTAGACCGTTGTTGATGTTGAATGGTTTCGAGGTTCTTCCTGTTGCTTTTATCTGGCCTCGCACATTGGTCACGCTTGCCGCGGAGATTATGGTATGGACTTAGACCTTTATAATTGCTGAACTGCATGATATACCCCTCTTTATCTATAGGACAGGTAACACCTCGTCAGTCGGCTAGCAACATGGCGAACTGACCACCGTAAAATACCTTATCTTATCGAATTTGCTATAACGAGGAATATAAAAAGAAGATTTCTAAGCTCCGGTCATACGCCGGTTCTCATAATATCTTAAAATTTCCAACCAATCCCCACCGAGTCTATCAGGCTTACGATAAAGCAGACTAATTAGTTCAAATGTCTCTTTGCACTTAAAAGCAAATATATCCTTGTAAGAAACCCCGCACTCGATAAGGCTGTCTATTTCTTCAGCGAAATATTAACATCCCTGCATGCCACACCGAAGTCGCGATATAGTTTCAAATCCTCCTAAGTGTCTACATGCAATCGACCAGTTCATAAGAGAAAACGGCAGTTGAGGTGTGAATTGCAATAGTGTGGATTGCCAACTTTGAAAAAATTTGTCAGCGGCGCAGGAGAAACATAAGAATCTAAAATGCTTTCTTGAAAATCTAACGCCTTATCCAGCCATGAGAACAATCTTGCACGAGTCATCAATCCGATTCTCGGATGACAGTTGGGCGAGGAGTAATGCGGAGAAACTTTCAGTTTTTGCTCAGCACTTGAAAGGCATTGTCCTACCAATCATGCAGAACCCGATCTATAAAACCTAGGAGAAGCTACCTACCATAAGAATACCCCTCCCCCCTCGAGTTGTATCTCACTGGCGGTAGATTTGTTATTCAACAAAAAAACGGCCCATTTTAAGAAACAGAAAATTCAACATTTTCGAAAACTATATTACATTCCATACACGCATTGCATCCTACGTCCTTCCATGCAGAATGTAATTATAAATACACAGTTAGAATTTCATTTCATTTCTATCAAGATTTGTTTGTGCGTAGACACATAGGTTAGTTGAATTTTCGGCTGCCTACTTCTTCCATAGTAAACAAATTGCGGAAATTAATGGCATTAACTATGTAATCTAAATATTTTAGCTAAATGGTTGTGTATTATTTTAATCAGGAAATTAAGAGAACATGTTTTTTCTTTTGATTTCAGTGTGAACCGACACTCTTGCCCGAGCCAAATCATGTAATGTTGAATCATCTTTATGCCCTTTCAATTAAAGATGGCGTAATGGTTTTGAGTGCAACCCATCGCTACAGGAAAAAGTATGTCACCACATTATTGTACAAACCAATTTAGGTCACGGGTAATATACACGATTGGACAACGCCAAAACTACGTTTAATTGGTGAATAGGCTACGACTGTCTTCAATGGCTTGCCCACTTCGAGCCCAAGATACAGAAATGCTATTATTGTTGTTTTGCTAGTTTCATAGGCGTACTATTATTATTAATATAGCGATTTGTAATTTAACGAAAAAGATATAAAAATTTTATTCTAATAATAGTCCAATTGGAATGTTTTTAAAATCTTGGAGATCTCAGCTAACTCAATTATCTTCACGAAACTCGTGTAATAAACTAAAGGAGAATTGAGATAGTCAAACGACCATCATGAGTGGCCGAAGAGCTATCCCAAAACCTAAGAGAAATTGGCTAAGTTGACCGTTGAGGTCTGCTCGCAAATACTGAAGCTCCATCAGAGCGCGCTGTCGACACGCCTTTGTGCTAGCCAGGCTCAGGACCGTCGGCGGTCCTTTGAGCGCTTCGATTCCCCGCGTCTCATCATACAAAATTCACGTGTCCTGAAAATAACCACATAAACATGGGAATTTGCGCTAGTCTAACAAAGTAAAGAATACGCGAGCTAAAACCAGAAAATTAAAATAAAAAAAACGGCGGCTCCACCGCGCGCGTGGACCCGAGTGCCGTAATCGAGAGGTAAGATCCACGGCGGATCACAGTTTCGATCCTTCCTTCTCCTACCTTCGATGTTTATTGAGGCGTGGCCTGTGAGGTTCTCTCCCTTCTTTGGAATGCTCAAGCTATTATTCTGGAGGAATAATAAGTGTTTGAGTTTTGGGGGACTAAGGAGGAGGAGAAAAGGAGAGTCCTGAAACCAAAGAAAATTTATCTTGAATCCGTGTTGCCTAAATATATTCGCAATAGACGCAACGACTCTAGCAAAATTGTTTTCTTTTTTATGAAACACAAAGTAGTTCACTATAAAAACTAAATATCATCATATAATATGAAGGAAAATTCGAGATGAGTGTCCATCAAGGAAGCGTCACACGGGACATCCAACGCCCAGCGCCATATACACTGCTTTATGCAAATGATGTTTTCCTAGCATCTAATAGCAAAAATTATCTCGAGCAACTTGTTCAAAAATGGAATGATCGCCTCATGCACCACCGTCTCAGATTAAATCTGAATAAAACTGAGTTTTTGACGACCGAGCCCCATGAAGTAGGCACAATCACTCTCAGCGGCAGTGACCTGCCCAGAACTGAGTGATTTAAATACCTTGGATCAATGCTATTAGCCAATGGTATTATGAAATTGCTTCACGCATTAACGCAACCTGGATGAAGTGGCCTTCCACAACTGGTGTTCTTTGTGACCGACGTATCAACGAACGTCTCAAAGCTAAAGCTTACCGCAATGTCGTCCGACTATAAATGCAAATGAACGGCGTCTTGCGGTAATGGAGACAAAGATGTTGCGTTGGATTAGTAGCGTGACACGTTTTGATAACATCCTAAATGAGGATATCCGCGATAGATATGGGGCTGCATTCATCGTGGAAAAACTGCGAGAGAGGCGTCTTAGATGGTATGGTCACGCAATGAGTGTTTAAAATTCGTTGTTTTTTTTAAATCTTAAATACTATAATCAACCGACACGCTGGGCCTGCACAATTAATCCAATAAATAGTGACGAATGGAGGCGAGGCTCAATATCTTAAGCTTATGTCTTCCTTCCTATGAAGTGCTAGCAATTTTCGTCCGGTGGCTTCTGGTCTGCTGGCACCCAAATCAGTAAAAGTTATACTTTTATATAATTTCTGCCGACTTCTGCCCGCTTTCTCGCTAATGATGATGGCGAACTCGAACACGACGTATTTGGAGAGTTACCGTTGTTAAAGCCACTTAACCGAAAATTTGTATTCTCATAAACCCGAAAATTTATTTAAAAACGTTTTACAGAAAAAACTTAACGGTTGATATGCGCTGAAGAAATGATTGGAAGATTATTGAGTATAGCACACTCCCTTCTAACCACGATTCAAAATTGTCGTTTTTTTTTCACTATAAAATTCAGACGAAGCGGACCGCAGATTGCTTGAATATGAGGATAACTCATAATACTAATAAAATTATCAGGAGTTTATTCAAACGCCGGTCAACGTTTTATCTCTTAATAATATTTTCGATTTTTTTTGAATACTGAATCAACACACTGGGTATGATAGTCGCTTCTATTCCATTTTCTAAGTCCGTCACCGTTCCTCCCACCTCAACCGCCAAAAACAATCACCTCTCTCATCAGCTGTTGCTTAGCGACAGCTACAACACCTTATGCCTCGTTCAGAAGCTATGTTGGAAAGTTGCGTCGCGAAAACAAGGTGGATTTGTTCAAATATGGTGAATGTACATTTATTTACAAATTGTTCTCTTGCATAGTGCAAATGGGGAAATTAAAATAAAAATTTAGAATTGTGCAAGTGTAAGTAAATTTTTGGGATTAGGAGAAAAGGGCCTGTGGGTAGTCGTTTTATCAAATAAATAAAAACATTTAAGGACTTGAAAATTGTAGATAGGGGTGGGAATGGGTAAAATGAAAGTAGTGAATCGGGGAATGCTAGAGAATGTTAGGATGGGATAAAACGAAGGAATGTTGCATATTATTAAATGCACTCTACCGTCAGATTATCCCTGGACAAGGCAAAGAAAATATTGTAAATGTCTAAGCTTCATGTCCAGTTTGCAGAAAACGATAACCAGTTTTCATGGCTATACAAAAATATAGGTGCACTAACGCTTTGCAATAGAATTGAAATTAAGAAAAGTTGACTAACTTGATGCAGCATTAACCTACAAGGGCCAAAGGATGCATTGTAGACAATATTCAATGGTGTATGAAATCTTTTATCTCGGAAAAATTTTACAAAATATGTACATTATGCAGTGATGATAAGGACCACTGCACAGTAGTTTCTAGGAGTCAACTCGGACGCTTAGCTGCATACTGCTCCATAGATCCATCAGTCATCAAAAATTCAGTTTTGTTTAGATTCAATCTGAAACCGTGTTGCATGAGGCGATCATTCCATTTTTGGACAAGTTGCTCGAGATAATTTTTGCTATTAGACGCTAGGAAAACATCTGCATAAAGCAGTGGGTAAGGCGCTGGACGTTGGATATACCGTGTGACGGTGTCCATAACAAGAAGAAAGAGGAGTGGTGGGAGGGCGCTTCCTTCGAACTTTACTTTTCGGATCGTGGTAGAGCGATTGAACCCAGCGCAGGAGTTCTTCTGGCACTAAGGGTTGTCATAAAGCATACCAAATGACTTCGTGTGGCACACGATGAAACGCTTTCTCTAGATCCAGAAAGGCAATGTAAAGAGGGTGATTCTTCTCACGAAAACGACTGTCAAGAATGCATTCAAAAATCTTCATGGTAGGGGAAAGTAATGGGATCCGACGGTAATTTGAACATTCTGCTGGACTACCTTCCTTTTTCCATATTAGGACAGTGGTACTTTCTTGCCAGTCAGATGGTGTTCTTCCTTCCTGAATAACCCGATTAAAGAAGTCACTGAGCCACAGTGTTGGGTCCCAGCTCTTCGCTTTTTAGAGCTCAGATGCGATGTCCTCAGGTCTTGTGACTTTCCCTGATTTCATTCGTTTTATTGCCTCCTCGACTTTAGTTGCGCTGACAGTTAAGTCCTTGAGTTTTAAAGTAGGTACCGGTCGTGGAGACTTAATCCTACGGTCTTCTTAAGACACGGATTGATTTTGGGACCACAATCAGAGCCCCGCTGTGACAAGCAACAACGGTACCAGTCTATGCAAGTACTTGGCTTAACATTCATACTGGTGGATGCAAGACCTACCTACATCTCCACCGAACTAAAGAGTACGGCACCCGTGTTGAAACGCAACACCACGCCGAGGCCTGAAGGTCTCTTCTCGCTTGAGTATCACCAACAGCCGCCATGAAGCTCCCACTAGGGGGCCAACCGCAAACAACCGAGCTGTATTCGTATACGACAGGAATTCTCCCGAAGTATAAGACTCCAGGGGCTACCCCGGTTCCCATGGTACCAGTATACCCCTGGTAAGGTTTCGTGACCGAAGCCACTTCAGATGAGTCCCCGTGCAGACTCGGGTCTGATCGCCCTAACTAGGCCTTGGAGCATTCGCCTACTGCATCACGGCCGGCAAGCCAATGCGATATAGCGGTTCCCGGTGCCACCACGTGGAGGTTCTCCTCGGCCACTTGGTTTTGGTTCAGCCGACAGGGTTGCCGCCCCGTCTTCCTCCCCGTCACCTCAGAGCACCAGTTGCGCTGACAGGTGAAACTGGTCCAAATGTCGGCAGTGATTGTGGAAGTAGGAGATGAGCAAATTCTTCAGTTGAAATCTGCTCGAAGTATTCTCTCCATCAATTCGTTGCGGCTCGACGGTTGGTAAGCAAAGTACCGTTCTTGTCATTAACGCAACAGAAGTGTTCGATGTCCTGTGTACGTTCGTTACGGCCTTTAGCAAGTCGATACAGATCTCTCTCGCCATCCTGAGTGTCCAGTTTATCGTAAAGACTTTTGTAATTGTTCGCTCGGGTGACGGCGACCGCTTTCTTTGCTTCCCGGTTGGCATTCTTATAAATTTGCCAATTAGCAGGCGTTTTATCGTCGATAAATTTGTGGTAGAGGCGTTTCTTTTCATGGACCTTCATTTCAACATCATCATTCCAAAGCCAAGTATCTCGGATGATGTGACACCGAGGGTTGCAGAGGTCGCTTTGTGGATCGTGTCTTTCATTTGGCCCCACGATTCTTCCACATTCGTAATGGTCGGTAATCGTTTGAATGAGATCATTTCTTCTTTCTTCTCACGAAATTCCCACCATTTAATACACCGCTGGCCAGTGCATTCCTCACGCTATTTTATCGGTTAATTCATAGGACGGCAATCAATGGCCGATGTTGAGGTGCGATGGTCTCATAGAGAACGGCCCTCCAATCAGTGACGGTGGTAAAATGTCGGCGTCTTATGAGAATATAGTCGATTTGCATTTTACTGTTCGCACTATAAAATGTAGAAAGATGAGACAATCATTTGATGAACTATGTATTCATAAGTACAAGGTCATGGGTGTCAACCCTCATTGCGCGCTCCAAACCCCTTTATTCCATGGCACCTGTTACCGCCTGCTTTTCACCAAAATGAGCATTAAGGTCACCGACAATGATGATATAGTCGTCAGCAGGCACGTGACAAGTCTTTTCATCAAGAAGTTGCCAGAAGGCATCAAGTCGACTTGATGTGGTGCGTACGCGGTGAAGAAGTGAATAGTGCGATCAGCTGATAGAATGGTGAGCTTTATCAGCCGATCATCAAATCGTTCGACTTCTTTAATGGCATCACGGAAACCTTCTGAGATGGCAATACCAACACCATATTGAGTGCCTGGGTTACCAAAATAGAGAAGTTTATAGACATTTTTGACGCGTTCGCGTTCAATATCGCAGCTTTTGGCACCAGACCATCGGGTTTCTTGCAGACCGCAGATATCAATGCGCCTTTTCCGAAGGGCTCTTTCGAGTTCCTCCGTCTTTCCAGTTAGGGTACCAACATTTAGCGTGCAGACACGTATTTGTTTTGTTCGTTTTGTGCGGACTAACTTGCTTACGTCCTGACGCCGTCTATGCGTCAAGAACCGTTGCCCATTTCTCAACAGGACCGGGGCTCGTCCTGCTGCGTCGACTGAGGTGGACGCCCTAGCATTTCTCCGAGGCTTGTGACTCAATCCAATCATCATGTTTGTAACGGCATTGTATTCATTTTCTTGGTCGGCCTGTCGTGGGAGCTGTCACCAAGAGAGATCAGGTAGGATTTAGCATAGTGAAATATTTCCAACTATACTTTATTTATCTCTTTCCTTGATCTCAGGATTTTTTTTTTTTTTGAAAGGAACTTTAAAGTCGCACAGCAGCGCGTCACCCACACTTATGCGCCACCGTACACAGTCCGCTAAAATCCGCTTATACTACAAGAACCTTACACTCCTCCTCTACTGTTCTACGTCAAGTCCTCCTAAGACGACCCACTCATCGTCCATCTTGGCGGAGTGGGTTCCACTTCATGGCGTAACCAGCAATGGATTTGTCACCCCTATGTGTGATGTCACTTCCGCCCCCCGATCAACTCATTCACGGGTAACTGGTTTGTGCGCCGACCAAGTTCTTTGTTCGAAATAGTACCAATAGTATAGTACCAGCGTACTCCGATGATGCGTCGCAGACAAGCATTGACAAAGGCTTGGATCATTTGAGTAACAATGGGGATCACCTTTTATGTGGCACTCCCACATAGAAACAGAGAAAGAACATGATCTCGGTGTTAAGATGACTATATTTTCAGATTTTAGACAAGGCATGCAGTTCGATACTACCGTCAGCAGAGGCGAGGCTTTCTAGACATACAAATTGATCAACGCCTTTGATGTTCTGCCCATTAATGCAGATAGAAAGGGTGCAGTGACTGAGAACCTCGGCTTTATTGATGTCTGAATCCACTTGCCTCTCTGTCCAAATGTATAGTCATTTCAACAAGGTTCATGATTAATTGAGAAGAAACAGATGTCATCAGCGTAATCGGTGTGGCGAAAAATGTCATGGTTCATTGATCTCCGCCATTTCCTCCGAACAGGGAGAAGAACGATAGAATATCTTTGGCTCGCTCGAATTTCCATCAAGCTTTTTCTCAAAAGCGACCTTACGGTAAGCCTCTAATGGCCTCGTCTTCGTTTACTTTTGTACAAACTGTAATTTTTCATAAAAAACAAATACACGAGATGATTAAAAAGCCTCAAGTGGCCGTATTCAGTGACAGTTTATTGGGCTAAATTTAGATTTTTGCAACAGGCCGTTTCTATTATTTTGAAAGCGAAGATTAAGACCAATAAATTGGAGGACATCTATCTATCAAAGAAGTCTTCCAAAAGCAGATTTAATGGGAAATCAACTGAAACTGGAATGCGCTAACAATAAGTACTTCCATGAAGAATGTTCAAATGCTTCAGGGAAGTGTTCAAGTAAGTTAAATTATCATCCGTATTATTACTACCATCTGAGCTTAGCTGGGAATTGATCGCAAAAATTAACAAATGAGAAACTGGAACCCGGTCATCCACTCCCTCTATTACTATTGCAGGACAGATGTCATCTGGGTCTGTAGTTTTGTATCTGCAGTAAGTGTTAAAGCCCATTTACTCGCACAAAGGACTCGATTTCGTATGTCAAAGTTCAGTCTCTGTTAAGGGCAGAACTCAAGGGCCACAGTTGTATGGTTGTGATTTTGAATGCTGCAAGGGACACGCACTTGAAGTTGGTGGTTTGCCGTTCCTGCATCGCCTTCTGTGTATTTACCTGTAAGGGTACGTTATTCTGCTGCGGACTATGTTCTTTGACAATGATCCGCTTCAACTTCCTCGTTGCCTCAAGGGACTTAGTTTATGTTCTTTTCGATTTCCTCAGTGCTCCTAAATCCGAGTTTCTTAATGGTACTTTATAATTCTTTGATGTACTGGGTTGACAGTTCTCTTCGAGAACCTTTCTCATATTAATTCTGATCATCTGGATTGTTTTCTAAATTCCGGCAATGAATTTGATGCACCTCCCATGGATTGTAACTTCACATGTATGATGGCCTCCTTAAGTTCAATGTAAAATATAGATTCACAGCTCCAAACTTTCTACCAAATTTCGTATCAATAAATATAATCGTACACGAAAATAGCGCGTGTAGCAATCAGACAAACAAATAGCGAACCGATATTAATAAGGTTTTGTTCTCTGTTCTCTCTCTTCTCTGTCCGGATAGCTCAGTGGTTAGAGGGCTAGCCTTTTCGTAACGGCATGAATAAACGATTTTAAAAAGAAACACTGGTTGATTAGTGGCAAAAACAAGCAAGACGAAATTAATATTAGCATACAACTTTTAAATCATACTTGGGGATTTTAATAGCCAAGTAGGGAAGGAGCCCGTATTCAGGCGATACGTTGGCTCTCATAGCTTACACAAAAAAACAAATGATAACGGACTGCGGACTATTCAATTAGCAGGGTCACACGAAATGGTTGTTGGAAGTACCTGGTTTGCGCGGAAAGCGGTCCACAAACATACGTGGGCCTCTCCAGACGGGACCACTTTCAACCAAATTGACCACGTGTTGATCGAACGCCGCCACCTCCCAGCCTTGATGAATGTCAGAACATATAGGGGGGCCAATATAGACTCGGATCACTATCTCGTTGGCATGGTTCTCCGAGCTCGAATAACAATACCACCTAGAATCCCCTCTGACAATCAGGTGAGAGTGAACACTGAAGCCATCCACAACACAACCCTCCGCGACACCTATAAGATGGAAATGGATGCCGCAATAACCGCAGTCAACAGAGGACCTGGAGATGAAGCATCAACAAATGATCTTCACAACCACCTGAAGAACGTTATCATGGATACGGCCACAAATATACTTGGCCCCAGCCGCAAAAGGAGTCGGAACGGCTGGTTTGACGATGAATGTAAGCTAGCAACGGAACGGAAGAATGCCGCATACCGAGTAATGTTGCATTCTCAAAAAACGCGGGCACGCGCAGAGACTTATCACGAACTCCGTCGAGCGGAGAAGCGACTTCACAGACGGAAAAAGGAAGCCTGGGAGAACCAATAAGACTGTGAACTAGAAAAGTACAGGGAGCAACCGCACCAGGCGCGAAAATTTTACCAAAAAACCTGAAACCTTATACACCTCGATGCTCATCCTGCCGAGACAAAGAGGGAAATCTGATTTCCGACAGAATGGGCATATTAGAGCGATGGGTTGAGTACTTCGATGAGCTACTGAACAACCAGAACATCGGCGAGTTGGAGGTCCCGCCAACTGAAGACGACGGACAAATACTGCCACCACCAAGTTTAGGAGAAACAGTCCGTGCAATTCATCGGCTAAAAAATCATAAGTCGCCAGGAGCCGATGGAATTACAGCCGAATTGGTTAAATATGGAGGCGACCAGTTACACCAAGTGGTTCATCAACTTGTGCTCAAGGTATGGGACAGCGAATCAATGCCTGACGATTGGCAACGAGGCATTATCTGTCTCATACATAAAAAGGGAGATATCACACAGTGCAGCAATTATAGAGGTATCACGTTGCTGAGTACCATCTATAAGATATTCTCCACTATCTTGCTAGGCCGGATAGCCCCATACGCCCACAACATCATTGGCCCATACCAAAGAGGCTTCACTCCAGGCAAATCAGTAACAGATCAGATTTTCTCTCTGCGGCAGGCGATGGAAAAACTGTTGGAATATGGACAACAGTTGCACCATCTGTTCATCGACTTTAAAGCCGCCTATGATAGCATAGCCAGGGTAAAACTGTACACGGCCATGAGAGAATTCGGTATCCCGACGAAATTAATAAGACTGACTAGGCTGACCCTGACCAATGTGCGAGGCCAGATAAAAGCAGCAGGATCACTCTCAAGACCATTCGACATCAACAACGGTCTACGACAAGGGGATGCGCTATCATGCGTCCTTTTTAACCTAGCCCTCGAGAAGGTGATCCGTGATGCTGAGTGAATGCAAGAGGTACGATCCTCTTGAAGTCCACCCAACTACTGGCCTATGCTGACGATATCCACATCATGGGAAGAACCACACGAGACGTACAAACTGCCTTCATCCAGATCGAGCAGGCGGCGCGAGATCTTGGACTGCACATCAATTAAGGCAAGACAAAATATATGGTGGCAACGTCAGCACCGAAGACGAATCAACCAACAACATCAAACCGCACTGGTCAAACACAAACACGAAGAAGAATAAGGATAGGAGAATACAACTTTGAAACCGTTGACAATTTCTCCTATCTAGGGTCGAAAATCACAACCGATAACAACTACGATGATGAAATCCGCGCACGGTTGTTGTCAGCCAACAGAGCCTATTTCAGCTTACAAAGACTGTTCCGCTCGAAACGTCTCACCATAGGGTCAAAGCTCTTACTGTACAAGACTATGATCTTGCCAGTCCTCATGTATTCTTCGGAAACTTGTGTTCTTAGCAAGAAAAATTGCGAACTCTTGGCCGCGTTCGAGAGAAGAATCCTCCGAAGAATTTTTGGCCCCCTACATGGGGATGGACGATTCCGTAGCCTACACAATAACGAAATCTATGAGCGATACCATGACCGTCCGGTTGTGGATAAAATCCGGCTCAATAGGTTACGGTGAGCGGGTCACTTAATTCGTATGGATGAGGATGATCCCACCCGGAAAGTCTATAAGGCAATATCTATGGTAGAAAAAGAAGACGAGGCAGACCCTGCCTAAGATGGAGCGATGGCGTAGGCCAGGACGCCAGACAGCTTTTAGGGATATCGAATTGGTGGACCTCGGCGCAAAACCGGGATGTCTGGAGTTCCTTATTAAGGCAGGCCTGGACCGGATATCGGTTGTTGCGCCGTTGATGATGATACAACTTTTAAACTCTAAGGACACGAGTACATAATTAAACTATCATACCGACTTTTTGAGTGATTGGTCGGTTCCCCAAGTTAACCAGAAATAAATTCTTAGACTAGAAATCGACATTCTACAATTCTGAAACTATACAGACTTAAAAACGATATATTATATTAATTTATGGAAAAACATTTCTTGTAACTTGAATAAAAACAAAAGGGCACTCTCCCGCTTCGTAGCCCTTGATCTGGCGGATATTTGAACAAAAAAGTTCTTATCTTACGCCCAATTTTCTTCTTTTTTTTAAATAATTCTTATTTTTTCGAACTTATCTTTTAGATGTGTACAAAGCCTCCAGTCAATTGGTTCAATAGTGTTCATGCTATTGTGTACGCCAATTTCGAAAATGTTATTTTGAGATAAGCACATTTAAAGTTTCGACTGACTCAACCACACTTACGCGCCATCATTCGCGGTCATCTTAAATACACTTCAGCTCCTCCCACGACCCCCACATTCCTCTTATACTGTTATGCGCCAAGTACCCCTTCCCATGATACGACGCAGCCAGGTGTACACGAACGTTTGGAGCTTTTGGGTAACAATGGGGTTCACTTTCCATGTCCTACTCTCATATAACAGTTTCAACTTGATCTTCGTGTTGGAATAACTGCATTTCCAGATTTTAGACAAACCAGCGGAGGCGGATCTAGCACTGTTAATACGTCGGCAACATCAGTTCGGTGCCACCGTCGGCAGAAACCACACTTCCTAGATATACAAATTGATCGACGCTCCTCCCGTTAATGCTGATAAGGAAAGTTCGATGACCCGTCAACCTGAGAACCTTGGTTTTGTTGGTTTTATCTAGCTCTACTAACCTCTTTCTCTAAATCTATCCATAACCTAATGACAGAGCAAGCAGATATCATGAAGGTTATCGAGATGTTTGAGGAAAGATGTCGTCGTCCGCTGACTTCCTCCGCATGCTCCGGACAAGACAGAGCATGAAGAACGTCACCGATAGAAAGAAGAAATAATATCGGTGATAAAATGCAACCCTAGCGGACTCCACTTTGGACCTCAAAATCCTCCAACATTTTATCTCGGTGTAACACGTGACATTTGGCGCCATTTTACGGAAGCCAGCCTGCTCTCTGCCGATAAACTGTCGAGGTGTTCTTTGATGCGTTCCAGGATTATTTTAGCTATTATTTTTGCAACGGCAGGGAGTACGCAGATACCCCTCCAATAGACTGCCCGCGTTAGAAAATTATGATAGGTTTTCTTACGCCAAAATGGTAGTTCCACCTGCCAAATTACCATACCCGTTAAAAAAACCAATTCAGAACGCCCATTTATTAATTATAATGCTTCATAAATTGAATTTTCACAAGGCGCAAATGAAAACGCGGTGACCTCATCGAACGAGCAATTTGAATCTTATCTACGTGAAGGTATCCCGTTTAGTGTTTGTTGCTTGTTACTTTTCAAGTAATTAATCAGTTTTTAACAATCTTTCAAGTTATTTTACGCTTCGGCAGTAATGGTAATACGCTATAACGCAAATTCTCAAGTTTTTACCTGAGTGCCAATAAAACGTACTTTTCTGAAAGATTCAAAGGCCGCAAAAAAAAGTTGATTTGCACTAAGCGGGATTCGAGCCTGGAGTCGCTTAAATATTCTGCGACTCTTGTGACTTGATTTGAATTTGAATAAAAGTGGCAAAATTCTAACGTAGTCATATATTATCAATTAAGATTGGAGTTAAAGTTTAAAAACTGTTAACTCACATTGAAATGAACCTCACAATTTGAATCTGACTCCAAGAAAACTAGATTCCGTCGGACGATGGCGATCCACTTCTCCCGAAAATTTCCTTTCGGAACAACGAAAAAAGCTTTCTGCATGGATTTTGTGGAGCTATTTGTGCCGCGAACCACGAAACAATATTTCACCGTCCTCCTTAGCATTTCACGCGGGAAATTAATGTTGGAAGTTTTATATTTTTATGAGTAACTGCCAGTTACCGGGCTACTGAAGTTTCTTGGCTCGGGTTGTGACGTCACACAACATGGTGCGACCTTTCAGTCTGTTTGAATTTGGTTGAAATTTCAAATGCTGATAATTTGAAAAACACAGATTTTTTCAAAAACGCTCTTTGACAGTTTTGTTAGATTGCATCATAGAAATGATTTCCGTCATTAGTGGAAATAAGGCGGGGAGTCTACTATTTATATTCCACGCCACCAGTACGATCAATCACTAACAAATTTTCCGGTATTTCCGGAAGACGATTTCGTTGTGATAACCTACAAGCACGCAAATCTTATTTGTTGAAGCTTAATTTTATTATTATTATATAACCTTTTTTATTTAATTATAATATTTGAAAATGCCATCGAAACTACGTGCTTTTGACGAAAAGCGTTTGGAACTTTATTTCTCGGAATATTAATGCGAACCTTTGACTTTTTTTAGTTTCAGTTTCTTGACCATTGATCAAATAATGTGTGGGGAAACGCCCGTTCTGTATCTGAAAGATTAGTATCCACAAAAAAACTTTCGACATTGTACATGCAATTGAAAATTGTAGGGAGGCAACGCCACCGATGTTTGACGAACAACTATCATTTACAACTTCATTATTGGCGTGAATTTGACAATGCTTTCCCATCACATTAGATGAACTTTACTAACACGACACCAAGTGGAAACTAACTCTCAATCCTCAAAAATGTGAAAAGATTGTTTTCTGCGGGAGCAGGATAAGGATAGCTACGAAAATGTCTTCGGATGTCAAGAACCTGTTCCTGAACATCATTTCAATTGTTGACTTGTTAGCACTGATGAAAGGAACAAGCGGTTCCCGAAATATTGGTATTTGCAAAAATAAAAATATCAACACTAACGAATAAGAAAAAAACAAGTTTTATTATTTCAAATCATTTCAATTTCTTTTCCTATTGTATGTGTAGGCGTCACCATCATCAAAGACCTAAACCGTGTAAACAGCGTCTTCAAGTTTCGTATCCCCTACACTTTCCTCGAATTCATTTTATATTCAAAAAGATAATGCTCAGATTCACAAAAGACTTGAAACTAATCGCCGGCTTGCTACTAACAAAATCGTTTATTCTCTAGGGATAAACCTGTGGAAAAACTTTAGGTAATCATCCGCCGCATTTACAACAACACCATGCAGTATCATAACGTAAGTGTCCTTAAGACAGCAGCATTCGCCGAGCGAAATACTCAATATCACTATTAACGGCGCAACAACTGGTATTCAGTCTGGACCTACCTTAGTAACGAATCCAAGACATCTCGGTTTTGCGCCAAGGTCCATCAATTGCGGCCATTTGGCGCGCCGAAGCAAACAAGGAATAAAAGCTTCAGTGTTTATTGTTACATCTAGGACACACTCCCAAAAGTCAATTCCTTAACCCAAGAAGGTTAAGGAAGGTTCCTCTCCCGGCGCATTGCTTTAATTTGTATGGTGGAAGAAGAGCATCGCAGATGTACGACGTTCTTCAATAGCGCATTCAAGGAAACCATCTAGACACAATCGTTACACGAATATATCAAAAACACCGTGCCGCCTAGAAACTCAATTTCTTGCCTTATCCCCCTGTCAATTTCCGTAGCTCACCTTGCATGCAGCATATGAACTGTAAAATAACTACTCCGCATATTCTGGACCATTCTGGATGTTTTCGCATGTTGCACTGACTTGAAGCCACCTTCGGTGAAATGCAGTGCAAAAAATAATATGCTCGCTATTCGGCTCTCACGCCCCCTCTCCCTACGTGAAAAGTATCACTTTTGGTCATTCGATCTTAGCGAACTACCGTCGATTAGAAGTTGGAAAATGGGTAAATCAAATATATATAATCAAATATAAAGTTCGCAAACAAAATTAAGAATTTGTTTTAAAAATTTCGGCAAGCCTTTTATTCAGTGCAGAACCTTGTAAAACTTAAAACTGTTTGACGCGAAAATACAAAAATCAGGTTATATGAATACAATAGGAGAAAGTGTGTTTGTTATTAGTTTCTTAGGTTTAAAGGTTAGTTATTTGTAAAACCTACTCTCTAAAGAAACTCCACGCTGTTAACATCATTCGGACAGTGAGCTGAACCGTGTATGCATTTGCAACTCTTCCCAGATGGAGATTTATAATTAATGAGACAGAGACGGTCAGATCCGCAGCCCCCATTGTCCGCCATACACGGGCTGTGATGAATGGGGCAGTCATCTGTGATGGCTACCATTCCAAACATCTTATGGCTTCCAAAGAAGGGAGTCCTTATGCTTTCTTTCCTGGTACCATATATATCAATGCTTTCGATCCGCTTCCTAAGTGGGTATATCATTTAAAATGTATGTTGTGCTCCAAGAAAAATCACACAACTTACGTGTGCCAATCGGTCCAATAGAAGTGGTCAGAGGTACTTGACAAACCAAACGGATATTTAAGACTATCTGCTATAGTTCGTAGCGTTTTTTTGTTCACATCAAAGCATTCAATTTTACCGGTCCCAGCATCAGCGAAGCAGGGGTCGCCCATTGAACGATGGATAACCAAAGAATTGGGAAGGAGTACCGATGGTTTGTTCAAAATAATCTCTCGGTCTGTGCCATCCAAGTCGGACATTTCTATTTTAGGAGCATCGCGATTCCAGTCCGACCAATATAATTTGCTGTGAAAGAGAAGAAGAAAGTTTAGAAAGAAAGTAATAGGAGATATTTTATAAGCTTTATCTACTCTAAGACTAGGTTGAAATAAAATGGATGAAATAAAATATATATGGCATACTTTCTAAGAGGGTCGACAGCAATTCCTCGTGGATTTACTAAAAATTTGTTGACGATCGTTGCTCTTTGCGTAGAATTGTCCAAATTTGCGACTTCGATCGTGTCTTTTTCCGAATCAGTCCAATATAGACGACGTGAAATCCAATCTACGGCAATGCCTTCTGGTGATGAAATATCTGAAAGAAAAAACAAATCCTTGATAAATGATTAACAATAGTTTCAGAACCACTAATTTACCTTCAGTAATGAATGGTTTTACATCGGTACCATCGTATTTCGAACTCATGATCTTTTTAGCCGAAATGTCGCCCCAATAAATACGTCCTTCTGCGCAATCGTTGTCTAATCCGATGGCCATTTGTGCGACAGAGATTGGTTTTCCTAATTTGCCATCCAACGGTAGTCGAAGGATGACAACTCCTTGGCTTATCAGCAGAAATCCAGATTCGTGCTGGGATATTTCCTTACAATGAGATCCATTACCGAGGAAACCTGGGTGAGGAAAATCATACAGAATACTTTCGTAATAATTCAAAAGCACGGGAGAAGAAAACTTCAGTATCAAAAGATTTCAAAGTGACCGAGTCATTTTAATAAGAAAACTACAACGAAAATAAAGATGTTATATACCTGCAGTAATATATTATAAAGTAATGATGAATTTACTACGGCACCACTCTTTGAACTAGCAGGACAAGCCACGCTGTGGGATCAGTCTAGCAACGTCCTGATAAGATTTCAGGAAAATTATTCAAACTCGGTACTAAGAAGTCCACATAAGAACACTTGCATATAACACCCAGGCGTTTCAGGGAATAGCTGGGATTTTATGAATAGTATTCACTATTAAATTTTCGCATTTACCCCCCATCTTTCGAGTTATGGGTTAAGAATTCACTTAAAGTATATTAGGATAATGACGGTGAGACTCCAGTCCAAAATGAGTTCATTTAGAAATAAATAGTAATAACTTCTCTCTCTTTACCGCAAAACTTCCATCATGAAGCTAATAGAGGAGTAAAAATTATAGTGCAGGGTTTCAGATACCCATACCGGCGGTAAAGAAATGTGAGCAAACAAACAGCTGTCCATATCTCTACTGACAAGTTAGCCCATGGAGCAGATACAATTACAAGCCGAGGAACCAGTGGAAAATGGCAGAACAATTCGGAAAACTTCACCCAACGAAGTTCACTGTCTTTTCGAACATCCCAAGAAAAGTACGGGACGGCCAGGCCCAAACGCATCCAGCAGCATTCAACCAGAAAGGAAAATTTTTTACAAGGATGGGCACACTCATTGTAGAGCTGATTAGCTTCATCAGACAGAAGAATAACATCCATCGCACAATCTAAAATGAAGTTCGGATTGTCAGAGTATCCTACAAAAAAACTCGCAAAGAGTAGGAACCACCTAACGCAATTGGCAGAAATATTGATATAGATATCAACCCAAACACCTCCAAATGTGTTGCCCCACCGGAAAAAACCTATTGAGAACCTCAGTCCTCGTCAAGGGAATATTCGACGGGTTCCATCACAGTTAAGGTTATAACTGCGGCCACGATTAAGTTTGGAACAGAATTTAGGATCAATGTTAGAATCCAGTTGCAGAGGAGCTCCAAATAAGTCATCTTTACCAACCGACGATAAAAACAAGTCGGGATCCCGGAAGCTGGGCGCTTTGGGTAAACGGTTTTGTGTTCCTCTTATGTGAAGAACTCTCTATGCACGTATCTATCCTACTGGACACTACCCGCGAATTTAATTAGCACAAAATGCCCCCATGGACCCCCCGTTCATATAACTTCACTTTAGATGATGATGACGACTTAAAAGCGCAATAAATTTTCGTGAAATGAAAAAGTTTCAACGTCCATAATTTTGTTAATAATATTTGGATTTCATTCAAACTTTGCAAAGTATGCCTTATATTATCCGTTATCCCACTGCCCTCTCCCCCCAATCCTGTACTTCCAGGATATTAGGTGGGTGCAGTATCTGTTGACTAATCTCGGCCGTTGAATACTCAATTTTTGGTGCATTTCCTCGAGTTTGGCACAGTATTTCTGTGCATTTATCGTTTCCCCAGTTTATCTGCAATGTCTCTCACAGACTGACATGTGTCAGATTCGACTAGCAAACGCAGCTCGTCGTTATCAATCGATGGTCCTGGATGTCCACATGGCTCACTCTGATGGTTTACGTCACCTGATCGGAATTTTTCGAACCACCGCCTTGTGGTTCGTTCACTTACCGTATTAACTCCAAATGCGCTGTTAATGTTCCTGGTCGCCTCCGCTACTTTATGACTTAGTTTGAACTCATACAGAAAAAGTATACGTTCTTGATTCTGTTCCATCCTTTTTAAGGTTTTGTTAAAAGGCTTCAATTAGTACTTTTCGAAGCCAGTCTTAGTTTTGAGATTTATTAGAAAGGCGGGGAGTGGCAGGGGTGGAAAGTAATGATTTCTCTAACGGACCCATTCTCAGAAACTACTCAACGGAAAAATCTTAAAAACAAATAATGAAGCTGCATCTATATGCTGAAGGCCTCAAAATACTCTCCATATCGATATCCGCTCAAATTAAGTTAATAATAGTATCATATATTACCATATTTTTGGGGAAATTGAGTAAACATCCCCCCCTCAAAGATTACTTCATGATAATGAAAACAAAGCATAGTGTCATTGAAAATCAAAACAGGAACAAAACACCAATTTGAAAAAGAAACTATGCCGATGACTTACACTCCACCCCATAGAGGAGTGAACGCGAATTCATTACTAGGGTATGTGTAATAGAAAACTTTTGACATCGATGTGTGTTGCTAAGCAAATTGAAAACTTGAAATAGACCCAATTCTCAACCCATTCATATACATATTTTTCCTATGGCACGCCATTTATCTTTGTACTACTTAGCAAAACTAACTATTAATCCAATGAATTTGTGAAGTGTCCTGCGGGAAGGGACTTCAAACAAACAATTACGAATTCTGTCAAATTTTGCAATATCATAATGCATAAACACCAAAATTTTGACTTCTACTTTATTGTGCTACTTTTGTTGTGAAATCAAATTGCATGTGCGTTTATTTTAACTTTATATGGTAATATGATTCCAACCAAACAATGTAGTAGCCAAGACACCACGAGTTCCGAGAGCTCAGTTCTTGTTTTGGGCCGTTTTGGAACATACCTTTCCCGAATAAATGTTCGTAACAAGGAGCTCGACAAGGCCGAACCTAGTGGAAAAGAAAGTGGAAGTCAAAGAATCAATTTAGTAGGATCTAGGCATGAACCGATCGAAGCTTCAGAAGGGTACAATTTCGGCAAAATTGTTCGTTTTCGGAGTAAGGATTTCGTTCTTAAATACAACAAAACTACTGCCGAGGCTTCTTTGGATCACCTTCGGGCCATTTTGAATCAAATTGTGGATACAATCGATTTAAAGCTGTCGAAAAAGCTAGAGGAAAACAATGTTCCCCCGAAAATATTGGAGTTCCAAGTTTCTGACATACAAAGTGAGGAAAGCTTTAGCTCAACAACCGATTTTAGGTTCGATAATGTGTATAAAATGCCTCTCAGGCCCCGCAAGAATATCCTGTTCAAAATAGAGAGCCGGTTTTCTTTACAGTGCAAATTTACCGAAGACGATTTCTTTGCTTTGCACAACCTCTTCCTACACTCCCCAAGGACAGCTCGGCTAGTTTCCGATGTTAAACAACTTCTCAGATTACGCAATCCACCAACGTTAGCAGAGATCAAACTATTGGAGAAGGAATTCAAGAGAATCATAATGTTAAATCAACAGGATCTAACCAAATTGGAAGAGACTTTTACAGTTTTATGTGGGCCAACAAAAAAACAACTCCGGAAGATTGAGAAGAGATTCAAGCTAGCTCGAACTTTAAGTGTTGACGATTTCTTCAAAATCCGAAGTATGATAAAAAGAGTGCGTAAATTCAATGGAATGAATATCGCCGATCTTCAAAGTTTCTTACAAGGCTCCAAGTTCACACCAGGAAGATTACTTGACCTTCAAAATTATTTGACGATCTCTTTTAGCCCAAGCAAAAAGCAACTGAAAAGCTTAAATGATTTGTTCAAATTGCCTAATTTCCCATCGGAAGAGGATTTCTTTGATTTAAGAAATAAATACAAGGAGCCATGCAAAGCTACGGAGAAACCTCTAATAGATTTCTACTTATCGTTGCTTCCTTGTGAATATTCTGAAACGCAAATTCACGAGTTGAGGCGGTTGGTCCAAAACGAGGGAGGCCTGCTGGATTTCACGAACTTGGACTCAAGCCACAATAAAAACTTTCTAGCGGTTGTCAGAGACTACGGGAAAATTTCTGATAATCGGAAGAAATCTTTTATCAAGAGATTTTTTACTAGGTCGCAAAAGCAGCAAACCAATGTTACAAAAAGCCCTCAAAAACCAGGTAATAACCGTAAAAAATTCCTATTTTGGTAGACTTGCAAGACTTCCAAGGTATACAAATTAGCAGAACAGATAAACAGACAGCCACGCGACATATTCCTAAATTTTATTTTGCAAGAATCTTTTACAAATTGGATTTCCGTAGGATCAAGGTATTTGAACAGACTGCTCTTCTTCATTTCAACGGATCACAGCATGTTATTTCGAAACACCAATGCCGCCAGTCAAGTTCTACAGGGAGCCGAGGATCTGCAAAATATGAGTATGTTCACATCTCTTCCAACAGACCCACGTGTTTTCGAAAAATGTGAACCGTCGAACTACAATTTAGTTGACTTGGTGAAACTATGTGCTGATTTCAAGAGCAAGATTTGGTCTGGAAATGAACTTCCATTTCCCCCTGCCGTATCCAATTCAAGCTCAGGCGCCTTCAGTGATGGTTTTAATGTAAGCCCATACGTTTCAAGGAGCGGAAACAATTTCACTACCTTCAAAGTAAGCCTGAAGGAGGTAGAGTTGACAATTCCAAAGACTCTGGAGTTCAAATTGGATCCAGAAACTAATTTTCATTCTCATCGATCTCTTATGTACCATCGCAAGCGGATTCCGCCGGACTTGCTGTCTCTGAGTCGGGCAAAAACCCGAGCGGCGTGGAATTGTCAAAGGAACCGCAACTTTCCGAAAAAGAAGAAATTGACAAATTGATTTATCTCACTGGAATCAGAATCGTCACTGGACTAGTTGGTCGCAGTACAAAAGAAAAGTTCTACCGTTAACTATTTCACAAAAAACCTTATCTATCAATGGGTCGATCGAGTAAATCCGCAGAAATTTTCAATATCTGTGGATTTACTCGATGCTGGCAGTTAGTTAATCTGTTCAAGCCGGTTCGATTGATGTCCACTTTGTAATCTAAGATTTTTGCAAACATAAAAGCCGCTAATTTATGTTCAAGAGCTAAGTCGCGCACCTGAACACTGACTAGTAGGTTGCGAAATTTGGAGAATATATAATAAATTAATTTGCAAGTCGAACGACTTTTTCTTCCGGCATATTAAAAACTCGCTAAACGGATGTCAATGTAGAAAGGAAGACGAAAGTTAAAAAAATTCTCTAGAACGGAAGAAGAAAGTTTCTCCAACCATCAATAGCGACTTCCTGATCGAAAAGGGAAGAGATTCCAGCCACCAATTCACTTTTGGGATAAACACCCTTTTCATAAATTTCATCATCTATAAATTCCTGGGTACGACCAAAAACATTCCACGTAGTTGAAAATTTTCTCGCAATGAAAGGAAATTGAGAGAGTCGTAATCTAAACCATCACAATGAGAGAGCTCGAAGAAGCGGTTCTTACTATGAAAAACAGGAAAGCGCCAGGTCCTGATGGCATCCCGGCGGAAGTTTACAAACTGGTTTTCCGCCAACGGCCAGAATTGCTGTTTGAAGTGTTCAACGCGTGCTTGAAGGAGACCATTTTTCCTTGTCGCTGGAAAGTGGCCAGACTCGCGTTGATCAGTAAGGGTAAAGGAGACCCGGAGTTCCCGTCTGCATACCGACCGCTGTGTATGCTTGACACGGCCGGAAAAGTGCTCGAGAAGCTCATCAGGGGTAGACTCGCTGAAGCGATCCGTGCTGCCGGGGACTTATTCGCAAGGCAGTTCGGGTTTAGAACAGGGAAATCTACAGTGAATACTGTTATGGAGGTCGTAAATGCGTTTAATGGAGTCGGGGCACACAGCCGCCGATCTCGACGGATAGTGCTCCTCATAACGCTTGATGTCAGAAATGCCTTCAATTCCGTAAGATGGACAGATATGCTAGGCACACTAGAGAACTCCTTTCACGTGCCAAGCTATCTCTTGCGGATATTGAGGGATTATCTGAAAGACCGCTCCCTGCTCTATGAGACGCTAGAGGGCCAGAGGAGGATGGAAATCACGTCGGGAATAGCGCAGGGAGCCATCCTAGGGCCGGACCTCTGGAACGCTTGTTGAACAGGCGCAAAGCAGACTTGGCATATTAATGCGACGGGTAAGCGGTTGGATGACTGCTCACGGCTTCAACCTTGCGCTGGAAAAAACCGAAGTAGTCATCCTGATCAGAAGGAGAATCCCGACCCTGCGTCCCATATCGATCGGCGAGTTGACTATAGAGTCAAAACCAGCCTTGGTTTAATGCTCGACTCGAAGATGAGCTTCTTCGAGCAAATCAAAGCAGCAGCGGACAGGGCTGCAGCAGGAGTCGCGGCCTTGAGTCGGCTAATGGCGAATGTCGGGGGCCCTATATCAACTAGGAGACGTCTCCTCATGGAAGCAACGCAGTCTTCTCTATGGTGCGGAGGTATGGGCTGATGCCCTTGACAAGGAGGTGCATCGTAAACGCCTCTCTCAAGTGCAGAGGCGGGGAGCTTTACGAGTGGCGTCTGCTTATCGCACCGTCTCCGAACCGGCTGTGATGGTGATTGCGGGAGTGATCCCCGTTGTCCTCCTTGCCAAGGAGCGCAAAGCTATCTATCGCCGTAAGGACGAAAACTTAAGAGAAGTGGTTACCCGTGAAGAACGTCAACGCACCCTTAGCAAATGGCAACTTGAGCCAAGGGGCAAGTGACCTGCGCGGCTCATCGACAAATTAGACCCATGGTTGAATAGAAAGCATGGTGAGATTGATTACTTCCTTACCCAACTTCTAAATGGGCATGGAGGTTTTCAGTCTTACCTGCACAGGATTGGGAAGACGCGATCTCCTGATTGTGTGTTCTGCAATAGAGTGGCGGATGACGCTGAACACACCTTTTTCTCTTGCGAGAGGTGGGACGGCCTCCGCCAGCAGCTTTATGCAGACACAAGGGAGCTCTCTCCAGACAAAATTGTCAGAGGGATGCTGAAGAGCGGTGGCAGCTGGAATCGTATTGCGCATTATGTTTGGGCTCTTCTTACTACGAAAAGATTGAACTCGACCGGTGGAGGGATCGGACGGTAAGGGGTTGAACTAACAACAACTCCCTTCCTCCCCTCGCCTCCCGTTGGTGAAAGGAATTCCCTGACTTGAAGGCTCCCAAAGCCGGGAGAGCGGGAGAGCTAGCCCGAAGTGATGTGTCAAACGGTTCCAGGCTAGTTCTCTGATGACAGGGAGGTGTTTAGTTGGTAGTCCGCCAGCGTGCTGTTGCGGGAGTCCAACACCCTGTGCGTAAACGCATTCACCTACACTACTCCCAAAAAAAAAAAAAAAATCTAAACCATCACGTTTGGTGGATTTGTCTGCCGCGAGAAACGTTTGACACCATTCCAATTGTGGGACCGGATTGTGTGCGATTTTTGCCTCGGATCAGCCCTCTCATATGCCAGCGTCCTGAATCCGCTCGCGTCCTTCAATCCACTTGCCAGCATGCGAGAAGATAGCAGTGTTGAACATATTTGTATTCGTAAATACGAATACGAATATATTCCACGGTCGAAGATGTGCAAAATTTTTCCATCTACATAAAATTTGGTGGAAGGCAACCCCTCACGGTACGCACATAGATGATCTGAAATGGAATGGCTGTTTGTAATTTGTAAACAAAGCGTGGCGAATTGAGATGTGTACAAATATATGTGTGCACTGTGAACTGGACAATAGTTCGATGCATTTTGGAATTGCCAACTTAGAAACTTGATTATTGTGTGAGTCAATTGCCCAATTCAGATAGAATCATCTGTTTGCTTCAAATACAGACTGCTGTCTGATACAGACTGTCTGATGTCTGAGGTAGACTCAGACATTTGTTTGGCACAGAAGCAGACTTTGTCTGAAACAGACATATATCTGAAGCAAACATTTGTCTGCCTCATGTCTGATACAGACATAAACATTTACCTGACACAAGCACACTCTTCACAAAACAATTCTTTAGACTTAGAAATATCTCCCGAGTCTATATGTGCCCATTTTTTTGTCTACCCCTGCAACGCCTTTTGATTTTCTTATTGGATATTAAGTCCGACTCCTTCATACATACATACAACACGATCAAACCATTAAGGACGTAATGTTCGCAATGCAGGTTGCTGCTAGAGGCAGTTAAATTATACATACTTCTTCCCTATACCTAACAGGACTTGACTGTTAGCATCGACTGCACTTTCCTATCTTTTTCTCGTTTATCTATTTGGGTATTCTCAGATCGTTTATAAGCTGTGAAACTTCGTAGTTTTATCATGGTCGAAATTTCTAAGTGTAGAATTTGTATAGCTCTTTGTACTATTTGATATGGCATTCATCTTTAATATAAATTGTTTCCAATATTCTGTGTGGTCCATCTTTTCGAAAGCATTCAACACTTTTCTGCTGGCTGAGTTAAGGTCCATATTCTGCTGCAAAATAACCAACACCTAAACCCCGAAAAAAAGCCGTCATAAATGAAACTTTCACACCTCCCCCCTACAATAAATAGCTAGTGACATATCTTGCATCTGTTACCAAAAATATATATATGGTTGTCATTTACCACTTGGTGAAATAGAGCGAGTCAATGACACCTACGCGCCATCGGTCGCGAGTACTTGAAATGCCCTTCAGCTCTCCCCATGATCCCCGGAGATTCCTGTACTCCTTCTCTATTGTTTTGCACCAACTGCCCTTGTAACGACCCACTCGTCGACCATCTTGGGAGAGTGGATTATATTGCATGGCGAAGCTCGTAATGTAATGGTTGGCCCTCCTTAATGTACAATCTATCCGCTGCCACTTCCGCCTTCCAATCATAGTGCGTACTAATGCCAGGTCTGGGTGCCTACCAAGTTCTTCGTTTATGATTGTATCAGGCCAGCGTTGATACGACGGAGACAGCTATTGACGAAGGTTTGGAGCTTTTGAGTGACAGTGGGGTTCACTTTCCATTTGCTATTCCCATATAGCAATAGAGGCAGAACACTAACAGGTGTTGAGATTACTGCATTTCCAGATTTTAGACAAATAAGCGGAAGCCGATCTAGCGCTGTTAATGCGTCAGGCAACATTCAGTTCGGTACTACCGTCGGCAGAAACGACGCTTCCTAGATATACAAATTGATCGACGCTCTGCCCATTACTGCAAATAGGGAGAGTGCGTTTACCAATCAGACTGAGAACCTTGGTTTAATAAGTGTTTATTTTCAATCTAACTTTACTTACTCCCATTAACCAAGGCCCATGACCCGGTGAGAGAGCAAACAGATGTCATATGTGTAGTCGAGGTGTTTCAGGAAAGATGTCATCATCCATTGAATTCCCTTTCGTTCTCCAGACAAGGCAGCAAGAAGAGCACCACCGGTAAAAAGAAGAAATAACATCGGTGACAAAATGCAACCCTGTCGGACTCCGCTTTGGACTTCAAAATCTTCCTAGGTTCTACTTTGCTGCAACACGTGACATTTTACGCCTTCTGATAATAGCTATTAGTTTCTCCGGAATGCTCCTCTTGCGTAGAGGCAGATACACTCCCTGTTCAAATCAAGAGCAGATGAAGTGAAGAACTAAACTCCGCGCACTGTTCCAAAATGATCGGTAGGGTGTTGAAGCGGTCAATGCAGAAGGATCCGGAGCGGAAACCAGGCTGCTCTCTGTCGATCAAGAATTCGAGATATTCTTTAATGCATTCCAGGATTATTTTAGCTATAATCTTTGCAACTGTCGGAAGCACGCAGATGCCCCTCCAATTGTCACAATCACAACGGGTGCCCTTCTTTAGAATCTTAACGATTGTGTCTTTCCACTCTCTGGGAAAGGTCCGGATTCCCAAGATTTCCGAATGAATGGAAATAGTAGATCTTCAGTAACTGTGGCAGCGATAAATAACTCTGCGGGGAGACCGTCAAGTCCAGCGGTTTTACTCCGTTTGAGTGCATTGATGGCGGAAATGATTTCTCTTATGCTTGGAGGAACAGTCCGTATACGCATATTACAGTGAGTAGTCATTTTATCCGCAAAAGGAAGAACCGTGGTGGAGTGTTCTCTCCTGCCGTAGTTTTGAGAAACAAGCCGGTCACGTGTGCAGAGTACAAAAGAACATTGTGCAAGAGGGAAAGGAGTACTCTCCAGAGCCCCACACAGACGTTATTTACGTGCTACCAAAAATGGCTAGCACCTAATTGCAGCCCTCTACTTTCGAGTCAATTTCATTAATTCCAGATATCATTTAATTTTAGCCAGAGTGAAGTGAACATGCACCCAATTTGAACCGCAACTTGCTCCGGATACTATTGAATTCTACACCAGATAAGCCTGTCATAAATTGATGGGACGTGACCTTTCACTACAGTACTTTCATTACTTTATTTTTTTAAGAAAAACAAAATATATTTTGATGAAAGAATTCCGCTATGTTATGTAAATATCATGCTGGTCCCAAGCCCAAATAAAAGAAGAGGATTTGGGGCAACCTATTTAGTACAATCTTTAGTAAAAGAACCAGTGATTGGGAAAAGTGGGAAAAAAGTAAAGGTAGACGCCCAACTTAGTTGGGATAATTTCATCATACTGCGTCCTACCTGATCGGACCCCTTCGTTAGGGAGGTCTAATGCAGTTGAGCTGGTCCTCCAGGTTGGGGGTTCGGACCAATGGGCTTATAGCAACAGGATAAACAGCCTCGGGCAGGATTGATACCACGAAAATGGTCGAGCAGCAGAAATTTGGGGGTGTGTTATTTTAAAGGACTTTTTAATCCGTCACACACAACTCAAACACCAGAACTCAAAAAACAATCGTTGAGCATAATGGGAACATTGAACCGCCAACATTGGAAGAAATAAGAGTCAGCAATCAAATGTCAAAAAATCAATAATACGCCGGGCAAAAATGACATCTCCGCTGAACTCGTCAAATCGGGCGGCGCCTGGACCATGAAAGCTATCCATAATTTGGTTCTTTCCATCTGGAGCAAAAAATGACCAGTTGACATGTGACAACTACATAAGCATCTCACTATTTCATAGGTTTTATCAAATTTTCACCAAAAATTCCAGAGAGAAGAATTGGAAGTAAGATTATTGGTAAATACCAACGAAGTTTTCAGACTGGAAGATCGTCAAACAGGTTTAATTAACTGCGCAAAGTAATGCTTGACTTAGACATTTCAGCAAAACTGGTCATCTTTACCAGAATCCCAATGTCCCACACAACAGTACAGGTGAGAGTCAAGAAAAACGTCAGATTAAAGCAAGGAGATCGACAAGCAGCTCTACTGTTCAATATGGTGCTGGTGCAGGTTATGCAATAGTTGCCTGTGGACACAAGGGCACGCTGTTATATCAGTCCTACCAAATCGTCACATATGTAGATCATATAAATATTACGGCCCGATCCTTCACATTTTTATAAACCTCGATAAAAGAGCCACCGAAGTTGGTCTACGTATTAAAGAAAACAAGAAGAATTTGTGAAGCAAACGACAAACAAAATGACCCCCACTTGGCAAAATATAATGATTGACGAGTACAACTTGGAAAATGTAGACGATTTTATATACAGCTGTACAGCTGGGAAAAAATGGAAATGAACCTCAGAAATAAAACGACGAATTCAGTTCGCTAATAGAGCTTTTTACTCGGTCCTACCCATTTTGAAAGACCTATGCTATGCCACAAACGTGAAACATGGACGCTAATACAAACTTCCGAAAAACTGATCAACACCTTCGAAAAAGGATCCCGAGGAGAATAATAGGAAATATATGAAAGAATCAATGGCGACCATAAGTTGTACAAAATATTTGACGACCCTCAAATTTCGAAGTTAATAAAACTTCGAAAGTTGCAATGGGCTGGCCACGTTTAGCGTATGGATGACACACGGATACCTAAAAGGGTATTCGAAAGAAGGGCAAAAGGACGAAGACCGGTAGGAAAACCCTGAAAGCACTGGACAGATTGTGTTGAGGAAGACCGCGAAACACCGCTTGGATTTCAAAATTTGAGGACGCGATTGATAGATCGAGATGGTTGTCGACGATCTTGATGCATATATCTTATTGTCTCAAAGTATACGAAAAATAATTTTTGGAATCTTTCAGATTGTTTTCTGTCTTCTACTAAAACATCAAAAATTGACGGGATGGGTCACTCCGGCTCATTGGAATAATTAAAAAAATAAGGACGGGGATTTCTACAAAATAACTTAATGACGTAATTAAAAATTAAAAAAAAAAAAAAACAAAACAAAGTGGCATTTTTGTTAAATTTGCTGGTTTTGAACGCCAAACACTTGATATAACTCAAAATATTTAGGGCCAATTTACTTCACCGTAGGTGATACTTATTTACGAATTTAATTTTATTTGAGCAAAACATTTCCGTTTGAACCCAAATTAAATTCTTTTGTAGAAAATTTTACCTGGATTACAAATACATTGAAGACCATCGGCAGCAGTCACACATCTGGCATTAGGATCGCATAGATTCGGCGTGTTCCGGCAATTCTGTTCTTCTACGCATAAATAGCCATCACCATAATAGCCGGGGTCGCACCTACATTCATATCTGCGGTATTCGTCACTGAAAGTCATACATTTTTAATATTTTACTAATCAGAATTCTGAGATTTGGTAACTTACTTAACTGGTGCACAAGTGGCATGTAGGCCACAGTTGTTGCGGACATTACACGGAGAAGGAATGCTAATGCAGCTCTTAACACCGTCGCCTGTAAAGCCTTCTATACACTCACAATAAGGATTTTGTGTCATGCGATCCATTCTGCACAAAGCATTTTCAGCGCAATAAACACCTCCACATAATCCTGATGGAACGCAAAAATCGGATATGTCCCGCTCAAAGCCAAGTAAGCAAAGACATACTCCTTTATCGCATTGTGTATTCTCGCCACAGTCGGAATCATGTATGCATTCAGGAGCTAGCTGGCACGAGAACCCGTTTCCTTCATATCCTTTATCACAGCGACATTCAGATTTCCCTATAGCTTCATTGTAAACACAGGAAGCGTGAACGTCACAAAGATCTTCTTTCTAAATGAAAAAAAAAACAAACTGTATCCACAAAAATCAAATTTGGATGAAATTTTTTTCACAGAATATTCTCATGTGGGTATCAAATGTGTATTTTGTGGGTAAAAAATAGAGGAGATATGGCTCAAATGATCGGTAGTGTAGTAAGTCTCGTTCTCAGAATATATCCAAACGAAATCTCTGAGAGAAATCACAATGGTGCATCTATACGCAATATAGTCCACATTTCGATATGCACTCAAATAAAGTTGATAATAACATGTTAGCATATCTTAGAAGTTCAAAACGCAATCCTGGAAAGTTTGAAGGCAATCTAACTGTTACTAACATAATTATAGTAAGTCAAACTTTTGTTGTGAATTCATGGTACTCCCAGCGGTGTATGACGTCATCATCATATAATTCTTTTTTGGTTCGTTTTAATTACTTGTATATCAGTATCAATTACTCGCGACCGACATATGCATACACGCAGTGCCGGACAAAAGTTTTAAAGAAGATATTAGAATTTTGAATAACCTTTTTACTAAAAAAAAATCGATATTTACATGCATGCCAAAAATAATTAAAGTTACAGAATAGGGCAATAACACAGCAAGATAACAAGGCTACATTAATTAGTGAAAAAAGGTACTAAAGATAGACAACAAATAATGCTTTTCAATTTGCAGTGTTGTCCGATGGTCAGTGGGGAACTCCACAAAAGAAACTTTTACAAATAGCGAGACCCACATTTAAGATCTGCTGGCGTCAATTACAAATTTGGCGAAAATGGGCCGCAAAGCAAAAAAACAGCGCGGAAGACATACAAATAGTAATAAATCTACGTGAAAGTGGAAAACCATTCAGGGAAATCGAAAATATAATTAATAGAAGTAAAAGTACAATGAGAAGTATTGTATGTCTTATGATGCGTAAAGTTTGGGAATTGAATGCAAATTGATAAAGTATATTAAAATAGAGCCAACGAAACCAGCAACAAAATTACAAGCGTGTGTAAAAAACATAATTTGGTAAAGAAGTGTGCTCTAGAACAATTCAGAATCAGTTATACTTCATGAGTTCCCAGGAAAAGGCCATACATTAGCAAAGTAAATCAAAAGAATAAATTTTTGTTTGCAAAGCAGTACCAGAAGAAAATGAACTAAAGTTTATAAATATTCTAAATACAGTAAAACATGGTGGAGGTGGAGGTTAGTCTGGTGGTGTGCTTTTATCGATCAAAATATGGACAACACTGTTTATCGTAATATGATAATAAGGATAATAAGGAAATAAAGAAAATTTAAAAGCAACTGCCGAAAACTAGGTCTTGGGAATGGTTATTTTTTTAGCATGACAACGATCTCAAGCATACGGTTTGGGACGTTCGACTATGGGTCTTGCTTAATATTCTTCACACTCTTATCCACAGTCCCGGACGTCAATGCGATAGAATGTATGTGGACTGATTTAGGAGAACCCCTTCGACAACACCAAACATCCAATAAGACACAGCTAAAACCGCACTAAAGTACTATGTAATTTTAGTTGTGGATATTTTTCCGAGCGAATACTTTTTTTGTGTAATAAATGAGACATTAATTTCTTGTTTGTAGTGTTATTGCCCTGTTTTGTAAATTAAATTATTTTTGGCAGGCATATAAATAGGAAATTGGTTTTGAGTAAAAAGGCAATTAAAAATTCCAATTGCAATGCTTTCTTTTCTTTGTATCTGTGAGATGCAAAGCGAATACTTTTTCCGGCACTGTATATCTTAATAAAATTGTCGGGTGGGTGGTGTCCCAACTAGATGGATAAACATAAATGTACGTTAGTATCAGCGGTATTCAACTTTTGTACTCATATATATACATGTGTATGCTTTAGCACATGGAGTGGAGTAGAAATATTCAGATATGTACGCATCAATATACGGAAAAGACATAATATGTGTGTCATAAATTCCTCATAACCTGTAAGATGAAAACCAAACATTCATACCCGGAGCGCCCAGCTTCCGGTACTCCGACTTGCTTTTATTCAAAATCGGTTGCTGCCCTGTTAAGTTTCGAAATTTTATCTAAATTAATTACCTACCGTTGTGCAGGAAACCTCGATTTTTGTACAAGTGGTGCCGTCCCCTTCATATCCTCTTTGGCAGACACATTTGTGACCTTGCTCTTCATCAAAATATTGACACGTTGCATTTGGATGGCAATTGAATTCTTGATGACACGACACTGGAAAATGATAATGAGTAAACTATTCAGTTCGTACAGATTTTCAAAAATCAGCTTACGAGGTACGTCATATACACGGATGCAAATATTCCGTTCAACTCCGTATTGATAGCCTGCAGGGCAGTAGCAAACACCATCTGCATCACAAATGTCAATTGTTTCGTTCTCCTGCAGTTGATCTTCGAAGTCAGGATGGACGCAACGATCAGAAATCCATATTTCACCTGGTGGACAAGCAGGAATACATTCGTACCCATCTCCTGAAAACCCGTCATTACATATACATTTATTGTTAACACAGAAAGCGTACTCGCTGCATTTCTGGAAAGGGACAAAGTTTTAGTAATTCAAAACAGAAAATTACAGTACAATATTGTCCCAATTATGAGCTCTTGTATAATAATGCATATTTATATTAAATTTTGGAGGAGGCAATTGTTTCTAATGTCTAAGTAGACTAAATACAGGACAAGCAAATAAAATTTCTAGGGGACACGCAATATCATTGCGTTTTCGTGCGGTAGGGACGAGGTAGCTAAGTGACCCGTGGCCTTTGTGGTATATGCACTGGTGTGTCGGTGTGTCAACGGCGCGTAGATAAAGTAATCCGCTGGGAGATGAATCTCTTGTGTTTCGTGCTCTTGCTAATGCCCTTTATCATCATCATATGATCATAACGTGTAGGTTAAGGTCATTTCCAACTGGCAATGACACAATACGACATATTTTTTTTGTATTTATTTAGTGCAACCACACGACAACACCAACACACATTAGCACTTATTTCATACGCGGATATCTTCATCTAAGTTAGATATTGTGGCTTGCATGAACATATAAGTGTACACAGACTAGACAAGGTAATATCATCCGAACATCGTGTTCGCCATATTTCAATTTCGTGACGTCACTTGGGTGTCATTGTCGAGTAGTCCGTTTCGGTTTTAAAATCTTTGCGAATATTTTATGGAGAAGTGTTAAAAGTTGTGGTTTTAAAGTGTCTATCAAGACAAATTTTTGTGAAAAATTGAAAATGGTGAGTTGCGTGGTAAATGAGTTTGATAGTTATAAAGGCTAAATAGGAAGTACCTTGACATACTTTCGTTTTCCGAAGAATGCGAAAATTTGCGAAGAGTAGAGAAAACTTAAAAAATGTAGGAGGATCGACTTCAAAAGCGCTCGTGTGTGTTGAAAATATTTTCTGTAAAACGATTATAAGCTCGAAGACATGTTTCTGGAGACTTTGCAAAACAAAAGGCGATTAAAGGACGACGCTGTTCCGAGTCAGTATTTACGACAGCAGGATAATCCAAAAAAGTAAAGCTCAAGAGACCAAAAAGGTGGTAAAAGATGCTGTATCATGTTTTGGGAGGTAAGAGAAAAAAAGGCTATACGTTTTCATTCAAATTCGGAAAATGGGAAATCTGAATAACAATGTACGTAGTGAGTAGTGTGGATATTTCTTCTTCTCTTTACTCTGTTGAACCACGAGCATACAGGCTTTCATACAAGAGAAAAGTAGCACTGCGACACTAAAAAAATAGGCTGTAATTATGGATTCTGTGCTGCAAGTACCATCAAAATCAAAGTACGACATTAAGGAACGACTGTGTGTTTTATCTTGAAGATCAGAAGTACTTTTGAGTATAGTAAGACCAACGACTGTGCTTTGCATCCATATAAATATGTGGAAGTGGCTATGATTCGTGGTATTTATAAAAATTGGAAGCAAATCATATATTTCGATTATGATTGTGCCATGACCGTTTCGCAGGGCTGTCGTACGGAAGTGAGTTTTATATCGTGATTTAACGTCGGATGCCAGACTCAGCTGTGAATGAGTACCTGAGTCAAATCAGGGTAATAATCTCGGACGAGCGTAATGCTGACCACATTGCCTCCTACAGTGTACTGTAGTGTACCGTTACGGTCTTGAATGAAGTGTTCTAACACAAATGTAGCATTGCGCAGACACCTTGTCGCGAATGAAGATAAGCTATTGTTTGAAACTTCACCAGATGAAAAAAATTCTTCTTTTTTTATGTGCCGCATTTTATAAAATTACTATGAAATCATTTCATTGATTCTGGCTTGCCCATAAACGGTAAATTTGTGAAGACCCAGCCAATAAAAGACGCTTTGAATTTGAAAACAGGTGATTTATCAATTTGTTATAAAATTACCGAAGAACATTTAAATGTGAAAGATGTTAGAAGGCAAGAAGTTAAGCTACTCAACTTTTTTCGAACTCACTTTCAAAACCCATAAGGAGATGCGTATCAGTAGATATTATTCATGCGAAATTATTAAGACTTTTTATTAATTTTATGTGTTCATGTTACGTTTATGTTTTTTATTGACCATAAACGTGATTGATTGATTTTATTATCAATGAATTTGTAAATTTTTCTCTGAATTTCTGAAAGAGAGGTGTTCTGTTGTTCGCAATTGAACGCAGCGTTCGATTTACTAGCAATGAATTTTAGTGATGACTTCATTATCGCAATATTAACAAATCTGTGATCATCTTACCAAATTGGATTTGCGAAATCGAATATCTCTGAGACTTTTCTACCCATTTTCAAAGATAGAGATGTTAAATTTTAATTCATAAATTTCCTTTAGCCATAATAGTTCTAGAGATACAAAATGTCCATTGAATTTCACTACAAGCGATGTCATCAGCAATTTGTCGTTTCGTATTGATATTACCTTGTCTAGTCTGTGTACACTGACATATAACCATCTGTCTCAGGTCTAAGGCTGGTGAAAGGTTGGAGCCACAGTAGATATACCACAGTAGATCTACTATAGGCAGTACCCTTACAAAAATGACCCCACTTGCAAATGTGCTTGCAGAAGCTTATCTGTACACATCAGAGACGCTAAACAAGGAAAAGGCATAATCTTCGTCAAATCGTATTGGTAAGAGAGAGATCGGTGAGCTTTTGCTATTCTGGTACTACGGCGTGCTCACGCATATAGCAAAAAGCTGTTTCACGTATTCACTTATACATAAGCCAAAACTTGTCAATCTCACCAATACGTTGGCAAGTCCGGGCGGTATGTCAAACACAGCTGATCGGGTTTTCGGTACATCTCGCTCATGCTCAAGGGCAAAACAATTTGAAATCGTATGTACTCGCACTGATTTCCCCCCTTGAGGGCCAAGGGGGAGTGAGGTAGCTGTCTAGTATCTAACTGTGGTTGGAGCTTTCATGTGTTCGATATTTCAACCTTTTTTCACATTTCACACAATCTTTAATGGGGGAATTTGAGGTTCGTTTGTATTTGTTTTTTTTTACGGTCAAAATGGGCTCCTCTAAAAAACTGAGTAGTTTGGAGGAGCACATCTCCATTCGTAGTAATCTGAAACCAAACATTCAAACGTTTTCTTGTAGTATATACTAGGCTCTATCGTCCTTTGCCAAATATTAAAATGATAGTATTGTAAAAGAAAATCTTCCGGCGAATTTTTTATTGGAAACCCCCCTTCCATATCGTCGGCAAGATTGAATATATACGCCGGGAAGGTTATGCTGTGTATTTGGTGGGGCCAGGTCGGTGTTATTTATTATGAGCTGTTGAGGTCGAACGAACCATGACGGGGGACAGTATCGACTTCAATTGATGCGTCTGAGCCAAGCATTGCGCGAAGAACGATCACAATACGAGCAGAAGCGCGAAAACGTAATTCTGCTGCATGACATAATACGCATCTACCATATATTATAAATATTTCCAAACAGCCGAACAAGATTGTTGCGGTGAAAGAAAAAAATAATGATAGTGGTGTAATGGACTGCATGCGAAGCTAATACAAACAAAAGTTTCAAACCGATAACGATAGTAATGTCCACAGTTTTGTCAATTACGTCTAGGCAGACAAGTCAGTTTTCTTCTCAAGCTAACGTAATGGCTTAATTACTTTTAGGAGGTATCTTAGCTATTATTATTTTAGATGCCAGTAATCATACTCTCGCTCACTTTCACATCTCTAGTTAGGATTGTAAATATAAATCTAATCAGTTCGCCGATGCGGTCTCCGTTTTTCTTTCTAGGCCTCTCCTTCCTTTTAAGGAAGTTTTACATAAATCCTTATTATACTGTCGTACTATGTTTACTTAGCTAACTGTTTTTATCATCGGCGAGCTCGACTAATAAACAGCGCAATGTCTCACAGAACCTTAATATACATACGAGTAACCCATGAAGCTATTATTAAATGCACCCTGCATGCAACGTCATAACCGCACTATGTTTCAACTATTTCACGACCGTCTCGTTTCGTATGGCCGAATAGCATGAGATTAATTCAACTTGGTACTAAAGGTCAAAAAATTAATTTTTGATGAAAATCATATCAGAACTTCTACAGAACATCATTGGGGCAATTTTGTTTGACAACTTAAATACTTACGTGGCATTCAGACTCTGTCAAGTCTGTATTCTCGTTATAATATGGCTCTTCAGGCTGTGACGGCAGTGTAGTTGATTCGGCTGGCTCAGGTTCAGGAGGACGATATCCTTCAGGTTCATCGACCCGATTTTCACTGTTCCCTATTTGCTGACAAACGCGTCCATTTCCCCAATATCCTTCGATACATCTGCAGCTATATCCGCCTAGTTCATTGGTGCAGTAGGCATGTTCATCACAAGCATTAGGTCCTTGGCATTCATCAATATCAACACAAATATCTACTGGACTTTCGCTGGGATAGACTGTGAAACCATTCTTGCAAACACAATCATACTCATCCCCACGCGGAATGCAAATTGTATTATCTCCACAATTAGCTGTCCCATCTGTACACGGATTCGACTCAGGGTCCACGCCAATTTTATTTAACATTCCAATGCGAATAGCTGACTCACGATCATGGTAGTCCAAACTAATTTTCGAGAGCTTCTCGAGTACTGGTGGTTGGGTTGCCAGTTCTGCTTCGTCGTCAAGACGGCATCGCTTGAAAGTGATCCACTGGTCCAGCGAATATTCAATTGTTTGTGTCTCTGAAACATGAACTTGTATCGTACCAACAGATTGAATTTCGTTGTCAGATATGAATCGGTACTCGTCCATGAAATCAGAAATCTGAAACTTGCTACCTTCGGGAACGGGTGGCAAATTCCCAGAGACTTCTACTTTCACGGCCAGTTGGTCCCAATAGTTGATTCCTTCGAAGGTTTGGTTAACTGAGAAGATTTCATTTGTATCGGAAAAAGTCAAACTCGAGAAGTGATTTAGAGTGCCGCCAGTGAGGTCAAATCCATTTTTGGCTGACCCAAATGGCTTTGCAAATAGCCATCCAATCGCTCCTCCAATTGGTAAAACGAGTTGCAGCTTTTGTCCCAAATCTGCATTTATAGGATTTATAGCAGTATAAGACCTTCCATCCTCCAAGATAACGTATGATTGCAGTTTCGTATTGTCATCAATACTTTGACCATTAATTGAACCACTAATGGTACCAGTTACCCTTATGGGAGCTGACTTTTTAATACATTGAAATCCATTCCCATAGTACTCCTCTTCACAGCGACAGCAAAACCCACTCGATGTATCCACACACGAAGCATGTACACTGCACTTATGGCGTCCTTCTGCGCAGGTTCTCGGCTGGGGTGGTTCCAACAAATTTTCGACATTCGGTAATCCAACGTTATCGTGATAACCTAAAGCTCCAACTCGAAACAGCCAAACTCCGGGAATGTTGATATTTGACAATGAATTCAAGTACCTAACCTTAAAGTGAATTTATTACAATCTATTAGATATCAAACGAAAACTTATAGTTTCTACTCAAAAATAATTTACATTATCCGTTGCTGAGCCTGGGACAGTATAGAAACGTCCATCTTCGGACATGAATCCGGCTTGAGCTCGAATATCGGGCAGTCCCAGTTCACCTAATTCTGCTTGGAACCAATTCAAACCGTTGGGAGGATAAATAAATTGAACATACGTTTCATCTTCATTACAGATTATTGCGACCTGAAAGTAGAAGAAATGACAAAGAGTTAGATTTCAATTTGGTGAGGGATATGTAACTAAATTACTACAATGTTTTCCATTCAAAACTGTGACAAAATGATCCACAAATAATGGAATTGAGGTTCTGCCAACGGCCTTAAAAAAAAAGTATATACAAACAGAGTCAATCCACTAATGAATACAAGCCAGGAAGCTTTTAGGGAAACTTGGAATGGTTGCTGCGACTTCTAGGTAGGCATACCTCACCAACAATCCCCACAAGCTGTCGCTACTGATTTCGGGCAATGTGCTCCGCCACTCGCTTGGATCTGCCGAGAAGTCTAACCTTTTCTCTAGCTGCTCTACCCACGTAGAATAATATATAGGTCTTTCAAGAATAGTTGATTCCACTGCATAGCAAACTGACCAGTGAAATTGTTGACCGTTTTTACTCTACCTACTGCAAGTCCGTCCGTAACGGATACAACCTCTCTGCTCACTATTATATCAGAGCAGGGTACCTTTATGAAACGTGTCGTTGAAGGCTTGGATTGATAATGGCGATTATTTTCTGTGCGGCTTCCATACAACAGCATAACGAGAACAAACAGTTTAATCTTGTTGTTGTCAAGGTAACAGCTTGTACAGATTTCAGAAAATTACAAATTCTAAATAATGAAGGCGAATTTGGTGACGTTGTTGTGTTTGCACGCTAAATATTAGTACCCTCACTGGTAACGAGAAGGAACTTGTAAGAACTATTTGTAAGAGGTATACTGGTTTCCATGTTGTGATGCCAAAGGTTGCGCTGCGAAATAGAACGCGAATGCCGTAAAAAGATATAAACTTCTCTACTTTGGTAGCAAACAGACTCGATATGGTGTCGGAATTGCCATCTTTCCATGATGCCATAAATGAAGTCGAACGATTTGGCGACTAGTTGATGAAACTTACTATTATGTCAACTATCCGCACAATTCATTTCTTTCACGTACCACAGACAGGTCGATCCGATGCCGGATAAGACAAACAAAAAACTGTAATGAGACTGCCGATGGCTATATCATCATTACTAGGCACCTTGCACTTGTCTATACATGGATTATTAAACGGTTCTCCAATCGTTCTATGTATTTTAGTAAGAATAGTAAAACACAAACCGACTATTTTCTCACCGATATCCCCAACAATACTGTTCCCTACAAAACCATCCTATCTCTACCTTGGCCGCTTATTGGTGTATTTCGAGCAAATTTCCATCGAAGAATTTTCTCATCCTCCATTTCCACGCGAACTACCAACATTCTAAACAATTCCACCTGTCAGCGTCATAGGAGTTGGAGTCGCAAACTAATCAATTCAGAGAAAGCAATAGGACCTAACGAACACCATTCGATTGGCAAGAAAGGACGACCATTCCAATATAGAAAAAGAAAGTCAGTCCGGCAGAATATTCAAATTATCGCCCGATTCGATTGTTATCGCACCATGAAGATTTTTGTACACATTCGTGACACCTGCATTCACAACATCTTTCAAGTTACTCTAAATCAAGTTAGGTTTGTCAAGAACTGTGGAACTACTAATGCAATACACCGTGTGTGGTTTGAGGAAACACCGTCCCTCTGAGGAAACACCGTCCTCTCTGCATTGTGTTTTTGGATTTAGTAAAGGTGTTTGACCACGTGCCACACAAACTCATCTATAATAGTATGCATTGCAACAAAATTGGTGTATCGCGATCCGAAAAGAAAATCTGGAGTGTGACACGGGCTATAGGGAGTTGTGATGGCTGGGAAAATTGAAAAAAATCCTAATGCACATTCCTAAAGTACATTATCTCAAAAATATTTTCTCCCAGGGAAAATTAGGGACATCCGATAAATATTATATGATAGTATCCATACTCAATGGACCGGACTTGCGAATGTATTAGAAAAGCTTATCCGTGTACATGACGCAACCCAAATATCTGAAAAGAAATATGATGGGCTAGGCAACAGTCCAGAACTTACTCCAACCGAAAATGTGTCGGGCCAAATGAGAGCTAAAATACGTATAAAGAAACTTGCAACCATGGCTAAACTTAAGGAAACAATCCAAAAAGTTTAGCATGAGAAAATTACGGCTGAATATTGGAATGCTTTATATGTTTCTATGCCCAAAAGGGTGAGGAGAGTCATTAAAGCCAAAGGCGACGCAACAAAATACTAAGCAATATTTTAAAGCAAATATTAACGTCTTTCTTTTACAAAAATGAAACTTTTTAACAAATTCCAAACAAGTCGGGGGGGCTCTGATTGTGGTCCCAAAATCAATCCGTGTCGGAAGAGGACCGTGGGATTATGCCTTCACGGCAGGTACTCACGTTAAACCCCCAGGACTTTCATCACTTCCAAGCCGGCCATCAACTACTTGGGGGTGATGATAGATGAAAAACTAAATTTTAAGCAGCATATAGAGCATACTTGCAAAAAAGCATCCACCATGAGTATGGCTCTCGCAAGGATGATGCCGAACGTGGGAGGACCGCGGCATACTGATAGGCTGCTCATAGCCAGGGTGGTGAGTTCTATCATGCTGTATGCAGCCCCAGTTTGGGGAAACGCGCTGCAGGTTTTAGGCAACGCATATAAACTGAGTACGGTTTACAGAAGAACAGCCTTAAGGGTGTGTTCTGCCTTCAGGACCGTCTCAGACGACGCAGTATTCGTCATCTCGGGAATGATACCGATTGGCATCCTGGCAACCGAAATGATGAACATTTATAACACAGGTCCATCTCTTCCTTACCACAGGGGAAAAAAGCCCAAAGAAAGAGATCCATAAGCAGATGGCAACAGCGATGGGACCAGCCAGAAAAGGGTCGTTGGACTTACAGGTTCATCCCTTCCATCAGGGAGTGGCTGGATCAATTATAATCTCACCCAGTTTCTCACCGGCAATGGAGGATACCGTCAATACCTGTACAGGTTTAAATTGAACACCTCACCTAATTGTCCCCGACGGTGTCCCAGAGGACCCAGCGCACGTATTCTTCCAATGTCCTAGGTTCGTGGAAGAAAGGAGCAACCTAGAGGAAACTCTCGGTGAATTGTTATCACCGGAAAATTTTGTCCGGAGAATAGTAGCTTGCCAGGAAGATTGGGATGCGATCAATTCCATGATCGCAGTAATCCAGGAGAAACTGCGAAAACAGAAGAAGTGAGGAAAGCGCGGTTACGAACCCCGCGGGAAGACGGAAGGAGACCTAGCTAAAGTAAGCTAACTCCGCCCCGTGATGTAATACCTAAAGGTGGTTGCACGGGGTAGGGGGGAGTCGGGAGTGGTTTTAGTGGGTAAAAATCCCACATTCTGGCGTGCCCAGGTCAGAGTCTTTTGAAAATTTCCACCAACTGAAAAAAAAGACAGACAAACAGACGGATAGACAGACAGACAGACATTGAACCGATTTTAATAAGGTTTTGTTTTACAACCAAAACCTTAAAAATGGACTATTCTTTTTGGAATTTGTTTAGAAAAAGTGAAAAATTTTAATTCTCCCTGTTTTTACCATGTTTTATTTGGCTAAAGTTTTAATGACTCTAAACAGTGAAATATTTTTTTTTTTCAATTATGCCTTCTGAAATTCGTATTTCACACCGTTATGTTAAAAATCTTTTATCGTTTTGTTTCAAATAAATCAATGTACGAACTTTAATTGAAATTCTGTTTTCATCAGCCAAATCTTTACCTTTTGTCATATTTTAATATGAATAGTTTTGTTGAGTAAAGAGTTTGATTGAAGTTTTGTGTTGATAACGAAATATCCTGTGCTGATGCATTGAAAATGTTGCAAAAAGCCTTTGGGGAGTCTGCCCTGTCGAAAACATACTAGTGGTACAAAAACTTGAAAACTGGCCGGACAGTGGAAAAGGATTTACTGCGTTCCGAACGCTCGTCCACGTCAAACACCGACTAAAAACGCCAAAAATGTAAAAGAAATGGTGCTTCAAATGGTCATACCAGCATAAGATAGATTGTTAGTGAAGTTAGCATTGCATGCTTTTTGGTCGTTTACCATCGACTTCGATGATCAGATCAATCTTGGCAAGTGAATTCTCGTTAGCGCGAACTACGTGACCATACCATCGGAAACGCCTCTATCGTTTTTCCAAGATAGGTGCAACCTCATATCGATCGCGGATGTGATCAAAACATGTCACGCCAATCGTCCAACGCAACATCGTCTCCATTACCGCAAGACGCTGTTCGTTGTCTTTTATAATCGTTGTCGTTAATCCGTGAAACAATTTCATAGCGCAGTTCTCCATTGGTTGATGGCATTGATCCGAAATATTTAAATCGCTCAGTTCTGGGCAAGTCACTGGGGCTGACAGTAATTATGCCTGTTTTATGGAGATCGGTTGTCAAAAATACAATTTTATTCAGATTCAATCTGCGACGGTGTTGCATGACGCGATCATTCCATTTTTGAACAAGTTGCTCGAAATCATTTTTGCTATTAGATGCTAGGGAAATATCATCTACATAAAGTAATGTATAGGGCGTTGGATGTACCGTGTAACGGTGTCTATAACAAAAACAAAGAGGAGTGGTGAGAGGGTGCTTCTTTGATGAACACCAATAGAGACACGAAACGGTTTTGATACACCTACAACACTTCAAACTTCACTTTTCGGATTGTGGTAGAGCAATTGAACCCAACGCACGAGTTCTTCTGGCACTAGGTGTTGTCGTAGGGCATACCAGATGAGTTCGTGTGGCTCACGGCCAAACGCTTTCTCCAGATCCAGAAATACAATGTAAAGAGGGCGATGTTTCTCACATGTTTCTCTATGAATAACCGCGCAGCGTGTATTGTGTCAGCAGTTTCGCAGTTATTGACAAATCTGGCTTGATTCACGGTTATTTCAACGATTTCGCGAATACGGTTGTCAAGAATGCGTTCAAAAATCTTCATGGTATGAGAAAGTAACCGGATCGAACGGTAATTTGAACATTCTGTTGGACTACCTTTGTGGGTTTCCTTTCGGTTTTTGGCAAGCCGATACAGATCTCACCCGCCATCCCGAGTGTCCAATTTATCGTAAAGATTTTTGTAATGTGCCTCTCGAGTGACAACGATCGCTTTCCTTGCTTCCCGGTTGGAACTCTTTTAAATTTGCTAATTGGACAGCATTTTATCGTAGAGAAACTTGTGGTATAGCCGTTTCTTTTCACGGACCTTCATTTCAACGTCATCATTCCAAAGCCAAGTGTCTCGGTTGATGTACCGCTTACCTGGCCTGGTGATCCCGAGTTTTGCAGAGGCCGCTTTATGGATCGTGTCCTTCATTTGGTTCCACGATTCTTCCACATTCGTAATGGTTGGTAATCGCGTAAGTGAGATCATTTCTTCTTTCTTCTCACGAATTCCCCACCATTTGATGCACGGCGGGCCAGTGCATTCCTCACGCTGTTTTATCGGTGGCTTAATTCGTAGGAGGGCAATCAACGACCGATGTTGAGGTGCGATGGTCTCATAGGGAACGGTTTTGCAATCAATGACGGTGGTAAAATGTCGGCGTGTTATGAAAATATAGTTGATTTGCGTTTTTCTGTTCCTACTATAAAATGTAGGAAGATGAGAATCGTCTGCCTTTTCACCCAGATGACCATTAAGGCTGCCGACAATGATGATACAGTCGTCAGCAGGCACGTGAAAAGTCTTTTCATTGAGAAGTTGCCAGAAAGCATTTTTCTCGGCATCAGGTCGACCTGTCTGTGGTGAATACGTGGTGAAGGAGTGAATAGTGCGATCAGCTGATATAAGGGTGAGTTTCATCAGCCGATCATCAAATCGTTTGACTTCTTTAATGGCATCCCGGAAACCGCCTGAGATGGTAATGCCAACACCGCATTGAGTGTGAGGGCTAGAAAAATAGAGAAGCATTTTTCCGGCGCTTGTTACCCGATCCGAGCATCTTGTTTCTAACGACATTAGATGCATTTTCTTGGTCGGCCTGCCGCGGGACCTGTCACCAGGAGCGATCAGGTAGAATGTAGCATAGTGGAATAACTCCAACTATACTTTATTTAGCTCTTTCCCTGATCTCAGCATTTTATTTTTGTTTTACTGAGGATAGAACAAAGTACGTTGCCTCAAACCCTCCTCCTATACCTGAGTTTGGACTAGTGACGAAGCTAAAAAGAGCGACATTGGCGGATAACACTGCTATCCTTACGAAGCGACAAAAAGCTGTTAACTACATTGTAGAATGCACCAGAAAACGGAAAATCAAACTAGATGAAACCAAATTATCTTACATTAACTTCCCTATGAAAGAATCTAATCCAACTAAGGTCATCATCAAGGGAGACATAGGCGAATGAAGTTAAATATTTAGGTGACACTCAACGCTAAGTTCAGCTGGAAAAGACACATTCTCAGAAATAAGGAAAAATTAAATACCATATACAGACAGATGTACTGGCTATTGGAGAGGAATTCCTTGCTTACCGTAGGCAACAATTTACTTATTTATAAGGAGATTCTAAAGCCTATATGGACGTACGGAATACAGCTTTCGGGTGTGCCAAGCAAACTAACTTGAAAGACGTACAAACTATTCAAAACAAAGTGGACGGTACTTGGCAGATTCGAAATGAGGCTTTGAATAGGTGACCAGCGAATATAGATGAATAGTGAGATCATCAAAGAACATGCAATTATGCTTAGTCACCGATTACGTTCTCATGAGAATGACGAATTCCAAAAATTAACAGATATCACAAGTGTAATTTACTATCATAAAGGACAAACTGCCTAAGGACTTAACATTTTGATTTGAAACTTGACCACACTATTTTAAATCCGCTCAAGATCATCCGCAACGATTGCAATCTGCCTCGGTTCAAGCTCTGGTCTGTGCCGACGACAAAATTGAGAGTGACTAGAACGGTGTCCACCTATCCAAACTAGCAGTATGGCTTGCGTGGTGCTGCAGTTAGGTATTTGTCGCTCTACCAGTAATTGCTGTGGGGGCCTTAGTAGAGGGTATCTTATGAGAAACTAGGGGAAATCTGAAGTTAAACAGCAATCAAATTCCAAATTAAGGTATCGTACCCTGAACATTGACCGGAATAAGATGTGGCCAAGAACGGTGTATTCTGGCAAATAAACGTCTCCCAGTTTCAACTAGTTGAAAGCTCTGCCGAAATTAATTCACCATCCCTCTACCAGAGCATTACATTCACCATGGAAGTCGAATACAACCACCAACTACCCTTCTTGGACTTACTTATCATCAACAACAGAGGAAAAATCGAATTCGGCAGTTACGGGAAATCAACATCCACGCAGAGAACCATCCCAGCAACATCACAACATTCCTTCTCACAAAAAATGGCACGGTACAACACAATGCTCTATCGCATGTTAAGCAACCCCTTTATCAGAGGAACGTTTAAACAATGAGAAACGCCATATTATTAAAACTCCGGAAAAGAACGGGTTCAGCAGGAAGACCATAGAAGGAATAATCAGTAAAACAAGTCGGGAAACCGGAAGCTGGGCGTTTCAGGTATGAAAGGTTTTGTTTGCTTCTTCTGTAAATATATTTGAGTGTAGAACTATCCCATTTGTACGCAGCCCGTTATTTATATGCACTTAGCATGTCAGAATTAGTACTTCGGGTTGTAAATTTATACGGTAAACACAACTTTGAGCTACTGCAACTTTGTTACTAATAGTATGATTTTGATCAAACTTGGAGATAATATGCTTCATATTATATTTTATACTACTACCAACTTTTATAACTCTGAGATAAACTGAAGGGGGGTTTTGCCCAATTTTCCCAAACATATAGTAATAAACTTAATTTGAACAGATATCGATATGGAGAGTATTTTGAGGCCTGGTTTTTCGGTTGGGTAATTTCTGAGAATGGGTTCGTTAAAGAAATCATCACTTTCCACCCCTCCCACTCCCCGCCTTTTTAATAAATCTCAAAACTAAAACCGGCTTCGAAAAGCACTAATCGAGACCTTTCATTTGATACCCCACATGACTATATTTGGTGAAAAAAATGTACACCCCCTTTTACATGTATGGGGACCCCCAGCCCTAAATCTCAACGTAGAAGGACATCACTCACTCCATATCTGCACCTTCTCACTAAATTTCGGGTCAATCGGTGTAGCCGTTTCTGAGAAAAGTGTCTGTGACAAACAGACAGATAGACACACAGACGGACAGACAGACATTGAACTGATTTTGTTTTGCAAACAAAACCTTAAAAACGCCGAAAATGGAAATGAATAACCTGACAACATTTTGTACACAAGCGAGACCATCTAAAAATGTCGTCTTCCTATCATCCATTGCCAAATTATCTACTATGCGAAAAACATTCTAAGAAAACGCGATATCGAAGTGATATCTACCAGCAGATCACATCAACTGAAGACACGATTAGGAAGCGTCAAGAAGCCGAAGGAAGACGACGAGAAAAACGGGATCTATCGGATAACCTCTCTCTACGACAAGCGATGGAAAAACTGTTGGAATATGGACATCAGTTGCACCATGTCTTCATCATCTTTAAAGTCGCTTATGATAGCATAGCCAGGGTAAAACTGTACACGTTCATGAGAGAATTCGGTATACCGACGAAATTAATAAGACTGACTAGGCTGACCCTGACCAATGTGCGAGGTCAGATAAAAGCAGCAGGATCACTCTCAAGACCATTCGACATCAACAACGGTCTACGACAAGGGGATGCCCTATCATGCGTCCTTTTTAACCTGCCTCTCGAGAAAACCGTGATACTGAGGTTAATGCAAGAGGTACGATCCTCTCTAAGTCCACCAAAATACTGGCCTATCTTGACGATATCGACATCATGGGAAGAACCACCCGAGACGTACAAACTGCCTTCATCCAGATCGAGCAGGAGGCGCCAGATCTTGAGCTGCACATAAATGAAGGCAAGACAAAGTATATGGTGGCAACGTCAGCACCGAAAACCAACTAACCAACAACATCAAACCGCACTGGTCAAACGGGAAGAATAAAGAGAATACAACTTTGAGACCGTTGATAACTGCCCCTATCTAGGGTCGAAAATCACAACCAATAACAGCTACGATGATGAAATCCGTGCACGGTTGTTGGCAGCCAACAGTGCCTATTTCAGCTTAAAAAAACTGTTCCGCTCGAAACGTCTCACCATAGGGTCAAAGCTCTTACTGTACAAGACAATGATCTTGCCAGTCCTCATGTATTCCATGGAAACTTGTGTTCTTAGCAAGAAACATTGCGAACTCTTGGCCGCGTTCGAGGGAAGATTCCTCCGAAGAATTTTTGGCCCCCTACATGAGGATGGACGATTCCGTAGCCTACATAACGACGAAATCTATAAGCGATACCATGACCGTCAGCCTGTGGATAAAATCCGGCTCAATAGGTTACGGTGGGCGGGTCACTTAATCTGTATGGATAAGGATGATCCAGCCCTGAAAGTCTATAAGGGCAATATCTATGGTAGAGAAAGAAAATGAGACCCTGCCTGAAATGGAGCGATGGCGTAGGTCAGGCCGCTAGACAGCTTTTAGGGATATCGAGTTGGTGGACTTCAGCGCAAAACCGGGATGTCTGGAGTTCCTTACTAAGGCAGGCTTAGACCGGATACCGGTTGTTGCGCCGTTGATGATGATCAGACAACCTGCACCGATTGTGAAAAATCATATATAGAGCAAACTAAAAGATTAATAACAACAAGATTCAACGAACATATAAGGGAGTATAGCCTAATTAAGAAGGTTAATGGCTTCCAAAAATTGGACGCATTAGAGACTTTCTTCATTCGCAAAATACGGAAGGAAAAAATAATTAACAATGATTTAGGAAACGTGAACAGTTGGCTTTTTGGATTAATTAGGTAATAAAATCAACAGCAAATGATCAAATTGCCAAAAGATCGACAGACTGTTTGTGCACTGATATACCATAACAAATGCATTGTAGATGAGCGGGAAGCCAAACGATAAGCAATGCAATGAAAAGTAACAATGACAAGAAACACCAAAAAGATATCATGCAATACGAGAATACGATTATGTTTCATTTATGGTTATTTAACGCTTCTAACATAAAGTAAAGTACTCACCTGGAACGTGTTTACTTTATCATTCTTTGCGCTATAATAACCAACATTTTCCCAGGTGGCCACATAGATTACTGTTGCTTGGAAGTCTTCAGATCCGGTGAAAGATCTTCTTACCAAATCTGAAGCTTTTGCAAGTTTTTCAGGGTTCTGAGATTTGAAGAATAAAACCAGCGTTGTTTCATCTGCATCTGTCGTGTCAATATTCGAATAAAATACTGCTATCGTTGGATATTCTAGAGGTATTGGCTGATTAATGTAGTCTGGGTATTCTGTTACGAACGTAAGTATTCCGTTGGTATTTACCTGCAATACAAAAGTACAAAAATCTTTAATAGGTTGTGATACATATATGATTGGGGTATTTTGACTGAACTACTTGGCATGCGATCTAGAGCAGAAAACCACTGGAACGTCTCATTTTCTAACAACTGCAAGAATGACTATGGAAAATACATAGAGTTAACTTGATTGATACGGTGTACGAATTCCAACCCCAGCAAGGCCCCCGGCCAAACGTTTATTAGATCATATCTAATCCTTCGTCACATATTTTTAATTTTCACGTTGAAATTGCCTAGAGTGCCTACAAGTGAATTAGTTGGTAAATTGCGATATTTCTAAAAATCAAGTGGCGGAAATAGACAAATTTACAATCACTTTTCCATATTTATTTTTGAAATTTTATTAAATGTTAAACAATAACAATAATCGTTGGCGCGACAATATAATTAGATCTGGGCCTTAAACTTCAATCGAAATCATAACGATACACTAAGAGAGAATATGGTCAGCACTGCGCTCGCCTGTGATGATGATGACCCTGATTTGGCTTAGGTATTCATTCACAGCTAGTCACCATACAACCCTCTTTGACATTTGGGAACTGGGTGTAGGTATCCATACGATCGCTATCACTTAAAATCTTCGAGAAATCTCATTCAAAAGACTAATTCAAAATATGCTAATCATATGTGGATACATCTACGGTTTGGCGAGTTTCAGCAAGCCTCTAAATCGTTGAATTTTATAATCTGCCTAACAAATATAGAGCAGCGTTACCGTTTTTTGTTTTACACAAAACCTTATTAAAATTACTTTCTGTCTGTGCGTCCCACCTATTTTCTCAGAAACGGTTACACTTACTGAAATTTGGTGGAAATGTGGGAACTGAGTGCAGTCATATACTACTACTAAGATTTTAACTGACATTTAAGTGAATAGTCTGACAAGCTAAATGCATAAGCTTTACGAGCTAGGTAAAAATGAGTAAAATGCCCTCTCAGGTATTATATAAGAAATACACACAACCTTTCAATATATCGACGAGTTCGACGGGGTTTGAAGTCAAAATCACGAAGCTAACATCTTAGCTAAATCGATTTTTTTTTGAATAAATATTTATTACTTGATTCCAACCATGCTTTTGATGCTTAAGTACATTTCAATTTTTAAAACTTGTAAATTATTAACATAATCCCATGCCATTGCTGGAAATTTTCTCTTTTAGCATTAAACTATATTATTTCTCATTTTTACATTCTCTTCTTTAATAAAATGAAGCTGAATAGCAAATTTTTTAGGGTGTTGTGATCAATATTTTTTTATTTAAAAATCAAGTCCGATACCGTAAGCTTCAGGTAAAAGGTTTTGTGTTCATCTTTTGTGAGAAACTCACTATGCACGTTTTCCATTGGTACATGTGTACCTAAGAATACAAAATATTCCGCAGTATTTTTCTAAACTGTAAGATACACATATGTGCATACATATCGACGACATAAATACTGTGTTCATCCTAAATAAACAAACATTGTATATTACCGAATTGATAAATTGATCTAACGCATCTTGACGCATTTCTACTTTATTCCGTGCAGAAAAGCACGTACGTAAATTAGAAACCACTGGTAAACAGGTGTCCACATATCTATTATATTGGCTACTACCCGCGAATGTTTCCCTCGAGTAATTGGCACAAATATGCAAATAACTAAAAAAACCCAAAAAAATAACTAAACGTCCCCATGGATCCCGCCGTTCATATAAGTTCTTTTATATGATGGTGACATCATACACGTTTTAGGGTGCAATAAATTCACCTGAATGTGATGTGTTTTGACGCTTAGATTTCATATGTGCGTCGCTGTGATTTTTTTCAGATTTTTCGGTTGGATATGTTCTGAGAACGAGTCCTCTTTCACTTTTTGGGACACACATTTTGAACCATATCTCCTCTATGTTTTACCCACAAAGTACTATTCGAGACCTTTCATTTGATACCCACATGACCACATTTTGTAAAAAAAATTTACACCCCCTTTTCGCATGTATGGGGATCCTTCCTTCAAGCTAAATACAAAATGGCGCCGCTGCATGTAAAGTGCCACACAGATGACAATCGGTTTAGCCGTTTCCGAGTAAATCGGGTGTGATAGATTGACAGACAAACAGACAGATAAACGGATAGACAGACAGTGAATAATAAGGAATAATAAAAACTTGTTGTTTCTTTTTCGTTGGTGTGGATATTTATTCTTCTAACAAGTTGTTAGCACTGATGAAGGGAACAAGTGGTTCCCGAAATATCGGTATTTGCAAGAATAAATATCCACACCAACGAAAAAGAAACAACAAGTTTTTATTATTTCAATTAATTAATCGTTGGAAACACCGCATAATTTCACTCAGCATAATAAAGTTTTATTTAACACAAAACCTTAAAAAGATCTACATTTTCAAACTGATACTAGTGCAGACGAGGTCCAGGGTTTCAACTCTTTTCAGCCGCTTGAATTTTCAATGAGATAAAATTCTTTTAGCCATTGTATTGGGGTGACTCTTCAATCTGGCTAAGATTTTATTAACGGAACACTCAATTTCTTCCATTATTGTCCTGGTATCTAAGTCTTTACGGCGATCAACGTTGCGGAAATATCAAGGAGCAGCGGATATACATCTCAGAATTTTAGACTGAGACCGCTGAAGCAGATTACTTTTTGAATGGTTTGGCAGAACTCCATGGTTGAATCACATATGCAGGCTTAAATACCGATTTGTAGATCAACAACTTAAGTTTAAGTTATTGATTTTTCACCTCTATGTGCCGTTTCCAGTTGAGTTTTCAAAGAGGTGTATCTTAAGTTATTTAACGTCATCCGATTGAGGTATTGCGATCTTCATTTGAGGACAATTTCGTTTTCGTAAAATGAAAGATACCTGCACACACTTCGACTCGTTAACTTTCATTCTCCACAGTGAAAAGCCAGTTTTGTTACTTCTCTTAGATATCATCCTAGTTGCAAAGTAGTTTCTAATCTGCATGTCAACTTAAGATTGCGGTGTCATGATCAAGGGTAGCTGTGGTGGTTATCGCGCTACCAAGAAATCGGCCGTGTAAATAAGGTACACTATAGAACCGAGTACACGCCCCTGGGGAACTCGTGCTCTGATCTTATGATGTTCGCTAAGAATATCTTTGTATTTCATTTGGAATCGGCGTTCCAGTGCGATATTAATAGATTATGGAAACAAACAGGGGGTAATCGTTTGATTTTATTAATGAGACCTACGTGCCAAATCTTGTTTTGTGGGAAGAAAGCTTATCGGTTTCTACGATTTGACTTGCGTGGCATTCTTTCCAGGTTTTGGAATCATTGTTACAATAGCATTGTTCCAAGAATTTGGGAAATATCCGAATCTCAATATTACCGATGATGTGATAAGTTATTGGTCAATCTTTCGAATGCATCCGTTTTCTGCTGGGATAAAATGAAGAAAACCATCTACCCGACATTGACACACCAATACCATTTACCTATCTCGTCCCTACCCGAACGGTGCACAATAAGATTCCGTGCCCCTTTGCCGCTGGAGTTGCTCCTCTAACATACAGTCTTCTTGGTACTTATAAATACTTGGCGTCAGTATTGACATAGTCTTCTAGGATCCCGTTTGTATGGTGTGCTAGCTAGTGAAGTATGGCCTTTCAGAATGCCTACAATACTTCTGCAGGTCTTCCTGCTTTTCGACAGGATACACTTTGCAGTGAGTTAGTTTGGTTCTGACAGGAAAAGTCTGGTGTGTCTAACAGCATTAAAGCTGCCACCCGTCATTATAGGCAGCTTGTTCCCAGCTTTTCCTAGCAGTATTAGTCAATGCTATTAACACTTCAATTGTCGTCTTCAGTATATTCCGCCACGCATTCTTCTGGGTTGTCCTTGTTTTCTCAACATTTGAGAATAACTTCTTCTACCAAACAGATTCAGGGTGATCTGAACTTCAGAAACCATTGTGAAAACTGAATTCACTTCTCCCAATGCTCTGTATCACGTTCATTGTTTCGCCATAAATCTAATCAAATTGGTCTATGATCTGATTTCATTGCAGTGCTCTGAATATGTCGTTCACATGGGACCGGTAATACCCAGTCATACAGTTCTTTGTGGAGAGGCCAGCTGACAGGGAAAAATGTTTTTGTTATACTTTAGCACACCCACAAGCAAAAATCGGCGTAATGACAGTATCATACATATTTCCCCATTACTACCTGAGGCCTAAATTCCCATGTTGAGGCAAAGGTCCGTCTGCGCAGCCAATAAGCTGTATGGAAATGGTATATATATAGAACAACTTCTAGAAATTTCACGGAGAGTTGAAGGGTTGTACTTCTCATCTCTGGAAAGCAAAGACCATTCAGTTTCCTCCTTTGCGTGAATAATACCATTATGTTTTTTTCCGATTTATTGAAAGGCCATTCCTGAGGCACTAACTGTCTATCAAATTAACGACGCGTTAGCTTTTTCTACACACCTTTCCGAGATCTTAGAAAGTCGCACCGTCAAAGGCCCCTTTAATGTCTACGAATACCTCTATCGTGGACTCGCTTTTTAGAGTTACGTCCTCTATGTTTGGAACCAAAGAATGAAGAGCAGACTCAAAGGACTTTCCACGTTGGTAAGGATGTTTGCTTTCGTCTAGTGGGTGCTACCTTCTCGCGAATGTAACTCTCAACCAGTTTCTCCAGAAATTTCAGCGAGAATGACGTTAAGCTGATTTGTCTGAAGTTCCTTGAAAAGCCATCTTTCCCAGGATTAGACTGCCTTAGCCAAATGGTAGGTATATAGCAGTGCAGAGCAAGTCATCTTCGAGAAATATTTCTTAAAAATGGTTCTAAGTCGTTAATACCCCCTTTAAATACCATTCATGCCAGATGGTTTGAAGTGTTCAAAGTACGATACGGTAGCTCTCGATTTTTCATTGGCTTCCCAGTGTCCCAATATTATAATATTTTCATATTGAAACGTTTGCAGAAACCGCCAATTTTCTCCCTCCCACTTCTTCCCCACAGCTGTTCTCCCGAATGGTAGACTTCCAAAAGAGTCTGTACAAGCTCAACTCTGAAGCCAGTGAAAGTTCCATCCGGTTTTCTAAAAGAGTCTAACTTGGACAACTCGCCCCTTTTAAAGACTCTCTTTGATTAGTTTCTCACAATATGATCTAAAGGAATTTCGCTTTGAACGCTCTAACAATTCGACCTCAGAACTCTTGTGAATCTCTCATTGAAGAAGATCCTAGCTCCCTTTACTGACCCTATACCACCGATTCTGTTAAATCGAACCCATGGCTGTACTAGAAATATATAAGGGCACTCCTGCAACTTTGCCAGCTTTGCTGTCAATAGATAGGATGACGCTTTGGAATACTGCAGGTTAATTTGACTAATCTTTATGTTGGTAGACATAAGTGTAGTTTAATGTGAAGACAAATGTTAACTGAAGAGTGTACTGCGTCCATTGTGGATCTCATCGTGGTTTCCAACTTGTCCCCACCTTCTGCCGAAAATTCCGCTTTCTTGCGTCCGATTTCCTTGGATATTACCGCACTTCGCATAGTTGTAAACTACTAGAGGCTACGCCACCACAACAAGGTGATGTTCGATAGGAGGGCATTTGTATTTGTTGCAATTGTGCCTTGTTTATAATTAAGAGTAGTTGATTTGAAGTATCCGAAAGGCAATTCTTCAAAGAAAATTTTTTCAAACGCGTTTTTCTCAAAATGACTCTTTTGACATTTGCGGGAAATCTAACTCAAACAATAATGAACCGATTATTATAAAATTTTTAGATATAATTCTTTATAAAATTACGACGAATCTGGACCATATCATATTTTTAAAGGTGTTTTCCTTGAATAATTAGTGAAAACAAGTCGGAATACCAGGAGCTGACGCTTCGGGTATAAAGGTTTTGTGTTCATCTTATGTCACAAACTTTCTAGGTACATTTTTCCATTCGTATATGGCTAAAATTCAAAATTTCCCTTCGTATTTTTTCAAACTACAAGAAATTCGTAGGTATTACCGACGTAGATTTTATGCTCACGCTAAACAAACAAACATTGCCTATTACCGAATACTTTACTTATACATATACGTATCTAAATTGATTGTAGTAAGTACATATACAGTACGCCCATTGGATACCGCTGATTTAATGTACAAATGTATCTATCTGAATTAGGCGCTACTGCAAAGCTTCATTAGCATATACATATAAATACATATATATGCCCGTTTTGAGTAATTGATATTAATATATAAATGATTAAAAAACTAAAACGAAATGTTTCCCTGGGACCCCCACTCATATGAGCTGACTAGTATTAACGAATTGATATGCTATGATGGTGTCATAGACGTTTTAGAATGCACGAAATTCACATAAAATGTGAAAGGTTCACCTTCTATAACTTTGTTAATAATAGTTGGGTATCCTTCCCAGAGTTATGCCTTATCTTATCCCCTATACTACTGCCAAATTTTGTTCAAGCATGAACTTAAGGGGGGTTCCGGCTAGATTTATAAAATATGCTAATATATTTTTATTAACTTTATTTGCGCAGATATGGGACCATGATGTACTTTGAGGCCTAGACTTCATTTAGATACACCACTGTGATTTTTTTCAGACTTTTCGGTTGGTTAGGTTCTAAGAACGAGACCTGTTACACATTTTGGGGGTCATACTTTGAGCTCTCACTCGCTTACGTTTCACCCGATGTCAAATATTGGATCAGTTCCGGAAAGTATTAATTAAGCCCTTTCATTTGATACCTAACATGGCCACATTCTGTGGAAAAACAATTTTGCACCCTCTATTAACATGTATGGGGAGCCCCTCCTTTATACTTAACACAAAATGGTGCACTTGACACATGTAAAGGGAACAACAGACCATACGCTTTCATCAATTTTTGTGAGAATCGGTCCAGCCGTTTCCGAATAAATCGGGTGTGACAGACGGACAGACAGACATCGACTCGATTCTAATAAGGTTTTATGTGAAACAAAGTGGAAAAAAAATTATTTTATTATTTTCAGAGAAGATGAAGAGGTGATGAAGATTAGTTAAAGTTAGTTAGCTGGAGCAAGAAGGATGAGTTATTTTGCAAAATAAATCCTATTCTATCTGCATCGAAAATTTCTGTTCTAACGTGGCGAGAAGGTAGGCGGGCCATCAGCCCTATCGACTGAATCAACACTAAGCGGCCCTGGAGAACCTCCAAGTGGTGGCACTGGGAAAAGTTGTATTCACTTTAACTTGATGGTCGCGCTAGGGCAAAGAGACCCTAATCTGTATTTAAATTCATCTGAAGTGGCTTCGGCCACGAAGCCTCACCAGAGGTTATTAGCGATTGGCTCCCTAGTGATACTTTCACGGGGATTGTGGTTCGGTCCTAAAAAGTGGAGTTGCATTTACAACTAGGGTGCCGTACTCTTTAGTTTCGTTGAGATTTAGATAGGTTTTGCATTCCTAGTATGAATTCTGAACCATGCACTCATTATAGGCTTTGGTTCTGGTCACAATTTTAATCCGTCTTTTGGGAAGACAATGAGGTTAGGCTTAAATGGCCAGAACTCAAGTTAAACCACCAGAACGTAACTACGCAGCCAATGCTTAGCAAGTGACGGAAGCTCAGCGTTTCTTGGAGTATAATGAATTCATAGGAAAGAAGTATTTTTGATGTACTATAATTTTAGTTATGGGCCCATATGCCTAGATTATAATCAGGCATTCAAAACCGCTAAGAGTGACGGCGAAGGGACGCACTATGGTGTGTCTGCCATGATCTGCCATTGGAAAAAATAATATTGGATTCCATCCTTTTCTTTAGGAAAGTGGGTTCCACTGCATGGCGTAGGCAACAATGGAACTGTCGCCTCTCTTTAATGTGCAACCTATCCATTGGCACGAGTAACTGGCTTGTGCACCGACAAAGACACGTCTCAGACATAATGACTTTATTCGGCAAAAGAAGCTTTTGAGTAACAATCAGGGTCACTTCCCATGTGCTACTCCAATATAGCAACACAGCAACCACATTAACAAAAAACAGTCTCAACTTGATCTTAGTGTTGAGATAAATACTAAATTTTGGTTTTGTTGGTGTTTATCTTCAGTCTAACTCTACTTGCCTGTCTTTCTAATTTCAGAGCCATTTGGCCAAGGTGCACGATCCGGCGAGAGGGTAAACAGAGGTCATCAGCGTAGTCAAGGTGTTTGAAGAAGATGTCATCGTCCATTGAACTCCTCTGGACAAAGCAGCATGAGGAACGTCTTCGATAACAAGAAGAAATAGCATTTATGGCAAGTTACAACCCTGGCGGACTCCGCTTTGGGCCACAAATTCTTCTGAGATTTTACCGCAATGCAGCAGCGCCATTATATATCATTCTGATAATAGCTATAAGTCTTTCTGGAACGCCTCTCGGGCGAGACCGTCAATCCCAGCGACTTCACTCCATTTGAGTGAATTTATGGCCGAAATGATTTCTCTCCTGTTTGGAGGGACAGTCCTTATCCTTATCCTTATGTAACGGTGACTAGCTTTTTTATTTACAAGAGGCAGAACTTCGCCGAATACCGTTGAGAACCGGTGCGAGGTGCTTCTTCAATTTCTTTAGTAGCTTATCATCGTGAATGAGGAGTCAATCCATTCCATTCATCATTGCGCTTCCATGATTCCGCAGTCAGATAGATTTTGTGATGCCCCTGCGTGCGTGGCCACAAAAAAGCTCTCTCATGGTTAAGCGAGAACTGGATTATATAAGCAGTCAATGTTAAACATGGACTGCCGTAGCTCTCCTACCCTACGAGAAACGGCAGTTCCTCTCTTGTTACGCACATCCAGAAGACAATTTCTAAATTTACTGTTGATAGCAAAGTAGCCGATCGTCCGTTGTTGGTCACTTGAAAGTGGAAACTGATGAAATCCACAAACCTCTCGCCATTAAAGTTATGGGCACTAATATCGTGTTGCATAGTCCTGTACAATTGTGGACTGGAATCTAGCATTCAGAATGATACGAAACAGACTTCCAGGTCAAGAGAGCGCACCTAATGGTAGTCGCGTCTGCTACCAATTGGCTTCCCAGAATACAGAATCACATTGCGGAAGAGGGAGAGGAGTACTCTCCTGAGTCTCACCATCTTACTTCACTTAGACCCAGCATGTCTTGCTTATATCGTTTGAACTCTCACTGAAGTTGGAGAAAGTGAAAATTCTGGAGACCCTCCATACATTTGTCCAGGAACGTGCCCACGTTCCAAAAACCAATCGTGTCCGTTTTTGGTAGTCAAAAGTCTTCAGCGTGAGGTCAGTCCCTATTCGAGGCGTTATTAACTTTTCGGTAGCAGTAAAATTTCTAAATTTTCAGGTTGCTAGCCTACAAATTTCTATCCCTCTTAATGGCCTTTTACGACAAGGAAAGAAGAGTTTGTGTTTATTCTTAAACCCCAACTCACAGGGCAGAGACACCTTAGTTGAAAAGAATTCGAAGCAAAATAAGGAAATGTTCACTCATGCAAGGTGTTGCAATACGGTCGACTCTATCGGCAGTGCTACAAAAAAAAGATTATAGCTTCAATACCGCAGTATCATTGGGATACTACTGCTAGTGCAATACAATGCACAGATATATATTCTGTAAAGGAAATGATATTTTTCTCATAATTTAAAAAACAAATCAAGAAACAGAACGCTTCAGGTGTGAAAGATTTTGTATGTTTTTATGTGAGAAATTTCGATTGCGTGACAGATCCATCCCCGGCACTTCCGTAATGGGAATACTCACACGTAATTTTTCATACTATTCCCGGGGATCCGTATCACCATATTACGTAACATTTAACAAAAATCCGTTGTATACCTTTTATACCCCCCTAAATATTCCAAAAAGGTACGCGAATACTTTGAAGAAAGCTACTTTGCTACTTTGACATGAGAGTTATTTGTTATCAAATATTTTAGCTAAATACGCGCCTCAATTTTTGCGTCCTTGCTAATTTCATTTACTGGAAATTCTTAATAACGTTACACTCAACGAAAAATACAACATTATACTATTATTAATTTTATTTAAGAGGATATCGTTATGAGAAGTATTTTGAGCCCTAGGTATCGCATTTTGGCAGCTCGTGGTTTCTTTCAGAATTTTTGCTGAAGTAGTTTTTGCCTTCGAATAAGTGCCCAATTTCCAGCCTCCGCATCCCCCCGTGTACAACTAATGTAACATCAAACATCAAACATTTGCTACTCCACATATTTGTATTCGGTGAAAAAAAATTGTACACCTTAAACTCATCGTAAAAAGTTTTTTGGGCATGCGTGGGCGTTCACGATTTCTACTTTCTCATCAAATTTCGTGTCAATCGGTGCAGTCGTTTCTGAGAAAAGTGCGTATGACAGATAGACAAGCGGATATTGAATCGATTTTAATTTACACAAACGACGAAAATCAGTTTTCCCACAAAATTCATCTTTATTGTTGGGTTGAATGAAAAACAATAGTGATTGCTCAGTAGTTTATAACAAACAACAATGCTTTCGCAGAGTATGTGGCTCTGTGCCCGAGAATGAATTCGGTCGTTCTTTAATGAAGGAGATACATGTAACTTGTTATACAAAAAAAAAAAAAGAATTTTCTCTAAAAATTTTAGATAATTCACATATAATAGCCCTGGAAAGCTAGCGCCTTCGAAGAGAGGTCTCTTTGCGAAGTCTAGAAAATGCACACGATACATTTCTTAACCACATATACGGTTTCCCAAGTGATGCTCTACCCTTCATGTATGATGTGCCGTGCTATCATTGATTTCAGCGTTGTGCCCTAACATTTCTTCTTCTTGACCATTTCCGCTTCTCTCACTTGCTCTCCCCAGCGTATTGCAATCAGTCTTTTAGTTTGTCCTATACAGTTTTTATCGCAATCTGGATTCTTGTGCTAATTTGCCGTCTTTGGGTTATCCTAGCCTGGTTTTAGTGCATACTTTTATTTCTATTAGAAATCGTAAATTCTGTTGCACTTTGTTCAGAACCTCTAGCATCTCATCCAGTTTGCCTTTATGGACAATGGTAAAAATATCATCTATACAACTTCTCCAAATTTTAGGGAGCAGAACTTCGAAATGTACAATAGTTCATTCTGAATCCTATTCATGAACAGATCACTCAAAAATAGTGACTGGGGGTTCTCCATTGCCACACGTCTGGTTCCTTTGTAGAAGTTTCCTCTAAAGGTCAAGTAGTTGTCTGTCATGCATATTCAGGCAATTTTCGTGAACATTCCGGTTTGCCCTTTCCATGTGAAAGATGTGGGGTTGATGTGGTCAAAGTTTTCTTGCTGGCCTAGATTGGGAATTTGAGTGAAAAGAAGGAGTGAGAGGTGGGCCAGCATAATTTTCGCCCCGTGTTCGTATCTTTCACATAATTTTCACTCCGTGCCCAGATTATTTCTGTATGGTCCTGAACAAATTCATATAAAACAACCCGAGAACGGATCATTTGATGACCACCCCAGATTGCTTACTAAGCAACGTGTCAGCATATAACTACAGATATGTATATACTACCGGAACTTTCCGGCAACAACTACTCAAACACAGATTTATTTCACCATCATCAAGCATAAACTATTTTTGAAATTTTTTCGTTAAAGAGCCTAAACTTAGATGTTGAAATCGAAGATCTCAAAAGCATTGTTACTAATCTAGGCTCACAGTTACAAGAGTTCACAGTGCAAATAAATTTAATATTTACAAAAAGTAATCACGTCTGATAACCGCGTCGTGACCTCGTTCCTCAGCAAATGCCTCGTGACATGAAAGAACGAACTTGTAATCGCCAGAAAGTATTTCTCAATAAAATCTTTGCTTCGTATTACAAATCCTCAAGCATAAATGGTAATTCTAGACTGTTTCTATTCCTCTACTTCAACCCGCAATCGAGATAATCGTCGCACGCTAATGATACATCTTCCGCTGTGCAGCTTAGCCCTATTGTTGGAACGCCATTGTTCTTATCAGGAGACAGAGCTAAAGGTCAACATTGGACACCCTGCGAAACACTTACATAGATGTGGTCATATTGCTCACTGTAGAAATGGATCGGTGTCTCCAACTTGACGAAGTCGAACTCACTATCGCCTTTCGCTATTATAGTACTGTGCTCATCGAAGTAACTGTACATGTGATTGTCCTGCGGCCTAGCACGACCCACGCACAGGAGCAACACCAACCAAACAAACTTCTGCATCGACATTTTGGCTATTTCACTTTTTAATTCGGGAGAAGAACTCATTTACGAGATTGTGTCGAAAAACATCACTAAACACTTCTTCTGTATCTCCTGCAACTTAGCCAGCAGTATCTTTTCCCAAGCCGATTATTGAGAAGCTACTTCTGCGGTAACGGAAATTAAAGTTCGAAAAAGACCGCGTCCGAAGCCAAGGAGGCACCCATTGAGACTGAACTGAAGATTATTCCTAGCGTCCGCTATCATATGCAGAGATGAGCGCGTTAATAAGACTTCAATGGCGGAATCATCTTTCGAAAACGGAATGTGCTACTAGTGCATAAGGCCGTGGAATAAATTTCGCTACTACACAAAGTAATCTGAAGACAATTTGACACGATCAAACTTCCGCCCGGCGGAGCTTATCAGCAGCGAGGGTCAAGATTGTAAAGATGGTGGATGGCACGTTGGCACGTTTGCAAAAAAAGATTTGCCACCAAAAAATGGAAAAGGAAGAATTGAAAATAACTAGAAGATAGAAGGTTTCGTAGTCAAATACAAAACGCCACCCGTTTGCCCATTCGCATTTGACCTTGAAGGTACGTAAGGCCGCAATCAGCTGCAGACTGCTTTCATTCCTTCTGCGTTCATACAAACCGACATCGTGATAAAGGCGATTTCATTTCACACTTAACTGCGCGAGAGTCCAGAATGATATTAATGAATTTAAGGAAGAGGAATACAAAACCCTTCTCGCCGTGTTCAACTGATTTTTTGTTCACTTGAAGCTAATTTGGTGAAAATATTTCAGTCGACCAATGTCAAGCCACCGTCGTTTTTTCACTTCGAAGTTATCAATTTATGTACTTACGTGATTTGAAGTAATCTATGGAATTATAAAAATACAGATACTTGAACATGGGTAATATTTAATGAATAATGTTGGAAAAGCACCACAAGTTTGAGGCATTCCTTTTTCCAGAATGGTAATATCTTGGCTATTGACTATTGCAGGTGTACATTTCCTGCAGTAGTTGTTCTTCAATAGGAGCCAGGATAGATATCTCAACAGTAGAAGTGTTGAGCAGAAGTTTACTTTTGTTGCATGGTCTCCCCTCCAGAAATCTAGTTTTAAAAAACGTAAATTTATATGGCAATCACTAAATGCAAGTCAGTCTGCGTTAACATAGAAAATTTAGAAGCATTTAAGGAAAAATAAAGGATACAGAAAGGATCATATATAGTGTACATGAAAAATACTTCAGAAAAAGTTAGCATACAAAAAAAATATTTTAAAATACGGATATCCCTTGGTGGTCAAAAGATAGTATAGGTCCCAGGGCGAAACGTGTATAGCGATGGAAACGATGGAGCATACAAGCTGGGAACTAACACCAACAGCTCTACTACCGAATTCCCCCTCCACGTGGTGAGCGCTGGGAGTTTCTTTCCTTATGGAAAACTGCAGACGGAGAAGGATGAAGGCGAGTCTCCCGCGCATAAACAGGGGACAAATTGTACCAACTGGTCCTCCAGGTTGAGGGTTGGGCTGGACTTAAGAAGCCACAAAAGGAGCCTCGGACTGGATTCACTAAACAACGACGTACCCGGCAACGACAGCGGAATAACAATTTGCGCATTTTCTCATGAAACGTGCGCTCCCTGAACAGAAATGGAGCTGCCAAGCAGCTAGCCGATACCCTGTCTCAATATAAGGCAGATGTAACAGCGTTGCAAGAGATGCTGGAGAAAAGCTGCTACACCATATATTATAGCGGCCATCCAGTAAACCACGTGCTCGGGGTAGGTTTCTTAGTCAGCTAAAAAATGAAATCGACTGTTATCGGCTTTGAAAATATAAGCAAAAGGCTATGCACTCTGCGTTTACGAGGAAAATTTAGAAATATAAGCCTCATAAATGTTCACGCCCCTACAGAGGAGACTGCACATTCGGAGAAGGATACCTTCTACGAGGCAGTTGAGCGTACTCTCGAAATCTGTCCCAAGTATGATAACAAAATCATACTTGGAGATTTCAAGAGTCAAGTAGGAACGGAGCCCGTATTCAGGCGATACTTCGGCCTCATAGTTTACATAGGGATAACAATGATAACGGACTGCGGATTATTCAGTTAGCAGTATCGCACGAAATGTTTGTTGGAAGTACCTGGTTTGCGCGGAAGGCGATCCACAAACATACGTGGGCCTCTTCAGATGGGATCACTTTCAACCAAATTGCCCCAACCGCTGATTGAACGCCGCCTCCGCTCAGCCTTGATGAATGTTAGAACATATAAGGGGTCAATATAGACTCGGATCCCTCTCTCGTCAGCATAGTGCTTCGCGCTCCAATTACAACACTATCTAGAATCCCCTCTAACGATCAGGTGAGAGTGAATACTGGAGCCATTCACAGCACAGCCATCCGTAACACCTATAAGGGGGAAATGGATGCCGAAATAACCGCAGCTAAGGGGTCAAGCAGTGCACTGCAGGATAGACTGACACGGAAGATAGTTCCCTGAGGCTCTCCCATATCTCTTTAAGGATGAGCTCTCGCTCTTCTAGGGCGATATGTTCTTTTTCAGGGGCCAAGCCTCTCGTCCACCAAACCCATTAGTGAGGGGTGATAGCCACACCTTGTACGAGGTGGCCCTGCTATAAATAAAACGCTACGGATCTAGACTGGGGAGGCGAAAAAAATCTCCCCCAATCCAGGGTGTAATGCGAACCGTGCCCATTGGACAGTTTGCAGTCGGGGGTAACTGACTGTATACGAACGGGGCCTCAGTGAATAAGTTAGACCTTACCATGCTACGGGGAGCTATGACACGGCGGACCTCCAAACTGGTTAACCAGGTGGAGGCACATCTCCCAAATACTGAGAGCCGGGTGATTACACCCAAGAAGGGAGAAGCAATGGACGGTAAATGCGGTACTTGAAGGAAGGCCTGAAACTAGAAGAGGCTCTTAAGAAGACGCAGGATAGACTTAAGCCATCTTTATCGGAGCCAAGAAAGCGGGGTGTCCAAATAGCTGAATGGTTAGAGCACAAGGCTGTTGTACGGAAAGTCGTGGTTTAAATCTCACTGGTGGCAGTGGAATTTGTATCGTGATTTGACATCGGATACCAGTCGACTCAGCTGTGAACCTGAGTCCAATCAGGGAAATAATCTCGTGCTGAACACATTGCCTCCCACAGTGAACTGTAGTGTACCGTTATGGTCTTGAATGAAGTGTTCTAACAGACTTCAAGGCCTTGATCCAATATGGATTGTTGCGTCAACGATTATTATTAAGAAAGCGGGGAGCAGCAGAGATTAGTCCGCATAAAGGGAATGCTCCCAAAAAATCCAAACCTGAATCCAAAAGGGAGAAAACCCGAGCAAGTCAGAGGTGAAGGGAGGAATCAAGAAGCCCGCCATTAGTTATGCTAGTGCGGTTAAGTGCGTTCGACTGGCTATACTGCTCAAGATGTTTCCCGTGCAAATACTTACTCGTGAGGAGCAGGAAACCATCGAAGACCTTGTCGTCAGACAGATGTGCAAGGAATGGACTGCGAAACTGGTGTTCACCGCGATACGCTTCCGACCAAGTCATATACTGGTGGACTACGCGGCAGGAAACAGTGCAGAGTGGCTTAGGACCATAGTTCCTAAATTGCCAGGCTGGGGAGGAGCAGAACTGCCAACATGTGCTGGGGATGATACACCAGGAGCACACATGGTGACAGTTTTTCTGCCAAAAGCGGTGGCAATAGAAACGGAAGATCACATGGACCTCCTAATCGCTCAAAATGAGGATCTCCGTACACGATTATGGAGAGTCTTCAGAAGCAAGGTGGAGGGCAAGGGTAAACTCCTCACGATCGGGGTAGATGATCGATCCCTGGAGGCAATCAAACGTCGGAGTTGCCATATCAACTACCGGTTTGGCAACATAGCTGTGCAAACGCACAGGGAAAGGCACCTCGGAGGAGACACCGGAAGGTCCCCGAAGAAGGAGAAAGGACTGGATCAACCACGGAAGTAGACCTGCTGCCCAGCTCGACGACCTAGACCAAGGACTTCTAGGCTCAGGGTGGACAGCGACGTGCAGGAAAGCGCCATGTCGGAGGAGGAGGGCGATACTCCGACAGTAGAGAAAAACTCCAAACAATAACGGAGCCAATGGCTAGCACTAAGATAGCCCAGATAAACCTCCACAATGCGAAAGCTCTATCTGCAGTAATTGCAAGCGCAAGGATTGAAATAGTGCTGGCTCAGGAGCCCTGGGTGAACCGGGGGTAGATTCGGGGTCTGCAAGAAGGAAGCCTGCAGGTAATTTGGGACTCCTCTCGTGAAAAACCAAGAACTTGCATAATTCTTAAACGTAATTTAATATATATATATGTCTTTCTGAGTTCCTGACCGGGGACCTTCTGGCTATCCAAGTCTCATTGGAAGCCGGGAGGAGCACTCGAGAGTCATCGCATCGGGATACTTCCCGTTAGACGACATCTGGGTTCCACCGGAACAAGTCGCTAAACTGGTGAAGTACTGTGAGAAGAGGGCGTTACCACGTCTCCTCGGCTGCGATGTCAACACCCATCGTGAAGTCTGGGGAAACAGCGACACCAATGGAAGAGATGAGTACCTTCTTGAATTTATTCCTAGCAATAAGTTAGAAATATATAACTTTAGGGTACACTCCAACGTTTGTGACCACTAGTAGACAGAAGGTGCCAGAGATGACTCTAGGAAATACTGTAATGAACGGGTTGGTTAGGGGCGGTGACATCTGGAGCGAGCTGGAGCTCGGGACAGTGGTGAAAAACCTCAACAAAGTCGTCATTGACGCATATGAGGTTAGCTGTCCGGCTAAGACAGTTAAGTCCTCAAGGGATGTACCACGGTGGAACAGGAACCTAGCCAGAATGAGAGCAGAAGTACGAAAACTCTTCAACCGGGGACTGGCAGAGGTACAAAAATGAACTGACTGTGTATAGCAACGCGATCAGGGAAGCAGGAACAGATCACAGAAACAACCAGGCTTTACAAAGCTGTAGCCAAAAACGGGGTAATATCCTCTGTCTATTTGAAGAAGGAAATGAGACATTTACCGAGAATGGGAAGGGGAGGGTATACCTGCAAAAGAGGTATGCTTAAAAGCTAGGGTAAGGTGGGCAGTGGGAACTTTTAAACCACTGAATTCACCCGGAGTAGATGGCGTTTTCCTAGTACTAATCCAGAGAGGCCTAGGAATCATCTTAGAGTCTCTGAGATGGTAAGGGGGAGCATAGCCCTGGAATATATACCAAGCGCATGGAGACGAGTAAAAGTGGTAAAAAAAGATCCCTTTTACCCTAAATCTTTCAGACCAATTTGCCAAACATCGTTCGTACTCAAAACAGTGGAGAAGGTCATAAACAACTATATTAGAACTAACATTCTAAAGCGTAATCCTCTACATCAGTGTCAACACACTTACCGGGCGGGACGGTCAACTGAAATTGGTTCGAATCAGCTGGCGGATGTGTCACTGTATGCTATAGAAACAAAAGAAATAGCACTGTGTGCGTTTTTGGATATCGAAGGAGCATTCGATCATACATCGCACACAGAGATACAAGATGCCCTGAGCCGCAAGAGAGTGGGAAACACCCTAGCTTTCTGGGTGGGCCAATGCTAAAGAGGAGACAAGTAGAATTACCGAAAGGTACAAATTCTTTTGTTATGAATACAACTTAAGGTTGTCCGCAGGGCGGGGTACTATTGCCGCTTATATGGAGTATGGTAGGGGGTCCAGGGTTACGCGGACGACATTGTTTTAATCTGTAGGGGCAAATATGAGGATACCCCATATGATAGAATCCAAACTGGACTAAGGGTTACAGCCAAAACCACATAGTACTATTCACTCGGAGACGTAAGCTTGATCACCTGAGAGCCATAAAGTTACATGGAGGTGAAACGAGAAACAGAGGTCAAATATTTGGGAATTACGCTAGACCAAAAATTACTCTGGAATACACATGTCAAAAACACTTGTCGGAAATCCACGAGTGCTTTAATGACTTGTAGGTCCATAGCACGAAAAAATGAAGTTGCAGCCTGAAGATACTACTCTGGATATATACTGCAATAGCGATTACTTATGAAGCGATAATCTGGGCAGAAAGAACCGAACTCAGCGCACAAGGCAGGGAATTACATAAACTGCAAAGAATGGCTTGCGTGTCTGTCAGTGGGGCAATGAGGATATGCCCAACGGTATCCCTGGAGGTTCTTCTGAGGTTAACCCCTCTCTATCTGCACATACAGATGCAGGCAAGGAGAGCAACATTCAGGATGGCCGGGGGTATCAGGGAGGCGGGAAGCTGGGTAAACCGAAGGAAGATTGATATTCTTTTTGGACGGTATCACGAATTACTGATACCAAGGGATAACATGACAACGAGGTTTCACTTTGATAACAAATTTGAAACACGTTGGCAAACTGGGAGACCGTGGCTGGGACATACGGCTTAAGCCAGCAACTGATCACTTGGTACACTGACCGATCCTCACAGCAGAGGGGGGGTTCCGGTGTCAGTGGTCCAAGGAGAATGTACTTCGAGCCAACAGCCAAGCAGCGATCGCACCAACAGCCAAGCAGCGATCAAGGCAGTTAGGTCCAACCAGGTGAACTCTAAACTGGTATGGGAATGCCTTGAGAGACTAAATATACTCGGCTCGCCCAACAAGGTCTGGATACTCTGTGGAATCGGAAACGGTTCCATGGGTATGACATTCAAAAATAAGGAGGAACGGTCGAGGGATCTATACCGGGCGGGCCTACCAGGAATGAAGCAGCCCAGGGTGCTTATCGGGGGATACGAACCCATGCGCACAAAGGATTGTTTAAACCTCACCAAAAGAACCTCCATATCATAGTGGGATTTCTCACTGGCTTAAAAACCATAAGTCGCCGGGGACCGATAGAATTACAGCCGAATTGGTTAAATATCGAGGCGACCAACTACACCAAGTGATTTATCAACTGATGTTCAAGGTGTGGCATAGCGAATCAATGCCTGACGACTGGTAACGAGGCATTATCTGTCTCATACATAAAAAGGGGGATATCACACAGTGCAGCAATTATAGAGATATCACGTTGTTGAGTATCATCTATAAGATATTCTCCGCTATCTTGTTAGGCCGGATAGCTGATGTGATTAACAAATAAAAGAACCAAGCGAAAGCAGAATGCACATCGCCAATCCTGTAAGCCAAAGCATGCCTTTATTATACCCATATCTACGATAACAACAAAACCATATCAATTGCGGCCGATTTATTGTTCCCCTCATTTCAAAATTAATACCGAGGAATAGGAAGAGTTTTTCACTTCTCTAGGACTTTGCTTTATAAATTGACTTCAGCGCGATTAGCGTAATTAAAAACATAAATGACAGTAGCATAACTGCATGGAGGTCCAATGACTACTCATCAGAACAATCATCAACCATAATTAGTATACAGTATCTGTCGATCGAATTATGAGCTACGAACTTTTTTGAGAAAATTTAATATATCATTGGATTTTTGATTTTGATTGTGTGTACTCAAAGAGCAAACCGACAAATTTTGCAAAAGTTTGAAGAGGTTTGAACTGAACACTTGCCTGATGCCTGTATGGTTAAAAAGATAAAATATCCAGAAGCAGTAAAGATTTGTAGTTGCAGTTCTGAAGAAGGATCTGATCTATTTATGAAGATGCAATGCGATCTGGGCAGTCCATTAACGTAATATAAAAGGAGTTTGTGCTATATATCAACAACCTGTAGCTTCTCCGTAGAGAATATGCCTTCATGGAGAATGGTGCACCTCATCATATGTAGAGTTAGTATGAATCCTCTAATTTCATTAGATCTGGATCTACTGCCTTCGCCGGGCAATTCTCCGGACTCAAACCCGATAGAGAATTGTCATTATCTGAAACATAAGGTATAACAGCGCAGAAACACAACTCTTACGAATTTTAAAGAAAACATTAAGGATATATATTATAATGACGTTGATTTAAAAGTAGTTATTAGAAATTGTATTCCTGATCGAATGAGAGATGGAATTAAAAAGGGAGGCGGACCTACAAAATATTAAAAGTAAATAGAGTTCGGCTTAATAATATCGCACACATATGTCACTCAAATAATAAAGTCATGTTAATCTAAATTGAAAACTTTGGTTTTTATTACTGCTTGAAATTTTAGGATATTTTCTTCGCGTTCATAATTCAATGTACATATGCTGAATGCAGTAATCCGTCCCCAACCCAAAGGGGAAATAATTCAGAATGCTTATAAAGAAATTCACCCCTGTTATTCTTTAGTTCAAAAAACAAAGTAAATATGCTACCTTAAAGCAGAATTAATTCATGTTACTGAAGCATGCATGGAGGTACAGCTGTAGGTATTGCTCGAGCATACCATATCGCGTTCATTGATGTAATTGGCCGAACTAACTGATAATTGTTGAAACGAGAAACGAGGAAGTTTGGAATTCATTTTAAAATGGGGTCCGACTGGCGATTGGCAGCTTATAACACCGGAAAAATTATATGGCAGAATCCTAATCTCCTATATTGAAGGTCGACTTAACAAGTGGACAGATACGTAATAATTAGTAGAAGTAACTTTTAACGTAAACAATATTAACGGTGAAAAATTGAGGCCTTCGCTTATGGAAAAGCCAAAAAATATGTGGAATTATACGAGTATAAATGGCTCCTTAGGTCACCTACGGTCTATAAAATTTTAATGCATGGAGCCCAATTTACAAGGCATGCGGTATTACCGATTAGGCAATTACTAGAAGAAGCAGGTGAAGCCCACAATAAGAATTTCAGGCAATCAGGATTGAGTTTTTGCAATATGAATATTTTTAACAGATTACTGTTGACGTTGGCTCCTAATTTAAGCTCAATAGACTCCCCGCGTTAGAAATAGTTTCACCTCCCAAATCACCTTATCCGTTAAAAATGCCAATTCGCAACGCTCATTTGTTAATTATAATGGTCTCAAAATTGAATTCTCACAAGGCGGAAAAGAAAACGCGGTGACGTCATCGAGCGAGCAATTTGAATCTTATCTACGTGAAGGTATCCGGTTTAGTGTTGGTTGCTTGTTATTTTTCAAGTAATTAATCAGCTTTTAACAGGAAAGTAGGAAATTGGTGCGTGAACGGACAATCAAGTTACTTTACATTTCGGCAGGAATGGTAACAAGCTATATAGCAAATTCTGACATTTTTACCTGACCGGCAATAAAACGTACATTTCTGAAAGATTCACACGCCGCCAAAAAAAAAACAGATTTGCACTGACGTTGAATATTCCGTGGTATCTTTTTTCTTGCAACTTGATTTGAATTTGAATAAAAGTGACACAAAATTCTAACGCAGTCGTATATTATCAATTAAGATTGTTAACATTGAAGTGATCCTCGCAATTTAAACCTGACTACAAGGAAACTGCATTCCGGGGGACGATGGCGATCCACTTCGTCCAAAAATCTCCCTTCGGAACAACTAAAAAAGCTTTCTGCGAGGTTTTATGGAGTTTTTTGGGAAGCAATATTTCATTGTCCTCCTTAGCATTTCACGCTCATACTACTTTCTGTTCATGTAAAATTCAAATTTTTATTTTTAAATACTTTAAAATATTATACTATGTGCTTTTTATTAAAAATAAAGTAAAAATAATACTCCTGTGTGCGGCGGCCAGACTACGGTGGAAGTCCACATTCCAAAAAACCTGAATTCGTTGGGAAAAGACCAAAAGAGCTACTACAACGATGGTTTGATACGCTGGATGGTGATTTGAGAGCCTCGCGACTTTTTCGTTTCCTGTACGGGCCAAAGGCTGAAGAGAAAGAATAAATATATTATTTCTATGGCTTAAAATGTAGCAAATTCCCGCGAAATTGATAAAAACTGCTATAACTTTGACCTTTGGCAAAAGCGTAACGCCTTAAGTTTTGAGCTCGATAGCTTCCAAAAATAAGTCCCGTTTCATTTTAAGTTTGCGTATTTTAACCTCTTACACGCCTATTTTGCAATTCACGACGATATTAAAATCTGCTACCATTTGATACTCCACACGGGTACATTAGGTGGAAAACTATTTTACACACCTTTCCGTTATACACATACCATATTGGGAGCCCCCTCCCCCCCTCTTTATATTCCAGTCAAAGTAATGCCACTCACTATAAGCGTGGGTTCCTTTATGTTCACCAAATTTCAATCGAATTGGCATAGCCGTTTTGGAGGAATGAGCGTGTCATAGACAGACTGTAAAACGATTTGATTAGGTTGGGGGAAAAAGTAATGTCGTATTTTGTCAATAGATGGTGACACTTAAACATATCTACATATCTTGTGTTGTACTTATCACATCGAGCCATACTATTCGACGATTTGAAGACGACAATCAGGGCTACAGGTGTCTCTTTGACAGTTTTATGATCGTACGTTTCAGTCTGAAGTTATAGCGCGTCAAAAATGGAGTCCACCAAGGAAGAAATTCGTCATATTTTACATTTTTACTACCTGAGAGGTAAAAATACAACGAAGGCGGTCAAAAAATTTTGTCAAGTTTATGGGTCCGATGCTGTAACGATTCGCACAGCACAGCATTGGTTCGATCGATTTCGTTCTGGTGTAGTGGATGTCGAAGATACACCCCGTACTGGTAGGCCAATCGTCGTAGAAACCGATAAAATCGTCGAAATCATCCAAGTAGACCGTCATGTGTGCATTCGCTCGATTGGCCAGGAACTGGGTAAGGACCATAAAACCATTTGGAACCATTTGCAGAAGATTCGATTATGAAAAAAACTGGATGTTTGAGTGCCACACGAGCTGACGGCAAAAAATCTCTTGGACCGAATCAACACTTGCGATGCACTGCTGAAACGAAACGAATTCGAGCCATTTTTGAAGCGGATGGCGACTGGTGATGAAAAGTGGATCACGTACGAAAATCTCCAGCGAAAAAGATCGTGGTCAAAGCGTGGCGAGCCGGCTCAAACCACCGCCGAGCCCGGATTGACGGCCAGGAAAGTTTTGCTGGGTTTTTGGTGGGATTGAAAGGAAGTCTACTGTGAGCAACTCGACCGTTTGAAGTAGGCGATTGAACAGTAGCGGCCAGGATTGGTCAATACGAATGGTGTTCCGTTCCACCAGGACAACGCTCGGCCTCACACATCTTTGGTGACCCGCCAGAAGCTACGGAAGCTCGGATGGGATGTTCTATCGCACCCATCGTATAGTCCGGACCTGGCACCAAGTGATTACCATCTCTTCCGGTCCATGCAAAACGCTCTTGGTGCTACTAAGTTGGCTCAAAACAGGCTTGCGAAAACTGACTGTCTGAGTTTTTGCAAATAAACAGAGGGAGGGGGGGGGGGGGGGGGGAGTTTATAAGAGGGGGATAATGGAGTTGCCTTCTAAGTCGCAACAAGTTTGCGAACAAAACGGCGCATATTTGACTTAAATCGGTAATTCTAAGTATGTTAAATAAAGCGTTAAAATTCGATCACAAATACCACATTACTTTTTCCCCAACCCAGTATAAGGTTTTGTGTTATATAAAACCTTGGAAAGCATAATTCAATCACAATTCCTTAGAATATGTCACAGATTTTTGCCCCTATTAATTTCTCTCCTTAACCGAAACATTGATGGCTTGATATACTAGTTTGTGATTTGAGAACCTCCTGACTGCACAAGTTAAGGACATTGTGCGTGTATAAAAAAAATTTTGCAAGAGTGTTACCATGATGAGTCTACATTTACCCTGTCAAGACTCTTTCGAAGTTCTTGTGCATATATATACATGCGTATATACGAGGTAGTCACATATTGGACTTTATATTTTAAGATTTTGATTGATTCGATAATGCCCTTTTGCTCGTAAAAGCACTCATACACGCTCTCTTTCCTTTCTTGGTTGTTCAATAGAGTTAGGATTTTCGTATTTAGTGGTTGCTGACGCTAGAAGCATCAAACCCAGGGACGCTGCAAAAAATAGTCTAATTGGAAACACATGTTAATCAACAGACATAAACATATCATCCGACATCAACTCATTAAAGTTCTCATAACTCGCCCTTTCAATAAATCATTAATTAGTTGCGCGCCCATGTCTCCAGAAATTGAACACACATGGATCTTCGCCGGGAGGAAAAAAGAGGAGCCATGCCGAAAGAAATGCACGCGGAAGCCGTCCCTTTAGAGACAATGCCGCCAAATAAGCAATTAGCGTTCGATGCCCACTTCGGCGCACATCACATCATGCCCTTTCGAGGAGTGCACAAGTCGCAAGACTTTTGTCAATTCTTACGAGATCAATGGGATAAATGTGGTCTGTTGAGATGGCATCCCATCTACAATAAATACTGAGGACGACATCTCTCACAGAAAAACAAGATTTATGTACTATTTGGAAACTAATGTTATGCGCACATGTTCCAAAAGCTGCTGCTCAGCAAGTTTACGGAAATATTTGTCATTGCACTCCGCCATATTAGTACATCTGAGAATACATGGCATTTGCATTATATTGCACATTAACTGATAACACAGAAAGGGACATTTAGATGTAGTTTTTGTGGGGTCCCTGGACCATTGAAATCGTGGCGACCTCGGAGAGAGTTTAAAATGTGTGCATGGAATAAGTACTGGTATATATGAAATTTGATTTCCCAATGAAAACTTGAGACCAATCATCATCATCATCAACGGCGCAACAACCGGTATCCGGTCTAGGCCTGCCTTAATAAGGAACTCCAGAATCCCGGTTTTGCGCCGAGGTCCACCAATTCGATATCCCTAAAAGCTGTCGGGCGTCCTGGCCTACGCCATCGCTCCATCTTAGGCAGGGTCTGCCTCGTCTTCTTTTTCTACCATAGATATTACCCTTATAGACTCTCCGGGTGGGACCATCTGCATCCATACGGATTAAGTGACCCGCCCACCGTAACCTATTGAGCCGGATTTTATCCACAACCGGACGGTCATGGTATCGCTCATAGATTTCGTCATTGTGTAGACTACGGAATCGTCCATCCCCATGTATGGGGCCAAAAATTCTTCGGAGGATTCTTCTCTCGAACGCGGCCAAGAGTTCTGTGTAGACTACGGAATCGTCCATCCCCATGTATGGGGCCAAAAATTCTTCGGAGGATTCTTCTCTCGAACGCGGCCAAGAGTTCGCAATTTTTCTTGCTAAGAACCCAAGTTTCCGAGGAATACATGAGGACTGGCAAGATCATAGTCTTGTACAGTAAGAGCTTTGACCCTATGGTGAGACGTTTCGAGCGGAACAGTCTTTGTAAGCTGAAATAGGCTCTGTTGGCTGACAACAACCGTGCGCGAATTTCATCATCGTAGTTGTTATCGGTTGTGATTTTCGACCCTAGATAGGAGAAATTGTCAACGGTCTCAAAGTTGTATTCTCCTATCCTTATTCTTCTTCGTGTTTGTGTTTGACCAGTGCGGTTTGATGTTGTTGGTTGATTCGTCTTCGGTGCTGACGTTGCCACTATATATTTTGTCTTGCCTTCATTGATGTGCAGCCCAAGATCTCGCGCCGCCTGCTCGATCTGGATGAAGGCAGTTTGTACGTCTCGGGTGGTTCTTCCCATGATGTCGATATCGTCAGCATAGGCCAGTAGTTGGGTGGACTTGAAGAGGATCGTACCTCTTGCATTTACATCAGCATCACGGATCATTTTCTCGAGGGCCAGGTTAAAGAGGACGCATGATAGGACATCCCCTTGTCGTAGGCCGTCATTGCTGTCGAATGGTCTTGAGAGTGATCCTGTTGCTTTTATCCGGCCTCGCACATTGGTCAGGGTCAGCCTAGTCAGTCTTATTAATTTCGTCGGGATACCGAATTCCCTCATGGCCGTGTACAGTTTTACCCTGGCTATGCTATCATAGGCGGCTTTAAAGTCGATGAACAGATGGTGCAACTGTTGTCCATATTCCAACAGTTTTTCCATCGCCTGCCGCAGAGAGAAAATCTGATCTGTTGCTGATTTGCCTGGAGTGAAGCCTCTTTGGTATGGGCCAATGATGTTGTGGGCGTATGGGGCTATCCGGCCTAGCAAGATAGTGAAGAATATCTTATAGATGGTACTCAGCAACGTGATACCTCTATAATTGCTGCACTGTGTGATATCTCCCTTTTTATGTATGAGACAGATAATGCCTCGTTGCCAATCGTCAGGCATTGATTCGCTGTCCCATACCTTGAGCACAAGTTGATGAACCACTTGGTGTAACTGGTCGCCTCCATATTTAACCAATTCGGCTGCAATTCCATCGGCTCCTGGCGATTTATGTTTTTTTAGCCGATGAATTGCACGGACTGTTTCTCCTAAACTTGGTGGTGGCAGTATTTGTCCGTCGTCTTCAGTTGGCGGGACCTCCAACTCGCCGATGTTCTGGTTGTTCAGTAGCTCATCAAAGTACTCAACCCATCGCTCTAATATGCCCATTCTGTCGGAAATCAGATTTCCCTCTTTGTCTCGGCAGGATGAGCATCGAGGTGTATAAGGCTTCATCCTGCTGACTTGTTGGTAAAACTTCCGCGCCTGGTGCGGTTGCTCCCTGTACTTTTCTAGTTCACAGACTTGTTGGTTCTCCCAAGCTTCCTTTTTCCGTCTGTGAAGTCGCTTCTCCGCTCGACGGAGTTCGTGATAAGTCTCTGCGCGTGCCCGCGTTTTTTGAGAATGCAACATTACTCGGTATGCGGCATTCTTCCGTTCCGTTGCTAGCTTACATTCATCGTCAAACCAGCCGTTCCGACTCCTTTTGCGGCTGGGGCCAAGTATATTTGTGGCCGTATCCATGATAACGTTCTTCAGGTGGTTGTGAAGATCATTTGTTGATACTTCATCTGCAGGTCCTCTGTTGACTGCGGTTATTGCGGCATCCATTTCCCTCTTATAAGTGTCGCGGAGGGTTGTGTTGTGGATGGCTTCAGTGTTCACTCTCACCTGATTGTCAGAGGGGATTCTAGGTGGTATTGTTATTCGAGCTTGGAGCACCATGCCAACGAGATAGTGATCCGAGTCTATATTGGCGCCCCTACATGTTCTGATGATGACATTCTGACATTCATCAAGGCTGAGTGGTGGCGGCGTTCGATCAACACGTGGTCAATTTGGTTGAAAGTGGTCCATTAGTCCAACTTGCAATGTCGCATGCAGAAAAGTTGGGAAAATCGAACTTTTGCATCGACAATGCGAATGACCGCGCTTTTTCGTTAGTTAGTTTTTGAATGTATTTAATTTGTATGGATTCGTCATGAAGATTGATAAAGATACTATTTTAGTGGCAAATGGTAACTATTGATGTCACTTGCGTTAGTTTCGTCGATTCCATAGAGAATAATTGATTTCAAACTTGATGTATGTAGGTGCACTTTTTGTGGCATTTATTTTTATCATTTTCATAACATCGCCAAAATTTGTTTTTTATAGATTGTAGACCACTGAACATGGAAAAAATATTTTTGAAAATTGATCAGGTCTAGTTTTTAAACAAGTCGGGAAACCGGAAGCTGGACGCTTCAGGTACGAAAGGTTTTGTGTATTTCTTAGTACGTAGCACGTAATAATGCATGTTTTATGTGAGAATATCCACTTTCGGATGATATTGACATTCATAGTCTTGAATTTGCAAAGAAGCGACAAATTTGAAGTGTTATAACTTTGTTAGTAATAGTGCGATTTCCACCAAACTTGGTAAGATCATGCTCTATGTTATACCCTATACCTTTGTGAAATTTCGTGGTGCTAGTAAATTAAGGGGGGTTTTGCAACCAATTAATAAAAATTATAGTAATATACTATTATTAACTTTATTTGAAGGGATATCAGTATGGAAGGTATTTCAGAGCCCAGGCACCATATAGTGGCAGCCTCCCGATTTTTTTTCAGATTTTTCGGTTGGATAGACCAGGTTCGAAAAGTACTAATCGAGACCTTTAATTTGATACCCCACATGACTATATTTGATGAAAAAAAATGTACACCCCCCTTTTACAAGTATGGGGACCCCCCTTAAATTCGTTGTGAAAGGATGAAACTTACTATATGCGTGAGCGTTCACAGTTCCCAGCTTTCTACTAAATTTGGTCTTAATCGCTGTAACCGTCTCCGAGAAAAATGCGTGTGACGTACAGACAGACAGACGGACAGACAAACACAAAACCCTAAAAAATGATACACATATCATTCGTATCATTCTTCAATAGCCATTTACATTAGTAATTTGCTTTGCAAAGAGCTCTATTGATTATAGTTAATCCCATACGGTTCACACTAGGAGTTCAACATTATTAGCAAATGTGAAGCAGAAGTTCACTCAAATGTAAATTACTCTAGTTAATTATGACGTTAGCATTTTATTCCATTTATTATTAATATGTAGTGTCCGAATAGCTCAGTGGTTAGAGCACTGGGTTGTCACACGGAAGGCCGCGGTTCAAATCTCACGGGTGGCAGTGGGATTTGTATCGTGACTTGACGTCGGATACCAGTCGACTCAGCTGTGAATGAGTACCTGAGTCAAATCAGGGTAATAATCTCGGGCGAGCGCAATGCTGACCACATTGCCTCCTACAGTATACTGTGGTGTACCGTTACGGTCTTGAATGAAGTGCTCTAACACACTTGAAGGCCCTGATCCAATATGGATTGTTGCGCCAATGATTATTATTTCCGAGTTATCACAATCTCGGCAGATGCCGGATTTTACCTAATACTAACACTAAGTGCCAAGCATTTAGGCTCGGACGATCCTACCTACTTAAAAACTAAAAGGGGCACTGGTGGTGGTGGCCGGTGGTAGGTCAGTGGGAGAATCCGTCGAGTACTCCCCGCAACATCGAGCACGTATGCAGAATGGTGTACTTCTGCATGGTTTGAATCAGACTGTGCGAAAGTCCCAGGACATCGAGGGAAGCCGTCAGGGATTTAGGTACAATACCAATAGCTGACAATATTATGGGAACTACAACCACCCGCTCGAGACGCCAAATTTCTTTGATTTCCCGAGCCAATGGCTCATAGTTCACCTTCTTCTCCACGTATTTCCGTTCAATGTTGCTATTATGGGGGATAGCAACATCAATAATATACGCGGAGCGACCCGCCTTGTCAACTAACAGTACGTCAGGCTTATTGTGTGCGGTATGGCGATCACTCAGAACTTGCCGGTCCCAATACATGCTGTAAGCAGAACTATCAAGTACTGCTTGCGGCTCATATCGGTAAACCGGACATGTTCCCGTGATCAGCCCATGCTTATATGCAAGGTTTTGATGGATAACCTTACATACAGCATTATGCCTGGTGATGTATTGCACGGGTGCCATAACAGTACAGCCAGAAATGAGATAGTCCAACGTCTCTAACGCCGAACCACACATTCTGCACTGGTCGTTCTCCACCCGTTCTTTCATGATGAGCTTTTTATAAGCTCGGGTGGCGACCACGCCATCCTGAATGGCACACATAAACCCCTCCGTCTCAGCAAAAAGCTCCCCAGCACACAGCCATCTGTTCGACAGATGCAAATCGACAGATGGCTGCCAAAGACAATTCACCGTGCATTGCCTTCGACTTCCATTCATCGATCCGCTCTTGGTCCGACTTCACCCCACTCAGAGGATTGAAAGATCGATCCTTCAAGTTAAGTGGAGTCAGTCCACAGTCTGCCTTACAGACAGCCGCATGCAAGGGACTCGCCTGCTCTTTGCTGTAAAAATAAGCGCGCAGCGAGTCGACTTGGCGATGATGTTGTGCCGCTACGTCAACCACGCCTCTACCTCCGATGTCACGGGGCAGGTTCATCCGCTCCACGGCAGACTTTGGGTGATGCATTCGGAATTTGGACATAGTAGTCCGTATCCGCCGCCGGACGTTTTCCAGATCGGTCTTCGTCCACGGCACCAATGCTATGTCCGGCATGTGGCTCGTGATGACCTTTGCGGATGGCTTGGATTCGACATTTGTCTAATCCAAACTCCATCCGAATATCACGGCTGAACATGTCTATTATTCGCAACAGACTTCCTAGATGGTCGTCAGTACCAGCATACAGCTTGATGTCATCTAAGTACATCAAGTGTGTCAGTTCGCACTGAGCACGTAGGCCATACTTTATTGCAAAACCATGCCCTCTAGCATCATTCAGTAGCCATGAAAGGGGGTTCAGTGCCATACAAAACCAAAAAACCTCCGAATACGGATGGGCTCTGAGGTATTAGCACCCTCAGATGTACGGACTGACAAGGTATGCCACCCTTCCATGACTGTCGCCAAAAACTTTATTAGTTTCGGATCAATGCGATACAGATGTAGGATGTCGATTAGCCAGGTGTGCGGAACGCTATCAAAAGCCTTGACATAATCGATATAGCAACTGAAGAGGTTTCTTTGGCCTCTAGTTGCTTGTCCTACAACTACCGAGTCGATAATGAGTTGCTCTTTGCAACCCCTTGACCCAACTCGGCAGCCCTTCTGCTCCTCGGACAGAATGTTGTTGGTCTCGAGGTGCGCATTGATCCTTCCACTAATAATGGACTTGATGAATTTGTAGAGGGTTGGTAAGCAAGTGATGGGTCTTGTGTCTGCGGGGTCCTGCACCGTGTCCTTCTTAGGGATAAGGTAGGTAATCCCCGCAGTGAGGAAAGGTTGAAATTCCTCCGGCCGACTCATGACCTCATTTATACTGCGTGCCAACCGACTGTGTACGCTGGCAAATTTCTTATACCAGAAATTCTGCACCCGATCCAGACCTGGGCCCCTCCAGTTCTTCGAGCTGTTTATGGCTCGTCGAACTTCCTCTTCGGTAACATCCGCGAAATTCATGCCAGGTGTATTGGCATGGCGGGTGCCTTCGGCGGTAATCCACTCAGCATGCTCAGCATGCTGGGCAGGTAACCCCCAAAGTCCACTCCAATACTCTTTCGCTTCCATCACCGAGAACTGTATTGTCTGGGCGTTCTGTTGGGATTCGTTGAGAGATCTGAAAAAGCTCCGCTGGTTCCTCGCGTATGTTGCATTCTGGACACGTCTGGAATAACTTTCGCCATACCGTCGTAACCGACTGCATATGACAGAAAGTTTCTGTTTTAGTGTGTCCAGAATTTCAACAACGGGTGTCTCACAGGGGATGGCATAGTTCCGGTAAACCCTCTGCACTTTATTTCTCACCCGTCGGCTGGCACTGCCAGTGCTGATCTGAATCAGTCTAGCAATGTCTTGCCTTAGTGAGTCCCGCCGACGTTCCAGACGAATTTTCCATGGTGGATCTCTTTTGTCACTCAAACCAATAACGCGAAAGCGAATCTTCTGACCGTGCAATCTAATAGCCGCAACTGCACCACAATATACAAGTGATTGTAGTTGCAGCAGCGACATATCAGCACGCAGTCGAGATGCAATCTCATCATTGATTTGAGATAGAATTCCCGGAGTTACTGGAGATGCATAGAGCCTGGGAATACCTGCTCTATGCAAAGGATCCATATCCGAGAATTCCATACACGCTCTTTGGAATTCGTCCCGAACCTCAGCGGAAACCTCAGCTGGACGGTGGAGAAGAGTGTTTCGGCGAGTACTGAACCTGTTGCCTGCAGTGCGGCGTGGTGTTGTTGATGCCGCCGCCTCTGGCCCCATCGACTCTCGGTCACCAGTTTCCCCGATGACTTCAAGTCGAACACGCTCCCTGATGGTGGCCGGGATTGTGTCGCTGCGAGTAATAAAGCGGTACTGGTCTGCGACTCGCTGCACAGTCACGTGCGCGAATTGCGGGAAACGCTCGACGAATCTCTGGTGCAACAAGGGGCGGTAAGATGTTGTACCCGCCCCCGCCGTTATTTCGTAGTAGAAGCGGATGATGAAGAGGTTCATTTCTTCAGTCCATTTCATCCGTTTCCTACGCGAACGTGCTGAAGTGGTCGGCACAGATTGTGGCGAAACAGCTGCAGCAGGCGGAGCTGTGCTCCTGGTTGTCGTGGCGCCTAGACGTCGAACCGCCCCACGACTAGCGGTTTCGACGCCGTGCTATCCATTACGAGAGCCCGACCCAGTCACCAAGTCAGACGACTCCCGCCGGTTATCCGTACCGGACCTCAAATTTCTCCTTCTTCTCATTGTTGGTGGTGCATTTTATCCCTAGCTGCCAGGTGTTGAGATAGCTTCCTTAGTGCGTAATCTGCAAGACTGCAAAGTTCCTGCACTTTTCTCACCTACCCCCTGAGACGCTGCGGTGGCGTACAGCCATTCAGACTGAAGCTATCTATCCCCCCTCCTTTCACAACCGGGCTTGGGACCGGCTTCGGCGGAGTTATTATTGTTATTATTATTAATATGAGAGCATTCATATGATCCAGCAGCAAGCATTCCGTGTTCAGCACGAAGCGTGTTAATTACGACATCGTAGATGCCAAAACAATCGTATCCTAGCTTGAATTTGTATGATGGCAGAAAATCATTGAGCATGTACGCCGTTGCGCGCATCCCAGTGGGACTTTGTGCTAGTATTTCGTCCTTGGATCAATGCAAACTAATGATAAATGAATGCATGTAAAACTAGTATCGATAAATGCAACTACGGTCCCTTCTGCATGACATTGTAATCATTCGTTAATTTATCCAGGATGATGATAAGTTGAAAAGGAACAAATTTAGCCCATCATTACAAATCAAATAGAAATTCACATTGCACTCTAGACATGGAACGAATCAGTGGCGGGGCGTGGATTGAGAATAAAGGGAAACCACAATTCTTCTGTTTAAATAGTCAAAACCCGTTCGTTAGCTGCTTTTGCACTCAGAGACCATGGCTGAGGGCGTGCAGCGTTTTGGCCCCTATGTTACCTTACGAAATCATAAGAGGGTATATATATTTATATGTATATATATAAATATAATAAGTAATAACCTGGCGTACCAGGTTTATCCTCACCTGAGTTGCAAACGCAGAGCTGCATGCGACCAGGCGCGTGTCATGGGTTGCGGATAATGACATGACCCACCGGGTCAGCTACGAATATCGCAAGTTAATCTTGTAAATAAGTAGCCGCGGACAAGCAGAACGTTTCCCTTTGTGTTCATCCTCCCTTACCGATTCTTCCGTTCAGGAGGAGTAAACCTCCTTAACAAATCCGTAATCCGGGGTGAAGGGATCGACGCGCCTATCGGATGAATTGCAGTGACGTTACACTGTATTTCAGTGGCTCCCCTCCAAATACCTTCCCTACCTTTGGCGGTAACCATGGGGCATTGCAACATTGGGGCTCTGTTGACTGCTTCCCCAATACTCGTGGGAATAAAATTGGGGAAAACAATTTAAATTCTCTTAAGGGGACCCCAGGGACACGAAGACAGTACCCACCACGGTTAAGGGTCGTTCAACAACATCAGAGCGGCTCTTCGCCTTTGGATGTTTTGGCGGTTATGCCGTCAACCACCAGGGACGGGAGACCTAGGCGTCGTATGGTTTGGACGAACCAACTCAACGAATTTATCGTCCGCGCCTATTACCGTGTCACGGATTTGGAACGGAATCCATCAGGGTACAGACATCGACTACATGACGCGTTCATAACCCGATTTCCGGAACTAAGTCATGTTCCGGAACAGAACGTCGTCAACCAGTACCGGGTGATAGTGAATAACAACCGAGTTGCCTTACCAACTAGGCAACAAATCTTCCAAGAGGTTTCACTTGAGCTCGGGCTGGAGTCATCAAATTACCGGACTAGTCAAAGGAGTAACACAAGTACTCTACCTGTAAGGCACTCCATGAATCCAGTAGTCAGGAGAAGCTTAGTAACTGGGGATGTCGACCCAATTTATAATAAGGCTTTGACCGCATTCCAGGTCGCATTCACAGACTATGCTGAGATTCTCCCAGACGCTAGGCCAAAGATCCCAAAACTGAAGTTTACTTCGGCAACTACTAACATCATTGCTGCCGTTGACAGAATTTTGACTGATCGTTTGGCTAGCGAGATTACTGCTACAGAGGTTCACAGCCTGATCTACGTTGCAGCTGCCACGGTTATTCGTCTCCATAACCAACATCTTAGAGCGAATAACAGAGGTATGCGCAGAAGGACTTTACCGTTCTGGGTGTTTCGACTCAACAAAAGAGTCGAAAAGTTGAGAAAGGAGATTGGTCGTGTGACGCAAGCACTCCTTGGAAATCCATCACCAAGAGTGCACAGATGCGTTGCGAACATCATTGGAAACTACCATCTGTCCAATGATATGCCAATCGAAGAAATCCTCGAGGTGCTGAAGCAGAAACTTGCGGTATGCTCCAATCGCATCCGTAGGTATCAGAAAAGCTTTCAGCGAAGGACAGACAACACCTTGTTCTTCCAGAACCAACGGGGATTCTACAAAAATCTCACCAGCTCAGATAGGGAAAGTAACCTCAATCTGGATCAGGCAGAAGACTTCTGGAGAAGTGTTTGGAGCGAATCCAGTCGTTGCAATTTAGAAGCAGCGTGGCTCCCACACCTTATGCGTTCATGCGAGGCCCTCCCCGAAATGACCATGCCTGACGTAACTGAAGTCGACGTTAAAGCAGTCCTTGACAAGGCAGGTAACTGGAAGGCGCCAGGAGTTGACAAGATTCACAACTTCTGGCTGAAGCGGTTCAAGAGCACTCACAGGATATTGGCAAATCAATTTAATCAGATGATTGCCGATCCTGATTTAGTTCCACCATTTTTCACCAAGGGGATAACTTTCCTCATCCCCAAGAGACAGGGTGTCTCTTGCCCTTCAAAATGTCGACCAATTACTTGTCTTCCTACCATCTACAAGGTCTTCACTTCAGTTCTGTGCGCGAAAATCTCAAAACATCTTGATGTTCATAAATTGATAGCTGAGGAGCAAAAATGATGCGCAAAAGGCTCTCGAGGCTGCAAAGAACAGCTTATAATCGATACGGTAGCTGTAAAGCAGGCTGTCCACCAAAAACGAAACATCTCGACAGCCTACATCGATTATAAATCAGCCTTTGACTCCATATCACATTCGTGGTTACTACAAGTGTTACGCTTGTATAAAATCAACCCGAATGTCGTTCTTCTACTGAGAACAGTAATGAAGAATTCGAGCACGAAGCTATCGGTATCTTCGCAAACATCAGGAGAGATACCAATCAGGCGTGGCATTTTCCAAGGCGACTCTCTAAGCCCACTGTGGTTTTGTTTGGCTTTGAATCCGCTATCCCATCTTTTGCATGAAAGCAAATACGGGTTCCAACTCAAGCATGGCATATTGTCGAAATGTACATTGAGCCATTTAATGTACATTGACGACATCAAATTGTATGCCAAAGACGAGAACCAACTTCGCTCCTTGCTGGACATCACCATCCAGTTCAGCAGGGTTATCGGCATGCAGTTGGGTTTGGAGAAATGTCGCATAAAAACAATTGTTCGGGGAAAACACACCGACAACGAAGGATACAGCCAAAATAACATCCGAATTGAGGGCATGGATTCGGACGACGTCTACAAATACCTCGGCATATTGCAAGCAACAACACCTGCTGTGGCAATAATTAAATCTAAGTTGGGGGGAATTTGAGCGGCGTCTGGATCTTGTCCTTAAAACTGAGCTGTACGGGAAAAATAAGATCATGACAATCAATACCTTCGCCATTCCCGTCCTTCTATACACTTTCGGTGTGATACAGTGGAGTAATACTGATTTAGAATCTGTCAATAGACGGGTAAGGGTAGTTCTTGCAAACAACAACATGCACAATAGAGCTGCCGAAAAATTTAGAATCACTATCCCACGTCATCAGGGAGGAAGGGGGGTACTTGATTTAAAAACGTTGCACTACAATCAAGTGCATTCTCTTCGTGAGTTTTTCTATGAGAAAGAATCCTCTAGCCAAATACATCAGGCTACCGTCATGGCAGATAATAAATTATCTCCTTTGAACTTGAGAAGCAGAGAATGGGATCCCATGTCGAATGTTACTTCAGTCCAACAGAAGATCGACATGTGGAAAGAGAAACCCATTCACGAGGTCATATCAAAAATTTGTTCTTGTCAGGCATTGACATCGAAGCCTCCAACAAATGGTTGACAAACGGTGTACTGTTCTATGAGACCGAAGCATTCCTAACTTCAATTCAGGATGCTTCGCTCCCAACAAAAAATTATAAACGGTACATTCTGCATGACTCCTCAATCACCAACTCCAGTTGTATGTTATGCAACTGTGAAGAGGAGACCATCCAGCACATAACATCTGCGTGCAGGATGTTGAGCAGTACCGAGTACACCAATCGTCATAACTCCGTCTGCATGATTCTCCATCAAAACCTTGCGTTGAAGTATAACTTAGTGGCAACCTACCATCCTTACTATAAGTATACTCCGCAGAGAATCTTGGAAAATGATCGGGTCAAACTACTGTGGGATCACACTATTGCCACCGACCACAGTGTTAATCATAACAGACCCGATCTAGTTCTGCTTCTGAAGGTAGAAAGAGCGTGCTTTATAATCGATGTAGCCGTACCGTTGGACCGGATCACTGTTGAAAAACAGCACGAAAAAATCCGGAACTACGGCCCTTGGCAGACGATATGAAGCAGACTTGGAGACTACAAAAGATCCAAGTAGTCCCAGTAATAATTTCAGCGACGGGATTAGTCCCGCAGAACTTACATAAAGCGCTGAAAACGCTCGATCTTAGGGCTGGACTATACATGGAGATGCAAAAAGCGGTTATCCTTGCAACCTGTGCTATAGTCCGAAGAGTCCTGTCCGGTAGCAATCTGACCTAATGGGTTTCAGTCTTTATCCGCACTGTCTTCAATATAAGATCCATGTCTCTGTAGTGTAGAACCTCCGCGTCATTGGCTGTAGTGTTTGCGACAATCGGGATGCAGTAACACATTTTCGCATGGTCGCACACACTTTGCGTTAAAACGCATCATCGCTGTGATGCGGGCCTTTGGATGTTGCCTTCAGCCCATCCTTAGTTTGGTCGCCCCTCGGTCCGGTTGGGCGGGAAGAGGGTCCGTGGGCTTTTTGAAGTATTTATATGTATATTTGTTCTGCCGCCCTCTATGGTTCTGAGTGTTGGCCAACTATAAAAGACAATGAACGACGTCTTGCAGTAATGGAGACGAAGATGTTGCGTTGTACTAGTGGCGTGACACGTTTTGATCAAATCCGAAATGAGGATATCCGCGATCGTTATTGGGTTGCACCGATCTTGGAAAAATTAGAGAGGCGTCTTCGATGGTATGGTCACGCAATTTGTGCTAAGGAGAATTCATTTGCCAAGATTGGTCTGAACATCGAAGTCGATGATAAACGACCAAAAGGCAGGCCGAAACAATGGTGGCTTGATACACTGGATGGGGATTTAAAAGCCTCGAGATTGCATCCAGATCAGGCATTTGATAGAGCCAAATGACGAAACCGATCACGACGAGCCGACCCCGGTTGTGAACGGGACAAAGACTGGAGAAAAAGAAGAATATAGCATGCAATAACATATTTGAAATAGATATGTAATTATATAACAATGCTTTATGATTGATGATCTGTAATGAGTATCAATTAAAAGTTCGATTCTTGGACCGTTACTGAATTTAGATAACGTTAATAGCGACTTCAAATGTTTAGATGATTTTTTCCGTGGCTTTCAACAGCTTTAGGAAATTGTTTAAATCGCTGAATTCTGCTGTTTACGGCACGTTATTTTTAGTAAAAAATAGTAGACACTGTGCAGAAAAGAATTTGTTTCTAACATCGTAGCCGGTGAGCCAATCTACAACAATATACAATTTGCAGAAAAAATGACGGACGCAAGACTTTTTTCGGTTATAATATTTAATACCGACATTGGACGGCTTTCATCCATGATTTCTCCCTTACTATCAAACGAAGGTGATCCAAAATACTGCTACTACTTGACCTACCGATAAATCGATAAAGACACTATTTTCAATTTGAAAACCACTCCAAGCTTCTATTCAACCCTACTTTTAACTTTAAATCACATGCAAGCATTTACAGATTTACAACATGAAAATTCAATATTACTCTACTATTCGATGCACTATAAATTGAAGGGGGCCATCCCGTGTGTCGGATCCGAGGAATGGAATATTTTTTTCCTGGCATCAATTATATCTATATATAGAGTAGAATATATGGGTAAAGAGATTTTTTGATATTCGGAGTCGTTCGCAAATTATAGTGTTAAACACGTAATAAGTCACATGCCAGATTTAAAACTGCATATTGAAAACCTGCTGCCACCATAACCCAAAATCTATCCAACGAAATTCTTTGAAATTTTCACTACTTATTCAGAACATATTTCTACAGTCTGCAAACTACGATAATTGCGATTCATTCAGTAGTTTTTTTTATTCAATAAAGAAGCCTTAAAAAACGCCAAGATTCACAAAAAAAAGTTTAACACGTCGCCAAAAATTTAACTGTTGATATTTTTTAATAATCCTAGTTTGCGGACTGTAGTTAAGTCTTTTATTTAAAGTGATCACAGCGTCATCTAACGTGGCAGCAGAAAAACACCTTTTTTTGGAGATAGGTGTATAAGTTGCTCTGTATTTCAATAACGAACAATGCTATCGTACTGGAAAAATTACTACGGAAGATATTAGTAACTCTATGATGAAAAATTCGTATTTGTATCTTTATCCAGTTCTTCCCAAAAATGTTTTAAAAAAGCAAAAAAAAAACGGCCTTCACACGGGATTACCCCCTTAAGCATTCATTGCTAATTTCGATCGGAATCCAATTGGAAACTGTTCATTCAATTGGACCAATACACCACACGATTCACCAGCAACTCTGTCGCTCCGGGGGCAAATTTGAAAACCAGAATAGCGAATAAACAATCATGATTAATTCCAATTTAATTATTCGGAACAGTAGAAGGAAGTGAAAGTAATTACAACACTACACTTTTGGCATTGGCTTGTAGCATTATTTTGTAGGTTGCGTTTGGTGTGTTATTTAAATCGTTAAGATGATCTTATTTGGTACATTTGAGGGTACCGCCAGCTCGGAACGGCATAGCACGACAGAATATTGCCTGGTGTATTGGTAATATACGGGTTTTAAAAACGGTATCAGAAAAATGCCTGCGCCTGTTTCACGCAAATGGCCGTTTCACATAAACATTCATTTGTTTCAGGCAAACCTTGCAGACAAATGAGTGTATTTGTCACAGACAGCATGCGGATGTACAAATTTTGCTTGATCTGAAGATGTTACCTGATTTAGTACCTTGAAGCCGTCATCCACGTTCAGTTCAGTGAAAGCACCATCCACGTACCGTTAGTTCAACCCTTCAACCCATTTATAGAAAAACAGCCTGTGTGCGACGACCGTCAACAGCGCGCATAAACGCAGACACGTACTGGTTTTCCTTTTCTCAGGGGTAACTGACAGGCAGAACTGATCGTAGATTGCCACCTTCAAATAGTGCGTCCAGTGGTTACCCCATGACACGTCACGACAGATTTTTTTGAAGCAATATTGGCAACGAAAAAAGATTGATGCATTTGAGAGCCATACATTCATACTAACAACTAATCTTGTGCAGCCATTAACCTCCTACCTCATTATTTCATTTGCTAATAGCAATCAAAAGCAACGGAAATAGGAATACGTAGTCTATGATATTTTACAGGTAATCAGTGACACGATTATGTGCCGGCTGTTCTTCTGCTTTGCAATTGTTTTGGCCAGAGTGTTGACGCTGTTGCCTTATTGGAATTTGTGGGCAGGGTTGCCATCGTTGAAAATTTCCCATATCGTTTGGGTGGCATCGTTGCGGTCGTGAACTGGTTTCGATTGGAGAAGTTAGGGTCGCCGGTCTTTATAGATCAAAAATGCTAACAGAAGATTACCGTTTGAATACTGAAAGCCGCAATTTTAGCCGTGTGGCAAATCGTCTTTCCGGGATTTCCCTTCGTTGAAAATCCCCAAACGGCAACCTTTTTTCCAAAACTTACGCTCTAACAAATTGAAAGCGGCAGCCATGTCTTTTTCAGCCGTAAGTCAGCCTCTCTAGGCACAACTCTCCATTCCAAATGATATGGTTGTTTTAAGACGGCAACCCCACTCACGACATCCTCATAAAAACAAAGGCGGCAACATTGCTCCAACATTCCTTCGCAAACATCATCGAAATTTTTCAATATTTAAACAATTTACAAGGAAATTACAAAACCTTTCGATCCTAATGCCGCTACTTTACTTCATTATATACATAGTTGTTAGCTATCAGTCAAAACTGCTGACCAATTCTTTAGTAACTTATTTTGTGCAACTTACTATTAGCCAATTGAAATCGTTCCACTGATGACCCAACATTTGAAAATTAATTCCTCATTTCTGACTAACTGTCGGTCTGTCTGTCTGTCCGTCACACGCATTTTTCTCGGAGACGGTTGTAGCGATTGACACCAAATTTGGTAGAAAAGTATGAACTGTGAACGCTCATGCATATAGTGAGTTACATCCTTTTACGACGAATTTAAGGGGGGTCCCCATACATGCAAAAGGGGGGTGTAAATTTTTTTTTCATCAAATATAGTCATGTGGGGTATCAAATTAAAGGTCTCGGTTAGTACTTTTCGAAGCCGGTCTTAGTTTTGAATTTTGTTGAAAAGGTGGGGAGTGCGGGGGGTTGAAAGTGGTCGTTTTTTTAACGAACCCATTCTCAGGAACTACCAAACCGAAAAATCTGAAAAAATCAGGGGGCTGCCACTATATGGTGCCTAGGCTCCGAAATACCCTCCATACAGATACCTATTCAAATAAAGTTAATAATAGTATATTACTATAATTTTTAGTAATTGACCTTAAGTTCACCCTAGAATCACAAAATTTGGAGCATGATCCTGCCAAATTTGGTGAACTGAACAAAGTTACGCTAGGTCAAAACTGCCGCTCCTCTGCAAATTAAAGACTATGAATGTCATTATCACTTGAAAGTGGCTATTTTCACATAATATATGCATATTTTACGTGCTACATGCTAATGGGACAAATGCACACTCAAATCTCTTTATAAAAAAAATACACAAAACCTTTCATATATGAAGCGTCTAGCTTCCGGTTTCCCGACTTGTTTAATTGTTACACACAACCAAATTTTGCCCAAGATTCATCACCATCATCAACGGCGCAACAACCGGTCTAGGTATGCCTTAATAAGGGACTCCAGACATCCCGGTTTTGCGCCAACGTCCACCAATTCGATATACCTGAAAGCTGTCTGGCGTCCTGACCTACACCATTGCTCCATCTCAGACAGGGTCTGCCTCGTCTTCTTTTCTACCATAGATATTGCCTTGTAGACTTTCCGGCCTGGATCATCCTCATCCATACTGATTAACCTATTTTATCCACAACCATGTGTCATAGTATCGCTCATAGATTTCATCGTTACGTAGGCTACGGAATCGTCCATCCTCATGTAGGGGGCCAAAAATTCTTCGGCGGATTCTTCTCTCGTCTGCCTTTTGGTCGTTTACCATCGACTTCGATGTTCAGACCAATCTTGGCAAGTGAATTCTCGCTTGCACGAATTGCGTGACCATACAATCGAAGACGCCTCTCTCGCAACTTTTCCACGATCGGTGCAACCCCATAACGATCGCGGATATCCTCATTTCGGATGTGATCTAAACGGACGACATTGCGGTAAATTTTAGATTTGAGACGTTCGTTGATACGTCGATCACAAAGGACACCCGTTGTAGAACGCCACTTCATCAAGGTTGCGTTAATGCGTGAAGCAATTTCATAACGCAGTTCTCCATTGGCTGATAGCGTTGACCCGAGGTATCGCTCAGTTCTAGGCAGATCACTACCGCTGACAGTGATTGTACCTGTTTCATGGGGATCGGTCGTCTAAAATTCAGTTTTGTTGAAATTCAATCTGAGACCGATTTGCTTGAGGCGATCATTCCATTTTTGAACAAGTTGCTCGAGATCATTTTTGCTATCAGATGCTAGGAAAACATCATCTGCATAAAGCAGTGTATAGGGCGCTGGACGTTGGATATCCCGTGTGACGGTGTCCATAACAAGGACAAAGAGGAGTGGTGAGAGGGCACTTCCTTGATGAACACCAACAGAGATACGAAGCGGTTTTGATACACCCGCCATACTTCGAACAGTACTTTTCGGATCGTGGTAGAGTAATTGAACCCAGCGCACGAGTTCTTCTGGCACGAAGTGTTGTCATAAAGCATACCAGATGAGTTCGTGTCGCACACGGTCAAACGCTTTCTCTAGATCCAGAAAGGCAATGTAAAGAGGGCGATGCTTCTCACGGTGTTTCTCCATGAGTAACCACGCAGCGTGTATTGCGTCAGTAGTTCCGCAGTTCTTGACAAATCCGGCTTGATTCACGGTTATTTCAATGATTTCGCGAATACGGTTGTCAAGAATGCGTTCAAAAATCTCCATGGTATGGGAAAGTCACGGACCGGACGGTAATTTGAACATTCTGCTGGGCTACCTTTCTTTTTCCATATTGGAACAGTGGTACTTTATTGCCAGTCAGATGGTGTTCTTCCTTCCTGAATAACCCGGTTAAAGAATTCACTGATCCACAGTGTTGGGTCCCAGCTCTTCGCTTTCCAGAGCTCAAATGCGATGTCGTCAGGTCCTGTTGCTTTCCCCGATTTTATTTGTTTTATTGCCTCCTCGACTTCAGTTGCGCTGACTGGTGGAACTGCTCCAAATGTCGGCAATGATTGTGGAAGTGGAGGATGAGCAAATTCTTCAGTTGAAATCTGCTCGAAGTATTCTCGCCATCTATCCGTTGCGGGTCGACGGTTAGTAAACAAAGTACCGTTCTTGTCATTAACACAACAGAAGTATTCGATATCCTGTGTGCGTTCATCACGGCTTTTAGCAAGTCGATACAGATCTCTCTCGCCATCCCGAGTGTCCAGTTTATCGTAAAGATTTTTGAAATGGTTCGCTCGGGTGATAGCGACCGCTTTCTTTGTTTCCCGGTTGGCATTCTTATAAATTTGCCAATTAGCAGGCGTTTTATCGTCGAGAAATTTTGATTACGTGATTACCATTTCATGATTACATAATTGCAATCGTAGTCATGGCCTATGATTATGTAATCACAAAACCACGCTCATTGCCCAACTGTGCTGAAAACACTTCCACAAGAATGTAATTCATCGCATTGGCTCCATACACTTTTCGAATTTGCGCTAGGCAATGTAATGCATTTTTTCAAACGACCGTCCTCTCCATCAATGCGCATTACAATCTATTGCTGTTCTGCTGTTGCTCTGTCCAACTGCTGTGAGGAAGTAGGATTTGGAGTTGCGGTACATTTTCTTATAGTAGTTCCTTGTGTTAATTTTCTGTTGCCATATAAGGAAAGCTTCTTTAAAGAATAAGTGGACCCAAAGAAAGCTTCAGAATATAACCTAATCATGGAAAAAATGTTAAGGGAACTTCCAGGTATCACAATTACTCACCCAATTTTACTGCGGCCTATTTACCCAAGGCTTGCAAGTTTTCAAAAATTACAATGATTCCTAAATGTGGGAAGGACCAAACGCAGTTTGCTTCATACAGGCCTATAAGTCTGCTACCATCCTCTAAAGGGTGTTCCAAAAATTACTACTTTCAAAAATATCACTACATCTAATGGAAAGCAAAGTATTTCGTCAGCACCAGTTTGGTTTTCCAGAGAAGCATGGTACAATCGAACAAGTTCTCAGAATCATCTCTGAGATAAAGGGTGCACTGGAGAATAGAAAGTATGACTCAGCGGTGTTTTTGGATGTGGCACAAGCTAGAAGGTGTTTCCAGAATAGTTTCGTGGAATTTAGGAATCTTTTCTTCTGAAGCCCAAATTCAGTGGGCGTGTACAACACGCAAGCTGTAGTCCCTCAAAGCAGTGGACTGGACCGACACTCTAAAACACAAAACCTTATTAAAATCATATTTAATGTCTGTCTATTCATCTGTCTGCCTGTCAAAGCCAACTTACACAGAAACGGTTGATTCGATTGTTACGAAATTTGGTGAGAACATGTGGTCTGTGTGTCCCTCTACATGCAGCGAGTGACGCCATTTTGTGTTGAATTTTAAGGGGGGCTCCCCATACACGCGAAAGGAGGGTGTTCATTTTTTTTTCACAGAACATGATCATGTTGGTTACCAAATGAAAGGGCTCAATTAGTACTTGTTGAAACTGATATTTTTTTATATTGGGTGAAACCTAGGTGCGGTAGGGCACAAAATGTATGCTCCAAAAGTGAAGCAGGTCTCGCTCTCAGAACCTACCCAACCGAAAAACCTGAAAAAAATCACACTGATGCAACTATATGAAATATATGATAGATGTCAAAATACATCCCATTCCGATATCTGCACAAATAAAGTTAATAATAGTATATTACCATGTTTTGGAAATTTACCAGAAAGCCCCCCTTAAGTTCATCCCAGGAGTACGTAACCTCAGCATACACGATAATGTTGGACATAATTCTGAAGAGTTTAAAGGTAATCCGACTATCATTAACAAAGCTATAGGAGGTCAAAGTTTCACATTTCAGATAAATTTATAGCACTCAAGCCATGTATGACGTCATCATCAAATAAAACGAACTTATATGAACGACGGGGTCGTGGGAATGTTTTAGTTTTCCTTTTTTGACTTTTTTAGTTATTTGCAATTCAGTGTCAATTACTCTAGGTAGACATGTGTATGTATATGCTAATTAAGCTTGCCGGTAATAACCAATATAAAAGACGTGTGTGTTCTGGTCACCACCGGTTTTTAATTTATGTACCTAACATATACATCTGTATATGTATGCATTTATGCATGAAGTAAAGTGAAAGTTCGTTACATTGATTTAAATGTGCACATTTATGTATATCCATGCATCGTCAAGCGGTAATAAACAACGTTTGTTAATTTAGAGTGAACACCGTATTTATGTCCTTGATTTGTATGTATATATGTGAATCATGGGGTTCGGCAAAATGTGACGGAATATTTTGTATTCTTAGCTATGTGCAACTGGAGAATCGTGCATAGCGAGTTTCTCACATAAGATAAACTCAAAACCTTTACACCTGAAGCGTCCGGCTTCCGGTATCCCGACTTGTTTTTTCGTTTAAGATGAGCTGAGCGCGTGTCACCCGGAAAACACTTTTTTGGAAGATGGATGAATAAGTAGCTGCGAACTGCAATGAAAACTTTTGACGAACTCAAATAATTACTGCAGGACATTTCAGGTTCAGATTCAGTGACACGCATAGCGAGCATTGCGGGAGCCAAGCGGATCGCGCCTAATGACAAACGAAAGATATTGGCGAAGTTGTCTCTGTAGTGCTAGTATGCTTACTTTTCGTATTGTGTCCCATATCTTACAACCAGCGACGTTCCTTCACACCAGCAATATACATTAGGTTAGTACCATAGTACATTATTTAGTACCATAGTTTCATGCTACCCAACTGCGGTCTGGTATTGAAAACATACTTTTTTAAACAACTCCAATTCAAGCCGAATAGGACACCATATATAACAATAATATTAGTTATTGACGGAGCAATCTAATTGGATATAGGTTGCTTCAAGTTGAAGCACTTCAGTCAAAACGGTAACAGTACACTAGAAGTCAAATAAGGAGTGCTCTTAGGCAGTTGGTTTAAGGGGGCTAGACTCTATACACGTATTGCACAGCCCCTGAAGTAGATACTGCTGTATTTTTTTTAAATTCAATAAACATCATCATCATCAACGGCGCAACAACCGGTATCCGGTCTAGGCCTGCCTTAATAAGGAACTCCAGACATCCCGGTTTTGCGCCGAGGTCCACCAATTCGCTATCCCTAAAAGTTGTCTGGCGTCTTGGCCTACGCCATCGCTCCATCTTAGGCAGGGTCTGCCGCGTCTTCTTTTTCTACCATAGATACTACCATAGATCCTCATCCATACGGATTAAGTGACAAGCCCACCGTAACCTATTGAGCCGGATTTTATCCACAACCGGATGGTCATGGTATCGGTCATAAATTTCGTCGTTATGTAGATTACGGAATTGTCCATCCTCATGTAGGGAACCAAAAATTCTTTGGAGGATTCTTCTCTCGAACGCGGCCAAGAGTTCGCAATTCTTCTAGCTAAGAACCCAAGTCTCTGAGGAATACATAAGGACTGGCAAGATCCTTGTCTTGTACAGTAAGAGCTTTGACCCTATGGTGAGACGTTTTGAGCGGAACAATTTTTATTAGCTAAAATAGGCTCTGTTGGCTGACAACAACCGTGCGCGGATTTCCTCATCGTAGCTGTTATCGGTTGTGATTTTCGACCCCAGATAGGAGAAAAATTCAATAAACACACTCTTAAAGTGTACAAAACATTTCTTAATGTTTTGTGTAAAACAAGACTATTAAAATCGATTTACTCTCTGTCTATCTAATTGTCTGTCTGGTTTTTCACACCGATGCAAACAATATTGGGTGGGCATATGGAAACTATAAAATCCCACACATACAGTGAGTGACACAAATTTACATGCAATTTAAAGGGCGGTTCCGCATATATGCAAAGGGGGGAATGTAAATATTTTTGCCCCTAATGTACCCGTGTAGAGTGTTGAATGAAATCTCTCAATTAAAACTTTCACAAGCAGATTTTAGTTATGACGTTCATTGCAAACTGCGGGATCAAAATATTCACACCTAAAGTGAGATAGGATATACATATTATGTCTAAATATCCACTTTTGTGTGTTATCGGCTTTCAAAGTTTTAGATTTGCACAGAATTGACAACTTTGGCCTAGTATAACTTTGTTAGTAATAGTGTGATTTCCACCAATGCAGGATCTCATGGGCTAGTGAAAGAAATAACCAGGCCCCCGCACTCCCCCTTTTGGAATTAACTATCAGAATTAAGATCAGCTACTAATAATCGAGACTAATCGAGGCCTTTCTTTTGATATCCCACACGATTATATCCAGTAAAAAAAATTCTACACCCCTCCTTAAATTCTACGTAGAAAGATGTAAATCACTGTATGCGTTAGCGTTCACAGTTCCCACCTTCCCACCAAATTTGGCATCGATCGGTGTAACCGCTTCTGCGAGTGACAGACAGGAACAGAATAAACCGATTTTAATTATGTTTTGTTTCACACAAAACTTACAAAGAAAGGTCATCCAGGAGAGTGTTCAAATTGCCGTCCGATCTGGTTGCTGACTCATATCATGAAGATTTCTGAACCCAATCTTGACAACCGTATTCGAAGGATCATTGAAATAACCGTAAATCAACCCAGGTTTGTGAAGAACTGCAGAACTACTGACGCAATACACGCTGCGCGATTACTGAAGGAGAAACACCGTGGGAAGCATTGCCTTCCCGGATAAAGAGAAAGCATTTGACTATGGCTCACACTAACTCATCTGATATGCTCTGCAGCTGCACTAGTAGAAGGATTTCTCCATTGCTCCACTACAATCCGAAAGCAACTTGTTCAAAAATGGAATGATCGTTTCATACACGGTCTCAGACTGAATCTGGATAAAACAGAATTTTTAACAACCGACCCGAACGAAGCAAGCACCACCACTGTAAGTGGCAGTGACCAGCTCAGAATTGAGCAATTTAAATATCTGGGATCAATGCTATCAGGCATTGATGAACTGCGTTATTAAACTATTTCACGCATCAGCGCAACTTGAATGAAGTGGAGTCCCGTTCATTTTGATCCACGTATCAGCAAATACTTAAGCGAGATGGCGGTCCGTGAAGAACGGCAATCCACACTAACCAAATGGCAATCCTCTTTGCAAAATGAGTCAAGAGGCAGATTGTTTGCGCGGCTCATCGGCAATTTATAACCGTAGCTGAATCGAAAGCATGGCGAGACTGAGTATTTCCTTAGGCATAGATCCTCCTCCTGATTGTGTGTTCTGCAATGGAGTGGCCGACTACCCTGAGCACACCTTTTTTCTTGTGAAAGGTGGGATAGGTTCATCGGTAACTTTATGTAGACACAGGGGAACTCTCTCCAGACAACGTTTTCAGAGAGATCCTGAAGAGCGTTGACAGATAGATTCGTGTTGTGCATTACGATCGGGTTCTTCTTGTAGGGATGAAAATTGAACTCCACCGATGGGGGCCGGATGGCAACGGATTCCTTGAAGTAGCAAATCCCTTCCCTCTTTATCCTCCTGGTTTTCAAAGCATTTCCCTGATTAGAAGGCTCCCTAAGCGGAGAGAGTGGGAGGGGAGACAAGAGTCAACCTGGGATGACTAGGGTGATCGTATCCCTTGACGTCTCATCGAGGGCGCAGGATGGCGTCCTTAAGGTTAATAGAGAAAATGTATGAGCGGCCACAGATAAACATTCTTTACCGTGCAAAGATTGACTTCACAGGTATCGGGGCACATTCTCACCTTGCCTTGTTTAACGACAACCGCCACCGGAGAAGGCCAAGCGCTTTGCAAAGGACGAATAGGAAATACAAGTTTTGACTTAGGCTGCGGATGATCTAGAACTTCAGGTTAGCCGCAAACCCTCTAAACGTGATCGTAGCAGAAACCTTTCAAAGCGTGGAATGAACTCCGGTGTCTACTAAACCCAGTACCTTCTTGGCGTGATGTTCATATATGGTCGTAAGTCGCCCTTCGGCTTGTCCGCTAGCACTACCGACGAAAGGAGTTGTTGTGCACTTTTTCATGCAGCCCAGTAGTAGCGGACGCGGAGAGTAAAACACTTGAGCGGATAGGTGTAATGCACTCCGAGATACCTGTAATTAAACATTTAATTTTACTTAAATTGATTATTTTTATTTCTTTAACTGTCGAATTCCAACTAACACCGAAAAACAATTTTCGCCGTCAAAAATTGTTTTTCGATGTCATGGCTAACGCGATTCGCACTTGCGTGTATGTCACACACAAGTTGTTTGCTCCGCCACAACACTCCGCCGCTGAAACCGAAGGGGAGTTTCAACGGGTCAAAACCGACGCGTCGCGCGCCTCTTGTCCTGGTCCCGGTTTCTTGTTGGACGAAGGGCTTTAGTCGAGCCAAGGAGACAACCTGCTTGACCGTGCCCTCGATGTTGAGGCTATAATGATATCGGCCTCGCTCGAGGACTTCGAAGGGGCCCTCATAAGCAAATTCTTCGCGATTCGCTGTTCGGAAGCAAAGAAGAACGAGTGGCAGGGCTTACGACCAAGAAGGGTCGTCTTGGGCCATTATAGCGCCCTCCAGCGTCCTGTGATACCTTTTGAGCATCCCATTGGATTGCGAGTAGTACGCGGTTTGAAAAACGGAGAAGTTTGCCGAATTTTGAGAAAAGGGAAGACTCAAACTGCATTCCCTGATTGGTGCTTATAATTGCCAGCACACCAAAGCGTTGAATCCATTTGCGACAGACGGCCTCACCACTAGATTGTACAGCAATGTCTTTCAGATGTATCGCCTTAGATCACCGCGTGAACCTATCGATGATTGTGAGGCAATACCTGAAAATGTGCGAGTCTCGCAAAGGGCTAATGATGTCGAGATGGGTTGTGTGGAAATGCTTGGTGGACCGAGGGAACACTCATACCTCCTTCCTCACATGCTTTGCAGTTTTGCACTTCTGGCACGTGATGCACTGTCTGTCCCATGAATTAATATCCTTGTTCATGGACGGCCAAAAATACTTCGCGGTGACTAACCGATTCGTGGTCCGAACGCCTGGGTGCGCCAGATCGTGAACGCCCTGAAATACTTCCGTTCAGAAATTGGTTGTAATCTATGGCCTTGGTGTCGTGTCTGAGGTCTCGTAGTATGCACTGGATGTTGAGCCGAAGATAGGAAACACCCTAAATGTATATTTAGAATTGGTCCTCAAACTCTGGAAAACTGCGTCGTCGTTCTTCGCCTCGGCGATTGCCGGAAAATCGACGGTGGCGAGGATCTTGATCTCTGCAACACGCGACAAAGGGTCAGCAACGACTTTATTTTTTCCAGACACGTGTTGAATGTCGGAAGTGAACTGGCTGATAAAACTCAAGTGCCGAAGTTGGCGAGGGGACGCTTTGTCGGGTTTTTGCTCCAAAGTAAAAGTAAGTGGCTTACGGTCCGTGAACAATGTGAACAGCCTGCCTTCAAGGGAATACCGGAAATATTTAATTGTACGCGGTGAGCAACTTAAGATCAAAGGTTCTGTAGTTCCGTTGAGTGGGATTGAGGTGATTGGAGAAGAAGCTTAACGACTGCCAGATTTGCTTCACTTTTTGGTGAAGAGAAGCACCTACAGCAATATCTGAGGCATTGACGAATACAGCGGGAAGCTCGAAATCGCTTGCACCTTGACTGTGTGCGGTTCAGGGGTAATCAGGTGGCCGAGGAATCTCTTCTGCGTTTGCAGAAATTTGCACTTTTCAACGTTAAGTACTAGACCGGCCTCAAGGAGACGTTGAAAAATGCACTCGTGCTACTCTAAATGCTCGGACTTAGAGGAAGACGCCACAAAGTCTCCATTCGCCATTGGATTAAGGGACCATATGAAGTGGCGAAGACCAACAACTGTCTGAAGTTCTGTAAATACTCTGCTTAAGAAGTTCTTCGAACTCTTTCCGCGCAACTGCTAGCTTCTGCAGCGGACGCACTTAAGAGAAAAATGGGGAGCCAGTAGTGTTAATGTGGTGCTGAACATCATGCTTAACGAGCTCAGAGAGACTACGCTCTGTAGTGATGTTGCGGTATTTTTGAAGTGGTGCGCGAATACGTGCGTCAGCAACGTTTTCAAAAACCATCGAAAGAGTGCTCGTTGAGCAAGATGAGATTTTTCCTGATAACCTAAGGGGGTCAATGAGGGACCTATTTTTTATATCTACTAGCAAACTATTGCGGCACAGGAAATCCATGCCTAAGATGGATATACTGATGTTCGTGATTATGAAGCGCTAGAAAACGTTCGTCGAAGTCCTAAACTCAAGTCCGCCTGCCTGTAGCCGTGATGCTGTGTTTCGGGTAGAAATCGGCAGAACTCCCAGCAAGTCTGATTTGTTTGGTGAGAAATTGCAGGGGCTGGTACATTTCTTAGTTTTTTCAGCGAACCTACGATGGTGCCACCATCCCTGGAAAGTCTGCATGACCTATTAACCGATCTCCCATTTCGGGAGGCCAATCTAGACCTTGATCTAGTCCTACTCCCCGAACGCAAAGCACCGACGGTCTCTGCCAACTCAGAGTAGGTGACTGTTAATGCTGCCACCACCTGCAGCTGGGCCACCTGGCTTGACTTGTCGCGAGTCATCTCACCAACCGTTGGTCACACGTACACCTCATGTATTTTGTCCGCGATGACCATCCAGAGATTCCAAAGCCGCACATGCCAGGATCACCATTGTGCTCCCCGGGAGCCTCTGCAGCCACCTAGTCACCTAGCATTAGCTCTGCCAGTAAGTGGTTAAATTTAGACGAGTCACTTACTGACAGGCGTTTTACGAGCTGCAAATGGAATGAACGGCGTTCGAGAACCAAAGAAGCGAAAAGGCAGAGAAGAAAACGGTCCTAACGACGTTCTCTTTTTTTATCTTAACAGAAAGAGGCAGTGCCGACTCTTGCAATGAGTAATAATTTAACTTATTCAATAAAATATAACATATAAAAAAATGTAGGATGTTACTTACTGGCCTTGAGGCTACGCCGGGGTAGCTGGTGCTGTAGTTCCAAATGTGGAAGACGTTGTTGTTGATGGTTCCGTTGGGAAGTGACTTGCTAGTAAAGGTGACTCAATTTCTCGCCTGCTGCTGCGGAGCACCGCTACTGCTGTTCATTGCCCTTTGGCATATTCTGCTGCGAATGTTGATAGGTGCTCGCGCTCGTTGGATTTCCTGGGGGCGCCGCCCTTTCAAGTGCGCCTGGATACGTGGTAATTGGCGGGTTCCCTGCCGCGAGTAAGAATTGCAACAACGGTGGTAGAGTCTTCTGACAGTGCGAATAGCCGACACTTTCAATTTTCGCGTTCAACAAATGTAAACTGCTGACCCGTCTAATAAGGGAGGGGACAAAATCACAAAAAAACTAAGGCGCGCAGGATAGACGGGGCAGGACTAGCCCTGCGCTGATTCTGGCACCTACTCGACGTCTGGCCCTCGTCTTCCTTTCCTCTTCATGGGGAGCCAGATGACATGGTGGTCCAGTGACGGCCTAATTGTTCACCCCTTGCCGCTTCAAACGTAAAGGGGGGACCCTACTTAATCGGGAGGACTGACGCCTTGCTGGGGAGGGCTAGAGCAGAACTCAACTACGATTCAATGAAGGATTATATTTACATAATATTATTTTCCTCTACTTCCTTCTTCGCACTGTTTGTTTTTAAACATCTCTTACTCTATTAATATTTTTGCAACTCTTATTTTTGTTTGGTAGTTTTGATATTAGTTTCTTTCCGTTTTTTTATAAATATGGACACATTGTTTCTTCTACGTTACTTTATGAAATTTTTGAATTGTCTTATTCGTGCCTAATATTTTAGTGATTTTCTTTTCAAGTTGATTTCTTTGTCAGTTCGGCAATCTTTGCCCGCTATCTCCTAGTTGCATCATTTTCCCATCAGTAGTATATAAAATGTGGAAGTGATTCCATGTAATTTCCGGGCGCTTCTACTTAACTCGGTAGAATACATTCAGAACGAAACGATTTTGCTAATTTAAAAAAAACCTTTGGAATGCCCGTTTTCATGTTAATTCATACGAACCAAGCCCTGACAAGTTAATTGAAAACACTCGTAACTTTGCGCCTCGTAATGCAAACGACCAAAAACAGAGAACCATCAACTGCACGTTGCACTGTTGCAACCGTTTGTTTCTCAGACAAGTCCACCGAGACAATTAAACCGCTACGACCAAGTCCGAAATGTTATTAGAATTCCACGGTTAACTTGGTTGCTTCCGTTCACCGAACTTCATTCAAACACGCGGGTGATACCCAGGATCAATCAGAGTCAGGACAATTCTTCAATCGCGACATCGGTGTTATTTTAAGCCTGTCATCACATTTCTTGTCGAGAAATATTTTGTCAAAGGCCAGTGAGCAACTGGGGTGTTCTCTTGACCTTCTACGTGGTTTTTGATTTTATAGCACTTAAAGGTGAATTGAAAAGTAGAGGCTTCTATGGGTGTTGATCGCTACCTAAGAACGGAAGTGACGAAAGGCTACGCTCAAGGATGTGTGCTATCGCCTGGGAAGTAGATTGATTGACTCACTACTATGCCAACTGCAAAATCTGCAAATACACGCTGGTGCTTATGTGGATGATGTGACTGTACTAGTTGTAGTATAGAATACACAACGCGCTGTTGCTTTGATTGACAGTTGGTGCCTCAGGCATGGACTTTCAGTAAATCCAAATAAAACCACAATGGTATTATTTACAAAAAGGAGGAAACTGTATGGTTTCTGCCTTGCAGAGATGAAGGGTGCAACCCTTCAATTCTCCGAAGAAGTGAAATATTTTGGAATTATTCTAGAGAAGGAGCTCCTTTGGAGCAAGCATGTATAGGTAGTAATATGGACATGTGTTGCTATAAGGCCGATGTTCGCTTTCGCATTCTTAGTGTGGTGGACTAAGGGGCAACAAAAGAGTTTCCGCTGTAAACTAGCCACACTGCAAAGAACTGTGTGTTTAGGTATTACAGGTGCCATGAGCACGACATCCGGCTCACTTCTAAATACATTACTCAGTTTACAGCCCTTGGATTGGTTTATTCGATTAGATCTATATGGAAACAATAGACGTGGGGAACACAGAGCACTGGAAGAGTTATTAGGAGAATTGAATCCAGTTTTCGCAATACCTTCTCGGATCCCCATACATATATTTGGTAGAAGATATGAAATTATCTTGAAAGGAACAGAAAACTGGAACTAACCATAAGAATGCGTGTCAGGATATACTGATGTCTTCTACACGGCTACACGGCTCGAAAACAGAACAGGCTTCTGGAGCAGGAGTGTACCTCTCGAGTAAAAATGAGAAGTGGGCATATCCCTTGGGACAATATACAACGGTCTTTCAGGCTGAAGCGTATGTATGTATCCTAAGGGAGAACGAGCGGCTGAAAGCCAGGTGCATCGCCATCGGTAGCGATAGTTAAGCTTCACTGAAAGCGTTCAGCAATCTTTCGGTCGCTTCAAAAATCTTTTAGAAATATAGCAATCGATTGAACTCTGTTTCTAGATTCAATACGGTGAAACTACTATGGGTGCCCGGTCATTGCGGTGTTGAGGCAAATGAAATCTCGGATGATTTAGCAAAAGAGGGTTCAATTGCCCCCATACATGGATCGGAACCAGCAATTGCGGTGCCAATAACATTGGCTAATGCTGCTATCAAAAATTGGGAACAAGCTTCCACAATGACATGTGGCAGAGCATTGATGCTGCTAAATACACTAAACTTTTCCTCTTAGAGCCAAACAAACTTACGGCAGAGTTTATCCTGTCGAAAAGCAGGGGTATTGGGGTCATTCTGACTGGCCGTAATTCTCTAGCTCGGCATATGTGCAGAATAGGAATTCTTCAAGTTGATACATTTTCGTTCTGTAATGAAGAAGCGGGATCAGGGTTCCGGTGCTCTTGTTCTTCGTGCGAAAAAAATGAAATGCCATCGCAGCTAACAGATAGTCATCCTACAGTTTTTTAGTAAGATACTAAGATTTAAAAAAAAAATATTTTTATTGCTTTTTGTTTTCTTTGTATAATTAAACAGCCTTGATTTTGGGCGTCCACATTGCTACAAAATTTTGCTCTTACTACTATTTCGTTACTAATGTACTAATAAAATGATTTTCGAATAACAAAAATTTGTTATCAACTCGCCGATTTAACCCTAGTAGCTTGAAGCACCAATTATTTTTCGTATGTGTTCGAACGATAACCAAAACGTAAGAGACCATGGCGCCATACGTAACCAGCATGGCAGAAATCCTTTGTACAGTGCGAAGAATCCTTCCTTTTTTAAAGCTTGAGAGAAACAGTCGATGGCGCCACGATAATGAAGTCCTCTGAAAATAGGCATTTACATGTATTCATTTACGTACATGAGCATCTACAATCTAACAAATACCTCCCGTGCTCGTCTGTAGGTTGATTCATAACTCGAGTTTTGATCACATCTGCGGGCGTTCCGAGAATTGCCGCCGCGAATCCAGCACAAATCGAAGATAAAATATGCACGGTAGGAGAGTCAGGTAAATTAGTTTTACGCATTATGAAACGTTTGGCAACATCATACGTTGTTAAATCACCTGCAAAATACATTTTTGTGATTGTATGCAATTTAATATAGAATTGGGTTATGTAAGGAAACGTGATTTTTACCTGCACATAACAAATCAAAAAACTAAGCGTATTCGATATTACCTAGGTTAACCATGGCTGCCCGTTGAACATTTGGAAGACTTCCCTTCCATAAGCTAGTCACGCCGCCTCGACGGACGATTTCTCTGAAGGCATGATATGTGCCATGAACCCTAGCTTCCAGTCCCATCAACCTACGCCTTCCTTCCATCTGAATTTGAACTTTGACTAAGTCAGCTGGAGATGCCAGCCATTGTGCTGTACAGCCTGATACGATGCCACACAAAGCTGCTTTCCACAGTGGAAGTGTGTTAGCGACGTCCTGATCGGAGAACCGTTTCCGTAGTGAATCATACATAACTATTCGAACACCACTGCAATTTGTCCTAAGTAATTCAATGGCGGAAAAATGTTTGGTATTACCTATAAACGACATGACGATAAATTGCTGGTGTCATACCTCGCCATAAACTAAAAAATCCTTCTTCCCGAACAATACCCATCGCTGTTGCAAACATTCCTCGATATGGGGCCTGCAAGTAGACCGTAGAGAAATTTTACTAAGAAAATTAAATTAGGAGTTTTGAGAAAATAAATGCAACACCACTTACTAGAATGATACCCAGGAATAAAGATAAATTCAAAGCTTGAAACTATAAAAAAAATTGAATGGCTACCATATGGTTTGTAACGTGAACTTTGGCGAAAGAGTTCGAAAAGTGGTAGATGTATTTTAAGGCCAATATAAAAAGGATCAGATTGACGAATCCTTTGTAACGAGGTTGTTGTATGTGTGAATTGCGCAGCAACCGAGTACCCTGGAAAATCTCGTAACATGAGTGGGTGAAAAAAATTTACTTGTTCGTCAGGTTTAGATACATTGTAGATGGCCAACAAGTGGTTTCGTTTGAACATCTAAAATAAGCTTATTGCCTTGGAAATACCGTGTATATCATAGATTGTTACTTCAATCTTTTATTTTCATTAGCAAAATCCGAGGTATCAGAAGAGCAGCCTTGACGAAGAGTAATAAAGTGAAATGGGATAGTTCTATAAAAACATGAATCGGGAATGCGGTTAGTAACTATCTGAGAACTTAAAAATGCCGTATAAAAGTCCAAAACGCATCAACTAAGGGGTATCTAAAGGATTCGAAGCTGTACATGTATTATAGTTATTGGAAGGTGAGCGCGGTTCCAGTTGAGGGATCCCAGCCTTTTACCTTATGTTAGTTTTATAGGAACATTTGGTAGTAATGTGAAGTTTCAGCAAAAAGCAACAGCAAAATTTGGGACTCTTCAACTAACACTCCTCCCAATAACTAAAATATAAAAATCTTCAGGTTTGCATATTGGCACTCTCAGCTAGCCTATTGCAAGTATTACGAAATCGTGCTTTCAGATCATGACCCTTATATCTTTTTGTCGCTTATTGGCGTTCCTTTTTACTTAGTTAACTTCCTTCGTATTAAATTTAATATTAGTGAGGACATAGATATTTATAATTTTAGGCTGCCCTCAAATGTCTTGCAATGTTCAAACTTCGTTGAGTGTGTAAATCATTTTACAGTTCGGCGTATCTCATGAACGTTTTCAAATTACTCTATAGTTACGAAAACATTAATGTTTTGAATGCGATTGATCGTCGTCGTCGTCAGGAAACTGTTATATAACCTTTCAGGATACTCATTTATATTTACTCTGTCCCTAGCGCTAAAATCTCTGCACTTTTCCTAAATTACTTATTGTAGATAGGTTATCTTTGATCGACCACTATGTTTTTGATGAGGATTATTTAACAAGACTACTAGAACTATTTATCATACGCGTGAATCATTTGCTATTTCTATAGATTACGTCCGGTTCTTGCGTCCTTTCAATTCCGGAAGTAGTCATGCATCGTACATGTGAAATTAAAGGCTAAAGATGAATACCAAACAATAGCCTTCAGTTTGGCAAGTAATCGAAATATTCCTACTTGCATCGATGAGCAGAAATCGTCGATGCCGCTCATTACATTAGCAAATCCAACTTTTCTATTTCATCTAGAATCTGGTTCGCACCAATTTTCTCTCTCTACTGTTACACTGGGCTGGCTGACAATTCTATTGCCAACTACGTCATGTAGTGGAGTCATCAGAAACCAGATAGATTAATAATAACTAACGATACTGACACTTTGTATAACACGACTTCCAGCATATTCTAGGACATTCACGGGTTTGCCGTTGATGTATAATAATTTTGGGCAATCCCTTGGTAGCCGAGGTTGCCACGGATCTGAGTCTTCACAACCACCTTCGTTGAATTTGTACCAGAATTTGCTCAAAAGGAAGTCATTGTTGTGAATAGTTTAACAAAAAAAATTATAGAAAAAAACTGTTTCAGGCAACGGACTTCTCGAAAAATATTTGGCGTCAGATCAACCAATATAAGTACAGAACTTCTAAAGAGATGATGATGTCGGCTTAGATATTGTCCTAACTATCTATCAAATTAACCCAATCGGAACTCTTCTTATAAAAACAATAAGAGAGAATTGGAGCATGGAACTATCAACCTCCTCAAATATACTGAGAAATATCAATTTCGAGCAGATATTGGTTACAAGTTCAAAAATCACATTAAGCCACTAATTGTATGTTCGTATTGTAGAACGAAAATCGACTTAGTTCCTTGCTGGATGTCGCCATGCACTTCCATAAAAGTCGCCATTCACAATCTGTTAGGCCTGTCAGTTACGCCTGAACAGACCGCAGTTAACCGACGGCCTGAACGTGGGTGCGGACTGTTCATACGGCCGGTGATCGAATGAAAAACGAAAGACGGAAAAGAGATAAAGGAAACCGGCACGTGTGTGGGCTGTCTACGCAGTGAACGAGGTTTTTATATGCATCTTCATCGTTGTGAACATTTTTTATAAATGCTCAAATAAAAAAATATCTCTTATTTGGGTCTCAACGCCCTTCATGGCCAGAGTTGAACACATGGTGTCGTCCAGCTTGCCGGTACGTGGAGGGTGTTTCCAGTTTAATAGTCGGCTGGATGTACTGTGGAATGCTCAGGTGTCATTGACAGGCTTGCTTGAATGTGGATGGCCAGCTTGAGGATATTAACATTCAGTCGGCTTTTCACACATGCTGACAATCAGTGCTACAATGAAAACGCTATCTTTATTGATCGGTATTTATGACAGCCGGTTCTTCATACCCGAGCGACCTGTTTTGTAAAACCACCTTCAATGCAAGAAGGACAGATGTGTATACCCTTTTATGTCAGACGTTTCTCATGCGTATTATATGTAACATATTTCGGAGCAACAGCTCTCGATTCTTCTCACCCACGTTGGCATCGAACTGACGTCTTTGGATTTTCTATGTTACAACAAACTCCTGCATTCAAACGCAATTATCAGGATACGATTGCTATTTTTAAAAGCTGTTTCGATCTCAGTCTTCATAGACTGCAGAATCCCGTTTTCACCGTCAACTTGCGCAAAAATTTTGGACAACAAACATTCACACTTCATCCAACATGATCAAGCCTATATTGCCCCTTACTACACCAGTAAACCTCTAACTGTCCCCAACAATTCCATCCGAGACAGAGTTCTAATCAAGCCTTTGCGGGTAGGCTTCGTATCTCGATTGCAAAAATACAGAAGACGAAACGCCATATTAATTCTTCCCTTAACATTCATGATAGGTGCTACGTACATCCAAAGGCCTTATATAGCGCTGATAATCAATCAAGCAATGTAGTGTCTGAACTACCACTTGAAATCTACAACACATGGCTATATAACTATATTATAGTATACTAAATGCGAGAATTCAAGGTCGATTCTCAGCATGTACATACCACTAAAGTCCAGTTGCCCAGCCGCTTACAAAGAACATTATTCCCGCCTTGACTGGCCAGCCTGACACCAGAGGAGCCTGAGCCTAATTAACAATGCTTATTTGCATAATCGTATTTCTCGGGATGTCGGCCAGTCGACATCTGGCGGTACATGGCACCGCAGCCTCAAAAGTCATACTTTGGTGGTTTTCCTAGACCTACCAAAGTTTGCAAAGCTGAAACTACATTTAGATGTGGGTATTTTCGATGCTTATAAAGAAATCAGATACAATTATATCCTCTCTTCTCTTCCAGACACTTTGCACTGGAGGAGAGAACAAATTGTTCCCAAAATATTGGAATATGCAGAATATCAAATACTTGCCTAGCGACGGAAGTGGTGTTTACAATTATAACTACCAAAAATTGCTGTAATATAATTGCGGGAAAGTCTTCCTACTTTGACCAGAATAGTAGGCGAAATAGGCTGCATCTGGAGCAACATCAACGATCTAAGAATTATGGATTTGAACTGTGACAGCTAAACATAAAAGGTCTAAATTAAGCTCGTACCCAAACAACTGCAATTTAACATCTGATATCAGTAAGTTCCACGTCAATCCTACTCAGAAAATGCACTTGTTACATGAATACACCTGACAAACACAAGCGCTAACCATTGAGTGCCTAATGACCACCCTGTTATTTCCGATTCCCGGAATATGGAAGAAAGGAACGGTAACTCCGATCTTAAAGCCAAAGAGAACGCAATACTGTCCGAAACTTATCATCCTATTATGTTACGGCCGAAGCGCTACTTAAAAATTCTAAATAGCCTCAAGATAGAGGTCCCTAAGATTCGAGGCAGGAGCAATATTAGTTGAGGATGCGATCCGTCGTGGATCTTCGGTCGAGTGCGTCTTTTTTGCCAATTGGCATCATATTTGTTTCTGTAATGTCACGCGATAATCCTTTTGTATTTGAAGTACCCAAAAAGCCCCTAAGCTTCACAATCGGAGTTTACTATTATTAGCAAATGTGAATAACTTAACCTACAAGACCAATGATTAGAAATTGTATTCCTGATCGCATTTTTATTGCTGTTTGAAGTTTTTATTTTCTTCGCGTTCATATTTCAATGTACTAATACTAAATGCGGTAAACCGTCCCCGACCTTTAGAGTCGGCGCACACAGTGCCGTCAGGCGTTTCGAGTTTGGCGTTCTTTAAACATAATATGCATTTTCTTATATAACAATGCTCACAGCCGGCGCATGTAGGAGTATTTGAGTCAAAACACTCGTATAAAAGTCAAACGCGAAAAGGTTCTATAAACTCATCTTTAACATTTTTTATATAAATATTTTAATCCGTACATCGAAAGACAACAATAAAAACAGCGCGAGTGTCAAAGAAGTCGGGAAACCGGAAGCTAGACGTTTCAGGTATAAAAGGTTTTGTGTTCCCCTTTGTGAGGAGCGATGAGTGCCTGGCCTTTCCGCGTGTACATAGTTAAATACTGATCTGTGCACTATCTTTTGAAGATCTATTTGCACAAAAAATTAGTCTGAAAAGCACTGTGTTGATAATAGTCAGTCAAGCCCATAAAGGCTTTCACTCGAATGTCAATTATTCTCGTTAATTATGACGTCAGCATCTTATTTGTACGACTTAGGATATGGTAAATTCGTACGAAATTGATAAGGTTGAACTGCTATAACTTTGACAGTCATAGTCAGATTTTCATGAAACTTGGCATGGGTATGAACCATACTGTTCTCTATGCTGGTTAGTACTCCTAGAATGAACTTCCGGAGGGGGGTGGGGCTTTTCAGTCAATTTATAAAAGCTGTTAATATACTATTAGTAAGTTTATTTGCACAAATTTTGGAATGGGACATATTTTGAGGCCTAGATTTCATATAAGCAGATTACAATGACATTTTTCAGATATTTAGGTTGCGTACTTTCCGAAAATGAGTCCTTTCTCACTTTAAGTATGCACACCTTAACTTCTTACTCAGGCACTTTACAAATCACGTCAAAACTATATCAGTTTCGGAAAGGACTAATCGAGCCGACCTTTCATTTGATACCTCGCATGACTATATCCGGCCCCCTTTAAACACCACGCAAATTTATATCACTCACTGTATGCATGTAATTTCACAGCTCCCATATGTTCACTAAATTTCGTTCGGATCTGTTTAGCCGTTTTGGAGAAAAATGCGTAACAGAGAGGCAATGACTCCATTTAAATAAGGTTTTGTTTTACACAAAACCTTAAAAAACACAAACCTGTGACGAATGTGATATGGAATTAGATACGCCTTTGAAGAGAAAGCGAAAAAAAAGTAAGATTAATTTATCTTAAACGAATTTGAGGAGCTCTCGAGTCTGTAAATATGCTGTCACACGGCTCCCATTGCAATCTATGATGATTCCAGCTCACAGTAAAATACGACTTCATTACAGATTATAACGGGCACTCTCAAATGTTTGTGGGGG